>NC_133582.1:13217363-14437496 GCF_964106895.1 Numenius arquata
CTGGAATCTTATTGTCCTAACACTGTACAAAATTTTTTGAAAGGCACTCTACACCCGGAAGCTCTTATGCCATAAAATGGTTAGGAAAACAAGGGAAAGGAGGATGGCAGAATTCCAGATCCTTGTCTAAAAGCACTTATTTTTTTCAGTTAAAAAAAGAATCGCAGTAAAATAAAATTCATTCACTTGGTATAGTGTCCAGTGTTCCCAAGCACAATTTTTTGTACTCTGGACCACAAGGTAATATTTTACACTACCCATTTTTATTGCTTTTTTTAAACTTTGTTCCTTAACATTCTATTGTTACAATAAAAAAACCTAATTCTTTATCTTTAATATGCACAGATCAAATAGCCTTTAATAATATCATTGCTTTAACAGAATGAACTGGATTAGTAAACACGGGTGACCTTTAAATTTACTAAGCAATATCTCCATGAAGGAAAGAACTATTTCCAGCATATCATACCAGAAGAATTTTTCACTTCTAATGAATAATTTTCAAAAGCATACATGATTCAAAACAGATAGGCACTTTTGCCTTGACACAAGACTGTTGAATGATGGCACAACATGGCAGCAGAAAAGGAGCAATTTATCCTAGCACCCTTCCTTGACGCAAGAATGAGTGGAAGGAAAAATTCCTACTGTCTGCCATGGATGACCATCATCAGCCTACAGAGATTCTGGAGATATAAATATACATCAGAGAGAGTATTAAATAATATTTTATCACATTTAGAGAGCAGATTTGAGCTTCAGAGGGATTATGATAAAAGCCAGTAATTTGCAATGCAGTTTCAAGTGAAAAAAAAAAAAAAAAAATTGAGATGGATACAGACTGTCCCCATTCAGGTTTTGAACAGTAATTGGTAAGGAGTATTTATCTCAATTTGAATGCAATGGTCAACAGCTAAAAAGCACAGTGACCTTTGTTACTATGTACTGAAGAAGATTATTATGAGAAGTAAGTTCCTCCTTATCTACATTTCTAAATACTAATCCAGTTTTTAAGATCCTGAAAACAAGGTACAGATGCTGAGCATGTACGTGCAAATGCAAGAAACTTAACAACAAAGTACAAAAAAAACCAAAAGAAGACGTGGAAAAGAACTGTAGCAGCACAATGTTAAGGAAAATTAGAGAGGCACCACCTATAGAAGGGCTCCTCTGATAAATCATGTATACTACATGCTATGCATATCACTATCTTACATCTTCTTGACTCAGGCAACAAAACTACAGAGCTGTGACATTTGCTGAATAAAGTCCATACCCTACTTGCTACTTTCTCTCCGTCCACCTTATCAAGGCAGTACTTTTTCAAACATTCAGACAGACACTCATCAGGACCAATCTTGATTTATTCAAATACATCTGGGAGTATGGCAGATGCTTAAACAAATAAGCTGTGCACGTTTAAAGAATGCCACTGAAGACGACACTTAGTTTTCTTAGTCTTTTAGCCTGAGTTATGCAATGATGAAAATAACTGAACTAGCTCAAAATGCTCAAAAATAAGGATTCAGTTCACATAGAAATGCTACAATAGTTCCAGATTTGCCATTTCAAGAGAAAGAGTAAGATTTCCTATTTTTGTTTTGCCACAGAAAGACATTAGTGACATTTAGAAAAAATGATCATTCCTGAACAAGGCAGTTATGTTACAATACAGTTTACAACATTGAGATTTATTTTGGCTTGAGGCGAAGTTAAGATTAAAGAGATGGTGCCGCTAAGACTACAAAGGCTCATAAAACACTAAGCCATTATCATGACCTTAATATAGAACTTAGGATTCAAGACATTAGTGGTTGTAATAGTCTTATATTCATTTAAAATTCAGCTAGAGTTTGTCACAGTCCCCTTTTAGTTTTGATCTAAACTACCCTGAACTTTAGCTGTACAAAGTATTTATTATTTCTTTATTAGCTGCAAAAATTCACGAGGTCCAAAGGTGGGAAGCATCAAGTCCCTGAGAAATCCAAGAAGTAACTGCAGTGTTATCCAGGCTGTCCTCTTGTGCTGCCTTTTTATTGTAGAAGGTCAATTTACAACATAATAGAAAACAGAATTACTACAATTTCAGGCTTGCCATGCAGGAATACATTTGCAGTGTGTTGAAGACTGAGACAAATTTTCACACCATAACCTTGCAGTCATTAATAAAGAAGATTGTGGTCTCTGTTTTTCAATATGTGTTGCTCTTACAAAATATTAAATCAGCTTTTCCTGGAGGATGAAGGGAACAAAGTGAGTTTGCCTGTGAATGCTTTTGGTTTCAAGTCTGTGAAAAGCATTATGATAGAAAACTTAAACTTTTGCACCTTCTGTTTGAAGGTCACCCTCAGTCTGGTAATTATTGAACTGTATCTGTTTGAATGTTCCTGCTAGAACCCTGTATTCACCTGTACTCCCACAAAAGTAAGGACTGTTTTTGTGGGGCAAAACTGCACAAGCAAATGATAGGTCAGTCTTCTGAAAGAAAAAGAAAAAAAAAAAAAAGCCATGCCAAGTTTCAGTAATGCAAATATAATCAACAATAAAAGTTTGGCGAAAAAGAAATATTTGCTGGCCCCCGGGCAGTAACTCTGTTGGAGAAAAGGGACACGGGGAAACCAGCCTGGAAAACCTGAGGCGTCAGGATCAACAAGTATTTACTCTCAGTAGTTTTCTTCTGGCAGGCAAACAGTGGAAGCATTAGCATATATCTGAAATGCAGACCACAGATGGCACGCAAAAAGACTATATGACAAACCTTCATGTCATAAGATTTGAGTTTCTAACCACAATTACAAGTAATAGGAATTTTGTAAGAGGGTTTTTACTTGTTCAAGAGAAATTATGAAAGCTACTAACAGAATCCTCAGCCACTACAGAAACACCCATATTTATACCCTTAAACTAATACATACAAAGCAGGTGTTTCCAATAGGAATAGGAGACATTATAGCAAAGGTTTCCCAGCGGCACGCTGCTGGAAAATAGGAGGCTCTTGAATCCAGTATCACTCAAGAGCTTGTCTCTCTGGCTAGGATTTCCTGATAACACTATTCATTTTCTCTGACTTTCTTCCTTGTCAGATTGCTAGCATCATTTTGCTTTAGTGTGGCCTCATGATCTGTTCCCCCCTCACAAATACTATCTTTCCACAGTAATGCAGTGGATCTTCAAATTAAGGGTGACTTCTCCACCCTGAAATCTAACTAGGCAGCCAAACCTTCTCAAAATATAACCAGTGCATGTTTGTTGGGTCCAGCAGCCAGAGGCCCCTCCACAGCGACAGCTTCCACCTGGGGCAGCAGTATGTCAAGTCTCACATGAGAAGGAGCACCCATGAGAAACAGATATGGATCTGAAGATGTTTCTTCACTCAAGTCAAATCCAGTTTTACCTCTTCCTGGTTTTCCCTTTTTATTTTTGCCACTTTTTATTCCCCTCACCCCCTCTCCCACCCTATTTGCTGCAATGCATACTTTCACACAGGAGTGAAAAATGGAAGCAATCAAAGGGTCATCTGAGGATCAAAACCCTTAAGCTGTTGTTTTCAAGCTTTATTTATGTTTATTAAACTTTCTGAACTCATTTCATTATTTTTCTGCTTACCCACCCTGCCAAACACCTCTTTGTGAATAATAAAATAATTCAAATAACAGAAAAACAGACATCTGAACCAATTTCTTTTGGCAGGCAAGCAAGAGAGGGAAATACCAGATAATTTTGAAAAAAAAAAGAGAATTTTGCACATCCACAAGCACTTTGTAAACGGAAAGGCCTCACTATCTAATGATCTCTATTTCCTTCTAGGTGTTCCAAGTCTTCAGAAAACTACATGATATATATGTATCAGGGCATAAAATCTTATTCTCTGTGTGCTTTGAGTACCTGTCCATGTAAGGCACCACAATTGATCAAATGTAAAAGTCTTGGCTTTTAAATGGCCTATAAAGAATAAAGATGGAAAGTGTCAAAACTGGTATCAGTAAATATTCTTCACAAAGGAATGAGGGGAAAGTCACTATGCCTGGTTATGATGCTATTAATAAAAGATGAATAGATGAATTTCAGTATCTTTTCATCATTTATTAGCAGACTGATACCTAGGACAATGTTCATTCATAGTTGCTTCACTGTTTCATGCAAATAAAGATCAGTTTTAATAAAAACGACTCTATTCTCCTAACTAACTCTGGGTTGAATAAATCATTTTTACATTTAAGAAGGGTTGTCTTTATAGTCCATTGTATTAGGATTTGGGGAAACAACCACCATGAAGCATACACAATGGTGTCAAATTGATCATACCCTTATAAACTCCAAAGTGTACTTTTGGCATTTTCCCGCATTTCACTGATAGGAAGATAAGGCTTTGGCTGTATATATCTCATCACCAGTCTTTTAATCACCATTAAAACTAGCTGTCCAAAAAGTGTGGCCTTTCACACATTAGCATTTTCAAATGCTTTATAGTCATTTTATAGGCTGAAATTTGGGTAAACAGAATGACTTCAAATTTTGGAGCATGCCAGCTGCCCGCCATTCAGGCTAATTGAAAGAAGAGACAAAAATTACCTTAGCTTCAGCTAAAACAGCAGAAAACCACTCATGGGTTAGATCATAAGCAAACCTCGACCCTACAGAGTTTGTAACAAATAAAAGGGCAAGTGCAACTCCTCAGTTACAGTTAAAGCAGTGTGTGATTTTGCCTCCACTTGGCCTGAACAGATGGCAGCTGACATGAGCCCCTCGTGATAGAGTTTTATGGTCTGCAAGTCTGGTAATACTGGCTAGATAACCTTAAGGAAGTTAAACTGAGATGTGTAAGACAAAGAATAGGCAGGAGGTTGGACTGTGAGCAAAGGAACAATCTTCTGCCATTTCTAAATAGGGAAACTGAACTTTCATAAAAAGGGTCTGTAAGTACATGGCCTTGTGTCTGAGTATTACTCAACATCACCACCGTTTTTTTAACTCCTAAGGTTAGCCCTCAAACCTCTGACTATGATACTAATGGTATTATTCAGAGCTCTATGTCACCAGGAGCTGAGCAGAATTTTTATGAACTTGCAAAACAAAATCTCCGATTTCCACTATTGTCATATAAATATTAATTTGGGGGCGGGGGGCAGAGGGTGTTCAAGAATTGTGTTTACATCATCAGGTTTCTGTCTCTTCCTCCCCTCCAAGCACCGACAGCTGGAGGGCAAAAGAAAGAAGGTACTTATTTCAGAAAGAGTTCTTAATCTCTTAATCACAGTAAATCACAGAGTTGATTTTTTGCCATTCGGAAATTCTCCACCCCAAGATAAGGTTTGCCAGTATTTCAGAAATTATGGTATGGTTGCTCTGTGATTAGACTCACTTGAGGGAACAGAATAAAGCAATGCAGTTGCATGTCAGCTGTGAAATGGAAAACATTAAACAAAGAGTTTCAGAGTTTGAAGTTATCCCAGCAAACGTGTTGCATGCCATGAGAATCAATTGCTTTCAAAAAAAAAGTACAAGAAATGGAGGCCAGCCAAACTAAGCATTGCCAAATACTCTGTAAATTCAGCCATCTAACTTATTCTTAAAAGTAAAAAATGTTTAAGTCACAGAGAGAGGAGAAGTTTTGGTGGATGTTTTTCCTGGAAAGTACTATGGGATTTTTATTGACATAATCTTGATCTTTCATCCAGCAGCAATATCCAAAATAACTTGAAGAACACCATAATTGCACTCATTTGCTAACACTTGAGCTTTCTAGAGAATAGACTTGGTCTCGTAAGCTGACTTTTTCCATCCTAATGAGGGGTTTGGGGAGTTCATTCACTATATTTAGTCATTTTGCAAGACATCAGGACAATATCATTCCTCTGAAGCTACAGCATGTAAGTTGTGTGCAGATGTGTAATTACAAGCAATGATTATTCTGGAAACAATCAATTAATTGTTCAAGTGTTCTAACTATACATCAGCAAATAGACACTAGAAGTGATTCTTTAGTATCCAGTGAAACCTCAAGGAAAACATTACCCAAGAAAAGGCTGCGTCATAGACCCCCACAGCAGTTAGTGAAATGATTTGAACCTAAATGATTAAGCAGTGCAAGTCCTGGTTATCTATATACTTAGACCCGATGGAAAGAGGTAACTTTAGCAAGGCAAGTCCTGAAGGGGTTTCTGAAAATCTGCTCATTCTCAATATTCACCATCATTTGGACTTCAGGCTCCTGATTTTTATGTATTCATATTCAAAAATATTGAGAAGGTTCACAGCTCTCTAATCAAATGCATTCAGTCTGTAAATCGGTCACAATAAGAGTCTTATGCAACTCCCAGTACGCCAAATTTCTCAATGGATATTAATAATAAATTATATAACATAAGTGTAGTTCTAAACATACTAAAAGCTTGCAATCCAGTTATAGGACTTGCTGTTGTTTCATACTAACACCCAGCTTTAAAGAAACAACATTATTCAGAAAGAATTGCAGCTCCACAAGCATGGTTGGCCAAGTGACAAATCAAACCAATGAAGCCATCATTGAAACAGATAGTCCATCCTCTAACAGGGGAGCTTTATTCAAATCATACATAATTATGTAAAAATAAGAAGCTTTGAAGTCCACATTAACAAGATCTCAACAAACGTTTGGCCCGATATCTGGGGAGTCTTGGGAACCTGAAGATACTATATGTAAGAAACCCTTGCAGATTCAATTTCTTTACAATCAAAATGATCACTGGGTCTTTGTTGTTGTCACCTTTTACAGTATCCAAGTCTTTGAGTCTAGTAACACCTCCACTTACCGCAAAAGTTGCTTTTTCTACCTCAGCTGCAGCATCCTTTCTGTTAGCTTTCCAAGGACGCTTTCCTTGGCTTCCTTTATCTCCTGTTCTGCTTTGGGAGTTTTAAATCACACAGTGGCAGCTATTCTTCCCATTACTTTTTATGGTTCAGTCATTGGTTCCTCATGCAAATGTGCTGCCAGCAGCAGACTACTTGGCCTAAAATCCTCTCTCTGATGGCCCTCTTAGGATAAAGGTGATCTGGCGACCATCCAAATCAAGGTCTGGCATGGTAAGTGCCTCCACCACTCAGCATCTCCAGGGATGTAGTGAATGGCGGAGCTAAAAGCTCTTTCTGGCATGTGCACAAGAAACATCTACGCAGTCTTAGCTCATTGAACAGGTCGTCAGTTTGGCACTTTTCATCACTCAGCCAGCAATGACACCATAAGCCATTGACATGGCATCTCTCACGTTTGCATTAGCAATGCCCCTACCCAAGTCGACATTTCAGAAGTATGAATATTCCCTGGAAATTTCTGCTTGGCTAGCATAGCCTGGTGGAAATCCACAATGTAAAGTTCGTTTAGAGGCTTCAGCTACCTGGACCATCTTAGAGGAAAGCCAGGTGCCTTCTGCCATTTTGATGAATAGATGCTTTAGGATCTTTTTGTTTCAAGAACTAAAGCTTTTTGGAACAAGCACTTGGAATAATCAGTTCTGACAACACTCATCTCACTTCAGCCTATTCACTCAGTTATCCAAATTATGAATCAATGCTTACTCTTTCTCATTCATTCTCTTGAGGAACAAAAAAGAAAATATTAGAAAGCATCACTCATGAAAATATGACACTACTGGAAATGGTCTGAGAGCAAGTGCTGTTGTATAAACACTACAGTCATTTTTATGTCTCCTAAACAATAGCTGACATGAACAATAAAAGTAAATATTCCTATTGATTTCCTATCTGGTATTCTCTTTCACTCCCAAGGCATATTATTCAAAATATATCAGCACAGATTCTCTGTGAAGAAAGAGACAACTATTCACGTCAAAATATTATAGTCACTAATGGAAAGGCTGTAGTAAAAGAACAGGATTTAACCTTATGAAATCATGTCATCACATTTCTCTTCATTCATAGCTTCAATATGGATAACTTTTGGCTCTCTCCAGAAATCAAGTAATATATCTATTATTGGCATATTTTGTCAGATATTGAGCATTTCTTAGACAGCTTAGGCATCCATAAGGCCTAACGTCACATTCAGTAACACAGACCTCCTCCTGTTCATCAGAGAATAATTTTTCCTTAAATATCCAATGAAGAATGGCTTTCCACTAAGGAAATGGCATATTGCCTGCTTTTGCCATACAACTCAGACTGAGTGCATTCAGTTCCTGCTGTACTTTCTCTTTCTGCTGTCTTCTGCTGCCTGGGGAGAGCAGCAGCAAAGCCCCAGAAGGGCAGACCGGAGCGAGGAGCTCCCGAGAGGCTGTGGCCAGCACAGAGGTGAAACAGGACAACTGCAGGTCATCCTGAGTGACAATCAAAAAGTGAAAGGGGGACGAAATATGAGGAAATTTTAACTAGTCTATCTGCAGACTGAAGGAATAAATGTTAATAGGCAAGTGTCAAAGACAGATGTCTAAAATTCAGCACCCAGATCCATTTTTAAAAGTAGTCATATAAAATACTCGAGTGTCACAGACAAGGTACAGTACACCAAAGATTTATCATCTTCCCCTCCCTCCTGAAATGCATCATTTAACTCAGGAGATTTCCCATTTCCCTTGGGACCATCCTGGTTGCTTTCCAGATCTATAAGATTTCATACTCCAAAATTAGAACTGCTGCTGCTCAGCTCCAGCGACCCAGCACTGCACCTTCTTTCATTTCCTTGAGAATTGCCTCAGCGCCAAACTATACGGTCTGTACTAACTGCACGGTTCCCCTGTGCCCTTGGACAAGACCAGCACCACAAGCACAGTAGGGAACTTAATGTTTCACATTTAGGTGCTTTGCTATAATTAAAAAGATTCTTGTACATGAAATCTAACTACTGGTCGTGATTCCTGCTCTGTATCTGTAGAGCATTCTATAAAAACCCTAAAGTCTTTCTCTCTCTCTCTCTCATTACCTAGGGTTAATTTTAGGCTTGCTTCCTTTACATAAAAGGCATTATAGTACTGTCATTACAGAAAAGAGTGCGATGTGCCTCCTATCATCATCACTAGACAATTAACCGTAGAGCCATTTAAACCTAATTTGAGAATTTTGTTTGTTCAGGTGCTTTTGTGTCACCATCATGGCACAGCACTTCTGGCTACCATAAATATATTCTTTGATGGCAGAACTCACTTCTTTCAAAAAAATATTGCAGTTTTATATACAAAATTCAGCACTAGCAAGCCCTTAAGTTGTAAAAGAATATAATGAGCTCCAGGTATTGCAATGGCTTCTCTACCCACTTGCAAAAATGTGTGCCAATGTTCCTGCCACTACCTCAAGTGAATGCACAAATACTGGATGCACTAAGAATTTGACAATAGAAATCCAGTAGATGTATCTAATTCTCTATGCAAGACCGTATATACATATAGGACCAGATCAATTATTCTAACTTTTTGCATCTAATCTGAGGAGCACCATCACTTAACTCTCTAACAAATGGATAAAATAGGTAATTACAGAAGATGAGGCAGGCCTTAGATGGTTGGAATTAGACACCTGGCACCCACATGGATGCCTCTATAACACTGCCAGTTTTAAAGGGACTGTGGAGGACTATGCTTTTACATTAAGAACTTTGGCTAAACGTCTTGAAAAGCTGGGGTAAATCCAAGCCTCCATGGCAAACAGTAAAATGCTTGTGCCAAATTCATCTTGCTCTTTAAGACCTAATGAAATCAAATAGAGACATCAGCAGGATATGGCCTATTAAGGGAAGCAGATAACCCTATAATTCCAACCATATGGAGGCAACATTATTAACGTTTTGGATATGCATTAGTATTGATGACATCAAAGCCTAAATAACACTTAACACTGACTTACTTACCACACTCCAGTTATTAAGCAGGGAAAGAATTAGCCTTTAACATTAGCCATCTAAGAATTAAAAGTACCATTTAAAAATACCTGCATCACATTAAAAAAAAAATTTAGGATAGTCTTTTCACAGATTTGACTTCACAGCTACAACCACCATGAAATGCTAAAATTAGTATATTTATTATCTGATTACAAAATTTTGAGTTACAACTATAATTCTATGTGATTAAAAAACTTTAAACAACTGTCAAAATTATGGCTGATTAAGTTTAGATTAATATGGCCTTCTTGCCACTAACGTGAATTCCTCACCCAGAGAGGGCAAAAAGCTAAACATCTTCCCTGGATACCTTTATCAACAAATCCACGCTTTTCTGCCAAGCCTTGACATCAAGGATGGATGATTAGATCAGCTGAAACCTGTGAAGATCGTTTCAGAATTATAGTCTATCTAGCCCCAGACCCAGTGGTTCACTTCTGAGTCTTCTGTTTTCTGAAACTCAAATTTATATTTTAATAAAGAAGTTTCTCTTGTCTGCTTACTCTTTACTAGTACCAGTTAGTTAAATAAAAGATATTATCTCTCCCTACAAACCCTGCCTTTTTTCTACCCTTCAACCACAGCAGCTATACCATTTTGACAACCCTTTCCCTCTCCTGGGGCACTCCAGCCCCTCAGCCATGCAGCAGAGATGACCCAATTTCAATATGCCTATATCCAGCATCCCAAGACTCCCAAACTGATACGGTAGGTATCATGCCAAGGCGGCTTATCTCACTGCCTAATAATCATTACATTGATGTGTGCTTCTCCTCCTACCAACTGTATTTCTAAAGACCTGGATGCTGCTCCTGCTGAAGCAGTGAACTTGAACACCAAGCTAAGAAAGCCTTTAAAAAGTGTTTCATTTCCAGTGTATGTGCATACGTGTGGCATTCCTTTGCACTGACTGATTTTTAAAAGCCCAGTTTCTGACAGATGGAAGTCTTAAGCAGCCACATTCTTCTTATTTATGTGCAAAGATCCTCCGAGGAGATAGATGAAGATTCATTTGTTCTCCCGAAAAAAAGTCTTCTAAATAAGGCGTAGGAAAGCATTGCATACATTCAGCCTTTTTCAAGTTTAATCCATCTACTCATTATCTCAAAGATCTACTCAAGCTGTTGACACAGAAACACATAGCACTTCAGTTTACTACCATTTCATTTTCAAGAAGCATTATATGAATATTACCTGTGAAATAAACTCTCTGCTGCATTTTGTAGAGTTCAGCCCAAATTCCCAAACACATCTACGTGACTTAAGGTGCCTTGACTTTATATTTACAAAAGCAAGCAACTGCAGGTTATTAGGGGTCCTAACCACCACAAGCACCCATCTGCTCTTTTTTCATGTGTAGCAGAAGCCTGTCCACATCTACTGCTTTTGTGGATGTTCATCACTTTGAACACCTCTCCTTAGCTCTAGGTCAGGCACACAAAACCAGAGGATCCCATTTGTAAGTGGCTTTGTAAATGGGGATTCAGAGACTGTTCAGGCATAGGCAGTGGGGTGCAAAGCAGGACGGACAATACAATTGAAGGAGTCCTTGTTTAAATCCATGTGCCAACACTCACTTCAACCAAGCTCAACCGAGGTCATGTTAACTCAGCATGTGCTGACTTAAGAACTCGTATCTAAATCTGGTTGCTATGAGTAAACGATAGTCGATATCAATTGTGTCACAAAAACATGACAGTTTGCCTGGAGGTGAAGTTGAAATGTTAATGATTTGTAAAAGTGCCTGTTTAGTGAGAGAAGCTATTACTTCACTTATTAGAATTTTTTTTGGCTTGAGTAAGTTTAGCAATAAAATTTCCTTTCATTTTTGTCATCTACCTTTCCATGAGCTATATCATCTGCTTTCAAGCCTCGTTGTTAAACTTATTCTGAAGGCAATTTAAAAACTACTAGATCTCAGTTTTTCCAGCCGTAGTTGCTATGGTTACATATATGCCAATATATATCTGGATAAAAGGAGGAAGAACATCTGACTGCTTGCCTTTTAAAAAGGAGAGCATTGTGTTCCACAGCTAAAAGCATGACTGAAGATCATTTCACCTGCTTCAAGTCAGTGGAAGCAGAGCCGAACTCCATGCCACCTTCTCTCCGTCTCCCATGGACCACTGACCAGTGTGAAGATTGACCACCCTGCCTGCAAAAGCCACCACTGCTATCTCTGCATGAGCCATCATGCCCAGCAGGGCAGGCAGGATGCCTCCAGTCACCAGGTACATGATCCCATGTACGACACGCCTCAGAGTGGTGCTCTGCTCCCTCACACGAAGCACCTCAACCACCATTCCCCTTTCTGCTCCCTATCACACTTTCACTGCATGATCTTCTGGTCTAAGGTGAATGCACAATGTGTCATCTCCATTTATTTTGCAAATAAAGGCAGGTTTATTTCCCCTCCTTTCCTCACACTTCACTACCTTTGGTAATTGAGATTTGACCCTATGGTTATTACTCAGACATGCTTCGGTTTTCGGAAACACACAAGTCAGGTCTAGCAAGCTATTGTTTAGTCCCAGGGTCACCAGTGAATAGCATTTTGTGCCAAAACTGGGCCAGTCAGGCTAGCCATAATTTGGAATAAGCAAGAAAAAAAAAATCTGAAGGGATTTTGTGTCATTGTTTCTTTACAGCTGTTGTGGTTTAAGCCCAGTAAGCAGCTAATCCCCGCACAGGCACTTCCTTGCTCCTGCCCAGTGGGATGGGGGAGAGAATAAAAAGAGCAAAAGGTAGAAAATTCATGGGTTGAGATAAAGACAGCTTAATAAGAAAAAAAGGAGGGATAAGGGGGGAAGTGATGCAAAAAACCCCATTTGCTTACCACCAGCCAACCAGCCAGTCTCTCAGCAACAACAGCCCTGACAAACTTCCCCCAGAGATTTTGTTGCTGACCGCCTTGTCATATGGCAGGGAATATCTCTTTGGTCAGTTGGGGTCAGCTGTCCCAGCTGTGTCCCCTGCCAACTCATTGTGCACCCCCAGCCTACTCACTGGCAGGGCGGTGTGAGAAGCAGAAAAGGCCTTGGTGCTGTGCAAGCACTGCTCAGCAGTAACTAAAACATCCCTGTGTTCTGAACGCTATTTTCAGCACAAATCCAGAACATTGCACCACACAAGCTACTATGAAGAAAACTATCGCAGCCATAACCAGTACAACAGCATGTTGCCAATTCTGTGTTCCCAAATATCACAGTAATTCAGGTCATTAGTCATTATTTGAAGATTTGTATTTTTGTTAGTGTAGAGGAAAATTAGTTGCCTCTCAATTACATCTACTTTGCAAGATCAAATTCAGTAGCATTAGTGCAAGGCATTGATCCTGGCACAAAAACTGCTTAAGTGCATGTGAATTGACTTCAAATCTCCCAAGAGAGAAGGTGATTCCTCTGCTTGTCTTGCAAAATTATAGGACAATTTTTCTTAAATGAGCATAGTTCTTACTAGAGCACAAATCAATTGTAAGTAGACTCTAACTTGAGTGTTTTCAGAGAAGAACCTTACAGTACTTTGTCCATCAAAATTATTGAATCTGCTCCCTATTGCATACACAAGCTGTAGCCCTGGATAAGCCTCAGAGCAGAGAAGCTCCACAAATAAAGTATTTCACCCCACAAGCCATAAGCCATGGCAAAGCATGCAACAGAGCCTTATGAGCTGATCCAACCAGACTGAGCAAGAAAAATTCCTTCTTACTAACAACTATAGTGGCCAGGTAAAGTATGAATATGCATGCACTACCTCTTTCTTACCATCAACAGGAGTGAGGCAGTAAGAGGAACTAAATGTTGAAAATCCCTCTCCTTCGGGAAACCTCCACTCTACTCGTGTTTATGTTCTATTCCAGTGCCGTGAAAATTAATGTTAAATTTACACTGTATTAACAAAATTGCACAAAGCCTGAACAAGGAGATAGTCATTACTGATATTAAGCTGCTGATATTTAAATAATTGCTTTCCATTATCAGCCTTATTATCAAATGATCTTGTTACAGCTAAAGAATTACCTATAATCACTTGCACAGAGAGGATTTTAAGCCTGATCAGAAAAGAATCATTAAACATTAATTAAAATACTGCATGTGCACTCTGTATCTGGCTTGACAGTTTGCAGGAGCAGCCTGTTAAACAATTCCTGCTCAGTGCAGAGATAAAGCAAGGTGTGTCTGTACTGAGTGCACAACTGGGAACTGGAAACATGACTTTAGTCCATTTATAAAGTTTTCTCATTAGGTTTCGATTCAGGAGCAAGGCACAATGGTATTTAAAGGATATTCAATCACTCATGACAGAAAAGCTAGACTGACATTGCACAAACAGTGTTTGATTATTACCAATCTATCATGTCAGTTAGCAGGAGGAAAAGATACATTTCAATTGATTTCAAAAGACCACCAAGACAAATGCGTTCCAGGAAGCTGGGCAGCAACAGATTTCAGGTGCTGATTAATCTGGTATACACGAAACTGTATTCCCTGGCCTTTTTTAAGCACGCAACACACTCTTCAACAGAAAATTTGAGCAGGTACATGACCAAACACTAGATTATTTTCTTTCCAGTCTTTTATTTGATTCGTGTCTTTGTAGGCTCAAGCCTACAACACATTACTCTGTTCAGTTCTCCAAGAGGTAGTGGTTACAAAATTCATTTAAAATCTGGACTTCTACTCATTTGTTATATTGTCACCATAAGTAAGAAGTAAAAGTGTCTTTGAGAAAATGACCCAAAGTATGTGGGGACTGTAAAAATTGGTTGGATTACGTAGGAGAAAGTAATACAATCAGCCAGGCTATGCCCCAAACATGGTGGAAAGGGAGTGTTACCCACCAGCTTCGCATTGCACAATCTGCTATCTACAGATACTCTGAGGGGCACCAGGGTCTATTGAGGGGTTTCCCTCAATAAGCAAACCTGTTTGTCAAAGAAACATCTCCATTGAGTTATTTTTTTGCTTGCTGTGGACACTGGTAGTGAAAACTGGTGTGCAGTATTCTCCAGAAACAACAGGCAGATTTTCCCTTGCCTTTTGTGTTCCCAGATTTGTTTTCCAAGTAAACAAAGAGCTATTGACCTTCCAAACATGAAGGAAACATGAAGTAAAAAAAATATATTCAAAACCAACACTTCCCAAGCAGAAAGTACTTATACAGAGGCTACTGGCCTATATGATTCCTTACAAACGGACCCATTACAACAGGCAATACCATGGAAGTAGGTTAGATTTATTTGTTATATTATCTAGTTATGAAGACAAAGACTTGTCCTTGCTGGAATTCCCTTTTCTTTCCATACGGGTAAGATAGCCAGACATTTTTCCAGGTCTTCTCCACTCAAAATACAACAGAGACATAGAATCTAATTTTTTTAAAAAAAGGTCCCTTCAAAATACATTTTTGAGGGTGGAGAAAGGAGGGGGCAAGGGAGAATTTCTTATATGCAGGCTATTGCCTGTCTAGTTAGAACCATGTGATTGGGGAGATGGCTTTGAATATTACTGTATGTCATGGAAGACTAAGTGCAAGAACTCATAAAAAACACAAGCTCCTTCATCATGCTCCTTTCACATTAACTCTGATGGTCAGGGCTATCAACAGAAAGAGAAGTGTTACCCCTTTTGCTAATGTGACTAATGATTAACTAAGACTGTCTGGCACCCAGGGAAATATTCCAACAATTAATGGGGAAAGTGTGAAATGTAATCTGCTGGTTTCTTCGTTAGCTGAGGAATTTGAGAAAAGAATTAAATTTAACAGTAATTGATGTGGGCTGATGTAGTGAAAAAACAGGAGAATCAATCCTATGGTTCAAAGTCTTATTCTCTGATGCACCGGTGCAATCATAGAAAAACATCTTTCGCCTTCATGTCGGGAAAATGAACAAGAATATGAATCAGTGTGATGCAGTCTTTTATTGGAATGACTGTACATGGAGACTTTTGGGGCATTTCCTCCTTCTGGCCACTAACAAGAAGCATAATACTGTTGGATGACTCCCAATATACTGATCCATAACAAAGGCTTTGGGAAACTCCCCGAATTCCAGGTAGGGCTCCTGAATTCTCTGTGATAAAGCAAAAGGAAAGCAGACAACCAGCTTCCTTCCACAGATGCCCATAGTTGCTACTTTCTCACTGAGATCACAATTATGGCTGAATGCTTCAAAATCTGATTTCAGGTTTTTCTTAATGTCGGTTTCTCAGTACAGGCATCTTTACTTCTAGCTGTTAGGGCAATAACTTTCAGTAAAAAATATCACTAGTTTGCCTCACAGTGACACTGAGCTACAAGGTTTAATCATGATTAGCTAACAGGACGCTGAACACAGTTTCTCCTGGTCTAGTAAGGCAATAAAATCACAATCAGCACAGCAGCCATTTATTCTTCAGAACAAATTTTGCACTTCAATAAGCTTTTAGTCATGTTTTCAGTGACACTGTTCATAAAGTGAGGGACTGCTCAGTGCAAGTAAAGGAAGCAGAAATGAGATTTGTGATTGGCACTGTCCTTGTATCAACCACAGAAAGGCATCTCTCTCCGGTTGGGTCCTATGGGGTGCTCTGAGCACATGTAAAAACAGAACTGATGAACTAATTGTTTCACACTTCTCGTAAGAACGAAAAACAAATCTACTCTTGGGTCTGAAGTCTTGTGTGACAAGTTCCAGTCCATTTACTAAAACCCCTTGACATATGGAATTCATAACCACTCTGACAGCCTTAGTTAAAAGTGTACCATTATAATCTGTCGCACAACATAACTATCTATTACCCAAAAATTATGTTCCTGCATGTTCACTTTGTGAAACGTGGGCAGGCAGGGGAAGAGGGAGGGAGCTGGGATAGGACAGCATGGCACCTGAAGTAGGCTTCACTGTCTCACACCATTTGTTGAAAAATGCACTTTGAAGTTAATCATGTTGCTTTCACCTCAATAACCAATGTAGACCCTGAATGTTTAATTATGCTACTGGTTTTATACCTAATCAATCTTTTTCATTAAAATCCAGTGAAGCAGACAACTGAGATAATTACTGAAGAATCATCTTAATTAAAAATTTTAGCTTCTAATTAAGAGTCATTGTTTACCTCATCAGAAAGCCATTAGGATTCAGGACAAGGTTGCCCTGTTCATTATGTTTTCACCTTCTTTTTTTTTTTTTTTTTTTTTTAAACCTTTTGGCAAAGAGAGTGATACAGGTTTCTATGTTTAAAAAAAAAGAATTATTCTAGTTGTCCGAAGAAAAGGGAGAATATGCACAAGCCAGTGTCACCATTTATCAGAAGCCCCACAGCATATTTACATCCAGAGTAATTGCAGAATATCTTTACATATAAATTGACACTGCTTTGGTCCTTGAAGATAAAGCCATGTCTATACTTAAAATTGATATGGCCTCCTAAATGATTTCTTTATTGCTTTCCAGCTACAATGAAGATAATTTCAAAATCCCTCAACACTCCTATCCTGCAATCAGAACTTCTCTCTGCTTTTCACTGTTGTTTCACAAAAGTCTGACACTGACTGAGATCTGCTTCAACTTCAGGAAAGTACAATCAGACATTTCAACTAAGGAATGAGAAATGCATAGCAGTTAAATGACATCACTGAAGATGTGCAGCTTCACCACACTGACACTCAGTGCAAAGTATCAGCACCAGCTATACAGATGCAATGATGCTTCAACTGACAGAATTAATCAGGGAAAATTATTATCCAGTCCTAACCCTTGCAGGTTTCCCCTCTATATATATTCCAAGTCAGAAGGCAAAAACCAAAGATATCTCCATATGGAAGATTTTTTCACCTTCACTTCTAGCAGGCAAATTTGCAAAAATCATGATGTTGTCAGACTAAGGCACTGAGTTCAGACATTTGAAGTGCAAAGCTAAACATGTCTAGCTAAAGTGGTTGCTAAGAAGCACTGACCATCTGCTGTAGCTGAGGCAAACTATGTTAGGAACAGCACTAAAACAAAACAAAACCAATTTTATAGAAATATCTTGTACCATGTATTTATTTGTTTACTTTTAGTGGCAACCTGCAGGACATAGTGTAAAGAGCAATACAAATCTTCAGTCGTGCTTCTCAGCTGGCCAGTATTTCTGAGTTCACACTTTGTTAAACAACTGATCCATATGTCCTATGAGGAATTGATAAGACAGTATTAACAGTATGGAAAAATTCTTTTTCATGCAAGTTCTTTATAACCATTTAAGTAGGTAAAGATAGAAGAATTGCTGCCAGGGAATTCATATAAAGACTTTCAGGTACTACCTGGGTGGTTTAAGTGACATGTGACAATAATAGAGGATAGCCAATTATGCTTCATAAGAAAGTATCAAGATTATAGATTCATTTTAAGGGAAAGAGAGAGAGAGAGACAGAGAAAACAGAAGACATTTAAAAGAAACTATGCAGAAGAGTAAGTAACAGCAACTCCTAGCTGGTTTCAGACAAAGAACTCGGTTGACTAGCTGGTGCCAGCACTTCTTAATCAGCCATACTTGCTCTAACCTTTTAATAAAGTCTGATTGCAAGAGGCTGAAACAATTCTTGCTTCACTCAACAGGTAATTTGAGCATGCACAACTCAGTGGCAGGCAACCAGCTACAGTACAACAAAGCAGCACACCAAGACAGGCTTTAGGAAATGCCAGTAGGCATACGTTTGCTGGGACAGTCTAACACAGAGGAAAGGCAGGATAAAAGGTTACATCTACAGACGCACCTGGGTGACCTCACTGAAGTTTCAGGTGATCTAATCCAAAACCTAGATGTTCAAGCTGTTGTCAAATGCTGACTGTACAATATGCAATGCACAAATATTTCTATTACACTCTCACTGACCGGCCCAAAAACTCTTCTCCAGTAAGAATCTCAAGTCCTCTTGGGAGGCCACATCCTGTAAGTGTATGTAGGATATCAGAGATCAAGTTCATATCCTGACTCTCTCTGCCTTGGCTGAGTAAGCAGAGGAAGACCCACACGATATCCTAGCTGCTAGGGAGTTCAGACCTAACACAACATTTCACATTTCTGCTCCCAAGTAAATATGGGATCTTATCACTGGGATCTTGGATGTAGAGGAAGGAGAACCAAGACTAAGAACAAATCAATCACTTTCAGAACCAGTCAAGTCCCCCAGCTTCTGAAACAGGTTCATGACTGCTCATCCAAAAGGAGGAACAAAACCAGTCAAGGGCTGGGTGCTTGCCTACACGTGCTAGAGAACAGGAAGCTGTTCAGTACTGTATCTGCGAGAGCTTAGGCACCTCTTCACTCAACTTTCTTGTTTCCCACTTGTCAGCACTTCTGCCCCCGGGGCACTCTAGGGGACCCTATCTAGCCTGATTTTACAACAAAAACTCTAGTTACTAAGTTAACTAGACTAGTCCTTGTAAAGCTAAGCTCTATCTGCCATTACGGGGTTGGCTGTGAGTCTCTTTTACTTGTCACTTTATCTTGTGCCCATATAAAACCTTTATTGTAGTCACTAATGAAAAACACATGCCAAACTAGTTACCTATTACAGCTGTAGGAAAGCTAATGACATAAAACAGTCACAGTGCCTTGCTACTGACCTCCTATAAAATTTCAGGCCTGCTATTTTAATTGGTGGAACTACATCAATTTATCACTTAATTATGTGTCAATTTATGAAGAAAAGTGATTTTTTATTTGCTTGCAATTGTACTGATCAGGGCTGCAGTGGCTAGAAAGTCATAGATTTAAACACAAAAAATTCCTGTCTTTGCATACCCATCCACTTTATCAGCCCCTTAAACAAAAGAAATTCTCTGCTTACCCAAGAAACTAAATTCCAGAGGTTCTGAAATGCAATGGTATTGAACAGCAATTGTAAGGAGTCAGAAGGTACATATGAAGATTTTCTTGGCTGGGAAAATGCATTTACTCTTAGGCTAGATGAGCATACATTCTCCATCTCAGTCTTTTCCTATCTAGGAAATCCTGAGACAAACGACAGATTGAGAAACTCAGCTTTTTAATCATTGGACTTACCTGGGCATAAGCAGCTCCAGACCCTCCTGTCCATGCATGTAATCCAGACTTACAGAGGGACTTTATGAAGTCTGAATGACACTTAACATTATATCCAGCAGCAGGCTCTGCTCCTACATGAATAAAAAGTTAGTAATAAAGAAATGTCTCCTCAAAGGAAACCTAGTACAAGACAACATGCTCTTGTGATGATTGCGAGAGACTTGTTCACTTGGGGCAGTTTGTGGAAGGGAAAGTAGAAAGAAGCCTCTGACTACAGAAAAAAGAGGGCTGTAGCTACCCTTTCTGTGGAAAGCTGATGGGCTTTGCATTCGAGGGGCAATATCACCTGCCTGCGACACTGAAGGCAGCCTGGGGATGGGAAAAGTACATCAAAACTAGTCCAAGCATGCCCTTACTTGCCTTCAAAGCTGAGTGGCTACAAAGCCATGAAACAGGATAAGGAAAGAGGAGCTACAGCTAAACAGGCATCTTAATAGATCCAGAAAAGGTGCTACCAACCCTCAAAACTTCCAGAAATGCATTAGTAAACTGTATCCTGGACAGAGAATGAAAGAAGGGCCGAGTAGACCTCTAGACCCAAGCACTGCATTGTCAATGACAACAACAGGATACAGGAGGCATTGGCTACACATATCAGGGAAATACAGTGTTAAAGGAAAACTGTCAAATATCTAGATTTCAGTCTAAATAGCACAACAGGAAAAAGAAAAAACAAAACAAAACAAAAAACATTTAGCAGTGGGACTGAAAGCTGCAAAAATCATCAATCTTGGCAATATACAGTGGAATCCACATAAGGACAGCTCAAGGCAGAGGAAATTAAGAGATTTACTGACATGTTGGAGGGCATGGGACATCTGCAAAGACAATGAAGAACTTGAGCCATCACTGAACACAGTGTCAGTGGTGCATGCAGAGCAACATGCGTCAGTAGCATTACGGCCAAAGTGGGAGAGTAGCTCCCGCATATAGCATAATTAAGTGTAATTGGAAAGGTGGAGGAATCCTCAGAATGGGTTAGTTTGATTGCTGCAAGTAATAAAAAATGAAACACATGCTGAGCCAGTTTGAATGTGCAAAGGCCCTTGGGACCCACACACAGCTAAAATGAGGAAAATTGTACCACAGCCACCCTCCCAGATGTAACTGGCAGGGATTCCACAAAGGTTGGGTTCAGCACATAGGAACAGATACAGCCTACTCTCATCTGCGGGGGAAAGCAGGGGGGTCATTACTTCCATTACTGTGTTAGGAGGAAAGCACTTCTATACATTAGAAAGACTTTGTATCTTAGGAAAGGCGATGAGATTAGGAGAGGGGAAGCCATTTTATCTAATCCTCAAAGGAGAAAACTTGCAAGGCTTTAAAGCACCAACCTGCATGAAAGAATTGAACCACACTGAAGCTGTGAACTCCCTGTTAGTATTTACAGAAAGACTAGGAGAAATGTCAGCACTTCCATAAGGTCTGAGGGATAGAAGAGAGCAACTGGTAGTGAAGAAGATGGACAAGAGCATCCAAAATCCAAAGAATGACAATCACACTCAAATGACTCGAATTAAAAGTCAAAAAAAGAGATAAAATCCTGTAGCGGCTCTCCTCTTATGCAGCAGGATGATGGCACACAAAAGAGAAGGGACAGATGTTCACTCACATCAATGATCTGCCAACAGAAGATGGGAAAGGATGCACAGTGTGTAGATACCATTGATTTCTTTTTAATACAGCCAGTGAGGCCTGGTTGTCAGGCACACAGTATGGCCATCAGAGATGTTTGGATTAAAAAAAAAAATTCAGGCTCTGCATGTGGGATATCAACAAGTCCAAAAGTGGTTTAAAAAAACAAACAAACAGGGAATTCCAGAAAATATTTCCTCCAGACATTCGGAAGAAACTCTGTGAGGGATGCTAAGATAGGTCACTGTACAAAAGGCAAAGAAGTGCACAGGAATTTTCCAGAAAGGTTTCACAAGTAACATAAATTCTTCTAGACTGTTTTATTTATGTAAAGTATCAGAAAAAACAGCAAGAAAGCAATGATAGTTCACGATGCACTTAATAGATGCTTGGCAGCAATTGGTACCTGATTTATATGAACCTAGGCAGAACCACTTCCTGCTGATACTTGATTATTACAGTCGTTTTGTCAGAGTAACTCAACTTAGAAACACATTATACAGCACTGCCATGAGTCAGACCACAGTAATATTCACCAGGCATAGCATTTACAGCAAGCTAATTTAGAATAATGGCTTGCAATACATACTCAAGGAATTCTGAAAATTTGCAAAGGACAGTATTTCATACACAGAAGCAGCAGTTTGTATTAGCTGCAGTCCAACGGAATGGCTGAAAACACACATTTGAGTAAGTGAGCGAACATTACTCAAGACAGATGAAGAGGAATGGAAACTCATACCTCAGTTTTGTACATTACCCAAACCAAGCTGTGGAGCTTCACCAGCACTGATGTTAAAAGTGCAAGTAGAACTAAGAAAAGTGTGTAACACCCAGAGGTGCAAATCACTGAATACAATAAAACATGGTGGACAAAAGAGAATGGAAATTTCACTATAAAATGTCAGGCTGCCAAAATCTTTCAAAAGAAACATCAGTGTCATAATATCACATCCAGGCAATAAGGTGCGGGAACAGGAGGATAAGACTGTTTCAGGTTCTTCTGTAATATAGAATAGTGTAATATGCATAAATATATATGCTATGACATAGAATACTACCTCATCTGCAGTAAATACCAACTCTTAGTCAGATGCACCCCACAAAAAATCTACCAAACCCAGTGATCTGGTTAATCAGTGAAAAGTTGTCACTCTTGCTAATGCACCTGTACCATTTCCTCAGGTTACATATTTCTCACCTGCAGCTGATGGGTCTTCTGTTATCTGACTAGATCTGCTTTGTAAAGCCCACTGATATCCACAGGCAAATGCTGCATCCCCACATATAAATATGGGATTAATAAAATATTAAATATAAAATAACACAGGAGTGACTATTAAGAGCATTAAGTATATTCAGATTCAAGCACTCAGTAGTTAGAGAATACCAAGATAATGTTAATTCATGCATGCCTCATTCTGTCCCAGCAGGTATAAGGACCATGAAAAATTTAAGTGTTTCTTTTATTCCACACAAGAAAAGAGGCAAAACCAGGGCTGCAGAAAGGGATTGGACCCAGAGGTGTTGTACAAACCATCCAGTTGCAAGGCATCTCCCACTCTCAAGCATTTAAAGTTAGCAAACAAATAAGAACAGAAGGTAAAACAAAAGCAGAAACTTACTTGGGGTCATGCACTGTCCTGGGTTGAGAGACACAGGACTAACTTTTCTCTAATGCTGGGGAAAATTGCACTTTTAGAAGACTCTAGTGTCTGAATTTGTGAAAATATTTACTTTATAGCCAGCCAGGCTCTGTGGGATTCAAGGTTAGTGTTTTCGAGCCTTGCCAGGGGCAGGGACAAGGAGGAGCAAGGCCTGGGCGTTTGACCCAGGCTGGCCAACAGGATACCATGAACGTGACATTCAATATAAATTAGAAAAGTTTGCTACGTAGCTGGCTCTTTCCCTGATGGCGGCAGGTCCAGACAACTCCTTGCCCCGGTGCCGGAACCCTGAGGCCTTCCCTTCTTCCTGAAGCCATTGCGCTCGCAGTGTCCGACATTTGCTGTCCCTGCTGGGAGTGCACAGCTTCCTACTGACAGAATTGGCTGAGTATAATTCCTGTATATCTTATATCAGTATCGGGATTAATACTGGTTCTTTAGTATTATTGTTAGTGTTCCCTGATTCCCCTTTCTGGGTGGGGAGGGGTCATCGGGTGATAGAATAGTTGTCTAAACGGCAATAAATTGTTATGGGTTCTCTCAAACCATATCATGCACCATGTCAGTTTTTAAACTGGGACCAACACTAGTCCTCCTGAACCCCAGTTCCGAGTTTACTCTTTAGATGTTGCATCATAAGCAAAGTCAAACATTGGCCAATAACTTGGGCACATCACAGGGTACTGTGAAGCCATCAGTGTGGTTCCAAGTCTGACTGCAAGAACACCAGCATATTCATAGGTAACAAATGCTTCCTCCCAAGGTCACGAGTCCTGCAGACTCAGTGGTAAAGCAAACTAGACCTGCTGGGAGTAACCAGGCCTTGAGTTCATAGCTATGTAACAGAAATTCAAATATTATGCAAATCTTTATAATAATGACTTACTTTTTTAATACCTAAATAATCCAAAGAAGTAGACTAGGGGGATGATGCCTCTCCCCAGACTGTTATAAGCAACGTCATATTTCTAGTAATACCCCAACCGCAGCCTGAATATGTAAGAGATTAAAAGTACACTGAAAGAGATGATTAACAGTCCATTATGGGCTCCCTAAAGTAACATTTTCTGAAATATTAATATTTAATTATGGAGGTGGCAGCAGGCTGCAGGGTTTCCCTTTTTTCTTTTCAATGTGTTCTCCTTATCTGTCACTAAAATATTAGAGATAATAAGAAACCATGTACCTGTGTAAACTGTAATAGTAGTAATATGGCAAAGCAGAACAGAAAAAGAAAAAAAAATATAGGCCTCAAGCTGTTCATGGGGTCTCTGGTAATTGGAAGAGTCAATGGCTATATGATTCAAGAAAATACCTTCCCTGGAGAAGGAGACTGATTGTCCCGCATTTATACAGCAGCTAACCAACACTAAGCAGGCTTTCCTTTGCATATTATTGGTGCCAGCCCAATGAGGCAGAAAATTGCATCGTGTCATTTAATTTCCCAATCTTTGTTTTCATTGTATTAATCTTTTGGCTTTGCTTCACTTTATAATTTGAAGGCTCAGCAAGAAGCAAACCAAATGGAAATTCAGCTTACTTTCATGTCTAGCTGAATGTTCGTTGCAGTTTTAGAAAGTTTAATTCTGTGTAATCTTACCCATGAATAATAATAATCTGGTTTTGTATGCAGACATATTAGTGGTTATTAAAGACTGCCTTAAAAATTCTTGGGATTGTGCCCAAAAGTCAGTCACCAAAACATGATTAACAAATAGGCTACAGGAAGAGAGAAGATAGGTTTTTTAAGCAGAACCGTGTGTCCTGTTGTTATAGAAGAAAGTAAAGAAGTTGGCAAACTTCCTGAACTTGACTAATGATTTTAAAGTTTACAATTCCCAAACTGGTAATTTAGATACTGAAGATGTTGAGAGAGTGTGGTTATCTTGGAAAAAGCACAGGAAATAAATGTAGAGGTTTCACTTAGATATATGGAAGGGGAAGAAAAAAAAAAAAAAAAAGAAAAAGAAAACCACTGATTCTCTCTCTGTGCTTAGAGTTAGTTGGCTCACAAAGGGCTGTGTTGCGCCTCTCGGACAGCAGGGCCCTAGCAAGATCTTCTGTTTGGAAGCGGGAGCAGATTAGCAGGATCATCTCACAGAGAAATGCCTTACCTTCACCTCGTCTACCATGCTAGGGTCAAATCCAGGCCTCCAGCTCACTCTCTTCCCCCCAAGAAACACATTGACTCCTTGTAGAAGGTCTGAAGGCTCACTCAATCGCTCTTGAGTGTCTTACATGCATTATTCTTGTTTTCATTTATTGAACTATCATGAAGACACACTGCAAATTTATACAACACATCTGATATATATTTCATGCTGCGGTTATATATGATTCCCAGTTCATCCAAATAGGACTCATGAGCCATATCCAATGATTAAAGCTATTTTAAAAATGAGATGTCTTTTTCACGATTCTGTCTCTGTTTTGTCAAAAAAGGGGATTTTTCTTTCAACCTGAATCTCCCTGATCACTGAATCTCCTGAATCATTGTAGCCATGATGGAGAGTTTAAAGCTTCCCCTGCTCAGATCTCCAAGGATATGTCTTACCCAGAAAAGTTTAGGGGTTTGCCTCTTATCTGTCGATTGTGGGAAGTTTTCACACTTGCATGCACCTTAGTCACATGAAAAGAACACTTAGCAAACATTGATGTCACTGTGTCAAGACCTAAATGATGAAGACCTAAACAAAAAAAAAAGCTCGTGTTTAAAAAAAGAGGTGAGGGTATCCTTTAAACAGTCATGACTTGGGAGACAAAGGAAGAGCACAATGACCTAGACCTTGCACGTGAGTGGAGTTCTCTACTTCTCAGTGAGAGACAGAAAACCTCTGACCTGCTGCTAACTAACTGATGGTGGATGGAAGGATGCAAAAGAAACCACTATCTCACACAAGACTCGTAAGAGTCTCAATACAGAAGTTTAGCCAACATATTTCATACCCATCAGGGGGAGTAGCCCTGCTCATTCACTTTTCTGTTTCCCCAAAAAAGCTGTCCGCAGGGGACGCTTAAGGAAGCTGATTGTAATTAAAAGACTCCAAACTTGCTCTGCTGCCATCACTTGTTCTACTTGTGTCCCCTGAATACACAAATCATGTAGGAGTGCAATGGCTTCCTGCTACTGGAGCCTGTTGCAGGTTTCTACAATTAAACACGTCGAAGTACCTGCTTATCATCATCAAGTAGATAAGGTGTTTTCATAACTCTTATGAGATGGTGATCATTCATAGAGGTGCATTTTAGTGTTTAAAATTAGAATCATAAACTTCAGATTTTGAAAAAGACTTCTGAAAAATTTAGGAAAACTTTGCTAGAGTCAACCATCCTACACATGCACCAGAGGTTATTGGACTTGAGCATAAAATATGTCAGGATATTCTGTATCTATAGTATTTTAGATGTCTAGTCAGAGAGTCATAATGTTCCCTGTAGCTCCCAAACTTCACAGAAAAGTTGAGCAGCAACTCAGAGCTCCATTAGTCTTACTGAAATCCTAGAAATACAGTCCTCGTTAATCTGACTTAATCTAGCCTCAAGCAGACTCAGAGCATACAGGGCTGCTTCAATGTGCACATTGAAATAATCATTCTTCTCCCATTCTTCTCTTGTAGACTCCCTGTGAGCTCATTTAAAACTGACTAAAGGTACCCAAAATAGTTTCATAGACCTCAAAACTCCCTGACATAAATTCAAATACTCCACAGATTCAGCTCAATGAAGTTTTCAAAGTTCATTAGCACCAAGAATTAGATTTAATTCCATATATCTAGAATAAAACAAGTTCCAGTAACAAAAAGAATTGAAATTTTTTACATTCTGGCTTAAATTGTAAAGACACGCAACCTGCTTCACCAAATTGTAATTGAGGCAATAGATGGACAATTGTCAAATACTATGATACAGTATAGATTTAAAGGGTCTTCTTACGTAAAGGCTGATGTGTCTGAAAGTTAATCACTAGTATTTTGTGCAAACTGTCAAGCAGTTTTCATGGACAGGAATTGTCATGAATATACTGCTGAAATTTAATTGCTGAACTGAGAGAAGAGGGAACATGTACCAAGACAACCGAATTATAAATGACAGTTACAAGCCCTGAAGTTGGTAATATCTGTTTTTCTTTTACACTTGATATCATTTTTAGTGGATTTTCTGTTTTCTGTAGGAATGTTTTTCTGCTTAATTTGTTTTTTCCGAACACTTGGTTTTCCTTGTTAATGTGATTTGATGCAGAAAGGATGAACGTGTTCTTTTTGAAATCTTGGCTGCAGAAGTAGCATGGGTATTTTGAGGCTGCATTACTGGAGGAGGAGACATAGTGCACACCTTGTCCTCTTCCCGATGTACTTGAGAAGACCCCAGGACGAATCCATCAACCTCCAAATACCTCTTTCCTATCCTCCTCATAGAACATGAGTAAATTACCTCTTTTCAACTCCTTCCTCTAGTCTACCCCATTGACAAATCTGCTGAGAAGCAAGAATTTTACGTCAGCCATTTGCAGCGCTAGAGCATGCCTGAGTGATCTCTAACCTGGGCACCAGCTGAGAACAAGGCAGATGGGCCAGCAGCCAAGGAGAGCAGACACGGGTCTAGGGTGGCAGCACAGGTGTGTCTGGAGGATGAAAGAAGGATGTGGGACATCCTTGGTGCCAAGGGTTTCGGCTATGTCTCAGCCTAGATATTAAGGACAAAAGTGCAAAAAATGAAGTGTTAGTCTTCCCCAGAAGTCATTCCCAAAGACCCCACTTGACAGTTAATTTATATCTTCATGAAGATCCGTGTGTGTGTGTGTGTTGACACATTCATCAGTAGCTTAAGGCAACCATCAATACACAACTATAACTGGAATAATAATGAAGTAAACAGAATTACAACATTAAGAATGTTGTGATCACCTTCAGTAAAAGAGTAAAAGGACTATGCAAAACGTTAAATTAACGAAATACACTCACAGACACTGACATGTACAATAGAATAACCTCCGCAAGAAATTACATGTAGTGGAATATCTTAATAAGCATGCTTATTATAACAGAAAAAAAAAAAACTAAAAAGAAAGTTGTTGGAAGAAAAAAACATAAGAAGTGTCTAGATTGCATTAAGTGAAAAAAACAAAAGCAAATTTGATCAGTCATTTAGATCAGTAATCTAAATGAATTAGTAAAGACTTGTTTGGTACCTGAATTAAGGGGTGTCATCTATTTTTTTCAAGCTCAATTCCTTGAAACGTTAGCAATTCATTTAACAGCCATTTATGTCCTAAACTGTTAATAGATGGTCTTCTTACCAGAATCTTGTTAACAAGCTTAACAGCTCATACCACAAAAAAAAAAAAAAAAATATCGGGAAAAAAGATACAAAAGCAAGTGCAGGTATGATCAGCTTTTTAGGTGCCCAGAATAACAGGATATTCATTAAGAGGTAAAATTCTATTTGGCCTGGAAAATGAGCAAGAAACAAGGACGTGTTCACGCTAGTAGAGAAAGTTCAAAAGAACTGATGTTAGGAAACTATTTACATATAAAATTATGGTAACTGCTTTAATTCTTTTAGTTGGCAGAGTTTAAATTTGATCTCTAAGACTCACTGCCAGTATGCTTTAGCATACATAAACATCTTCCTTGCCTATCTGGAGATAAAGGTTCAAATGAGCTGATATGAAAGAAACAATTCACAGTTTCAGAAAGAAGCTTTCAAAATGTTTGCAATGGAAATTACAGCACTGTTTCCAGAATTTGTATCTAGTTGCTCTTCCAAAACCAAAACCCTCATACATTCCACACCTATCTTCTCAATGGACTATAGATTTCTATTAGAATTAAAAATAAAGGGGGAAAGACTATGAGAGTTTTAATTTCTTGGGGGTGGGGGAAGTGTACCTTCTATATAAGCCAGAAGAAACAGATGTTAGCGATAACAGCAATGAAAATAGTATTCCATGGTCTCCTGCGTTTTCAGACCTTTCTATGGGGACATCAGGGGCAGTAGGCTGCTTCATTTGTTTTCAAATTTCCACAGACTGCAGAATATTTTTGTATTTTCCCACTACTATAACTTAAATAGTGTGGTAAAATACCTTCAGGCTTTAAACTATTGAAGAAACTTGAAGAACAGTTTTAGATTGCTCAATGCTATGCCCTTGAGACTGCTATAGCCTTGTAGTGCCAATAGAAATGATCTTTTGGCTTTTCTGGACTTTCAATCAGACCCTAAAAGTATAGCTTCAGTTCTGACTAATTGGTTCAGATGAAAGGAAACGGTTATAACCGTCGCCAGAAGTGTTGAACCCATATGCACTTCCATGAGGTCTAGATATTAGTACTGAATCCCTGTACCCCCTGTGGCTCTGGTCTCTGATACTGCTTTTTTAGGAAGACTGTCATGTTCAGCAGCACTGGCAAGCTCCAAACAATAAGGGATTTCTGATGGGAGTGAGAAAAGATACTGAAATTATGGCTACAGGCAAGTACTATTTTATTACTCTGTAACCACCCAAATTTTGAGGCTCGGTCTGGAGCTGATCCCCTCCCAGAGAATCTGTCCTTACTTGTCCATCACAGCTTGTAGGTGACTGCTGCTGTATTTACAGTGGTGTGCACTGCAGCCCTACCGCATCCCATGACCATCCTGGGACTCACAGCTTCTTCGTTCTGCTCTATTTGGGAAAAACTCATCTCCTAAAATGTGAGAAAAGGACAACTACAACAGAAAAAGAGAAGTTCTGCTAATAAGCATTATACTCTCCATTTCACACAAGGGGAAACTAGGGCAGAGAGATTTGTTTGCCTGAAATCAGGGAAGAAATCTATGCTAGAACCAAAAACTGGAACGAGGCTCCATGCTTTGACTGTAACCAACCTATCCTCAGGTAGAGGTGACTACGTCACTAACCAAATTACCTCTGATACCAGAGAAAACATATGGCACAGTGATGGCACCCTGTGAAAATCATCAATCCAGCATTGTCAGGGTCATTTTTACCTTCTCCAGAAGATAGGAATCGCCCCTTGGCAGTGTTGGAGTGTAGATGCTAAGACAACACGCCTATCCCAACATGGAGGGACCTGCATGAGGAAGACGAGGCGGGAGCTTTCAGGGAGATGAGTGAGCGTGTCGGTAGGAACAAGAGGCAGCCCTGCCCTGCTAAGTGCTTCGCTGGAGAACAACATCCCCCAGACAGGGAGGAAAGGAGGAGCAAGAGGAGGGAACCAGCTGGATCGAGAAGGAGATTCGCAGAAGAAGTGCAATTGGAAAAGGTAACCTCACAGCGAGGAAGAATTTCGTAGTTGGGAAATGGGAACAGGTCCACACTCAACAGTTTATGCAAAGAATTTTGACAACTATTTGGAACAAACATTTCAAATTTGCATTTAAAGTTAAGTTGGGAGAAACAGCAAATAATAAGAAACAATGCAGACAGATAAAGAAGGTCTTAGAGTAGATATTTTAAATACCAACACAGCTAATAAATGCAAATGAAGTTCAGTGCCGATAAGCACAGAGTTATGAGACTGAAAGCAAAGAATAAAAAGGAGGAACTATCTGCTTAGTGGCAATCAGCTGCACTGTAATGACCAAGAATGAGATCTGGGGAATTATTGTGAAAGAAATCCCTAAAGCTTTCAGCCCAGTGAGGAAATGATTGAAATAAACAAGATGATAGGCTTTATTAAACCACCAGAGTATAATGTTCAGCTTCCACACCCTGCAAAGGGTGGGAGCGAAATGCACCAAAGCAAAAGGATTAAAACCAAAAAAGCAGCACTAGCCTTATAGAGTAAGATAGACTTTTGCCCTTGGCTTTTGTCTGGAGTCTGAATCTTTTCAATTGCTCTGCTCCTTTGTTACTATAATGTCCTCTTTTATTATTTCTCTTCCTTTTACTATTTTTTAATCTGTCATATAAAACTTTATGAGAACTTAGCCAAGAAAGGACAACATCTCCTTCACAATCACTGTAATCTATTGTCCAGGTCAGGCAGATTTTTAAAACATAAATCCAAATTCTACGTTGGACGCCTGCCTGGATTACCAGATGACCTCAGAATTATGTGCAGGAACAAAATTAAAAGCAGTATTACTGCAGTATAGCAACGTTCAGAGGAGCTGTCAGCAGAGCCTGGGATATTGTAAGGAGGAAGCAGATTGGATGGAAGGAGAGAAGGACTTGCACTGACAAAGGTCTGATGTGGAAGTAATACAGAGCTGTATGCAGAGGAAACCTATCAACTCCAGCATGTCAGTTTTTCCCTGCCATCTCTCACCACAGGCTCTCCAGTACTGACTGGGCAGCTCCTGGCAACCATTAGCATCTTCTGGTACAACCTGAAGCCCCTTCATCCCATCCCATGGGAACATGGGAGAACATGGCAGAACAGGAGAATGGCCATAGTGTGGCAGCCTGAAAGTTCATTTATCTCAGACCTACTAAAGGGTTAACCACAGAGCACACACATTGCAATATTTTCCCAGGACTTCGTTGAGGAACTAAATAAAATGCTGTTGTTCGAATGCGACATTTCATTCCCATTTAGTTTGTCAGGTTATCTTTTAAACTCATGTAAACTTTTAGCACCCACACAATCTTGTGTCAAGAAATTTACTGGGTTCACCCAAAATAAGACCGTTATCCTACCCTATGAGCAGAGCAGGGAATAAAGTTTTCCTGCTTTTTATTTTATGGTTCCATATCCTGCCTCAAGAACATTCAGCTTGTGGTCCACAACAGCCTTAGATTTTTTTCTACAGAACTGGTTTCCAGCCAGTTGTTCTTAATCCTAGTTTTGGCAGCAGTAAACAACTGCACTGAGCATGGAGTCCTGCCTTTGTCATTTTCTTTTTTGTGTTTAGACTGTTTCTGCATGTTGCCAGCACCATTAAACCTGTCATTCACATGGCTGCTCTCCCCTCCTCGTTTTGTTTCAACTTTAAATTTAATAGGATATTTCCTATCCCTCGAGTAGGACAGCAATGACTTGTACCCGAACAAGAACAGACCCCTGCAGATACACTTCCATTCTGTCAGTGAAATATTGTCTGAGTACTTTTCTGATATGTTTTGCATCTACCTTGCAGTAATTTCATAATTCCCAGCATGCTTCCAAGAACTCTGTAAAGACAGACTTAGAAGCCTCACAAATTTCAGTGGTTTTTTTTTCATTTTGTTTTGTGTTTCCAGTAGGTACTTACTTGTGTGTAGTTCATCTACTCCTGTATTTTCCTACAGCTGAATTCAAGCTGACTGGCCCTCAACAGCTCTTCTACCCATTTTATCCTCCATGAAAAAAAGATACTACCTGACGTTCTCCCAGAACCTCACCCACACTCTCTGAGCTTTCAGAGATAACTTCCAGGATAATTTCGGGCTCTAAACATCATACTGCTACGCTTCTTACCGCCCAGCAGGACCAGCAAATTCAAAAACTTGAACTTCAGATAACTATTCTCCACCTTCCCAAGCTTAATTAGGATGTACCAGAACCTGCAATGAAAGTGAAAAAGAAAAAGCTTTAGGCACATTTTTGGTCCATGGCTTTCCTGCTCGGTTGAGCAGCAAACCAACCCTTTCCTTGGGCATCATCTCCTTCAGCAAGTATGGCTGAAGAATGATTTCTTGCAGGTTCTTATGTCTCCTGCTAGTCAAGTTGATTCTTTTAATGCAGAAGAGTAATGAGCAACTAAAATGACAGTGACACAGCTCTGATGTGATCAGGGTTCAAACTGCTGAGCTACAGGTGCAGCTCCCCCATTGCCTGGTGATGTACTGAAAATGCCTCCTCTGGTCTATTCCTGCAGACAGCTGTTTTCAGATGGATTCCCACATAATTGCACTTTCCAGGGCATATTGCTTCTCATTCCATTCTAATCCTTCTATTTTGGTCAGTCTAATGTACGAAAGCTTAAATCGAACATTTTCTGGCTGTCACAAAGGTTAAAAAAGCTATTTACCACAAAATTAGACTTTCACTTGCAGGAGATGCCAAGCTCCTCTGGACTCAGCAGGGCTCCAGTCTTTATTAGGACCTCTGAAAACAGCCATACTCCTAATCAGGAGCTCTCAAGGCTGGGTCTTTTTGTCTCAGCAAGGCTACTTTGAGCTTCTCTAATGGCAAAATGGATCCCCAAACTTGGGTTAAGGGCTGCCTGGGCATTTCTAGAGGGCACAAAGCCTCCAGAAACAACTCTAACACTTTGCCTTGGTGTTCCCAACACAGTAGTACAGAGCTGCTTTCTTTATCCCTTTGATTCCTTGTGTATTTAGAGGGAGCTCCCAAAGGGCAGTGAGACACCACAGTAACTTTTGCATCACCACCAAGCCACCCAAACATCTGCAAAATGTGCCTGGGTCAGGGTCAGCTGTGTCTCAGCAGCCCCACAGGGAGCTGGCACACGTCAGAGCAAACCCAGGGCACAACTCTGCCTTTGGGTCATTGACTTTGTGATTTTCTTCACATTGAAAAAAAGAACCCAAAAGAAGGACATGATGAAACATATGCATTTTAAAAGTACACCTTTAATAGTCTCTCCTGGGCAGAATCAGCTGAACTCAGATGCAAAACTGCTTTTTCCCAAACTGCATGAAAGCATCATAAGATCTCGTTTTATCTCTCTTCTCTAGATTTATTGTAGTGATGCCCTCTCGTACTTCCACTCCAAAAAGCATTCCCATTATCAACCTCCTCCCTTTTTCAAAGTTTTTAACTCATCTCTGTATGTGCGTGATGCTGTAGCTTGGCATACCAAGTCCTTAGTCCAGATGTGATTTTTCTTTTTTTTTAAAGAGGCTAAAATGAGTTCTGCAGTTTTTGATTTACAGACACATAAAAACCATAAGATTTACACTTTAAAGAGCTAGGAAGAGTATCTGAAAAGCAGAAATGATTGAAACCAGGGGGGAAATGAACTATCCCAGATTTTAATCCTGGAATCATCTATTTGAAAGGCAAAGTATTTTTTCTCAGACCTCATCTTCTGGGTATCTACCCTTTTTAAATACAGCAAAGGTTAAATTGATTCCACCTGCAATAAAGGTGCTGGGGGGTAATATAGTAGAAACAGAGAATTTTGCCTGTGATACGTGGTTTGAGGGAATAATTTTGGTATTTGTAGTTATGACTCAAGGGGTTACAAGGCATGACCAAAGGAACGAATATCATGTCACCAGACACAGACAACAGCAATATAGTATGCTAGAAAAGCTGGCACCACATGCAAAAGGTAACAACTTTTGAAAAGTCAAGAACATGGTGGCTGGTCCCTTAGAAACACAGCTGCTAACAAGCTGCCCACACACCCGCATTGGGCAGTTTTCTGTGTGTGGTCTGAGCCCAGTGTAGTGGTCCAAGTAGCCCGAATAAATCCAACTCCGTTTTGCTGAGAAGCAAAACCTGCCACACACCAGTCCGTAGTCAAGACACTCCAAAGGGGGCTCTAGGTGCCACAAAGCAAAGAAGAGTCCACCTCTGCTTTCCTGCGTTATTGCCTGAGTCCACCCCTACATTCCTGCATTATTGCCTAAGTCCACCCCTAACTGTTTAAGCAAACAGGCATAAAAGTCCTAAAGAGTTATTTTATAGTAAAAAGGAACAGGACGCCTCTGGTAAAAGACCTAAAAAAGCAGTGCTCCTACATTAGCTGTTGAAAACATCTTGCGTAATTTTACAATCCACATGGTGTTTTCTGTATTCAGCAAGTTAAACCACCAGTGGTGGCATCTTTTATGCCATCCTGCTAGTAAGTCAGAGTGGGTAACACAGGAGACCTGCTGATCAGATGCTCAAGACCAGACTGGTCTCATTTACTGTCTCCCGCTTAAACCTCTCGGTATACATGGCTGCAGTCTCTACCTCAGGCCTCAGCTCGGCAGAAGCTAGCGGAGCCTAAACTCTCCAGTGGCCTGAGTACGTATTTCGTTTGCCAGTCAGTGCCATGGCACCTCTGCTGCCCCAGCCCTGTCTTGCTGCTGCTGCTCTCCCTGTGCAATAACCCAGGTACACCTTAGTCTGGGCAGACACGTTGTTAGGAGACCGAGCCAATAGTTCAAAAAGCTGCACTAGCTCCTGGTACATCGCCGGTCTTTCCAAGTAGCAAAGCTAATTGACTAGTTTTTCTGCTACCACATGACAGAAGGAGCCTCTTTGCGTCTATTTGGCCTCCACGTACTCTGAAAGACATCCCAAGTGCTACACTGGAAGGGTAGAGTAAGGCTGTCTCACACCCAGAGTCACATCCGCTGAATCCCCTTGGCTTTGGTCTTTTTCTCTCTCTCTTTCACCACAACACATGCATTTAAACAGTCATTCAGCTATTTCAAGAGCCATGCCAAAAATTTGGTATTTAACTAAGGCTATGTGCTATAGTATTGCTGCCATAAACTCTGCCCTGTGCTTGGAAGTGATTCAAACAAGAAAAAGTAGGAACTTCACACTTAAATGAGACAAGTTCAAGTGTCAGATCACTGAAGGCATTTCAGTAGGAAACCAAAATGGGTCAAGACACTGTATATGGCCTTATTAATTGTTTCTTGTAAACTGAGTAATAGAAGAGATAAAATAACGACTGCTTCATTGTGTTCTTTTTTGATACATTGCCTGAAAGACCTGACATGCTTTAAAAGGACACTGTAATTGAACATTTTAGATTCCCCCGGCATTATTTTACTACATATTCCAGAAAATATTTAGCTTATTGAGACATAAAAGAAGTGCACAAGGAGATGGAAAAATAGAAGTGACATCACAATTTCCTTTTTAAGGTGATTCATAAACCAATGTCTTGGTAACTGCTGACTGAGGTATTTCAGTATGAATTTCAGAGTATTCAGTATGAAACTTCCCTAATCTGTTCTGCAGTGAGCAAGGAACATGGGAACAGGATATTAACAAAGGTGCAGCTTTCATAACTAGTTATTAGTTATGAAACTAATAACTTACACTGCATTTTAAAAAATTAACTGCATTTACTCTTATATTCTGGTTATATTTTCTCTTTAAATTGACATGTAAATGCCTTTTAGATGCAGTATTCTCACTACCTATCTCCTGCAACTGTGAAGGTTTTGTTTTTCTCCCTTGATGGTGAGCAAAATGATCCCCCAATATAAACCTCAGTGGTAGGACATATAAGATTTAAGTGGGTTTTGTTTAAGACAATTCTATAAAAGAAAGTGGCATGGTATTACAGTGCAAAACAGTAGTCTTTTTTTTGCAGTTTCACTTTTCAAAAAAATAAAAATCAAACCACTTGAAAACAGAATCGTTTAAAACTAAGTTAGGGAGCTCAGTATTTTCTGCTGTGCTTGTTCCACTGAGCAAGCTCAGTTGTAAACAGGGACCTTTCCTCCAGAGCAATGAATCCTGCAGTAACATACAAGCATAGAGCATTTACTTTCCCTCATAAATTGTCACAGTTGAAAACATCAAAAAAATGTTTCTGTATTCTCTTTAATCAAAATCAGTCCTATAAAAGCAGAATACAGGTTTAAAGAAGGCCTCAAATAATACATTACCATGACACTATAAAGCACGGTGTGTATGAGGTACGCTACACTGACGTTGCTACTGAGCTGGAGAGACCTGCAATGCAGTAAATGTTTGATAGGAAATGAAAGGCTAGGAAGGTTTTCATTTCCCTTACATGTACCCAAAGCATTTCATATTTCAACATAGTTATATAAACATGCCCTTGTTTCAGGCTTTTAGGAAAAAAAAAAAAAACAAGCACAGTTTACCACTAAATGACTACTATCTGCAAGTGGCAATTCCAGCTAGCAGCCTGTAATTTGTCAGGGACAGATAACAGAACGCTGTTATACTGCACCTGGTTAATCCTAGCCCAGTTTATCTTGTGTGCATGCCTGCGCAGCCCAGAGATGCAAGCAGTAACAAATCTCATGGCATATGCGCACATGCTGTTGCCTTGTTCGTCAGATTTTATTGTATTTTTTAAGCACCATATAAAATGTTCTTCCAAGGTTTGGTAACTATAGAATGTACCTTTGAACTCTAGGACAACTGAAACTTAATGGGAACCTCAACTCTCATTCAGCTGTTTTGAGAGAGGTAATGAAAGAAGGAGAGAGATTTTTCTAAACAAATGAGTTTTCATATTGGAAATAGTCTACTTTATGTTTTAATGTGTCATGGTGGAACATTAAAGCGTGCTGTGCAGGCTTTTAAAAGAGAATATTACCATTTGTGGTTAGTCACCATCCACAGCCCATTATTTGAAGGAAAATATTATCCACTAATGGCAGCACATAGGAAATTGGTCCCTTGATAGAAATGGTTTACAGCAAGTAGGAAACAACTTTGAAATGGAGATTTTCTAATAGCTTTACCTTGTCTTTGCAACTTTTTATATTCTTCTTTGCATTTACTGCAAAGTTGACTCCTTAATAGGATAGAGCCTTTATCTGAGAATATTTTTCATGTAGCTTCTGTGAGCAGTGGAAACAAATCATTGCAAGTTGAAAATATTTCTCAAAGACCATGAAAAACACCTCTTTCAAAATGCTCCATTAGGTACAATTATTTTATTTAATTTCCATCTTTAGATTTCTCAGTTAATGTCTTGTTCACTTGTCCTAAGGACAAGTTGTAATTTGTCTTATCAAAATCACCCAGCCCAGTCTAAGGTTAAATTTAACTGGGAAAACAACTGGTAATGATATAGTTCATCTTTAGTAAATATAAGTGCAGTGTGCCTAGGCTTTTACATTAGCAGGAAAATACTATACAGAATAGCATGGGTCCAACGTTAACTCTGGATGCTGCACCTTCCATTCCATCAGTAGACATTGCAAAATGCAGACAACTCAGGAAAGCCATTTTTCAGAGTAATATTTAACCATGTAATTCCCTTACACGCTACAGAACGTGCATTAATACCTTTTGTCCATATTGTCTTTCATCTGACAATCTCAAGTGGTTTTTGAGATATTAAGGTATTAACCAAAAGTTGTTAACTTGCTACCAAATGAGATTTCTTTCTCTGTTTTTGATCTGTTCAAGTTTCTTTTCCTTTTATGGCCAGAATCCAAACATGGGGGTTGTTTTCCAAGCCAGCCATAGGAGTCTGTTCAAAGGAGTGTTTGCTATGACTCGTTTTGAATTGCTAACACACTTAATGACCTATTTGCAGAGAGTGAAGCCCTTTCTGACTTCCACCCCCAGTCCTTTTCCTCAGGAGTTTGGAGAGGCTGGAGAACTTGTAGGCAAAAGTACCTGGTAGTTGGTCATATTGTAAACCTCTGTCTTCTGTCTGTCAGAGACCAAGTAGTCAATGTAGGAATCAGAGGTCAAGGGAGACACCTGCTTACCCGTAAAACTCATGGGAGCTGATGTGGCAATCTGAGCAAGTAGCAAGTTTTTTGTCTCTCTGGGTGCCCCAAGGAAAAAAGAAATCTTGTTATTCACCCGGTAAGATTAACAATATGCTTAATTCACACACAGTTCATGGTCATTTAGATCAGAACATCCAATAGTTTAGGCAGATACTTGTTATCCTCAGGAGCCCGAGATGCCAGCCTACGTTCCAGCTGAGAACCCTCTAAAGCATTCAGGAGAAAGGACTGCAGGTTCAAGCCTTACAAATATCAGACCATGACTGTATTTGTGCTTATATAAATTGACAGATATTCTGCCAACTCTCTGTATAGCTACCTCATATGTTAGCCAACAGCACAGACAATAGCAGAGCTTGTCTCTTTTAGCTTGCAACAATGAAAAAAACAAGCTAACTCATTTGAGCATCCCTCCTGGTCAGGAGCACATTCAGGCACAACCCTCTTCTCACATCGCAAGCCCATTTTCCAGAAGGCAGTGCTTGTAGTCTGCTCAAGCCCGAACCCGAACAGATCAGCTCTGCAGTGGGAGGAACAAGCTAATAACCCACCAGTGACAGGAGCAGCAAGATGCTGAGCCCTTCCAATAAATTCTCCCCACCTAGTAGGAACAGGCTGTTAGCTGTCTGCATAAGTTATACCCACAATCCGTAAAACAAGGAGATTCTAGTTGTCCAGATTTCCCTCCCTGAATATATTGTAACAGTAGGACATAATTCAGCTGCTGGAGATTAAAACTGTAATTCAGATGCCCGAGTACTTTATAGGTGAATTAAACCTGTGTTTGAATTCTGTCTATTAAGCATTTCAGCTGAAAGGGAATGAGAAAGTTGCATAATTTATTATTTAATGTTTTCAATAGACCTCACTATCATACTCAAAAGCAAACAGTTTGCATGAGATGCATGTGTAGACAGGAGTTATAAAAAGGCTATGCCAAAAGGTTTTATGGTGATGCAGATGCAATAAGAAGATTGCTTTATAAACGTACTTTCTGTGTGGTAGCTCATTTAAAAACTGCAGAATTCTTTGTTCATTATCACAAATGCATACAAGACAAATTCAGGTTTTTTAATGACTGTGGAAAGCAAGCCTCACTCAGGCTTCCAAATTTTGGTCCTACTCTTCCCTTATCTCTCCTTACAACATGACATTTGCCTGTTTCTTAGGTAAAGGTTAATTTCTTTAACATCCCTTACAAAAGATGAACCAAAACAACACATTCCTTTATGCTTTTCTTTGGAACATCATCATTGCAAGTTACCCATCCCATCAGTTCTCATTTTCTATTAGCTAGATTTCTTACTAGCACCACATTGGGTTCCACCAGGGGCTGTGCAATATAATAAAACCTCCTCAATTTTTCTTTTGAGATGGTGTTTAAAAATACTAAAATCACAGGACCCAGCTACTGTCACTACTCAAAACATGAATAGCCGTTTCAACCATTAGAATTCAGGTATTAAACACCAGTGTTGCAACCCAGTAGCATTTCCACCTACTTTTTGCAGTGGTACAGGTATCATTCCCTACTCAAGATGTGATTACTGTCTCTCATACTGCCAAGACCTTTGAGGAGACAGAACCATTATAGGTGCCAGCTCAATGCGCCGTGCTAATAGAAAACCAAGCACACATTTGGCTCCACAATGCCACGCAACAACAAAAAAAAGCAATTTTTCTGTTATTTGACCTAGACATTCTTAACTACAAAACACTCCAATCTGTAATCCAAGACCCTGAAAAGTTCTCCTATTTCAGGGACAAAAGGCAGAAGCTGATATCATCGCAGTTGAATTATTAGGTTGCTTCAACACTTTCTCTGTCATCAGGCACATAACTTTACACATCAGATGTTGCCAGCAGGCTTGTAGGAGGCCAACTTGCTCAATGTCTAGAGACAACAGCAATGACACGCCAGCTGTTTGAGAGAGAAAGGAAACCAACAATCCGAACCACGAGGGCCCAGTTCTGTGTAGGGGCACTGGATGACTGGGAAGCAGCAGGGAACAAGATACAAAATTCTGTAGACTCAAGTTCAGTCAAGGGACCCTGTGGGATACCAGTGGTTTGTGGCAGAAGCGATTATCAGATGGGATGGGGAAAATGCACAGATAATTGATTGAAGCAACGTTTATGCCGAGATAACCCTCCAATTCTCAACTAATACTTAAAGGAGATGTCAAAGGAGCAATAGAGCTACCAATAATGATTATATCTCACTTTTCATCCCATAAGATCTTTGGATGCTTTTCAGACTGCAGGATTGCTTATTCACTGCCGAATTACAGCGAGCTACAACAGCCATTTTGCAGCGCTATACAATAGCTATTAGGAAGGAAATGAAGAATAAACTTCTTCTATTGATCCAGCAATGGGAATCTTCAATAGACAGAATGTAATTGCCTGAGCTAAAGTAGAGGGAGGTTGCAAAATGGCAGTAACTATGAGTATTAACAAAGCACAAACAAAGTTAGCAAAGTTAGCCTTGAAGCAGCCAAGAAATCTCTGTGAAAAGTTACAGAGGACACAGGGGCAATCAACAGCAAGCTTTAACATCACATCAGGGAACAAGGAAGAAGGGAATCTCAGCTCTGCCCAACTATCCCATTCTCCTTCCCCCACAAATATAACATCCTTTCCAGCCAAAACCACCACTCCCTGTGGTCTTGTCACAGAAGTAAACAGTGACTGCATATGCAAATATAATTAACTTGGTCTGAAAATACAGAGTGAGAAAGGAAGATAAGGAAGGCTTCTTTCCAAAACAGTCTCCCTCACACTGCCTGTGGGGAATTGCACTACTTATGGCCTTTTTGGGTGGCAGTCCTCCCTCATTCTCTGGCTCCAACGGAAGCGCTGGCTCTGCTTGCGGAACAGCAACACATCCCGGGAACACCCAGGACTGGCATTGCACAGTGTGCGCTTTGTTCCAAAACAAAGGATCCAGAACTAGCTCATAGAGACTCTCACTCTACAGCTTGAGGGCCCACAAAGATACAAGCGTGATACGCTCAGTTATTTTTTGCTCAGATTCTGCAGTACATCTTTGTTGCCTCCAGTTATTGTTCCTGCAGAGGACAGTTGCTTTCTTCTGAAATGAGACTTTCGTGTTTTCACACAAAATATGGCTGCTGCAGAGCCCTGAGGAAAAGGGGATCAGCAAATCTCATCATCCACAAAAACAACATCATTTTCTGACTTTACATGTTAACGTGCAAAATTACTCTTTTCTTTGTCGAAGACTGCCTGACAAATACAGCAGAGAGGAGCAAAGGTGGTTCTAAAATTAACCTACAAAAGTAGTGAGCTCAAGACTCTGTTTTTTTTCTTTTCCCTAGATCACCTCAGATCTTCCTATCCTCACTGATGTCCTCCTACCCTGCCACCCTTAGGATTGTTTTTCCAGAAATGTGTTGAATTTTGCATTATTTCAGAATTTAAACACAAAGGACATCAGACTTGGAGGACCAGATTGGGTTTTTTGCATTTACTTTTAAGATTATCCAAACATCTTTGGCTTCGTATAAGTAAGGAATGCACCTTTTCACTCAACAGTGATATATCTGCAGGAGAAACAAAAGCCGTACAGTACCAACTCCTGGTACTGATGACCACACTTCTAGTCCATGAATCTTCAAAGAAAAAGAAATTCATATAGAAAAGTCCATTTTGAACAGACTTCTTGTTCTGCCCACCATAATGAATGAAACTGGCATTTTCTCCAGCTTGCAGGAAGTCAGATCAGCAGAGTCAATCTGGGGGAAAAAAAAAAAAAAAAAACAACTAAACCAACTTTCATCTCCTGTTTGTCAGAAAACTGGCTATGTCTCAGGTACATTTAATCCATATTTTATAGACTTTGTAATATTCTGCAAACATTCCACTGAATGTTACTTGTCGTGCTGTGGCATGATGCATTTAAACAACCTGATGACTTCATTGATTTAAATGGTCTTTGGATAAGACCCAGGCTTGCATCCTTACCTAGACTCATATTTGCCAAAAGCCAATTTAAAAACCATTAAGTCCTGTGAGGAGAGGATTATCATTAAGAGATTATTTTAATTCAATACCATTTAAGCATAAAGTAATAGCTAATAACAGCAGTCAATGATTAAGAAATGTCTATAGTGCTTTCAAGATAGAAAGCGTTCTTTGGTACTTATACTGAAAGAGCTGATTTTGAGTAAACAGTATCTCTTTTAGGGGAGGGAGAAGCAATAAAGCAAGCTCTATGTATCAGTCTGTAAATAAATAGCTTTTGTGCTACTTGAAAAGGTTCAGACGGCTAATAAGATTGGCATCTGAACCAGAAGATTTCAAATGTTTTGGTGCTATTAGGTCCTAATCTATTTCTTTGAACACTCTCCTAAAAATGGCCATCTTCATCAGACAAGTAAAGCGGTAAAAACCAGGTCTCAGCAAGACAGCTTTTCAAGAGATTGCCAAGTTACGAAAAAAAAAGGACACACAATTAATTATGGCTTTGATTTAATTAGCTTGGGTAAGCTACAAGCTAGCTCTTCTAGTTTAATTTTTTTTCCTCACAATTATAGTCAGAGTTACTGTGCTTCAGTGATCAAAGGTGTAGGAATCTCGTAGATGAACAGTTCTCCCAAGCAACAGTTAAAGTTGCACATGTTGATGCATTTCCACCCTAGAGAGTGCAGGTTGCTAGATGCTCAGAAGGGTGGAGGCAGATCAGCCTTAGGTATACCACCAGTGTGAAGCTGCAGCACCTAAAACAAATGTTATTACAGCACATATTAACAAGGGTTTAATTTGTGAGATAGCAAATGGGTTTTCCAAGAAAGCCTGAGACTCCTACCTTAGTCTTGTCCAGGACCTTTGCTTCAGTGCTCTGCCTTCAACACCGCGAGCAAGACTGAGCAGCAAGCAGTTCTACTGTGAACCCATTACCTCTGTGTGGTCTCTGAGCGTCAAACCTGTGCTCAGCCCCAGTTTGACTTTTTGTTGTGAGGCGTCATTGCAGAGTCATCTTCTCTGAGGCCCTTCTTCTGGCTTTGCTGGCCAGGACACGAATGCAGAGCTGCCTCCCTGTCCAGGTGAAATGCCCCACTGCTGCTCATGTCCTCAGTTGTTCTCTAGCAGCACTACTATGTTAAAAAACACAGACTGAAGTTAATTCTGGTTAGCCTTGAATAGTTATCTTCTTCCAGACTCAGCTATGCCAGAAAAAGGGGTAGCCATTATAGCTGCTGATCACCCTTCTCCCTTGTTGGAGGCTACTGTCCCTGCCAGCCTGTAAGTGGAGAAATCTGTCCAAGCACTCTCATGTTGCTTCAAGCCAAGCCATGTGAATTAGCTCACATAACAACACAGGTGGTTTTTTCCTGAAGCAAATAAGAGCAAAAGTTTGCACAGAAGTCCCCATAGTCCAACCAACACAAGACGTAACCTCTTCCACCAGCTCAGCTAAAAGATATCTGTGCACAGCCCATGCCGCTGGTTTCTTACATTACCAACTTTCTGTTTCAGTGGACAGATCCTCCAGGTCTCAACCACATGATGCCACAAGACAGTTTCTACAAATAGGTTACCAGTCTCCAGATAATCCAGCCGGTTCTCCTCAAGTTTCACTGTATTTCAGGAGTGCAGTGGAAAGGGTCAGCTAAAGAAGAGGACAAAGAGTGGTAACAACAAGATGACGCTTCTCTGTCGGAGTCTTCCTGAAGCCAGCATAAATGGGCCAAGACAGAAGGACTTCAGGCCATAAACAAACAGCCTCAGAAGTCAGATGCTGTTACAAAGCTCTTGGTTCTGCTGAGAAGTGTCTCTTGGGAGAAGTGTTTGCTTCTTGGTAAGCAAAGGGAGGAAGGAGATCCTCTTTGGGAACTGGGAAGGAAGGAGATCTCCTGTTTTGTGCACTATTGGGGATCGCATGAATCTGCTACAGATTCCACTCTTCACTCCATGGGTGCCTGGCTGCCTATGCTAAATGCTGTCTGAAGGCACGTTTGCTTTCAGGTGTGTGTTTGCTCAGGGTGACTTTCAGCAGATAACTGCTATGAAAAATCCTCTTACCTGTGCTAATAGAAAATGCCTTTCTGGATCGTGAAATGGAATCAGGACAAGTAAAATGACATTGAAATTGCACAGAAAATGATAGTAATGAATCAGCAGGAAGACAAACAGTACTTCTGCAATTACATATGCTACACAGAAAGCTCTCTGTCAACAACTGACCTCTTCAAGTTGTCATGCATAATGTCTGATTGTACAATTCACCATCTATAGCACTGAGAGGAGACAGTTGTCAAGCATCATTTTTTTATTATTATCATTTTCCATAGATTCAAATGTTCTTTGAAGTGATCAGAGATTAATAAATAGAAGTCATTTGTCTGTTCCACCACTCTGCAAAGATTAACACAATCGTTTCCTTGGTGAAACCTTGCCATATGAAGCTAACATGAATGTGGCAGTGAGGAAGATGTTCAAAGGACTTTTCCAGATCTTGGAGCAATGTACAGCTGCATCGTCTGGGTGTTAAAATAGGAGTACAAGATGAGGCCTTGTCCTGTAAAGGTTGAGTCTGTTTTAATACATCTCAGGGAAGGATATGAAATCAACTGAAATTTAACAAAACTTAGAAGAAAAAACAATAGAGTGGGGTCCAATTTTTCTTTTGATACCTTCCTATTATTATCACCAATCACCTCATTGGCCATACTCACACCACTTCCATGAGCTGCAAAGTGAGGTTAAATAACATACCCAAGCTTCTTTAGGAAGTCTGCTGCAGAGCAAAAAGAAATAAAAATTCAACCAGATCATCCAAATCCCAGGCTAGCCTCCCAACCACTGGAGCATCTTTCCTCTGCCAAGTATTTATCAGACCACTTCACGATTCATTGCCTTTCCAAATAGCTTTTCACTGAGGAACAGTGAGTTGCAAAAGGCTTTGTAGATTGAGCTAGAAAGGTCTTCAGAAGGTGAGCCAGGAATGATTTCAGATACAGAAAGCAAAATGCTGTCTTGAAAGAGGTCAGAGAAACAGGTCCCATCACTTCAGTGATGCTGCAAACGGATACACTGAACATTTAGCCTCAAACATGAACTGAGGAGCCTCCATCCCCCCTCCCTGCCCCTGCAGCCTATTACTTAGGTGCCATTTGAGAATTTTTCAGCTCTTTCATCTTTACAACATCTTCTCAGAGCTCTTCTACAGTCCCAGGGCAGACCCTGTTACAAAAATAGAATTATGTGACTTTCATATTTCAAAAATAGAATTACAGATGTGACTTTCAATAAATTATCAGCCTAACCCTTTATGCAGACACCAACTGCATCATGATAATATCATATATGAAGATTATTTCTTTTCCTCCCTATCCAATTAGACAATCAGCCCTTCTGACCCTGTGAGCAGTGTATAAAACTCCTATGAGCAAGAGCCATAAAAACATTTCTTATGTCAGAAAGGCAAGGGGAAAAGAGGGGGCAGGTGACAAGAAAGGCTAGGGAATAACAGCTGCTCAGGCCCTAGGGCTTCATTGCAGGGTGGGAGTCAGCAAAATATCCAGCTGGATCCAAGGGCAGCCCAGCAACGTTCAGCCAATCATCTGGTGACAGGATCCTGTAGTCACATGCTGCACATGGATCAGGAGTCACAGGCTGGCCACTGGGAAGTCACCGGTACCGCTTTCAGGCACCTTCATCGTGGCATTCATGGGTCCATCCTGGATGAGAGGAGGGAAGTTTGTTCCCCTGCCGTTATCCTGACACAGTTAGAGCAGAACAACTTTCACACTCAGGTGAGATTTCATTTCACTTATCTGACAAAAAAAAAACCAACTCCAGGGCAAAACCTTCTCAAGTGGATTTTGACAAAAAAAACTACTCAGAGCTCAGCCACTGAGGACAACCATGCTTTTTCTGTCTGAAACTGTCAGCGGTCCCCTGCTTGGCAGAACATCGACTCCAGCACCACGGGGCTTGGGGGCTGCAGGGAGGAAGAAGGTAGGTTTTAAACAAATTCCATCAATAATGTCTTACTGGGTAAAGTGCAAGAGGTTATTAGACCTGGGACCTTTCAACAAGACTTTCAGTTTTCTTCCTCTGAAATCCTGCAAACCAAGTTTTCAGATTCACTGAATATTTTCCCCAGTTTGATCATATAAAATGCAATTGAGGGATAAACCGAGACCTGGACACTTCACCTGAATACCTGTTTTCAAACAGCATATCCAGTGGTGTTCAGAAGGCAATGCCACATGAAGTGCTCCTCCACATTTTGCTTCAAGCTCTCTACAGCCTACCAGCATTTTTCAAAAATAAGACAGTGCGTCTGTTAAAATACAGAAACTAAAAAGAGCTGCCAGTTTAGGGTCTTGAAGTGTAGTTACTGCTGTGCTAGAGGAAGAACACCGCAAGCAAGGGGTCTAGTACCGGCAGAAGAATAAGGAGAAATAACTACGCAGGTGCTTTTTTCATCTGTTGCGCTCACCTCAACTTGCCTTGGGGAGGGAGGGAAGATGCCTGGCAGAGGTGATGAGCAATCGCTCAGTTGTTCTGAAAAGAGACTGCACAGAAATAAAGTTTAAAGTTCTCCTAGTTTGGGAGAACTGTTACTGACCTCTTTCAATGAGTTGAAGGGTTTTGGGTGAGTGGGGTTTTTTTCTCTTAGACTCTAAGATATCACTTCCCAGACTAAACTCAACTCTGTCAGAAATCAGCTGCTACTTCTTCCTTGACTCACTGTCATCATTAGAAGCACTTTGATTTTAAAAAACAATGAGACTAAAGTGCTTTTATTCACAATTCCAACACGTTTTAATCTAGGCTTTTCTTTACGGTGGTCAGTTTTGAGCTCTCAAAAACAAAAGAATGAAACTTAACACAATGAAGTGTTTGGTATCTACCATCAGCACAACACTTACCTGGATTGTTGTTTGGTTTTTTTGAGCAAGGTTGACTATCTTTAAAGCACACCAGGGTGAGCAGGGCACCAGACATACTCTGTGACTGTTGTGGAATTGGCTGAGAGGTGAAACCAGTAGAAACCAGGCTGCCAGCAAATTGGGGGTTGTCATTGTCACCCCCAGAGGTGGATCCTCTGCTGTGCCACACACCTCCCGGAACACACACAGTGATAGCAGAGCTTCAGCTCTCTCCCAAGGGCGTGGATTGATTTTACAAAACGGACAGAAACACATACAAGCATCTGTGAAAACAGAAAGTGTAGAGAAGATGTGTACTGTATGTCTAGATATCAAATACTGAAATGTTATATGCTCTTATAAAATATTTGGGGGGAAGGAAGGAGGAAGAGAGCGATAAAGGACATCAACTTTTAAGTAGAACACCTCTTAAAACAATTTATTAGCAGCTAGGGAGGTATTCATGGTTCGTTTCTTGATAAGAATATCTATGTGGCAACTCTCCGCCACTATTAAGAGACATCGTAGTTTGACGCTGCTTTCTTCTAATCAGTATTTTTAGAGAGAATTTTGGGGCTTGTGAATTTACCGTAATCCAGACATCTTCCTCATATTTCTTCACTTCTCTATCTCATGATTGGTTTTAGCAATTTATTCTGACAAAAAACAAATACATTCATGCTAAGAGGTTAAATACACACGCACTCTCCCAAGGAATTTCAATCTTGTTTATCACAAATGCATCTTTCATTTCTGCTCTTTTCTATTCCACAGTGGTAACCAGAGGAGCTTTTGCTTGTTCATTTGCATCCAATCCCATCTCCCTTTCAGAAAGCTCAAAAATATACTGCCAGCTAGGTGCACTGTATTTAATTATTACCTGACAGTTCATACAGGTCTCTCTCACATTTGAGGCTCCACGGAAAACGCTTCTGCCTTACACCATTAGCAAGCGGCAAGGTTGGGCAGCTCTTTCTTCTGATACCCACCCACCTATTCCATCTGCATCTCTAAACACTTCTGCAGTACAAGGTATCATTATTCGCAAGAATCATCTGCACTTTATTTGCATAGACAGCATGTCTTGATGTACAGCATCAAAGCAGTTTTGCATTCTGTTGAGATCAGCAGTGCTTTAAGTTCAGTGTCAAAGGACAGTGGAAGATTTCCCATATAAAGCATTAAGGTGGTCTCTGTTAAACCAAAAAGAAGAGTAAAATAAAAACCCATGAGTCTACTGCAGTTTTTCCATTCAGTTGCATGGTCTGGTTTGTCATACATATGCCTTTCAGTTTGTCGAATTGATGTCAAATTTGAAGTTAAACTCTGGAAACTGTAAAGAGGAATCCATATAAATAGGATGCCAAGAAGACATTTGTCTGTGCATTTGCTCATGCATTTGCCCTGCCTAAAACTAGGGTCTAGAAAAAAGGTCTGTGAACAGGAAGGCATTTCAGTTAAAATACAAAAGCCAGGGGAGCTGCATTTCCAAATTAAGCACTTTCGACTTCCTTCTGTTCAAAATGGGTTTCCCTCATGTCATTATCCTAACTTTAAGAAAGGCATTTGCTGAAACAATCATCCCACATTCCTTCCCATGGGACAGAAGGGTTAGACTTTTCCTAGAGCACTTCCACACACTTCAAACCATTACTGGGGGTCTTATTAAGCCCTCCAGGTGTTAGAACTATATGAGGAATTTATCAGCTTCTGCATGCCCATTCAACAACGGCAGGGTCTGCTATTGGCCTATTGACACCAACCTTCCAATAAGGTCCTGCCAGGGCAGAGCTGACAGCTAGGGTTGGCTCATTTAGCAACATTTTAACATTAAAAAGCGGCTCTTTGAACCTTACAGAAACATTACAACATCCTGCCACAAGCTCAGTGAACTGTGGCACTTACTGAGTTTCCTTGAATTTCTCTGAGAAAAAATAATCTTTATTTAATATGAATTCAGAACAGAATTTAAACCAAACGAAGCAGCTTTTGGCAGGAAGCTGCTGTATGTTCTGTATCAGAAACCACCCAAGATTAGCAGTCCACTGGGCAAATGCCAAAATCAGGGTGCCCAATAAGAACTGAAAATGTGTCACCTTCATTCCCAGTTCCTGAAGTACATTTTAACCCGTATTTTCCCCTCTACTCTAAAATTTCTTCAAGCGCTTACTACAGAGCATCATTTAAAACAAACTTTCTAACTTACTGGGCTGTAGGGGGTCATTCCCACAGGTTCATTTTTGCATGCATAGTGCCCTAAATGATGGCCTTCATTTATGGCCTTATTATCTTTCCCATTTTATTATCTCTCAAAGTGACATTTTGCTGTGTGCTCCTGCGTCTGAGATGGGGTAACAATACTCACAGGTACTGAACCACATTTCTTAGAGAAACATTCCCTGGGTTATTGACTTATACTCCAACATGGTTCTCCTGTACATTTTCCTTACAAATTTTAGAACGAATCATTTCACAGGTGGTTTTGACACAGAACAGTACAGCTTCTCACATTCCTCTTGGAAGCATGCCCTTGCATTAGCAAGTTACACTCATGTTTTACTGCTCATAGACTGAATTACATTTAACACTCTGCAAGCAGAAACAGCATGACTGCCCTTCTACATGCAAAACATGCAATTCATTGATTTCTGGAGCTGTAACCACAGCTTTGCATTTATCATATGTCAGTCCTGGTTTACTTAGCAGTCCCCTGTGCAGGACAGTGTAGTTTAAAACATTGCTATAAAAAAGGAAGAGGAAAAAAAAAAAAAGAAACATTTCACATACAATAGTAACATTCATCAACTGTTCTTTGCAGAGTGATATAGCACTATTTATCAACTACCAGTTTCCAATCTCTCTAGCAGTAACTTTCTTACTCTTATAGGTGGCTCAAAGATCTAAGTACAAAATGACAAAAAGAATAGTTCAAACACATCCCACAAAAACCTGCTACTTGTGCTGAACTACAGCCCCTCTTGTACAGTAGGAGAAGCAATTTTTGATCTCTGAACTCTTTCTCTGAAGGTTCAGATCAGCCTCATGATCCTTAAGGAAATGACTTTGCCCACAAAATTAAGAGCTTCATTCCCAATTTTGAATACCTCCCTTTGAGTGAACAACTCCGTATCGAGGCGTCCTATTTCAGAAGCCCCCAAATCCCTCAAGCACTCGGCTTCGTGTAGGCAGCCCCTGTTCAAGGTGAGTCTCTGCTGACCTCTGTCGTGGTTTTGACCAGATTGACCAATCAGAACGACAGATGGGCCCTCCCTCCCCCCTCTAAGGAAAAGAGCGGAGAGGAAGAGATAAAAGAGATTTATGAGTTTAGAAAAAAACTAAACTACTTTAATGAAAATATTAATAAGTAATGAAATAATAAATAATAAGAAGAAAAAAAAAAAGAAAAAAGTATACAGTATATACAAAACCATATCAAGCTCCCAGGATGATGATCACGTCACCAGCAGACACAGGGGAAAGTCCCAGGCTGGACTCGGTGATGAACAGGAGCTGGATTCCAGATCTGGAGTCAGGAATGCTCGGATCGGGATCAAAGGCAGACGAACAGACAGGGTCCTCCTCAGATGTCAGCCATTGAAGGAAGAGAACTGACCCTTTGATCTCTCAGCTTTTATACTGAGCATGATGCAGATGGGATGGAATACCCTGTTGGTCAGTTTTGGGTCACCTGTCCTGTCCGTTCCTCCCCACAGGTGTGACCCCTCTACGCTTTTCCGCTTCCAACCCTCCAATGGGGCAAAAAACAAATTTACCTGACCTTGGTTGTTATAGCAATAAGTATAAGCAAGGGCCTCTCTGCATACCATTCCTTGGTATAATCAGGTTTTATCACTGTGAGAGTGAACAGTTTCTGAACAAAATGCTGTTAATTTCAGAGTTTAGTTAGTTAGAAGAGGCCCAGCCAAAAAATTAAAATTACTGAACAGAAAATTAGTTCTGGTTTACCTCAAACCAGGACACCTCATGGGTGCATTACAAACCCAAAGAAACCTTGGCACCTGCCTTTTGGTTTTCAGACTAAATAAAAATGAGGGTAAATGACAAAAACCTCACCCCGTCTCAACTATTGAAGTTATTATCTGCAAATACGTTACACCTTTACCTAGTAATGGAGCTCTTCCACCCATTTTCCCCTTCTTTTAATTTGTGGCTGCAGTCAGCACGAAGGCTCTGACAACTGGTTGGGTGTGCAGGGCCAGTGTCTCTGGTTCCTGGCCGAGCAAGCCTATTCTGTTGATCGGGAAGTCAGGAGAACATTTTCTTCCCTTCTCTTCCAGAGGTGTTGCATTGCTTTTCCAAATCCCAGATGGACAGTGGGAGAGAGGCTGCAGAAACACACCCGGGATCGTCTGCAAAATATTGAACAAACAAAATTTCGACAACCTAGAGCTCGTCACATCTCTCTAGACTTGAAGGAACAAAGTGTATTTCACCAGGAGAAGCAACAAAGTGATGGTTTTGCCTGATGCCGGACCTGGGGGCACAGCAGCTGCCAGCCTGACGGCGGGACAGACACAGCAACGCAGTCACCCTCTCACTCCTGCCGAGGGATCTTTTCTTAGTCCCTTGCACTTGAAAAGACAGCTCTTGGCAGAAGAATAGCTTGTCTTGGGGTAGGAGAAATGTGGAGGGAAGAAGGTGGCAATTGTCACCGCACCTTGTTCCTTCAATTGAAATAAAACATTTTCATCTGGCTGAGGGGAAAAGCAGAATTTGTTCTGTCAGATGACCACAGGGGCACGTCAGCACGACTGCAGGAACAGGCAGACTTAGACTTCTTATTGAAAATACATTCTGCAAGGCAAATGAAAGCAGAATGGCTTAAACAAAATGAGGTCTTCTTATGACACTTAACTTTGAAGATTTTTTCTTTCGTTCAGAGCTACTTTCATGCACTTTACGATATGAATAGCAAAATCACAGACTCCTTAATCACCAAGCAGGTCCTACTTGTTCGTTGTTGTCTGTGTGTGAAAACTGCATTTCTGGTTAGTGTCAAAGATGTCTGAAATGGAAGGCTGCAAAAGAAAATCTCCAAGAAAAGCATTGGCTTCCACTATTGTGCAAAAATATGTTAGCAAAGAATAAATAATGATTTTATCTGCTTTATCTGTTCAGGAGTAAATTATTTTTAGATGAAACAGGGCATAGGAAAAGATAACCCCCAAGAATTCACATTTCCACCTCCTGCAAAACTTGCTTGTGTGAAAACCAAGCAAGGTCTTTCCAATGCTTCTTATTAAGAAAATATCACCATTTCCACCCATGAATTAGGACAGTCGCTTGTGGGAAAGTGGGAGGATCCACATCTGAGGTCTTACTGTCAGTTAGGCAGAGAGGAGACCTCAGTTTGTCTTTCTCAAATTCCAGGTCTGGAAGGGACCTCATGCAGAACGTCACTGTTTGCGTATACCTCTGCAGTGCAGCGTTGGAGAATGCACCTTTCCATCTTACCATATTGCAGGCAACAAATACAAGTTTAGTGTAACAATATATCATTTTCACACTCGTCCCACATATATATGTTAGAAGGTCAGCCCTGCAGGCTCCTCTGCATAGACAGCATAGCAAAAATGTTTAAAAGAAAGAGATTGAGAAATAAAACTCTGGATGCTACAATTTTAGGAGAAGGAAAAACTAAAAGCTACAAAATCATGCAGACTTCATTTTGAACTGGTTGAACTTATAAGTACAGCTGCTTCAGACATTTTCCCAAAAGAACTGAAAACTACTGAAGGAAAAAGCATCTGTGTGCAGGCATCCATATCTTGTGCATACACACAGACCCATACATTGTATTTATGCATGCACGTGGTGCAATTTCTCCCTTGCACTGAATAAAAAATACAGGATCCTAAGAACTACCAGTTAATTTGGTGGCTGCATCTTCAGATATAGAGCACATCTGCCAAATGACAGGGAAACAGATTGATAGCCTCTGATATATATATCTTTTTTTTTTTGATGCCGATGTAATTTATATCAGAAGCAGAGCTGGGATGCCAGCCTGGACCAGTGGCCGGCTGCAGTCCCAACGCGTTATCTCCCAGATTCCTCTATTAGCTGTGTACATCTGTGGGTCTATCAACCTGTCAGGCCCAACTTCTGAACCTCTTTAATGTGCTCCAAAGATAAACAGTCCTATATTTAGGAAAGGAAATGAGAGGCTCCTTTTGCTGATAAAAATATGTTTTACAACAGGCATTGAGACAGAACCACTCCACTTAAAACACCACTTTAAGCATTTTTTTTGTCCTCAATATCAATGAGATCAGAACACTAGTCTAATTCTGTTTGTTAATTTTAACTTCATTTACTGCGAATAATCCCCCTGAGCCAGTAGCTGACCTCCAAAGCATTCCAGCTTCCCATGGGATAAAAAGGAATAATAAGAAACATGTTACTGTAAAGTAAGCAAGGCTGGTGTGAAGTTTGTTCCTGTGTTGTCAGATAGTCAAGCCTGTGGCAAGTACTCAGCAATGATCAAATAAATGCCCAGAGACCTTTTTCTAACAGACAACTCAGCAACTTCAAACAGATTTCTTGAGCTAATTCACTCGTGGTATGGGCCGATAAAGCACTATTAATCTCCTGCTTTAAATCAAGTTTCTGTCATAAGGCTCCATTAATCTCTCCCATGTTATCAAGTGTCTTAGTAGTAGGAAATTATATTTTTAAATTGAATTTTGTTCTCTTTCAGTGTAGTAAGAAATATTTTCCAGACTTCTAATAGGAAGTGTAAAACCTATGATGCCAACAATACATTTGAATAAATAAAAGCTATAAATTAAAACCACTTTCTTCCAAGCCCTGACATTAGAGCAAAATAACAAGAATTGCTTACCTAGAAAGAATTTAAATACAAGATTTTAAATGAAAGTGAGGCAACAGATGGTTAACTTTTTTATTTACTGTTTTATAGCAATTGGATTTTTTTTAAAAAATGTTATAGCCAAATAATCTCCAGGCACTAATAAAAAACTTATTGATTCTTAGTGTATATACTTATTCTACAAGATGTCCTAACCTGCAGCCTCTACTATTTTAAATGGAAAGATACTCTTTAGACGAGTCTGCAAAGTTAGTGCCCCTTTGTTTCGTGGGAGACAAATTTACAGTAAGTAAATGTCTCTGCATTAAATTTACTATGCTGAAGTTAAAATGAATAACCACAGGCAACAAAACAACTTAATTTTATGGCCAGCAATACAGCTGCAGGGTGGATAAGGGTAGGAGGCAGCAGAATCTATTGCAGCATTTACAACTTTTACAGCCTTTGCTTTTCAAGAATACCGCAATCTCAGTAGTGTTTAGATAGACTTGTCCCACAGACTTCTTTGAATCGTAGCTACTAGTTGACCATTATGATCTCACCAAGTGCAACAAACAGCCCCAGTCAGGGGTTTAGATCAGAGATACACCACCTGCATGGTCGCACAGCAGTAAATACAGAGAACTTTTCTATATCAATATATTTGGATTTCCATTAGGCAAAGTCACATGCCTGGGCACCACCATTCAATCCACATCAGCTTTGCAGCCAACCCCAAATCCAGGTGGTACAAAGGGAAGGAATCATCATAATTTATCAGGCTTTGGATTAGTTACATGGATTTAATTTCACTTGGACGCAATTTACATTTAAAAAAAAAAAATTACCTGTGTAGCTAAAGATTTATTCCCTCTCTATCAGACTTTTCTCACAAAGTGAAAAGCAGAACCCTTGCCACAAAACCTTTACTTTGGGGAGTAGTGGAGGTGATATTAACTTTTAAGTTCAGCTGGGAAACGTGATGTAATGAGTGAATACAATCAAGAACAGCAAGAACTGTAAGACAATACAAGCAAGAATACAAGCAAGAACAGCCTTAAATATTCCTGTTTTCAGTCCTATGACAGTGGTCTCAGAGAGTCCCCTCTGGCATCACCATGATCTTAATTCCTGAAATTTCTGTTATGTCCCAACCTCTAAAGTATCCATCCTTATAATTAGAGCTGATCATGAAAACATGATCACAGTTGTGAAAGTTTTGTCCCTAAGGAAAGTTTATTATAAATAAGGCTAATATGGTCACATGCATGATATATTTGCAAGTAAAGCAGTCGCAAACACACACAAAACAATTAATAGGAGTGAGCTGAGGAGGTGAAGACCATCTTTCAGACTACTGGCTACTTCTGGTGGCAGGAACCAAATGAGATTTGAAGGAGAGCAAAAATATAACTTAAGTGTTTCCACAAAACAGAGCTCTTGATTTTTGGCCAGGTTTCTTCTTGACAAAGGGAAGGATCATTCTCCCATTTAATAGAGTAACAGGGAGAGAAGAGAGAAGGGAGGGAGAGAGAGAGAAAAAAAAGAAAAAGAAACAGAGAGAGGGGGAAGGGCATCCACAACTACTGAGGCTGGGGAGAAAGGGGGAACACATCCAGGAGCTGGCAAGCCTCAGGTTAGCATTGCAGCAGCTGTAGTGCAGTTTCTGTAAATGATTAGTAATGAAAGGAGCCCGTTCCTGTCAGTGCATCCGAAGGGGCCTCAACAGGTTTTATAGTCCCTTTGTTTGCCCGTTGGGCTATCCCTCACGACATTAATTTTATCCTCTTTCAAATAAAGCTGTTTTATTGCACACATTTGAGAGGCGTTTGCGGCCCCAGCTCCAAAGCAAATAGATGGTGTGTTCCACTGCGTTCAGCAGCCTGTGCACACCACGTCTCTGCAGAAACTTCTTCTGCAGATTGCCCTAGGTATCTCTCTGATAAGTAGCAGAAGAAATGTCTTCCCAAAACACTGATGTTTTCCCTGGAGACTGCTGATGAGAGTCTTTTTCAACCATAACCAAGATCCGGCAATATGGGGAAATATGGTCTTAGGACAACATGCTCCTCTCAAATTCAGGATTTTAAGAACTCCTCAAGAGTACATGTAAAAATATGCGGTGTAGGGCAGATGTTAACTTTCATATTTCAAGGTGCTCTTCTACACAGAGAACGAGAATTGAAAGAGAATAAAAGAGTCCTTTAAGATAAGTGTCCTTATTTGTATTACCTGAATTCAGAGAAGATTTAGATAAGTCTCTGCTCAGAACATAAATATAGAAGTTTGGCAGTAAAAAGAAAGGCCAGTAATCAAAAATGGAAAGAAATGAGAAAGCAAGTCATTCAACAGTCAAACCCACACCCGCCATAGACAGCAGCCTATTAAAAAAGGGCTAACACGCAAACCCTAAATTCATTAGGGGAAAGAGGAATTGGACTGATTATCATATAATGCTGCTAATTAGAGGAATATTGTATGATCCTTCCATTCCAGCTATTTCTTATAACAATTTACAGGCAAGAGACCATTTTCTCAAACAAGCTGTTGATATAAATCGTGCCTTTTCCTGAAAGTTAAAAGCCTCTGGAAGTTAAGCAAAGATTTCTGAATAGAGGCTTCCCTTTACCCACCAAGTTACACGAGCCTGATGTACAGGATGGCAAACATTTAGTTGGGCCTTTGACAGGTTTAAGGCGCAACACCCTGCAAAAATAGAAATCAGAGCATTCTACCACTGGCAAGGGAGACCTAGCAGCAAATAATTCAAGATATTACACTTAAATGCATCCTCATTGCTTGATGACGCTGATTCATTCTTTGCATCAAGTTGCAGCAAAACAAAACCAGATGTTTACCGTCTGATGTAACTTTATATGCCAAAAAAAAGCAGCTTAAAGCCCTGAAGGAACAATGTCTTATAATATTTAATGGAATGGCTGGCAAGATAACCTCACTCGTAAAGCTGGGTACCACCAATGTATCAACTCTCCTGCAGTCAAAAAGAAAACACAAGTGTCAGCAAAAGTGGGTGTTCTGCAAGTAGCCCTGTACATTTTTAGATCTGGTGCTTTGAACCCATAATCTCAATTTCATGTGCTATAATCAGAGATAGAGAGGTTATGCCACCTACACACATGGCTCCTATCTTTCATTAGGAAATATTTTTCGTGTGTGATATCTTGCTTCCAATGATGTCAATCTTTGCATTACACTCAGGGAAATACAAATGACCTAAAAAATCAAATAATTAAATTCCCTTAAGCAGGTTCAGATACACTGAACTAGCACAGTTTTATGGTTCAGGATCAGGGTAGATATTTATCCTAAGGCAGAAAAAGCAACAGAAATATTTTAGATATAAATTTATACTTGGCACTCCGTTTTTTTAGGGCTGGTAGGAGCTGGTGTTTGGCATATATCACCACCTGGCTATATATCACATTCAGAATTAAAGACCTTCAGACCTTGCAGATTCTTTGCTGGTTTACTGCTTTCTATCCTTGCCTTCATCAAGACATGTTTAGAAGCATTCCTGATGCTGTGAAGTTTGATTTGTTTGAAGGAGAGAATGGGATGAAATTTAAAGATCTGATATTCTACACTCACAAAAAAAATAAGATGCTGTTTTTTAAAAAACAGCATCTCTGTAGGGCTGTACCCAGATGAAGAGACTGGCACATTTCTGGAAAACCAAGAAACTCCCCACCCTCGCTCCTTAGCTTTTTTTTTTTTTTTTTTTTTTTTCTTTCTTTCTTTTAAGTGCTACCTGCTTCACATACAAACTTAAGTTTCTTTCATGTACGTAACTGTTCATCTTACAAAAGATACAAAGCGCAAAACAGACCAAACAACGCTTACTTATCTTTACACTGCCCAGAAACTGCTTTCCACTTTGTAGAAAGCACCAACACCCAACTCACTTTTCCCTTCCAGGAAAAATTTTTACAGAAGCAGGAGGCACGTACCTACACCAGTCACACAAACAATAGGTTTTAAGGCATGATGCCAATGCAATACTGGGAGAAAATAACTCAGGAGTTTGAGTTAGACAAAACCACCTGAAATACAGGTATTGGGCTTTATTTTATTAAACTAAAAAAAAAGTTCATTATTTGTAGGAAATATATATTGAAGGCACATATTAGATCTAGTGCACAGTCTATACATAACAGAGAAAAAATGCAGATATCTTAAGGAGAGATTGTACTAGTGAAAGCTTGTACATATAGAAAGAAGAAGGTAGGATTGACACAAGATGGACTGTGGGTTTAACTTTAGGTGGTTAGTGTTGGTACAGGAGTTGCCAGGCGATGTTGAACGGATACAAGAAAAGAACCCAAACAAGAGGGCACTGACATCAAGGCCTCTGAAAATTAATTTTATTTCTGCTGCGAGGAGATACTTTCCCGTAAGATACCCCCTACTGCTTAAAAGCAACTTTCCAACTATGTCAGAAGTTGGAAAACAACAACTAGAAACTTTTTTATCCGAAAGTTAAGGAATCTGTGTTAAACCATGGGGATTTCCCACCTTTACCAAATGCACCTCTCCAGTCAGGTTTCTGAACGTAAAGCCTCCAGTAACAAAGCAATGAAGACCCTTGAGAATATGATGCCTCTAGAGCAAGTTAAAGCACCCGAGTCACGCTCTTACTGAGCAACCCTATCAGTTGACTAGTTCTTGAACATGGTTGCTTCCTAGACAGATCACAGGAATGAACCTATTGCCCCACACTTTAGCAAGCATATAATCAAGGTCACAGGGGAGGACAAGACACTGAAGCAGAAGTAAGCCTTGGAGAGCGTTTGGCTGATCCCGAGTCCTTCTGTGTATCTTTATCACCGTTTTCAAAATTTGTGACCAATGAGCACCGAACAGGGTTTTCAAGATGGAGAGTCTCCTAATGGCCTGTTTGTGCCAAGCCATCCACTCTGGTTTGTGCCAGCTGCCAGAAGAGCTCAGCAGGATGGCGAGACAGAAGAGCAGGTAGACTCCTGAGGTCTCACACAAGGGCTGTTTCCAAAGAATGGTCACCAGAATTAAACCCTGGGTAAAATAAAAACAGGCTAAAATACAGACACTGCATCTGGACACTTCCAGATGTCCCTACTAAACTCATCTGTTCTGTGAGCCATCACAGGGGTACACAAAGGGTGTCTCCTTCCCTCAGAAGTTTACGGTCTAACTATAATAGTATGGACCTACGTACAGAGAGACGAAGTGATTTACTGAGGTTACAAAGGAGGTCGGTGGCAGAGGTAGACATCAAACGTGAGCCTCGGCAGTCTCTGTGTAATCTCTCCATTGAACTTCGCTGGCTGTTAAACACAAAGATACATGACAGAGCAAAAGCCCCTGGTGAACTCACATCAAACCAGTCAAGACTGGGTAACAAAGAAGCTTGGTACTAGACACAAGACAGACACAGAAGCAGAAATAAACCCTACAGTCCAGCAGTGCAAGACTTGGCCAAAGGTGGTTTTCTGTGAAAGAGAGTAAGGAAAATATTTTTTTCAGGCTTTTACACACACACAAATAAAGTACATATAGCTATGACCTGTAAGTAACACACCGGCCTCTTGAGCAGTTTTAATCAAAGTATTAATACAACTTACCGAAAGCATAGCTTTGCATTAAAGTTTATCACAGTTACTCATACTCTTCCATTATCTCAGTCCATTTTTCTGGTAACACTATTAGTGGAGACACAGGAAACCATCACCAAATACACAGAAAGAAACTACAATGAATAGCAAAGACTGTAAGTATGTTTTTCTGGTCTTTCTAAGACCATTCTTAAATTGTCGCAATCCAGTCAAGACTGGAGATGGAGATTCTAATTATGCTAAAACAAAAAGCCTTCCACAGGAACACCAAACCAAAATAAAGCAGGCAACGTCTACTTGAATTTAATGCAACTGGATTTTCTTTGTGTGCGAATTGCTTCAGAGGAAAGTCAGGAGAATGGCTCTTTGCTGGCAAGGAAGGTAATATTAACATTTAGAACATTGTTGTCTTGGTTTTTTTAAAGTATACAGACACTATTTCCAAGACATACAGGAAACATAAATAAGGTGCATTTGAAAAACATGTTAACAAGCTGCGGACCAAAAGCACAGATATGATAATTAGCTCCCATGTGTCCTGCCCGTGGAGTTTACATTTGGAGTTTTCTTGAACTAGAGACACATTTTAGCTAAGTTATGCATGCCGCTGTGCTTAATGGGTAGCATCTTGCCTGTACAGAAGGGACCCCCTTCTCATACACAAGCTGCAGCAGCGCCCTTTCAGCAGAAACTTAACTTGCTTTAGCAAATACTGCCAAGAAAATCTACCTTAAGGCATAGGAAAAAAACAATCATCAAAATGACGAGTCAGCAGAAGACTCTTTCAGGACTAGTATCAACCATGAAAGAGAAAATTCACCATCTCCACCAACCCTCCTCTAGACCTGCTGAGCCCAACCAGTCTTCCCAGTCTCTGTGGCAAACTGCAACCTCCAGACCAGTTGGGGAAGAAAAAAAGGGTCACATCTCTAGAAGGCCCAGACACTTTTCCCACCCACCAGCTGAATGACATACCTGTTGTCAAAAACACCCCTGTTATTCCACATTTACAATCAGGACACTACTCACCGCTTCCCTGAAGGCTCCCTTCACTTTCAGAAGTATCCTTCTACCATTTATTTTCTCTTTTCTCTTGCTTACGTCTTACACCTAGAGCATCAGTAATATGTGCCACAAATCAGGGGTAAAGTGCAGTGGTTGTCTCCAGGCCAGCTCATCAGCCTAATCCATTACAGAATTTAGATTCCTATAGCACAATCCCTTCCTTTAGGCGACATACACCTGAAAGCCATACTGCCATAACATCCTCAGGCGCCCAAATACCAATCAAGAGCTGCATCACTTTATTTCCACAAAGGCAGCGATTAGAAGAATTAATCTAAAACAATGCTTATGCATAGACTCACCTAAACACGTCAGAATACACTTATGAGCACAGACAAGCTGTGTATTAGGTATCTGTGAAATCTTTACCCGTGTGCATGCAAACTAGTATCACTCTTCATGTACTCAGCTTTCTTTCCAATCCACGTAATTTGTAGACCACGGTGTTTTTATACAGTGGACAGCACTAGGGTTCAGTTTCCTTTTACCAGGGGTTATAAATTTGACTAGACAGCAACAATTGCTTTTTAATCTAAGCAAACTGATCTGTCAGAGGCAATCAGTACGGTGAAGTTATCCCAGGAGAATCCTAATAATCCCGATGAATCACTTGGCGCTGTATGAAACTCAATAGTTGAACTCCTGGCACAGAATGTCACAAGCACTTAGTGCAGTGAGTACGTACAGCCGCAAACAGTGGGCTCGGGGATGCAAGCCTTTACTGTGTTTGCACGTCTGCTGAATTTCTACACCTTTTGGCATAAATCAGTTTCTAATCATATTAACACAACTTTTTTTTTTTCTTTTTAAACAATTTCTCATGGAAAAAAAAAAAATAGTACACATTTAGGGATGTTATTTGATATTCCTATCAGTGGGTACATGTTACATTCAGAGAAAATGGTCCTGAAAAATCTGGGTGAGAAGTCAGGACGGTTCTGTTGTAAGAGAAAAATTAGCAGTATCAGTAGTCAATGAGATGAGGAGACCAAAATGGATGGAAGACACTGATTTCAGAGGAAATATTTCAATAGACCTTTGCAGCCCTTCTCGTCGGTGTTTTGAGCCTATCTGCAATATTTCAAATGTATTGAGCATTTTAAAAATAATACAACTAAACTATATACCATGTCTATACCTACAACTAAATTATATACCATGTATGGAAAAATATGCAATAATGCTATTATTTAAACCGAAACTAAAGATGTACAGGAAACCCATTCTATTTGAATTAAAATTTATTAGTTTATTCTATTAGTTCAAATTACACGTATATTTTTATAACTGAAACTAGAAATACAGCTTTATATGCACAAATAGGAATGTTTCAATCTACCTAACAATATAGAGCTATTTTCAAATGAAACTAAGAAAAAGAGTAAGCCAGTAACCCTATCCGAGATTTCCTTATGTGGTGTGATTCGTAATGCCTCTAAGCTACACGTCGTCCCACAGAAGTACATTAACTCTGTTATTGTCCTTAGAGAGTAAAAAAAATTGTTGAATTGACAAGTGTGTCTATAAAACATGTATCACAGTCTCTAGACCATCGGCTGTATGTTATCCGTAGTAAGTCTGGGTACAAACAGATGTTCTGACTTGAAAAGCACTTATCTTTACAACTCAAGAATCCCTGAGGAAGTTTAATCTAGTTGATTTAAAGCTTTGGTTCTTAGCATCAGTTTAGTAGTTGGCCAATTTTACTTCTTAACTGCAAAAAATACTCTTCTATGGACATGCTAAAAATTCTTAGTAACAACAGCTGCAAACACAAACTACTGATTTGCCCCCAGTTCCAAGAGCCTAAGTGAATACCCACGCACTATTTCAAAATGAAGGTAAAGAACACACAAACACACATGCAAAATCTCCAATCACAAGGCTAAAAGTAAAAGCCTGCTTTATTTAATCTATACAAAAATCATCCAGTTAGTAGCATTAACAGATGAAAACAAAACCTCCACAGCCTAACACTCTGGTATGTAGCATTTTACTATAGTAATAACATTGTGTGTCTATTTTATATCTATTTTAAATATGTATATGTAATTTAAATGCTTTGTGTTTATGTAATGTGTATATTTAATATATGTTGATGATTTATAATTATTTAAATATTTATTGTTATATATTCTATCTAATGTTGCATGGAAACAATAGAGAAAAAGAAAATAGCATTCAAAAATCTGAAAAGCTGTCTTGGGAAAACACCTTCTTGCTTCCCAGTCTTCAAAATCTGTATCACATTCCAAAAACTAGTGGTGGAGACAAAAGGTGCTAAACACAGATCGCTATGCCTGCCTGGTAAGAATTAAGACAGGGTCATCCATTTCCTCTTATCACAGTTCATATTTATCAGCCTGTTAATTAATCAGCCGGTTTTCTTCAAGCATTCTTTCTAACAAGCAAGAGAAATTCCCAGAGAGGCAGTACCATCTTTGGTTTCTGTTTTCTGCAAAGGGGACCGATTGCTACCTGGAGCAGAGGGTACCAGGAGGGCAGTCAATAAAGCACTATGTTCAATTTAATACTGCAGCTATTTGGCTTCCTAAAGTACCCACTCCAGAAAGATTTTCCTTAGGAAGAGCGGCTCCTAGAAAATCATCTTGCATCAGAAGGGTTTGTAGGGACTGACCAGAGTAAGGGTTTCCAGGCAAACAGCCGTTCCCGTGCACGATGTACTGACACCACCGCAGACTTCTTTTAGAATCCATTCTACCTTCTTTTTCTCCTCACACCTCTCTTGATTAATCAAGAGACTTGAGGCTGACATCAATCATGAACCAACAACTTCTGTTTAAGACATGTAAAAAGAGAAGTATGCAACATGGGGGAAAAGAGAGAAAAAAGACCTTGAAGAAAGGAAAAAAGACCTGCTTTCCACTCTGGCGTGCCAGCATCAGGCAGAAATCAGACCTGTGACCGTATGAAAGACTCCTCTCTCAAACTACCAGCATTACTGTATTTGATCTCATCTTTCTCCTCTGCTTCCCCCATCACTAGGCCAGGAAGCACTCCTCCTCCTCTGCCTTTTCCCCCCAAATGAGAACCTCTCCCCAAAAGCTAAGATACAGAAGCAATGTGCCAAAATTGCCAAAATGCCAAAAATGGCAATTCAGGAAGGGAAAAAAAGTATCCCAGGAAAACATCCTTATTTTTACAGATAATAAGCCATTTAAGGCAAAGATTGTTGCTGCTCTGGTGACTGTGGTGGTGTTAAAACAGGAACAAGCTATTAAGATAAGGCATTCCTTAACTCCTAGCTGTCTGCCTTGTTCATAAAGGTGTCTAAAAAAAATAAATATCTATTTCCTTTGTGAATTCACTGGACTTTTTAAAATTATCAACACAAAAGTTGTATTAGAAAGTGGGATATGCTAGAATACTTTTTCAGTATCTTTCAGTATTTTAATAATTGCTTGAAACATGTATGTAATAGTATATTTTATAATAAGCAGTTATTTACAAGCTCTTTTAAATGGTGACCAGGTGCTCTTAGTGAGACTTCTGATTATGATAGTTTTTTGGGTTTTTTTGTTTTGGTTTTTTTTTTTTTTTTTTTTTTAATTCTAGAAGAAACATGGAAAAAATTATCAACTGAGAAACTTGACTTTTGTCAAGATTTGCTGACACACAATTAGCAATGGTACACTGCAAGGAACTCAAGGTTACTCTAGATAACAACCAACCAACCCACCCCATGGTCTTCACTGAACCAAGAATCCAGAACTCAGCAACCATATTTAAACACCAAGAATAACTCACACAAAGAACTACAACAGCGTTATTACAAAACCAGTTAATCCTGTTGGGAGCATTCAGCAGCTGCATTCTTTAGAGTCAATCAGTTAAAAAAACTTAAGTGTTGATCATTGAGGGAGCTCTGAATTCTGCTTTTCAGCCATGGACGCCAGCCTGGCAGAGGGCACTGGGAGGAATGGAAGCAAACCGGTGCCAGTGAAGACTCCCATTGCCTGAACAGCAAAGGGCCCGTGTCCAGGGAGCAGAACTGCAAAGACTACTTTCCTTCTGAGTGAAAGATCAAGCCACTGCCTGTACAAAAGAAATTACAATCACTCGGTTCCATTTCTACACCTGCTTCCTGTGCAGCGCCATGAAAGTATTACTGGAAAAATCACCGACATGTTAAGACCTGGAGGAACACCTACGGAGTATTGCTTGTCTGCATATCGTGAGGGACAAATAAGGGTTTTAATTTATTCATTCAAAAGCTTTAGAAAAGCAATCTTCGCCCTTCCTTGCTCTATGCACCGTACACCCAGGTTGGATGTCATGAAAAGAGCTTCCACTCCTGCTCAGGTCTGGAAGGAGAAGAGCAAGGCTTTTCTGAGGCACCATTGAGCTGTACTTGCAGAGCTGAACCAGCTCTTTAGACTTCAGGAACAGTCCGACTAAACTAAAACTACAATTTTGAGTTTACGCTCTTAAATAGAGAATTCACACGCTTCTGAAGCAGAGATGGTCCTAGTATTTTTTCTACTGTACCTGTGGAAGTCTCCAAGCCTCTGGAAAATTCAGGCCAACCCACCTTCTCCCTCTCATTCCATTTTCAATCTTACTGACAATGGAACATACAGTAGAAGTCATTAAGCTACATTTCACAGTTTATGGTTTTAATGGTTTTGCAACATTAGATGCACAACACATTTTCAAGCATCAAAAACTAGGCTTTGCTATCTAGCATTTCATAAAGATAATAAAAGTTAATGAGCGCTCATGATCTATGATCTGACAAGACATCTGTTCTGTTCTTTCCAAGATAAAACACTCACCCTGCCTTGTTCTGGCACAGTAGGAGAGAACAAATATAAACCAATTAATCATTCTAAACTATAAGCTATATTAAGTTATAGTTTCTCAACAGGCTTTTCATACCCCATTGCTAATAGGCCACAGGTGTCCTAAAAACAGTCTTTCAATGCAGTAATTAAATCCTGCTAACTTCACGTGGCCAGCTGCAGCAGACAGTACTATTGAGCATTTCAGCAGGAAAAAGAAAAAAAAACTACTATTCAGAATGAGCAATAACAAGTTTGCTTTTATACCAGGAGTCCAGTATCAAGAGCTCTGTTCTCATTGTCTACCATACGCTCATCGTGCTTTTTTATTACAGGAGTATTTTAACAAAATTTCATTCTGACCTATGAAGGGAGTATTTGGCACAAATATTACAACAAATAATACTTCAGATGGGACGTGACTAACATCGGTACGGGTTGGGGGAAGGAGTAATCTGCTTCTGAACCATTTGTGAGGCTGTAACAGGGAGATGTGTCATAGGGAACCGTTGAGAACATTAAAACTCTGCACTCTGTTAACATTTCAAAAATAGTCGCCAAGTGTTTTAGGAATACTGTTTGAGACCAAATTCAGCTTGTTGATACCTATGTCACCTACAAAAAAATAATACATGTAAGTGCAAAAAAAAAAAAAAAAAAGAGAAAGAATCTGATTCTTTTTTCCCCTTCACTCAGCCTTATGGTATGACATGTTTTGGACACGACGCAGAGTATGCAAGGTTTGAGTTTCCTGCAAACCACTGCATATTACCATGAAATAGAATATGTGAAATGAAAAAAAGAAAAATAAATCACAGATTGCATAGTACTTAATGAACAACAGTACTTGCAGTAAAACCCTCGGATAAAGATAAAATCCGAGTTTACATAAAGAAAACAGAAATACATAATTCCTGACAAACACCTTGTATCGCTCAGAACACAGTCCTGCCATCAATCTACCTTGCGGAGGCACACAAAGAAATGAGCTAAATAGCCAGGGAACCAAGCACTGCCCAACTGTGCAGAACAGTGAAGTACTTTTGCTACCCGAGGGATCCGAGATAACCTGGATTTAACACTAAAATCCACCCCCACAGCCTCAAACATGTAACATATTTAAATAGTCTGAGCTTCCCAAAGCGTGCCAGAGACAAACAGCATCTCCCCAGACAGAAGCAACAGTCTAACCAGCTTTCACTGGATTGCCCTGCTAGAAGAGCCTGCTCTTCCTGCTAACTAAAAACAGTGTTCTCCTTAAACTGCAGTCACAAACACCACATAAGAATTTAAACCAACATGTACACATACATGTGTACAAAGAGAACCAGAAGGGAAACAAAGCTCCGAAGTCCAAGCATACAGCTTAGCCCAAAGGAAAATTACTGCGGTACCACAGAGTCAGTTTGCATTCTCTGCAGCAAAAGCCCAGCTTCCCCCCAAAACAACAAAAAGCTCCCACACTCCTAATCTGAACCAAAAGAATAACATAGATCTACCCCACGGTCCCTAAAAAGCAGTTGCGCAAATGCATCATCTCCCCCAACAGGCACAGCTACTTATCATCAAACACACATGCTGGTGAGCCATTACTGTGCATTTTTACATATTATTTGAGTAATATATTCTAATTTTATATAAATTTTGACGTGAGATTCTAGTTATTATAGTCTTGCTTGTTAACCTCAATAAGCAACAAGTTCCTTCCTTGTGCATTTGCTTCTGTGCATCCACACATTTTGACAACGCCTTCTCAAATGCTGCTTGCATGGCAATTCAAATTATAGTAACATGAATAAGATCCTGGGGGAAAAAAAAGAATAAACCACCCACAAAGACACACAAACTTGTCACATTCAGATTCTGGTAAAAATATTAAAATTTAATAATACCTTTTGAACATACAATTATGTCAAGGAAAGAGTAAAGGCATTCAAACAAATGGATATAGATCTTAAATAATATTTACAAATTCTAAACTGCAAGTTGACTATAAAGTCACAAATACTTTAAATATTTACTAGAATATAGTGTAAATTCTAATATAAATTAGATATTAACTTCATCTGTTATTTTTTCCAGTGATAAGTCTAATCTTTACATACTATATACATTAAAATACTAAAAAGTTATAAAATTTTGTTACTATGCAAATAAATGGAAAATACATCAGATTTGTCTTACTGTACAATATCCAAATTGAACTTTCTATAGAGTTCTCTGCAAAAATAAACGGCACTTTCACATGCAACGAGGCATAAAGTACAAGTCTGTCCATTAGCCGTATGCCATCTGAGTGCAAAGTAAACTGAAACACAAATGTCATTCAACCATACAGTTGAAAATCAAAAGTAAACTGTGGAAAGAGATTCTGACAAAACTTCCTGATTTAGACTGAAGTAATAACAAAAAGCATGTAAACTGATTTCCATACAGATCTGTCATTTTACAAAATGAAAATACAGCATTCTGAGAAGTTCGCTGTGACGGTATCAGAGTTACTTTGACAACATTTAATGGAGGAAAAAGCTGATGATCCTGTGCAAACTCTGAAGCCCAGCCCCACCAACGGGCTGCAGCATCTGAGCTGCTTTTTTATTGACAGTTTCCAAAATTACTTCTGCCATTCCGAATTGCACAACAGTAGTCAGACGAGTTTTCTAGACTTCGTTATGCCATTGTGTAACCGTAGCTTCCACAGTGCAATGCCACAAGAAGCCTGTCCTTCAGGATTTCTTTACTTGGGTATTCAGGTAACTTCAGCATGTTGATACTGAAAAGAAAAGGGGGGAAAAAAAAAAGTCACATCACACTTCAGCAAGAAACCCACCGGTGAAGTTTTCTGGTGGAAAACCCTAAAAACGTCACCTTTATGGAAGAGAACAAATCCGTGCTGCATCACATTACCACTGAGCATTGGAATGTATTGCAGGAAATAAGGGGTTTCTTTCACTTCAGTAAGTTGTAATACAATAATTTAACTTGAATATTCCCTTATTGATCCCACTGCCTTTAGTTAAGCAAAAGGAAGTAGTAAACAAAGAGCAAACATAGGGTAACATCATCTGGGTTAAAACCTACCACTTTCATGTTGCATAGTGAATACTTTACAAACTAAACTTTTTGTGGCTTTTTAATGAAAATATTCAAAAGAACTGTATTTTTGTCTGCAACTGACATGAAAAAGCCCTGTTTTAAAGATACGTCAATGAGATTAGTTAACATACCATGTGCTTGACGTTGGTAAAAGATTTGCAGTATACGGCACAGCAGCAATTGTAAAATTTTGCAATCCACTGCCACCCATTATATGGGCAAAGCCACCATGAGGCACCCTGGAACTGAGAAAATTCACAGAAATTAGACCATTACAAGAATGTTACAAGCTAAAAAAAAAAATATAATCTTTACACTGCAAATACCTCTTATTACTACAAGTGACCAGTTACTAATACTTTTATCATAGTTCCTCCTTTCTTATTCATATCAAAATTCTGTCTAAATGCTTTTAGTTACAATATTGAGTAACACATTTGTCCATTTACATTAGGCATCAAGTTGTCTGAATAATATTTAAGAGAACTGTTTGCAAAGAGGACTCACTTCTACAACCAGTTTTTATAATGGAATGTTATGTCAGTTTAGGCAAACATCTAGGTTATTTGTATTTACAGTTTAAGAAATGCTGCATCATAAAAAAGTTCATTCTCCTATTACTGTCTGTGGGACAACTGACCAAAGTGTCCTTGACATGTCTTTTCATTTACAACTTCAGATCAAATACTTCAACTAACTAATAAAACCATTACATCAGTCACACTATCACCCAGTGACAACCTGTGGCAAAACCAGAACACAGTTAAAATTAAAAAAAAAAAAATTTAAAAAAAGGAAAAAACCAACAAAACCACTAGCATCTTCAGGAGTACATTCTCACTTAATAATATTTACTCAATTTTTTTCCTTTTACCAATATATTATTCAAGGATTACTCAAGGTGTAAATGGACACAATACCCCCGGTGTCCTCAGAGGCCCTCCCTTTAAATTAACAGAGACAAATAGATTAAGATTCAGATATTTTTATAACATCAGCCTAAGTTGGCATGCATTATAAGGTAATATGTTGTTAGCATAGCCCTCATACGGGGGGGCTTAATTTAAAAAATTTAAAAATTATGATGAAAGGATGAGGACTAAAGAAGTTGAATGTGAGCCAGCACTGCATCCTTGCATCAAAGGTGGCCTCCTGGGCTGCATCAGGAAGAATGTCACCAGCAGATCGAGGGAGGTGGTCCTTTCCCTGTACTCTGTGAGAAACATCTGGAGTCCAGCTCCGATATCCCCACTACAGGAGGGACAGGAACATACTGCAGCAAGTTGAACAAAGGGCCACAAAGATGGTAAGGGACTGAAGCACCCAACACAGGAGGAGAGTAAGCTGGGACCGTTCAGCCTGGAGAAGAGAAGGCTCAGGGGAATCTGATCGATGTATACAAATACCAGAAGGCGGAAATAAATAAGATGGAGCACGCACTGGTGCCCAGTGACAGGACAGGAGGCGATGGGCACAAACTGAAATCCAGGAAATTTCCATTTAAATGTCAGAAAAACTTTTTTACTGTGAGGTGGTCAAACACTGAAACAAGTTGCCCAGAAAAGCTGTGTCTCCACCACCCCCGGAGACAGTTAAAACCTGTCTGAACAAGACCGTGAGCATCCAAGCTCCACCTGACCCTGCTCTGAGCATGTGGTTGGACTAGAAAATCTCCAGAAGTACCTTCCAACCTCAGCTATTCTGCTATTTTATAGCTAGCAAAGAAAGAATCTGATAAAACAGAATAAACCTTCCATAAAATATATAATAGTTGTTAGAATTTTGGATTGCAGGTACTTACATTAAAAACAATGCTCCCATATTCACAAAATCAAACTGTAAAAACCAGGAGCAAGAATGAAAAAGAAGAATGAAGTAATGTTTCCACTCACAGTAAAACTACTTGGTAAAAATGCAAAAGAGTAAGGGTTGCTACAGCCAAATGTTAAGAAGCTCACAGTAACACCTTCTAAAGATACCTTTAAGAGCTAGCTATAGTATCCAACAGATAAATCCCTATCACCTAGCCTAATGACAGCAACCATTGGGCTTATAGTCCTAGCACTGGTATATAAGGCGACCACTAAACGGAGCTGTGCTCACAGCCACAGTTCAGAACAACTGTAAAGATTTTACAGCGGTGCTCTTTTATACCATGGTTTTGGCTCGCGTTTCTAACACAGTGCTGCCTCCCCTGCAGTGGCTTTTTTTTTTTCTTCCCCTCCAACAAACCAAGAGAATTCCACATTCAAATCAGCAATAAAACACAGCCCTAACTGTTGAAATTGTCTCATTCAGCCACTATTAGTTGAAAGTTTTTACAGTCTAACTTACTAAAATGTTTTGCATACAACAGGTCAAAATCATATAGTATGATCAGGGCTTTGAACATTCAAAAGTAACAGATGGCCGCCAACTTACGCCTCCAAGAATGAGTTTTCTTTCCAAGCAAAACACTGCCAATATAGTAAAAAAAGCCTTCCAAATATGCACAAGTAATATCACAAGATCTTACCTCTCTCACTGCATGAGCAAATAGCCTTCAGCAAGAACAACTATATGATTTCGTAGCTTTGTAAACTTCAATGCTATTAAAATGTTAACATTTACGTCTGAATCATAACTTCTATCTTTTTTCCCCACTTGCAGATTTTGCGTAAACTTAAAAACGGTGTAGAAGAGATACTTTAAGCCAGTTCCCTTATGTTTTGTTCTGCTTTTAAAAGTAGTCGTATATATCTATCACATCTATCAAATACGCCGAGTAATAGCGTATATCTTATTACTCAACAGAAACAACAGTCCCCTAAGAAGTTAAACAGCAATCCTGCTATCTGCAGAATAGCAATAAAGTAGAATTTATCATAAGCTGCCAACATTTCCCTCCAACTGTTAACTAAAAACCCGGCCAAAAGTTGCCAATGGATAATTAACAATAATTTAGCCAAATACTATTATAAACACCAAACAGATCAAGTGGGAAAAAGTGAAAGCATGTGGAGCTGGCACTACGATCTGAGCAGCTGTCAGCAGAGAAAACGTAGGTGGTAGATAAGCAAACTTTCAGATCCCCAACCTGAGGCCCAAGAATATTTAAGCTTTTTCTTGAGTGTGCCAAGACCTCCAAAAACACGGAATCTGCTATTCAAATGTTGCCCACAACAATTACTTTACTGTTAAAAAAATGTCTCAATTAGTATTAATGATGAATGCAACGGTACCTCCACTGAAACTACCACAGCAAGACTTCATTAAATTGAAGAGAAAAAGCTGTAAGAATGGAGGAAAAAGACAAAAGCCAAAGTTTAAGAAATATTTAGAGATGTCAGGGAAACACTGACACGTAATCATAATTGTTTCATTTAATTAGCTAAATTAATTTCATAGTCTTTGATTGGAAAGGAAGAATAGTACCACTTCATACACACACACCTCCCCCCCCCCAAAAAAAAGTGCAGAAGAGATTAAAGAGAAATGGAAAAAAACAGTGAAAATTTTGAATGTAGCCTGCCAACCACTGCACACAGAAACCAATTCTTCACTAGAGAAATGTGACACCAGAATAAGATCATAGTTTGAAATCAGGTATACCTTTACTAGATAGTTTTACTTAAGATACTGGCCTGTACTAGACTAACTGGCGTTTTAGCTCACAGACAACTCAGCACCTAAATCTTCCATGCACAGAAACTAGGACTGTCTGGGGATTTATGTGCAAAAATGCCAGCTGCATACAGCTAATTAGAGATAACTTTCAAAAGTTAAATAATTTTTATGGAAAAATATACACATTACATTTCAATTACTGAAGAGAAACCACAATGGGTTCCTACTAGCTGATACAGAAAAAAACCTAAGCAATTTGTTTTTAAATTCCAGAGTTCTGAAGAGATATCAAAAATTTCTTTCCTACTAACAAGAAATGGGTAAGAACAAGCCAGCATGTGACTGGTGACCAAAATGAATGGTGCTCAAGCACGTATTAATCAGACAACATAACTGCTACTTGATAGAAAGCATCTCTTAGAACCCAGCAGATTATCCCAAATGCCATGAAAATGGTGAATGCCACTTCAGTATCATTTGGAAAGTTATAACAAGTATTTGAAACATGACCTTACATCTTAAAGATCCTTATTTGCTATCTAGATTTAGAACTGGACTAGTCCACTGAAAATGGAAGACCAGCAGCTGGCATGCCACAGATGTGCAGTTAGAACTGCAGGAACCACTTCTGCAGAGGGCAAAAAGAAAAGATTGATGTGCACAGAACTAGCTTCTTAAATTATCTGCAATCCCTAAAAACAATGGAATTCATAATAAATCAAGTGAAACTAATAGAATTTGAAGACTGTGCCATTTGATGATACCTTCATGACTGTGAAATTCCTTGGTATAAAAGACAAGGTTTGATGACCTTAATTTGTATTTTACCACTGCTTAACCACAAAACTTATAAGCAAAAAGTCAACTACTCTATTAATCCTAGGATATGAAGGGAACATCAAATTAAGAAGATGGTGCAATCTCTACCTGTCACCAGAAAAGGACATGGATTACACAGCTCAGGTGCCACATGTGTGTCTATGGACACACTTTGCAAAACATCTGCATACACAAACTCAGCAACTCCCCCAGCTCACAGGGGCATTTATGACTCAAAACCTTCCCCCACTGCCCCCAAACCAGAAAGGAAATAAAAGTGGCTTTCCCTGAAGAACAACTAGAATTTAAGACAGAAATCCTATATAAAGCAAACACAGTCTTGCATAAGGTTACATCTTCACTTGATCTTGACACGCTGTGCTAATGTTAAATTCAACTCAGCTTTAGGAGAAGGATGTTCTGTTTACACTGACTGAAGTGATACGAAGTTATCTCATACATTAAAGCCTATATTGATTACTGGAGAAGCCAAGAGTCACATAAATATGCAGCAGAAAGAAGAATATAAAGCACAGTTAAATTCACTACTGCCTTGTTAAAAATTGTCTGGGACAGCAACTTAACTATACAAAGACCTCTTGCAAAGCAGTCAAGTATAATAAATAAGTAATCAATCATTTTGCTGGCAATACGGGCAGCAAAAGCATTAACACACACTTTGTCTACCTTGATCAACATAGGGAACACCGAAGTATGCAAAACAGTTTCTAGTTAGATGATCTTGTATGGTAATCTGAAGTCTTTTGACTTATTTCAGAGTATCCAGACAATATATTTGTTGTTACAGAAGAGTTTCTCACCTGCCAGTAACAAACTGTAATAGCAATACTCTCTCTTCCTGAGTTAGTTCTTCCACAACGTCCCAGAACCACTAAATGAAAAATAAGTTAGTTTGTATTTTCAATTAAGTACTTGCAGTACTTGAAAAGACAATGGTAAAACAATAAATGGAACATTTTTGTTTGTTACTTCAATGATGGAAATTTTCATACGAAATTCATACATAACTAAGCCACTTAATACAGGAATATGGTATTAAAAATGTCCACAAATTTCAGCCAAAATAAGCTTCCATAAGCACACACAGAAAATGACAACAACAACAAAAGCACCTTTTTTGGTATTAAAATGCAACAGTCTACATTATTAATAAAATAATTTTACCTGTATAACTTGGTCTCCTCTCTCATAGCCACTGGTGTATTCTGTATTTTTTAACCAATCATTCACATCAATTTCTGGCATACCAGACAGCAAAAGCTCCTTCAGAAGAAGCACACAGATTGTGATTATTAATCTATTTATTTATTTCAAGTGTTTATGCTATTTTTAAAAGTAATGCTTTAAGTAGTATAAAAATTACAGTGCTTTTTCTGTTTTAGTTGTAACCCTATGGAATCTACGACTAAATTTTAATACAAGAAGATTCTTAAATTCAGGTAACTTCACATGATCTGTTTAAATTCAAGCACACAATATCAAGACATAGAAATTATTGCCAAAGAACCTAAAAGAAAGAAGTGCTGAGTTTTGGCATGACTTGAGACAAAACTTGAGATGCCCTGGTTACAGAAGATCAAACCACCTCAATAATTTACTGGAATTTGATTTTGTGACTCAGAAACTAAGTCAAGACAACAGACAGCATCTCCTTTCTTTTAAAGAACTTCTGTACTTCTGAAAGCAAATATGAAAAAATATGCTGGTCCCATTTTGAAATTACAATTTAAGGCATTTATCACTGGCACATGAGGGAAGACGGTCATTCTAAGTAAACAGGATAAGCAGAAATACATATATTGAGATCCTCACTGATAGATGCTCTGGAAGCAGAACTGAAGTGAAAGATACAAAATGTTTATTTTGTGGGTACAGAGCTTTACTTCTATGTCATTACTGTCAGTACACTACTGATGAAGTATGCTGAACAAAGTATTTTAAAAAAGTATAGACGTTTCTGCTTACCAGTTCGTATTCGTCAAAAAGCTGGATCAAAGACGGTGGAATGAACATATGGAAGCCTTGTAGAAAGGCATTTATCTGAGGCTGAATGGCTCTTGTCATTCTTAGCTCTGTGACAAGCTGGACATACTCAGCCTGCAAAGTATAAAACAACGTTAAGATACACAACAGCAAAACTACATAGCCCTCATGCAAACTCTCCCCCACACACAAATGCAGTCCTCAATACATTGCAAATATCACCTACTGTAAGATGTTAAGAGCCACTATGCACTTTTCACACAAGGAAGCAGCCCAAAATAATTCAGAAGGCCCCTCAGAGTTCATAGCCCCTTCTGCTCTTCCCCTTTCCTTCCTTCCAAAGAAAATTCCCAAACAGAAGTGTTTAAATTGTAACACAAACCAGCCAAAAAACAGCGACTTGGACTAAGATAAAGGAACTGAATAAAACTTAATTTGTCCTGCCTGCATCTAATACAACCACCGTTGTGATCACCTAAGGACATAAACAAGGCAATGCTTGCAAAGGAAAGCATTCTATTAAGCAAACCGACATAACTCAGAAAAAAGGGTAAACTTATGAGGAATATTTCAGAGACAAAAAGCTTTCTTACTTCTTCCTGTCCCTGGAAGTCTAACAGAATAACAATTTTTTTTTTTTTTTTTTTTAAGAAAGCCTTGAAAATCTCCTCATTTTTTAAAAAGAAGGGAAAAAAAAAAAAAGTACACCAGAAAAGCATTTATACCATAACCATAGGAATAGACAAAATCATAGTTTGCATGCTTTAGAGATTTGGGGGCTCTGTCCCCTTTAAAAGATGCCAGTTAGAAGAGGAATCCACCAGAACTTTGCTTTTGTTGAAAACACAAAAGCCTAGGAGGTGGTTAACGGAGGAAGGTTTTTAGAATGAGACAGACAAAAGTGCCTACATTAAAGCTGTATAAACATGTCTCATCTACCCTGACAAAGCTAGCAAGTGTAATAAAGCTTCCTTACTCAAAAAAAAAAAAAAAAAAAAAGAGATTTCTACTTGAGAATAAAATTTATTCCTAAATTATTTAAAGTACTCAGTTTCAAAGTAATGCTTTGGCTTCCTCATCATGTTTTTTAATAATGAAATCATGAAACATACCTCCCAATTAAACCATCTCAACTATCACCTTCCTTCAAGACAATATTCTTATAAAAAAATACTACCTTGGGTTTTAATTTTAGAAAACATTAACCTAAACTTTTAGGTGCTGAACCTGTAACAAAAGCAACCAAGGATTCTTTCTTTTTTCCCTTTTAGAAAACAGAGTATTTTTTTAAAGGCAGCTCCTTATATTCACAGAAGTATAGAGGGTATGTCATTTGCGTTGCAGTTGGAATATATTTTTAAATGCATTACCACCAGTTTATTAGAGTGAGAAGACAATTAATTTGTGAAGTGCTCTGAAGAAGAGGAACATTACCTAATCATATCTTCAAATGCAGAGCTGTTCCCAAAAATCTAGTCTCAATCTAGTAATCTCCCTACGTTGCTTCTACTGTCAGTGGAACTGAAGACACCTCCCTTCTCTAAGGAATTAGAGGGGCAGCCAAAGGAGGTTAACTGCACTAGACAAAAGCCAGTCTCACTGAAGACATCTTATGAGCTCTAGGAAGAAATCAGAAACTTTAGCAATATCAGGATTAGAACTAGTGTTAACACTGGTCTTTAATGATCAGAAATACTTGTTTTACATCTCTGTTGCTGTTACAGAAACTAGGCAAGTCAGAAAACATGACTGTAGAAAGAAAAATTCACAATCTTATTTTAAAAAAATCTATTAGAAAAAACGTGACAAACATTTTCTGCATTATGAAAATATTTACATTAAAGCACTTGCATTGTGAAAGAAAACAGTTGCTGTGCTTTAGGTGTAACAAGAAATGTTTTAAACTGCCTGGAACAGCCCAGCATCCTGACTATCAGCACTGGTGCACACTGAAAGACCTGTACCACAGAATTTACATAATATATGCTAGTAAAAAAACTGGTCAATTTGTTTTTCCCTCTGTTCACTTCATTTACATTTTATTCCCTCTCAGAAGCCTTAGGAGCACATTACAAAACAGAAATATCTACATAATTTCAGATCTACATATGCATTCCTACGTAGTGCATAAAAGGTACAATCCAGCCTTCTTTTAAGAATGGAGATTTGATTGAACATAGACGAGCATCACAAATATGATGACAAAGTCTAGTTTGGGTGAGGGGTTGTTCTGTATTTTCCTTTGTAAATCAAGCCAAGGTCATGCTTGCCCGATTTCACAACCCCATATACTGAGAGGAGGATCAATGTTCATTATGATGTTCAGATTCAGAGAGCAGCTCCATTTCAAAGCTGTTTGGAAAAAAAAAACACGTCATTTTTTTTACTGCCAAACAGCACAGCCAGCTCACAGACAGACAAGTCCTGGGAGGACAGAGCGCGCTACAGGATTGTGGAGATTTGCACCATTTTTTTAAAATAGCACATGGTCAAACTTTGTCTAGCTCCAATTTTATTTTTTTCCTAAATACTAAGTAGAAAGCTGCAAAAAATATACATAGCAAAGAACAAAGAGAAATGCATAGCATGGACACTGGAGAAAGCCTGACTTTTCCCTTTGAAGTCTCACCATTACCATGACAAAAGGCAGTTGCACCACTGCTACAACCAATACTTCAGCTGGAGCTACACCAGCTTCAGCTGCAAGACTGGATGGAACGTTGGTGCCGTATGGTCCCACAACCATTCACCTACTACACAGTGTAAGGCCCTGGTTTCTCACACACAGCTGATGTAAAAAAACAAAAAAATTCCCTCGTTCAAAGAAAGCAGCTTTTTACAAACAGCTATTGCACCGCTCCTCGATGGTGCGTTACTCTGTTATTTTGGTTTTCAGTAAGAGGGAGATGGATTGTTTTGGTGTTTGTTTCTGGGGTGGGAAGATGAGGGGTGTGTTTGGTTTTGGCATAGGTTTTTTTTGTTTGGTTGGGTTTTTTTAAGGAACAGAGAGTCACTCATAATTTCATTTTTTAAAAAATGCTATCCTTTAAACACATAATCTGCTAGTGTGCCTACACAGCAAATCCCTTTAGAAGCTGAATTTTCTTCTCCCAGAGGTATAGCAAATACGATGAGTTTTAAACAGCAATCTTTTATTCCTCAGGTAAAGGCAGAAGAAAGATATCTCTTGCAGTAAAAAAAAGATGTTTTATAAAATAGAGACTTTCCTGTTTAACCTGTTAGAACTGCTAAGCTAAAACATACTGCAAAACCATGTCACATTAAAGAAATTGGGAAAAATCCCCAAACGCCAGTAAAACACAAATCTGCGGTTTTCAACAACTTGGCTCTCCACTGTCAAAAAATCAGTGAACAAGAGACAGTGACATCTCACAGATGTTTGTTGACTTCACATTTTGCAGCTTCAAAATCAAAAATCAACTAATATTAACAGTTTCAAAGCTACCACGACAGTCATCTGTTTCTTACCACCTTTCAAATAAAAGCTATGCACACTCCTGTCCCCTCCTGCCACAGCTGAGGAAGGCGGATGAGCTAAAACAGAGACATATGTTCTACACACATTCAACCACCCTTTTTAGTCTATGCCCCAAGTCAGAAGTTAACAGAGCAGCATAAACTGGTAATGACTGAGGGTATCCTCAGGTGGGCAAACTTCCCATTTCATGCTAACTGATAACAGTTTTTAAATAGTTGCTATCAAACCACAATTTATGTCAAGTACATCTATTTTATATATTGAGAAGCTAAGACTGCTCACAAACAAGAATGAACATCCTTGCTTTCTCTAATAGTTAATAAAGAAATTATTCATCCACTGCCTTTACAATTAGACTTGTTTTACCATCTGTATTCTTTCATGAATGACTGTATTGCAGGAAACAGTGCAGAATCAGGCTAATAACACATATTCCTGTTACTGGAATGACACTCTGCCTTAATGAAAGTGAGGATTAAGCATGCAAGAGCCCAGTGCCAATTGCTCCAACGCACACTGAAATTGTTAGAACAAATGCTGACACCAAGTGGCCATTTACCAATACAGCAGCTGTCTAGGCAACTACTAGAGCTGAGTAAATACTGTGTACACAAAGCAAGCTTAAGCTAGCTCAACACAAATGAAAGCCAAAACACAAAGCAGACATAAGGATCAAAAGAGTAAGTGATACAAAAAATTGCAGATCTACCCATGGCACTCCCACAGTTACTCAAAACTATCTAGTGGGTAACTATAATTCAATTAGACTGATGTCCATCTTAATTTTTAGATGATTTTCAAAATCTGGCTGCGTTTTTCCATATTTGTTTTTGAATGAATGCTGCAGAGAACTCAGGGACTTTCCAAGCTGTAACTATTAAAGCAAATTCAAAAGGTAGATTATTTCTATACACACTGAGTGACTTGCAAATGGCTGAAAAAGCTTCCTGCAGCCTTTTACTCTGTCAATTATGCCTACGTTACTGTAGAGTAATCCAGTGCCACAGACTGCCCTAGCAGGCAGCACACTTTGCAACATTACATACATACAATTTTACTTTTAGCGATTGTACTGTTTTACCTTCCTGGTATATATACCCAGGACTTAACTTTAGGAATATTTGTAACTCTCAAAATAAACCCTTCCTTTAAAGTTGGTCCTATTTTCCTTCCAACAGTTCTGTCAGAAAGAACCTCAAACCCGAACACTTATAGAGATTTTAAATATTACTATTTCTATTACATGCTAAGCTAGAAACAGGAGGAAGAGTGTTAGCAGCTTTTTTATTTTGTGTATTTTCTTCAAAACGGGTATAACATTTATGCTTCCAGTTATTCGGGAAGTCAGTCCAAATGCTTTTCTTATACTATCAACTTCTGAATAAACCTTTATACTCACCTTGTTTTCCTGTGTAACCAGTATACTTGCACCCCCTGGCTTCAGTGGCACTTCTTCCATTGCTCCAAAGACATCGGTCTCAACAGAGAAGGTCAGCTCTAAACCCAGATCACTGATATCATTATCTAAAATCCACTGCAAATTCTTTGCGTACTCTGGATCAATAGATGCTACATCCTGGTAATTTACAGGTATACCTAGAAAAAACAGACAAAAACCCCCAATAAATAGGATAAAGCAAAAAGGGTTCCAACTTACTATATGGTAGAAGACTGCCCTCTAGAGAGAAATCAGAATACTGCAGTAATAGGAAAGGGGGAAAAAGCGATTCACCATTACTAACTACAGCAGAATTATACTTACCACTTTTTAAAAGTATAAAATAATCAAGTTTCCTCGGTATGCTTTTCTTCCCAGTGCAGCAAACAGCATACCACTTGAGCAACAACAGTTTGCACAATTTTATCTCACTAATGGATTTCAGTAAAAGCATCTAACTATACAGAACAATGTTAAATGAGTTTTGTAAAAAAATTTTTAAGTTTTCTACATAAGTTTTAGAAATCCAAATATCACATTTCTCTATACAAAAATATCTTTTCCCTCAGAAAAAGATTTATAACTGAAAAAAAGATGAAGATAACCTTTCTGTACTTAGAAAACTCTTCTGCTCTTTTTTTTTTTTAAATTCATGTTATGAGAGCTACTACTCAGTTGGAAAAGTTATCAGGAAGTTCTCTCTTTGCTGCACCATCTTCTGTGCATTGTGAAATGTCACTAGGGTGCCCATTAGCAAAGGTCTTAGCACGCTATGGACTGCAGAAGTAGTACCCCAGAGAGTAACACAGATTTCAAAGGTTAGCAACCACTGCAAACATATAAGTGTAAAAACTGTTACAGCATTTCCCTGGAAGAGCTGACAAGTGCTGAAATGGGGCATACACAAGCTGTAAGACATTGTTTTTCTAATAAAATCAAGCAATGTTCCAGTTTAGGAGAGGGATATATTATTTACTAATGAATTTTCACTGACATCTCTCAAAAAAAAAAAAAAAAAAGAATCTAACATCTGCCTAGTAGTTTCTAGAGGACTTTCACTTTTGCCAACTAGTAAGCATATGCGCATTTCACATATGAAATGCGGGAATAATGATGTCTCTGAGGGATATAAGCAAAACATATGGGAAAAGAAGCAGATTGGAAAGTGGGAATCGGAGACTCCTTTAGAGAAGAAACTGAACGAGAGTGTTACGATGAGACTACACGCCTAGTCAGCATGTTGCGAGACCAAAGCACTAAGCTCACACATTTGCTTGACAGGTATTTTGCCAATCAACAGACTCAAGCCAGGCAGTTATAAAGACACTGTCAGATTTATCAGGACAAAACTTGAATCCCATGAAATACTATGCATCTTCCTCATGCTACACCCCTAAGGCACCTGTAGTTTGAATAGGAAGAGATATCTTAGCATAATTGCTATAAACAGGTATTTCTGTGCAATACAACTACAAAAAGATACCACAGGTAAGCTCTGAGACAAGTTCAGTAAGTATTCAAGGATTTAAGGCCTCCAGCTCAATATACACTGACCCAGAAATTAACTTTCATTTTTGTTTATGCCATTTCAAGGAGTATTTCCTATTATACTGCGAAAGAGCAGACTTAAGTCTAACAGCAAATAGCACAGCTAGGAACTTATCTGCTATGTGTCTTTGCATGTCAGAGATGGAAGTTTCCTTTTCCAAACATAAAAGTAATTGGCTCCCCAGAAAAAATGCAAAGTAACCAGACAGCAGCACTAGTGAAACTTTCCTCTCCTCCCCTGTTTAAGCAGAAGGCAGACAGATGCGTATTTTGAGAAACACAAACCCAAGAGGCCTTATAAATTTTTGACTGTATTTCTGCCTCAGTTCTACATGTGTAATAGAGTGCAGCGCTCATAAACATGAGGAACTATGGAATAAGGTTTAACAGCACAAAAAGAAATCATGCAAGCTACATATCTAACATTATAAAGCATATTAGTTGTGTGTTAGCTGGGTCATCACTTAAGTTGGTGATCTTTCCTTGCCTACCAGATATTGTTGGAGAAAGATCTCAGTTCATCACAGTGAAAAAAGTAGCCAAAGGGAATACCTATGTCTGTAACCTGGTAACTTGTATTTGGCATGAACAACAGTTAGCATAACCCGTAGCTGAACCTGAAACAAAAATGAAACACAAGTTCCTCAGGAGCACCTGCTGCTGTGCAAGTTGGGTTTCTTAAGCAAAGAGAGACACACAAAGCTGAGGGAGGTGGTCTTGGAAAGGTTTAAATAAACCACTGTAATTGAGGCAGAAAAAGCAACTACTTTGGCAAGTGGAGGCGTAATTTTTTCCAGTTCTCTGTGTCTTTTAAATAACAAGAAGTGATAAAAACCTGTGAACCTTTGGAACTTAAAGGAACGTGTACAAACCTCTAGAGAGTTGCAGGATGCCTGTCATTCTGTTGAACAAGACCTTACTAAGAGGGACTGGACTTCTTACCAGAGACTACTCACTGCTGTTTGGTTTGCAATAGTTACTCTACAAAATTTAAAAAAGAAAAAAAAGAGTAAACACTAGCTCATCTTGTCAATTCAGAAACCAACAAATCCAGTATATAATCATGATTCAAACTAGAAATGAATCCAAATTCATCAGTAGTCATTCCCAAAAGAAATGACGAGTGACACTTAACTATTCTCAAGGTGTCAATGAATAGCAGAAAAATACGTTTTTCTCATTTATGAATACAGAGATCAGCCTATAAAGATCAGAGATCCATCATTCTTCTGCTCACAGAGAGGAATCTCTTGATGTTAGAGGCCAACCCTTCAGCCAGTGCCAAATTGTGACACACAAAGACATGTCTACTTTGGAACCACTTTCCTATATGAAGATCAATGACTAGGGAAGCTCGATGAGGCATTGCCAACACAGTGCTGTTCAGACTGGCTGCCCTCCATTGCCTCTCGCCCAGCGGACACTCGCTCTCCTGCAGTGGAAAGCAGTACTGAGGGAGAGGAGTAAAATGCATCCCTTTGTCAAGAAGATCTTGCTCGCACCATCAAGCTGCAACAGCGTTCCCCGAACACTTTCAGGGAAGAGAAACAATAAATCTGAAGTTAAGAGTTGATCTGTCCTGAACTCAGCAAACAAGACTGTAGGTAGACAGACTGATTACAGAAAAACAGAGTAAGATGCTAACAATCCCTTGAAAACCTTGCTAGGTCTTAAAGTAAGGAGTGGTTCTTGAGGAAAAGTAAAACTTCCGACATCAAGCTATTTTGTACTTCAAAAGAAAATTAAAGGATAGCACTCAAACACAAAGCAAATTTTGCATGCAGCAGCAAAGGAATTTATGTGCTTTGAGGAGTAACAGGAATGCAAACTGAATTTACTCTTCCATCACATCTTCATGCAAGAGTGAAAATTTTTCATGACAATGCAAAACAGGTGCATCATGTTCAGCAATCAAGAGGCACAAAAGTTCTCAAAGAAGAGCAGAGAAGAGCCCCAGACCACAGATACCACCAGCTAACAGCAGTGGCATCTCTATTAGATATAGATACCTATCTAGTGGTAACACCAGTCCTTCTCTATTAAAAAGAAGTTACATTTTTATAAAGACTTCTGACCAATCCCCTTGAATGCTACACTAAGTGTATGAATTAACTTTCCTCAGGAAGAAGACAGGATGAGCCTGCATTAGTTCTGAAACACTCTTTCAGGAACTAAGTAGTATTTGTTGGAGTGGGTAGACAGAGGTTCACAATAGTATGGATTCACCTTGTTAAAATATTATACAACTGAAGGACTGCAGGCATTATAAGGAATGCCTGATAGATTTTTGCCAGAATTCATGAACATTATCAAGTTTGTAAGTCTGTCCTAAATTAACCAGGGATAGATTATTTTCATTTCTCAAGGCAGGAGAGACGAATTTCAGAACTGTGATGCAAAGAATTGTATACACCATAAAAACAACTGGCTGCACTAGACTGCTTTTCAGGCATTCCTAGTCAGCAACATTAAAGACAACTAAATTATATGATTATGCTTTAGACAGATTAATGATGCCTGCCTTGTTTTTAATTTAAGATTCATATTCAAATATAAATTGAAAGATTAACTATTTTAATGAAAATTGCTAACTGTATAAAATTACCACACAGCTTTGCTGATGTATTTCTATATTTTGCAACTCTAACAGTTCCTAAGACAGGTTCAGACTCAAACAGCAATTACTGCCATATCGTGTTGTGACTCTGATGTACATAAAAGATTAGCAAAACATTCATTTCCAAGAGTTTTCACTTTTAATACGCACGCACAAAGGTAAAAAAGGAAAATGTTTACCGCTTAGACAACTGTTATGACTGAAAAAAAACAGAATTTTAATAAAACCATACCAAGAATATGTTTGTAGAATGACCTGGTGAAGTAAATGTTCACCAACTGCCTGTGGTTCAGAGCCAGCCCCAGGATCTGGCCTGCAAAACGGAAGTAGTTCAAATGATCTGGATTTACAGAAGAGTTGCTGTTGGGCTGGAAAGTTGTTCCTATAAAATACAAAGATTATTGTGTTTCATGACTTAAAAAAAAGTAAGCGAAGTTCATATTTATTGAATACACTAAGCACCTGAAAACACTGAGTTTTATTTGGGGGTTCTGGAAGACCGTTTGGGGTTTTTTGTTTAGACCCGAAAGATGTCAGAAAGAAATGTGTTAGAACACAATGACATCCTGTTATTACAATGATACGGCTTAGCCACTCTCCAAGGCACCACTCTGAAATAATTATCAACAACATAAGGGTAATCATGATCTGCTAAATTTGGTCCTCCATCTTGCTATACTGTTATGTGCATCTTTTTTCTCACTCTAATGGGCCATGTTGCTATCAACTTGTGAACATGCTCAAAGGAAGGATCAGAATGCACCCACTTCCTCTCATCAGGTTTCAGCCAGATGCAGACAGGAGACTGTCCAGTCCTGGTCTCTTTGAAAAAGACCACCTCACACAGACATCCCCGAATCTCCTGTTGACTGAATCCCTTGCTACTTCCCAAGACTTCGTAAGGTACAAAGTAAAACATTTATGTGAAATCTTTTATTGATAAAGATTTGCTTTATAGGAAGCACCCAAAAGACAAAAAGTCAAATACATTGTAGACTTGTGGAGATCAACATCCAGTTTTACCACAAAAATTACCTGATTTAATTTGTGGATTTCTAAAAGGAAATAAAAGAATACCTCCGCAGTTCCCTTGCAGATGCAGAAGAAAGGAAAACACTTTCTATACTACTCTCAAAGCGTCACACCCTTCTACTATCAGGCAGAAACAGCATGGAGTCATTAAAACCAACAACTCACTCTCCTCTTACAAAAGAGAGGACAATCAAGGAAATATCAAATTAAGAAAAATATTTCATCTGTAGTTATAAAAATGTACAATAGATCACTTCTCTATATATGACATCAATTCTGCTAGTGTTGCTTTTAAAAAGTAACTATCTTGTATTCTGAAACCAATTAAGTGACTTTTTTCCTGGATTATAAAAACACTTCTATAAAAGACACCCTAAAATTAGGTTAAAAAAAGGCAGAGACATACCATCAGCTGACTGGGTAAATAAGGCGTAATCTGGGTTAACTATTTCACTGGATAAGATATCAAACCACTCACGCACCACACCCTGTCCCTGCATGTCAAAAGAATAAAACATATTAGTACTCAGAATTTTCACTGCACAAACAGTTATGCTGGGTAACCACATATTTCTTAATAAAGCAAAAAAATCATTTAAAATTAGGATTTAGTTCAAAACAATACTTGTGAAAGATAATTAATATTTCCGTACATAAATACCATAAAGGAAAATCATGCAGTTTTACCCACCATGCCTTCTTCTCCATGAAATCTCACAGCAATCCCCTGCTTTAGTTTTGCACAATTTGCTTTAGACACGACTTCACAGCTACTCCTAAAAATAGAATCTAAATACAAAGTACCAATTAATTCTTTATTATTTTATTTCCACGTATTTCAAAGATATAGCACTTCCATTTATAACACCATACCTCTGTGAACCAAAAGGATGTCATTTTCATTGACAGGCCTGTGCACCATGTCCGAATCTGGCTGCCCGGCATGTAGATGTTCATAGAACCATTCACAGCGATCCTTAAATGGCTACAAAACAAGGGGTAAACCGTATTATATAGTTGCATTCAACTGAATAATTCCTCTCTCTAAGCATGACTGGAAAATGGCTGTGCATACTTCTCAATTTTTGAGACGTGCAGAGAGTTACCCAGTGGTTCTATCTCAATACACTATAAAGTATTTTGGGAAGAGGAAATGACTAGACATGCCCTTGAGTGCTTGCTGAAATCTGGTATGCAGAAAGACTAGACCATCAGTTATTCAGAAATAGCTACCAGAGTTACGTAAAGTAGCAGACTTCTACAGGGGGGTCTGCTCACTAATTTTTCCACTTAACTACACTAGTCTACCTTACAGTAACTCTTCAGTCCTCAATTCATGTCCTGTGTTAAACTGAGAAGTGAGTTTAGGCTATGCAAGACATCAGGATTTTACTCAAAAAATATCCCAAACAAACAAAAAGAAATGGTAGTGAATAGAGTAAAGGGTAACAAGACAACACAATGTTTCACTGAAGGAGCTGCCACTAATTAACTGCAGCCAAATCAACTAAGGGTATTGTATTATCCTCTGGTTTGTCTCAAAATGTAAGTCAACTAAGCAAAAAGCACAGCATTTTAAAGATCAATGTATCAGATGTGCACAAATAGATTTAATAATAGAAAGTTAACTCTGTTGAACCGAAAGTTGGACTTGTAAGACGTTTAACATTGGTCATCTCAAATGGACTTACACATGTATTTTAAAGAATCAGAAGTACAGAAATCTGGCTGCCGTATCTGTTTAAACCGATCTTTCACTATCTCAGATTCAGAAGCACTGGAGGCCACACTTAGTTCTTCCAACCTCCCCAAATGGATTTTTTTTAAAAAATATTATTATTAAACAAAACACCCTGTTTATATTCATAGACGTCGTAACTAAGCATCTCCTCACACTTACTTGAGCTTTTATGATGTGCATAAATCTGGACATTAGTTCAGGACACTCAAGAAGAAAATGAAAGTGATCAAAAATTATTTTGGGATTTCTGAAAGAAAAACAGGTTAGAAGCCTGTTAGTCAGAGATCTAATAACAATGCTTCACAATACACAAAGTCTACACAAAAAGACAATGCAATCAGTCATACAGAAAAGTTCCCACAGACTCTTTATTTCGTTGAGTTTTCTTAGCTCTTGATTCCAAATGACTTCTTATATTACCTCATCCTTTGAACATGGAGGATTACAAGCAGCTCTCCAGACAGAAGCAAGGTTATAAACTGGGCAATCCCAGAGAAACTTTGGAAACAGCCAAGTGTACAAAGATGGTTTAGACTCCTTTAAGAAGTCATTCTGCATAACACACTAGAGAAAGAATGAAAGTTTTCATCTGCCTCAAAAGGGAAGGATTTATTTGGAACAAAGATGAGGAAAGAATCCATTAAGGAAATTATTCCCCTGCTACGTGAAAAACATTTTGTTCACAAAAACTCACAGAATCTTACAAAAGGATCACTTATATATGCAGAAGAGTTTATTTAAGCCTGAGCTCTGAATCATTAATATACACTCCCTTGAATTTGGCAGGACCATTAAAGTGCATATGGCACATATGGCACAACAATAACCTAAAAATACAACACAGTAACAAGGAAAATATGAGTTTGAAGTATTTTGGGAAAAGAAAAAAACGAAATCAGAAATTCCGTATTTCTTGAAGCTTACCGATTAACAAAACACTTAAGGACATCATCATGTTTACAGACAAATTCTATAAAACGAGGCGATGTCATCCTGTCCAAAGAAAATCATAAAATGCTTTTGGTTAATGAAGTTGAAAAGAATTTGAATTACACAAATTGCTGACTTTTTTTTTTTAATAAAATACTATGTAAATAGAAACAGATGCTGTTTTAACTAGTGAATCATGAAACTAAATACTCAGCAGCATTAAGATTTCATAATAAACTAACAGAAAGGGCAAAAATGCCAATAATCAAGAAGGTCAAGCAGCCTGCCCACTAACTGTTACTAACTATATGAACAAAGTAAGCTCAAACTAATGGAGATGGGCATTTTTCTATTGCATCCTTCCACCTTTCAATACAACAATGGAAGCACATATATGGAAGGACTGATACTATATGCACAACGTACATGGTATGCACGTTATTCTATATTCTTGTTCATTGTATAAAGATTCCCACCATGGACCTTGTAAACTGCAGTAAGTAAGGAAAAGAGCCAGAAAGAAGTAACATTACAAACTTAGCAAACTTAATAATTGGGGCAAGGTGGTATGGAATGGCTTTGTGAAATAACAAAATTACTTACTGGGCAAGCGACTCATACACTAGCATAGAAAATTTTTTCTCTCATATATATATATATGGAGAACAAGGGAAGGATTAACATGGGTGCAAATTTTACTCCATTTATTTACATCTATGTTCTGCATTTTTAAAAAAAAGAAATTCTTAACTGGATCCTTTAGTTTCAGCAAAAGCTAATGAATACTTGCAAACAAGGATAAAATCCTCTCATCAAGTGCCTTGAAAGGTTGTGAAAAATAGAACTGTTCCTGTTCCCCACACCAATTTAGACAAGAACTGCTCATTTTATATAAAACTGAGCTACTTTCCTCCTCTCCCTTACTGTTTTGAAGAAACAAGCCTCACCATATCCTTCCCTTTACCCACACAACAAACAAACAAGGAAATAAAATCCCCCATAGACCAAATATGAACATTTTAAACACACTTCTGGTCTGAGAGATGATCTGAAAATATTAAACAACTTAAAGAGAATCTTCCCTGAAACGGAATGAACTCTCTCTACCTGTAAATTGCCACACAAGCTGTAAGGTGCAATATACAGAGAAAAAAAAAAAAAAAAAAACACACAAAAACTTAGCATACACTTGTCAGTTTTGATGCTGAAAACTTGGAACATTGTATGTCAGTATATTAACAAAGAACGCCCAGATGCAATATCACCATTGGCAGCAGAAAAGCAATCACGGCAAGTAAAAGAAAATAACATCACTATTTCAAATGTTAACCAGCTAATTTTCCATTTAAGCATGAAATGCCATCTTTATTGCTTGAATATTAGGAACAATGGAAAACCAAGAGCTCTGTTTACTCTCCTCCATTAAACATAGGGACACTTAAATCTAAAATTAGAGCCATTTTAAATTATTTTGTCTGAAAATGTCATTTGCTATAATTTCAAATGTTATTTGAGGATGGCAGCAGCATTGAGTTACACCACTGTGCCATTTACTCCTATTAATACGAGAACTTCAGTAAGAGTAAGTCTCAGATCTTTGCATTTCTCTACACAGTTCTGAAAAGCCCTAAAGCAACACGGAATTCAGGTGTGCTCTGTCTTCTTTTCCTGCATCCCAGGGAGTTCTCTCAGTTGTCACTGACAGAGTTCTTACTCTCCTGGCTTCTGGGATAACAACTCTCAATTAAAATTACGTAGTATCCACGGGAGTTCTCCCTAACCTGAAGCGTAAATGATGCATAGCGACAGCCCCACTGGGCAAGGTCCATCAGCAAGTCACTTAGACACAGGGAGACAGTCACCTCTCCGACCCAATTTTGATATAGAGAGATAAACTGGGGGGGAGTGATGGTAACGGAACATACTTAATCACTTCCATAAATATTTCTGCTTTTTGTTTGGCTACTTTACTGGCATTTTATCTTAGCAAGGTTTGGTGGAGATTTCAAGGGAAATGGCTAACCAGCAGTTCCTTTTTCAAGCTGGAGTAAAATTAAAAGTGAAAGTACTGAGGTACTTGTGGAACATGCAGAACCCCAGATTGTCTTCCAGAGTGTCCACAGAGGAGTTTGCCCCAGACTAACAGTACTGGCCAACACAAAAGCTTTTATTCCACTAGGTTTGGCAGAAAAGAAAACCCGCTTACAGCAGCTGGGAATACCCAAGAGTTGCCACGTAGTGGCAATCTTGCTTCCAGATTCCTTAGGGAGCTTGTAATACCACCATACTTACCTAATCTTCTACTCAAGAGGGTCAAAGGATCCTTTCCTTGCAAGTTCACAAATATAACCCATAACAATCTTGGACAGACTAACACCTCAGTTACAGTGGACATGTGTTTTGTCTTTTTAAACCAGATACCGATGGTATTAAATTTACCTGGAGTTGTAGCACCTGTTCCACACAAAACTACGTTTGCCAACCCATGACAGAACTCCAAGTGAGCGTTACCGTGTTATAAACTTCTGTCATAGAGCCAACCAAGTTCTGCTGCAGCTGCCATTTTCATACAGAAAGATAATTCACATTTTTTCCCAAGCTTACAGCTGCTGTTGGATACTCACATTAAATTTAGGGATAATTTCACATTAAGTACCAATGGCAAGAACAGCTAAGTTTCAGAGATCAGAATTACATTATCTGCAAGTAACCCACGTGACAGCCATCTTTGTATCCTACAAAGAGCCATTAGACATTCAATACGAAATCTGCCCCAACGCAGCTACATTCATAGCCAGCAGCACTATGGAAAACTTGCTCTGCTGTTTGGTGCCACTAAACCCAAGGAGGGGGAAAAAGCATTCAAATATTTTAACTAGTGAAAGCATTAAAAAGCAATACCCTTGACTATCATTAATATCATCTGGTCAGCACCAACATTCTTCCAAGAAAGCATATGTGATTTTTAAATGCTATCAGTTTAGGTAATAAACAGGATCCCCTCCTTACCCCTGAGGCATCTGACAGGAGCAGCACATATAAAAGGCTTGAATGACAGCACTTAGCCTGTTTGCTGTCATGGAGATAACATCCTGGCAATCAGCACAAGCTTCCTGCTTCCCCGTGACATCATATGTTTTCGACTCGCCAGCTTCAGAGGACAGCTCTTTTCTGCCCTCAGTTCCTGTGGTGGCAAAGGAAGGCGTAGGAGGAGCATCCTGGTGGTCTGGTCCTTTTTGCTTCAGTAAAATAGAAGTAATGTTGGCTGAGTCCCTTTTGTTTTTCATCAGCTCCGTGGCTATAAGAACAAGCCATTCATCTAGAGAATGCCAGAGCAGTTCCAGCGGCTGCAATAAACACATGCAAAAACAGATAAAAAAGGAACATGTTGACATTAGATAACACTAATGATGTGATAATCCTCTTAAGGCAAACAAATATGCACATTTAAAAGCTTTAAATGATCCTTTAGAAATCACCTAAGAGATAAGAGTCAAATACTCAAAAAAATTTAGTACTTGTAGCCATACAGCAGAGAGAAAATTTCATATAAAAGGGAAATAATCAAGCACCAGATAGAATAAATAAAATAATTTAGGAAGGGTGAAACACTGAAACTTAACTGAGTTTGGCCTCATGGTTGTTACACAGTACACTACTACCTGACTGTTGCACCCAAGCAGAGACAGTAATACACATGTCAAATTTCCAGAATAAGAGTGTGTCAGTTCTTCTTTAAAACCCTGGTCGAAGAAGCTCCATGTACCAGGTAGATGGAGCGAACCCCAGAAAATACCACTGAGATTGAGACTCACATACTTATCTAGCAAGATGTGCCTTACGCATAGTGTGCGCTCATACAACTCATTCTGAGAGCATCTCAGATGTCTTAGAGTAAGGGTCACTAATACCACACTTTATGAAATAGCAACAAGTATTAGTAGGATCACATACCAATTTTTAAAGCTATAAATTTTATTTGAACAAAATCACTCTTTATTCACTACCACCAGCTTAAAACCAATATAATCAAAACCTGGTACAATTCCTTCATTGCACATTTGCTCTGAGGTGCAGGCCTACTACAGAGGAGAGAGAGGGCTGAGAGACCTGTGGTTGTCTCATGAGCATTTCAAAAAACACAAGGGCTGACTGTGCTGTCCCTTAATGGTGTTTAAGGGGACATTTCACAAGCACACAGTCTAGCGAGAACTCCCTCTCTCCACAGGGAGACAATTCTGACTCAAGTCTTTCATAGCATTCCAAAAGAGTGAACTTCTAAATGCATTCCTTTTTACATACATTATTATTACATCAACATTTTCAACCAATTAAAGCATTCAAAAGACCTAGCAGATATTGAAAATTATGTTCTCATCTTCTAAAGTTGCCTTTAAAAACTAAGAGCTATTCACAGAACGGCGTACCAGAAGTCTATGCTATCTGGGGCACTGTCAGTATACCTAACAGTGACACACTCTCAGTACACAATAAATTACTTCTCAAAAGCCGTGTGTTAAAAAATTCTGTTGAAATTTACCCTTAAAAAAAATTAACATTATGCTTCCATTTTTTCCCCAATAAGAAAAGTCTGGGGAAAGCCAGACTGATCTCTAAGACCGGTATGCTTTGCTCAACATACTGTATGATACTCATTGAATCCTTGTACTCCTTGTGACCACACATTTCTCTAGATAGCGATGTGAGTATCTCCAGTGTAGGCGCCATTTTCTACATGAATGTCTGCTATACAAGATGAAGTCAGCTTCTTTCCAAGCTACCCGTCTTTTCTACCTGGCAGACCTTCGCCAAAAAACATAATGTAGAAAAACTTTCTAATGGAAAACAGGATTAATTGAATACATGGAAGAATTAAAATGTAGCTGTGTTCTTAACACGTAACGCACGTGAACCTAGGTAGTTATTTATTAGAATACTAAAATGTAGTTTTCTTCTCTCTAACTTTTCAATGCTTAGCTTGCCAGACACCAATTTCCTGCTGATAGCTTGTATTTTATCTTTTATTTCCCACAGACTTAGCATGCCTTTCAGAACTCTCGCAACGGATTTGTTTTTCCAAAGCTAGTTTTTCCACAGATTCTAATCACAAATTCATTCAGAAATGTAGTCAAGCATAGCTACTTCAACATTTCACTTTTTTTCTAGTGTAACTTCAGGATATAAAGCACTCCTCTAAATATTGTCCACCACCTCCGTATCCATGGCTGTCAGCATTTTATGTTAGCATGCACGATCAGACCTTTTCAAGCACAATATGGACATATTCAATCACATCATTAACGAGATTTTTTCAAAACTACAAGTCAGCATTCTTCAGTCGATTCTTACCACGAATCGCATATTAAACACAACCCTCCACTTAACCTTCAGTTTTCATATCTTGCACTTCAGAAAAGTTTCTTTGGAATTACACACAAGTCTGACCAAATGCCAAGCTTTACAGCTGCACACCTCATCTCTCAAGTGTGAGGATTTAGCTATGCAAATCCTTCCTCTCTACCCATCGAGAAAGGAAGACACTAGAAATCAAACCCTTATTCAAACTGCAACACTGGAGCAAAATCTTTTGCCAGGTGACAGTCTTTTAAGACACAGGGAGCAGGAGATCACTAGCCCATGAAGTGACTGTCACAGCAGAGAAGTCAATTCAATTCTAGAAAAGAATCTTAGTATTTGAAATGAGGGAAAAATGTTAAGGGCTTCCCAATTTTGTTCAACTAGACAGGGAGATTTTGCTACTTGCCTCTAAAATTTTCAATATGGATCTCAAATTTAAAATCTTTCAGTTCCATGTTGACTTTCTCAATATAGCTTTACTCCCGTTTTGGAGTAGCAACCTCTATGGTTGCCTTAATAGTCTATACTAAACAGTTACACGGCCTACATTCAAGAAAACTCAAAACAAAAACCAGAAAAGCAGTTCTGTTCCACTGACCAGCACAGCATCCCACATGCAAGTCCTGGTACCAATGAAACTCCAAAAAGGCAAAAAAGATCATCACAACTATGTTTTCAAGGAAAGGACAAAAGGAAAGGGAAGGTAGGAATAAGGAAGAACAGAAGTCACCCGATTGACTCAGCACTGTCTCATCTCCCACTACCCAGTTACTGTAAATTCAGGGAAGACCAGGCTAACCCAACTACATCTGAAGATTAATTTAGCGTTACCAGTGTGCCCCATTCCCAAATGAGAATAAGTTCTCATCAGCAGTTTTGTATTTTTGAGTTTGAAGTTTAAATCAACCTTAAAAATATCATAAAGACAACAGTGACCCCAATGAAGGGATGCTTAAGTTTTAATACTTCCAAAATAACTAAATTAAAATAGCAATAATTCTTAAATCATCCTGATTTTTTGTTAGCTAATGCAACAGTAATATATATTTTGCTCATATATTAAAAAATACAAATGTCATTTTTACACAATTAAGAATTACTGATATTTTCTGAGACAATCATGCCAGTTGTGTAATATAACTCTACTGCAAGAGACTTTATACTAAATTGAGAAACAATTCTTTCAGCATACAAAGTAGTTTGGGCACACAGATAAGTTATTCTGCTGAAATACAATTTCCTTCACAAATTGCAACTGAATGTTTTCATTTGTTTTATAGTGAGTTCTGAAATGATCTGAGTTGAAAAGCATGAAACCTTTTTTTTTTTTTTCTTTTTGGGCTGTGAGCGAACCCAAAATGCAAGGAGATGAGGTCAGCTACTCCCAAAACCTTGAAGAAGAAAAGGTAGCAGAAAATCTACACAGAAAGATAACAGAATAACTCATTGCAGATAGTTCCTGTATTAAATGCATTTAACATCTTCTTGTTATTTAGTCTGGTATATTTAAACCAATTTTCATTAAAACTGTTAGAAAACACTGCCTTTAATAAAATGATTCCTGTGATTTGGGTAAGACTTTGGTTTTTGGAAACAGAAATCTGGTTAAACTCACAACGTGCCAATCTAGCTCAACATATTTGACTGAATAATTCTAAAGGACAATTATTAGATTGTATACTGTAAAATGCATTACATTTTGCTCACAGTATTTTTCATACTCAAGTATGAGTTTTAAATTCATTATATAAATCACTTCACAATTAAAACTATTTTGCTATCAGAAAAACAAACGTTTGGTTTTGGTTTTTTAAATAGTCTAATGCTTTCCTCTTTCCAAGAGAAGATATTTAAACAAAAACTGAGCTATTTAACTAAATATAGCTGGAATTAAAGTATCATCTTTCATGACCTTATCAATATAGCTCAGTCTTACAAGTCATTTGAAGTAACCTGAAGAACACATCATATCATCAAATAAATGCAGTAATTTCAAAGTACCGTTTTCAGAACACCCTGAAAGAAATGTGAAGGTTAAAGAAAATTCTCATGTAATCATTGGCATCTAAATTTGGTGATATGAACTGTGTCACATAAGAGCATGAAGAGAGACGGGGGGGGGAAAAAAGAGACTATTGTTCAGTTCCTATTATTTAGGTGCTCCGAACAGTATGTCAGTTATACACCCAACACAGATTGAGTAACACGCAGGAAACTGGAACTGCTTTACAGAAAGGCAAGCTATGATCTTCTACAGCAGGATTCCTCAACCAACAAGTATTAAAAAAAAACCCTTCAGGAATAAACATCTAAATGGCAAGCACTAGAGCAAGTGTTTGAAAACAGCTATAAATCAATAATCTTGGGAGGGTGGTAGCAAGCTGGTATGTTTCAAAGTATGTAATAATAAAATTCAAGAACAACTTGGGAAAAAACCTCATGACCACAGTAAAAACAATGATCAGATTAAGAACACAATTATTTCAATTTATCTTGTAAACTGAATAAAACTAAATGATCAGAACTCCAAATGATTCTCCAAATACCATTTTGAAATTACATTAATACAATCTATTATATTAATATTACCATATTTTGAGATTACTACACTCTTAAATAAAATAATAGAAATAAAAACAAAGTTTACCAAAACCAGCTGAGAAACTAAGCCTTCAACATCTAATAAACAATACATTAAACCAGAAATAAACAGAAATCATAAGATGAGATGTGCATCAGTGGTAAATGAATCCAGTGGGGGGGGAGAAATCATTAAGGAGAAGGAAAGAGGTAGGCTTAACTTAAGAAGGGATAGGGACATCAACCAAACTTACTTCCTGTTCATGAGATGTCTGATTAATGAATGCATGCTTTGTGAAATTCATCTCTTTAACGTCTATCTTCCTAACAACATCATATACTTTTCTGACCTTGAACACCTGACTTCTTGGAGTTTTATTTCCATTGTAGCCCATGTCATTTCCATTACTGGGAGAGGATGGGCCAATGCGAAAGACATGGCAAAATATCCTCACGATCCTTAAGAGACTCTTCATTTGAGCTTCATAATTACTTGACAAGCTGGGGGAAAAAATGGAATATTTAAGTTTCTTTTTCTAGATGAAACAATTTAGTATATCAAGGAGTAAGCAATCTAATGGTAGGATCTGACACACATACTTAGAAAAAACCCTAAGCTTTAAACCCTACTAACTTTTAATTTTTCTTTCCTGCACCAGCCCCAAACGTCAAACAAAAGCACTATAATTTTACTAACACATACTCAAAATTTTAACTGGAAGTGAAATAAGAACAGCAAATTCCAGATCTTGCAAAATACTTCATTTGTTTTTATGCACATGTACACTTCTCATGAACCACTGGTAAGAAATTCAACTTACTACAGAAAGGATCTCAGTTTATGAAGTTCGGATCTCGATGTATGAAACAAACTGGGATATCCAGTTGAAAATGTTTTTCAATCCAGAAAATTTAGCATCAAATGGTAAAAGTGTACTGACTAAACAGATATGCTGCCACATCCCATCCTCACCTAGTTGCTATCCTAAATGCCCATTAACTACCTCAACTAGACAAGAGATCAGGATGGTAAATATGGCACTGTTTCCACTCAAACAAAAAAATGATCTAAAAGATACTAGATAAAAGCATCACTATGCTTTTTACTTATCCAATAAATATATTTAAAAGTTTTATGCCTTCTTAACTGAACTGGCCAACACTGAACTCTGTACCAATACAGTGTAGACTGACTCTCCCTATGGTATGGGTAAAAGCAAAAAGCCTTATTTGTTTACAGCACCGCATTTTAATGCCAGTGAGGTGTTAATTTAAAAAAGCCACATCCTAAGAACTCTACCAAACTGATAAACAAAGTACAACTATTTTGTCACAATTTAGACTTCAACCAGATTAAGTTTTCAGTAAATCTAGATTACGAAAGGAATACAATGAGTTAACAGTGCAAGAGTAGACATGTTAAGTTTTCAACCAGGTAATGAAAATTCCCTGACTGGTGGGCTATAATTGTATTACCAGAAGCTCTGGTCACAGTCAGAAATTAGCATTTAGAAAAGGCTTTGCTTGTATACCTAAAGACTCTATGAATGCAACAAGCTAACTCCAGAAGGTAACTGAAGTATTGGAAAAAAAAACATTTCAATTGAGGTTTACCATCCCTCAGCAGCAGTGCTCTCCTGGCAAAATTTCAGTTTAAATTTCCTGGTCTCCAGGAAGAGGACTTACATCAACAGGAAAAATTTAAAGTGCTTTTAATAGTTTACTGAAGGTTTTACTAGCATATTTGTAAACATGCAGCTAGGCCAAATCTGCACCAGCAAGACCAAATCATGTCATGCTACAATTATTTCTTGGAAAGAGGAAATACGCAATGGAGGTAATGCTAACTGAACAGGCTCCTTGCTGGTGTTCAAGGCAGAAGTCCTCAGGCAGAAGCTTGGTGGCTCTCCTGACTACCTGCTAGAAGCATTACGACAAAACAACGTAAGACATTTTTGAACTAAACAACCAATAAACCCAACAGCAGTGGGCACCCAGGAAACTAAGAGCAGTGATACTAGTTCAGCCATGCAAGAGTATCATTATTGGAGGTTTTAATGTACAGAGTGCATTTTACATAGTATTTGTTGGAAGGAGGAGGGAGCAGAAAGAAGCCCAGGCTCAGAGGTCTGTATTCACTAAGTACTACCTTCATCCTCCTTATATTAATAATAAAGCAACTGAGAAATACTTAGTTGAAGTACAGATTGAGGCCTCTGACAGGGAACAGAACTGGAGAGAACAGAGACACGGGTTTTGTGAAACTGTTTCTTGTAATAAGAAAATCATTCCATTTCCCATGTGACATACTACAAAGTACCAAAGAGAAGCAGGCCAGCAAGAGTCCAGAGGACACCCTAAGTACAGGCATCTCTGGAAATGCCGGTCCATCGAACGCAACGCAAGGCTTCCAACTTGTCTTCAGCCTCTGCTTGTCAACCCACATGCACCAGTACAGGAAGACGTACCGGCTCAAATTCAGAGACAGTACAGGCTCATAGACACTGTTCCTACAGCCTTACTGAGGAAACAGTGCTCAATACAGAGGAGCAGTAACAGCAGTAAATCAAATCTAAACACACAATCAGTTTAATTTCCCTCTTCTCACAAGCAAATAGCGATAGAACAAGAGGGAATGGCTTCAAGTTGCAACAGGGTAGGTTTAGACTAGACATTAGGAAGAAATTCTTCACAGTAAGAGCGATCAGACACTGGAACGGGCTGCCCAGGGAGGTGGCTGAGTCACCATCCTTGGATGAGTTTAAGAGTTGCTTAGATGTGGTGTTGGGGAATATGGTGTAGGGAAAAACTTTGTAGAGTAGGGTAGATGGTTGGACTCGATGATCCCAAGGGTCTTTTCCAACCTGAACGATTCTATGATTCCATGAAGATACTGAAATAGAAATATATACTGCATCATATGATCTAATCCAGCTATCATGACTTCTGACAATGTCTCCCATACAAAGCAAGTTTGAAACCCTTCCCTGCAGAATGGTTTGACACTATCGCAGTTTATTTGTGGGAGATCTGTTGGCTCTAATGAAGTCTGGAGACAAAAGGAATGTATTACAAGTTAAGCTGATTACACACTGAAGCCCAACAACAACTAAAGTGCTTCAAAAAGTTATCTCTGCAGCAACAAAACCTCATTAATACGTCTATGCACTTTAACCCCAAACATCTGAGGGGTTTAAGTCTTTTATGCTCATTCATCGAGGTGAACACCCATCAGAACAAGATTACAATGAATGGAGTCACGGATTTTCTAGTATTGTCTAGGAGTTCTGAACTGCTATCTACAGGCTCCATCCAAGTTTAACATGATTGATGGGGAAGAAAAAAAAAAGCAGCACCTAAAACTAAGAATATATTATTTAGTATCCATTTAACTGAAGGGCTTCTCATGCCCTGGCCACAGTTGAAAAGAAGCATTCAAAGTCTTATTACTCTATAACCTATGCCGACAGGCCTCTCTAGTTATGGAAACTCTTAAGCCTCTCTTTTCCAAGAAGCCAGCCAGAACATGTTAGTAAGGAACTTCCATTCATGCTTTCAGGCTCTTGACCTCTTTCAGAATAGATTTTCTTGGCTTCTAGTAAAGCATAAAGGTCAGAGCAAATTCTGCTAGCTATTGAAAACAGTAAAATGTTAGTGGTGTTCCAACAGATTACCAGTGTGTAATGCACAAACTCCCTCAAACAAATGACACAAAAACTAGGAAAGTATACTAGGAATATGTATTTTACGTGTTTCCCCAAGCAATCACTCCTCACACTGCTGAGACAGCACACTGGTAGATGAAATTTTTGGTCTCCTATAATAGCCATTGAGGAAATCAGAGCTAGCAAACATAAGACAAGTGTCTGAAGTAACAGAAGTCTCCTAAACATACAAAGAAAGCATGCAGAAAGCAAAGATATGGAAAAGAAGAAAAGAGGAGAGAGGAAAAAAAGGAATGATTGATAGCTGGCTAAAAAGCTTCCCTTCCTAGAGCTGATACAACCAAACAAAAAATACACTTCTCTGCAACTCAAGCTTCTAGGTGCCAGCAGCTTTACAAGGACACCAATTTTCCCTCCTAAAGTCCTCATGAATACACTGATCTAAAAAGGCCCTGTCATACAGAATTATATTTGATATCCATCTACTCCAGCATGCACCCAGCATCGGACAGCTTAGATTATTAAAACTATTAAGTAGCACTAAATACCAGGAAGCTTATCAACCTACTCATGATCCTCTCACACTTACCTAAGCAGTTTGTGACCATTTGTTGTAGCAACTTCAGCAAGACTTGTTAGGATTTTAAGATACTGGCTTTCGCTCTGCTGAGACAAGTGTTCCAGAACTTGCCGCAACTGGTACATTAAAACAAAAGAAATTTTGAAAGGAGTGTCAGATCAACATTTAATTTAGAACATTATCACTCAGGCATTAACATCTAGTAATATTAATGTAGGTCTATATTGTCCAAAGTCTAATCTAACCTCAGTTAACATTTCATTAGAATTTACAAAGATTACTGAAAAGATATCCGAGTGTCAATGTATGTACTACAGGATATGTAATATTATAGAATGCTATGAACGCTGAATACTTAACCATGCATTATTAATTCATAAGAACTTATTTTCATCTGAAAAATGAGTGGGATACACTTTAAACTTCTGAAACCTAAGAGCATATTTTGAGTTTCATAATTCGTAATTTACCTGTCTCCCCAGTTCACTCCTCCATTAGCTTATGACACAGTGTAAGTGAACCCTGGATCCTAAAGTCTGCTCTCAAAACCTTCATTTTTGCTCAAGATACTGAATGTCCTTCCTTGGATAAGAAGTCATACCCTGCTAATCAATAATTGTTAATGATTACCCTTTTCTCAAAATTGCCCCTTTTTTTTTGGTTTGTTTTTGCTAATACAGTCACATGGCTCCCAAAGACTAGAAGTTGCAAACATGCAGACACTGGCCCTGTCTTCAGCTCCTTTGTTCCACACTTTTCTCTAGCCTAGACATCTTTTTGCAGATATGTTAACTCTTCAGTGGCACCACTCTTCACACATTCCTATCATGCCCTCACTTACTCTCTTCTCTTACTTTCAGAAAGTCCAGTAATCCTTCTCATAGGACCATAGAAAGGTGGAATGAAAAGGAATCTCACAAAGGTAATCTAGTCCAACACTTTGCCCCAAGGCAAGAGCACAAGGCAAGTATCTGTGATCCAAACTGGCTTGCCCAATTTGCCTGCCTGGTTTTCAGACATCTTCTGCTCTGGAAGCCCTGCAGCTTCACTAAGTGATCTAATACTTCACTATCCTTGACCACGTGAAAGCTTTTTCCTGAGGGTTCTGTTGAATCTGTAGCTACAAATGTCTAAGGCAATAGCTTTCTCCCTGCAGTCTGTGGATAATTCTTCCAGTTTGTCAAGAACATTTAAAATGTGAGTCACAACTTCTAACATACATCCTAGTCTCTTCATGTTACCACTTCAGATCATATGAACTGGTCACTATCCAAGAGTTTGGGTAGACCAGCTCAGACCTGGCCACAGAAAACCATACTTAAAATATGCTTCCATTTTGGCAATGAAGCATAACTACACCATGTATTATTATCTAATATATTTTGCATATCCTCTCATTCAGATCTTCGGTTTGCACACACCTCCACCATTACTCAGACAGACAAAACATTCATTTTTCTTGTTTACTCTCTTCATTTATACAATATATGATAGTATGCTTTGCCATTTACCTTTCTGTAGGTGTTTTTTGTTCCGTGGTTTTAGTCCTTTAACCATCTCTTTTATTTGAAAACATCTACACCATCTCCTCAGGTTTCTAATACACACTTTTAAGAATTCTCACTTTGTAGAACTCAACACTGTCTCAGAAATTTAAACACTGATTTATAAATCCTTAGTTTTTTAGTGGAAGTAACGGGATTACAGAGAACAATAAAAACTTAAAAAAATCTAGCAAACCAAGTTCAGTGAAGTGGCAGCCAATACCTTACTAAATCTATTATTTCTTCTTTCTTTTTTTTTTTTTAATGTACAGTCTGTAAGATCGATTGCAGTTATTTTCAAGCAAACAATATATTAAAAACCAACATCTAGCTAGATTTGGAAGGGAAAAAAGCACCCCATGCTTTCTTTCCCCTACACAACAGGAAACAAAAATTCTTTTCCTTGCTTTTTCTTTGCTTTAGATTGATTTACCCCACAATAATACAAGAAACAATGTATAGAACCACTGAAAAATCTGCAATCTTTTACACTCTAATTGTACAAGGCAACTTTATACAGATAAGTGCTCATATTCCAAATGTTCGAGTTCATTCTAGATGATTCAAGTCTAGAGACATATCCTAGAATAGGTATCTGCAGATAACTACAAAATGAAAGAAATCAGGCCCTATTACCCAAAGGAATTGTATATACAGAATGCTCTACCAGAACCTTTGTATTGGAGCTTGCAACAAGTTTGCTCTTTCAGTTCTTAAACTGTCTTAGATCACTTTGGAAAATATGCAAAGTTTGAACACTAAATTAAAATAGATCCTACATTTAACCCCGAAGTCTTGTGTTTAAAACTATATGAAGACTGTACATTTTCCATGGGCGAAAGAAAAGTACATAGTGGTCAACTACTGTGGCACTGACAGTCAACAGCTGGTAGTGTCTTCTAATTAGGACACTAATATTAAGCAATCAGATCTCCATAACACAGCCAGATCACTAAATATAAAACACATAATACTGTATTACCATGTTTTCCCGTAGATCTTCATTCTGCGTCATTTGAATTATTGTTTGGAAAAGTCGAGGATGATATTGTATTAAGACTTCACAGGTCTCTCCATATCCACCCTAAAAATCAAGTTCAAAAAACATTTTAATTAAAAGAAACTTTAGAATTGGGTTTCATACTATTATAGGCATTAAAGCCTACTGAGGATTACAAATGTATTTTTTTTAATGCTGAATGGAGAAAATCAATCCCAAAATAAACTGAAATTCAATAGTCTATCAAGGTTAGAAACAGAATGTTCGGGAGACAATGAAATCAAATTCTTTCAGTATATCGGCTCACATATATCTGCTCTCCCCCTCCTCCTTTTTTTGAAACACTTTCCTTTTTATATTTCAACAAAACTTCCCCCAACAATTTACCAGATATTAAGAACAGTGCAATATTTATCTTCTCTTCCCATTGCTGATAGATTACGCGTGTCCACCTAATACCCAGAATCTCATCCTTCAAGATAAATATTTTCCTAAAGTTTCATAAGGTACAAATCTGACTTGAAAGGAAGAAACAGGACAAACTCATGAAATGGTTATTTAACCTTAAAATTAATACCCAAATATGATTTCACTTGTGCCTTAGGTCAACAGCTCAGACTAACTTCATTACCTTCTGAGAAAAATGGGGTTTTTTTGGAAAGAACAGAACTTGAATTTGTCGTTTATTTGTATCAACTCTTATTTAACACTCTCATTTTAAGCAGGCACCTAACACATCAAATTTTACACTGGCAAGATGACCAAGTAATGTATTAAATGCTGCAGCTCCAGAAGCTCCTTCTCTTTGCATGACAGTTCGTAACTTGGCTCAATGGTAACAGATTCATTTAATTGCTCCTGGTGCCAAGAACTTAAAAATTAAAATTGAAACCACCCAGAATCCACAAGAGTTAAAGTCAGTTCTTCAAAATCAAGGTAATACCATGTTGAAAGTATGATTCTATAATTTCAATCTTCAAAAAACATGTATCTACTCTGAAAAGCAAACCTGTAGGCAAAGAATAAAACCCTTGATGAAAAACAAAGAAAATGCTTTGTTTTCTCCTTTTTTTTTACTTAGTATTATAAGCTTGTAAGCTAGCTGATCTTTAACACAGTAAGATCATCACTACAAAACAGCAAACACCAGGTGTCACTACTTACATCTAAAAAAAGTTGACAGAATTCTGATGTCTACAGTGGTACCCTAGAGATCAGAAAACTAGACACTGAAGGAGAAACTTGAAACACTGATCATAAAAGCTAAGAATAGTACCATTAAGTGAACACTGGTATAGTTTCTTACAGGTCTGTGGCTACAGGAAGCTTCAACATTTAATAGACTTCATGTGGTTTTACAGTAATAAAATAATTGAGATTAAAATAATCTGTTAGTACAGCATATAGTTTGAACGTGTCACCTTTATCCTGCCAAGCTGATGACATGCACCAAGGATGTCCACGAACTGCAGTGATTTTTTTTTTTTTTTTTTTCCAATCTTCAGTTCACAGTTTTCTAGTCTGCTGATTCTAGCAAAGGTTCAAAAGCTTCCCTTCATTCATTTTGTGTTATTTACACATTGACCTTAAACTGATCCTACAGAAAAGCATGTTAGGTGTTCACAAATCAAGAAAAGACACCCTAGCAAGCAGTACAAACAATATTTGGTATCAAGCAAGAAAGACTGTGCTTTTGCATAGCAGTTGAAAACGCTTGAGACTTTTGCCCTTGTTCACCATCCAGATTTACTATTTGGAATACCCTTGAAAAGTAAGAGTCAGCACTATGTAAGTTATGTTTGTTTTTATTAGTAATATTTCTTCAAGGGAAAAAAATATATATTGAGATTAAAAAAAAAAAAACCACACTCCTTTCTGCATGCCTTTACCTCTTACTTGTTAACAGCCTAAACAGAGTCTATTACCATTTGATCAAGGATTCCCAAACTTTCTAGTCAAATGGAGTTCTGCAAACTCTTTGTTTCTTGTGAGCTCCAATCTTGCAAAGTCTTTATTGGGATCTCACTGACATTTTTAAAAAAAACTTTTGCAAGGGGTACAATTTGAAAACCTGCAAAAAAATTAAGTTATTTGCAATTTAATTGCAAAAAAAAATATTTTTGCATTTCTGTTTTGTCAAAGGACTACCACCTTTCATAGGCCTTAAAACTAAAAAGATAACACTGATCTATCACTTAGAGGTGACTCTGTAGTAAGTGACAGAAGTTCACTGAAAAAGAGTGTTGCTAATTCCATACCTGTACACAGAGATCCAGTGGAGTAATACCATTTTTGTCAGGTAAATATTTGGCTCCTCTCATCAAAAGAATTTGTGCAGTGTCTCTCTGACCATGGCTATTCAAAGGAAGAGAATCGAGTTAATACAGCACTTATGCTCCACTATGAGTGATAAATCTGGCTTTATTGCATCTAACAAACAGAGCCAGCATAAGCTAGGTCAAAACACATAGTTATGTTATGGAACTAAGCAGAAAAACAGGATGTAACATAATGCCACTTATATTCTTCTACTATCTTTCAAGGCCACTGCAGAAACACAGCATAAAATTAGGTATGGCCCATTTATTAAGCTGCTGTCACCCTCATCATTCAGAAATAATTCATCTTAGCCTAGGCTCATAAATTGTTTATGTCCCTCAATACCTAGATCATATGCTTTCCAAAACCCTTTTTTCTGAAGAAAATGAGAAACTGGGCACCAGTGATTAGATGCTGACTTCATTAAAAACACGTTGCAAGATTAGTTGACTATCCCCTTCACCAGTATTTAGCGCATATCCTGACAAATGTTAATACAGAAATATCTAACAGGTGAAATGAAAGATTGATAAAAAAGACATAGCAATTAAGGTTATAGATACAAGTTTTTCAACAAAGTTTTAGATCACAAAACAGTTTGCAGCGCAGCCCTTACACAAATAAATATGAGTATCTGCAGTCCTGGAACACTCTAAGGCTGCCTGCACTAACAGCTCAGGAAGGGCAGAGGAAAAGCGACAATTAACAGCTGAGGGGCAAGAGGTAGCTTCACTGGTCAACAGTTCCCAACACATTCTCCTCGTCCATGTCCTTCCAGCCCAGGAAACCAACAGGTTAATCTAGTGTACCAGACTCTGCCCCAATGCAAAGAGTCAGCTACCAGATCTCAGAAAGGAGACAAGACTAAAAGCTTATTGAAGGACCTCTTCACTGGCATTCTCTAGACTAAGTGGAAAACCCAACACCTTGAAAAAACAGGGGTTTCAGAGTCAGACAATACCCTTTCTCCAGTTATCACCAGCCACTGCTACCACATCTTGCTCTCCCTGTCATCAGGGACCTAACCTTCCTTCCTGGGTGGCAGCACTACCAACTGGCACTTCTGAGATGTTAACTTCCACTGCACACTCCTTTCTGCTGCTCAAATTGTTCATTTCTGAGAGAACATCACTGCTGTACTTGCAATGCATTCCTTTCTCATGGAAAACCTCCAAGCCCAGGCAAGTTGCTTACTTCTTTTAAAGTGCATGCAAACGCAGGTCCCTAAATCAAGCACCAAGGCATTCAATTAGCTAGCAACTATTTATTCTCCACTTCCCTTCTTCTCAAATGCCAAGGGTCAGCATATATGAACTCCAGAGACCGGGGCTCCCACAACGTAATTCTTGGCAGGCCACCAGGTCAGTCCATTTCTCCTTTTGTTTATATCAACTTTTAACCATAGGTGAACTATTTAACTAAAGCACAGGGATTATAAAATTGTAAATGTTCTAACAAATACCAGAAATGGTCATTTATCATATGTGATTAGTTTTGAAATGAAACTAAACTGTGAAGAAAATAGAATCAAAGCAATAATATAATTTCAATCCAACACTAAGGCATATATTATCGAATCATAGAATACCAGGTTGGAAGGGACCTCAAGGATCATCTGGTCCAGCCTTTCTTGGCAAAAGCATGGTCTAGACAAGATGGCCCAGCACCCTGTCCAGCTGAATCTTAAAAGTGTCCAATGATGTTGAATCCACCACTTCCCTGGGGAGATTATTCCAATGACTGATTGTTCTCATTGTGAAAAATTTTCCTTTTGTGTCCAATCTGAATCTTCCCAGCAGTAACTCATACCCCTTATCTCTGGTCTTTTCCATGTGACTCCTTGTAAAAAGGGAGTCTCCATCTTCTTTATCACCACCCTTTAAATACTGTAACATGGTGTTAAGGTCTCCTTCTAAGTCTTCTTTTCTCAAGGCTGGACAAATCCAGTTTTCACAGCCTCTCCTCATATAGCAGGCTTCACAGTCCTTTGATCATCTTGGTTGCCCTTCTCTGAACCCTCTGCAGCCTGTCCACATTTTTTTTTGTGTAGCGGGGACCAAAACTGAACGTGGTATTCCAGGTGTGGCCTAACAAGCACTGAGTAAGGCAGGATAACAACTTCTTTATCTCTGCTGGTGATGCCTTTCAGTCATTGATTTATGACTGGCAGTCATTGGGGCAGTCATTGATTTATGACATGCTAGAACACGCACGGCTACGTGTTCAACATGTCTGTTAGAAAAAGGTATGTAAGCCTATGGTACTAAGCTAAGTACTTGGATGAGACACTAAACTACATTCAAACATGAGGCAATAATAAATACCAGTCAGCTTTTACGTTTCCTAATTTCTTTGCTTTCTAATCACTGTTATTGCAGAAGAAAAAAAAAATCCATTTCACTTTTAGCACAACATTCAAAAGTTAAAAATATATACCTGCAAGCAAAATAGAGTGGAGTTGCCCCTGACACATTCGGCCTGTTTATATCTGCACCGCTGTCTAGCAAACACTGCACCGTCTAGAAGAGAAGAAAATACCAGCATTAGAAAGAGAGCAACAGAAAAGTCCATTGGCTTGCAACTATTAATGTCATGTATTTCTAATTACACTGAAGGATTTAATTTTCAGTAATTAATTTCGAAACCAAAATTCCTAAGCACTAGATGGAAAATCACGGCTGTCAGAGTTCATAAAGCTTCCTTTGAACTTCCCATTTTAATAATAATGCTTTTCTTGAACTTCAGGTAATCCCAAACACCCCTGGAACTACAAGCCATTTAAAAAGGAAAACAACACTTTTTAGAGAAGTAATCCTCAAGTTAGTGACAGCCATAAACAGCCTTATCACAAGCTGAAGTTTTAAACACACACTAAAATAAAAGAAATAAGTAGGAAAATTCTAAAATATGAAAACTTCAAGTAGACTCTCAAACAACTTTTGCTATATTCCAATCACATAAAGTAGGTACGTCTATAGATAACAGTTTCACAGAATTTGGTCTTCCAAAGTCAAGCTCTGACAATGACAACAGAAAGCATCTGGGTAGAAAGATTTTTTTTTTTTTTGCTTTAACAGTAAACAGTCATGGAGACAATCTGTGTAATTCAAGATCACTACTCTATGATCTGTACGGATGTAATGCTGTTTAAGTAAAGCATCCAGACCTGTACTCTTGAGAGTAAATAGTCAGCCCTAATGCAAGGCTAGGCCTAAAAATTATTCACGCAGATCAATAAATGAAGAGTCTACGTGAACCTGTTTATTTCTAATATCAAATATCTAACATCCATTTCTGTGTTCATTTTTTATTCACAGAAAATTAAGATCATTTCAGATTTCAAAAGCACATAATAGCTGGTGCAATTACGAATCAAACTCATTCTACAAAATAAGGAAGAACATTTTCAGATGTTTAACATTATATCAAAACCTGCTATCAACAAGGTAATAACAGTATTACAGAACAGTTGAATAGCATGCAGTAAGTCACTTAAACTCCCACAAACACTAAAATCAATCATCTCCACAAGAGATTTAGTTATTCCCATGGAAGTGTATGCAGTCATTACTAAGACAAACAATAGTTTTTCACACTTCTAGCCATTACTATGTGCATGACTAGTCTGAAATTTATAAATACACACACACCCCCCACTGAGGAATTATCCAATTCTTTACAAATCCAATGTGTTAATAAAATTTAGAAACTTACTGTCTTGTGTCCATTTTGACAAGCTACATGAAGGGCTGTCTGTCCCATTGCATCTTCAACATCTACATTACTGACATGCTGAACAAGATCATGAAGCAATTCTGTTCGTCCATTGACAGCCAACCAGTGAATCTAAGTACAAAATGATGATATGTTTCCTTTAGCAATGACTTAAGTATTTCACAAAGATGATTTTTAACCTGTTTGTACTATTGTTGACATTTTCTCAAAAAGCTTTGAATAATATTATCATATGCTTAGGTACTCTGATAACATCTTTTGATTCTTAAGGGCACTAGACACACACAGGAGTTTTATTTATTTACATGGAAAATGGCAGAAGCTTAAGAAATTAGAATCTTCAAATTCTTCATTAAGAGCATCATAAGAATCAATAGCACTTACTGCAGTCAAGCCTTCATTATTACAAATGTTGACATCTGCACTGTATTCCAGCAGCTTGCTCATACATTTCTTCTGACTATAAACAAAAGAATACATTAAAACCCAGTCAGGGAAAGTCATTTACAACAACCAAGTATCTTCTTAGAGCTCCACTCACTCAAATTCATCATTGTACAAACACAGCAGGCAGCTTTACTTTATAAGGAGTATGGTACTGAGCATGTGAAAAAGAGAAGAGATCATCAGTAGCACCAGAAACTCATCCAGTGCAAATGTAGTATATGACAGCACAGGGCTGAAAACAGAGCTGTGTAGCTGAATGTTTCTGTGGAAAGTGTCAAAGTACTTAACCACCACTCCAACAGCTTCAGCTCAGCATGAACTACACTCTCAAGGCAAGAAACTAGAGTTCAGCTAATGGAAATCTATAAAGTTCATCATTGTCTGTACACTTCAGTGAACACATTTACAGTACACCACTAAATCATTATTTAATGAGACGCTCGTAGCACTATGTAAATCTTTGTAGAATAACTGCCTTAAAGTAGGGGGTTTTCCTACTTCATGTTTTGTTTGGTCTTTTAACACTCTCTAATGCTGTAAGTTCTTTACCCTTAAGAGTTTATTCTTACTTTTCCTTTTTGTTTGGTCCCTCTCACACCTTTCTCACACCTCCTTTCCACGTAACTGTCTCCTGTGCCTATTTCTGCACTTCATCATGTACTACTTCGCTGCTTCTTTCTCCCTTCTCCTCCCAGATACCTAAAAGCCACTAAACACTACCTCCTCCTCAAGTACTAGTCATGATACAATATAGTTACTATAACACATACATGCTCTAAAAAGGAAAAGACAACATTATTATTATTAGCTGTGTGCTTCCACATACTACAATTCAAGAAATAAGATTTTAAAAAGGTGCTTGCTCACTGTTTCGTTCCCCCTCCTAATACGGTTCAGGCAAGCTTTGTATTCCTTTCCTTGCAGTAAAAATTTCCTTGGAGATACTATCTGAGAAAAATCTGAAAGCTATGAACCCTTCCAAACCATCCAGTCTCCGCTTTGAAATCTTGCTAACTGGAAGGTGAATGCATCCCTTATTCGGTCACTGTTCGAAGAATCAGTAAGTCCCTGCTTAACAGAAAACACTAAAATGACTGGCACTGAAATTGGCACTTCAGACATAACTTCCTATTTATATAAAATTATTTTCTGAATATTCAAAGTATGGATTTTTAACCTCCACATTTCCTGTAAGTATGCCATCCCTATTTTCAAAAGTGAAACCCAAAGTATTTTGTTTGAACTACGCAAAAATATTACAGAACGTGTCAACTCAAGTGCATTATGCACAAAACCTTTTTAAGATTTTAAAAATTTTTTTTCTTACCCATTCCTTGCTGCTAAATGGAGAGGTGTGCATCCTGAAATGTCCTGATAGTTTGGATTCGCCCCTTTTTTTAATAATAGAACAAGGCATTCAACTGATCCACAGCTAAGAACAAAATAAGAAAGGGAAAAACTGTAACAAGGATATTTACAAACCAAACCTATACTGAAGTAAAGACAACAGCAATACTATGTAGAGATTACATTCAGTAGAAAGTCTAAACACAAAACTGGTTTTACACCCTCATAGTTCAAGTTACACAAGCGTAAAGGAAAGACACTTAAATGCAGTGAGAACTGACTGATCGTAACTTGTACTAATGAAAAGGTGTTAGCCTTTTATGTGATTTTAGTGGCTTTAAAACAGAATACAAAAATTTATTAGGAGTGGCCAAGTTATATTCCCTTCAGTTACAGTCACATGAAGTACTTTGGAACAGCTGCTTCCCAATGAACATCCAAGTGCTTCCCTCTATTTTAGAATACTTCAAAAACAAGCAGCATCTGCAGACAAGGTTTCTCTAAATCTACGAAGACAAGAGTAACCCAGCCATACAGGATACACATAATGGCTACATTTCTTCACAGACTGAGATTTCACAGAACGGAAAAAAGTATCCAACCAAGACTTCCTTCACTAGAATTTGGAAAGCCATTTGGTATCATGTGTAAAACCTGCCCTCTCAATGAGGCAGGCACATTACTAAAAGAACAAACAAAATACAAAAAGGAAGTGTAAAAACAAAATCTTAACTGGTACTACAGAGTTTTCCAGCTTACATTGGTGCCTTAGATTTGTAGTAATACTTTCATTGTTAACTTCTGGACTGGACTCAAGTAAGTCTTACTTTGCTGCAATATGAAGTAAACTTCTCTTCACACGTCCAAATGCATAATTGACATCAAATTTTGAATTTGATAGCAGCTCTGAGACAGACCTTCAAACAGAAACATAATTTTAATTAAAAAATAGCTCACAATATCCAAGCAAAGTATATACTGTAACTTGTACAGAAGTACTCTATTTCCTACTTGGTCACTATTTATTTTCCCTCCAACTAATTTCTGAACAAGAGACCGAACAGCTTCCAAGCATATGCATATTGACAGCACTTTTGCTCTTTCACTACAAAAAAATGAACTGTAACTTTCAAATGTAAAATAGTAAGAATTAGACCAGATGGCCAAATTACTTCCTTACAAATATGGAAAACGAGCATATTAATAGCTGTGGTTTGAAAAATAATAAATTCCCATTTTCCTCCTTATCTCAACACAGACACCTTAACCAGATCCAGCAGCTTTCTCAAACATAGGCAAAGTTCAGAAGAAAGACGGGTATATGAAATCATCATTAAGAAGCAGAAGAAGACATGATATACCAATAGGATAAGAAATTTAAATAGGACCCTTCAAGCCCTAATGAATTAGTAAAGATAAAATATTAGTTAAGATAAAATATCTCAAATTAGGGGAAACTGCAAGTGAACTGATGATTTCAACCTCCAGTAAGGAGCTGATGACGTAATTTAAAACCCTTGCACACAATCTCAACAGGATATTAGGTAGCAGAACAAAAATTTATCCTTATTAGACAAAGAGTTTACAGTTTTAGTAAGAGTTACTACCTGCATGCCTACAAAACCCAGCAGAAGGTAGCACCGCTTAGCTGGCACTGTACAGGTCCCAACCTCTTTGAGGAAAATTGGGTAAGAGAAACAGCTGCTTATATGAAGAATCCCAGAAGTATCAATCTCATTGTCCAACTCTTATTCCATGTCTTTTTGAGACGTCTAATGAGACTAAGAGCTTCTATGTCATCAATAAATACACACTCAGAGCTACAACCCAGTTACAAAACAATGCTTTTCTTCTTTTCCTAGGACAAATTTCTCTATGTGCGTCAACAGAACAAATCCCAGCCCCAGTCTACGGCATAAAACAAAACAGATTTCTCAGGTAAGAGTACGCTGGGATGCACAGTCAGTGACTAACATCAGCCACAGAAGATACCTCAGCAATCCAGTAGCAGAACTCCTAAGAGTACTCTAGCAGATACAACTCTAGAAATACGCTGTTTTTTCAGACCTTAAAAAAAAAAAAAGGAAATTTAAAGAAGCTCTCACCTGTGCTGGTCAGCCATAACCATCGGCATTAGTGTATAGACAGCAGTTTCATTATCTGTGAAGAAATTAAATTACTCCATTATCATAAAGAAATCTTTTATGTAAAATTCATCTAGCAACACTTATTTTACCTATTTCTAAAGTGTCCATTGTCCAATAGATCATTCTTTTTACATAGGTTATACATACCTGAAGTCTCATATAAAGAATAACCCACCATACTTAGAAGAGGTAGTTAACAGGATTGCAAGATGTCACATGGCTTTTTTTCTTTAACAAAGTAATAATTACAGAATTTTCAATACAGTATCTGTTTTTTAAAATTTATAATTCTGTTGAGTCAAAGTATTTAAGAATTTTTCATTAACCAAAAAAAAAGTAAATAGCTTATTTTAAAAAGAAGGCAATTTCCCGTGTTCCAAGGTGACTTCCATAGTCCTTATACCTATGAGTTTGTAAAAGTGATTTCCTTAAACTAAGTTACTCTGTAACTATTCATCTTTGTCTCTAAACCTGAATGCAATAAATTTCATTTTAATTTCTAATCAGTTTCATATTCCATGTTAGAAGGCAAGGAAAAACATCCGGAACACAAAGATCCAAGTCAATGGTGGGAACTGACCGACATTCAGCTACCCAGACTCTGGCGGTACTGCTGCTGCACACACCAGCACACTGTATGGATATGACATGACTTTTGGTCACTTATAGACCTTCTGGAGTAAGGTATTATTTTTAAAAGATGAATTTGACAAAACCTAAAGGGCTTTAATGTATAATAATTAGTAATAATATTAATGTACAATAATTTCTATAATTATTATTGATGCATAATGATTATATTTTCTAGCTTGAAGCAAACTACCATTGCTGGGAGTACAATGTCCACAGACCCTTCATGTAGATGCCAGCTTATGACAGGAGGGACGACACTTTGTGAGAACCAAGGACCGTTCTTGTAAAACTTTTAATTTTTAACTTCTTCCTCATCATCTTAATTGATCCAAATACCAAAGTTATAAAGCAACCAGAACAGGAAAAACTAAAACAGACCCAAACCATTCTATGATTCTGTAAGTATAGCTTCTCATATCTTTTACGTACCATGCTTCTATATGTTTACTACTTCCACTAGATAGGCGAGCTATTACCAAATATTAAACAAAGAATTCTTCAGTTATCAAGTGGAGTCCTTATCATGCTGCAGCTATGCTATTTGTTATTATTCTTCTACTGTGCTCCAAGATTAGTGCTGCTACCCACTATTTGAAGCAGTCTGTCTGTAGCTAACAAAAGCAAGAAGAAATACTAATCTATTATTACCGCTGAAAAAAAGATGTCATATTCAAATCACATTAATTCTGTTATTTATAAAAATATTTTTAAAAATATCAATGTTGCTTACAGTGAACGCATGGTGGAAGAGACACAAGCCTCTCTAAACACCAAATGATGTTTCAAAGCTGCGGAGAGTCATTCTAACAATCACCAAGTTCAGGAGTTTGAACTGTCTATAGACTGTTCCTTATGGCAGAGCTCTGTGAACATCAGATAAACTCCATCCCGAACACACAGCACTAGAATTTAACTGCTGGGGAGGGCGAGGTAGGCTGGGAGGGAGGTCACACACACAAAATCCTGGCAATAAAATTATATAGATGCTAAATAACAATACAAGCTGTGGAAAATATTTGATCACTTTTTAAAAATGTACCCATGATTAGCTCCCAGTATATACAAATTAAAAAAAAAAAAAAAAAATCTTGCTTGAGCTCTGTTCTACAGATCTCCTGGTAGGAAGATAAAGCTCTCCAACTGAAACAAGAAACAGAACTTGAGAACGCCAACCAAATCTAGGCATGCCATCCTTACGTATTTCCACAATCATATCCTATTAAAGGGAAGAGATAAAAAAAATAAAGCTTTAAATATACCAGCACACTTAACTGAAACGCTTAACACTGATCCTAATCAAATTTAACTATATCACAAGTATAGTGATCTAGAAAAACACAACAGTTCAATATGAGTGTAGCTGGGCCATAAAAAGGGTTTGTGGCACAGTTACAAAGCTAAGCCCTTTGCTATTCTATCAATAGAATCTACACCGTGGAACATATGCAGATTTTCCCAAAGTTTTTCTTTACAGAAATAATCAAAAGGGTGTGGGGCTAAAGAGCTTTTGTGCCTACTTTGGTAAAAATTATCCCTAATCAAAAACAAATTCCTACTGACTTAAAGTAAAAGTACATGACACCAGGGAGAGAAAAAGCATTATATGCCTCATGGACTTAGAGTACTTATTTGTTATTTAACTTGCTTGCATTTCAAGTCATAAATATCTAAGGACAAAAAAAAGCATCCACAATGCAGAGTCAGAGCCAACAAAGATCGTAAAACCTACAGCTTTGGGCTGCAAAACCTAGTTTTCTGGCACTGAGCCTTAACAGTAGAATCCAGAAATTTGTGTAAAGTTCTTAAATGCCCAGAAACACCTGCTGAAGGATACTTCAGAAGAGTGATGAAAAAAACAATACTATTTCCTATTGGCAAGGTCAGCTCAGGGTATTCATTGGCACCAGACTCAGGTGTTAATGCTTGCTTTTAAAGAAAAAAAATCACTTAAATTCATCATCTAGAATCCTGCCCTGACAAGATACACTTATTTTATTTCATAAGAGATGTTGGCTTGAATTCAGCAGAGATTACAATCTTAAAGGAGTGTCCATCCCTATAATACCCTAATGGCTACAGCACATGCAAAGGAAATTAAATACCTGGATTTAGTGCCTTCTTCAGCGTAAGGAAGTTGAAACATACATTTCCATTTCCTCAGAGAGTACTATGACTCTTAGTTTAAGGACGGAGAGGTAAACTATGTATCTTTCGAATTAAAGCCATTCAAATGTATATGAGGGGGAAAAAAAAATTGTAATTCAAGAGGCCAGACACAGCACAAAACAAGCCACCAAACCACATGTCATACTAGACTGGTGGTGGTATTTTCTAAGCTGATCTTGTCAGTACATGTTCAGAGCAAAACACTACAACCCAAACCTGCTTCTCAAGTAGAGTTTGGGCTGGCTTGCGTGAACCTAAGGAACACCAAGGTCAAGGAAGAAGCCATGTAATAAGCTAAGATGTACTCAAAGCTAGATGGGCATTGAATCGAGGGGTTTTTTTGGAATGTGATTTGAGACTTCAGTGCCTGAAGTCCATTTATCTCCTAATTTCAGTCCAGCTGTGATTTGTTTCATATAGTTCTTAGAGAATACCTTGATGACATTCCTTCTGCACTCTTGCCTCCTTCCAGGGCAAGAGAAGTACTTGTTCTGGAGGTCAGATGGTTTGCACTACCACAGATATAATTACCTCTGAAGTGCAAGATAACAATGCCCAAGATGAGAAGAAAACCGCTGAACTCAAATTCAGAATGAATTTGCCTACACTAGTACTGGAGTAAACTTAAAGCAGCTCCAACCAGCATAGGTTGTGCTAAGCATTATTCGTGTTACCATCATCAGTTAGTTAAACTGGTGCTACTACATTATTTTTGTAAGCCTAAGCTTACATTAACAGTATTATGTCAGTTTGCTGCCATTCAAGAGCTTACAGGAAGCAGCAAAATCCATCTGAAACTTGTCTGTCGTTTTGTGCAATTTACAAGTAACTGCACTGGAAGAGACTGAAACTGTTGATGGGTGACAATAAGGAAAGGGTGTATCAGCTCAAGGTAGGGGGAACTGCACGTGCAGCAGCCAGGAAGCCCAAACAGGGAGCGCACAGAGAAAACAGAATACTCCCTTTCCTCCAGCACCGGAGATGAAAGCTAGCAGACAGACCGCCAAAGACTCGTCCATAAAAATAAACCCTGAAGAAAGTACAAAGACAGCACATGACTCACAGGCGCAGAAACTTTTGCATATCGAAAAGCTTTTGCAGGGGTAGTCTTCCCAAAGGCTGGACCTGGCTGGAACACTAGACTACTTGCCATAAGAGCCTGAGGCTATATTTTCAAGTCCATCCCGATATCGGGTGGCTAGCAGCCATGAGAAGTAGTTTAGAGCCAAAAAAAAAAAAAAAAAAAAAAAAGGCTGTGAATGGTGACAGCGACTTACAACAACTTTTCAAACAAAATTCAGTACTACTAAAAAAAAAACCAAACCAAAGCCACAAAGATTTGTCATCACTAGTGTGTCACCGACTAAGCATCTAAGGAAAGGATTTAAAAGCAGACAAAACGAGGGCCCAGCACCCCAGACCGCCCCGCCGGTAGCAGCAGCGGGCAGGGCCACCCCGCGCCCTGTGACAGGCACCGCCGTGCTCCGCCGGGGAGACACCGACCAAAGGGAGAGAACGCGGACGTCGTCGCTGCTGTTATTATCGCCATTAAAAAGCAAAAAAAGTCCCTCGGAGGCGGAGGGAAGGAGCCGCCTTCCATTCTCCCGAGTCGCTTCGCCGAGCTGCCCCCGGCTCAGCTCATCCCCACCGGGCCGGGCCGGGCCGGGGAGGCCGCCGCGGCCCCGGGGCAGACCACCGCCGCCGCCCTGCCGCCCCTTCTCCTACCGTCCGGCAGCTCCACGGTGCGGGCGCGGCGCAGGGACCTCGTCAGCCGGTTGAGCTGCTCCATGGCTCTCTCCATCCTCGGGGCGCCCAGCCTGCAGCCGCTGCCACCCCCCGCCGCTGCCGCCGCCTCTCCCCTCAGCCCATGGCGGCGGCGCGCAGGCTGGCCAGGCCGCCGCCGGGCCCCGACCCGCCGCACATGCTCAGAGGTCGGGGCGGCGGCGCGCATGCGCGGCGGGCGGGGCCGGGGCCGGGCCTGTGGAGAGGCGGGGGGGCTGCCTCTGGGTTATTGTTTTCGTAGAATCATACAGTGGTTTGGGTCGGAAGGAACCTTAAATTTCATCCAGTTCCAACGCGCCTGCCACAGGCAGGGACACCTCCCATTAGACCAGGTTGCTCAAAGCCCCATCCGGCCTGGCCTTGAACGTCTCCAGGGATGGAGCATCCACAGCTTCTCTGGGAAACCTGTTCCAGCGCCTCACCACCCTCACAGTAAAGAATTTCTTCCTAATATCTAATCTAAGTCTACTCTCTTCCAGTTTGAAGCCATTACCCGTTGTCCTATCGCTATATGGCCGTGTAAAAAGTCCCTCCAGCTTTCCCATAGGTCTCCTTCAAGTACTGGCAGGCCGATATAAGGTCTCCCCAGGACACAAGAAAAGGGTTGGGGGGGATAAATTTTCAAAGCCTGTGGAATGCAGATATTTGAACATCTGCTTCTTACAGTTTTTGAAAAAAAAAAATTACTGCCTTTTGAAACTGCCGCCACAGAGTGATCCTGCCAGTGTGGACTCAGGGCCTTCATTTTCCCAGGGCTGCAGGAGATGATGGCACCTGGCAAATGTGCCGGAGCAGGATGGGGCACCTGGAATTGCAGCCAGGCTGCAGTGAGGATCAGAGAAGCCCCAGGCTGGGGGAAATGAAGAAGGGAGCATGTAGCAAGGATGCAAAGTGTGATTGACTTTGCTAGCACGTTAGAAGAAACACAGGAAAAGGAAGATTTAGGAGCTACTACCTAAAAAACATATAAGCAACATTTAATAATAGCAATAATACATAGAGTAAGACATGAGAAGTAAATAACAAGTGTTCATAAACTGTCATCTTTTTTTCTTTCAGTTGTCGCCCCCAAGTGCAACAAAGGAGATAAAGCACTTGAATCCAAGGAGAATTTGTTATACTCTGAGAACAGATTAAGGAAAGATCAGTTAGGTGCTCTCAAGTCAATTGTGCCTCATGAACTCCCTCCTAGGACTTGTCAAGACCTAGCTGAAATGGACTCATGGACGACAGGTGGTGTTTGAAAAAAGCAGGCATAGTACCTGCCAGTGTGAAGGAGGAAAACCCAGGGATTTATCAGCAAGTCCATGTAACTTAAATCCCAGCAGAAGTGCCAGAACAAAAACTGTAGACACATAAAAGTCAACAGGGAAACAACCGCCATCATGGGCGCCATTTCTTCTTGTTTCTTAACTAACTCATTCTGCGTGCTAAAACGTCCCCAAACAGACAGGGCGTGATGATGGGCATTTGCAGCTTTGAAGCCTTATTCTTTCCACACTAGCAGGAAGACGTCTACAAGGAAAAGCATCTCCTGAAGTCTAACATCTTCTTTGGTTGACAACTGTATAAAAATTCGAGGAAGGAAAAGCCAGTGGAGGCCCAAAAGCAAACCAGGTAGTAGTAACATGATCTCAGTGTTCAGTGTCAGGGGTCACAAATTTCAGTATCGCTTTCAGAGGTTCTCTTAAACTCTAGATATACCCAGCTGGTTTGAGGGCTGCATAAATGCCTAAGATCTTTCTTTTTAGTAGACTCCATTATAGTAGACTCCATCATCCAAAAAAAACCTCAGCTCAACTTTGTGAGCTGCTATTATGTACTGGGAATTCCTATTTGAAGAGTGTACTTTTCCAGTGGTATTGCTACTGTCCATGTCTATATTGACTGCCATGGAGAATTAGGTGGTAATTAATTCTGTCTAGTTTAGAAATTGGTTTTACACAGGAATGAAACACCTTCTGAGGTGTCTGTAAGATACCTGTAGTAAGACTAGGTCTCAAACTGAAAACTTTTAAGTCACTAAAATTAGCTGAAAGTAGTAAAATTAGCTAAAATTAATTACACCATGACAGGTATCATCAATGACATGTCCAAATTTTATTAACTTCCTTAGTGTCAAGATAAAAAATGCCATCCCAAGGAAAGACTAAGATTCCGAACTTGCTGCTTATAGCTTTTAAGTCATTTACTGATTGAATGCAGTCAGCAGAATTCTCTTCAATACTGAGATAAGCAGACAATAATATATCTATCCGCTGCACTCGCACATCTGAAGATATCGTGTTCAACTGCCTGAGAACAGTTGGTCAAATTTGTCTTTCATAGTGAATGAAGTCAAATCGGTTATCACCCCTGCGAGAGAAATACTGTCCCTGGGTTTTACAGGAAGTTCATTGCCATGGGCATTCCCAGGGGAGACCAGAGAGAGACTGTGTTTCTTTTCAGAAAGGTAATACCATCAAAACAATTAAAACTGTGGAGCTCGTGGCATTCATTTTGCTACGAGCAGTCTTCTGAAGAGATAAAAATTATTTTATTTTCAGAAAATGGAGGAACACAGATTGTTGTCAGAAAGGGAATGCAGTACTAAGTAAAAATAAAAACCTTCAGTTCTTTTGCTCTGTTTTTCCTCTGTACATTCTTCATACAGACATACAAAATTATAAGATCTTTAAGCTAGTTGGCCTACAGCATAGAAGAAAAGAGAGAAATTGATATTGATATTTCTGTTTTTAAATCCCAGAGAAATTTGTGACATAAAGACTTCAGTGAACTCTGGATCTCACTTTTTTTTGCATCTTGTCTATCATTTGATTGCTAGTTATTCTCAGAGAGTCTTCTCTGGACAGTGCTGAGCCCAAGCATCCAGTCTTAAACTGGACCTTTTTGGCATCAATGGATGCCAAAATATAGGAACAAATTCAATGTGTGGGAAAGTGCATTTCAGCTATATTCTATTGTCTCCTTTTACCAAAAAAATAGGTTTAGACTCAGTTCAGATTCACTTTAGCTGGCTCTATTCAGTTACTGGCAAACCATGAGATAGGACTACAGATCCAATGTCTTCAGAAAGGAAAAATATCATTAAATATTTACAAACAGGTAAAAGAGTATCTTTTCTTTTTTTGTTTGCCACTCATACTGAAGGAGCAGTGTGTTAGCTCATGTTTCATCAAGGTATGAACTAAAAATCTGACAGAATATATTTATGGGCTACTCCAGATAGGTAGGCATGATCCAATGTGCTTCCTCCTGCAATCCCATTAGCCTTGATTCCCTTCCCTAGCAGTGGACTCTTGAGTGCAACTTGAGTCTTTCCTGGAAGCTGCTCTGCCAGCAGAGATTTTCTTCTCTGCTGCATTGCAGTGTTAGGAGTCAGCACATCTCCGGAGTGTGGCTTAGAGCCATTTTTCCCAAGAGCCACGTGCTCCTTATGGGCTGAGCCGGCTTCTTCTGGACACACCACCAGACTGAGGGTGGAAACTGCCTGCAACTTCTGTGCAGGAGGTTGCCTGCGCTGAAGATGAGGCTATGTAACAGAGAACCTTTGCAGAATTATAGTAGAGATCAACTTAATTCACAGACACCTACTTCAGCTACCTTCCTCTTTCCTATTTCACCATCAAAGAACATAAGACATTCACAGAAAACAAGTCCATTCTGCTTTCCCTCTGCTCTTGAGAGGACTTCTCATATTGCTGGATAGATGCTTTTAGGGGGCTGAGGAAATCAGATCAAGCCAATCCAGACAGAGAACCGTGTATAATCCCAGTGAAAACAATGGTGAAGGATCTCTACGTATCTCTGTGAATTCCACTACTAACGCAGCTGCATCTGTCCTATGCACTAATTCATACAGTTGTATTTTAGTATATCTCACCATGTAAAATGCTACCGCAGTGAGACTCACAATGATCATTTCAGGATATATTAGCTGTGTATCATTGGATAGATAGGCTTTATACACATATACATAAATCCTTGTTTTTCCAGATGCTTTTCAGATTCTAAAATCTATCTTTAGCCTTGCTATCAATAGTATTGAGGGTAAGAAAATGCAGCATTAAGCTATTTCACTTTTATCCGTTATTCGAACTGGAAATCAATTGTTTCATTTGCATATACATCTTAAAAACAATCAATGCAACCTCACTTTGTTGTCAATGGGATTTATAAGACAACAATAATAGTATGGATTATGTCCACATTTTTTTCTACTGCCAAATGAAATGTGAACTTGGCTGTGTTCAGATCGGAGTTCTGAGCCTCATTATTTGTGCTATAGGTGCTAAAGCAATACTAATAGAGGGTATAATAATAATAATAACTATAATAATAATAACAACAACTATTATTATTATTGTCACAAAATAAGATACATTATTTCTATGTGTTCTCTTATTTTTGAGGAATATTATCCTATGTAAAAAAATGCTGGTTTTATAATCAGTGGGATTTCTTAAAACCATTTTAGTATCTTCTTTTAATGGACAATCAGTTCCCTAAATAATACCATGTTCTAGAAAAGTTCAAATTGTGTATACTTTGACTGGGTTTCTTTTCATTTTATTATGAAGACATTTCATCAAGGGGAAACATTCACTGAGAAGGCTCTGAGAGCACTGCAGTTGCTTTGATTCTGCCAGCTGACAGGTAGGCAGCTGCGGGCCAGGACATCAGAGAAACTCCCCATCACTTTTTCTGGCTTTATCTGCATTATTGAACTCTTGAATTCTTTCCTTCTATTTCTTTCTTGCTTTGCTACATGAACCATACTAAATCCTGGTTTCTCTTTCTGAGACTTACGACAGCGCTGCAAATCAGATCTTTTTTTTTTATTTTGTTTTAATTCTGATGAGAACCCAACATAAGGTTAAAAATGTTATTGTCTAATTTTACAACCCACACGATGTACACTGACTCTCAGCAACATTCCTAAACTAAAGGACCATCAATTACAGTTTGTGCAGCATCCATTTCTCTTCTCAGTGGAGCAGTTAGTGCTAATTGACACCTACCTACATTTCCTTAAAGCTGAGTTGCTGAAATTTCTCAGTAACAAAGCGTTCAGGCTTAAAGATATATTTTTTAACTCTCTTTATCTAATACGTCCATGCTCCTGGTCTGAAGCAACTCTGCCAGTTCTGCTATATTTCTGCTACATTTCTGGTATATTCGTTTTTTGAAAGGAAGTTTTTCTATCCTCAAAACAAATCCACAGTGCTCAAGGATTAGAGTAAAGATACTCTGAACTATTTTCAGAATGTCATAGCCTTTAACTTTGCAATATTTTGACTGGAGCTTGAAAAACTTACAACTATGTCTCATAGTTAAAAAACAGCATCACTTTTCTTTTAGTAAAACCCATCTTCTGCACAAAGCACTTTTGACTAGAAAATACCAAAGGGTAAGACAGACATAGACACAAGCCTTCATGCTAATCATTATGCTCCTCTTGGTATTAGCCTAGGTGGAATCAGTGAAGACACAACTATTTAAACATCTGCTTGGGCAATAAGAAGTCAATAATCATTCTGTCCTTGTCTGTCTACCTTTGGTGATGCCATTCTTATAAGATTCTTGCTGGCTGTCATGTTTTCCCTACCACTGCATTGGTTAATTGGGTTTGCAACTTTATTCTGTGCAGCTGCAGCTCCCTACAGATGTGAGGCGTTTTCCCCCCAGATAATTATGGCAATTTCTTTATATTCTCTCATGTTTCTAGAACATGCATATTTACAGTTTTGCAATAGCAATCGTGACTTAAGGTCCTGTCATTCATTATCTCCATACTCAAGCAGAGCTCACAATAAGGAAACCTGCAAGGTGAACAATGCTGAAATACTACATTACATCCTGAACAACAACCTAAGCATATTAAATGAATGGTGGAACTAATTATTTTGTTGCATTTGCTGCAAATTTAGAGTTTACAATATACTGAGATTTTCGTTATGTATCCCTGTTTCATGTCCTCGTTAACTCTGTAAAAATTGCGTTCAGGCTGACACTATTTGCTGTCATTCTAGAATTGATTCTATTTTGAAGGACAACCTAAATCTATTAATTTGTTCCTGATCAACTGATTTCCTTCTTGGAAGCCTATTAAAACTGGGCTAATTTTAGTTGTTGGGAGGCAATGTTGAGAGACATTCTGTCACTCAGAAAAGTTCAAAGGAAGGCAGCCTCCTTTCTTTTCTCAAGCAAATAAATAAATGAATGAATTATATGCACATGAGAAAATACTGGGTTGATCTATCCTTTATATTCAGAAGAATATGAAGATGTGGCCTCATATTATAACACGATTCCTGAGATTAGAAAAAATAATGCAGCAATTGCTATACTGTTTGGACTGGTGATAATAGTATTTCATGCTCTGAAATAGATCCTGTATTGCAGACATTGGCAGTGTGTCTTTTACACTTGCATCACAATAAAATACATGATGAGACCTTGGGGAGCACAGCAGTGCTCCCAGTAACTATCTTGACAAAATATATGCAAAAGGCAGGCTCGCTGCATGCATTCTGCTGGTCGCTGGTAGCTTTTAATGCACAACAGACAGATTACTCCCTTGTTACTCTAGCCAATGCCTTTACATTTGTTTAGTGTTGCAGGGTAGGATTACTAATCATTTTAAAAATATTTAAGCTGACAAATATCGGCGCATAAACAGAGACACGTTAAAGAGGGCTGTGATTGCAGTGGTAAGACTGTGTTTGTACATTAGCAATTCAAAACCATCAAGCTCTGAATTAAAAATTGAAGTACATTTTTATATCATTCGTTTCAGTGGCCAGTCTGTCCCAAACCACAACACCTCTTTCCTCGGCTCCCTGTTGGGGTTGCTGAATAATTTTTAGAATTGTGTAACTAATACATAATCAGTGACATAGAGAAGATGTACAATAGCTATTTTAGCCAAGGGAGAAATTTAGTCTTTTAAGAAACTCGAGCAGAAGGCGGCATACAAAAAACAACCACAAGATGTCAGCCTTAATGAATAACAGTAGATTATTCTGATTGGCTCCTTCCTGATAAGTAACTAGTTAGGGAAAAACTATTTATCATGTTGAAACTTTTGTGGAGAAGGTAATCTAGAATAATATTTCTAGTCATAAACATATTCAGAAAAACGAATGATCAGCTCCAAATATAGTCCCTATGCACATTTGTTTCTACTAGAAAAAAACACTGAAGATTTAACCCTTCTGCTTGAGACTCACAGGAAGGCCATAGCAGGAACTTGTCATTCCCTGCTTGCCCTTTTTTTTACACGCTTTCTCTAAGCATCTGCTGTCAGAGCTGGGGTATCAGACAAGATGGACTTTGGGCTTTTTCCTGTAAAGCTGGTTTTGTTTTTCTAATGTGCTTGACTGTGCTCTCATCCTACAGTTCTGAATGCTTGTAAGGTAATAAGAAAGTCCAATTTCCATTTCCAATCCAAGTTTGGAGACATGCAAGTGACAGATATTGATTGTTGTTCCTGGAATACTTTGCAATCTAGTCCCCCATAGTTGGCCACTGGAAAGCTGAAAAAGGAGTTGTGCTCTTCATTGCTTTTTTCAAGGGATGCTCTGTTTGCCTCTAGCTACTCCCACTAGCAATGTTCTTGTGTTTGGTACTGGTTGCTCACACCAGCCACGTTTACCATTAGCTACTGCCATCAGTCACAACCTCCTATTGTTGTTTCTGCTTGTTATCTACGCTATGCTGCTTTGCTCTGCTCTGTTCTGCAGCAAAACTGCTGACAGCTTCTGCGTCTCTGCTCAGCCCTTTCTTTCTGCAGTCCATACAGTCTTTCAATTATGCTTAAAAAGTTAAAGTGATACCCAGGATCTGCACAGAGACCTTGCCACAACAGTCAAACTTCCCAGCAGGGTCTTACCCGCACTCTGAAAAAACAAACAAAACACCAAAAGATGCTTTGACCCAGATTTGCTTTTGGTTCCTTCGTTGTGGGATGCAATGACAAGCTGCAGCATTTGCTCCCTCAGCAATCACAGACAGGTTGCCCAGAACACAATTAAAACCCTTACACAGCAACTTGTAGCTGAAATACCCCGAGGCATGACAACACTAATTGGGAAATTAAGCCCTGAACCTTTGGTTCCTTCACTGGATCTCAGCTCCTTGCTAGCAGGCAGGCTCTAAGCTCCCATCTTACAGGGTTCTCACACCAGCTGTCGTCCTCCCCTGCACCTCACACCTTCAGCCTTACAAACCAGCTAACTGAAGCTGACCGACTCTTGTCATGCAGGTATTAAGTGAAAGCAGTTTTACTAAAGTTACTTTGGCCTTAAAATTTAATTCACCTGCTGCATCTTCAGGTTTCATAACGTACCATTTGATGGTTGCCGGTCTCTCTTGGGACATTTGCTTCTGCTTTATGCAGAGAGAGCAGGCATCCTAGTATGCAGATAAAAGGTGCTGTGGGGTTTGGCTCTGGGGTTTTGAGTGGTGAGAAGCCGACAGAGAGCAGAAACACCACCCTGCAACTACCTAATACTATCCCCAAAGCAGAGACAGCCAAAATGCACTCATACAGGGCAAGGAGGGAGATGGACTGGTGTGGAGCCTCCAAAAGTGTGAATCTGCATCCCATGGCTGAAGGTCACCTGCCATCTGGGGTAAGTGTTTCTGCAAAAGTAGGTTATTTGTGTGCCTCACTGAAAGATGACTTGTGTTCTGCTGAGATCTGTTCTGTGCTTTGTAAAATGAACATGATACGGCAGGGTGTTTCAAAATTTAGGAGGGAAAATATTTTGGGGTGTTAAAGCTTTTCCTGATGCATCATGTACTATAACAGTATCCTTTATTTACAGTAATCTTTTGCAAATACTAAAAGTAAAAGGGTAAAGGATTAAAAGCTGTTGTTTCTTGTTTCTCTCAACTTCTGTCTTGTAATTTGTCTGGAATCTGTCTGGGTTTTGGTACAAAATCCATTCTTTCCTGTGAACTTTCTTCTCTGAAAAGCAACCAGACATATTGACTACTACTGCAGTCACAAGGGATATAGAATCATAGACTCAGGAGTTAACATGCATTGATTTAGTACCCATCAATTATTTTGTAATGACTAGCACTGGAGAAATACAAAATGTCAGCAAGAAAATGAAATACCAGAACTTATCTAAACATATATCTGACATAGTTACTTTCTGCAGAATGTCCAATGCTTCCAACATACGAAAATAAAATTTTCAGATCAGTCAGTTAATTGTATTTATATTTTTCAACATTTCTAAACACAGTCTATTATAATTTGCCATTTAAAGAGCTTGTTCATGTAGCAAAATTGATTAGTGTAGCTCCTCAGCTCTTACACCAGAAGCTCCTAGAGCACTTGGTTTCATGGGTAACTTTGCATTAGTCAGTATAACCTGAGCTCAAGTTTCATTGAAGACAGCTAATAGAGTTACTGTGTTCCATTAAAGAGAGTTTCCTTTCCTTGCCTGATGCTTAATCAGCTTCTTAAATGTTATTCACTTGTTCAGTTGTTCTGAGTATGTGATTTTCTAGTTTTAGCATTTTAAGACAAAGTTATAGATCAATGTTTCTTTCAACATCAGTCTCAACCATTGACAATGACGATGACAGACGACGTGTACCTTCTCCCCATGGCAAGACGCTAATTCACAATCCATTTCCTGCCCTGCATTCCTAAACTTACCCATCACATTCCTTATCTTCCTAGTCTGCCACTTCATTTTGATCTTAAAGACATGCCCACCCACAGCCACTACCCTCATCTTTCTCCTCTGCATCAGCTTTCAGTATCACTTTGGGCACTTATGGGCAGAAAACAAACCAACCCAAGCCCAGTGAGACATGCAGAGTTACCAGTTTTCCGTTGCAGTCTCGTTTTCCTCCTTGCACTAGAGTGTTTCCCAGAAGGCAGGATGTGGCTTAGTAGTGTGTCTAAAGAGCTAGCCAGGCAAATGGGGATGTCCTTTAAGATAAGGTTTCTTTTTAACAGCTCATGGCAAAGCCATGGCAAGATAGGATTCCTGGTGTTATCCTGGTTTCGGCTTCCAAAAAACCATAAAAAGCTGTTTTTCCATATTTCTTTTATGTTCTCCTGTACTACATAAAACCCATATTTGGATTTTGAAATTTTCAGACCTCTCAACATCTTCATTGGCCACTTTTTTCTCCCTGAATTTGGACATGTGACAAGATTCCTGTGGCTCACTCCCTCTTTGAAGCACTGGATCATGCAACAAGGGACCTGCTGAGGGGCAAAACTGTAGCTGGGGACTCAGCTTTCCAGCACGTACTGCTGGTTGCTTCTCAACCTTGTGGCCTCCCTTGTCCCCCTTGCCAGATGCAGCTGGTCGGTTGGCCTTTCAGCTGACCTGGCCTATGGCACTCGGGAGCCTGAAAAAAAATGCAGGTTAACTTGAGGATACCTCCTGGAGGTAGCTGATTATTTGGTACCATGGCTTGGGAACATGTGACAGGGGGAGGTTGAGCAAGTGTCAATTTTAAAGAATGATTTAACACATCTAGATTTGAGAGGAAAGGTCATTCATTCTCTGTTACTCTTTAAACACCTGACAAACCTTGAGCACTAAACCACAATTAATAATGATAATAAACAGCAACTTTATTTCTGATTGTAGTGTTTTTTCTTTCCTATAATATCTATTGTTATTTGGAGAGGTCTGTCATTGGATTGTGTCTGTTGCCGAAGAATTCAACTTTATGAGTGAAAGCAACTTTGTAAATGAAGAGTTAATAATCTAAAACATACATATGGTTGGGAAAAATACCCAGTCTTGTCACCCTTGTTTATGTCATCATCTCATTAACTTCCTCAGAGCAAGGCAGGGGTGTGGATCCTGGGAAGAGAGGAAGGGGTGTGCAGGACAAGAAACAGAATGTTTTACATCAATCTGAGCTATTATTTTAAGCTGTTACTCATTTCCCTCTTTGGGGCCACTTAAGAGAAACCAGTGAGATGAATGGCCTACTTCATATGTTTTGGAAAAATCCTCGCTATTTATAGGTCAGTTTTTCTGACAATGTATGTATAAAAACATTAAACCATGGCAAATAAAGCTATGATAAAAGCAGCTATGGTAAAGTGCTAGAAGATGTAGCCCATAGTCAAAAAGTGGCACACAGCAACAGACCATTTGGCAAAGTTTTCTCATACGTTGGTTATTTGTAACTTGAGTTCCAGCAGCGAGGAAAAGTGACACTCTCCCGCGAGCTGCTGCCTGTAATACGCCTGGGATGTTGGAGAGGGCACCTGACAGCAAAGAGCAAGGGCACGCTACCCCCATGATGTGAATGGCCGCCTGGGACAAGAAGACAGGAATGCACAGGAAACAGCAGCAGCAGAAGGCTACAGGGAGATAAGTACTACAGAGGAGTTTAATTTATTGCCCACCGCTGTCTTCCAGGGACTGGCATGAGTTTCCTATGAAGAAAACACTACCAGTAGAGCCCTGTGCTCAGGCCACACGTCCTGGCTACATTGCAGGGCTGCATGGAGCACCAGGACTGTGCTCTGCGGAGCTTAGCCAGAGTTTTGACCTTGAATTTTGAAACTTTCATATGCATATGCAAGGAGGTTACGGCATGAGGTCAAGAGCCTTCTGAGCTGTGACATAAAAATTACTAAGGCAGCCCAACACCCGCAGACTGTGCTTGGCTTCTACTTCCCTTGGCAAGTTTCACAGCTGACACAACTGAAATTGGGCTATGTTAGAATAAGACATGCCAGATCTCACATTAACAATATACTGTATTACCTACACATAGAAATATAGAATATGACAGACCTATGACAGACTACTGGGATGTTTTCAGTTCTTGCAGTGACCTAGTTTCTGACTGCTCATAAAAGCAGACAATAGCTATTTTAATCTGAAACTTTGATTTCCATACAATACCTAAATAATTAATCAAGCAACAAAAATTATCAACTAAACATATTCATCTACAAAGGTACATACAGCCATATCTATACAGGAGAAATATGTTATTTTTTTATCTCGATCCTTAAAAAAATTCTCTCATTAAAATGGGAACAGAGGTTGAATAATATTTTTTGATAGTTTTCTATTTATATCAAGGGCATCAGATAATGAAGCAGAATATTCTTCCTTGTAAGGGAATCAGAATCCAGCCATAAAGGAACTAATATTGATCTATTTACATAGAAATTATGCCCTTATGTAAATATTTAAATAGAGCATTAGGGAGATATCTATCCCCGTGCAAGGCCAGATTTGTATATGGGTATGTATGTTAAAAATTCTTTAATGTGCTACAGAGCAAAATCTGATTTCTGGGTATCCTAACTCTGCAGAACTTGTGCGCTCCAACTGTTTAATGTCTGTATCTAATCCTGATTATTCCTAATCTTAAATCAGAGAAAATCCTCCCCTCCCCTCTGTCATCACCTGATTTTGATTCCTGGATTACTTTATAAATACTTAATTGCTTATTGGCATGAATCATCTCCTTCTTTAAACATGCATTTTACATAAATAGGGCCTGTCTTTAATTTTCTCAATCCCAAGCATTGCTCTCTTATGCTATTGTGTCTCCTGGGTACTCCAAGAGGACAGGAGAGTTGATCTGCTGCTAGACCACTCCTGCTTAGGTAGAGTTTTTTCGCATAAAAGTGAATTTATTAGCAACTGTGCAAACAATAGTTTACAGGTCACTTGTGTGATGGCCTGATGGTTTTTCAAAAAACAGACTTATTTAGTGGTGAGTACTGGTGAAGGTCCATAGAAAGAGTGTGCAACTTTTGTGGCATTTAACACAAAATGTAAGTAGGAAAGATTATTTAGTTTCTTCAAAGTATATTAAGGAAAGGCTCTTCACTTGCCTTGCTGGGTCCTGGGGTAAACATATTGGAAGTCTCAGACAATAGCAGCATTGTTCGATGGAGTCTCTGGAGAGAAGGGGCAATTAGCTTTATACAAAATTTGGAGGATGTCAGGAGTGCCTTGGGGTGGGGAAGGAAGGGGGAATGAGAGAGCAGCTTCATTTCAAAGAGTTTGATTTGCTCCCAGTCTACTTTCTTCACATCAACAAGGATTCAGCAGGGGCATTCATGCAGGAGAGAGCAGGTGACAACTGCCTGCTCTGGGAGGGGGCAGCACTGCCACATCTCCAGACTGCCATTCCATGTACCGCTCCCCACTGAACTCAATATGTGTTAATGAAATAGTTTGTTAGTAAGACGTCAGTTCCTGTCTCAGGTCAGGCTCTACTTTGCCTATTTGTTAAAATTAAAAAAAAAAAAAAAAGCGTAAAACTTTGTGATTCTTCCTGTGCTGTTCCTCACACTTAGTAGGAGCTCTCTGCTGCAAGGCCATTTCACTATCCTTTTTCAGATAGGTCCCTTACACTTCTTCCATAACGCCTGCAGAAAATATGACAACAGTTAGATTTATTATGACACCAGTTAGATTACTGGTGTGCTGCGGTCACTGTTATCTCATTGTCTCCTGATACCTTCTTATAAATCTTCATTCTTATTTTGAGTTGTAAACTTTTTACTGAAGGTAATGTCTTTGTCTTTTTCTATATTTGCATGAACCCTTACACAAATAGACTTTACACTTAGATGTCAGGTAGGAAAAAAACAAGTAAGAAAAACAGTTCACCGGACATAATCTATTTCACCTATTCTCTGCCTGCTCCACTTGCTTTTTAAGCTCTAGGTCCCCTTGAATAAACAAAAGTTGTAGAAGACTTGCATGGCTACAGTTCAGCTTTCATGAACAGAGCCTGAAGGATAAATCAGTGCAGGAGGATGCAGGCTCAGTTGAAAATCTCTTCTGTTTTTAACAGATGCCTTTTTTTTTTCTGACCGTAGAGATAATGAGGGGATAAAGCCTTTATCTCCTCCTTTCCTTATTTTTGGTATTTTCCCCCTCATAGTTGCTGCCTGATTAGTTAAACAAAAGAAAAGAAAGAAAAGGAATCCTTTTTTCTTCAGACTTCCAGCTGTGTTAGCATATCTGTTATTTAGATGTTCCCAGGTCTGGTGCAGCACAATAGGATGGCTCTGCCGAGCTGTATGAGACTTGTCTCCCCTTATTAAGTGTCAGTTTATGGTTGAATGACAGAGGAATTTATAAGCAGAGTTAGATATCCAGACCTAGGAAGGGCTATAATGAAGGGTAGGAAGTGTTCTGTATCTATATCTATTACGGAGTTCCAGAAAACACCTCATTGTGGTTTGGTTTCCATTTAATTTTCCTCTGAGGGTTCCACTATTAGCTGTTAAGTAGCTACACAGCGTGTCGTCAAGCTGAAGTATGTGAATCCCAGTATTTGTCCCCTATACTAAGAAAATGGCATGCTGAGGGAGACAGTTCTGTAGGCTTTCTTGACTCTTCCTCAGATGGGCAATTATTTTTTTTAGAATACCAGTGAGAGTTGTAGTTAACAAACTTTGTGAAAAATTCTTTTCTCTGAAGTCTTTCATTAAGGGATGTTTTCATTCTCATGCTACAAAAAGGGAACAGTGAGGGAATCTGATTCCCATGGGAGAGAGAATTTTTAACAGGCAGAATGGATTCCCCAAATTCCATTTGGTTCTACATTTAATATTGTCGGTGATTCACTGAGTGATGATGTACAATTTATTCTTTTACGTCTTAATTCTGTATCCCTAGAGTGAGGTTAATATTTTTGTAAGTACCAAAAGTAACTCACTGGAAGGATGCTAAGTGACAAGCAGGACTGCTACATGGTGTAGCATGTACAATTAGGAGAACACTGATCTCGTCTGATTATCATCTTAAAGCAGTAATCAATAAATAAAAAAAACAACTTCTTAAGCTGTCAAAAAAATTCTTCAGTCATTCAAGGAGTGTTGAACTACTCTCATGAAGCACTCCAAATGAACACAATTTTAGTAAGTAAAAGTAAGTGTTTCTGTTATGTTACACTTAATCAAAAACTTTGGAATACTTTTCCTTTTTTAAAATTGACATTTTTCTTCAAAGCTGGTTGATTTTTCACCACAATTTTCTTGATGTAGAATACTTATTTCATGCAATGACAGTGATGTTCACTCCTGTTCACTCAAGACTTGTATTTTAAAAGTTTGTGTTTGGTGCACGGTGAATTTTACAATTCTTTCAAATTTATATCATATTGTTGGGAGGTTTACCTCAAATCAGATCATAATCTGATGTTAGAATATCCCTACTGCAGAGAACCCAAAGAACTAGCATACGATGGCTTAGTATATCAGTGATGTACAAGTTATAACAAAATGTGTAAACATATGTACACACATGGTTTTTGAACTGAAAGGTGATGAAAGCTGCAGAAACTTGTGCTTATTTTACTACATCAAATCTATGATTCCCCTTGGCTTAATGCAAAGCTAAACACTTTCTTCAATGTAAAATTCTACACATGATGTGCTCAGATTTTCTCTCGTAGCAGCACTCAAAGCTGATGTTTTATTTATTCAGATCTTTGTGATGTATAGTAAGTCTTTAAATGTTCGGTTGTGTCAGCTTTGCTAATGACCTGATTAACCTCTAAATTTGCATATTCAAATTTAATTTGCTCAAATTTTTAACGTTTTCGTTTATAAGTATTCTAATTAATAGGCTACTATTGAAAATAAAGTGATAGTATTTCACTTTCCAACCCAGGCACATAGCCATCAGCAACAAGAAAATACAGTTTTTTAGAATACATCTCCTATCTGTAAAATTAGAAAAATACTTCTTTTTCTTTCATGACTGTCATAAGAAATAAAATCTATTAATGACATGGCTGTGAGGCATTCACATACTGCAATGAGAAACACGGATACACATACAGCAGTAAACGAAACAGTGCCAGAAGACGGGGCTGAACACGGGAACTTACCCATCTACACAAACACTGAACCAATTAGCTCTTTCCTCAGCCATTCTAGGGCACAGCTCAGAAGTCAGCAAAGGGCGACACACCGTTTCCAATTATGAGGTTATATCTGGCCGCTATTTGAAATCTAGCGAGTTTGATAATACAGATCTTGGCTTGGCTACCTCAAGCCAACTGGCAGAGAAAGGTCTTCATCTATGAGAAGACATGGAGACTGGTGGTCCTGTGATACGCCTTTTTCTCTGTTCCAGAGCAGCCCCGGATACTGTTGCCCCTCTTTGCCACAAGGGCACATTGGTAACTCATGTTCCACTTGATGTCCACCAGGACACCCAGCTATTTTACTGCCAAGCTTCTTTCCAGCTGGTCAGCCCCCAGCATGTGCTGGTGCATGTGGCTGTTCCTTCCCAGGTGCAGGACTTGCCACTACTCTTTGTGGAACTTAGAAGATGCCTCTCAGCCCATTTCTTCATCCCATCCAGGTCCCTCTGAATGGCAGTGTAACTATCTGATCTATCAACCACTCCTCCCAGTTTTGCACCAACAGCAAAGAAAAAGCTCTTACAACACTTATATCCGAAATTCATCTTTACAAAGCCTCTCATTGCTCTAAGACTCTTTTTAGTCTTTGTGCAGGCTCTTTCTGGGGTTTGTCTCATAGAAAGAGTAGAGCAACCCAGGTTTCTCCCTGTGAAAACTACCTATCAAAGTCAGTGTGACTTACAAGGAGAAAAGGGATAGACATTTTTCTTGTTTTTTCTTGATTTCTGTCCCCTTTCGTGGAATGCATCTCAAGTTTACAACTCACATCAATCTTGGGATACACTCCTAGAATGACCTGTTCTTCAAATGAGATTGTTGCAAGCTATAAATCTGCCTTAAAGGGTCTTTCGTTGCAGTTAACTGACGCCAGGAAATAAAGTCTTTTCTCGTAGTACCTCTCCTTTCAAAAGTAAAACTGAATCTTTGATTAAATCCCGCACACTCAAAGGAACTTGGTAGAGACCAAGATCTTGGAAGATATATTTGCAGTGCTTTTTTTAGATTTTCCTAGAAACAATCAGTGTTTGAAGAGAAGCTGGAAAAGGCAATACTGTGGTTAACTTCTATATATATGGTAGATTCTGAAGCAGTGAAGGTTATCAATATGTTTTAAAGGGTAAGAAGGGCACCGCAAGCTGTTAAACAATGTCAAATATTTGCAGGATGCACTTAGACCAGGTGACTGTCACCTGGAAAAGGCATATGTTTCTGAAAAGTACTTGTCAGCTGTGACTATTCACTGTGATGTTATAGTCCCGTATATCTATATAATAAGTTGAGCAGGTCCAGTGAAGGGTCACTAAGATGATTAAGGGATTGCAGCAGCTATCATACAGGGAGAGGCTGAGAGCTGGGGTTGTCTAGCTTGGAGAAGGCTCTTCTCAGTGGTATCCACTGATAGGACAAGAAGCCATGAGCACTGGTTGAAACATAGATTACATTTAAACATAAAATAAACTTTTTTACTGTGAGGGTGGTTGAACATTGGCACAGGTTTCCCAGAGAGTTTGTGGAGTTTCCATCCTTGGAGATATCAAAACCAGACTGGATGTGGCCCCGAGAACCCTGCCGTAGGTGACTCTGCTTTGAGCAGAGGAGCTCAAAGGTGATCTCCAGAGGTCCCTTTGAAGCTCAACCATTCTGTGGTCCCATTTGGGACTGTTTTGTTGAATGAGCACTGAAGAATAGTTTTAAGGTATCCTAAAGACCTCTTCTCTTCAAGCTACAGAGCTACACTGTCTTACTTGAAAGGGAAACTGAGTAGCAGCTGCATCCCGAGAGAAAGAAGGAAGAGATCTGTGACACTTTCTCACCAAAGTCTTTGTCTCATCATGCCATTGTCACAGCTCAGAGCCTGCTATGTCCACAGCAGCCTTCAATAGCTCTGTTCCTGCCTTATGAAACTGGCAAGCCAGGGACTAAATCAGACAGGATAGGTAGGGTTGTTTTTCCCCTCTTCCCACCCAATTCACTCTCATTCACTTGCACAGGGAAGCACAACCATGGAACTTATCTAGCTGAAGAATCATCTGTCTGTAAAAATTATCTAGCTGAAAAAAAAAACGTACTTCAGCCGTGCCCGTTGCCCAGACCAGTTCCCAGTGAGGGAAGGTAGCATTTGTGCCAGAATCAGCATCAGGCAGAATACATTTTTTTCAGTGGCCCTTCCAACTTAATGAATGGCTCAAATTATGATGCATCAGAAGCTGTTCCTACAAAAAGAGACCAGGCCTGGGAAAAGAATAAAGACCTGCCTCTGACACAGGTATCCTGTCATCTAGGATACACCCTCTTCCAGATTGTGCTCTTATTTGTGAAAGCACATCCTCTAGTTCAGGACGAAAAGATGTTGGTGTTTTGCAAGAACCCAGCTACTTCCCCTGTTGCAACTACTGTATATCTGATTAACTTTCCGAGGATTGTCAATTTGTAATCTTTTATCGATGTTACACTTGATTATGCAAGGAAAAAAAAACCCTCGAAGTAAGAACAAATCCTATGTGTATCAGCAAATATTTTCTGCTTTTTCCAAGAACGTCTTACCCACTACTTGCTTTGTATCTCTTCACTGTTCCAGGCTGTAGAGATTTCAGTTTTCATCTCTCTCATGAATGCTCTATCTCTTTACTTCTTTCCAGGTTTGTCTGTTAGCCTTCCCCCTTTCCTCAGAAGAAAGCAAGCTTGATAGGTTTTTAATCGTCTCCTCTACACTAGCTATAATGCACATATAATTAACAATGGAAGCAAAAGGTTGAGTAAACCAAAGGTCATGGCAATTGAGGTTGATTTCATTAGACAGTGTTGGTATGTTATTGTTCCCAATGCAGAAATTTAGGTTTAAAGGAAGATAATGCGTTCATGAAACTGGGCCACAGGAAATGATCATTCTTCCATTACTTTTGGGTCACCTGCAACTATTACTTTAATTGGGGTCACAAGCAGCCACTGCTAAGAAATAACCCGAAAATGATATATGAATAGAGCTATGACTGTGCTTTCATCAAAATAATTCACCAAAAAAATAGTTTCTTCCAAACTTACTTATTGGGTAAAATTTCTCAGTATGAATAATCAATCATATGTGCAAGGGTGGAAAAGTCTCTCCACTGATTTGTGTCACTTCCATATAGATCTCTTGGTAATAAGAGGAACAGGAAACTCGAGTCCATGTGTTTTGATAAATTAAAATAGAGCTAGGATTAGGAAGGGATACTTTTATCACATGAAAACTGAAGCGTGGTACTTAAAGAAACACACAAAAAGAGCAGCTTTCAGCTCCTTCGATGAAGGATGTGTTGCTGAAGTACAGATAAACTGCCTGGGGAAAAGGACAAGGTTTAACACTAAAAGTTACACTCTGTTACACTTGAACATGCATCAGTCTATATAAATTGCAATACTGGTGGTCCAGAATAATTTCTTTGATACTTCCATTCCCTGCAGTGTAGTTTTTCTAGCAATGGATTTAGCTCTGCACTTTAGTAGCCTGTATTACTAAGTTTAATAACTTCAGAGCATCAGTCGGATGTTATGGGGACAAGTTACTGCTGGAGAGATTCCGTTTGGACACAAGAGCAAAATTTTTTACAATGAGAACAATCAGCCATTGGAATAATCTCCCCAGGGAAGTGGTGGATTCTGCATCACTGGGCACTTTTGAGATTCAGCTGGACAGGGTGCTGGGCCATCTTGTCTAGACCGTGCTTTTGCCAAGAAAGATTGGACCGGATGATCCTTGGAGTCCCTTCCAACCTGGTATTCTATGATTCAGATGATGCCAGTGCTCTGTTCCTGAGAGAGAAAAGTGCCAGACCCCTGGATGTTTTTTATTTATTCACATTTCATCACCCAGCTTTCTAGCTGCTCAATATCAGCCCTGCCTCCCTTCTTCCCCCGTGTCCACCGGGATCAGGCATAGAGCCTTCTCTTCAGTGGCTTCATTAACCAGCCAAATATTGCTGGTACTCACACTTCTCCGTCCTTCAGTGATTGTCAGATTTTTGACACTCCAGTTTCTCTGCCCTCCTTTTCATCATCAGTAATTCTTCCCTGATTGCACAGAGAATCCTTACCTCCATTGCAGTTCTGTAGCTAACTGATTTGTTCACTTTATTTTGAGCCACAGACAAACGTTTGTTATTTATACTCCAGAATCTGTTGGGAAAAGTCCCAGGATCTTTCTGTTCCCACAGCAAACTGATCCTCTACTTCCTAGCTCAGCTTTTACTTTGGCCAAGGAGCACCTCTTTTTCTCTTTTCATTCTGTGGTTTTTATCTCTGGCTGTTATCTGTCACTTCTTTTGCATATCTAAAAGTTTAAATAAGTAGGATTTGCTAAGATCTCCGTTCCATGCTTCCTTCCCCACTCACATTTTAACTTGGACTCTGTCTGCCTAATTATTTTCCAAATTAGTTCTGATAGCGAGTACAATGGAACTTAAACTATCCTGACTTTTAAAGAAAGTCAGAAAATAACTCAAAAGCTATTAAAACACTGAGCTTATACTTCCATTGTCTTTTTTTAAAAAATTATTTAAAAGGATACGGGAAATATGAAGGGAGACTCTCCTGTATGAAAGGAGTCTCCATGTGAATCTGCTTAGCTTTCAGTCAGTCCACCCTTTAGCAATATGGTTTACTTCTGCAACTAATCTAGGAGTGAGTTTTGGTTGACTCAACCTGAAGTGGTAGAGGCAAGCCAGGAATAAAACAAAATCTTTTGAAACAATATTTTTGAGCACTTTAAGCCTTGCTTATCAATTAAGGTTTCACTCTTAAAATTCATGAATAACAATAAAAATGACGTTGAAAATGAATGCTTGGTAATTATTATTCTAGTTGCATATTATTCTAGTCCACTGGAGATGCAGAGAAGCTCCTTCGAAATTATGTTAAGTTCTCTGTTTTTTCAATATTCAGTAGAACAGAGAAATGCTGACCTAAATGACTGCAATTAATACTTGTGATTGGAGTAATGGTAGATGAAGAAACAAAGTAAATGTATAAACTAACTGTGGCTTACCACCCACAGATGCATGAGGCAGGCACTTTCTCACTCTACACCCCCAACTCCAAGTAATCATTTCCTTTCTTCACCACTGTATACTTTGAAAAATGTTCTGTAATTTTTTCCTACCAGCTAACAATTCAATTTTTTGAGGCTGCAGTTCCCTGAGGAAACTAGTTCAAACTCCTTAAATCAAGCTGTTATAAGGAGCCAGACAGTTTGAGCTGATGAAAACTGCATACAGTGTAATGCAATAAAACCCACAGACCAGCCTCGGTCATAACAAAGTGAAATTTATTCCTAATGTTAAGCTAGCATTTTCTTACGGTTGTTATTCTTAAAGGCTATACATATTGATTTTAAAAGCATTAAAATATTAATGGTTAACCAAGTATATGTTGCTGAATCCCTAAAAAAGTATTTGAACATGACTGTGGTCCTTTTGAAATAATTGTTTTAAGTCTGAAGATCTTGTGCTCTAATTCAGCTTTACTGTAAATCCCTCATCCCGCACCAGACTCTTTGCTCTTGCTTTTGATGAGCATTAGATGAAAAGCTACATATTATTTTTCTTTTTTAAAAAGTGCCACAACCACCACTCTGATAATTATTCTGTAGAGAAGCATGCTCAAACTTTTCTGTTTGAACTGGAGTCAGAATCCTGTTTCGTTTAAAAATTTGGCCACAAACTACCACTTTGGGGAGTCAGCTGGACATAAGGAGACTTGAGCTCTTATTCCCTCCCTATTATATTTTTTTTTTCTTCAGTGACGGTGTAATGTAAAATATAGAAGTAATTCAGACCAGCAACCACTCGATTGTTAGTCTTTTTGGAGCTGGCTCTTAGAAAAGCGGTCCTCATAGTAGAGACTCCCCCTTCCCCTCCTCCCATCAACCTCATTGTGGGATCAAGACCCAAAGACCATGTCTATACCGGTAAATAAAACAGTACAGGGCTCATTTTCTGACCCTGGGACTAACTAGCCTGGGACACCTCACAGCTACACAAGGGTTTAAACCAGTTGTCCCTGCAACCGGGCCAAAAGCAATCTGCATACTAGGGCTTGGCTTTGGCCCATCAAATTCCCCAACCACAGCCTGGCACCGATTGTTTTGGCAAGTCCTGCTGGCACAAAACCATTTCATGGCCCATGCACAACCAGTGCGCTGGCATTTGCCTTGGCACTGTTCATTTTGCTAGTTCAGATGTGGCCAAAGAGTCTTCATATCCCTGAACAGGCAAATCAGTAGTGAGGATGCAGGCACAGGATTTTCTGTCCATGAAACAAAACATGACGGGGGGAACACACAGATCGTGAGCAGTAGTCCAATACACCCTGTTTTGTCAGGAGCAAAATATTTGCCTTTTTCCTTGGTGCAAAACCAATACCTGCCTGACAGGTGGCACGGTCGTTCACATTAATAAGAAAAGCCAGGCCAGCAACGCTTTTCTGGAGTTGCATGTGTGGCCTCACTCTAGAACGCAGAAAGCAGGATCTGCGCTGATTGAGGGGATTCACCGCTTCCTCTTTGGTTCAGTATTTCTGATCAACCCATCACCAGTTGATGCCACGGCAAGTTTCTGGATGCACATAACATCGTTTCTGCACCAGCTTAAACAGTGAGCATAACCTCACATTTCAAATTACTGTATCTGAGCCACGGAAGAAGGACAGAAATGATTGAGCATTTGAAGAAGACAAAATAGTTACTCGTTTGGAATTAAATGTGGTCTTGTAAAGGTGGTAAATATTGGTTAGAACAGGCATGGAGAAGTCAACAGTTGAGGCTTGGCAGAGTGCTCTTACGGTGCCTGTAATAAAGGCTTGACTGAAATGCAATTGACCTGGCTGCAACTAAATAAATGTCTAAAAAGGCATTTGTGATAAAATACTTTTCTCTGATTACCATATTGAATGTTCATTGTGCTTAGATATCTGTCTAGGTTTGCAAAAGGAACGTTCTTGAGAATCTTATATTAAAATTTAAAGCTTCATAAAATGCCACATGATTTTCACAAGGCCAAAAAATAAAGCAGAACAGCGTATTTTGGCACAGCTTTTCCAAAGTAGCTTAAAAAACATCACTTCCTTTCTTTGGCCCCACTGGCAAAAGCAAATAAAATAGGAGGAAGACTGAAGAAAAATAGGAAACTTCTCTGTTACTAACATTTTCATTGGGTCATTAAAAAATTAGAACAATCCCAAAGGGCAAAGAAGGACACCAATGGCTAAAAGGAGAAAAGAGAAAGTTCTGTGACTGCACACAGCCATTACCAGCTAAGAAAAAGAGCACATTTTGGACCTTCGTGAGGCTTGAGCAGTTCTGAGGGGGAAAAAAAAAAAAAAAGAAACAGAAAACAAGACCCTCACCAGGGTCCTTCTATAGCACATTTTACATTGGTTTTGCTGCCAACATGCAGGGAACACTTAGCTTTGCAACTGCAGTAATTTTCCTTCGATTGAGTTTTACAGTACACTTGATGTGCTTTTAAAAAATAAATGAAAAGGGGGTTAAATGGAGTATATAGTAGTCATATCATTTATCACCAGGCTTGGGACCGTTAGGGTATACCTGGTATATGCCTCGCAAAGCTGAAAGATCAATCTTGCTGCGATTTCACAATGTTACTGCTCCCGAGATCACTGTGGAACGTGAAGCTGTAGGAAAAGTCAGCCAAGAGTTCAGATGGCCAGACAAGCCCACGGGGATGAGGCAGGTGCGAGGTCAAGCCTGTCACCCACGAGGGTCCAGATCAACGGGCATGGCCATAGCTGCAGCGCAGCCACAATGGAGCTTAAGCCGGGAACAAGGGTGAGAGCCTCAGCTTAGAAACGGCTCCTGGGCAAAGGAGCAGCCGGCCCTCATTGAGGTTTCTTCTAGTGTTTTCTTTCAAGGCTACCAGCTCTAAGCTGGCCCTGAGTCCAGGCAGCCACACGCCCAGACGGGGAGATGCACACAGGACCCCCCCACACCAGCCACGTATACTGTTTCCCCTCTCAAGTTTTTTCCATGTTTCTGTCCTGCCTTTGTCTACCACAGTTCATTATCAAATCTATTGCAATACTCTTGTAATCTCCATTTTGCAAACAAGGATCTAAATCGTTTTTTTCCTTCTACACTGTATTCCCAGACCCTTTTTCTCTTCCTTCTTTTTGTGTATCCTATTCGCCCACTAACTTCCCACGCTTCCCTCAGGGTTTTGTACTCGGTCTTCCCCACGCATACTCCCGGTCCCTGCCTCTCACAACTAATAGGGGAGATGCTGCTACTTCCCACAGATATGTATGACAGCTCTTCTAACCAACAGTAACCCTGGCCTCCATTAACTCATACTTGACATATTGAGGATTACGCTATGCTGGCAAATAAACATGCTGATATGAGGTGAAATGCTCTCTTGGGCGGTGAGTCTCTGCCTCCGCTCCCCAGTTTCTCGACTTAGCTTTTTGCCCCTTGAACAGTCCTGATCTCAGGAGACTCTTCCTCTTAATCTATTTTTTTTTCTTATCCTGGTCTGGCATTTGTCTTTTTGTCCATTTGACTCAGACAGCTTCTTCCTTCATGCTTCCAGGGTGTTAGCAGTAGGGTTGCTAAAAGGACAAGAGAGAGAAACTCCTTGTTCTTGGTTCCCAAACAAGAACCCATTTGGGGAAAGAAGCAGCTAAAAGCATCCATGGAAAGTTTTCCCTGAGATTCTGTAGCCCAGAGAAGAAGGGGGGGTAGGTATATGAATATGAACTACCCATTTGCTGTAGAAGACCCGGTACACAGAGGCTGCTTGGCATTCATTGTTGGAAGTGGCTTGGGTTTTCGTTGGACCCAAGGCTTTGTAGATTTTAGCTGTTGAGAAGGTCTCTCGGTGTGTGCAAACTGTGGTTTGGCAAGGGGTTATAGCTCAGCCAGATCTGGACAGAGTACCCACACGAACAACAAAAGGAATTTTCCTGCCATTACACCAGATTTTAAGTGTCTGCTCTAAATGTTGGGACCGCTAGATCATTTTAAAGAAAATAATATCTTAGCATAGACCAAATGTATTTTTAAAATATTTTTCCTGGAAATGACTGGGAAAAAAATGTAAACAGCCTATAACAGGAGGCATGGAAAACTGCATACCAAAGAGCTGGCTTGCCAAAGATACAAGCAACTGGAAATTGTCTTATAATGGGAAATTTTTAGACAATTTTAGTAATAGCTGATGCAAACATATCCACCTGTAACAAATAACAGTTGATGGAAATATTGCAGACAAACCTATACACAATTTCCACAAGTGCCTACTCAGACCCCGATTAAGCTGGTATAAAGTAAGACTAATGAAGGAGCTGGCAGCTGGGAGATGATACTGTCAGAAAAGGAAACGTAGCATCATCGAAACAGAACACCGAGAGCGTAAATGTGGAAGGATGGGAAAGCAACACAAAGCTGTGGGAGCAGGAGACTCTCTGCAGGATAAAATAAGTAAATGTACTCTCTGGTCTGAGAAGCAACGAGGATGGAATAGGAGTAACTACTCTCAGCCTAAAACCTCTGCCTTTGGACCAGTTTTCTGAAACCCGGGAATGTGCCAGAGAAGGTGTTACCTGGAACCTTAAAAATTCCCTCCCCGACATCAGGGTCTCAGCTCCTTCTGGTCAAATGTTCAATGAATATTTCAAATAGTTGGAGAAACCATTACAGAATGGAAAAGAGCATTATTTACTGAATGTTTTAATTATTTTTTTTTTTACTAAAGCTTTAGCAGACCTCACTGGAAAAACATTATATATAATGATTTTATGACATATTTTCATGAACTATTCCAGAAACTATTTTTGATGGCAGCACAATACAAATAGACTAAATGTTTTGATTTGCTTTGGGTGAAACATATAGCATGAAAAAATAAAAGTGCTTTTTCAAGCAGTATTTTATTTGCAAAGTATCTTCACTGCTTTCTCTTTTACACCAGGGATGGCAGGTCATTTTAGCAGGCCACCTTAGGAAAAAACCTCGTACTTCATGAAAATGCCTAGAACCGATTAATCTGCATAGGAAGAAACAAATTTTTCACCAAGTTCTCAGAGGAAACCCTATGAACAAGCCCAGTGAAAAAAAAAGCTGAGACATGAAAAGTAATGGAAAAGAATGTGCAGTTTTTTCACAGCCTTTCAAACTGTTTGCAGTTCAGTTATTTATTGAAGGAATTCAATTCTGCTTATGTTCCATATATATATATACTTGTTTTATATGAACTTGCAAAAAAAGTAGATTATGTCGTATTATTTGAGGGTATGAAAACAAAGCAGGTGGGTAGGTTTCTTTTTCTGAAAAAAAAATATCAGCACAAATACCAGGGACCAGGAAGGAACTCTTCCTCATCTGTTACAAATAAATAAAAAATTAAGTGAGAAATCAAGTTCTGACCGTGGTTTGCTTTTGTTTGTTTGTTTTTCAGAAAATATCACGCATTCCCAAACTTTTAACAAAATAGAGCTGTGTTTGGGCAATATAGCCATATATTGAGCTAGATTTATTTATACGTATATGCACACACAGAGTGCACAGTAAATTTTAGGTAAGATAGTCAAATATTAGGAGTACTGGCAAAATGTGGCTCCTTAAATCTCATCTGGGAAATATAAGTGAAGTAACTTTCTAGGGCTGTGCCTAGATAAGTCTAAGTGAACTGGCATCATTTCACTTAGATGGCAGAGGATGGCGATGGCAGACTCCCTGCACGAGACCCTCTCCTGAGCTCTGAAAATATTTCTCTGTCCAACGCAAAACCGTTTTCAGCTAAGTAAGACACGGTGTTTGAAGGCTCAAGAGGCTCCATATCTTCTCTAATCACAGGCTAAGAACACACAGCAAAACTCTGCGTAAAGCTTTTTTGGGAAAAAGAAGTTAAACAGCTGTGCGGAGCAAGTATTTTAGCACTGACTGGGGCCCTTAATTGCACTCAAAAAGTGCTGATAAGTTCTTGAAAGTCTTACTGGAGCTTCAAAAATTAAATCCACAAAGGAAAGCCCAAGAACGGGAAGTTGTGATGAAGGCAGGCACACAAATGCCTAATGGGAGAAACCTACGTGAACTGGGCTCACTGGGCTTCATAAAGCCATCCTTCCCATGTGCCAATTTTTTATCTTGGTTTCTTAAGAAAATAGAGTTGCATTCACCATCCATCTCTGCTCCCAGATAACTTTTGAGCCCTTTTTATGATTTTAGCCAAATTCAATATAAAGGACCCAAAAATACCATGGCGGTCGGATAAAAGCCTGCTAATCAGTGTCCCCACCAGAGGAAAGATGGTGTGACTTCACCAGTTACCTACTGCTTGACTCACCAGTCGGCTAATCCTCAGCGCACACACCTGGTGAGCCTGTCAGCGCACACATCGCTGGGAACCCTCTCCGTTCCACTAGTGCACGTGGGAAGCGGGGGCTCCCGGAGCCTATGGAGTGGGGATGTGCAACATTAATCCAGAGGTAACCAAGCTTTGTTAACCCTGCTATTTCTAGAACAAAATATGCTACATACACTTGGGTGAAAGTATGCTCGTGACAGCATGTCAACTACTATTGAGGTGTTCTGTGGATAAGTCATAACGAGTTAAAAACTAAACTTTGGGATTAATACAGTCTCACGTGCCGGGAAAGGAACCCCATCATGGTGCAAGACAACTGGGAACCGACAAGTTCTGGGCAAGCCAGTTGTACAGCTGGAAGCCTGCCTGCTTTGGGGATGAGACCCACCACCAGCAGGTCATGGCTCTCGCTGGTTAAGCTGTGCCGGATCCTCCGCACAAAAGCGAAGCCCCCAACCCGCCAGCGGCAGATTTGGGGGTGGGGAGCGGCCCAGGTGGACTGGACGCGCTGCAGCCAGGACGGCCAATCTTTGGGGTGTGACGAGCCAAGTGCCATCGCGGGAGACGATCGCCCTCCACGATGCCCAGCCGTGAGACGCCGAGATGCCTCCAAACGGCGGGGGAGGAGGCCGGCTGGATGTGGCGAGCGGGGCCCTCCGGCCCGGCTCCGGGCAGAAGAGGCCCTCGACCTCCGCGAGCGGGCGGGCGAGGGGCTGCGAGGTGGGACGGGGGTGAGCGGGGCGCGGCGAGAGGGGGTGAGAGGGGACGGGACGAGGCCTGCGGCAAGACAAAGCCCGGAGAGCTCAGCCCGGCGCCCGGAGGAGGGCGAGCGGGAGGGCGGCGGCGGCGGCGGGGTGGCGCTGACGGGGCTGCGGGCGGGCGGCGGGGCGCGGCGGGCGGCTCCCCCGGGGGTGGGGGGGTGGAGGCGGCACCGCCCCGCCCCGCCCCGCCCGGCGCCTCGCGCTGCCCTCGAGCGCCCCCGCGCGCAGCCGCCGGGCGCCCGCCCGCCCGCGGGGAGGGCGGCGGGCAGGTGCGCGGCGGCTGCGGCGTGAGGCGGCGTTGGGGCCGTGTCCGCCCGCCACCGCCGCCCCTCATCGCGGGCTGCCGCCGCCGTCGCCTTCCCGGCGTGAGCACCGGTTCCCTCCTGCCGCCGCGGCTGGCTGCCGCCTCCTCCTCCTCCTCCTCCTCCGTTCCGTTCCAGCCCCCGGGGGTGCCCGTCGGTGGGTGCGTGACCCCCGCCCAGCCCCTGCGCTCGCCTCCCCACCGCGGCCGCCGCAGCCCCGCTTAGCCCGGCCACCATGGCGCGCGGGAGGTAAGCGAGCTCCCTTCACCCCCTCCTTCGCGGCGGGGCCGCCGCCGGGTCTCGCCCTCCCGCCGGTGCCGCACCTGCCGGGGGGCGCGGGTGGGTCCCGCCGGCTGGCGGCTGCGGGGAGGAGCGGGGGGGTGGGGGGGGCGGCAGGCGGGTGGTTTTTTTTCCCCCGGTGCTGAAGGAAAAAGTTGGGCTGGGCGGAGGCGAAGCGGCTCCGCATTGTGTTGCGTTCGGGCGCGGGTGTTTCCCTGCGGGCGGCGGCGGGTCTACTTCCGGGTTCGCACCTTTTTTTCCTTCGCCGCCGCTCCGCGCCCCCGCCCCCGCCGCTGCCCTCGAACGGAGCCGCAGCCTCCGCCGCTCCCCCGCCGGGACGGAGGGAGAAGGGGTGGCGGGGCCGCTCCGCACGTCCAACACGAACGACGGCAGCAGTCGTGGTAGAGGGAGGGCGAAGGGGCGCAGCCTCCCCCCCCCCCCCCCCCACGAACGAGCGGGGCGCAGCGCCGCGGCGGCGGCGGCCGGGGCCGAGGTAACGGCCGGGCAGCGGCGGCGGGGACGCTGCGGCAGCCCGACGCCAGGGGGCGGCCCGCGCCCCGCCGCCGCCGCCACCGGATGGCGGTGACCGCCCGGCGAGCCGCTGCGACCGAAGCCGGGGGGCGGGCGGGGAGCGGGGCGGAAGGGAAGGCTGGGGAGGAAAGCGGACGGACAGCGGCGCGGGACCCGCCGGGCGCCGCTCCTCGCTGCGAGGCGGCCGCGGAGCGGAGGATGGGGCCGCGGCGGCGCGCCCCGAAGGGCGCGGGGTTTGGCCGGCCTGTGGTAACCACCGCCGGGGCGGGCGGGGGCGAGGGGCCGGGGCGGGCTCCGCTGCTGCCGCCGCCGCCGCCGGCGGCGGGTGTCACGCGCAGCGCCGTGTGCGCGGTGCGGGGGGTTTAAACGTGGAGCGGTGGCGGGGCCGCCATTTTGAATGGCTCCCTGCCGCGCCGCAGGCAGCGCGGGGTCGCAGCCGGCCGCTGCCCGCCCCCCGCGGGGCTGCGGGGAGAGGGGCCGGGGCGGTGCGCGGGTGCGGGGCGGGCTTGCCAGGCAACGGCGGCGTGTAGCCTGACGGCCGGCTCTGAGGCGGAGTGCCGACGGGACAACAAATAAAAGTGCAGAAGTGCCTCCAAAGCGCCTCGTTTCTCCTTGTCTGGTTTCCCGCCCGGGGGGGTGGGGTGGGAGAGAGGCGGCGGGGTCGGTTTGGTCGGTGGGCGCCGGCGGGCCCGCTGCCGTGCGGGGAGGTAGGATGGCATCTGGCCCTGCTGCGGGGCTGCGTCGCGCCTACACCGCTGCTGGCGGCATCGCGGTGGGCGCTGGTGGCCGAACGCCGGCAACTGCATTCGGCTGCAGTGATTATTAGGCTGTAGCAAATCGTGCAGCGAATCAGCTAAACAGCCAGTAAATTACTTTAAAAAAATTGGCAAACAGCAGCAATGCACGTCAATATTTTGCTCCAGCTGTTACAAAAGATGAAATTGGCGTATCTAAATAAATCTGAAAACTCTTGGTTAGTTCTTAATCTCTTTTTGCTTCAGCACGAGGGAATTACCTATTTTAAGCTGATAAACATATTACCTAAAGAGATTTCATTCATTTATTTGTTTCTCTCTTACCGGTTATTGGCTTGTTAGTGGTTGTGAGTAAATTATGTATGATGTTCTTACAGTCACGGGACGAAATAGTAGTGCACTCTACCAATTTACAGGAGTTGTGCTTTTTTCCTTACATAACTGATCTTGCTGGTTTTTTTAAATAGGCCATACATGAGGCGGGGTTTTTTCCCCACTCTCACAGGCTGTTTGGGAATTTCACATCTGCATGGAAACACTATTAATAGTTGCAAGTACACAGCAATGTCCTGCCATGAAGAACTCATCAAATACTAAGAAAATAATTATGGTTAAATTTGGTTGTAGTTAAATATAGTTGTATGTAGTTTTAGTGGTATATGGATATAATATTGTACTAAAATGCTAAAGTGTGTGTTTAGTCTTAAATTGATACCTGTGTACTTTGCTTTACAGAACATTTTATTTTTAAAGCACACTAAAAAAACCTTAAAACTTCAGAGGAGGCACCACTTTTGGACAGCTATTTATAAGATATGGAACTAAGCCATACCTCTTGAAAGAATTATGATTTTTTTTTTCCCCTTGGTATAAAGTAGTAAGAATCAATATTGAATTAAATTATGACCTTAATTATTAATATACCAGGAAGCCAAGTTCCCTTTGCAGTAGTGAAGCGGATCATGTATGTAAGGGCAGTAGTGATTACAGCTGATGCTTGCCCCGTGTAACTAGTTACAAAAATGCAGCTGTCATAAAAACTCTGCCAGTGTGCGTGTGACAAAAATAGCTCTCTTCTCCTCTGTTTTTAAAATACATTCTGTGAAAGGCAGGTGTTGCCATCTCAGTTTTATCAGCAATTTTTGTTTGTTTAAACCGGAGAATGTGTTAAAAATTTCAGAAAAGGAAAAATGGTGATAAATAAATGAAGAAGGAAATCCCAAACCCCCTCTCTCTCCTAGGCCTGAGCGGCTGCTGCCTGAGCCATTGCCAGGGTGCAGTGGTAGGTTCACCGACAGCGTTTCAGGCCCCGTCTCCGAGCACCCGAATGAATTTTAGGGCCCGAGCGGTTAAAATACGTGTTCTCCTCTTTTTCTGTTTCGTAACCCGGTGGTGGTGTTTTGATTGAATCGCAGCCGAACCCCGCGACACGCCGGGCGGGAGGTAGTTTCCAGAGGAACCATTTTTTCCCCCCCCTGGGCGAGGATCCTGAGCGCCCCGCGTCCCCAGGCGGAGGGAGGGCTCGTCCTGCGGCGTAGGGAGCCGCCGGTTACCGAGCGCGGGGGAGCCCGGGGGGCGGCGGCCCCGCCTCCGCCCGCCGCGCCGCTGTCCGCGGTGCTGAATGCCGCCCGCCAGCCATGTTGGTGGCGGCCGGAGCCCGCCGCCCCGGGGAGGGCCCGTTGTGCCCTGCCCGCTCCTGTCCGCCTACGCCTGTTTGTGCATCGTTCGCAAGGGGTCACGGTAGGGAAATGCTGTCACCAAAAGCCTTTACGCAATACTTTGCGTGCCGAATATCGCCTCGGTGCTGAACGCTGGTAGTAAAATCCATGCCCGAAATACTGTAGCGCTTTCTTCTTCAGAAAATGAGCCCTTCCAGCAATAAAGATTGTTTGTAGACAACTTGCGATGTGTAATTTTAGCTGTATGAAATGGAAGTGCTGCTGAAACCCACAACTAGACAGGAACTCGCTATTTGCTATTTTTAACCATAGGTTCAGTTTATGAAAGGGCGTTCTGAAAGCTAATATCAAACCAGCGTGTCATCAGTGAGAACGAAATAACCACTGGTAGGATGGAGAAGGTTCAAGAAAAAAAAAAAAAAAACAGGCATCCAGCAGCAGTACAAACACACGAGCTTTTTTTCTTTCTCTCTTTAAGAAAAGACAATTAAATTTTGAAAGGTGTGCAATCTAGAAGATTTTTTTTTCCTAAATTCACTTGAATATGCTTCAGCGTCTCTAGTAGAGTAAAAAAATAATAATTAAAAAAAAAAAAAGCTTTTTTTTCACTACAGAGACAAGTGTTCATTTTCTGTAATTGTACACTGGGTATTTCAAATGGAGTTGCATAATAAAAAGCAAATACGCTATTCTGGTTTCATGTGTAGAGGCTAAAAAAAAAAAGACAAAAACAATCTGATGTGTTTCATATGGGTAGATAACAATTTTAAAAATTTACAGACTTTTTAACATTCTGCTTCTAAAAATAGAATGAATTGATATGCAGGGTCTTCAAATTAAAGGTCAGAGGTGACAAACCAGGACAAAGGTCATGCAGCTCATTTTCAAGCAATCAGTTTCCAGTTTTTTCATGGTTGAACAAAAGCTTAATTATACAGAAAAGCAAGGACTGTAATATTTAACTAGTCCATTTTAACAGAGAAATAAAGATAGATTTGCACAATTCCCTCTTCCTGAATGTGGCTGTAATATGGAATTGTTTGTGCTGCTGTTACTGATATAAAGATACGTCTGTCTACATTTAAACATTTAAATGCATTTCTTAATTTAACATTTAATAGTCTACCATCTGTATTTAGCATTAGTACTTGAGAACTAAGAGAAGACCGTGTAGCCATTTTCTGCTTTTTCAGTGATCGTATCAAAAAAAGAGGTCAATCCTGATTATACACACTGATTTCAATAAACTTAAATTGCAGGTCCATGCATTTTGGCATTCATGCACGTATTTATTATTTCTAGCAAAGCACTTTCCTTCCCCAAAATCCTGCTTCCAGTCTGCAGCATTCTCTGTGTCACTGTGCAGTAATTACACAGACCTAAAACCTGACTGTTTAACTAATACATGTATGTGATTATGTTTTTATTATATGCAGTGTAGTATTCTTTCACTAATTAAGTAAGATTCAGGGTTCTTATAAATTTGAAGGGATTGTTTCAATGTTTATATTAATAATATCGCATTTACACTAAACCACATTTCCATAAATATTCTAAAGGTATTTAATAAATGTTCTGTAGGTAACATTTTATATATATTTAGACCATGTGCAGTATTGCAACACCTAAGGATAATGCCCACAAATTATACTGTTAAAATTTGTACACTCACTAGTATTTTTGTATCATATCGTAGGTTTTTGCTTTTCTTTCAGACATGGTGTCTCCTGTGCCTACTTCAAATAATGGTGTGTGCACTGATTTTAAAGATGTTCATCTTTGATTTTTAGTTACATATTACTGATGTTTCTGTGTATTTTTTTTTTCTGGTTTGAATTAATGATCTATCTGGTTTATAAAAAATGTCCATTCTTTATTTGTTCAGTTGTTTTAAACAGTGAGTCAGTCAAAAGGTATGAGATACAGGACTGCTGTCCATTCCAGATAAATGAGAAAAATGTCATACAATGTGGACTATCTGTACTTCTAGGAAAGTTAATATTCGTTGTAACACTCATCTGTTGTTTTATAACCTTTGGTTTGATTGTTTTAATCCACAATATCCATAACAGTATTTGGTGAGCATGTTATGAAATACAAATGATAAAAAAATTTTCATCTTTATTAATGCTCTCAATAATTTGGTGATTAAGAAAAAAAAAAGCAAGAAAGAAGATTCTGTGTTTTGTAGGTAAATGGCACATACAAATAAACCAAAAAGTCTACGCAAATGAAAGGATATGTGAAAGATGTGTGAATTCCATGAAAACAAGTATTAGATTAATGTCAAACATCTCAGAAAGGAGGTCTGAAAAAAACATACTAAAATTGTTTAAAAACCAAACAAAAATCTATAGATTATATTTTTAAGAATACAATTTCTTGTAGTGCCATCACTTTTGAGGGGATGATGTTAAAGTCTTAATTGGTTAGAGTATTTTTATAACCTAAACAAAAGTTGTAAGTTATAGCATTTGTTTTTAGAACAGAATTAATCTTGGTTTAATAATGGTTTTGCATTGAAGAAAAAGCATGTACAATTCTGGATTAAAAATGTAGCATCTCTACATTGAATGTGAACAATTCACATTCAATTTAGTATAATCAGGGAGAATGGGAAAAAACGCATTTTTCTTTAAAAATTAAAGCTTAAATACTGAATTCACCTTGTTGCCATAATGACTTTTTCTTAATTTGGCCTTTAACATTTATCTTCAGAGCTTCATTTGGCTTTGTTTTGTTTGCAAATTGTTTTGTTTTCAAGTGGGGAAATACTTACAATATATGTAGTTTCTCATAGAAATAAATAACTACAAAATAAATTAGTGATCAAGCTCTGAAAAATATGTTTATCTATCAAAATATGATGATTTGAGAATTGTGGCTTTTAAAGTTTTTTTTCCTTGCAAAGAACTGATACTAAATAACATAAAAACCACAAAAAATCGCTCTGAAAACAGCTGCAATAAGATCACAAGGTAGTTTTCTCATTGTTTCATTCGCTGTGTAGCAAATCAATGTGTGGCAATTTCAATATGCCCATGCTAACAGTAAACTAGGAACAAAATACTTAAAATATGAAGGAAGTAGAAAAACAGTAGTAGAGGAGGGTGATGTGTTTTATGTTTAAATTGTGTATTTAAAAAAATTCATCTTTGAATCTTACAAAACCTTGTTTGAAACTTACTTATTTTACATTGCTTTTTATTAAATAATTATAGTTGCTTAAGATATGTATATTCAAATTGCAGGTTATACGAAATCAAATACACTAAATATGAGAATTGTGTATACCTAATTTAAATCCTTAAAACAAAAATAATCTTGTTCAGTGTGTTCCTTTAGTATATATTATTAAAGTTTTAACCTAAATAATTCCTAAGTAGTTTTTAATGCTAAAATAATTGTCAATATTAATACAATAATACTACTTCATTTTGAAGAGAAACTTTGATCCTATTTAAATAGTTGGTAGGTTTTTAGTGGCTCCTATTCTGATGCAGGGTTTTATTACTCCTTTTCATTGCCCAAAAGAATGACATTAGTAACAACGGGGGAAGGACATTTTACCTTTCTCTATTTCTGTTCTCACTATAGTCAGATGACATTCTTAAAAGTAGCTAGAAGGTGCATAACTGGATGTTTGATCTTCAAAAATGTGTACTTCATTTCTTAAAAGCTAAGGTATGCTCCCCCTCTTTTTATATCTGAGAAAAGCATACCTGGACTATTGCCAAGCTACTTTAATTACTTCAAACTGTAATTACCCTTCTTCAGATCAGTGACAAAATTGTGTGAAATCAGTAAAGAAAGACTACATTTTAATTTGCTAGTTGTTAAATTAATTTTTTTGAATCAGCATTTTTTAAACGTTTCAGCATCTCACATGCACTTGTTATAAACTTCATTTGCTAAAAAATCAATGGTCTAAGAAGAAAAGTATGGAAGAAAAGCAAAGAAAATTATGGCTAGACTAAGAATAAAATTGTGTGAGCTTTCAAGTTGTCGTCCTCCCCACCTTAATTACATAAGGACATTGACACCTGAGTGTACATTTTTCTTATTTACGCATTTCAAACTATTTTACTGAATGAAACAAAAAGAGAGTTAAAACAACGAAAACATCTCAGGAGAAAGTCCATTATTTAGAATTTTACATTAAGGAATTCATGTGCATACTCTTAAAACTAGTTAATTTAAAGTATAAGACAACACTCATTTCTGATGTTTGAAGTCAAAATACTGTGTGCATAGTGCTTCTAACCAGCAGTCAAGAACTGTAAACAAGAATAAAGTGTTATTTAATTTTTACTGACGGTTTCAAAAGATAGACAGCAAAGTTTGTTGATTAGAAAATGTGTTTTCTAAGTTAATATATCTGAACAATGTGTGTATGTGTATATATATGTTAAAAAGCCGATGTTTTATGCTCTTTCTATGCTTGGGTTCTGTATAGGGAGTTTTTAAATTTTGTATATACTTTCCAGCATTCACCCATTTAAGTCTTCGCTCCTGATGAGTTAACTAAAAGAGCTCTTTTAAAATTGAAATGTTTTCCTTTATTCCTTTGCATCACTATCATACTTCTTTTGTTATAAAATAAAGCATTGGTGGGTTTTGTTCTCTAGTTCTTCTGCACTCTGGTTGTACTTATAATATTCAGCATTCTTTCAAAAAAATACTGCTGGCTTTATTCCATGGAAGAAGTCAGTCCCCTGGCTGCTACTGACTATGAAAGAAACAGGTTTAACATCTGAATTTTTGTTTTTAACTTATTTTTGAAGAAAAGTGTATAACTTATTTAATGGGCTAACTACATATGTCTGCTTTACTTTCATCCAAGCAAATTAAGTTTCTGAATCTTTTGCCAGCAAACTTGCTTAAGCTATTGAATTCAAAACAATGCTTATCGAAGGGATTTTTTTCTTTTTAAATGGGTATAAACTTACTGTTATTTTCTACTGACTGATAAGTTGTCAAAAAAGCCCCAAAAGTATATAAGCTGTTAAGTAAGTTAAATTACAGAATGTGCTACCTGTAAGGAAAGGTGGATTACCTTTGTTGGATGTCTGTCAGTGTGTCTTTAGCCGATACTACTCTTTTCATTGTATTTCCTATCCTGCAATAATTCCATATAGTGTTCTGTTACATTAATTTTTCTGTGCCTACTGTTACAGTACCCTTCCACATGCTGTGAATGCATAGTTAAAACAAGGATTGCTTTCAAAGCAAGTAACTTTTTCTCTAAAAAGATCTTGCTGCCTAGTGCATAATTCCTGAACAGATGTATTTTGTTATTTGCAGTTACAGAATTCATGTAAATGCCAAGATAGTTACAAAACTAAAATGCCATGGTTTTTTTCTGGTTTTGTACTGCATAAGGAGGCATAGGAGAGTTTACCATGGGCTGTTTTAGAGCCCAATTTTGCTTCCATTTAAGTCAGGGACTGATTTCTTAACGGCTTTCAGTAGGATGCAGTAAAATACACACTGGAATGGGAATGCCCAGGCTTTTCTACAGTAATGTCCCTTGTGCCAAGTTTTGTGTGTTGTGCTGGGAAGCTACTTATAATTACTACTTTATTAAAAAATTACATCTCCTTTTTTATCCTTAATGATCTGATATGTTTATATGACACTAAAATATGTGATGCGTACAAATTTGTTTTGAAGTGGCGATACTGGAAACAAGAATAACTTGAGCTTGTGCTGTTTTCTGTTAGTTTTTAAGAACTGTACTATTCCCGTTTGAGTCCCAGCACCGCTCCCCAAAAATATTTATTTTTAATCCCTTAATAAACTGAGCAGACTACGTGCCAAAGCCAAGAACGGATCCTTTACTCTATGCTTGCATATTTCATTATGTTGCATAAATAATGCAAGTAAATCTGAAAGACACAAAAGCCACATAGCCACAGGTTGGCAGAACAAAGAAGCAGACACAAGAGATTGGGCTTCAGTGCTGGAAGGTGTAAAAGCAGAGTTAGGTTTAATACAAGGCAAAAGTCCACACAATTCCAGTGGAAAATTTAGTGACTACAAAAGAAGAGGAACTGAATCAGCTTGCCAGTGTTGTTGCACTGAAAAGAAAGATTGTACCATCCCCTTTTCTGATTCCTGGTGTTGGAAAGGACTCAGGATAAGTGACTGTAGGAGAAAAGAAGTTAGAGAAAATTGATTCTCATTTGTCTTTGGTCATTCTTATGTTTTTTTCACTCCTAGTGGAATATCCCATATTTTACTAAGAGAGGAAGATAACTTGTCAGGATGTGCTCTAAAATTGGAAAAAGACAAATCCTAGATTTCTCTAAAAGTTAAGAGAATTTTGCTTATAACTAAACAGGAGGATAATGAAATTCCTTGTTTGTTTTGGATGGGTTTTAGTTAAAGTAGACTACTCAAGAGACAGTAGAGGGTGATGAGGACAGGCTTGTAGCAGGTGAGTTTGTGCATGCTCCTGTCTATTCATCTTTCATTTATTAAACAAACTGGACAGCCTAAGTAACAAGCTTACTCCAAAACCGAGGTCTTTTCCTTCATGCTTCCTGCCATCTGTGGTACTCATTTTCTGCATGATGTTTTTATTTGCATTATACAAAATTAGCCAGGCTTTGGTCAACTAGATCAAAAGTACACCTTTCATGTAGTTTCAATCAAGTCACACATCTCTGTTTTTTTGACTCACTGGTTTTGTTCAGATTGAGACCTAGACTTTAATATTATTGCATGTGATGCTCTGCAATTTTATAACTGACAAAATTGACAGCACTTTTCTAGTGATACTCATAAATTGGCATCAAGTTACATTTTTGACCATGAAAGAAGCCTGAAGAATCATTTTTGTTGTTTTTTTAAATCATATACAAGGCATAAGTGATTGCTTAAGTTGTACAATTTAAGCATAGTAAAGACAACTCACTAGTTCTTAGGTTACCTATAGCAATTAAATATTGATAAAGGAAACAAACACCTTCCAATATCCTGCAAATCTGTGTCTTCTCCCTCTGTTGTCATCAAGTGCGTAGCTTTCGTAAGAGACCAATGAAAGGGGCAATGCCTTTACGGGTACTTGGGAAATAAAATAAAATAAAAAAAAGAAATAAAAAAGCAGCTGATTTTTATCTTATGCCTTGGTTATCTCATAGTGGTTCGGATGAGCTAGGTAAGTCTCAAACAGTTAATAAGTTTACAGGTCACTTCACAGAGTCAATGCCCTGGCATTTTATGGCCTTCTAATGAGCCGTTAAACTGGAGAAGAGGTAATTAAATATGGTACTCTGGTACAATGTACACAGTACTGACTCCAGCTCTCTGATTTTAGGTTCCTCAGAAGACGATGAGGTCAATCAAGAAGGTCTCCTCAGGCTCAGGTCAGTCTTCTCTGTAGCGTCTTTACATGGCTGACTTTGTATCTCTAAAGCTGAGGTGCTGCAGCACTTGTGTCCCACCGACTCAGGTGAACTTAATTCTTTGGGGGAGGGAATCATTACTTTCGTGCACAAGCCTCAGAGTTCTTGCTTGATGTAGTTTGAATGTTCTGCTTCTGCAAGACAAATAAACAATTACATAAGGAAAGTTTATTTGCAGTAACCCACCACCAGATGCCCGTTGTAAACTGTAGGAGCCCGCACGCCCTTAGGAACGCTTCCGCACTACCCCCCGCCCGCGGCCGCCCGCGGTTGTAATTCCTCCAGCTATTTGTACGTCAAGTCCCAGCGCCAGCTGGCCCTGATCGCCACGCAGCCCCCTCTGATCGCCACGCCGCTTCCCTCCGGCCGCAGCCCAACCGGGAGAGCTGCCCGCCCGTCCCTGCCTCCCCCGACGGCGGGCGCGGCCCTTCCCGGGCGCCGGCGCATGCGCGGGGCGGCGGGCAGGGGGCGCGGAGCTTCCGCGGCAGGCGCACGTCCCAGAGACACTTGTAAAACAGCCGTGCCCCCGGTGCCCCGCAACGGGGAGCGCTCGGTGCGGCGGCAGATAGCCCTGGGCTGGCGCTGGCAGGTTTTACCGGTGTGCCCGGGCGGGAGGAGGCTGCCGTGCGGCGGGCGAGAGCCCCCTGGGCGGTTGCCCGGCGGGGAGGATGCGCGCCCCGCACCGAGCCCGGGTGCGATTGTCCCGGGTGAGGGGACGGGCTGGAGCGGGGCGCAGAGCTGCCCGCTCACCGCCCTGCGCCCGCACCCTGGGAGGGGAAGCGGTGAAACCGGACCGCTCTCCGCCGGCGCGGTTACTTCGGGCGGGCAGCCGGTCGTTCCGCAAGGGCCGTTCTTCCCTGAGGCGGGGGGGGGGGGGGGGTTGGTTGAGCCCTGTCAGACGGTTTCCCACGACGGCTGGCTGCAGCCCCCTTAAATCCGCCGGGGAAGCGGTCGCTCTCGGTTGCGAATCCGCCGCTGAGAGACAGTTAATGCACGTGAGAACCACATCCTGCGGCAGAGCGCTCCGGGTGGGTGCCCCCCGCGTCCTCCTGCCCTCCGACCACACGCGGGATCCCGGCAGTGTTTTATAAACCCGCCGGCAGAGATCCGCGGGAGGCAGGGTGGACCGCGCAGCCCCGACACCCGCCGCTTTTCATTTCGACAGGAAAATATCAGTAAAGCGTTTGAAACCGCGCTGCGGCCGTCAATTAAAATAGCGGCGAACGGCGGGGAGATCCTTCGGGGAGGGCCGCCCCGTCTCAGTACCGAAGGCAGAGCCGGGGCTGCGGGGAGCGGCGGCGGTTGGCGCCGACCTCAGGTGTAACGGCTGAGGGGCGGCGGGACCGTGTCCTCCTCCCCGTTCCCCCTTTCCCCACGGCGAACCGTCCGCCGCCGAAAAGAAAGTCCGCCGGGGCCCCGGTGGCAACCCCCGCCCTCGACCCTGGCGCATCACGGCGGCGGAAAGGGAAGGCGGTTTTGGCGCCCAAACCGTAGGTGAGGAGGGTTTTGGCGGGAAGAGCTCGGGCACGGGCAGAGACCCTTGGCCCGGGGGGTCTCTGCCCTGAGGAAGCGGACGGAAAATTCCCCCCCCCGCCCCGCGTTAGTAAAGAGTCGCTTTCGATTGAAAACACGTAAAAACCACGACGGGCGTCTTATTCGGTCAAACATCGGCGGGAACGGCGCTGTCGCGCGTGGGGCGGCCGCGGCGCGAAGCAACCGACCCCGATAAGTGAAGAAGGAGGGGGGGGGGGGGGGGGGGGCGGAGGGGCTCTCCGGCGCCGTTCCTGGTTTTCCTGTCCGGCCGCTCGTCGGCGAGAAATGTTGGCTGCGCTTTGAAATGGGAAGTCGTGGCAGCACCCCGAGCTCTGCTTTCAAGTGTAAAACACGCGTTTTGTTTCAAATGCACGCGGGGCGGGCGTTTGTTTGACCTTTTTTTTTTTTTCCTGTTTTGTTTTTTGGAGGAGGGTGTTGGGGTTTTTTTTATATTTTTTTTTTTCGGGGAATAGAAGAAAACAAAGTTAGGAGTTTAAAAGTTTTAGGAAGGTGACGAATTGGAAAAGCCACGCCGCTGGTTTTGGTTACATAGTTTCAAGTGAGCTCTTACTCTGCATTTGGAAAGACAATGATTCCAGCTTCCTATAATTGTCTTTACCAAAATTAGCATCTATTTAGCGAAATATAAGGACAGAAATATCTTTCTTTAATATATGAACTATTACTATTAAACTAACTTTTCCACTATATATTTTTTTTTCCTGTAAAGCTTTTTCCACCTTTATCCTCTTGGCTGTCCCCCCCTCCCCCCGATTCTTTGCGACTGAATTTTGGAGGGGTGTTGGTGGGTTGGGTTCCCCCCTCCCTTCTTTTTTTTTTTTTTATTTTTTTCTTTTTTTTCTTTTTCCGGAGAGTTCCCAGCTGGCAGCAGCTCTCTACCTTCCACAAAACTTGAAAGGCTGATGTCCCTTGCAGGAAATGAATGAGTCGATAACATCTGACACCAGTGACCAGTCCAGTGACCCCAACCTTAATTCCACTAATACTGGAGGCCTGAAAATCTCAGTAAAGACCCTTTGCAAATCTCCCCCCTCCCGCCCCCATTTTACAAAATCTGCATTTATTTTGCAATATATTAAATACTTTGCAACAAATGTATTGATATATGTTCATTTATTTACGTGGTTTTGTAGTCTTTCAGTTATTCATCGAAGAACATACTACACTGAACTTCCTTTTAACTGAAATTTGCTAACGAGACTTTCTTTTTTTTTTCCATTTAATGAACTCAATCAACTCATTTGTGTCTGTTTAACCAATACTCTAGCCTCTAAGGAATTTTCATACCAAATGTCGGTAGAATAAATCAATCTGAAAAAAATAAAGACCTTTAAAACGGTATTAAACAGAATACCTTCTGTCTCCTCGAAGGGAGGGACAGGGAGAGCTTGTGTTTTATAAATGTGCCATTCTGTTTGAAGAAATGTAGCCTTGGCCACTTCAAGTAAGTGGTGCAAGTGGGTTTTTTTCTTCCGGTAGCCTTAATTTCTTGTTCATAGCTGAGGTTTCACGTGTGTTAAAATCTCATACGTTTGTTATATATTAGATATCGCCCGGGTCATAAGATCCAAGCATATAAAATTACTGGCGATTTAATATTGTAAAATAATCGCTGTTGTAAAGGGGGGGGAGTTGGTTACGAGCAAAAAGAAGTGGTGTGTTGCACGAATGCGTAGGGCAGGTCAGTGTAGGAAGTCGACCTCCACTGTTGAAATAACCTATAGGAAATTTACGGTTGAAGACTGCAAAGGAATTTCAGGATTTAAAGCTTCTGCTCCACTTGCCAGGCTGCTTGTATTTGTACACTTTTGCCCACCCTCGCTTCTTTCTCGCAAACGGTCAAACTGAGCACCTTGGTATTTCACACAGGAGGAGAAAAAAAAAAAAAAAAAAAAAAAAAGAAAGAAAAAAAAAGGCGCTAGCAGGGGAATTTACGCTTTCCTGAAAGGCAACAAAAGGAGTAAACAGGCCCATCGGGGCAAAGGCGTCCCCCGTAATTGGGCAGACTGATCGACGCCACTTCCAAAACAACAGCAAGTGCTTTGCAAATTCATAAACCCCTTGGATTGGGGTTCTGCACGGATCGCTGTTGCTTTGGCTTTTGTTTGTGTGTGTCCTTGGGATAAGAGAGGATGCCGGGGGCGGGGGGAGGAAGGGGCTTTAATAAGAAAGTAATTGAGCTCAGGTTTTAACAAGGTATAGGCAACGTTTAAAGGTTCCACAACACTGGATGTAAAGCGAGGTGATCGTGAGGCGGGGGTGGTGAGAACAGAAAAGGCAAAAATCTTGATGTTTTCTGATGTTTGATCTGTACCTTTACACTGAAGGAGATAGGACGAATGGAAAATAAAACGGAACCTCAGTAATGGGGGGTGGGAGGTGTTAGGTGGCTAAAAACTGTTTTTAAAATAATCGGCCGTAAGCGCAGCAACAGCGGGGGCTTGCGGGCGCGTCGGCAGCCGCGTACCTGCGGGAGCCGGAGGGGAGTGCCTTTGTACCGAGCCCGTTACACACAACACGTTTCTCTTCCGAGTTGGATCCCCCCTCCCGCTGGCACTGAAGCCTTAAAACAGCACTCCCCGGTCAGCGTTATTCCTCCCCTCTTTGTCTTCTTCCTCCGGCTTTTTTTTTTTTTTTTTTTCCGCCTTCCTCCTCTCCAGCAAATCCTTTTCTCTGTCAGCCCTCCTCCTCCTCCCCCCTCCTCCCTCCCTCCCTCTCTTTCCCTCTCTCCCCCACGCTCCTGGGGAACAATCGCTGCTGACTGAGGTTCACTCCAATGTTAGGCTTGAAAACTGGGCTCTTATTTAGGAAGTCATTAATCACATCCCCTCCCCCGGAAAGAGATGGCGGAGAAACCTGTGAAGTACAATTCTTCGCCCCATCCCCCTCCATAAATGTTTTGAAACGCTAAACCTCCGCACATTTCTGGGCCGTATTAAGGTGATACCGCGTTTCCGGCGCGCTTTTCATTTGAATGCGAAATTAGTAACGTGCAGCAAAGGCGTGAAGTGGCGGCGGCCGCCCGGGAGCCGCGGCACACGCACACACACACACACACACACACACACACACGTGGGTAGGGAGAGGCAGATTACACACACACACACACACACACACACACACACACACACACACACACACACACACACACACACACACACACACACACACCCCTCCTGCCCGGGACGCGGGCTGTGCCGGGCACCGACACGGGGAGCGGAGCCGGGGTCTGGCGTGGGCAGCGCCGCGGGGGCTCCGGGAGAGGACGGTGCCGGGAGGCAGCGGCGCTGCGGGTGGGGGGTGGGGGGGGGGCTTTGGGGCGGCTTCTCTTCAGGTGGAAAGGGCGATCCGGGTACACGCACGGCCGTGTTTTGCGCAGACGGTAACGTGCTGATGCAGATGCCTCCCGACATACCTACTGCATGTCTGTACACACGCGTGTCTCTCATGTGTGAGCATCTCGCCTTCGCGTGTGTGTGCGCGTACCCCACCTACAGCGTGCACACGCACCCCAATAACCTCCTCCGCGATGTATTTGTTGTTCTCTGGGCTGTATCTAGAAAGGCGGGGATCTTCCTACGTATTTGTGCATGCACGAGAGCGCAGAAACCCCAGAATAATACGTCATCTCGATTTCCCGTAAAGACGCGTGCAGATTAGCTGTCGAGAAAAAAAAAAAAAAAAAAAAAAAAAGACGTGTTGGAAATTTCTTGTCCATTCATAAATTATTTTGGTGTGTCAGCCTAGTTGAAATGGCGATTGGCTGCTCCTGCCTCCTGCCAACCCCTTAAGGATCCGATGTGAAATTAGTAGCAAGAAAGCATGTAATTGACCAAGTCACGTGTGCGCAGGGGGCCAGAAACGGAGCGAGAGAGAAGGGGAAAAATCAAAAGAGGGAAAGCACATTAGACCATGCGAGCTAAATTTGCGATCGTTCAAAATCAGGATGTTAGATTAATGCAGAAGACCACTTCGATCCACAGGGAAAGTTTTCATCTCACGAGTTTGGAGCAGAGGGCCCGTGGGGCAACATGGCCGAAGGTTAATTTTCTTTTTCTATTGTTTTACTATGATTTTCGCTCGCTCGCTTGCTCTCTCCCTCTCTCTCCCCCCCCCTCCCCTTTCTCTCCCCCCACCCCCCTTTTAACCCAACTATGCATTACCCTTTTTTAGCAGCTCGCGCAAGGGGGCTTTCTCCAAACCCATTGTTACCCAGCTCAGAAACTGTTCCGTACCGCCCACACCGATTCACAACTTGAAAAGCTTTCAGGGGGCTATTGTTTGAATTGTTCCTGTTTGATTAAGCACAGTTGCAGTGGTGGGATGAGAAAACGGCCGTACACCTGTCCCAACTTTAATCGAAAGTTTATTCCAAGAAGGGATGGATACGCGTTGGAAAATAGTGGTTTCGGCGCTGCATGTGCAATAACCAGTTGTGCAATCTACCCAATTTCGCTTATTCTCTCTCCTCCACCCCTCCTCGGCCGACCTCCCCCCTCGCCCCCCGGTCCTGCGCCTTGCGAGGAGAGACTAATTGGGCTGAGAATTTCTGTTGAGAAATGGGATCGGTGTTAAAGCAGCAATATTCAAGTAAAGTATCGCGTTCCGTGCTGTAATGTGGCTGAAAGATGGAGTTAAATGGAAAAATACACGTATGTACAGAAACGTGGGCTGCCCTGGGCAAAGAGAGAGGGAGAGCCTCCGTACGCAGTGCTTCCTCTCTGTAACCTCCGGTGATTTTATTTTTTTACGTATTTTGGGGAGAAGGTCGTTTATTTTAGAATTTAGGAAAAAAATCAGCTTGTTCGCCGTTTGCTTTTTTGATTTTGTTTTGTTCGCCTTTCTTCCCCCCCCCCCCCCCGTTTCTTCTGTAGTAACTCCTTTATACAGTGGCAAAAGGATGTTACCAGAATTTAACTCTTTGCTTTGCATCTTGTCCCCCCCTTCCTTCTTTTTCTCCCCCCTTCTCCCCCACACTCCCCCCCCACCCCCCCCACCCCTCCCGCCTTTCCCTCTTCCTCAGCAGGGGCGAGTAAAGGTGGAGACGAGCCCGGGAAGTTGCCGGAGCAGGAAGAAGAGGAGGAATCCCAGGTTTTGCACGGAACCGGCCATTGCAAATGGTTCAATGTGAGAATGGGATTCGGGTTCATCTCCATGAGCAACCGAGAGGGAAGCCCCTTGGAGTCTCCGGTTGATGTCTTTGTACACCAAGTAAGACTCATTTTTGTCTTCCATCTCAGCCTGCCGCATTTGGTTGAGCGCTAGTGGGACTCTGGTTTCATGTGAAGAGAAATAACCTATTTTTCCTAGGTATTTAGGTACATCTGTAACTAAAAAGTTGCCTTAGGTAGTGTTTTTGTTGGCAGAGTACGCTTTCGGTAAATAAGGTCGTTAGATTGTGCTTAGTTTCTGTGGCCGGATAATGTTGTTTCTTCATATCTGGCTCCTTGGTTAGAAACTTCTCCTGTGCTTTTTATTTATTTTCAAATGCCGCACTTTTTCTTTTTAACAAGGATTATCACTTGGCACCAGACTGATCAGGAGCAGATATGCCTTTCCTTGGAAACTGATTAAAATTAAGCTTGCAAAAGAATAAATAAACGTCGGGTTTCATACAGATAACATTCGAATACAATTTTTAAACGCTTTTCTTGTAAACCTCGAATTGCGTTTTAAGAGCTCATCTGAGATTAGTTAGTGAAATTAAGACATAATTATAGCGTTATTTTTCAGTAATTCAGACCTGCGAGCGTCCCTGTGGTGATACACTGAAGCGTGCGTGTGGTTTGGTTGGTTGATTTTTAAATATTCCTTATTAAAAAAAAAAAAAGAGTGATTAAGGGATGGGACCAAAAGCAGGGTCTCTGTGAGGCTGTTCGGGAGAGAAGGCGCCTGTGGCCCTTGTTTTTATTTTTAAGCACAGCAGCGGGAACGGCGTTCGTGCTGGGACCGTGGAAGCTGGTGTGAATGCCTTCCTGCAAAGGAGTTTCAGATGCAAGATACGTACAAAATGAGAAAGTTAAGGGAGCTTTTCCCAAGGTCTGTAGCGTGGTTTGTGAAGAAGGAGCTTGTGTAGACCTTCCCTGGCCCTTCTGCTAGTCAGTCTCCAGTTGCAACAACGCTATTTTGAATTGCACCCGTCTTCTCTGTGATCAGGGATCAGAAGAGCGGTATCAGGTAAAGAGACCATTTTGGGTTTGGCAAGGGCCATGTTAGGAAGGCAAAAAGGCATCTTGACTTTTTACGTGGTTGTCCATTTTCTATGACGTTTGCAATGACGGGGCAGGGGGGTGTTCCGTGATTATATAGTGATTCCCTTTTAATGTTCCATTTGGTGGCCCGGCCATATTTTGTGGTAACTTTCATCAGGCTTTTTTAAAGAATGCATTTTTCATTAGGTTAATAAAAAGGTGACTGAACTTGAGAGTGCTGCTACTGTGGCGCGTTGCCTTGCTCCTTGCGGTGCTGGAGTGGATTTCTGATCTTGCTGGCTTACGTGTACCCTGTGCCTAAGGGCCTGGGCATCAATATTAGCTGTTTGCGTCTGGAGTTATGTACAAGGTGTAGAATCCAATAGTGAACTTACGAAATTCTTACACTTCCTGCTTTGTACTGGCATATGAGGTGCCCCCCTCTTTGCTGCTGCTGCTGCTTTTTCTTTTTAGAACTGAATGAATGAAATACTTATCAAATAAGGAGCATTCTTCCTCCAGGTTTTTTTTTTTTTCCTTTCTTCCCTTATTTGTACCTTTTAAAGTCATGAAATTGCTCTTCACACTTCTGTAAATTTACTTTATAGATAAAAACCCTTTTTCTTCATCTAATTTTGTGTTAATACATGTCATTCTTTTTGCTTCTCAAATAATAGAAGACAAACATTTGAAGCGTAGCAGTGGTGGTGATAAAAAACCCCCCACATTTTGAAACAGAGATATTCTTACAGCTGTGGAAAGAGAGTAGTGTTGAACTGCATGATAACGTGATACATTTAAGTAATACTAGACAAGGTGTGCTGTTCCATAATGAAAAGTAGACAGAAAATACTAACAAAGTATGTGGTAAATTTGGAAGTCACTATTCAGTTGTGTCCCCCCAAAGGAGGGGACAAGAAGAAAGTGTTAGACGTGGTTTTTTACACTTCAATAATCTACAATTTATCAATATCCTTAGATTTCTAAGACACATCACAGTGAAAAATAGCATGTTTCATTGCATATAAACTGTGTGCCTCAGTCACTCTGAGTATTACCTAGGGAGATACTGAATGAATTTATTAGTATCCTGCAATGGATTGCTCTTACAACAACAACAACAAAATGTTTCTCACCTTTTTCTTTCTGATGAAATCTGGGATATACGTAAACTTTATTGTGACACGAATCTTCTTTCCATCAGTGAAAAGTAGAATTTTTCTGTTTAATGTAATGGGGAGAAGCAGTAACTACTTCGTTTCAGAGTATGTTTTGGATAATTTATATTGCTCTATAGAATGCTTTGTGTTAGCTGACTGGCTGACCAGTGGTAACGGTAGCAGCCAGAGCATAAAAATGTCTTTAAATCAGTAATGTTTTTAACAGTGCTGCTTGTACAACAGAGTCTGCCATCTGAACAGCAATTGGACACTATTCCTACTAGTTTCATTAATATGAAAAATTTAGTCATATGAAAAGGTCTTTTCCAGGCAAAGATGTGAGTTTATTAATCTCTTGAAACAAAATATTCCTGTTCAAAACTGCTTTGAAAACACTTCATCATTTATTTAAATGTGTGCACATAATGTTGTGTGCATTCACTTGTTCTGCAATGTTTGTAGCTACTAGTATCATTTTATAGAATCAAACGGTCTAAGCAGAGGAAAGAAGCTTCTATCTTACTTTGTTCAAGTCCTGTCAAAGCTAGCTTGAACCCTGCAACAATATTTTTACTTCCTTATTTTACCTTTTCTTGGTGAGGTTATGCCCAGTTTATGAGATCTTGCTGTGAGCAAAAACTTACTGGATGTCAAGTCAAAATTCCTGTAATAGTTTAAGCTCATTATACCTAGACTTTTGAGCTTGTAATAAATAATTTTGCTTTCTTCTTGGGAGTTCCCCCTTGGTTGTTGCAGATTATAGTCATGTTTTTCTAAAGTCAGTGCTTCGCTAGTTGTATACATTGATGTATTTTTAGTGGATGATGTTTTTCTTTGGACTTTTCTTCCCCTTCTCCCCAATGAGAGTTCTATTTGTGAAACAGCTGCAGTATTGAGTTTTTACCTTTTAAGTCCTTCCTTCAGCACTAGCCATTTTGATTGATCTTCTCTGAACTACCTTCAAGTTGTTGTTACCCTTCTGGTAATGAGAAGATGCTAGAGCTAGATGCATTATTGAAGGCAGAAACACATCAGCCATTATAGATGTGCATCTCTGTGTGGGTACAAGGTAAATAGTGTACATGTACAAACATCTACACTCTTGTCCTTTTTTGGCTTTATTCTGATACAACTTATATCTTTAAGTCATGTGTTTGAGTAATTCAAGTGTCACATAAAAATTACAAGTCCTAAAAACTACTTAATTTTTCAAAGACAAGCCATGCCTAGTACAGCAATGTGCCTACTCCACTGTGTTTCTTTTACAAAAAAATGAAGAGTGGCAATATTAGTCCTGTGTAACTCTGTTAAATCCAAGGAAGGTGCACCTTACTGAATTTGGCTCAGTGTTGTCATTTGGACTTTTAATAGGTAGCATGGAATGAATAATATGGCTTGCTTCTCTTTTATGATGTGAATTCTGCACATAGTTACGTGTGAGTAGCTCTTGTTAAATTTTAGAAAAACATCTATTTGTCAAGGGGTAAAACAGAGTGGAGAGGCGAAGGGAGTGAAATCTTTTGTGGTGCCCATGAAAAAAGGTTTTCATTGCTAAGAACTAAGAGCTCAAGCTTCTGTAAAATCAGAGAAATGGATGATTGTTAAAATTTTTTTTGCGTGTTCAAAATTGTGCACACAACTTTGATATCTACAGCTTTTTTGGATGCTGGCAAGTAAGGCAAAAATACTGTGGCTTTTCTTTTTTACTTGCATACATTTTGTATGGACTGTGGTAGAAACATGTTTATTTTCCTTTGCTTAGCACAAAGCCCAGATGTTAAAGATGATAATGAAGAGTAGGGTGCTGGATGTAAACAGATGCAACTAAATGCATGTTTGTGAATATCAAGGGTTATAATTTTATGTCTGTTTCTGAGTAATGTGGTCTTTCAGGATGAGATGGGTTGTTCAGTTTAGATGTTTGTTGGGACCTGGCTCTGTAGTCCAAAATTCGTACTGTGTTAAGGGGTTGATACAGGATTTCTGAACTAGGACCTTAAACATGATCCTTCTTTGGGATCCTCTTTTATGAGATGGGGAGAGGAAGGAAGGGAGGAGCAGCATGCAGGAGTTGGTGTATTTTGTTTTCTCATTAAATGAACATGGTTGGTTTGAAATTTTTCACTTTCATCTGAACTTTCTTACTGTTGCTGAAAGTTACTCTTATTACAAGGTTTGATAAAAATGGGGGAGTGCCTTTTTTCTCACATCGAGTCCTGCGCTGTACTATCATTTGTATATTATAAATTTTTAATTTTTTATAATTTTTGTTGCACGTACCTATAATGAAGGAGGGAAAATCACTGAGACTATTCAGTTATGATTGTAAACAGAAGAATAAATGGAAAATCAGACATGTAAGCAGCATCTGAAAAGTCTTTTCCCTTAATTTGACTGACCATCCTTTTTGATGATGAATCAGGTGCCTATTTAAATTCCTAGTATTTTAGCCACCGTTGAACTACTTTTTCTACGATAACATTGGGCATGGTGTGATACACCAAATGCCTACTTTCTTACATTGTGACACATGATCCTGTGCTTTTGCAAGGATACATTCATTCACCTAGCACATCTTTTCCATTTCTGCATTATTAAGAGCCTGTAAAAAGTTCCTTAATTGCTCAGGATAACTGGAAGTTCTGGGCAAGCGAGATCAATATTATATTGCTCCTTATTGTTAAGTATGACATAGCAATGCCCGTTTGAAGTACAGAAGTCTCCATGCAAGAATGTGCTGTTACAAACTTGTCATCTTTGACTTCTTCTGGGCACCAGGCAAGCCCAGTCCTAATCAAAACAAAAGTGGCCAGCAGGATTTAGAGAGGGAAGCTGAGGAAGGAAGCGAATGGGGAGTAAATGTGTGTTTGCAGTGAGCATGTGTATCAGAGATCCGGCAGAGATCAGACCTTTGCTAAAGATGTGGGTGTCAAAGTGTGCTCAGCAGCCTCAACACGTGTAGAACCTGTAATGGGTAACAGCTGGAGACCCAAAGCGAAGCTTTGGCACTCATCAGTTGTGTTGGAGCATACAGAGAAAATTGACTTTAATTTATGGGGACCATGGGTTTGTGGTGCGGAATAGTACAGCCTGGGTTTTTTGTTCGTGTTTTTTTGTTTGTTTTTTTAAATGTATTTTGGCTACTAATGAGACCCAGTCCTACATTTCAAGTCCTACCTATAGGTGCATAGACAAATGGCAAAATATTGAGCTTGATGGTTTGAGATGGTTGTCTGAAGAAATTTGTAATTTGATATTTGTTATGGGGCCACCATCTGTGGAAATATATCCCAGATTTCATCTATTTACATCTAAATCCAATGTTATAGTGCATTTTTATTGATAGATGTATGTAGCATTTAAATGAATGGCAAGTCCCATTAAACCTAAATGGTGTTGAATCAGATCAGATTTTGCTGAAGAATTTTAAACATTAAAGGTTGACAAGCAAAAATCACCATTGGCCCAAAGACAGAGGCCTGCAATGGGACTATTTTGTCGTAAGAGAGATTTCCCTCTTTATCAGAGCAGTAAGCACACCCTTTCCAGAGCAGGCTATCCTCTTTTTCTCCAAGACTGAGGAAGTTGTGCACAGGGCTTGGGATAGTGGAAGGAAGAGGATATTTTGTCTGGGGCACAAACATAAGATATCAAAGCAGATGTATGAACCAAAGCTAAAAGGAAATGAATTGTCAAATTGGGAAAAAATGTTGTTATTGTTGCTTGTCCTGGTTTACAACTACATTTCTGAGGGAGTAAGTATATCCAGACCCATCCAGAGGTTGGTTTTAGACTCTTTACAAAGTATACTCCCATGCAAACACTGTTTAAGTAATCTTCCTTATGTAACCCATCTCAGTAAAGGCCTGACATCTTTCCCCCCTAATTGCCAACTGAAGCAAAAGCAGGCCCATCAGTTTCTACAAAGGTGTATAAAAGTGATTGTAAAGGTATAATTTAAGTAACATCATAGGAACCTAGACCAGAGGGTAAAGACCATTTATGATGTTTCTTAAATGGACACAGAGAAATAAGGATGTACTGTTTACATTTTTCATTCCCTTTTGTATTTAAGGATGCTTTTTTTTCCCTTTTGTTAAATCAGCTGAAAGTTATCATGACTGATAGATACTTAGCTCTTTCTAAGGGACGGTACTTGGGACAGGTCTGGAGTAGCTTTTGCTGCTGGGTACCACTGGTGAAAGGAGCAGATCGGATCCTTCAGTTACTTTTACATCAGCAGTAAATACCTCTGTGTGGAAGGTGGGGAAGTGCCTCTGATTACTTGAGCATATCTAGTTGGAGAAATTGGCCTTTCCTCAGATTATTCTGGCCGGCCCTGACTTAAAATGGGGGGTTAACTCATTGGGAGATGGCTAGAGGAAATTCTAGATCCCCACTCCAGAGATGGCTCAGCTGTTTGCAGAGCAGCTGTGGAAACTGCTGCAAGTTTCACAGTCCACTCTATTAAGGAAAACTGGCACTGGTTTTGCTATTTTTCTTTCCTAACGTGCAAAGCTGTAACATGCAGCAGGTCAGCAGCTGCTCTGCAAGCAGCTGAGTTGGCTTTGCAGTAGCAGAGTGGTGAACAGGTGGAGGTTGGGACTCCTACAGCCACCCTTCTCGGTGGGAGTCCTACGGCTGTGATTTTACTCGTACATTTGGCAGCAGTGCTGCTGCTTAAGTAACCTTGGGGAGCTTTTATAGCACTCTCCCTGTTGGGCTAGCAGAGGTGCTTGTGAAGCTGCATGGCAAACCCCGCTGGGGAATTTTTGGTTTTCCTAATTGATTTTTATCATTTTTTTTATATGGGAGAAACCCAGTGGGTCCCCACAATAAGGGTGGGCAGTGCTGGCACATGGAATGGCGGCCAAGGATGCAAACAAGCAGCTCCCAGGGTGAGGTGAAGCTATAGAAGGAGAGAGAGCTGGAGGCTACTGTCAGAGAAATGTGAATGATGGTGCAGTTTCCTCTGGTGCAAAATAGCAGAATATTGGTGTTACCTTCAGCTGGGGATGGAGAGACAGCAAAAGTGTTAGTGACTTTTCAAGAAAAAGGGCACTTGTGAGGATCGGAATTGAGTACAAACGTCTGAGCTCTCCTTGAAGTTGGAATGTTTTGGAATCTTTTTGGGTTACACATCAGTTCAGTCTTATATGTTTCACTTTTTTCTTTTTTTTTTTTTTTTTCTTGTTTTAAGGATTACAGTTAGGCTGTGGCATTGGAATATCTTGAACTTGCAGAATATCTTGAAAACAGCACTATTTATAAAACAAAACAAAAAAAGTTAGGAAGAATTTTTGATTCATCACAATAATCTGTTTCTTACTTCTACAGAACAGAAGTGTATTTACAGGGCATGTTCATAATAATTTGGATATATCTTTTAGCAGATAGGTGAGTGAAATTCATTGATAACTCAAAAGATAGAGCTCCCGAATTATTCCATATGTATAACTTTAAAAATACATTTAATTTTCAAAGTTATTTGTCTGAGAGTATGTAGAATATCCTTGCTCTATTATCAGTGCAGGAGCCAAGAAAATCATACAGATACTTTCTATTCCAAAGTTGTAATCTAGTGGTAGAATTACATTTTTTGGAAGGAGAGAGGCTGAAAGGTTTGTTTTGCTTTTTTAGCATCATAGGTTAGTATTTTCATGTGTTAAAATCTGAGTGAATGCATGTATAATCAATATTTGGTATTATATTTTGGTATAGTAATATTGGTATTATATTGATATAGTAATATTCCATGGCTACTACAGATCTTATGATTCTGTTAGAAAACACTAATGTTATTACATTCATAAGTGTGTACTTCTCATGAACGTAGCTGATAGTGGCTTTCCTATCAAAGATAATTCCCAGAGAGGCCCTCTTCTAATTAGTCATGGTAATTTATAGGTTTACAGCATTGAAGGATTGGGTTTTTTCTAGATTGCTTTTATTATAGTGCCACTTGAGGCTACTTTAACATTTGTGTTATAACTTTGTTTGTGGTTATATAAATACATGCACCAAAATAATCCCTGGACTGAAATTGAGAGTAAAAGTGATAGCCCTTGTGTACTTCAAGTAGACTAAAATAAACACGAACTTGTATTTTTTCAAAGTACAGGTGTCTTTAAAATCTCTTAATAGTGCACGTGTGCTATAATTTTAAAAATGTTTTATTTCACTTTACAACTGTGTTTTGCAAGGTAATAATCAAAATCTTGGGTTTTTTTATGGGCTATTTGTAATAATACAATCTTGGTGGAAATACGGGGTTTTAAAAAGCCTCTGTTGACCATGTGTAGTAATTTCTGAATATTCTTGGACTCGTTATATTAGAAATAAAAGAAATATATAAAAGTTTTAATCTAGAATTTACCTCATAGACCCAAGCTGACTTCTGTAGACTTTGGGTTAGACCTCCAACTACTCCACATATTTAACAGATGTATATATTGCTGTCTTACCCTGTTTAATTACCTGGCCTAAGATACGTAGATTGCACAGTTTGAGAATTAGCCATTGTTAACACTAAAGTGGAATAAGATCAAAAAATTATTCACAAGCCTGTTTGCTACTCTCTCCCCCAGATATTAAAAGCAATAGTACATCACGTGAATGGAAATTTGAGAATTATTTCAACAGTAAACAAAACCTTCTCCTTAATGTAATAAAACCATGACATCTTTTCTTTTCCTGTGGACGTTACAGATCTCGTGGGCCAAATTCTGCTCAATCTTTTCACGTGAAATGGTCTCGCTGACCTGTGAAACTTGTTCAATAAACTGGACAGCATTAGGAGTGGATTTTAAGTCTGTCTCTGAATGTTCTTACTGGAAGTATGTAGTTCACGTCCTTTTGTTTTTGTAAGCCTGTAAGTGTGCTTTTTGTGGTCAAAAACTTGACGGCTGTGTTGTGATCTGATTTGTTCCCTGTACAGTGCCTAAAATGTAGAGTAGTAAACTAGGGCTTGGGTCAGTGCTGCTTAATTAAATGTTAACTTAAAATGATACAACTTAACGTGAAGCGTACGCGTGAACAGTTACTTCAGTTGTATATACTTTTCACAATATGCTACTTTTTTTGTACTGTGAATTTATAATTTATAAGGTCTTACCTAAATTCACCTGACCACTAACCTGCCAGGCTGCCTTGATGCAAAGCTCTTGGGCTGACAATGCTGCTTGTTTTTGTTTTTTACATCTTCCTGTGGAAAAATTGCTCAGCCCCAAATCATTCCCTAGCAGGAGGAAAGAGTGGTAGAAGAAGTATGTGAAATGCTCCCGGACCCCTCTCCACCGGTGCAGGCAGGTTCTGTTGAAGGTGAATGTAGTTCATCCTTGCACTGAAAGCATGGTGGGATCTTGAACAGTTAGTTATTGGGTAATCCAGAGACAGTTTGGGTCACCTTTGGTTTCTGACAGAGGTAATAGGATGTGGTACGTATTGGGGAAAACTTGTGAAAAACTTTGTAACTGCAGTATGGTCTATCTCTGTTCAGGAGCGGAAGGATGGGAATTCTCCTGGCACGGTCTTTCATGACCTGCCTTTTTCCCGCGCCCCTGTGATAGGCACGTAGAGATCCCACCCAGACCAAGGGAGAACACTGACTTACGGGGAGGGGGAAAGTAGCTGAACCCTCTGTCCAGAAAGGAGGGGTGGACAGTTTACAGATTTGGAGGTATGGTGTGGTCCTCAAATATTTGTAAATGCAGTTAGTCAAAACGTTTCCATTTTTCCAAAGTGCTTAATAGTTCTTCGCTGAAGTGATTGATTACATTCGCATTTGGCTGTGCCAGACCTGCTTTGTTTGTCTGCTTCATTGTTTGGTTTTGGGTTTTTTGTGTGTGTGTGTTCATTAAAGAAAGCATGTTACATTTGCAATCACTGTTTTGTAGGAATGGGTCACATTTGTTTAATGTTTTCATGTAGCGTGTTTTGCCAAAACTGGAAACGTAGTGTAGAAGTTAACCCCGTAAGGAACGTGTGGTTTCTTGCGTAGGGCTCTGCGTGGCTGTAGCGCGCACATGGATTTTAAGGAACAGGACATTCAGCAGAGCATCCTGGTCACTCTGTGTCACTCCAGTTTAGAAACTATTGCAACCTAGAAACAAAGATAAAAGTAAAATATTTTTTAAAAGTGTTTTTAATTGGCTTCAGAAATCAGCGGTAATTATTAAAGATAGACATTACTTGGAAGGTGATTGATTCTGGGTGTGAAGGAGATGCATAAACAATTACCAGAAATCAAGAGTTTTTTTATAGAGAACTTTGCACATCACCATTGACTTTAAAGAGCACAACTGTAGATGATAAGGGAGCAAGATATTTTAAAGGTACGTTGTCAAGATGAAAATCACATTCAAGATTTTCAGGCAGAAATATAGTACGGCTGAAGATAAAATCTTTGTTTAGACTAATTGGAATAGGGTTTTGTTAGCATTAATTCATGCTTTTGCAAACTCTTAATGCAGTAGTAAATACAACATCTTTCACTAAGGGGTGCTTCATTCTCCTGCACTATAGTCTCCTATCTACACTAAGAAAGTTGGCTATTACATTCTCCTCTTAGCAATGCCTTCTTTTCCTCAAGAACTAAAATAAAAAAATCCACCAAATGTTCTAAAATCTGATCTATCCGATTTGAAAATGTTTAAAACTCTTTAAATTCAAAACATTCTGGCTCAGAGGGTGCCTTTAAAATTTGATCTATGACTATGTTGTCTTCAGTAAAGACAATGACTTTTGTAAAAAATAAAAGCACATTTTCCATTTTATGTGACAGCTTTTCATTTAATGATTACATAAGTTTTGCAAGACAGCAAATACTTTTTAAAATTAATCTGCAGCCCTCTTTGAGCAACAAAATCTCTTTATGTTTAACAATGTAATTGGTGGATTCAGTTTCCCCAAAGAATTTTTATGTTAATCTTCATTAATTTATTTTCATTAGGCAATTACAATTTTTGCAAACAGCAGATTATTTTATTTCTGTAATATAGTAGTTTCTTTTTTACTGACAATTATTGATAGTTTATTGGAAAGTGATAGCCCATTCCATACTTGTGTGGGTTTATTGTTATTCTTCTTCGCACAGATAGTGCTTCTTCCTTGGATGATCATTTCTTTAACTGGTGACAATCATAAACGGACCGAGATTAGACATTAGAATAGCTACCATTGAAGCACTGTCCTTTTGCCAAAGATTAATTATTTTTAGTGTTCATTATTTGATACTATAATCAATGTTTAACATTTTCTATGATTTCCTACAATTAATATAGTTTTTTCATACAGAAATCAGTAATTGTTTTTAAGTCTATATAAAGCATTACTATGCTTTTAATAGTTATAATTTGTTTTCCTTTTATCCATATGTAATTTAATATTTATTCTTTATTAATACTATGTCCATTACATGGAGCTAAACCAGTGCTGTCCACAATAGGTGTCATGAAATGCACCTATATAGTATATTATATTCTCTTGAGGTAACTGGTATAAAATGATTGATTTCGTTCTAATATTTCTGGTTTTAGGATTATGAATAGAATCTATTTGTTAAATGCTTAAAAACTGGCTTGGTTTCTGTTTTCTCTTTCCTTTTGACTGGCATTGTAAGAGTATATTTTAAAGGTATATTTAGCTATATTTCAAGGACCACAAGTTACTCAGATGAAATGTTGAGCCAGGTGACATCAGTGAAATAGGGATGAAAATGTTTCAATAGGTCTGCACTTTCTCTCAAGAACTTTTTTTCTGATAGTTTCCTTTGGGAGCTTGGATACTTAGAAAAGTTTCAGTAAATAAATGTAAGGGGGTGTGTGTGTGTGTATTTAAAATATTTGTTTTTCACATATTGTGAAAACAAGTACATTGTTTTTAAGTGCTTCACAATCTTTAATGCCCCGAAAAGTAATTATATACCAGTATTGTTTGTATGAATTTACCGTATATGAATGTTCATCTAAATTTCTTGCATCACATTCAGCTGAACCATGTACCTTGAGAGAAATATGACTCTTCTTTATTTACATCTTATGTGGCAGAAAACACTCCATAGGCTTCCTTTGTTCGTGTTCACCGGGATCTTCATTAGTTTAAGTGTAGGTTTGCCATTTTGTGGACAAGTTTGAAATTCCTGGCATTTCAGGTGTAAAAGAGGACTAACTTGGCAGGTAATTATTTACTGATACTATGTAAGAGAATAAAAATGTGTACTGCTCTATGGCTTACTCCACTTTAGTTAATATGTGGAAAGTTTAGTATGTTTTTTTAGTATGGTTTTTTTTGTCGTTGCTGTTTAATTCCAACAGTTTAATGAAGTTAATCTGAATTTGTATACCTTGCTAGCACATTGATCTTCTGGGCACACTCATATCTCATTGCCAATTATTTTAAGGCGATGGGACAAAAAAAGCAAATTATTTCCTTTTATTACAAGTCTGTGTCGAGGTAAACTATCAAACAATAAGGGTACATGCTCAATGTACCCATGAAAGATAGTAATTATTATTCCCTTTAAAAATTGATTTGTTGAAAAATATTGATTACATTGTAAAATAATTTTGACACATTTACTAGACAAAATATTTTGTCAAAAACAGATGCTCAGATATTGAGATGTCCACTTTCCATGAATTTGACTAATTTTATAAAGAGCTTTCTGGTAACAATGTTGCTATAAAATGTTACCATTAAATACATTCAAGCATCAAGAAATGAAATTAGCAAAATTAATTTAGATATTATGCAAAAAAAACCCCACAATGAAAATATTCATTATTGATTAATACAAGATCTCTTAAATACTTGCATACGAGTTTTCATCTTCTACAGTGTTCCTGCCTATTTTGGGAAATACATTTAACAATTTTGGTCAGTTTGGATTCTGCTGCGTAAAGGAAGAGCAGAGACTGATGCTGATGGTCACAGTGGGTTTTTATATTTGTCAGCCCCCTTTTGGATCAGTGCGTTTGCAAATCCATGTAATTAGTATCTAGAAGAAGCCAAAAGTAAAGGTTCTGGGTCTTAGTTTTTCCGCTTGCCGGCAGGATTTGCCAGTCAGGGCTCGACTTCTCTCTCTCTCTGCTGTGCCACGCGTGGCGGGGGTGGAGGAAAATCTCTGCTCTCCCAAAGAATGAGCTACGCTTTTTCTTATATAAATGTTGCATTTATGGTTAAGTTGGTAATATCGGAGTGGTGCAGGTTGCTTCTAATACAGAAGTTGTCTCGGAGGGCTCCGGTAGCGAAGGGGCTGCAGGATAAACGCTGGTAGTACCTCTCTCCATCTAATACCTGCGGGAATGGAATCCCTGCACGTTCTTCTTGTTCTTACGCCTGTTTTTATCTTAAGTTCATCACTGTGAATGCAAACAGCAGCAAAACATTGCCGCCGTACTGAACAAGCTAGCTGAAATCCTGTTCTCAGTTACAAATTTATAAAATATAGATTAATCGATCGGTTGATGTGAAGACAGGTGATTCAGTTCTGCTTTGGCGTGCCAGTGGCGAAACAGGCGGGAGGGCCGTGAGGTTTTATATTTGTAACGTAGCGGTATAAACCCAGACCGCAGCCTGAAGGATCTAGGAGGATGGATTTAGGTGGGCAGTTAGGTCTTTGAAAGCGAGGTATTCTGCCGTTCGGGGTTTCTTTTTTTTTTTTTCCAGCAGCCCGCGCACCTGGCCGCGCAGGAATCCGCCGCCGGGGTGGTTTGACGGCGTAGTTCGGCTGCAGAAGCCTGCGCCGGTGGCGCGCGGAGCCCCGGCAGCAGCGGGAGGGGGTCGGTCCCCGGCGGGCGCTTCCCTGGGCCCTCGGTAACCCGGTGTGGGCCGGGTAGTTAACTGTGGCCCGGGGACGTGAAAGAATCAAAGATGTTCTGTTTGCTAGAAATGCTGGTGTCTCTGAGAATGGGAATAGTGATGCGTCAAGAACAGCTGTCCCAGGGTCTGGCCTTTGGGAGGGGGCAGTGCTTCTGAACAGGTCAACGGAGTTAACGCTGGGCCGCCTCTTCCCAGCAGTAAAACAGCCACCCGGCACCCGCCGGAGTGCCAGGGCGGCGCCCTGGGGATGGGCGCCATTTCACCACCAGGCACGGAGCAGGTTGATCTACAGCCAGTGCGGGCAAATAAAACGGTGCGCTCAAAAACGCTGCTGTTTTCCCCGTAGGTTCGCTACTAAATTATGCCCACGCGTAGCGCCATGGTAGCGTCTGCTTACACAGGGGGCTATCAAAAGACATACACGCTTTTAAGACTGAGCCGAGGTTAAAGCGAGCACCCAAGGCAGGCTGCCCGGCGCGGTGTGCCCGCAGTAGGCCGCAGGCCGCGCGGGGGCTGCCCATTAAGATGGCGGCGAGGCAGCCGGCCCGGCCTGGCGGAGGCGGCCCCGCCGCGTTCAGGCGCAGGCCCCGAGCTCTCGTTACGATGAGCCGCAGCCCCGGGCCGCTTTTCGGCAGCCCCGGGGAAAGCGGCGGAGGGCCGATGCCACCCTTTGTTCTGCGGTCGCGGGGTCCTGCCCCTTTCCTCCGCCCCCCGGGAGGACAAGGCGGCGGCGGGCAGGCCCGGGGTGAGGCGGCCGCCACACGTGGGCGGCCCGGCGGGCCTGCTGGCAGCGGCGGCGGGGCCGCTCGAAGCACGGCGCCTCGCCTGCACCTTTGGTTTTAACGGGGCTGAAGACATGTAACCGCCGAGGGGATCCTTCCACCTCGCCCCGAGCTAACCCCGTGGGGCTGGGGATACCGCTGCCTCTCCCGCCGGGCAGCCGGTGGCCTCCGGGACGCCTGAGGAGGCCCGGGCCGGGGCGAACCGTCCACTCTGCCCCTTGCCACGCCGGGAACGGCGGTACAGGCGTTACCATGGAGGGGTGCAGAGCCTGGGGATGGGGGTAGTGATGTCTTCTCCCTCCACGTTAAAAACGACTTTGAACACAAGTGCAACATCTTTTTAAGGAGCGTGTGAAACCTGAGCTAAGCATTGCATTTGTTGTTTGCTTCGTTGACGCTTAGCAGAAAGAGAATACTGGGTGGAGAATTAAATGTGGATATGATAGAAAGTTAGGCATTTGGTGATTTTTTTTTTTTTTTAGACTTTTCAGTAAATAGCTAGACTTCTAATGATGAAGTAAAACGTGCTGCTAAGTATCACACTGTGGTGAAATAGTCATATTTACAGAAATATTTGTAATTTTAAAGTTTTACCCACAACGAATATTTTTTCTTAAACTTATTAGAACTTCTCAGCCGCATTTTACCTTGTGGCTTACAATTTCTCTTTAACTTCTGAGTGTTGTAAGGTGACAACACAAAGAAAGGCTTTGCAAGATATTCAGGAGAATTATCTGCTTTTGTTTGTTTTGAAGGAGAACATAGTCCTTCATGCTAAAAAGTCATTCAAAAAGATTAATGATTGTAGGATTCCGATCTTGCAAACACCTCTTCTTTAAAGTAAGAACTATCCATGTAAATAAGGGTTTCAAGATTAGGACCTTAAATATGTGACTTACAACTATTCACCCCTTAAAAATGGTCTGCTTTAGTCTGGCCTTGGGCAAAGCTCTGCATGGACTCGGTGGGATTTTTTTTTTTTTTCTTTCCTTGTGTAGGAACTGTAGTTTCACAAGTTAAATACTTTTCAAATAGAGGAACGGATTGATAGTCTTTTTTCTTTTTAAAAACAAAAATGAAAAAATGTGTGAGAGTTGTGTAAAGCTGTTTTACAAGTTCTCTGACTGTAGTTTATAATAGTATAATTGGAACCAAAATTTTTTAAATTTGAAAATATGAAATGCAGTTCCAGGCTGTGAATAGCATGCAATGATTCACCCCCCTGGGACAGTCTCTCCTATGGGATGAGTTTGGTGTAGTGCTATTGACTATGATACATTTGTGTCAGTTGCTCCTTTCTTCCCCATCAGCATCCAGCTCACTGGAATCTCAGTTTTTTTCTGATAACGTTTTTACTTGCAAATAATTTTTTAAATGCTTGTGTTTGAAGGGGATTTGTACTGCTGGAACCCTAAGGTTGGTTTGGTTTTTTCAAAATAGTGCAGGGATTGAAGGCTGCTTTACTTTTATTGTTAGCTTCATATAGGTGGCACGTGCTTTTTGAAAGTGTTTGTCAAGAAGTATTTCACATTTCAAGTAGATAACTGTCTCAAGTTTTCTATAGTGTTAACTAATTCACATGTGCTGTCTGGCTGTGGATTTTCAGTTAAACTTAGGGTTGTTTTACTGTATATATCACATAATTGGAATATTTAGATAATGTTTCCTTTGGGGCTGGCAACTTATTTTAACCTTTCTGTGTAAAATTCTTTGCCTGTTTTTAAGGTTAATCTTAAATGTTGCTTTTATAATCCCAAGTGGTAGAAATGCTTTTCAAAAATCAAATCTCACAAATTGGAGAGCTCAATAATTGTCACTCTATACACCATTGCTTTAATGATATTTTGGTTGATACATATCAAACTTGTCATTACTGTTTTTGTGAGCCCCAGAATTATGCTGCATGGTTATTTTTAAATTCAGTTAGCATCTCTATTAATATTAAAGAAAAATTTGTTTGCTAAAGATGTTATTCTATGCTAGCTTTTTGTTTTGTTTTGTTTTCCTGGACAAAATCCTGGCTTGTTAATACCCTGCAGTTTCGTTATTACCTTAAGCCACCTCACTTAGACTTTGCTACAAAAGGCAATCCCACCCACCTCCACCCTGTCCTCATGTTCCCACATGGGCTCCAGTGTCAGTTCTGCTGCCTTGTAGCTGCAGAAGGAGTTACAATCAGCTCTTGAAGCTGAAAACTAGTAATTTATTTTGCATGTTTGAATTTCATTTGTATCAGCAAGCTCATAGGAGACACATGAAAATTGGGGGTAACTTGAGGAGAGCAGTGGAAATGATTGCAGCCTGAGGAAATGCCGAATATGACCACTCCATTTGGTGTCAGGACAGTAGTAGAGTGTAATTTTCAGGGAACTGAGCCAAAATAAAATGGGAGGTCTTATTCCCTGAACCTCTCTTCAGTCACATTAATTAAACTCAAAAAATGGCAAAGCAAGACTCTGCACAACTGTATCTCTCAGATCCTCCACTTTCGTTGGCATACGCTCGTTGTGACTGCGCCCTGTGTCAGCGCTGTGCTTGGTCTGGCATTCGTTTCCTTAGAAAGTGATGTGAACAGTCCATTCCTGCAAATAGTGGATGTGTCTATTTCTGTAACTTTTTTAAAAATAGAAATATTTGGGAGTGAGTTTCCCATTGCCATTGGCAACATTTAATTTGTGACTGGCCTGCTGGTGTGTAACTAGGAGGTGTAATTGAGCTGTCTCTTGCCCGGTGCACCTTTGACTTAATATTACAGGAGGATCGAGTTAAGCTTCCTTGAAGAGTCTCCATGACTTAAACTTCCTTAGCAGACCCGAAGTAGTGTATATTAGCTGAACTCAGTGGCCACTAAGGTTCAGGGCCAACCAGTGCTACATCAAATAAGCCATAAATAACTTCTCTCCTGGTGCCCGCGCTCTGCTTCAAGGCAGGCTGTAGCCGTAATTTTTGTTTGTCTTTTAAGGACACTTGGAAAATATTTTCACAGAAATAAACCACTGAAGTGTCCTGTATGAACCAAGGAGTGTTTGAAAAGAAACACTTCTCATGCACGTGCATGTGCTTGTCTTCATGGTATTAGTTCAATGCTGCAAAGTGCTGGTTACCTGTGCCAGACCTACAGAGTTAAGAAGTCACTGGGACTTCATTGGACTTGGCTGATAATGATCAAGGTCCCAAACTGACTTCTGTGTGGCGAGTTGCAGGTCGGGCTCTCCATTTGACTGAGCGCAGGAAGGACTGAATTCTGTCTGTGCAGCATCTGTGAAATTATGCTGGGTGCTGCGTGTGCATAACCTGGGCAGATTTAGTAGATGCATTGAAAATTTTGCAGTCCGGTTGCTGCTAGTTTAACATAAAGTTAGAAGGATATTCTAGTTAATAAAATGCAGTAGTGATTATCTTGAAATTTTTTATTGACACAAGTTGTGCTATGGCTGGCCAGAGTGTACCACAGATATTATAGATACGGTATGTTGCCACTGTATATTACAGTGCACCCCGCTCCCCGTGAGGTGTTTGGTGAGGAGGTAATACAGATGTACATAAATTGAAGGATCCTTTATATATACATATTTTAATATATATATACATAAATACATATAATTTGTGTCAGGGGTGAGTAGCCTCATGGAGGTAAGGATGGGCACAGTAGGAATGTAAGAGATCTGGCAGCTCTTCAGGGCACTGCTGACAGTCTACACTGAGCAGGTTCGGCGTGGTTTGGGAGAAACTTCTGCGTGTGGCTGTTTTTAATTGAGAAAAAGATATGTCCCGGAGTTTTGGGAAACGTTTCTGTTATACAGATAGATTGCCGCTGGTGAATGGAGCCTATCCAGTAGCAAAGCTCTGTGTTTAATAGCATTTGATCAGGATCCTCGCAATAAAGTTGTCTTTCATACATAAAATTATACATGGTTTGAATTTGTAGCTGTTCTTGTAAATTTATTTTAGAAAGAAGAATTGCCAAATGCCACTCAAAAAAAAATCTGTTCAACTGCAACATGTAACTGAAGAAATCATTAGGCTTTTCAGTAGCCTTAATTTATTGCATAGATTAATGGTTGATTAAAGTAATTTGGCGCTTTCTCTTGCAGACAATAATTTGTGCTCCTTGTGCATTGACATTATGTACATGATCTAAGTGGATCATGACTGTACACGCCTGCCTTAATGTAAGACTGACTAAAGTAGGTATGGTTGTTTCTGGCACACAGATAAGAATAAGGAAGATATCAATATTGGATATATTATAACAAATTAAATTATTTGGCACATTATTCTAGCAAAGACTTGAGTGAAAAAAATACCATTTATCTTTATTTGTAGGTTGTTCTTCAGGTCATTATTGATTTCCAAATTTCAGGTAGTTATAATAAGTTACCACAGTGACATTAACAGCAAGCAATTTATCTTTTTTTTCAGTGGTTGGGGGAGGGTGTGTTGCAAACAAACGGAAAATTTAATCTAAGAAAGAACAAGCTCCATGTGAGAAAATATTTTTAAAGGGAGTATTAGCTGTGAAAGTAACATTTGAAAAATTTATGACTGTTAAATGTAAATTTAATTTCCACTTAAAGGTATTTGCATAGCACAGGATTTTCGTTATTTTACAAAATGAAACAATATCTACCTTTTCTGAGAAAAAATAAATAATTTCACAATGAGGAAACTTTATAAACTCTTTTCTCTCCCATCAGCTTAACTTTTGTGGGTCAGCATTTTACCATAAATTCTTGTTTTCTTTACAAATAGGATATAACCTATAGTAAATAAATAGTTTCAGAATTGTCCCTGGAAGCCTGGGGAGGTTGATCAAGGAAGAGTTTTTCTTTGACATATTTTTTTAAATTCTCAAGTAGTGGTAAGGAAACACTACTTTGGGAGAGCTGAGCCAAATGCAGTGCATGCTGTAGGCATTTCTGCTGGCTTTCCTTCATCTTCTGCGGGTGCCCCTCCTCCATTTTGTTTTCCTTTTTCACAAGTTTTCTGGTTGTGCTCTCTCTTGACCCCACTGTGTGAGCTTGTAGCTGCACAGGACACTGGTAAGGTCAGAGAATACCACTATCGGATTAAAACGTGAGTGCACAAATCAGGAAAAAGACTGCAAAAGCAAAGTGAAGATCTACTGTTTTATCTATAAAATAATGCAGTAGTTGTAAGCCAGGGCTTGAGGTTTTGCACAGGTTGTTTGACATTTAATACTGAAAGATAGCACAGCTATTTGTAAAAAATCTCTAAATAGATTTCGTTAAGATCTGTTTTCCTATTGTGATTTGTTATCACAATTCAAAAAAAATAAAAATAGTTAAAAGCACTCTCAATCTAAAAAGGCAAGCAAGCACCAAATAGAATGATTATTTCCTTTCCGGTTTTCTGCATTTCAAACAAGTTTCCCTAAGATAAACCCTTTAAAACCATGTGACATAATTTAAATATTAATTGGTCCTTACAAATGAATGCTGTTTATTTATTCCTAAGAAACGACATCTCTCTGATCTGTGCATAAATATGCTTTTTCATTCAGAAGTTTTCCTTAACTTGGTGTTTTGTAATAATGGTATTTTAAAACCTTGTATTAACATATTTAGTGTATTTCTTGGCATGAGTATTCTGGGTTCAGTGTTCTGTAGAACATTTCAGAATATATTCATTTACAGAATATAAGCAGAAAATACTTGTCCTTTTGTGATAAAGTTGCTTATACCTGGCTGCTTGGGCAGATTATGAAGCTATTTAAAAGTGTTTAGAAAGTGCTTCTTTAGACAAACATAAGACATCTACATTCTTGTCCTTACATCTCCAAAGTCATATCCATCTTTAGTTTGGTTTTCATTTCCCCTTTGATAGGATTTTAGCACTACCATTTGTTAACCATGGCATATGCCTGAACACCAGGGAATGTCTTCTGCAGTCAATATTATATTTTCTGTGTTTATCAGTCATTATTCTCCATGTACAAAAGGGCAGGCATTCACAAGTTGTGTGAAATAGGTACTGTATCTGTTTATAGCATCTCCTGAATATTGTGTTGAGTGACTTTAGTCTTTTAAGAGAAAATATATGTTAAATTAGTTTGCTATTTTTCTGAATCTGTGAGTCTGCTTTTTACACATCTGACTATGGATTCAGTTTCTTGGCAACTGCTTGTTGATTATACTAAAAAGTTGTGCAAAGATTCCTGTCAGGATCCAGAGGCAAGAGAGGATCGCTGCTGAGCTGTGCTCGCAAATATCAGGCATGGGTTCTTGCTTAAATTAAGGCATGGGCCAGCTAAATGTACCTGCAGCAATCACCTGCCTCATCAGTAGCAGAAAGTCTCCCTCATTAACTGAACCAGTATCACTCACTTTGTGAGCTTTAAGACTGCATCTAGTGATAAATAAACCCGGCTCGGGAGCAGGCTGAGGCAGTGGAGTGTGATCCTCCGTGCTGTGTGAGGGGGTAGCATGTCGTTTTCTCCCCACGGCACCTGCTGCTGCATCTGGCACATCTGGCAGAAGGGCAGGGGCTGGCAGAATTGCTCTGGTCAGCAGTCTGAGCACAGCTACCCACCCTGTCTTTTGGGGAGGGGGCAGAGACAGGGACGGAAAGAATTGTGCCAGATGGATGTTAAGTTATGCTGTGCCACCTTGCTTCAGAGCCAGGGAATGATGCTTGAGCTATTTAATTAGCAACATGTATGTACCCTGAGACAGAGAGGGATGGAGAGGCAGGAGAGCCTTTTAGATGGGTGCACTTGTGGCTGCCAGCAGATGTAGTCAGGAGCCTGTGAATCACAACGTTTGTGGTAACAGTAAAATTTTTGTAGCCCACACAGTTTTGTTGAATTTTTTATTTTATTTATTTATTCATTTTCTCCTCACCTTTCTGTTTAATAATAACAGATTGCAAAGATGGGTGGTTTTGTTCCCTTGCCACAAGGATTAGGCCAGAGTAAATTTTAAAAGATGAGAAGCCCAACAGCGGGCAGGTAAATGCACACGGGGGTTAGTTTGTACGTGGTTAAGGACAGCTTTGGAACAGGTCTGCCTTGTGCGAGGGGGGTAGAGGCATTTGGCAGCAGCGTGGTTTCCTGCTGCCTTGAACCACAGGTGAAAGTGTCCTGAGCTGCGTACCCTTTAACGTGATTGAGCGAGTGCAGTACTTGTGCCACGTGGGAGGTAACAGCAATTCACTACGCACACGTGCAAATGCCATGTGTGGATGCACTGACTCATGTTAATGTAATTACCTCACTGTAATTGAGTTAAGTACAATTGATTTAACAGTAGTGAAGATGAGCCCACAGTTACAGTCAAAAATGTGAGTTCATATTTGATTGTCAGAGTTACCGATTCTTGCAGGAGGCTGAAAATTTTCTTCATAATACAGTAAATGAAGAACAGGTTTAACTTTAGCCACGTCCACAGGCCGAGTAGAACTTACACAGGAGAGTAGTTTTAATCTCCTCGCGTATGTTTTCCAAGTACTGTGTGAGCTATTGATAATACACCTTTTGCAGAGTGAGAGGGATCAGTACATTATGCACAGCACCATTTTATTTTATTAGCTGTTCTGTAGGCTGAGTTCCGATACTGATGTAGAAGTATCTTTTCTTGTCACTTAATTGCTTTTGGGGGGATCTCATGGCAATAATTTTTAAAGCCCTGTGGCTCACTGCTCTGCAAGATTGATCTTTTCTCAGAAATGTTTACCTGCTTTATATTACATCCCAGTTACTAAGAATTTCAGCTGTTCACCCAGACTTTCCCCAACAATAGTTGCCATCTCTAAGTCAGTATGTTAGCATTTACTAATCCATGATTTTGGAGGTAATGGATGTATCAACTGCAGTGTGAAGATGACATGAGAAATTAGTATCTTGATTGGCTTGTCAGCTAATGAGCTTATCAGATATGGATTGTATAAATTTCTTATGTTAATACAAAGATTTACTTCCCAGGGAAATGTTTTCTTCACTTTGAAAATTTTTTTCTTCTTTTGGTATAGAGAAGCTTGTACTGGCCTTTTTAGTTATTCATAGAAAGGTTTTGTCACAAATTCCAAATTTTCCTTGAAGAGTTCATCTACGTCCATCTGAGTTCTGACTAGGATGTCCAGTTTTGGAGTCCTTTCGGGCCAGTCCATCTTTCCAGTTTCTGAACAGCAACCCTGCCCTTTCCATTGAGGAGGGCCTTTCTATCTCTTCAGTGTTTGTTTTTCATTTTCCAGTGGAATATCCATGTTATTTCACCCTGGATCCTGGCATTTGTCCAAGTTGTTGCTGCATTGCTGGGTTGTTCTTATGTGGAGCACTGCTGGAGAGCTTTCTGTCGCTGCCCTGGCCATGTGCTTACTTGGCTGATCATACATAGCTGGTTCTGTGTCCCTTTCACCAGACAACAAATGACTTTGCTACTGGTTTTGATTTTGTAAGTGATAGGCCTTCATTCTGTATCCTATCAGGCAATGAAAAATGGATTGGGTGTGTTATTTCCCAGGAGCGATACTTGGTGGCTTAGGTGTCTGTAAATACATTCACAGTATGTTTTCTTTGATGAGAAAGGCGTCTAAAAACTTTTCTATTTTCCTTCTGCACCCTTTGGAAGACAGGGCAGAGGGATTGTTAGTTTTTAAAAGCTGCATCCAAGGGACAGCAGTCAGTCCCCATTTTTACTCTTTTCATTCACTTTAGGTTATGTCATTTGGGAAAAAAACTCTGCTGGAGTATCCGTTTGGTGGTTTATACTTAACCCGTTTCTAAATCAACAGCTGAACTGAAAATATGAACATTTTGCTGATGCAAACTAATTCTTGAGCCTTTAGCTATTCCTAGTTTTAGTTGCTTACAGGAGGGAAGCCTGAGGTCTTGAGTCTGTGGAGAATCATGCATCTCCCAGCTCCATATCTGTTTTTATGGTCTCTTTCTTCTAAGCATTTGAATGTCCTAACTCTGCCAGGAGCTGTCCCCGCCCTCTCTCAAGTTTCCCATGCTTTTTTTTGGCCTCAGGGGCTTAGTTCTCTGGAAAGACCGAGGGTGATTAATCTAAATTAAACTAATTTGTGTTAACTTTAAAAAACCCAAGTGATCTGACTTTAATTTTATGTAGCCTTGGCTTTCTATTTTCTTGTTAACATTTTTTTGGAATTTCTTATCTCAAAAATATCTTGCCCGTCTACATAACAGACATTTATGCACCTGATTACTCTGAAGAGTATTCCTGTGTCCACAGAACAAAGCCAGCTGTAAGAAATCCCACATGGTGTATGAACTTCAGCAACTTCACAGGTGACTGATCGTGACCATAATCTTAAGCTTTCCTTGCATGCTTAAAATAACTATTCACATGACGTAATGGTCATGTCTAAGTGGTCTCGGGAGGTACAGAAGTACTGTATAGCTATAAAGAAAAAAGTTGTTTTACTGATTTGTCCTTGAGATCCATTGAATTGAAGTGGTATGAGTTTAAGACAGTGAGATAGATGATGTAGGATTGGCCTCAAAATGATTCACATCTGTTCACCTGAACAGATGTAGGAAGGTCTCCTTAGTTCTGTGTTGGTTTTTTTTTTTGTGTCCATAAGCACATTTTGCTCATGAGTAGAATTTTTACTGAGCCTCCGTGGTCCTGTAGACCATGTTACTTCTCTGTATCTTGGCAGAGGCGATTGTTAGTCTGTTGTAACTGTCCTGTGTGAGTTTTTCCTTGGGGTGTGGAAGCACGCTCTGGTGTTCTCTTCAAGCTCATGGTACCTGGTCTCCTGACTGGCCGTGATGGTGTCGTGGTGCCTGCTGGGGTACATTGCTGCACAGCCTGCCAGGTCTTCGTGCAGTACGTTGTGCGGCCTTGTATCCACACTTGGATAATCATTGTGTTCTCTGACCCTGAAAAGGTGGTGCAAAAGCTTTGTCATCTTCTCCCTGCTCATAAGGTGGTGATGAGCTTCTGGAATTGGTGCGCTACTTTGTGGGTACAGCCATTAGTAGTGTATGTTTCGAACCTTTAGAATACCAAACAAGCAGATTTATCTGCTTAAATTTGTTATCAGAGTGAACAGAAATGCAAGAGCTCTACCACAGAACATTTTCTTAGACTGTGCCTGTCTAATTAGAGACACGTTTATTGTGTTATCCAGAATTGCTGGAACATTTTTTCCAGAGGAGGTCTTAGCCTTAATTGGCTGTCAATACCTTCTTTGTCCTTCTGTCAATGAAATTCTTATCTCCTCATCTATTTATGCCTTTAATCCTACATGCGTTTTGTAAGAGAAAACGAGACTTTCCATTGTTCATGTTCCCATCTGGCCGAGGCAGGCAGGTCTGGTCCCCAGCTCATTCCTGTCCTGTCCTGTCCTGTCCCCCCACCCTCTACAACCCCTGGGTTCTCAGGCCTCCTTTCTCACGGCAGGAGGGGGATGTACAATCCAAATCTGTATTTCCTCCCTATCACTGTATGGAGCATGGATGACTCCTGACAACTGGTAGATTCTGCTCGTCCCCTTTCTTACCTGTAGCAGTTTTGAGTCACCACCTGAATGTGGAGATATATTTTGCTCATTCAGTCAAAAACTGACTCAGCTTAAAAAGTGAGCATGTTCTCCTGCTATCCAAGCCTGGTGGAAATAGAGCTCGGTGTCTACTCTGTGTTCTCACCACCGGTACTTAAATTTTCTCCAATTCTATGTTACAGTACTTTCAAGTGTCTGATAAGGTGGAACATGAACGGGCTTTCAGGTGGGACTGCATACCCTGCTTGCTACTGCTGTGTTTTTGCGAAGTGGTGTGGTATTTTGGGGATTTGCGGAGGACATCAGTAACGCATCTTCCCTAAGGATTCACCGTGTTCCCGCTCAAGGTTTTCAAGTTGTTTCACAAAACAGTTTTATCTACCATCTTCCAAAACCACATTTACCAAAAGCTGAGTCATTCCCACAGATAGATAGGTTTTCGTTTTTTCCTGGTAAGTTTACTTCACTGCATCTCCTACTTCACTGCATCTCCACAGCTATTGTAGCTATAACTGAGAGTTGAAGACTGCACAAACGGATGTTGACCTATGCTCAGATGAATCTACTGGTAATGATTAGAGTTCATTTAACCAGAGCTTGAGCAATTGCTCAGTAGCCTCCCTTCTCCTGTGCCTTTTCTCCCAACGGGTGATCCCTGCGGAAGCTGCTGGTGCAAGAACTGCTGGGCACATGCATCCGGTGTAGGTACTGCCTGGATTAAGAAAAGCCTTTGTGGTTAAATACTGCAGCATACCTGCCCCCCCCGTAGTATAATCTGTGCAACAGGGGTTTGCAGAACTCAAGTTGCTGGCAAGTAATTTTTTTCTGTTAGCAGGAGCTTTCCAGCTAACATTTTATTACATTTTGTAATGGGCACCTTGGATGGCCTGGTGTTTAACTTGGCCTCTGTTTGATTTATCTATTTGATCAACCTAGATTATGAAGTTGGCTTTCAGTTATTACATGCTCGTTTGCATGTGCACACACATGTACGTAACACGTGTATATAAACTGTGATAAGGGAAAACTGATTTTGTGCAGTCAAAGAGGGAACACTTAGAAAATACTGAAGCTGAAGTTGCACATACAGCTGCAAGTTGAACACCTTTTTATTTCTCTCACTTTGATTTGTACTTACTTGATTTTATGATCACCTACTACCCCCACCCCACAACATAATGTGTTGTGCTTTCAGCTACAAATGGCTGCATCTTACATAGAAGCCAGAAAATAAATGTTGATGTGAATAAGGTCATAAGATATGTCACTGAAAGGAGGGTAAATAAAAAAATAATATACAGACTTGATTGTTTCAACTCACAACTCAGTTGTGTTTCTTACATCTTAGTTACCTCTGATTTTAGCCTTTGGAGTTTTCTCTTTCAAATGGTCAAAAAAAACCCAGAGCCTGGAATTTGTTTACTTCCAGCATTAAAAGCAAAGAGCTCAGGGAGCAGGCAACTTTTATTTGACCTGTAAGGGAGTAATATAGATGGCAGAGACTTCAGGCTATATAGCTTATCGTGAGTTTCAGGTTTTTTGGGGGTCCTGAGATGTTGGTGTGAGGAGGGTTGGCAGCTTTTGCTGATGTTAGGTCATCTGTGAGAGCAGACCGTTGCACTAACCCAGCAAAAAGACTGAGTGGAAACATAAATAGGTTGTAGTGAAAAGACATCAGTTTTTATGCAGTTCTGATTTTTTCTTCCGTATAAAGTGTAATGTCGTGAGAAGGAAAAAGTCTTCGGCCAGAATTGAGAGGAATAAAATCATTATGTAGAGAACTGTTTTAATATTATTACAGATGGGTACAATAGAAAGAAACTTCTCAGAAGTTAAGAAAATGTAACTTGCACTACCTTGGCCTGGAAAGGGTATTTGGAAGCTCTCCCTTTGTCAGCCGGGATCTGTACCCCCAACAGGTGGTGGAAACTTGTACGTGCCACGTATGCCACCAGTGCCCTATGAAACAATGTGCTTTTTGGCTTTGAAAGAAGGATGGGGCAGAGTCTACAGCTCAAATCAGGATATTGAAAGGGTATTACGAGGTGATGCAGCTAAACCATAAATACGTGTTTATGAGGATTTCTTCTGTGGAATATTTGCTTTATAATTGCATCAGAACTAGTCACCTGCCTGCATTTCACAATGAGATGTGTCTGGCATGTCTGAGGTGTGACCCACCCACAAAAGCAAACAAATTCCAAGTGAACAGCCTGATACTTCTGGGTCTGCTCTCCCCCAGGAGTGTTGATGGGAGCTGTGTCAGCAGATTGTAAGAGGAAGGACTTGTCCTTAAGGAACCCCTTTGTGTCTTCCTGCTGCAGCTGGTCTGACCCTCTTTCAGGAGGCCTCGGAAAACATTTACATTCTTTGGCAGAGCATGCTAAAATTAGGACATAAAAATGACAGATTCAATATTGGAGTCTTAAATAATATTTAAGTAGTCTTGTGTTATGTAATCTGAGCAGAAGGCGATGTTACTGTTGTTGGATAAATGCGGTTGTACACGTGATACTCCAGTTTCACAATTACTTCCTCAATAAATATAATCATAACTATAGTAATAAGATACTATTTTAAAAGTAATTTTTTTCAAAAATATCTGAGTACTTTCCCAGTACCTATGCTAATAAATTTAGTTTATCTTATATAGTTAAAATCTTTTGTCCTCCTCCATAAAAACTACTTTAATCTGCCTTTTATTTACTTTAGAAGGGTTTTGCCTTAAGTGCTCTTTTCTCATTTGTATCACTGTAAATTCAGAGGTGTTTCATTGAAACACAGGACATGTCCTTTGTCACAGAACATAGTTTATGCTTTGATAACAAGTGGCTCTGAACCAGCCATTTCTGTCAGCTTTTAAAATGCAGCTGTTTAGAGAACTAGTTCCCAGAAAAATTACAAACTAAGTACTCTCCCAAATAATAATTTAAAGGTGCTGCTGAGTTCAAGTTACTTTTTGAATCATCAACACTATCTTCTTCTACTGCTTTGTATTTCTAAAAAATATTTTAATTTGAAGTCACCCACTTATTTCCTGTTATGTCCAGACCATCTTAGACATTTATTGCTGGTTTTACTGCTCTCTAGTACCTTAACTGTCATGTATTTACATGATCTGCTAATCCCTTCCCTCAAAAAAAAAAATAACCTTGTGCTCGTTCTTCCTCCAAGATAACTGTTCTTTTATTCAAATATCTGAATACAAATATCTAATCAATATTTGTAATTCCAATAAAATTGTATGTAATTTAGATAGAGTTGACTATAAGTTAGTAGAACTGATGGGATACTAGATTACCTACTACTAGATTTAAAAAATGAAAAAATTAATAAATGTATAATCTGCTGTACAAGAATAGCTAAGGCTGATGAGGCATAATTAAAAAAATATAGAAACACTAGAGAACTTGAATCATAAGTCAAGAATTGTTACTACAGTATAAATGTTGCTGTTTAATTTTGCTTTTATAGAAAGGGAGAAAGTGTTTTGTTTTTACAGTATGGATAATGTTGTGAAAATAACTACAACTTAAAAATAAACCAGCCCCAATAAAAATTTCAGCCTATATATCACTTCTTTGCTTTATGAGCAATGACATTTGAACCCCACCAATTCTGTCAGATATTCTTGTCTTATTTTTGTGTGCATGGTGACTTTCATTTTAGTAAAGAAATATTCTAAGCAGTATTTAATTTTTGTGCTTCACTTAATATATTAGATTTAAAATAAATATTAAATGTAGGTGTGACCTCCAAAGGATTTAGCAGCGTTGGTGTATTGCCTGTTGACAAACTGTGCCGCCTCGTACAATTTGTGCAGGACTTTGCACAGTGCAACATGAGTCCTCGGTGAGAACTAATGACACCTGTACCATAAAAGTAAAAACAATATTTGCCCGAAAGCTTAAGAATAGTTCAGGAGTGGTTCCTGTTTACAAGATAATGGATTTTTATCTTGGGATTGCTTAGGGCATAGTTACTCCCAGTTGGCTAAAACATCATCCGTGCTCACTTACTCCCTTGCTCCCCAGCTCGCAGTAGCTTTCAAGCAGGCAGCTTTCTTCCCTCTGAAAAATTAGAAGAGGTCATTGAAGCATGGAGGGGCTTTGCACTAATGCAGCTGACGGTAGTTTTCAGAAAGCATCCTCCGCGGAAGGGATCTCGGATTTCTGAGGCGAGGACCCGTGAGGTTGCAGTCGTGGCACTGTGCTGGGCTGGCAGGCGCTTGTTTCTCAGCCCAGGACCTGGGAGAGGTGGTACTGTCAGGACAGTTCTTTGGGCTCCAGTCTACAGGTCTAGACCCACCAGAGGAGAAGAAAGGTGAAGTAGTGGCAGGTGTGGACTGCTAGCACCATTCAAGTCAGGGCTGTACACCCTCGTTCTGCTTCCAGGTCTTGAGCTGCTCCTGTCCCTTCGGAGCCTGGGAAGAGAGAGGAGTTGGCTTTTCTGCAGCTTTGAGAACCTTTAGCCAGCATAACTGTCAGCCACTTCTTTTACGCAGATCAGTTTTAGCTTGAATCAGCCAGGCCATTGCCCCAGCCTGTTCCTTGCAGGCTGCCACCCCTGGTCTTTCGGCACAGCCCAGCCCTTCTACCACCCTGTCCCCTGCCCCTTGAGAAAGTCAAGTTGCTGAGTTCCAGCACGATCCAACCACCGTTCTCTCTTATCTCCATCCTTCCCACCCCACGGTCCTGCCTCAGCTCAGTGCTCACAAGAAAGATCCTCTTTCTGTCCCGAGCATGTGTTGGCCTGTATCTACCAACACAACCCAGCAACCCTCTCCCCAACCTGCTCTTCCCCTGTTGGTCTGTAGAGCTGTTGGTAGCTACCTGTTATGCCAGGCTTCAGAAGGAGGCAGTTTGGTATAATTGGGATATATTTTGCCATGAGAGTAGGGTGAGCTGAACTGTCTGAACAGGTTCAGGACTCCCTCCCTACCACTGACTCGCTGAGTCATCTGTATGAAACTCCTCTTTTCAGCTGTCAGCCTGTGGCTTCTGCAGTTGCCCACAGCGTTAGCCGTTCCTCTGGTTACCAGCGAGACCTGAACCACTCGATTTTCTCATGTAAAGCTGGCACGCAAAAAGGTGGCTGAACCGCTTTCTCAGGATTTTCCTGGTACTATTTTTCACTACTGGTAGCCAATTTAAAGGTTAAGGGCAGCTTCCCAGAAATGGGTATTAAAGGTCTGCAGTAAGAAAACGTGATTCTCTCTCTCAGGCCACTTTTATGCGGGGGAAGGGGAAGGTGCCTGTGCAGAGAGAGATCCTGCTACACCTGAATTAGCAGAGCACGATCTGGGCCTAACTTCTTTTTCATTATATGCAGTCTCTCGGGACGGTAGGAGGTGGTAAAGGGGGTGGATAGGAAAGCTTTATATAGCTAAAACATCTCCTGGCGTAGGGGATTGTCATTGCCGTGCATGGGGGTGTATAGAGGAGCGCGGAAACAAAGCTTATAGACATCGTAGGGCAGGCGTGGAAAATAAAGATGCTGCAGTTGTTTCTGAAAATGTGGTTAACAACACCAGAAAGGTGTAGTAAATCTGGAGGAAATTGTGGTTTAGTCTTAGGTGAAATAACTCTACAGTGGAGTCTGTGCTTTCTACGGAGTACATCTTCAGTACTTGAAAAATGCAGCAAACTGTGTGGGTTGTACATTGCGCCTTCCTGTGCTCTTGCGCTTCCATCTGTGTTTATGGGACAATCTACCTTGAAATCGGCTGGTTTTTAGATTTGTTAGGGGAGAACTGTGTTGTAGTATATCTATTCAGTCTGTTTTTCAGAATGAGTGAATTGTAGCCGTACTGCGTTCTGTCCTCACCATTAAACTCATGACAGAGATGCCAGACAGGAGAGAGCTCAGCCTCATTCATCGTGCAGGTTTCAGTGCATTTATATACCTTTTGGAAGAAATGAGAGAACTGGACTCGGTGGCATTCATGCATTTTCTGCTGGACCCCTCTCTCGTTCTTTTGTTGTTGTTTGGTTTACCAGAGAGGGAGGGGGTGAGGGGAAGTCTAGGGCTCTGTGTCGCACCTTTTTCCAGGTTAATAGAAGAAGAGCTGCAATAATGGCTTGTTTTGACCTCTGCCTGGGGGGTTTGGCTTTTTAACAGAAAGGAGACTTGAAAAATACTCTTGCCTAGGTGGACACTACAAAAGTGTGAAGCTCACTGTTGTCATGAATTTTTCAGTGGAAGAGGTACATGGTGCCCACAGCCTGGCCACGCTGGTTTTGTCCCCCGTTGGGGAGTTTTGCACTTGACACTTCACTAATATGAATAGAATGTCAAGGTGCCTTGGAGAGCCTGTTCATCTGCACCTCAGGCTCTTGGCTCATGAAAGAAGAAAAAAATGAAAAAAATAGTGTCGCTTCCAAATGAAAACAGAAAGAGGATAATCTTCTCTATTTAGTGATTGCATAAAAGGTCATGTCAGTTCGTTCCCAATTTTTGTAGAAAGAGCCTTAAGGTTTCTGCAGAACTGACTTAAAGCTGACAAGAGTGTTTGTAACAGAAAATTGGGTGGTTTCAGCTGCATGAAGTGACTGCTCGTCCGAGGGTGGAACAGCTCGTTGGCAAGCGAAGGAAGGGAAGGGCCTCCATCCTGGGGGGCTGTGTGGGGTTCCCAAAGGCAGTGTGGTCAGCTGGTAGTGAGGGGGCGCTTGTGAGGAGGGAGCTTGGAGGTGTTTGAGCATTGGGAGAAGAGAAGATGGTGCTTCTCAATGAGTGGGCTTCAGAGGGTATTCAGTGTCGTGGTTCGAGGAGATCCCTGAGGCAGTCTGAGTTGGCAGGGTGCTGCACAGGACAGCCTTAACTGCCATGGCTGCACATTCCCGTGGCTTCTTTTGAGACGTGCTGGTGTTTTTTGGCTCTGCATAGAACTGATTCAGGGAGCAGAAACAGCAGAAAACCTGACGTTAGCAAAAAGAGGTAAACGGTTTTCTTCCTGAGTCAATGTGAGACTGAGGTGGGGGAAGAGGAACCGTCCCCTTGAATTGACTGAACTGAGTCCTGAAACTCTCTCTTGTGCCTCGCATGTCTGATGAGAAAATAGTTAAACCAAGAAATAGGAGAAGAGGTTGGCTTGATTTTCATGCCTGGTATTAAAGCACAGAAGAAGGAAAATTGGGTAAACGAGAATTGCACATGCAGTAAGACAAATGGTCTATCCAAAGGAGCAAAGGGAGAAAATTGGCAGTAGAAGACCGGTTGTGTAGATGCTACACTAACAAAAAAATGTACTTACTATAGAGAGAAGAGAAAGTGAGGTCAGGGAAGAAAAGCAAATGAGATGTTTATTATCCAGGCTCTTTTCATTAGTATACAAAACTAGAACAGCTGGTGCTGAACGCGTAACCACGTATAGAGGCAGCAGAAACACAGCCAAATAGCATTGATAGCCTGAACACATACACTGAAAATTACGCAGAAAATTAGTAAGGTGTCATGAATGAAGTGCCACTGTGTGAAAAAACAAACAGTAGCATGGACACAGTAGAATCTGTTTGGTCAAAATCATTTTGGGAAGAAATTATGAACGACCTGTTGTAGACCTCTAGCTTAGGATTTATATACGATGTATGTATGTATATATACAACATACAATTTATATAGAATGAGAGAGGTATACTAGTAGGAATAGTAACATTATAGATAGGCTAGATGTATATTTAAGCACAAATTATATTATAATGATGTGATATTTCTGTACATGACAGCAAATAGTTTTCGTACCAAAAGAGTAATGCAGAATAGAAGTTGTGGTATTTTGGACCGTGGAAGGTATTGCTGACCTTATAGAAAACCTGATTGTTTAAAAAATGAAGACAAAACATTAGCTGGGTTAATTTGGTTTAAGTTGGATGGAATGATAAGAAGTAAATAACAATTTTTTTTTGAAGGCAAACATTTGTTAAATTAGGAAAACTGGTTAGAGAATATAGGTGAGCTGAAGTACTGGAGGCTTAAATGGAAAAAAAATGGTTCAACTTGAATCCCAAGTAAAGGAAAAGGAGAATTGTGGGAAACTACCTAATCCTTCTAATAGAGAACCTTCTACTGGGAGGGATATTGGTAGAGAAAAGGTAATGCAAAAGAACGGAGTAGAGATTGTCAAAGGAAGTCACTTCTTGGAAGCTGTGGTTGAACAAGAGCTGAAAGTATTAAGCTGAGTTAGAATTTAAAGTTCTTAAGAATTAAAGCAGTTAGTAAAAGTTTCTTTAGACATATGAATAAATTGAGAAAGAAGAAATTATTCTGTTGCATAGGCAGAGCGGTTTCCAATTAGAGAGAGCCTTTTGTTCAAAAAGCTAAATAAATACCTTTGCACACCTCTCAGTAACAGTGTGGTGACAGCAACAGGATGATGAATGGAAACAAGGTTATGAATATGACTACAGTTGAGGCGGAAATTCAAGACAGAAACAAATTCCAAGAAAATAAGGATGTGAAATTGCAGTGTACCAGCTGCATTGCGGTAACTGCCTACGTACCTGTTCTTTCCCTACTGTAAAGTTAGTTGCAATAGCTCATGGTATCTAATAAGCATTGTATATGTGTAGTGTACATGGCTGCTGATTGCCTAAGAAGAGCTGAAGTGCAAATCTTTGAGAAATCAAGTGGTTTATAGCTTTATTTTTTAAGTAAAATTTATATTCTTTTGAACTTTAAAAAAAAATATATTTGTAATACTGTAGATTTTTCTTTTTTACATAAAATATTAAGGAACACATTCTCGTCTCAAGAGTTGCCATTTCCACTGTGTATGCCCTGGAGCTCATTGAACCTTTCTGTGAACAGATTTAGCTCACTGGAAAAACAAAAATCTATCCCTGTTTCCTCTTTCTCTTATCCTCCCCCCTTTTTAAACTGAGTTTGTTTCCTGTCAGATTAGTGAGTTAAATTGGCTTATGAGGAGAACCAAGAAGTGCCAGATTTGGTGGAAGATAAGCCTCAAGGAGCAGGAAAAAGCCCGTGAGGTCAGCAGGAGCAATGGCGAGTTGTCTTGTGGGTGCCTGGCCTTCGAATTCTGTGTTAGTGCAGCAGAGCTACGTGTTGCTCTCAGAAGGGCTGTTGTTCAGTGTAGTGGATTTTTTTGTTTGGTTTAGCATTCTGCCTGCAAAAATACATGATTGTGACAAACCTCCTAAAACGAATTTTTGGCGGACAGCAAAAGTCCTTGCAGCAGGACTTGTATCATGCAACTGATAGTATTTTGCAACGCTTCCCCTAACTTTTGCGGTGTACAACAGTTAAATTCTGATTTTTGATCTAATGCAGGTAAAGCACTAGTATAGATCCAGTGTAAATCCTTTAACTTCTGTGTCCTCTTAATCTGTGCTCTTGCTTTACTCAAAGGTTGCTGGCTCTTGACGGAACTGTATGAGGTTGTTTTGGAGAGAATTTCTTAGAATCTTCAGTGCAGTTGGGCTTCAGGATATGCTTTCCTTCATGTCTGGATTTAATTGTAGATAATTTTGGAGGGAAAACCGTTTTCTTACTTTGGGAAACCCGGCATACTGGTGGCATCTGGTCATTGTACTGAGCAATCAATCAATCACTAGATAAAAAGGGGCAGAAATGAGAGATACAGAAAATAAACGATGCTGAGTAGAATGCCACTGAGCAACTTCCCCCACACCCCCCCAAGAATTTAATGGCTGCAACAGCAGTTGTTCACAGCCCTGACTAGAAGTGGCAAAGTTGTTGTGAGGCGGCGCTTACTGGGACCCTGTTCTCCTTTCCCTCCCCACATGTTAATAAAAGTAATGCACACGTATCAGGCCCCTGTAATGAGCCTTAATTCCAAACTTCCTTTCTTTTGTAGAGCCCGGTGAGAGTTGTAAGCTCTCTCTGACACTGCCAAAGAAACAGTACTTGTCTTTGGGACTATCTTGCTAAGACAGATTATTTTTGATTTTTTGATTTTCATTTCGAAGTGAGAAATGCTTTCCAAGGACTTGCGTTCATGGATTTTTCCACTCTTATTTTTTGTTGTTGCTAATACTCTGATGAAATTGCCAGCATTTTGGACAAAGCCATTGCTTGCAACAGAGATGTGTGAGACTTTATGCTGTAGACTAAAATACCAAGAACTAATAGGATAACTGTAAAGAAAACAAAAAACAAAACAAAAAAAAAAGAAATGGCACCGTAAAGTTAAAAAAGAAAAAGAAAAAAAAAGCTGGAGTCTGAAATCACTGTGGTGAATGCTGGCAAAAATAACAGCGAAGTCTCTGACAGCTGAAAGAGAGAGAAAGGAGGAAAAGCATGTTGCTTTTAAGTTTTTCCCTTTGTTCATTGGCGGTGTGCCCATACACCCCATTCAGGGCTCTAGAAATGGTTCACTGACTTGAAACTCTGGCTGCTTTTAATTGTGTGGGATTTATTGGTTCAAGTAGCGCGAGGAAAATACTAGCTAGGTCTCTCAACATTAAATTATCGACTTTACAGACGTTTTTTGTCCAACTCTTTAGGCAAGAGGAATTCAGGTTTTAGATTTGTTTTGCTGGTTTCCAAATATCACTTTTCCCACTATGGCTTTGAATTTTTTTTGTACCCTGAGAGAATCTCACCATGAGCTGGCTGTGGCATAGTAGTGTACATTTACGCAATAAGTCAGATGGCACCAAACCCATCTCTTAACATTGAGAAGCCGTTGAGGTGCATTCAAGGAGAGTACCGTGCAAGTCATTTGGAGTGTTTTTTTTCAACGTTTTCTGTTGTTAAAAGTGCTTGAAAAAACAAATATGCAAAAAAAAGTAGACGTGCACATTATGTGATTTAGAAAAGCATAGTTGTTTCATTACTTTGGCTTTTAAGTATATTTTAAAATCCCTCTTGTAAATATAGTACTTTGTTTGGAAATAAAAGTTCTGTTGAGAAAAATAAAAAACATTTTAGAGTACTAATAATGCCTACTAGCTGCACTTTAAATAAGTACTTTTTTTTGAAGTAAAGTAGAATACATGCTATGTTATATGCATGTCAGATGTCAACCTTTTGGCATTTATTTTGTAACAGTGAAACTCAGAAAGGAAAAATGCTTAAGTCTTGCTGAGACTTAACTACATCTTCATTGAGCTGTAATTAAACAAAAAGACAAAAGCATCCATGCTGTGCTCAGTATTACTGAGAAATAAGAGCTTATGTGTATCTGCTTGAGATTCCACTTGTAATTAGCACCCATCAGTGTTGTCATGATTGTCTAGCTTTGGAACATTTAACTATATATTTTTAGTTTGCGACAAAATACATGTTGTTCAGTTCTTTCCTTTTAACAAGATTTTCCCTGGTGGTTGCTGAAAACTGAAGAGGTGTGGATGGACCTAGGGAAGGATTCGCGCCACAGGCAGAGTCTCTTCTTTTGGTTGATAAGTAGTGGTGTCATCTTTAGCCATCTTCTGAATTTGGGTATTTCTTCATTATGACAAAGATCCCTTTATTGCTGTACAGACATTCCAAAGTGGAGGGCTTGCTTGAAATAATATTGCCTTCCTGGGTGGTTTTTTTCATTGGTTTATGTAGAATTACTGACTTCCAGTTGTAGTAGTGAGAAAATTTGCATATTTCCTTTTTCATACCTTATATTTTCATTTCAAAAATCAGCCAAACTTAGGGTTCAGGGAACAGAACAGTTATTATGTATTTCTTGTTTTATATGTGACCCTTCTCCATACCACCCTGACCCCACCCCACCCCCTTTTTTAATTAGAGCTCAACTTCTCATTTAGAAAGTCAACTATTTGTCCCATTCTTCACACTGTTACAACGTTTGGTGGAAGTGCTACCTGTACTAGAGCTGCACAGATGGATAAGCAAAACCAGCCTTCGCCCTAACCGGTGGAGCTGTGTCCTTGCTTACTTCTGACTGCTGGAAAAACTATAAGCAACTAGGTCCCTCAGTCACTGGCAGCGTCTTGTTGCGTTATGAATGGTTGCTGCTGAGTAGACTTTGAGAACTCAGCTGGTCTGGTACTTGGGGATTTTGGAAGCAAAGGTGCATGTTTTTTCACGTGGTTTCATTAAAATAAATTTTCCCAATTATTTTATAATTTTAAACTTACTCTATTAGTGCTGTGGGAAATGGAGTTTGCAGTGGTGTCCCTCTTTAGAAAGGCCGGGTGTGATTCAGCTCCACATTAAGATATCTGAATCACAGAAAAGTCTAAGTTGGAAGACACCGCTTGAGATCTTCTGGTCCAACCTTTTGCTGAAAGCGGGGCCTTGCATTAGGTTATTCACTGCCCTGTTAAGCTGGGTCTTAGCTATTTCCAGCAAAGGGAACTACAGTACTTCTCTGGGCTTCTCTGTTTAATCCTTCTCGTAGTGAGCAACTTCTCCTTATGTCTGGATGGAGTTTCCCCTGAAGCAGCTTGGGCCTGTTGCCTCCTCTCTTTTGTGCATCCTTGAGAAGAGACCAGCTCCCTCTTTGTATATGAACTACGAACTCTGTAGGTGTCGGTTCTTGTGCTCCGCTAAATCGCGCCTGGGTGCTGCAGACCTGCCATACCCATAACGTGAATACAGGAAGCTGGTGTCAGGGGTTGCCATCTGACTTGGAACACATTCCCTAGTTGCGCTTGTGGGGCAGTAGATGTGTTGTTTGGCTCTTTTTGACGTGTGACTGAGTAGTGAGATGGCACCTGCAGTGACGATTCCCTTCTTGACTCCGTGGTTCGGCCAAGTGAATGCTGGAGAACGGAATAAGAATCAGTCAGGGTACATTTTTCTCTTTGCTATGAAGAGTTCATGAGCAAAGGAAGAACACACGTTTTGTAACTCTCCTGCAAAAGCTACAAGTGTTTGGAAATTGACAGATTTTATAATATTCTCTGTGCCTCCAATTGATCTCCTTCATGTAATGTGTAACTTCTAAAATAAACATTTAGTGCAACCGGTGTCTTTCATTTTACCTTTTTCCCCAAAAAAATCATCTCACTTCACTTGATGATCATTTTATTTAAGAGTTTGATTCATCAAATTTGTCCTGGCATGTTGTACATGTTGGCCTTACTGTTGTACATAATTTATCAGGATTTGAGATGAAAATTTTATCAAAATCAGTGGTGAGCTCCTGTTGACTTCGGCTTGTCCAAGATTTTGCTGCTACAGTGTAATGTCAAAAGACTTACCAACATTTATTTCACTTGCCCTGATGATAATAATTTCCTTTTCTGTGAGTGAAAACACAAATCCATTCCTACATCATGCTAACTAGGCAAGATTTTTAGGCTGGTGAACACAATTCACCAGCTCACTAGGTATATTTGAATTGCCCATTTCAGTGGACTTTGTTCAGAGTGCCTTCCTCCTGCCTCTCGTGCTCATTGTATCTTTGAGTCATTTTAAGAGCAGCAGAGCCCTGTCCCAGATACAAGGAATACAAATTATGATAATTTTGATTGTTAACTAATAGCTCTGAAGTGAACTTTCCATTTTGTAAAAAAAAAAAAAAAAAAAAGCCTTTTCAGTTCCCGATGCCTGTTAGACAGGGGCTTTAAGAATACAGCATTTTCTCTGCTTCTTACATCTATAGCATTCATCACAGAAAAGGAAAATGTTATTTCAGTTTTGCTGATACTGAAAATAGCTTCTTGTTACTTGTTTGGTGTTTTCAGTGTATCCAAGACTATAATTTGTAGTATCTTCTGCTGTAGCTCATGCAGAGGAAACTGTTATTCAACCTGTATGTGTTCTAGGATAGTAGGCAGGATACTTTGTCCTGTTGATTATGAATGTAAATACTGTTTTTAAGGCAATGGTAACCAAGAGTATTTTTCCTATTTACAGAGCAAGCTTTACATGGAAGGATTTAGAAGCCTAAAAGAAGGAGAACCAGTGGAATTTACTTTTAAGAAATCTTCCAAAGGCCTTGAATCAATACGGGTAACAGGCCCTGGTGGGAGCCCCTGTTTAGGAAGTGAAAGACGACCCAAAGGGAAGACAGTACAAAAAAGAAAACCAAAGGGAGATAGGTAATTACCTTACTTTGCTACTTCCCCCCCCTTCTTTTTTTTCTTTGCAAGTTTTTCTTGAAATTATGGTTTCAGCATTTATTCATTTGTGAAAGGAAACCCTTCTATGTAAATTTGGCTTTTACATGTAGCCTAGTAATTTGATTAAATTTACTAAGCTGTATCTATACAACTATATAAATTACCCACTTGATTGGTTTTACTTGAGAAAGTTTTATTGAATTAGAGGGAGCCTGCAAAGGAATGTAACATTATTTTGAAAATATTGCTATTAGACTGAGAGAAGAGGTCGGTCTGAATGCAGGTGAAATAACGTCATGTTTAGGTGAGAGTTGTGCATGCTAAAGAGACTATTGTGTGCAGTGGGGTTTTAAACTGTGCATCAGTAGTTTTATACAGAAGAAAGTATAGGTGGTGCAGTCAGGGTTGAGATGTATATAATTTGATTAATTATATTTTTACTTAGTGAATAGAGTATAAGGTCTTTCCAAAACCTTTAATTCCTGGTGATCTGAAGAACTGTTGTAATGATATTTTACAAACTCTGGGTTAGTCTTGAGAGCTGCACTTTTTTATACACAAGTGCAGCAATCTGACTTGTCCTGTTTTACTTTACTTTCTGCCCCGATGGCCTGAAGAAGTTCTGTAATCCTCTTCACTACAAAGTCACCTCCACCTAGTTCCCCAAGGATAGCCTTTCTGCCCCAAAACTGCTGTATTTAGGTGAATCTCCCTTTTTTCCTCATAGTATTGCCCAGCCCAGTAGCAGTATGACTGAGGTCAAGGGGACTGCATAGTTTATGAGGGATCCTGGTAAGAACATCCAAACAGCTAGGTCTTGCCTGCAGGATTTCACGTATGGCATGACTGAGGGGTGCCTCTCATCTATTGCAAATTCTGAAGCAAAGAGTAGCTTGGGAAGGAGGAGGTCACCTGAAAAGGCAGTGTAGTCCAGTCTCGAGATACAGGGGATCAGAAGACTTTGCTGGCTACAGATGAACTCCACTTGTTCCCATCTCTGTTAAAAGACTTCTGGTTTTTTTTCCCCTCTTTTTTTTCTTTTTTTTTTTTTTTTTTTTAAATTAAGGACTGGAGACAACATGATAGTTGTCCCTCTTTCACCTTCTTTGTAAAAGCTAAAGGCCATGAACAAAATTTATTGCTGCTGTAACAGATCAGAGTCCATAACCACAACAAGGAGAGACTTTGTAAGCCAGACAAAGCTTTCTTTTTGATTGCTCACCATATCTGGCCTTTCAGAGTTGTGGTGCATGCAACGGCTGTGAAAAATCATTTTTTCATTTTCCTTTTTTTTTTTTTTTCTTTAGCTAGGCTTTCAATCTAGTTCTTATTTAAACCATTGGTTTTCCATAGACTGTAATTACTAATCTGTTTAGGGTATTAGCATTACCATTATTATTGATGTTTCATACTATGGCAGCAAATAAAGGCCACAGTCGTGATACTGTTGTCCTGTTTGTTGCACATGTATATGAAGGAAGATAGTCCTTGCTTCAAAAGCCTTGAAATTTAAATGAACAGGCTACAAGTAAACAAGGAAAAACTATGTATTTAAGGAGCCAGGGATTTGAACAAACATAGGCATCTCTAGTGCACAGTGTAGTCAATGCAGAGGAAGCAGTATTTCAGAGTGCAATTCAGCTCATCCTAGTGAAGCATCTAAAATATTGGGGTTGAATCTTGCCTTGTGGCTGTTTCTCTTCAGGGACTACAAAATGAGCCGAGCTCCAATGCTGTAGATACTTCCCTTACAAGTCTCTGAAGTTGTGAGATGAATCCTACTTTCAATGATGTTTTTTCATAGCATAGCTAAAGCATAGGAAAAATTGGAACAGATATACCCTGAAAAACAGTGCAGAGGGGTGATCCATGAGACAATGTACTCTTTCATGTTCACTTGCCTTTAAAGAAGGAAAAATTCAAAATTAAATTGAATTAATTTGAATATGAAAACGTGGGCAAAAACATCTACCCACTTTTGTCTCAAAATTCTTATGCTTAAGTCATAAGACATCAAAAGTCTGAAATTTGAAATGTCTGAAGTAGCATTGACATTATCACTCGGTGAGGAGCAGTGTTTTTGCTTGAAGGAAAATTAGTTTTGATTGAATGCCTAGCCAATAAAAAAAAGCGCATCTCCAACATGTGTAGTGAAAAATTTCTTAAAGATTGCTGTGCTACTGAGAACTACCTCCATTTAGGAAAGCTAATTCCACATTCTTGTTTTATCTCTTTTCTACATTATCAGTGTAACTGTGTGAAGGCTGAGCCTCGCTGCATCTTTTTGAATAGATCCCATTTGAATGGATCCCATGACTCTATTCATGGTGTAGGTGGGATTTAAGGCAGAAAGGAAGACTGACAGAGATAGCAAAGGTGGGAAAAAGAAAGGGAAAAGCAGCAATATGTGCAGAGGGGGGAGGGGTCGTGACACTGAGGTTACCAAATATTGGTGCTTTTTGGTAGATTTTGTGGTGCTTCCACAATAGATTCGGAGTCTCTGTAATTTGCAGAGTGTTGTTGCTGTGAGGACCTCAATATGATAATATTTCCACTTCAACATTACTGGGGGCCACATTAACGTGGGTGGGAAGGCTTTGTAATTGCTGTTGGTCATATTGGCCACTTTAGCATCTTTCTCAGGCAGCGTGCAAGCGCACGCCAGGTCTAGAAAGGGAAAGTCTTTGTGGTCCATGTGGAGTGAAGCTGTGGCTATAAGCAGCCTGCCGGCTTTAGGTTCCCAGACCTTACTTTAAGTTATTGTAATATCTATGTGTCTTACTTTTTTTTTTTTTTTTTTTTTTTTCCCCACAGTGTCTCGAGTAATCTGGGCTAGAGGGGAGGTTTCTAAACGAGACTCAGTTGAGATTTGCATCTGAGAAGTGCTGGGTTTAGAAGTGGTGTTTTATGGCAAAGGTGCCCAGTGGCAGCTCGTGCAGCTGGTCTCTACCTAAGTAAGCCAGGGGATGAATTTATAACGCGCTATAATGCGGCAGGTTGTGGCTCCCTTCAGAGGAACTCCTAACGCATGCCAAACACAATGTGTTTTGCTCAACTTTGACAGTGAGCTGACACAAAAGCACACTCTGCTGCTCTCCAGGAATGACTGCGGGGAGCTGATGCAGAAAAGATAAAGAACTCTGAATTCACACCTTAATCACCTGCTTGGTAACTTGTAGAAAGGTCTGTGAAATCTTGATTTAGAGTAGAATAAATGAAATGGGGACCTAGCCCACCATCTCAGAATGAGATTTGAAGGAAGAAAAAGGGAGAAAGGGAGGGAAAAAAACCAAAAACAAAAACTAAACACTCCTAGTGTTTGTATATGACCTAAAATGAAACGTAGTAAAGGACCATCTTATTAGTTGTAATTTTTTAATTTAATATTATTTTTATAAATTTATATGGCTGGGAAAATATTCTTTAGTGCAGCATACATTTAAATAAATTTGACCTACAGACCTTTGACACAGTATTAACAAAGAAGATGCATGATGCTCACAGGACTGGAAGCTAGAGTTCTTTTTGGGACCTAGAGGTATTATCCAGTATCTGTAAATATTCTTAGTAGAAGCTCAAAGTTGGATACTTTTTCAGCAGAGTGTCTGTAGTTCTGTATCTGCTCAACTTGGCACTTGCTTCATGTGGAACATTTCAAGGGGGGCAGGGAAGATGACAACTTTTTTTTTTTCTTTTTTTGGTTTTGAAGTATTTACACCAAAATGGCAGCAATAAAATAAAGCAAGAAGGAAGAGGCAAGAAAGAAATAATTAAGGGTATAGCTCCATCTCTCAGTTCTAATTTACGATGTTTCAGTCCTATGCTACCCTCCAGTAACACTTGTGGCAGGGCGGCTTTCTAGCACAGGTGACCTGTATCAGTAAGTGGTTTGGATTTAAACATGTAATAAATAAGTAATGTGTTGTGAGATCTTGGGTTTGACATGAAACATTTCGCTTGCTTGGTTTACAGCACAGCCCTGCAAGTAAACTGTGAGGGAGAGAGTCAGGAGCTGCTGGAAATGAGGGAGCTTCACCAAGCATTGCCACTGGATAAATAGTGATGCTGAATTATGTTCTGGGAATACAGCTAGTGAAATAGCCATGTATTTAGCCATTGGCTAAATAGTAAGGAGCACTGCAGCATCAATGGAACTCTTCAAAACCCTTTTTCCAGTGTAGACATCTACGAAGGAGAGACAACTAGAAAAGAATCATGGAATCACGGAATTGTCAGAGTTGGAAGGGACCTTCTAGAGATCATCTAGTCCAACTCCCCTGCCAAAGCAGGATTGCCTAGAGCACATTACTTAAGACTGCATCCAGGCAGGTGTTTTTGTGGAAAAGTGGTTTTGTGTTAAGATGTAATGTGTTTGCCAGTGACTCCTAGACATGACCAAAAACATAATTTTCAAGTGAAGAAAAACATATTTTTAAACTCTGGATTGAAATACAACCACTTGGGCGGGAAGGACTGTAAATAAAAATTAAAATAAAATACTTCTCTGATAGTTTATCACTTGAAATTAGTTTGTGTCTGAGCCAGACAGAAAATGGATATAATATCTGAAGACATTCTGCAGATGATCCAAAGTCAGACTATAATAACATCTTAAAAGTCTTTAAAAGCTCGTTGGTCTGCACAAATAGCCGCTGAATGAGTGTGGTGCAGGCAGAGATGACGGCACAATGGAGTGCTGTGGAGGGCGTTTGGATCGAAGTTAGTGGGTCTAGGAGAGCTAGTTCAGGACAGAAAAGTTACATGATACGAAGTCACTTCAAACTTGAGACTATATCAGTTCCATCTCTCCTGACGGAATCACACTCAAGTGTATAATTTAGTTTTCACAGAAAAGCCTCCTATGGCTCGAGCCGAGCAGATTTTTGTGGAGGAGACATGAATAATGGGGGGTGGTATGGGCTGTAAGGAGAGCCCTGAACTAGTACTGAAACGGGAAAAGCTCATTAAAACTGCTTCACAGGCAGATCGGGCCAAGGCAAATGGGGAAATCCCATCAGAGTCCCTTCACCCAAGAGCTGGGAGGCAAGGCCGGGCTGGTGGTCACCTCACACAGCTATGCCACAGGGACACGGCCTCTCCTGCCCTCGGCCAGCCCCAGGAACCCTCTTTGGGCAGGTCCTGAGCAGCACCAGCACAAAACAGGGGGCAGACCCAGCCATCCAGAGAAATGGATGAAAAGTTCAGGGAGTTGTAGCCTTTGGCACAAAATGGTGTCAGCACATCACTGTCAAAGGGTTGAATTTTCCTGCTCCTCGCTGGGATAGATTGTGTTCACAATTCTGCCATTTTCTAAAGCTGGCATGGAAGTAACGCAGAAGCTGCATGGCACTGCACAAGCAGGAAAGCCTTGGCTCTCAGAAGACAGCCATGGCCAGCCTGGCTTCTACCCCAATATGCAGCACACAGCATCGGGAGTTGCCTTCCTCAAAAGATAATGGGTTTCTCTTCCTGCCTATTTCCGTAGCTCAAACAGATCCAGGATGCCGAGCCGAAGGATCAGTACTTGAATGTTGGAACTAGATGTAGAAATGGTTACGGTTGTGCATAACAATATGTTTAATATTAGAATAAAATAATTTGTCTTTCAAAAGATGTGGAGGAAATCCCATTCGAGATTTTAAATGTAGAGAACATTGTTTAATTTGCAAAGCCAAGTGCCTGTGTTTAGATGCAGGCTACGGAGCTCAATTTGATCCCTTGCCAGCTGTGCTGCTTCTGAGACCGAGGTCAGTTTGAGTTATTTTGGGGTACCCAGGCACACTGTTGTGTGCTGGGTGGTGACACAGGCAATTCCTCGTTCATTTGAAAGGCCGTTTTCTGGTTATACACGATTTGACTACCAAATTCATCACAAGGCAGCTTGCAAGTAGGGGCCCATTTGAGATACCACGTTGCTGGTGAAGTTGCACACCCATGCAGTGTTTCAGCCTGCTCGCTCGGGTGCCGGCGGGGATTGGGCTTTGCAGTTAGGTGTACAGATCAACAAAACACACACAACTATGTGCTTCCTTTCCATCAGATGTGCCTTCTGATAGGGCTATTCGCGCGCTTCTACTGAATGCAAATTTCTGTGCTAAAGCAGGAGCTGGGAACCCGGTGGCAGTGATACCGCTAAACGGTATCTAAGTCTGATTTTCTTCATTGCAAGCTTGTATTAAGAACAGAGTAGAGCCTGAATAAAGTTGTCTTTGGTATCTGTTTGTACGCATGTACAGTTAAGAAGCGATAGGCCCCAAATTTTTCGTAGTGTTTATAATAACAAATCCAAATTTGATGCTAAAGTAAGTAGATACAATTCTGAAAATGTACAAGGAACAGATGAAGTGAGTAGGAAGGTGTCGTTTTTATGCAGCCTCATGTAGAGTAAAGCTGTCCCTGCACAGCAGATGGGTTTCTTAAGTACATACACTGTTTTCGGAATGTGGAATATTTTTCTTTAATTGGAAAATAAATTTTTCTTTAATTGGCCTCTTTTCAGGCCTCGTGCTTTCTGAGTATTTCACCCTCTCTCATCCAGGGAAGAGCTCTATCTCGTTTACAGTAAAGTACCAGCATATATTCAAGCTTTTGCTATGGTGTGCTGATATGCCTAATGATCGTACTGGAGTCTTACCTGAAGTAATGATATCTGAAGGAATTTAGAAGCAAGAAAGAATTGTGAATTTTTCTCAATTTAACAAAGATTACTAATAACTTCAGTAGAGTGTATGCTAAAAAAGCATTTCAGTAAATAGTTTACAAAACATCATTTCTGTTTCTAAAAATCTTCCTAATATAACCAGCGTCTTCTACCTTAATTCAAATTGCTCTCTCGCTATTGCATTTCTCACTACTATACTAATATCCTACTTCCAAGTAGACAAGAATAAACGAAACGTGCATCCATTTTCAGGGTCCAACTCAGTAAATACTTAAGCCTGTGCTTTGGAAGTAGTAGGGAAGAGGCATTATTTGAAAAGATTCCCCTGTTGGTGTCGACCCTGACTACAGACTGCTGCTTTTTGCTGGGAACAGAACTGCTCACAGGACAAACTGTCTGTTAAAAAGATGCACACAGTCTGTGCTATATTTACTGCAGAATCGTTCAGTGTAAATAGTTAAACCTTAAATCCCTTTCATTTTAGGAAAACAGTTGCATTTCCTTGCTTTTCTTGATGTGTTACACTCCAGCATCACCTAGAAAACATACTCAAAGCAAGTAACACTAAGGAAGGATTATAATGGTGATTCCAGATGATGGAAACATTTGCCACGTATCTTGGCCTCTTGAAAAAAGATACCAAGAACTTGAAAATTGGAGAAAACTGAATTACAGCATAGCTGCTAAATCACATATTCCCAAAACATTGCCTATGATTTACCGCTGTTGATTAATCTGAAGCTTTTCAGAAAGAATAAAAGTTCTGGAGCCCTTTAACTTCAAATTCATAAAGTCTGTGCTGTAATATAATTCCAAATCGCTACAGCTGTTTCTTTTATTAGCCGTGGCTTCATGTTTCTGTCCTTGACACTTAAAGATCAAACCTACTTAAATATGAATCATTTAAAAATGTGAATTTACTTCGATATCTTATTTTGTCAAGAAGCTGAGCAGCTCATTATATAAGAGGAATGTGTCACGGAGGTAGTCATCAGCTCTGTAGTGGTGGTGCTGGCACGCTACTGCTGCTCCCACTGTGCACACCCTCCTCGTGCACCTACAGTGTGCTAGAGCACTTCTGAAGCAGGTAATAAGGCATAGGCTATGTCCTGAAAGAAATCATGGGTTTAAGGGTGTATTTACACCAGGAAAGGTAGGTTTATTTGGGGAAAAAAAGTACCAGTTTAAGCCACCCCTGTACAGCGAGGTGGTATCGTCCATCCAGAAGGGCAGTGGGACTTTGCAGTTGTTTCTTCTGGTTATGGGAGGCTGTTCAGAGAAGAGACAGTGGAGCTCAGACAGAAATGCTCCTGTGATGTCCATGGTCCCTCAAGCAGAGTGACAGAAAAATATTGCAAGGACAACAGATAAAGAGAAGATTAGTAAGGAACAGGAATGTGAAATCTCACGCACAGGCTTGGAGGAGATAAGGAAGGGAAGAGGGAAGAGAAGGGCTTGGGTAGGGGAGGACAGACCATTGAGAATAGCATCAATATGAGAAGTACAGAGTTTTCCCAGTCTCAAAATTACCACCTCAAAGCTGGTAGTTCAGGCATTCTTCAGGGGGGAGTACAGAGAAACCTGAATCCCCTCAGGCACAAAGAGGGATTGAATCAAAGTTTCCTCCATTTTGAAAGATTCCTGCAAGTCAAGAGCTCTGATGCATAAGGAGCTGAAGTGTAGGTGGGATGTGAGCTCCTGCTTTGCAGCCCTGTGAAGACCCAGGTGTGAAGATTTCAGCAGATGTGGGAGGTTTGATCTGAAAGACGTTTAGATGAGCTGAAGAGACGTTTAGATGTGGTGTTGGGGGGTATGGTATAGGGGAGAACTTTGTAGAGTAGGGTAGATGGTTGGACTCGATGATCCCAAGGGTCTCTTCCAACCTAGACGATTCTATGATTCTGTGATTCTAGGAAACGGGACTTTTTGCAGTAGTCTGCTTGTTGTGTGTTCCTCGTTTACCAGGTGATAAACGTGACACATCTGGAGTTTGTTTTGCAGAACCACCAAATGTTCCTAGCTGTAACTGTTGCTCAGTTTGAGCTTTGTCCTAAACGTATTGGGTGCTATAAAATATTAAGTGCTCCACGGGCTCTAATACTCCAAATTGGGCACCTAGAATAACGCTCCCCTGGAAAATGATTTTGGCTTTTTTTCTTGTGCTCCAGAATCCTGTGCATTTTATTGAGACCAATTAAACCACACAATTTCATAGAGCCATTGCAAAGTAATTAACATTTGTAATGCATGAAGATACCTTAGTGAGAGCCCCAAAGTCCCTACTCCCATATTGTGTTCAAGATTCAGCTGGATTTAGTGGTGTGTCCAAACCATTGAGTTGAGGAGGCTAAAGAAGTATACAATAACTATCTTATATTTCATGTAGCAAACGAGAAAAGGCCGTGCAGGAGAACTCACACGTCAGTTCACAGGCTGTTACTACTGTGTAAATTGTTCCCTTCTCCTCTGAATGCTGAATTTGTAGGTAACGGGTAGAAAAGTTAGCTTGAACACTCCTCTGACTAGCAGTTGGGCTTGGGGATCTGGATTGGTTTTTCTTCAAAACCATACTGTGACACTGCAGGACGAGGATGAAGGGACTGGTTTCACGGAGGAAACTGCACGTCCACGTGCGAGAGAGAACAAAGGTGGCCGTGGCCGAGCTGGAGGAATAGCGAGCTGAGGCCAGCGTTATTGATGGAGTAGAGGGAGCTGGGTTTGCTCAGTAACAGACCCGTGGAACGGTTAAGGAAGAAAGAGTTGTGAAGGGTCACTATGAAATATGGGAGGGAGCTAAACAACTTCTTTTCTTTGATCTCCATTCATTTATAATCTTATTGGTGTTGAGGCTCCCGGCGCTAGAGCTTTTACAATGAATAGCTGAAAGTACAAAAATTGATTTAAACTGCACTGGTCTTGTGCTGAATGGCTTTCTTTAGCCTAAAAGTTACTTGGAGTTTTACTTTTTTAGCTGTTGGACAGTTTAAATGCTAAGCATTGAATTTACTTCACACAGCTCTGAAAACAATAGCAAACCACAGACTGCTCTTATTTCATTGTCTGCAATTAATGTTGCAACAGCCTTTGCATCAAAGTTTAACCAGAATGCTTTGATTTTCTCAATGATAAATGGGTATCTTTTGACCAACACAAAAAGCTGAAATAGTTCCATGTTTCAAATTCAGCTTCAGATTTGCTAGTGTTTGAAATCGGTAGCTCTGCCTTTTTGTTGTGCTAAACTAATAATGTAAAACAAAACAATAGTGTGTGTGTCAGTCGGCGTCTGCATAATGAGTTGTTCTATAAGATTATGCAGTGTTGCTTCTTCCATCAATGGGAGGGAATAATCAGTAGTTGGCAATAGGATTAGAAATTGTATCTAGCTCAGATGTAAGGAAAGCCTTTTTATTTACTTTTTTAAAGGTTTGATTTTATTTACATTCTTTTTCTTGAGCTAGTTGTTGTAATCACTTATTTCTAGTACATATATGAAAAATCATTAATTTCCTGTTGATCAGGCTCAGTTTTCCATGTTTTTGTGCTTTGATATATTTTTGGAGAATCATGGCTAGCTCCTCATATAATTAATGCTAGGAATATGTGCCTACGTCTCTTCTTAATAATTACTTAAAATGTGTGAAGCACTTTAGTTTTCTAAGTCAAAAAAAAACCAACCCCGCAGTGTTTTAATTTACTTTTTGTTAAATAGTTCAATAGGATTTTATGTTATTAAATGTGGGAGTATCATTAATCACTTCACTTTTAGCATTTTTGTCCTTATGTACATTGTGTAATGTAAAAATTTTACTTGGAGCTCAGAAATAATTTTATAAAATCGTTCGTTCTTATTATCCCTGTATTTCTAACTCACTGGAGCCTCATGAAGTTATCTTTCTCCTTTACAATCTATACATTTCATTTATGCATAGAAAAGAAACATCTGGCATTCTTTTAATGAGAGCTGTACGCTCATTGACCAAACAAGCAGCAAGGAATCTGTTGTATGGCTGATTATGGCAAGAAAATGAGGTAGTAGTCTCATTAATAATCAGTAAAATTTGTATAAGCTGGTGCTGTTTCATTTTCTGAGTTAGCTAATCTCATACTTCCACCCTTAACGAGAAAACAAATCATGTTTAAAAATGCCTAATGTGGAAAAATGCTACTTTCGAATGCAGAGATTAGAAACATTTAAAACATACGTATCTGTGGTTAAGGATGCCAACTCTTAATTCTCTCCTGTCTAGAGCTTTCCTTTTTTATCTTTGAAGTTCGGTCATTATTCCATGTCGATGCCATTGGTTTTATTTATTTTTGTATCCTACAGAAATTAATTCACACTGTTTAGATCCAATCTTTTTAGAATATGTATGAATGTAACATATCAACAAGTTTATATTTTATGCAGCCTGTGGAGCTGAATTTTGGAATTTGCTTTTTTAGTGGTTCTTTTGTGGAAGAGAAATCTTTCAGGCATGAATTGATAGTCCAGATCTTTTGAGGTCTGTCTGTGCTAACCTATGACCTCTGTTCTTAGGAGGTCAACATCTGAGGGCAGGAGATTAAGGCAGTTAAAAGATTGGAATGGGAACTGGAATGGAAAAATTAGCCAGCACATTTTGGGTGGAAAACATCAAAGTCATCAAACAATTTGCTTATTTTAAACTCAGTTTAAGGGTAACAAGCTAATTGTACTGTGTTTGTTGATGCAAGCAATTTATATTATTTGAGGACATTAACACTGAAGAATTTTTTTTTTTTTAATTGGAGAAACATAATGCCTGTTCAGTATAAAAGTGCTATTTATTTTGTATACTAAATGTTTTTGTGCGACATTTTGTAGGATAATAATTCAGGATCTGATCATACAGCCTGTATGCACTTAATTAGCTCTGTTTCTTCCAAACAGCAGTAGTAAGTGTTCTGGAACCTGAATCTTGCTTGTGGTCTGATGAGGACCCCTCACTCTCACTGGAGAATACAGGTGCTCTCAGTACATGGGAATAAGTATTCTCATGTTTAAGTTTCCTGACTGTGATGCTTAAAAAACATTTGTAAGCATCTCTTTTTTGTTATGGCTTTTCAAATGTGAATGCCTGTCCAATGCAAACTTGTCACCAAGGAATGTTCTTTCATAGATTAGAAATTGATTTAAAAGAAAACAGTACTGTATGTTCTTGTCTGTCATAGTTCAAAATTCATTAGTATGTGTTTTTAGAAGAATGAGGACTTCATCTTTCATCTGTACAATCAATTTCAAAGATGATAGTGTCTAGAGAAAGACACCTTTCCACATCTGAAAATTATGCAAGTTCAAGGATTTGTGTAAGCAATCACATTTTTGTCTTGCTTAAAGTGCAAATAAGTGGTTTCAGTATCACGTGCCAAAGCCAGACTAGTGTTTCAGCATGCAAACACACCTAGCAGGGGAAAAAAAAAAAAGTCGTGGCTATCTCCCAGCTCAGGCTCCTACTAAGAGTGTATGGATTCTGGTGCTTCTATGGCTACTCAGTAAAGTACTTTAAAATACAGCTAAACTCAAGCAGACGGCTATCTGTAAGCCTCAGTCTAACCTCCACACGTTATTATTGTTCTTTTGATAGTGAAGGATATGAGATTTAAACCTTATAACCTTCCTCACTATTTCTCTGAAGGCTAAACCCTTCCTTTTGTAGGTTTTAGCCCTGACTTGTGCCTGAGGGGAAATTGAACAAGGTGGTCACCATCATTTCTTCCTCCTTCTGGGAAGGAAAAGAAGGGAAAGCAGGAGGAGCTGTTGTGGACTGCAGCAGCCCATGGACCGTTCCCACGGACGCTGCCACCGCTCCGCTTCCTTCCTGCCGTTTCACGGGGGTGGCTGGAGAAACTCTACCAGCTGCAGGGGCTGCTGTGGCCGGGTGTGCTACGTGACCCCGGCGGTGCCACCATGGCCACCTGCCCTGCATCCTCCGTGGTACTGCCTCAACCAGACGTGGCCCACGTCTCCAGGAGTACCACAGGGGAAACAGAGCATTTGAAGGGGCAGGACCAACCCTGAATGCTGTTGTGTCTTGGAGATCCGTTCCCCGTTTGAATTCTTGGGATAAGATGGGGTAGCTTCTGATCAGCCATTTTGTGATTCTTGTTTGCCAGCCCTCTGTGGGGTTAAATAAATCAGTAGGATCGATGGAAGGAGAGCTAATTCTCTTTTACAAAATAGCTTTGGTTACCCACTTGTGAAAACATGTGAATCATTATGAAGGAACAGAGGACTTGTTAATTAATAAAGGAAAAAAATTAAGCAACTACAAAGATAGTGTGCCTGACAGGACATAAGATAAATTTCTTGTTTGCCTAAGCCCCTTTCCATACCTTCCTTCTGTTCTGTCTGTTTAGATAGTAAACTCTTCAATGCAGAATTGGTTTCCTCCTTAGTCCATTCAATACTTAACATCACTCCTGGTTTTAATTACAATTGTAATTGTGGTTCTTGGCTGTTTGAATTATTAGAGAACAGTGATACACACTTTTTTTTTTTAAATCTGGAAGACCTGCCTCACAGGATTTTTGTTGGATGTGTGTATCTTCTTGTTTCATGATGTTTGATGATTCAAACATCCTCTCCACAAGGCTGCTTTTCTTATCTTTTACCTACACTTTAAAAGTAGTCTGTAGATACCCAAGATCTACAGATCGAAAACTGCTGTAGTAGAGAGTGGGGGGATGGAGGTTTTTCATCCCTTAATTATTGTTGCATTAGTTCTAAATGTACTAAGAACTGCCTCCAAGTTTCATGTGCTGTAGCTTGCAGGGCAGAGTAGACTGCTTGCTGAACTTGAGGAACGGGAATTCAAAACTCAAAGAGGTAATAATACAGTTTTTTAATGACTTAAAAATTACAATTGACTTTTTATGATGAAACTCTGCTTTGTTTTTACTTGATCTGTGTGAGAAATAGGTGGGGAATTTATCCTCAGTTCCCTCACATGTTCTTTTCACAACAAAAAATTGCTGCAGAGCTAAACCAAAACTGATCAGAATTACTGCAAATAGTATTTTTGGGCTTATGTGCTTGTGAAGGTTGAAATTTCTGGCAGTGCAGCTGCGCCAGATTTCGAACTGCAGCCCCCAGTGCTCTTGGAATCAGTGTTTCCAAATGGACTCTGTAATTTGCCTCAGCTGAGTCACTTCCTTACCGTGAACTGCCATAAAGAGATAATTTCTTCTGCTTTGCTTTCTAGGGTTTAGCCTGCACTGCCCCCCTCCTTTTCAAAATAAGAACTCATCAGAAAATACTTTTTGTAGTAATGCAGTCAAGTTCAGAAGGTTTCAGAAATCTGGATTATTGGTGGCCTTTTTTGTTAAAGGGACTGTTGGGGTTTGCAGTCCTCCTCTGTTTCTAGCCGCTTATTTGAATGAGAAGCCAGCAAAGCAGCATGTTGGTTTTCTTTGTGAGTAGTGGTTATAGTTGTTCCTAACTGCCAGGTGAACGTGAATGTCTATGAGATGCTTCAGGTGATAGCCATCCATAAAATCTTTAGAAGTATATCGTATTATATCTGAGCTGTTATATATCATTTTTCCTAAAGACCCACATTTCTTGCTTTAATACTTGCATAAAATATGAATGAGTCAAATTTGAAAGCTTTTGAGTTTGGCAGAACAATAATAGTCTTTACACAAGTGTAACATTAATGTGCATTTCATGGAAGAATGACTTTGTGAAGAGGAAAAAAGAAATTACTAAATCTGTTGTGTACATATGTGTTGTATACACATACAGTATGGGCATAGCTGTATACGCAGAAGATTTGTGAAAGGTTGCCTCCGCTGCATTGAAGAAAGTGGATATCAAAAGGAAAATGATTTAATAAGAAGTCGGTTCAGAATGAGATGTACATGTTGATGACCTCATCTATTAAAGAAAAACACAACAAACAAACATTGTTTTTATAGTTGCAATGTAGAGCTGGCAGGAACTGATTAGTGATTTTTTTTCTTACGCTGACAGTGATACTCCCTTTCTATTACAAATTTCCAGCAGGTGAGCTTGCTACAGGTAGTCGCGTAACAAAGTGATGCTGTGGAAGGTGGCGAGTCCTGGCTTTGTGACCCAGTTTAGTTTATTGCAGTTTGGTGTCCTGGTAGCTAAGACTCTTCATGACTGTTTCTTTCTAAAAGATGCTGCATGTGTTCTGTTAGCAGGACACCTTTGTCTAACCAGCCAACAGTCCTCCATCTGTGTCTGTCTCCAGCCTGGCCGTAGCGTATGCTCCTTTCTCCCGGTTCTCTCTGCTGGTGCATCCTAGAGTACATGGTTTTACCTTAGTCCACTTCTGCAGCATGAGGTATCGGGAAAAGGAAGCTGTACCAGTGTAGCTGTGTAGGCTTGCTCTCCTTAGGCCAGGTAACAACAGAAGTAACGATGTCACGACGTGTGCCTTTTGCATCTACCCTCTTCCCTGTGTAAGACAATCAGTTGAGAATTTTCACAAACCTGCAAAAAAATCTCGAAGTACAGATTATGGTTGAGACTGTAAGTGAAAAAGTATATTAATTGTAAGGTGGTATTAGTACTGGAAATTAATCATGACACTGTATGCGCGCTAATCACTACAGTGGAAACATCCGGCTGCTATAATGAGATGCTGTGTTGGGGACAGAGTAACCACCATGTTCCCTTTCTATGGTAGCAGGTGGTAAATTTGCTTAAGCTTGCATATTTTGTTACACTGTAGAGGAGTAGGGTTTGTGTGTGGCATATATATCCATTTTCATTTAACTTGGAATTGTTTTCTTAAAGCAGATTCTCATTTAGTTAAAGAAAAAATAGAAGATTCCACAGAGACAGGTTTATGTGTAAAGACTTGCAACAAATAATGGGCTTTTTTTTTTTAAAAAAAGCACTGTTTCATTGAACAATACTTTGTCGGTTTAAAAATCCTTATTTCTTTGAAGTAGCCAGCTGTGACCTCTAAAATGGTTCATGCATATTAGTATGTAAAAGCTAAATGTGACGATTAGGAGCAGAATCGGGATGGAAGTGTGAAGAACTGGAGTCGGGGAGGAAACGTTGTGAAAGGGGTGGCTGGATATGGTTTGTGGGACTGGGGCTCACGAGGTTTAAAGAGAAGTGATGGATGGGCAGTGCTCATCTCTCCGCAGCAGACAGGGGCAGAGCTGCTCCCAACCTGATGTTTTCTGTGGACTGATGACTGCCAGTGCCTGTGGACAGGTCTTCAGTATATTTCTGCCCCAAATCAGGCAAGCTGTGCTGTTCACCTTCCTTTCGCCTCTATTTCCTCCTCCGGAAAAGGTGAGGAATAGTTAGAGAAGCTTCTGTAACATGCATGTTCCGCATGATTCAGAGGAAGGGGAGTGCCAGCCGTGGGTCAGCCATGAGCTGACTGAGGGACAGAAACCAGGACAGGCTGTCGCTGTGTGCTTTGCAGGGTGGTCCAGGGTGCGTGGCTGGGATACAGCTCTCTGCTGGGTGCTCACGGGGTTGTTGTAGCTGCCCAGGGTCCCCAGGAACACGGTGTGCGTGGGGTGTACGTGATCTGTGGAAGCCGGCGCAAATGCAGGTGTGTGCCGCAGCTGTGGCTGTGCTGAAGCCTGGTGGGGGAATGGCTTGGCGCCGAGTGCCAGGCTCCCTGGCGGCGTGCCTGTGGCTGGTGAGTAGCCCTGGGGAGTAGGAGGACTGGTTTTTCCTGGCTGTGCACAGCTATTTGAGGAAGGATGACACGTGTGTGGCCTGAAGGTAGGGGTTCTGCTGCCGCTGCTGCGTGGGATGTGGGTGAGCAGGCTCAGGTGTCCCAGGGTGGCCCCTCTTGGGAGAGGATGGGATGCACAGCGCTTGCCGCAAAATGACAGGCACTTTTAAAATTGCCCTGCTGGTATTTCAGACCGGCTCGTGACGCTGCTGAACGCACCCACGGGGTGAGACTGCTGAGGTGGTGAAGGAACATGGCCAGGAGAGTTCTCCTGAGGACGCTGTAATAGATGCAGCCCTAAGAGACCTGTTTGGCAGAGTGTGCCAATAACTTAATTCCGCCTACGCTGCAGTCTCTTTCTACAGAGGAAAAGAGCCTCTCTGGAAGAAAAGATGAACTCTGCGGTCTGCTGAGGTCAGTGTCCCCCTACCAAGTGCAGTTGGGTTGGTGCGTGCCACCCAGCAGATGGGGAAGGTACAGAGATGGCCTTGGCCCAACCCCAGGCCATACCCTTTCTCAGGTGGGATTCAAGACAGATTCTTTCAGATTTGGGGGTTAGCTTAAAATTTCTTGCGTCGATAATGGTGTCCTTAAACATCCAGTAGATGTGTACATTTAGGTACTAAAATGATAACGTGCCACCTTTTGTGACAAGGAAAAAAATAACAAATTTCACACACGATAGCAGAAACCATATTCTTTCCGTCTAATTTTACTACATGTATCAATTATAGAGTGTTTGTGTGTAATACACAAGAAGTTAATGTTTCAAGTTTCTTAATGACAGTTCTTCAAAGGAAATTTTCTCACTGAATGGAAAGAAAGGATTACATAAAATCAGCACTTAAAGCTAGTAGTACTGTGATGCTGAAAAGTACATATAAGTGTCAGTAACCTTGTGACTCGGTATACAACCTAGTAACCTTATAACTCAGTATATAATCCATTCAGTGTTGTGTTTTCCAGGCTTCCCAAAAAAAGGAAAGTTTATATTCCCTGATACTTCCAGACATGCATATTTTCCTAGTCTTTGTTAGGAATCAGTGAGTTTTCAAAGCATTCATAAATACTGATCAAGTATAAAAGTGTGTTAAAAATGCTAATTTACTATGTTGAGATAGCAAACTAGTTTTATTGCAAATCTTACAATTACCCTCAGTTACCAAGAAAGTGAAACAAATACCTTAAAAAAAGCAAAACAAAAAAAACCTAGTTCATTTTTAAAAAATAATTTATGATAAAGCTCAGCAGTGATAGTAATGTAATTCAGAGTTCCTTTTATACAAAGATTGTGGTATTGGCAATTAAAGTCTCCTTTCTGTAAGACAACTTAAGGTTTTCTTATTGTCATCATCACCAGAGGAAAGTTACCAGCTGAACTAATTAATTCTACAAGACTTCATAGGAAAAGTAATTTTGCAGCTATTTTTTTCTAACAGATACACGTGTGATTTTAACTCTGGTGGCAAGAGGCGGGTTAAGGTATGGAAATGCAGGCAGCTGCCTCTGAAAGAAACAAAGCTTCAAGGAAGCTTAACATGCTGAAATCAAGGGGGGCATATAATCTCCATCCTAGGGTGCTAAAGTACCGAGTGTCAGATCAGTCCAGGGTTATTAACAGCTTTTGCTTTGGGATACGGACTTAGGGCTAAAGAGTGCTCGTGAAAGAAGGACATAAAAACTGCAGGCAACGGCAATCAAGCCAGTCCGATCTCAAAATACATATGACAGCCTTGCATCCTACTAACAGAGAAGACCTGGAAAAATGAGAAAAAGTGGGTGAAGTGCAATGTTAATTTACCAATTGCAAATTGTTGCTTACCCTTATTATTATACCCTACCTAGCATTGGTATTTTTTTAACTAGATTATTTTCTTAGGCAGTGGAAATGTACTAAAGGTTATCTGGCCTTCAAAAAGGATAACAGTGCACAAGGGAAAATTATCAGTTAAAATAAGGTTTACCACGCAAAGTCTGAACTGGCTAAAAAATAGTTTACTGAGCCCAAGAGCTTCACCTGTTTTGAACTTCCTGTGCTTCCCTGTGATTTATGACTTGGAATTAGAAATGTTTTTAACAACGTAGTGAGTATAGAACTGCTGTGCCTTGTGCAGTGTATCCCACTGAGCCGCCTCATAGCATGTAGGCAGCCTTTAAAGACAACCATATTAAAGAACTATCCAAGTTAAATATAACTTTCCTAAGTTGCACTCTACTACTTATGTAAAAGGTAGAGAGGTGAGGGACAGGATTTAAATTTCTTTCTGTGGGGAGAAAGTAGAGGTTTACCCTGTCCTGCCTTTCCTGCCAGTGTGTCTTCCCTGTGGTTCCCCAGGTCATTGATCTTCCCCTTTGGCAGCCAGCCGTGGCTGGCCCAGAGCTTTTATGTCAGGTTGTAGGAACCCCAGGAGGGAGTTTGGCTGGCACTTTTCTGCTTTTGGGGAGCATGTAGGAAGGGGGAAGTTGCTCTTCCCGACGTTGTCTAGAGCAGTTTGGGGAAAGAAGAGAAACGATCAGGTCCTTGATTTCCTGCTCTGGTTGATGCTACAGCGGTCTCAGCGCTGCTGAGCTTCAGGTGTCTCCTGGCTCCTCTACCCAAAGGTACGTTAGGCCAGATGGGAACAGCAGGAATGTATTTCAAAGAGTATGAAATAAGGCACTGATGCCAGATGAGGCACTGACCTGAGAATCTGTTAGGGGGATTTCCTTCCTTACTCTGCCAGTGTAGCGCAAAAGCAAGTCACTTTGAACAGGTCAGGGGATTTTCTCTGAAGTATTGATTATGGTTTCTCAGCCCTTTTAATACCCTGATCAGCCCTAGTGTTGCAAAACCCTCTGTGTATTTTCTGTAACAACAGATAATTAATTGTCTGCAGCATCCCTGTAATATCATTCGCAAGTTACATTAACTGCATTGTCTTCAGGAGTATATTAAAGTCCTCTTGCAAAGAGGCAGACACATTATTTGGTGTTCGGTGGTGTGATTCAATCATTTCTGGCTGCAGTCTCCTTTTTGTGAGGTGCAGTTTGCTTTTCTGATGGCAGGCACACTAGGGAGGAAGGGCTGGAGGGATGGCTTCACGCTTTTCTCATCCTGTTCGGAACAGCTTGTATCACATCTGGAGTAAATGGGGAGAAGAGTACTCCCCTCTCCCAGCCATCCAGCACCTTCTGGTATCTCACACCGCAGCTGGAAGCCTGATAGGCAGCCAGCTGTAAGTCTTGTGGGTTTTTCACCGCCTTTGTTAAGTCCTTCATTGCAGCTTTTCATCAGCAAATGTCTGACGTTGCTGTGTCATGGCACTTCATTGTGAGATGATATCTTCTACATCACAAGCACTGCACAGATGGGCCCTGGCAATTCACAAACTTCCCCTTATTTCTCAGACTGGGGAGTCTGCTGTGGGCTATCTATTCAAAACTCTTCTTGCTTCATTTTCATCTTAAAAGCACAAAATAAGTCAAGACAGGGAAATTTGGTGAAATTTTCAGAGACCGATGATCAGTAACAAAAATCATGCAGGCACAGGTTACCTGGGTTTGGTAGGAAAGAAATTATGACCTAACTGCTGATGAAGTCAGTGATGGTTATTCGTGTGATTAAGAACCACTGGGTCAGGCTCTGAGGCTGCAAGGGAGGGAGAATCTGAGACTTTTTTGATTAAAATTTGGGGGAATGAACCTGAGGGGAAGTCTTATGTGCCACACAGGACAGAGTTAGGGCTTGGTTTCGCTCAAGAACCGACAGATCAGGATTTTAAGAAGGGCAATGGGAGAATGGGGGAGCAGAATGGACCTGCTGCTGCTGCTAACAACCATTAAAAAAATACAAAGCCAGCTGCTCTTAGAGCAGAGCTTGATCCTTTCAGTGCCTTTAACAGCACAGTATATATTCAGAGGAGGGGAATTCATGAGGCCCTATGGACCTACACCATGGCATTACACAAAAATGCAAACCCGAACAATGGGTGGCCTCAGCGGTTCCATCTGGCTCACCATTAACAAGGTTAAAGTAAAGTGGGTTTCCTTGGCTGTGTCACACACAATTTACACTTCAGATGCTTTAACTTTGGAGCCAGACCAGAGGGAGCACTGCTCTAAACACACGTGGCAAGGGTCTCCTAACATGTGTGGTAAATGCATTTGGTATTGATGCTCTTTGAGAGATACAGAGTAGTAGCATTTAGGTAATTTGTAAGTACTATTTGGAAAGTGCAGATTTTTTGGCTAAATCATTTACAAAAAAAAAAAAAAGGTAATATTCCTGTCAACAAATTTTACTCAAAATATTTTAAAGACATTATAATATTAGTGGCTGGATTCAGCTAATAGTGGAAATTATATAGAGTGGAATGTTACCACCAGCACTTCTGGTACGGTAACCTGAAAGCTCCAATGCACTTTTAAGCTAAAAGGGATATCGATGCATAGAAATTCATTCTGTTGTAAAGCATTCTGCTTTCAGAGCCACCAAAATAGTTAGGTAATAGCATAGTTAACCATGGCAAATAATGACATTTAACAATTTTTAGATGTAGAAAGTCAGTGGTATATTAACAGGTATGTTGGCCTGATATTTCTATGCCATTGAGTGTAATAAAGCATTGGAATTACCACAACATTTTGCAGAAACCAGGATCTTTGTCTCAGCTGTGAGATGCTTCAAGGGAACCCTGTCCTATAGGCTGTCCCATTCTTGAAAAAGAATTCAGTTATTATTGAATGAATATCAGAGTTGATAATTCAGTTGTGAAGCTGTTTTATGATCTCTAAGACAACCATTTGAGCAGTTAACCCTGTGATAAAGATCTAAGGTAATTTCCAGAGAAAGAATACATCTATTGTTGCTGCAGAGATGCTCAAGGCAATCCCCAGAGCAGGGTGAATGTTACACTGAACATCAAGAATACAAATGCAAGCCATCTCATTTGCCTTCGACCCCAAATCATGAGTTCAATAACAGAGCAAGACTTCATACTCTTCCTGGAGTTAAACAATTAACCTTGTGTACCATAAACCCAGCAGACATTGTTGACTAACAGTTATTTCTTTCGTATTTCTTACAAAGACAGGAATATCCTTAAACATTACACTTTCATTTCTGACTGTATGCAGCAGTCCTGTAATCACAGCCATGGTTATTGTAAGATGCCATTTGACTGGCATCTCAACGTTGCTGAGCTCCTCTCAAGGGCTTCCTGCCCGCTGCATATGAGGTAACTACAAGCAAAGTGAATGGAGCTGAGAAGTCATCTCATGACTAATTGGTCGCAAACCACTGACATTCCCTCCTTCTCCCTTTTTAGCTACCAGACTGCTCTCTGTCCATGAGCAGCAGCTTTTGACTCAAGCCCTATCTTCACAATGGCCTCAGACAGAAAATAGTCAGAGAGCTATTCTTGCAGAGTCCTGACGTGCAGTGATTCCACACCAGGCATTGCAGTGGAAGGAAAATGAAGAAATAATGACGCAGCAAGGCAGAACCTGTGAAGGAGGTAGAAGGGAAATTGTCCAGCTGCAAGTAGCAGTTGCGTGAGCACAAGGTGGGAAGTGCCCCAGCTATGCGTGAGTAGAGGGAGAGTTCACAAAAAAGGGATTAGTTAACCTTGAAGTAGAGGGATGGTTGATTTTTTGGGGAATATGTAAAAGAATGGTGTAAAAACATATTTACTTAGAGGAAGGAAAATATGCATCTCTGTGTGCTGTATTTATTGTGTATTTAACTCAAGCATACTTTGTAGCCAACTCAGCTACTTTTTTGCCAATTTAGTTCTTTTCCAGCTCATTGTCTTTAACTGAAAGGGAATTCAGCCACAGCCACCCAGTTTACACAACTAAGTTCAACATCTGCATCTTGTGCCTGGACTTCCAGTGACTGATTCTTTCATCCATCCTTCACATACACACTCCTACTGGTGCAGATTAGATAAATGAAATATTGTGATTGAAATATTCATGAACCTGGGTAGAAATCCAGTATAGGTTTGGGTAAGGGCTGTGTAAGTGCTGTGACCAGGGGTAAGTCCCAGACACAGGGAGCAGTTCCTCCTTGCAGTTCCTCTGGCAAGAGCATTTGAGGATGATGGGAATCTCACTGCTTAATCTACTCCCTCTCACCTCCTGGCAGTGTTTATCACACTCGCAGTTGTGCCAATGCAATGGTTTATGATTTTGCCTCAAAACTGGAGGTGTGATGTGAACCGAGCTAAACAAACATTACAAACTGAAAAAAGTAGATGAGTTAACTGAAAACTTTGGCTGTTGAGAATTGGCTGGCAGTTTTAGTTACCGCATGGATCATCCTCAGGAGTTTTGGAAAGCAGATCATATGTCTTTGGAAGTATTCTTTTTGAAAAGAGGCTGTTTGCTGGATTATTATCTTCTATTTATTTTCACATTAGCGAAGAAAAGCTATGAACGAAATGCAAAGTAGTCGAGCTGGAGTCCCGTTCGCCGCTTAGGGTTCTGGATGGGTTGCAGTGCTGGAGCAGGATCGCTGGCAGTTCCCTGTGTCCTGCCTGGCACAGCACACTGTTGCTGGCTCGTTTCACAGTGCGGAGTGTGAAAACAGAAGGGCACCCCAGGAGCTGTCACTGATGCTGCCAAGACAGCAAGCAGCGGTGGCACTCACTGTGCAAAGCTTTGCGGGAAACTGGGATGAAAGCAAAGCACAGTAGTTTGTTGAAGACATTCCGGTTCAGGCTTTTGCCCCATGTAGAAAGTGTGTGTTTTCCGCATCTGATTCTCATTTTTGTGCTTCCTGCCAACAGAGAATGAAAAAGACACGTGGAGGGGTTTTCTGCATTTGTGTGAAGTCTAATTAAGCTTTTGATAGCCCTCATTTTCTGTGTAATGTTTGGGTTGTAGACATAAGTGAAATGACTTTTCACAACTTGTCTATGACTTTTCATCACAGTAGTAAAATAACCATAACAAAAACAATTTCAAAATCGGGTATTTTACACATTGTCTGGGATGTGCTTGATTCTTGCTCTAGTTCAGCGAATGCCAGTTACTTTGTGGCCTGATCACTGTACAGTTGTACTCTGTTGTACCATAATATCTTTTTTTTCCTTGCTTTACCAGATAGAATTCCATGGGGTACAGACTCATTCTCAAAGCTATGAGGATCTTGTTTGCCTCTGAAGTCAGTGAGACTTAGGCATTTAAATACCTGTAAACGTTTGATGATACACAACAGGGTCACACAGGCTGCCTGTGACAGAGGAAGAAGGTGATGCCGTGCTCTCCATCACCAGCTTCTGAGCCTGAGAAAGATGAGACTTTTCATGAGGGAAATTTGTGGGTTGTGCTTGAGGTCCCCCTGGGTGGGGGACACAGTCTCCCTGCACTCTGCAGTTACTTGAAATTGGGTATTTCCAGGTATTTTGGATATTTAGAATTAGAAAGTTTGTAAGGAGAAGGGCCAAAGGGATCTTGATTTAGGAGCGAGGCTTTGTGGCCTTCCAGGCTTTCAAGAGTTACACTGGTTTAATAAACAGTTCGTTTGTTCCTGGAACTATCCAGGAATAGTGTGGGAAGTGTCAGGCTTTTATAAGTCTGGTCCCTTTTCTTCTATGGCTAAAACTGTTTAGGTATTACTATTTTCATAGAATCATAGAATTGCCTAGGTTGGAAGGGACCTTTAAGATCATCTAGTCCAACCATCAACCTAACACTGACAAAACCCATCACTAAATCATATCTCTAAGCTATATGTCTACCCATCTTTTAAATCCTGCCAGGGGTGGTGACTCAACCACTTCCCTGGGCAGCCTGTTCCAATGCTTGGTAACCCTTTTTCAACCACACAGAAGGCATTGAGTTCCTAGATTTAATGTTTGGGACCCAGGAGCCTCAAAACTCCTGGCTTCTCAAAAATTTACTTTGTGTCTTGCATCACTTGGGGTTTCTACTGGACGGCCAGCAACTCAGTGCTCCAGCTTACACCTAAGCCCCACAAAATTATCAAGTTGGCTTCTGAGCCCTCCCCTTCACCTGTATGGCCCAAGCCAGTGAGCACACTTTAACCTACACAAAAGGTCCCTGAGGGTTCGCCACATACCTCACTGGGTGTGAGAGACATGTTTGGATGCAAGTCATCCTGAGCAACTTCAGGGCTTGCATTAAAAATGTGTTGCCCTTTCTGCCTCCGTACGCTTCCAGTCGGTAGGTGCAGTTTTCCTGCCTCGCACTGTGAGTGATACTGGATAACTGGAAGGTTGTTTGGTTTAGAGCGTAGATGAAATATTAAGGCGCAGACATGATGCTGGCATTAATCACTCTTCTGGTTTGTGACTGCTTTCAGAAGTGTAAATTCAGGGCTTCCATAATTGAAGTTGTGGCTTGGGTATGAATTTCTGATCAAACCTACAGATAGCTGGTTGTGCTGCGCTCGGTGAGCAAATCCATGGCGGTTTTTTTGGCCAGTGCGCTCAGTGTCCATCCAGCTTGTAATCTGCTGTCCCCTTGCATCGATCACGACTGGGGTGCCCTTATCTGAATTATTCTTTGCCTTCAAACATTTTATATAAGTCTAGAGTTCCTGTTTTATCTAAATCTCCTGATGCAGAGTTCATCAGTCATGCCAGGAAAATTGATCCTTGGCCTATAAACATCCTTACTTTTGAAGTCATTCATTCATTCATTCATTCATGCTTAACCAGAAAGGCTGAGCACAAATGGGCAGAAGAATCGAACACATCACTCCTCTACCTTGGCCATAATTCCTTGGTTTTCTCGTTTCAGCTTTGTGATTTATGCTTCATTATGCTTTCAAGTGTTACATCAACCACCAAACACCGATTTACAGGTGGAACTGAGGGGCTTTGGCCCCCATTGCTGCGTTGCCTCGCAGCTTGTACCAGCCTGACCTCTGCAACCAGCCCTGGCTGCTGCAAAGTGGCTTTTCAGTATTCATACACAGTGGGACATTACAGTTACACTATTAAAGTATTAAAGCTCAGAGAATTTATCAGAATTGCTCTGGATTGACAGCCATGTGACTGAGAGCAGAATTAAGACCATTAAGATGCACTGTTTCTGGGAAGATGCAATATTTTTAAAAAGTTTTATTAACTGCATTGTTATCATTTTACTGGAGTGATATCACTTAATCTACGTAATCGCAACCAAGAGGGATAAAGTGATCTAGTTTACCACATATAGTGAAATTATTTCAGTTAAGTTTCATTATTTTTAACTGTACATAGAATTTACAGAATTCAGAGAAAGAAGTAGTAAGCTCAAACCTGTGCATGAGATTTGCCATCCTGAGGCCAAACTAAGAAAAAGAAAACACCAAATTTTGAATTAACAGTGTTGGTTTATGTGCATATATGTGGGTTTTATTTTTATGTGCACAATTTTAGGGTGAGTTAACAATGAAGATAAATCTGGTGGTGAGATAGGACAGAACAGTAGAAAATGGCATTATTTCACTTTTAATTCTCAGGGATCAGGCAGTGTGGGACAGCAGATATACCTGCCTCAGGTGGGAATTAAAAGCTTTAACATATGAAGCTTAATCCTGTTGCAGCTGAAATCCTCTTTTCACGCTTTACTGTTGCTTCTGCATTTTGATGTGAAACGTTTCAAAATTAATTTTTTCCTTTAAGATGTTGAAAGCCTCTTAAAAATGTATTATGGAAAATGCTGAACAAAGCCATTTAGTAATAATGTCAATATACAGGGCTAGTCCATTTTAGACGTCTTTAGATGCAAGTTTGGAAAAGTGAATTGGGAACTGACTGCTTGCTTTCTCAGTGGGTGCATGGGAGTGATGCAGATTTCCCTTGCCAGAGAAATGTGGCTGCAGAGCACCCGAATGGCTTAATTGTTCTTGCAGGGGTTGAACATGTGAACTTACAGGTGCTATTTCAAGGAAAACCAACCACCATGTTTGATGTCCTTTTGTTACACAGTCGGGAAAGGAAGCTCTGTGTGTGTGTTCCATGTGACACAACTTACTCTATCAATTCCATGAGCTCTGGAAGGAACCCCTGTAGAGAGAGCTGGCGGTGCCTCCTCAGAGTGAGTCTGTCAGACAGTAACCATCCCTTTATTTCTGAAGAATAGAATGAAGATGTGAGTTGCTGGTGAAATCCTGCAATTCTTAACAGTTGTGAAGCCTACATTCATGCAAGTCAACTAATTCGATGAATGTTATAGGAGAATCCATTTCAAGGCTAGGATCTAAATCAGTCTGTACTCCTGTCACCAGATATTCTGACACTTTGTGCATGATAGCGATTTATAAGGGATACCTGAAATCGTATGACTCCAAACTGCTATTTGGGGAAGAAAAATCGGTTATGAACTTCCAGAGCAGCCTTCCTCCTCCTCCTCCTTCCTCTACCACTACTTGCTTCATTGTGCTCCCGCCTACAGCCAGGATGCCATTTGCTGTTTCCTGCTGTTGTGAGGGGTCGGTGTTACTTGCATTCACTGCTAACGTTAGTGATAAAATAAGGAACAAAAGGGAAATGGCAATTTTTAACAAGTAATTTCCAGGTACCTACTACCCTTTTATCTCATCTGTGGATTAGCTGATCAGTGGATGCAGAAACCCTGGGACCGGCTCTGCTGAGATGCAGATAAGGTCAGGCATGCCTCTTAGCTCATGGTCGGCACCTCACTGACCCAGAAAGAGTTGAGCCGGTGTTAATGCAGTGTGCGTCCTTATCCACATGGCCAGGAGGCTCCAGCCACCCCTGTGAAGACTTCTGGTGTTACTGAGCTATGCTTCTGTAAACAGGGGGCGCCCAGAAGTGGTTTCAAACGCAGCCGGCCAAGGGCCACTTAGTTCTGGCCACCCCGATGCCTGCCCAGCGCTACACCCCAGCTACCTTTGGCTACAGGCTGCAAATGTGGGTACGTACACACTGCAGTGATACCCAGAGCAAATATTTATGGCCTTTCCACCAACATGAACTATGGAAAATACTTAACTGTTTAAAAGTACTGCACACAGAACTGTTTTAATTTAAAATCCCCTCTTTTTCTTTTTTTTTTTTATTTATTATTATTCCCACAGAAATTCAAGGTTACGAGGGAAAATTGTGACTGAGAATATTTGTGTGTGTGGTTTCGTAATGCAAAAAGATTAACAGTAGTAGACTTATTTGAAATCATGGTATAACATTTCATGTTTGAAATGTGTGATATACGACTGTTTAAAACATAACTTACTTAAACCGTCACTGATCTTGTATCTGCTTTATCTGGATGAGTTAAAGCCATTAAAATACACACATTCTTTCCATGCTATATTGATACTATTGGAGCAAACCCATCTTTCATGTTATTTAGAAAAAAGACCTCACTCTGTAAATTGTTATTTCAGGAGTTCTTAACGCTGAATATAAAGAAAACCGTTTTGTTGTAACAAATGAAAGTACATCCAAAGCATTCCTCCATGAGGATGCATTTCGTAAGGATTTTTATGTGATCATGTGAAAAATAATTTTCCTCCATGCCTGTAAAGAGGGCTGAGTGGATAGCAGCGATAAGGTTTTGTGGAAAGGAAGAAAGAATGGAAACGACATCATGGAGGTTATTTTTTTAAGAGCTGCTCTCCGTGTAGCCCTTTCCATTTTTGTAGAAAAAAAGACTGCATTTTGTGCATTTTGAACCACCTTTCTGTTTCTCAAAAAAAACCCCTAAAAATACATCCACCTTCCGGTAAAATTGTATTAGCAGATTTTAAACATTCATTTCCTCACGAACCTAAGCTAAATTGTATCCCGACAGGCCTGATTTATCAGGCAAATGCCCCACGTTGTTTGTCCGCTTCTTTGTTGGGGGGTGAGGGGGAGGGGAAACCCAAGCAACAAAAGACCGTAACCTATTGATATTACTTCTGTGGTACACCAGGGAAAATAGATTGATTTAGAACTAACCACAGAAAACTAGTCGATCTGATGAGTTTACAACAGAGCGTTTTTATTTATTTATTTGTAACAAGAGTAAACATCATCAGTATTCGTGTTACTGGAAGCCTCGCAGGCAGTGGGTTTGTGTCGGCGGCTGGGGCTATCTGTAACGTGAAAAAAGGCAAGCTTAAAAAAATTAAGGGCCCTTGTTTTTCTCACAAAATTGAAAGTCTCCCATCTCTGGTACGTTAATTATCATGTGTTGTAGGGTTTGGAGGTGAATTAGCTAGATGAGCATTTTTTATTTTATTTCATCGTTATTTCCTTAGGAGGTTATCTCTTTTTAGAAGATGATATTTCTGTTAATCTCAAAAAGCTTGTAAAGCACAGGAAATTTTCAAACTGAATTTTACTGAAGAACAACAGCCTGCAATTAACTTTCCCAGCATGTTGCCTCCACAGTGTTTTGTGTGAACGAGGGGTTCAGGGTAGCGAATACTCACAGGATCAGCACAGATCTAAATGTGGCCCTGATGTGCCGCTTTCTGAATTGATAATACACGGTTTTCCAACATCCTTGGCTAGGAATAATTACAGTTTTAAAATTAAACTGAGGTGCTTTTTTTTTTCCATGGACTGATAAATGAGGGTGCTAGTGAATTTTTCTGCCTTAGTATGACCCTGCTTGTGGGACACACCATAAATACTCTGATGAAGATGCGAAATGCTCTATTCTCTAGTTAATTTAACAAGATAATTTCACTTGACTTTAAATGATTTTTTTCAGTATTATTTCAGTATTCAGTATTTTGAATACTTATACCTTATTAGACTATTTTCAAAGTTACCTTTGTTCTCTCCTGCATTCAACTACTGCTTAAGAGTTAAAGGTTAATACACAAAATGGCATAAAACCCAGCAACGTGCACGTGAGAAGAAACATTCCAGCAATTCCCCTCTTGGGGGGTGCGAGCAAAACATGTGGGTTCGGTGCATCTCGTGTATGTCTCATCGACTCGACAGTGGGTTTTCATCCTTTAAAAAATAAGTTGGGGGACACATTTCTGGGGGTGAATTCCCCACTGGGTGTGGGGAGTGGGGGACAGTCGGCAGCAAGGGAGCGCAGCCACGCACCGCGGGGAGGCTCCCTCCTGCGCCCCGTGATTTTCTTTATTTTTTAAAAAACACAGGCTGGCTTTATTTCTCCTGGGATTTAATGCTGCTTAAAAGGTTCTGAGGGGACGGGGGTGGGGAGAAATCCCCTGGAACAATGCCTGTAAGGGAATCCTTGGCAAAAGCGGCGGAGGAAGGAGCGGAATGCCAGAGGAGCTGATGCCCAGCGCGGGGCTGCCGGCGGGCACTGGGCACTGCTCGGGGTGCACGGGGGTCCCCACTGCTTCCCCATCCCCCCCTGCCATCCCCTGCCGCTGCTCCTGCTCCTCCTGCTCTCCCACAGCTTGTTGCCCTGGCAGCCAACCAAACTTTCTTATTTTCTAAGGACAGTTGCTGATTTTTTTTTTTTAAGTTGCAGCCTTATACGTAGTTTCAGCGTTTCTTGGTCTAGAAGGATGAGGTCCGCATGTGCTGTCTTCTTCTAAGGCATAAGGGTATTGCCTTGTTTCAAAAAATACTCAAACCATTTTTTCACTTTTAAGTGTAGACTTCTCAGCAAGAAGGGGTTTTGTATTATACCTGTATTAAGTAAAAGTGATTGGTCCTTTTATAATACAGTACCATACCAGAGGTGCCCGTTTAACAGCAACGGCCTGTGATCCCGTCAGTCTTTGGAGTGCTGCTGTGACAGATATGATATCCATTAAAATATACTTGTAGTTATCTCAAAGACAGTTTGAAATTAGCAGATCCTCAGCGGTCCAGAAGCCTCTTTCCGTACTGCTGAGGTGTTGGAGGTGCTTTTCACGTCTCCCAGCCCGTGCCCGAGCAAGCACTGGCCTCCCCGAGATTTCCTGTGTATTCACATCCACCAGCCAGAAGTGTCCCCTTGCGCTCACCCCACGGGCTCATTTTCCAGACAAGTCACTGAAGCCCTTGAAGAGTAAAATATCTTAGTTTGGTCTAAGATCTGTCTTTCTGTTAGATCATGGATAGTTTAACCTCCTTTACAGCAAAATAGGGTAGTTCGAGTGATCGGCTGTGTGGCTGTCTGCAAGAGCTGGCCTTTCTTAAGGTATGTTGTGGAAGTAATTACTAAAAAAAATGGCACATTTAGGTACAATTTTAAACATTTCCTTTATGCTTTAACTGCTTAGTTGGCATTCAGTGTATTGTAAAAATATCTCATTTGCACATGCTGTTAGAATACCGTGCTATTTTTCAAGGCATCTACATTGCTAGATGGAGCATCGTTAGCCAAGATGCAGTTTTTTGTTGTCTGATAGCATTCAAAAAGGAAAACAAAAGAGGAATTGATGTAGGGAATATCCTGGAGAATGATTTTAGTCTTCCTCTGTCTATACTCCCTTTCTTCCCTTTGCTGTCCCTGTTAGATGTTAACCCCTCCCCCCCCAAGAAAAAGTCACTCATCGGGGTAATTTTAAAGCTTTTTCTCTCCACGGATAATAGTATGGAGCCACACAAATGATTCTCTACTTGTCATATATATTGGATTATCATCTAAATCATATTATAAAGCAGCATGAAGAAGCAAGCAGTTGTGCTTACCCTCCTTACTGCTTAGCTCAGCTGAGCTGTTATTGTGGGGAAGGTATTTGCAAGGCAGGGCATTGTCATTGTGAAAGGGCTGGGGCTGGGGGGCTTCCTAAGCAGGAGCTGACTGCTGGGACAAGGGGAAAAGCTGGAGACTAGAGAGTATGTTATTTGGCACTTGCATTTGGTTGTGAAATTGAGTACTTCTGATGAATTTCAGTCATCAGCTTACTGCAATTAATACAACATAGTTTACCTTGGAATCTGCATGTGTTTTGCTTTTCCATGTTTCCTTTAATATGCATAGTTCTGTGCAATCACAAATCCACAGTGAAGGAGAATTTAGAAGTGGTTTTTAACCTTGCGATATGCTCTCTTCTCTCTTTGTTAATAGGTATTAATGTCACTGTTTTCTTGAGAATATTGAAATACAATGCTAGACAAGTTTCTCAAGGTGTTCCTATATAAAAATGTTCATCTTTTTTATATCAAAAAATCACCCTGATACACCTTCCAGTCAGTGCTGTAGCGAGGAAAGGATTCCCTGTTAAGATAATTGCCATCTCTTTATTTACTCTGTTGTGTTATTTTTTGAGCCTGAAGCTACCTAGTAAATCACGTGAGCCTACTGTGAGAAAGACAGTCCTATTTTAACAAATCCTTCTTGCTGTCGCTTTTTTGTAAGGGTTATTTCCCCTATAATTGCACTTTTAAGGGCTTTTTGTGGTTTATTCATCTCAGGGTGTAATTTACATATAAACATTTATGTTGTGTTTAAGCTAACATACATTATTTCCATGGTGCTTCTGAAGTGAAAAAACACTTGGTGTGTTCGTATTCATCTAGAGTTTCTGAGAATATACTCAAACGAGAACTTGCTAATTTTCTTAGCAGGAGCCATCTTGTATATTGTTCTATATATTTATGTATATAGAGATGTGGATGTATAGGCTCGTGTGCACATAGCCTATGCTCTCAGGTTGTATTGTGTTGTAACATAAGCGTATACAGCAGAGAGGAGCAAAGATTTGAAGCGTTTTGGACAAAAGGGTTAATACCATACCTTAATGCGCATGGATGATGCCATGCGGTGTCATTTGTGAGCTCTGAGGTGGCTGACCATTTCCATTTTGGTGTAAATCCCTTGAGAGGGAAGGCATTTCAGAGGGGGTGTGATCTGTTCTCTTGGTAAGAGTGATTGACAGGGAATGAATAAATACTTAAAAGAACTGAATAAATACAACCCTCCTGTTTAAGTCCAGGCACACCCCGGCTGGCACATATATATTCTAATGCGACACTTTAGCCAGATGCTTGAGTTGGTTGGTAACAAAAAGCATTCCTGAAAAGCCCAATCATAGTTTAATCACAACTGCTTCTGATAGAGTTTTCTTTTATGGTGACATTTTAGCAGTGATTTGAATAAGTACAGGGAATTATAATATTTTGCAAATAGGATGTATTGATAAATATATATGCAAAAGGTGACGGAGGCCTCTTGAGTGGAAGCAGCGGCCCTGACAGCAGGTTCTTGGTCAATTGGTGAGGTGAAATGGTTCACTGAATTGGATAACACAGCGCATACCATAGTGACTGATTAAATTGGTTTGTCCATGGCTACTGCCTACCCTGCTACTGAGGCCCTTTTTTCAAACCTATTTTCAAACTTTTTTCTTTTTTAAACCACTCTAAATGCATGTGATATTAAGGGAAGGAAGCAAATGCAGATGCATTCACAGCTATAAAATTCTGTATTCTGAATTAAGACAAAAAGCGTGATTTCCAGAGTGTCTGCACACTCCCATGATCTGCTGTATTATACTATACTTAGCTCAGGAACAAGCACACAGCTAGAAACCGATGAAGAAGATAATAATGAACGTAATTCTTTAATATAACTTGAATTATAATAAGTACAATTGTTGTGAATTCTTAGATGTATTTATTGGAGGAGGAGAAAGGAAAATACTTAAGGGATTTTTTGTTGTTGTTGCTAATCTTTTTTTTTTTCTAATTGCAAATGATATTCCTTATTATTTTATCCAGAAGCTTGTTGGGGAAACATAGCTGGGTGCCAGTTAAGAAGACTGAATGCTAACGTTAAGTAAGGGTCACTAATTTGAAAATATCTGCAATGATTTGGGAAAAAGCAGTCAGATGGATATCGTTTACTAACTTAAAACTTTTTTTTTTTTTTTTGTTATAGGGGAAAAAAGCTTGATGTTTTGGTCTTGGATCAGGATGTTTGTATTTCACAACATATTTAGTATGTCCTTGCTAGGGAAATCAATACTAAATGACAATGAGGCTTGTATGTGTTAGTTTCTTCTTGATTCAAGGGAAGCTTTACATTCTGCATCTCTCCACGGGTTATTCTGTAGTACATGCAGACAGATGAGTGTAAGCATAGTCTTCAAATTCCGCTGAAAAACCACACAAAACGTCAGTGCAGTGGTGACATAAAAATGGAGCGAGTTCACCTAAAATATGTTATTGCAGTTGTCACAGAAGTGCAGAGTTCAGTATAATGGGTTTGGTTCCTTGATTCTTTTCCATTTTAGGGAAGATAAGACAATTTAATTACAATGTTTTCTGAAAGGATAATGAAGTTCTGTTCATAATTTAACTTCTCTAAATTATAGGTCAGTCTTGTAGGACGTGACAGCATGCCATGGGCAACTTATGCTGATTTTTCATTTGTCTGTTAAAATAAAGATATGGTTAGTATCTTGTTAATAGTTTATCAATTGCGTTTCTTTGGAAGGCAAAGTAAATTCTGTAGGTGAGACTCCAGCTGTGCATACAGCTTTGCATGGACTAAACTTCTTGGTTTATCTAGACTAGTAGTGACCACTAAATATTAACTGAAACAGTGCCTTGTTACTTTCCAGGAATCTGAAAATTGAAAATATTTTGATGTGGGCTCAAGCCAGAACACATAGCACTATTTTGTACGTATAGATAGTTATAGTTACGGTCTTTTGTAATCCCTTCAGTTGACTCCACCAGACCTAAGTATTTGTGCAGTTGTTTTTTAAATTAGTTCATGGTGGTTAAGGGAAGACCAAAAAAAAAAAAAAAATCATCATTATTGATTTAGTTCTCTCCAGTAGCATGCTAGATTATCGTAAACTAAACTTCTATGCATTCAGTGCAGGGTTTATAAAACAAAGAAACAGAAACAACAGAAAAATAGCCAAAATAAAAAGCTCAGTGGTGAACAAGACCAGCATAGGGTCACCGTGCCAAAGGTGTATAATCACTTCTTCGTATCATGAGTTAGAATAATGTCATCCAGGGACTGGTGTTCCTGGCATGTGTAACAAAGTGAAAGGACTCAGGAAGGAATTGCTGGAGATTTCTTCAGGGCTCCCTGGCTAGGAAGGTTAATGGAAGAGTGTTTGTCGATTTTGACCATTTGTGAGCAGGGTGGAGGAGCCACTCCGTGCCCCTCAGCTCCTGTCCTGGGCAGCCGTGTCCTGGCACCCCGGGCATCGCCACTTGTAGGTGGGTTGGGAATTTTGAGAGAAAAAAACAAACCCTGTTTTATGACTCTTGCTGGGGCTTTATTTATTCTCTTTTGAAACTGTAAATGCTATTACGAACCCTCTGAAACATATGTATTGTAAAAGTTTGCCTCCCCCTTCCCGCTCACCATGCCTTGGCTGAGCCAGAGGAGGCAAGATGCCCTGGGCAAGAGCCTGGCTAGTGACAGGGCACCACATCCCTCCTCCACATTTGGGTTTCCCTGGCAGAAAGCAGCATGTCCATTAGGACACAGTTACATCTGAGCCCGAGTATTTCCTCTCCACGCATTTCTTTAATGGCCCCGACCGAGCGACAGGCACACGCAGAGCGAAGCGGCCGCAGGGTGAGGGTGCCGGTGCTGGTGACTGCCTCCTCTGCTCTCCTCATCCCGCTTTGCCATGTTCATCCTGCCAGGCATTAAACACTAGTACTCACAGGCGTTTAATTTAATGCTATAAATACCGGGGTAAACAGAGATGTTCGTGGCAGCGGGATGCTTGAATATCGGGTGCCCTCTAGTGGGGCTGGGACAGGCTGGGATCCACGGTAAAAGGTTCTAGGTCCCAAGCACAAGGTGGTTTTTTGGCATCAGTGCGACAAAGGGGCACCTTCCCAGTGATCTAAAAAGCAAAACTCAAACGTACCTCAGCCTGCGGCGGTGGGATATCGGTGCAGAAGCCCCCGCTGTTTCACCAGCAGACCTTGTATATGCTCACTCGGAGCTCAACCAACATAGAAAATCTTACAGTTTGATGCTGCGTTTTATAACTACCTTGTCTCTTTCTCTCTCTTTTTAGATGCTACAACTGTGGTGGCCTTGACCACCACGCTAAAGAATGTAGTCTACCTCCGCAGCCAAAGAAGTGCCATTACTGTCAGAGCATCATGCACATGGTGGCTAACTGCCCCCATAAAACTGTCTCGCAGCAGCCCACTAGTTCTCAGGGAAGACACGAAGCTGAACCACAGCCTTCCACTTCTGCTGTCCCAAGAGAAGGGGGAGGAACGCATGGTTACTCGTCTCCACCGTACTCTCAGGAAGGCAGGTCGGAGATCTCGGAGCGCTCGGGCAGGTCACCACAGGAAGCTTCATCAAGTAAGTTGTCTGCATCGCCCGAAGAACCGAGCAGAAAGGGGCCTTCTGTTCAGAAAAGGAAAAAAACTTAAAGCATTTGTCATAACTTTAAATTTTCTTTATCCTCTTGGGATGTCTACCTCATGCAAGTACAGGGGAAATAATTTCATTATCAGTAGCTGACCTGGAATTTTAACTACTGTTGAGGAACTGTGAATTTTTTTTTCTTTGATAGACAAATCACTCCAAGCAAAATACATTTGAGCAGGGTGCATTACGTTTTACCTTCTGTATGTGTGTGTATGAGTGTGCATGCGTGTGTGTGTATGTGTACATATCTATAAATATATTTTTTTCCATCAGACCACTCTCCAGCTCCCACAAGACATTACTGTGAAGCAATAGGCACAATATCCACAAACGTTCCTGAACTCATTCCTAGAATGTATTTCCAAATGTGTTCAAAAAAAAAAAAACAAACAAGAAAACCCAAAAAATCTCACTCAAAAAACCCAAACCAAACCTGAAAAACCACACACAGAACTGAGATCAAGACTGTTACTTCTCTTATGAACCAAAGGACACTTTCATATTTTAAAGCTGCCATATGGTACTAAAGATACTAAGACATCCCCCATGTCATCAATTTGAGTTATTTTCTTTCTCATCTCCACAAAGTCCTCCCCTCCCATGCCCATGCAGTGTCATGACTCAATGTGTCTCTCATTGCCACCATCCTTTGCTGGTGAGGAGTTTAAAAGCTCCAGAAAAGACAATGAATGTGTAGTTTCTGTGCTGGTTTCTCAAAATGTTTTGTTAAATTAATATGGTTGTAACTGTAATTTAGATGACTGTTGTGTAGGGGAGAATGTATAAGTTGTTACTGAACAGACCCTTTGGAGTGGTCTCAGGATACCATCCTGTTTAACCCTTTGTATTCTGTGACCATTTAGGGGACCTTGGTGGCAGTAGTAGCAGCAGCAGCAGCAACTTCTCTTGGTCCCAAGTAGTGCCCCTCAATTTGAAGGGTCTTCCCCCTTGTTTTCTGTTGAAATGCCATGGAGAGAACTCCCTAGGGTTTTTTGTTCTTGTCTGTTTTGGTTTTAAAGAAAACGAAATGCAAAGCTAATGAGATCCTGGAATAAATAGTTTCTTAAGAATAAAGGTAGATGGGTACCTGGGGTTGCTCAGTCAGTCTCCCGTGCTGATGATACAGCATGTGTTGAGTCAAGGACAGGTGTCTGCTGCAGACAAGCCTGAGTGAAGGGACCTGCAAATTTGCCAGAAGCCCTGGGCATCATCTGCTGCTTGTGATTTGGAGACTGCTGCTGACCAGCCTTGGTCCAGAGTGAGCTGGGACCACACACTTGTGCATTAAAGAGGAGAAAGATTGGTGGCCTCAGAGCTAGACTCCCTGGGCTGCAGCCCTTGCTCGGGGTTAATAGAGTTGGAGCCTATCAAAACTTCAAGTCGCTTCCCATTTGTAACTTCTGAATTACCAAGTCATACGTAAGATAACGTACTTTGACAAATCCCATTGCGGATGTAAGTTAATTAGAGAAACCTGTATAATCCTTAACATTGGCAATAAACACAGGCTGTTAAAGCTTGAAAGAGTCAGGTAGGTTTAAGCTCGGATAATCAAACTAAAGAAACAGCCTGCACAAAAGGCTGCGGCGAGCCAAAGTCCTACCCGTGGCAGCTCTTTGGCAGCCAACGGCTACCACAGGTACGCAGCTGGCTCCTTACACAGCCTCCCCCTTCCCACTTGTCCTGCCAGAGGAGACTTTTACTGTTGCTGCTGCTGCTTCAGTAAACAGGTAGTAATCAAACGCCTCAGTGAAGGGCACAATTTCAAGAAAGTTATTTTGTGTGAATTCCTTGCCAGTGTTCGCGAGACTCTCGATGGTTTATACTGAAGTTCTCAGTGTACTAATGCAAAGCTTACCTTTGACGATATTGAATGTGATATATCTATAGAGAAGAACTTCCTTGCCTTACGTAAGGATAGTAAACTTATTTAAATTATGTAGACAAATCAAAGTGGCATTGCTTAACCTTCTAGCCGGTGTAAAAACCAGGTTAAACAGCAAAGATGCAAAACTTAGGTCACTTTGAAAATTTAAACCAAAGTTCCTTATAGAAATAGGCAATTGTGGATTTGAAAACTGGTCATTCCCTGTTTATATGTAAGAAGTTCAGAGCTGAGATAAGGAAATATTTTCAACACGCAGATTTTAATTGGTGCTGTTTGAAATCACCATGTGCACCAAAGTCAGACTGAACTGCTAAGAGCACATACCAAACCCTATCGTATTGTTGAAAGCTTAAGGTTTTATTTTTATATATTAGAATGTTATCACTATTACATAACATACTCAGGACAAAGAACTTTGCTCAGGGAATATACCATGTAATGTTGTGTTTTCTTTACAGAATAGTCTACAGACCTGCTTACTCAGAACAAACCAAATAGTCTTAGACCTTTTTATCTCTATATAAGTATTATGTACTGATATTAGTAACTACCTCTGAGTTGACATAGACCTACATTTCTGATAATCAGATCTCAGCATTTTGTATTTTAAGTTCCTGTGAAATGATAAAGTGGTATTCTGTACTGGTTGCTTATGTGAGCATTCGTGTCTTTACATTCACAGGGTCTGAGTTTTCAGAGATGCCGGGCATCCACAGCTCCCACTGACTTCCAGTCGGAGTTGCTGGTGCTTAGCTTTTCTAGGAGGGGAGGGATGGGGGACGGGGGGGTGGAGGGGGAAGAATAAAAACACAAAAGCATCAAGTCCACTTTGTTTACATAGGTAACAATAAAATTATTATTCTGTTTACAGCAAAATGCTACCTCATATTTACTGCATAAACACACCTTTGTGCTGCTCTAGCCTTAAAGGTGGCTGTTGATCTATGGTACATACTTTTTATCTGTACTAAATATGTAACTGATAGTTCACCACTGCATACATTATGGCAAATACTTGTTTAAGATGAAGCATCCATTTGAAATTATGAGACGTTTCTAAACATTTCTTTGAAAGTTTTTATTTTTCTGTCTAAAGGATTATGGGCACTGTTCACGAAAATAAATACATCCTCCAGAAGAGACGAAAATGTACATGCCTAAGTTAAACGTATAGCAGCACAAGCTGCGGCAGGTAACTATTTAGCACTGGGCTGCAGTAGAAAAAACATATCTAGTTGTACTTCTTCAATAGGCTGCTCCAAATAAGCAAAGAACCCTTTAAAGAAAGAGGCATAGACTGAGTTTAGGATTCTTCCTTCATGTCTAAGGACAAAATGAATATTCTGCAGCATTGGCTCAGCCTAGATTTCCCCTATTCACCAGCCTGTCCTTGCCAGAATGCTTCACAATAGGACTCGTCTGAGTAGAAATAGTTCAAATATCTGCTCAGAGAGCTCTATTTTTCTCCTAACAATACTGGAGAGAAGGTTAAACCTGGAACAAGAATCTCTCTCCCTCCCATCATCCCACCCCAGAATACTCAATTTGATTTAATCGTAAGGGACATTGCGAGGTATTTTTTTTACTCTCGCCCCAGGAGAGGTCATGGTATTTATTTACCTGCCACGAAAGATAGGCCATGAGGAAGACTTGTATTTGGAGGCAGAGCCAAATAACTTTTTGCTGCAGTTGATGGTAGATCTGGCGGTGTAATACCATTTGCAGTATTTTGCTTCTAGCCAGCTTTCAGGGAGTGCCAAACACCACATTTGGATCCTACCTCTTCCCTTTGTAGGCTGCCCTTTTCAGCCCAGTTTTACTTTGCACCAGTGTTATCCTGGAGTTCCTGCTTAGTCATACTTAGTTTTGTGAATAGAGCCCCATAAAAAGTGTTTATAGATCTTGTAACATTCTTTGTAAGAAGAATTATAAAAGAACATGGGAAATCTCATCGAGTCTTAAATTTAATTTAATTAATTTATCTGTAAGAAATGTTTATCATAAAAAAATATATATGTATTCCCCTGTGCTAGATATAAAAGTAATTGGGAAGATATGTACATGTGCAGATGCACTGATTTTAATTTTCTAGAAGTCTTACTGAGATTTGAGTATTGTTTTAGAGACAAGCAGAGCCTTGTTAAACGCATCGATCTTATTTTGCTTAGTATATCAACAGCCTCTTCTTTAAGATCCGTTGGTTGTGTTACCCCTGTTACAACTGTTGACTGCTAACAAGAGGTTGATCTGTGAACACACGCTTCTTTTTTTATAATAAACCAGAGCTGTACATTAGCAGCTTTGGGAGTGTTTTTATGAGAATGTTAAAAAGTACCAAGGTATTTGCTACCATTGTCGTTGAACCAAATGTAAGAGCAACCATCTTTGCAAAGGATAATGGTTTTGACTACCTCTTGGATTACTAAGTTAAGCAACAACTGGCTGACAAACATCACCAGACTGGCTTAAACTAGTATGTGTTGCTTGTGGTAATAATAACAATAACCATACTAGAGACCAAAGTGAACACTGATTTCTATATGTCTTTAATACTGTGTCTTATCTAGTGTTTTTAAATTATCTTCTGTAGTATAGATTACCTCATTGTCCATTTTGACTTCTATGTTGTTTACAAGGTGAAATAAAAGAAAAATCACTTGAATTTTATGTTTTAAGAAAAAGACAGTGAGTTGAAGTTCTGAAGGTCGTTTCACCTGTTTACTGTCTTGAGGGACTAAAGCACTGATTGCCTTTCTACATATCATGTATTTTATATTCTCATTTCATGCCTAATATCTTTTTTTCCTGTCAGTCATGGATATTGTGAGGTTTAAAAGAATTACTTGATTAAAAATAAAACATATAACGTTGGCATTTACAGTGGGCCTTTGAGATTTTCTTTTATTTGTGTGATAAAAAACCACCGTACAGTCTCTGGGCAGACTTTTCATATGCACCTATGTTCACTTAGTTTTATCTTCAGAAAAGATAATTTTACTTATGTAAGGTGTTATTGGGAGAAGGGAGGAATAAATGATTAATGCATACCTGGATCATATTAGCAATGCTGCTGAAATTGCACCCCAAAACCTATTCAGCTATTGACATTAAACTGCAAGATTATAGCTTTTTGGTACTTATTCTCTGTGAGAATATACTGGTCATTAAAGTTATCAGACATTTGGGTTATACAAGTGCTGTGATCTACCATCACCTGGAAATTCCATCACTAAATTGCATAAAGTGTATTGGTGAAGTGGATAGCGTTAGTTCATCATTCTGAATTAAAATATTTGAGGGCTTGTATATGATAACTCCACTGCCTGTGTTACAGTGCAAGGCTCTACATATAGGTAATAGCAAAATTTTAAGAATCTCTACAAAGCAGAAAAGGAGGGTTTTTTTTCCCTGTTTGTACAAACATCTGCAGGAAGGGTTACCGTCTACTCACTCTTCTAGTCACATAAAACTTCATTTACTTCCCCTATACCCCCTACCCCTCTAATTTATGGCCTTAGAAAAGAGCGAGCTACTAAGGTGTCCCGAACACATCCCGTCACATCCAGTCCTGTCCCCACCCCACTCCAACCTGTAGCCAAATAGTTTTCATCACTTTGTGGAAAGGGGAAGAGGTGACTCTGAATCCCCTTGGCTAAGATCTCCCATATGTCCCACTTCCCGGGCCAGTCACAAGGAGTAAGGCTTTCTTAAAACATCTCACAAGAGCGTTCGTTGAGGAGCACAGTTCGCTCCGAACACACAACCTGCCTGACCCCAGTGTTTTGCGGAATGTGAGGGCACACCCTGGGCTTACCACCATCTATTCTGCACCACCCCACAAGATGATAGAGGAGCAAGCCATCTCGGGGAGCTGTGAGCAGCTCTGGATGTGCACAAGAAGCCCTTAGAAACAAGTGAAACGGAGAAGCCTCCTCTCCAGTCTAATAGCGGCTGAAACCAAAGTGCCTGGAAGAGCAGCAACACCCGATTCTTCCCGCCTGGTCTCTGATACATGCATGCCTCCCTGCCAGAGCGTCTGGAGGCCAGTGGTCTTCAGCCTTTCTTTCAGCAGCTCCCCCCGACAGTTAAGAACTATTATCTTCATGTTCAAGTCTTGTGCACTGCGCAAAGACAGATCATCGGGAGTACCTAAATCCACTGCCGCAAGCCAAGCCCCCCTGCCTAGCCATGCAGAGAAGCTGTAACTGCCACGTGGCGTTTACAACAACATTGATTCACACAGAGAAGAAATTCTTGGGTTGAAGCTTCTGAATTAGTCAAAAAAGTAACATCAAAAATCACAGCAGCCCTTTGAAATAATTATAAAAGCAGCATGTTCATTTTCTGCCCTGTTCTGTAGCTTTTAGGGCTCATGCTTCCAAGCTATTTCCAGCCTTTCTGTAACCCTAAGTGCCAAAACAAATTTAGCCTTTTTTGAAAGAACTTTTTCCTGCAATCTGCTGGGACCAAGAGCTATTTACACAAGCCAGTCATTTCAAAATTACTTTTAAGTAATTTACTCTTAAGCCAGAAGTACATGGATGTTTCCATTAGTGAAGATAATTAACCAGAGTGCAATCTCTCAACCATGGCATGGAGCTGGACTGCATTTTTCTTTCCTTTGACATCTTCAAGACTGTCTAGAGATGGTTTGTAGCTGGAAAAGAACCGATGGACTCATCTTGGCTATCGCTCAGTAAACCTGTTACTGGCAGCACTGCCACAAAAGCCAGGTTTTTCAGTCATTCCGGCTTACGACACAGGTTTGTATGGCAGGTGGTTGCACTGCCACGCTCATAGTCTTCAATATTCTAGAAAACTAGTTCTTTTGTCTCCTTTCCCTTTTAGAAATGTACTGAATTATCATGTCCTAGGCTCTTTAAAGCAATTAGCTAACGCCACGCGCACCCCAAAACCAAACAAAACAAAATTAAAAAAAAAAACACACACCAAAACACCTTAGTTGGACCATTCAAAATATTTGAGGCTATCAGACTAAATAGACATTTTGGGAAATATTGGCTGAAAGTTACTGGAGTAACTTAAAATAAGTTGAATTTGGAAGTATTTTGGAAGCTGCCTATGGAAGAAAGCAGAAATGCCCCTTCTTCCCCGAGGCAGCACAGCAAGGACGGGGGCTCGAAGCACAGCAAGTTCCTTTCCATCCGGCCCCCGTTCCTTTCATCTCTCCCTGACCTATACTGACAGCTGTGACCAAAAGTCACAGTCAAGCCTGCTGAACCATAACTTCCATGGAGTTTCAAGGCGGAAGTTTCTGGAAAGCAGTTTCCTGGCACAAAGCTGGGCAGAGAGGAGCAGAGGCTCCCCTCACGGAGACCCTCTGCTTGGCAGCCACAGCGTGGGAGGGTAAAGGGGGCAGGCACAAGTGCCACCCCAGTGTTCCTCGAGCCCCAGGAACTTTTTCTGTGTTAGTGAAAGCCAAGGGGAATTCAAGCAAAAGAACCTCAGGAACAGACAAATGGTTCCAGCAGCAGGTGATTTAAAAAAAAAAAAAAAAAAACAAAACAGAGGGTAAGGTTTTCTAGCCCTTCCAACCAAAGAATCAAACTGGAAAAATTGGGATTACCGGCACCTCCTGGATTTTAGGGACAGCCTATGAGGGGTTTCAGGGAGCAGCAGTAGGCTCAGCTCCCCTTCCACTGGGTAAAGTTCCATTTCCACACCAGGGACTGGAATTGGTTTTGCCAATGACTCATGAAGAAGAGGTGGCCCTGAACTGGCCCCTCTACTAAAAGCTACAGCCTTGTTCCCCTGAAGCTCCTGAGTCATATTTGAGCTCTTAGTTATTCTCAGCAGACACCAGAGAGTGCCATTAGCCATACTGGTGTATTTAACACACACACTCACATGCTAAAGAGGGCACACGTGTCAGGAGGAATGCTTAGACCATCTCACTGAGGCATTTCACCTTGGTCGTCTGGAAGCCCTGGACAGGACAGTTTGGCTGTGGAGACTTTGTTGTGGGCAGGTACAGCTTCCTGAGCCACACAAACGTTTTGGCTAATTTGGGAAGGGTAAGGCAGAGATTCTCCTTTCTACCAGCTTAGCCGTGCACCCTTTCCCCCCCCCCCCCCCCCCTTTTTTTTTTTTTTACTAACATTTCTCAGCATTGCACTGTTGGATGAAACAGCAAAAAAAAAAAAAAACAACCTGAAATGAGTAACAAATTTGAAGAAGAATTTGTCAAGCAATTAGGAAAATTGCATACAGATGTTAAAGCAAGGTACAAACTACATTAGAAGCATTAGGTACATCATTACCAGACAAATCTCACTGCTATTATTGAGCAAGTCACCTCACTGTTCTGAGTGATGACAAGACATAGGCACTTAGGGCTGAAAATGTGTTTCCCCCCTGGGGCCAGCCCTGGGGATTCAGGCCAGCCCCATGCCAGGCAGCAGTACCTACAAAGCAGAACACATCCTGCTGTTTCTGTCAACAGCTCAGCTCAAGGGTGATCACTCCCTTCAGTGGACATTTAAATACAGAATCACAGAATATTTTTGGTTGGATGGGACCTTTGAGATCATCGAGTCCAACCAACAACAACAAAACAAAACCAAACAAACAAAAAAAAAAAGCCCACACCCAAAAAATCCCAGAACACCAACACCAAAACCAAACCAAACCAAACGAAACACCCACAACCACACCCCACCCCACTCACAAACCAACAATCTCGGGCACTGGAGCATGCTCTGAAGTACCATGTCTACACATTTCTTAAATACCTCCAGGGATGGCGACTCCACCACCTCCCTGGGCAGGCTGTTCCAGTGCCTGACCACTCTCTCAGTAAAGTCATTCTTCCTAATACCTAATCTAAACCTCCCCTGCTGCAACTTCAGACCATTTCCTCTGGTGCTGCCATTATTCATTTGGGAGAAGAGGCCAACACCCACCTCTCTACAACCTCCTTTCAGGGAGTCGTAGAGGGCAATGAGGTCTCCCCTCAGCCTCCTCTTCTCCAAACTAAACATGCCCAGTTCCCTCAGCCTCTCCTCATATGACTTGTTCTCTAGACCCCTCACCAGCTTGGTGGCTCTCCTCTGGACACGCTCCAGCAGCTCAGTGTCCTTCCTGTAGTGAGGGGCCCAGAACTGAACACAGCACTCGAGGTGAGGCCTCACCAGGGCCAAGTACAGAGGCACCATCACCTCCCTACTCCTGCTGGCCACGCTATTCCTGATACAGGCCAGGATGCCGTTGGCTTTCTTGGCTACCTCCAAATACCACACATAACCCCATGCGCAATTTCCTTCCCTGTATTCTGTTTAACTGGTTCCTTGGGTGCTTGAATGTTTTTCACATCACATCTGCCCTGGAGCACACACTGTAGCTGTTCCCCAGAGCACTTCACAGGGCTAGGTTTTATTTTGCACCTTTTTTGACTATGTATTTGCTAGACCTGTACCACAAGTACACAGACTGCCACAGTTAAGGACACATGTCCCCTCTGTGCTGTATTTGCAGACCATTAGTTAGGGTGGCTCCCAACCCAGGGAGCACCATTGCCCAGACTTTCTCCTGCAGTGCTGTGGAACTACTACCTGCAAGGACAAGAGGGTGCTTATAGCTGAACTCAGACCAGACTAACCCACCTGGACACAAAGAACAGACCCTATCATCTCCTCTGTGAAGATCTGCTGTGGTCATAAAAGCATCAAACCCGTGAAACTCTCTCTCCTTTCCGAGTGGAGCCATCAGCATCTCTTCCTGGCTTCAGGCCGTGGTGAGAATATCTAAGACAAGAACATCTGTAATATGCATCTTTGGTAAGAGCAGCTGTGTCAGATTCCTGTTTGGGGCTATGGGGCAGCTGAAGGGCAGCTGAAAACCTATGAGCTTTTAGCACCAAAGCAGCAGGTGGGTTCTCTGCACTATCTGCTTTTGTTTCAAAAATTTCCCCAGCATGTGTGGCTTCCAAATGGATGAGCACAGCATCATATGCCGGCTGGTACCATGTGCTTTAACATCAATAATGGATCCCTACCCAAGGTCAAGGGAGGCCAAGAATATTGCACCCTGAGCCAGTACTACTGAGCAACAGCCACCTCTGCAGAATACCCTTCTTGTGGGTGCTGTGTTCTGCTCAGAGCTCACCACTATTCCAGCTGAATAAAGGCCATGCATTGCAAAGAGGAAGGTAAAAACCTGTTCCTAGAAACCTCCAGTGCTCCACAGATCACCCCACAGATCCCAGAAAGCAGCAAGGGAGGGGTGAAATTTCAGTTCCCACCTCCAGCTGTTAGACCAGACAGCAGCGTCTCTACAGACAATGACATAAAACCTCCTCTATTTTGTTTATACACAATTTCCTGTGGTTTGTTCAGCTTGACAAGGTGTCAAAGTTGGGCCTAAGGTTTTTCCCAACAAGGATGTAAGATAAACATTTTCTGACCACTCAGGCAACTGGTAAGTGTTTGGAGCTGGGAATGACAATGGGCTGATCTATCTCTGAGGCTTAGGCAGATATTTTTCTCTACCAGCACAAGAAGTTCCTCAAATCAGAGGCATTGACAGCGCTTTTACACAGCAGGGCTAGGACTGATTTCCAGGTGAAGTTTTCCAGCAAAAAATTAGCCTACATGGCTACCTGGATAAGAGGAGCTACAGCTAGACAGGGGGACACAAGAGGTACAGGGAAGGTAATGGAAGAAAATATACTGATGAGCACAGATCTTGATCCCCTAAGATGAGATTTATTACCTTGCAGCTAAGAGTCGCAAGTAGTTACCAGAAAAACCTTGTCACCCCTGTGAGTCACACAGGCAGATGCTATACTCGTTCGAAATAAAAACCAAATCATCCATTTCCTGGAACGCTACCACCACAAAGTGTAAGACAGAAAGTGAAGTGACAGGATACAAGAAGAAAGGGCTGGTGAGAGAATAAAGAAGGTCAAGAGTCTCTTTCAATTGGTTTCCTCTGGCTGCAGAGAGACGCCGGGGCTCCTGGGGTCACCCAAAGTCCCCACCAGATCTTCCCAGGCTCGTGCCGGCACCGCCAGCATCCACCCGCACTCATCGCCCGGCACCTCTTAAGTGTCCATCTAACCTATTCCAGAGGGGTTTCTGAGCCTGGTTTTGTCCCTGCTGAGACAAAGGGGGAAGGATTTGGGTCACTGTGAGCTTTTGTCAGAAAGGTTCCCTAAATTAGCTCCTCTGTTTGAGATAAAAGGAAGAAAGAGGTCCATCTTTATTTTCCCCATTCATCTGTCGTAATTACTCCCTCTCATCCCTGTCTGCTATTCACTGGCTCTCAGCAAGGCCCCGGCAGCCAGGTCACAGGTCAGTGCGGAGGACGAGCCTCCGCTTCCCTGAAAAGGATTGAAACATCTTAAGTGCAGCTTCCAGAAAGTGCCCGTCCGTTCCGTAAAAGTGGGCTTGGTGAACCACACCAGCAGTGACACGGTGAGGAGACCAGGGGCCTGGAAATCACTGCCCCTACACTTCATTCTCAGGACATAATTTGGTTTGTTCAGAGTCTCAGGACAGTTAATGCACCCCAAATCTCTTTATTGTGCACTGCTTTATTCCTCCAGATTACAAGGTATTTGCCTTGCAAATTTTCAGATCTACTTATCCGCCTCCTCTGTATCTTTAACAAGTTTTAATTCAATGCATAATTTTGCTCTAGTTGTTATTGTTATTAATGATCTCTGGGTAATTGTCCTTTTCTTCTAGGGCCTAGGAGAAGGTTTTACCTATACATTTCGTATTACAGCTAGCGCTGGACATACGTACGGAGGACCACTGCCTGCACGACAGGCACCACGCAACTTTGCTGTGTTCACAGACAGTTACAGGTACTGAAGCTAGAAGGTTCCACTTGAAATTGTCTCACACAGATCATCAGAAAAACTGCCTTGCATGCACTCAAATAGACATGGGGAGAATCTCAGCTAACCAAAAGAAAATGGTGGTGTGGGGGTTTCCCAGTGTAACGTATTGCCCTTCAGCTGTGGTGCTTGAGCCAGAATTCACGGAAGCACAGAAAGCTCCTGGCAGTGCCACTGGAGAGCGTAGACAAGGCCATATGAGAAAAGGATGATTCTGAACTACACATGACTAAAGCACTCAGAAATACCTGCGTATATTCACATCCTGTTATTTTTCCGTTAAAAAAATATTAAAAAAATATAAAAAAGCTGTGACATGATTGTTGCGCAGACAGGAACAGGCTGCAGTCCTAACATGAGACCATTTGCTTGAGGGAGATATTTTTTATTCAAAGTTTAAGCTCAAAGCAAGAGGAGAATGTCACACCATCCAACCCCTGGCTCACACCTCATTTAGGATTTTTTTGAGGCTCTCTTGAATTTATTCTACATAAAAGCTGTTTGCTGCCCTGTGGAAAGATGCTTATTTGGGAGGTGTGCCTCCAGATAAACACCTAGATCCACCTCACAGGATCCTGTGAGTATGGGATGCTCACATACATTACGCAAAAGGAATCCGAGGACACACCACTGCAGGGTCACTGTTGTGAGCATTATTAATAACATATCAGAAGCTTGTACACGTACATGTTGCTTACATGAAGAATTGTACCCTAAAAGAAGCACAGCCCCCCTTATCCAATGGATGTTCCTGGAAAAGTATAAAGACTCATAACTCTTAGCTCAAGTAGAAGAAATGGGACCACAGAGGTTATATCTTGCAAAATAACACCCCATCTATGATTTTGAACAGCCCCTCCCCAGCCTGTGAGCTGATCTTACGATTCCCAGGGGCCCAAGTCAATTTTTTGTCTGCCAGCACCTGCAGGATGATTCCCCTCCTTCCCCTGCTCAGCTTGCTCCTGCCGGACAGGAGGAACTTGTGCCTGACACCCTGGACCCTCTGCTGCTGTTCTTGCTGCCAGCTGAGACAAGAGAAGCCCAGCTGCCCTAAGGCACAGCTCCATGAACAGCTGGAAGGGGTGTGCGTGTGTGTGTAAGCAACTCTCCCAGCTACACCACATTATTGCAGCGCTGGGGCAAGTGCCCGGCCACCGCTCTCAGCCCCAGGCTCGCCAAGGCACTGCAGAGTCCCAGCAAAGTCCCTGGGGGATAAGCTCATACTTTTTGCTCCCACAGTTTACCAACATGCCAACACAAGCATTGTATTAATTTTCTCTTCTTTCTGCAGCCCAGCCTTCTCCCTGCTGGAAATCAGCAACAGATGAAAGAGGAAAAGTAGTATTTTCCCCTCATGTTTTCATGCAATTACTAATACTACAAAACGCATGCATTTTTGTATCACTCTTCCAGATAGTTCCTCTCTTGAACCATGCCCAGACAGATCTCCACTTCAGTTGAAGTTCAGGGATTTGCATTCAGCAGCGAAAATGCCCTAATGGGGCTGTCTCCCCTGCAGTAGTTACACCAGTGACCTTCCTCCCCTGAAAGGGAACCTAAAGCCCCGGTCATGGGTCCAGCCCAGTTCAATGCTCTCAGCATCCATGGGGGGGATGGAAAGTGCCCTCAGATGGCATGAAGCTAAAAGGGATGATTGAGGATAGGGTTAGAGGAAGAACATACACATGTAGCAGGGTGGATGGATGTTCCTCTGCGCTTGTGAGACCCCTCCTGGAGTACTGTGTCCAGCTTTGGAGTCCTCAACACAGAAAGGACATGGACCTGTTGGAACGGGTCCAGCGGAGGGCCACGAGGATGATCAGAGGGATGGAGCACCTCTCCTATGAAGACAGACTGAGAGAGCTGGGGTTGTTCAGCCTGGAGAAGAGAAGGCTCCGGGGAGACCTTATAACAGCCTATCAATACCTGAAGGGAGCCTACAGAAGAGCTGAAGAGGGACTCTTTATCAGGAAGAGTGGTGACAGGACAAGGGGCAATGGTTTTAAATTGGAAGAGAAGAGATTTAGATTAGATATAAGGAAGAAATTCTTTACAGTGAGGGTGGTGAGGCACTGGAACAGGTTGCCCAGGGAAGTTGTGGATGCCCCATCCCTGGAAGTGTTCAAGGCCAGGCTGGATGGGGCTTTGAGCAACCTGCTCTAGTGAGAGGTGTCCCTGCCCATGGCAGGGGGGTTGGAACTAGATGATCTTTAAGGTCCTTTCCAACTCTAGCCATTCTATGATTCTATGATTCTATGATTTCAGTAGTGGCAAGCAGGGTGCAGTAGCTTTCCAGAGGACAAAACGTATATGTGAAATATTTGGCAGCACTGGAAGAAAAAAAAATAGGAAAATTGTGATGGGCCAGCTACTGAATGCATATCGACAACATGTAATTGTTGCTGACAGAAGTTTGTTTGAGAAGATACACATGGAAACATCATATAAGCAAACATCTGAGGGAATTCACTCTGTTCTGCCATCAGTGCCAAGGACCCAGCTGGAGCGGCTTTTCTAGTTGAAAGTACCACACCATAAGGTGACAGCTTCTGGTGCAAGCAATAAATGCAAAAAAGATGCCAGCTATGAGGGTAGGCTGGAAGAAGCAGATGTTGATGTCTCTCCTTTTACGGGGAAAGCTGTCTCAAAGGGACTAACAAACAGTTGTTCTCCAAGTCCAAAGGAGAGAGAGAAAAAAAACCCCACTAGACCCAGTTTCCTTTTGCAGCAGTTTTAAGCAGGTCAGCAGGAGACAAGTACTGAACACCCACCTATCCGACCTTGCGAGGCAGGGGTTCCCAGGTTGGGCCAGACAAGCCCAGAAGCGGGTTCATTTTTCCTTCCCCTGCCCCGTTCTGAAGGGGCAAGGACCACCGGGGAAATGGCAGAGCAGCCAGCTGGGATCTTGAATGCCTTGGGACTGCCACAGCATTAGCTGCCAAAATTAATCTGCTGCTTCCCTGCTATGCCGCACAATGTACTGAAATTGTAGCAAGGCAGGCTTTGACGAGAAATGTCCCATTTACCTGGCCATGAGGGCGACACTCACTCTGCAAGAGCCATACTGCAGACGCCAAAAATACCTTTAATAACAGCTCAGTAGATGTCACTTTTTTGTCTTCATAGTACAAGCCAGAACTGGGCTTGAATATTAGTGCATTAAGGTTAATATACAGGGTATTCAGTCAACAGAGCTAGTAAGGAAAACAAAAAGAGTGCAAGAACATACGTAAGAGGGTCTGATTTTCAAAACTGAAGTTTAGTACTGGCGAGTGCCAGATGACAGTGGAAATTCTCCAGAAACACTTCCCTCTTTGGAAAAGAAAAATCATTTTTTCTTCACTCCAGAAGCCATTAAAATATTTCCCGTACTGTTTACATACATCATCTCCTTTTTCAGCTTGATTCCATTGGGGATTTCCGTAACTTTCCACAGTCAGCTCTTTTTAGTACTTCTAAATGTGCTGTATAGTGTGATAAATGTCATGCTGGACAAAAGCAGAACTCAAAGCAACTGCTTCAAGATACAAATAGCTTAGTGATCATTCTTTCCATTACATGATTAAGTTACTCACTGCACAATTGATTTTTCCCTTGTCTTTTTTCAGTAGGCTCTATTGGCTCTAACTCAGGTGGAGAAAGCATCTCTAAGAGGAAGACAGGAATCGGGAAGAGAGTTGGGAGATTTAAGTTGCACTGTCACTTGTGGTATGCTGTCGTAGCTGCGTACTTCTTTAATGAGAATAGCTCTCTGGTGAGGTTGTGCAGGGGTTACAGATTTACCAATTATCAGAACAACTCACTTCATTTTAGTAGTTTCTCTGGAAAGTTTGTGACCATAACTATACTGGTCCATCCCAGCCTAGCGAAATGTTACCTCCATCACTTCGGGCACTGTGAGACATACTCTCCGCTCATCTGGCTCATCACCACTCTTTGCCAAATTGGTGTCTTTCCAATTAACTGATTTTTTTTGCATTTGCAAAAAAGCATGGGAGGTTCCTCCCCAGTAGAGGCTGCTGTTTGTCTGCAATCCTGTCTTCCAACATGAGCAATTTTTAGATTTCTCCTCTGCTGAACAAAACAGCACAAATTCCAGGGTGCTGTCACACATAACTCCTTTCTGTTACAGCATCTGATGGTCGATCAGAGCTCAGCTGCGACCAGGCCGTCAGGCTGTGCTGGAAGAAACCCTTGGCTGAGCGCAATCTAGAAGCGGTTTAGGAACTGGCTTGGCCATAACGCTGCCTTCCAGCTCCACATTTCCTGACCCTGAGAAGGTGCCTGCAGCAGAGAAGAGTTACCAATTCAGTTCTCTTTGCTGCTTCCATTTTTAAGGTAACATTCAGAAAGCAATCGGTCTTCTGAGATGCTTATGATGAGTGGAGATAAAATTTAACATTTAGCAGAGTCTCCATCCATTAAGACAGTCATTGTAAAAATTACCTGGGTTGAGCTGAATGCAATGTAAGCAACTTGTAGACAAACTGTAATCAGCTCCGACTGATTGATTTAAATGAATATAACAGAAGAAAATCCATGGATTCCATAGTAATATCCCATGGATACATATCACCTATGTATTCATGTGCCATTTAGGACACAAACTAAATATGCTGAACCCAAACTGTTGCCTGTGCTGTGAAGAAAACCAGGGTTCTCCACCCGCTAAAACAAAACGCAAAAAAACAAGCCCCACTCATCTTGTTACAGATTTGCTTTAAAAGGTTATTTAGGGATCTTTATTTGTCTCTTGGCTTTTCACCTGCGGAGGCTCAGAGCCCCTGTTTCTAGGACAGGGCAGCAGAGGGAGCAGCATTCACTGCAGGGTGTTGAGAAGAATTCAAGTTCTCCAGGAATGACAGACTAAAAAAAAACATTTTCTTGGTCTTCTACTTCTCCTGCCCTCCTCAAAAAGAGCTCATAGTACTAGGTTAATGCAATTAAAGGATGCCTGAGACACACCAGGAGAGATTTTTTTTTGAAAAAAACCAAAGCTTTTTGACAAACTCCACCTTTTTTCTATTTAAATAATGATTTCCCCTTTGCCATTTAAACATTCATATTCCCTAAGGTGTTTTACAATACATCCTGTGCATGTAAAAAAACATTTTCTATTTAATACACTCAAAGTCAAAAGAAGCAGTAACCTATTAGACAGTTACTCCTCCAGATATAATGCTAATGATGTCAACACAAGGGTTTCTTGCTGTTGCTGATTATACAGTTTAGTGGTGACCATATAAAAATCTACAAACAAGCATAATAAAGTTTGCTTCAAAAACTGTCCCTACAGCCAGATGATGTCCAAAGAAGGAAAGAGGGAAGGGAGGAGGAAAGGGACAGGCAGCCAGACAAGCCCCACAACGCTTGTGTGATCTTCATTTCTCTACAGGGTTTCCAGAAGAGCAACTCAAATTTCCCATCCTTGCCACCAAGCATCTTTTGGTTTTAGACAAAATTGTATCATTGCAATTCCTCCTTACACTTGCAAGGATGAAATACCAGCTGGAACACAGGACTAAACCTGTCCATATTTCTAAGAAGGACAAATCCCTGTGGAGCTATAAACTGCAGGGTTTATGCAGACCATTTGCCCTGTGCTCAGGATCACTTACCTCTTCCCAGCCACGAGAGGATGTACACCACAGCAGCAGCAGTTTAAGCACATCCCACAAATGCATCTTCAGGGGATTTTTCCCAAGCACAGAGGATGATCTAGCTCAACTCCAAGAAGACAGAGAGCACCTCTGCCATATCCATGGGCTGATTTGCTCCTCCTGGCTCAGCTCACTCCTCTCTCCTCACACCCAGCCAAATGAATCAGCCAGCTCCACCTGGGTTTCCTCATTGCCACTGATTCTTGTGCAATCCCCATGCCGAGGAAAAAAAAAACGTTTCCCCCAGCTCACAGTTCTGTCCTGGCTGTGTTTTGGCACAGGCCAGTGGTTCTGCACTCCAGGAAAGGGAAACGGTGGTGGAGGTGTGATGGGAAAATGTCAACGGAACAATAATGCTGTGATTTTAACTAGTATTTAAAAAGATCTCTTTAAAGTCCTGCTTCTGAGCAGTACAAAGGGTTTCTGTCTCACTCCTCTGGAAGTGACTGCATGCCTCATGCCTCATACTCATCCCAAAGCCCTTAGAAATCAGGACAATACCACCTTCATGCCCCATTTAGCCAGGAGCAGGTATGTTACATGCCCTTCCTAAGTTTAAGCCAGCAACCCAGCCAAAAAGCAGTGTCACCTGCCAGCGCTCCTGAGTACCCCTGCCTGGAGAAGTAGCCTAAGGGACCTAAGGTTGGGGACTTGACTAGAAAATTAAATTTGCAAACTTTTGAAAGGGATTCCCTCCTCCTTTCTCCCCTTTCGTAGTCCAATGACAGCTTTTGAAAAATTACATGAGGAGGAAAAGGTGGAGAGATAAACACAGATCAGTGTTTGGTTTTCTAAGTCAGCTTTCAGCGAACACTAGTCCTCAGAAAGTGTTCCTTGAAAGCCAAAGTATTTGCAGACATGAGCAACCAAACCCTGGAAATTTTTAGCCAAGAAAAGTTTTTATAGAAAAAGCTTTTCATAAAGATTTTTCTTGAAAAACTTTTCATAAAAACATTACTCATGAAACCAAGCTGGAAAAGGAGTACAGAAAAAGTCTGGCTAAATGGTGAAAACAGGTGAAAATGAGGGAAGGAATGAGATTACAGGAAAAACAATGGAAAAAGCACTGAAAAGAGCCTGGCTCTTTTAAAGAATAAAGATTAAAGAAGGTTAAAGAATAATCTTCTTTATTCCCTTCCATCAGGTATTTATATGTATTGACAAGATCCCCCTGAGCCTTTTCTTTTCCATGCTGAACTGTCCCAGCTCCCTCAGCCTCTCCTTGTAGGACAGATGCTCCGGTACCTTCATCAACTTTGTGTCCCTTCACTGGAGTTGGTCTGATATGTCCATATCTCTGTTGTACGGGAAAGCCCAGAACTGGATCCAGCACTCCACATCTGTCTCGCCACTGCTGAGTACGGAGGAAGGATCACCCTCATCTTGATCTGCTGGCAATGTTGGTCCTAAAGCAGCCCATGATACAGTTGTCCCTTTTCACTGCATGGGCGCATTGCTGGCTCGTGTTCAACTTGGTGTCCACCAGGACCCCCAGGTTCTTCTCTGCAAAGCTGCTTTCCAGCTGGTTGGCTCAAGCATGTGCTGGTGCATGGGGTTGTTCCTTCCCCAGGTGCAGGACTTTGCACTTCTCTTTGTGGAACTTAAGAGATTGCTGTCAGCCCATTTCTCCAGCCTGTGCAGGCCTCTCTGAACAGCAGCACAACCATTTGGTCTATCATCTACTCATTGCAATTCTGTGTTGTCTGAAGGGCTGTTGAGGGTGCACACTGACCCATCATCCAGGTCATTAATGAAGATGTTAAACAGTATCGACCCTGGCATTGACTCTAGGGGTACTCCGCTAGGGACTGGCCACCATCACAACCCCTCAGAGCCTGACATTTCAGATGGTTTTCATTCCACAGCTCTCTGCTTATGTAGCCTATATTTCATCAGTTTGTTTGTGATGATGTTATGGCAGGCAGGGTCAACAGTCTTGCTAATATCAAGATTAACAACATCCACTGCTCTCTCCTCATCCACCAAGCCAGTCCACTGTAGGCCATGAGGTTGATCAAAAAGGATTTCTTTTTCAAAAATCTATATTAATCACTCCCAATCACATTCTTGTCCTTAATGTTTGGAAATTGTTTCTAGGATTATCTACTCCAGCCCCTTCCCAGGAATTAAGATGAGGCTGACGAGCCTGGAGTTCCCCAGATCCTCCTTCTTGCCCGTCTTGTAGATGGGACTGACATTTGCTTTCTTCCAGTCTTCAGGAACCTGTTGCCAGCAGGTCAAGGGAGGTGATCCTTCTCCTCCATCCAGCACTGCTGAGGCCACATCTGGAGCACTGTGCCAGGTCTGGGCTCCACAGCATGAGAGACATGGGACCTGTCTGCCTTGGCAGACTCTCCACAACGTTCTAGATCTGAGCCCCCAGCAAGCAGGTCAGGTTGGTAGCTGAGGGTCTGCTAGAAAGAGAAATCCATCTTCTCAAACTATAGTGACTTGTTTGTGTAGCAAGCATAAGTTAGTAAAGTAAATAAAAACCATATGGAGGGTTGGTTTGTGTTTAGCAACACCTGCATCAGGGCTGGTTCTCACCCTTTTGCCATTTACACGAACCTCTGCAGCATATGAACCTTCCCAGTCTGAACAACTCCAATCAGATAGCTGCCCGGGGGTTCTTTTACTTCTGTCTAGACAAACCTGTTCATCTTAAGTCACCTCCACATGAATGGAGTAAGAACAGGAACATGTTTACATTGTGTTAGAGTATTTCATATACTATCAGTTTCGCTTCTTCCCTTCCCCAGGAACCATGTTGCCTGCTGCTGTGTGTTTTGCATCATTTGGAGAGAAGCCCAAGTACACGGAACAATTAAAAAAACCCACAATGTAAAACTCCAGAGGGTGGTGTGATCAGATGAATAATTTTTTAAAAATTGAAGGAGAGCTTGCTTTCTTCAGCATTTAGAAGTGTAGGAGATTCATATTTCTTCACGGTATTTTGGCAGACAATGTCTATACTATTAGTAAATTCCTTAGTCTTCTGGAACAGAATAGCAGGGAACACAGCAGTATCGATGCAGTTGCATACAAGTGGGTGCATGTCAAGAGGCATCGCTTTTGATCTGTTCTTTGCTACAAAGGATGACGGGGAATTGTTATCCCAAAAGCACTTTGCACAGGAAATCAGGATGTGGCCGTAACGGATATTAATCTCCCAGGAGTGAGTTAAGGAGGACTTCAAGTACGGTAAATTGTGGTGGCTGGACAGTGCTCATTTGAGGCATCCAATAGCTAAAGTAGATGTCTGGAGACTGTAAAACAACTTATGTTTATCCCTGTGCAAACCCCTAATTTCTACTTGAGCTCTGACTTACAGGTCTTAAAGAGGTTTCTGGAAAAGAAAGCTCTTGGGCCTCTAGAGGTATTTAGTAAACACACTGGCATGGCATGGCATGGCCGTATACTTAGATTTGTACCTTATTTTACATTTGTTAAGTGCTAAGTAAATGTTCTTGTGAACTAAAAGTCAGCTGATATTTAAGCTCACTGAAAACACTTTATTCTACCTGTATACTTTATCAACTAAAAAGCAGTTTGTTCTGCTAAATGGCCCAAAAAGAGCCCACCAACTTTTGTCTCTTCGTCGAGCCATTCCGCACTGCTCTCCTTTTTGAAAAAGAAGTATAGTGACTGTATTGCGATCAATACTGAGCGATCCTGCGACTTTTGCTTTCGTATTACCTCTCTGCGCTCTCTAATGACTCCCATATTATCATCATCATGCTCTCAGGAAGTTTAAATGTCAGGCCTAATTAATTAAGATGGTTTGTCTTCTCTTATTAATCCCTTAAGTACTGAGAACCCATTCCCCTTTAATCAGAAGCAGCTGTGACCAACACGGCACGAGATACAGAAAAACAAGGTTTTACTCCGAGGCACTTCCTATGACTCCGTTTTCTGAAACAATAATTAAAGCAACTGTTGCTGTGATTCCAGTAATAATGTTAAAATGTGTCACTACAGTTTCACTTCCCGAAACTCCATCCAAAGGATTCGTGAATGTACCTGTGACAGCCTATCATGCACAATGTTGCTCAGGAAATTGCTGCCTTCCGCATGTGAAGATACTTTCCAAGTCCTTACTTTTGCAATAGGCTGTACCCAGACGCTGGGAATTTACTGAAGAACTGAGCCCTTGCTTTTTGACTATATCAGCATTGCTACTCTTTCTTTCTTTCTTTTTTTTCTTCTTTTTTTTTTTTTTTTTTTACTGAAGTGACTCTTTTGTTAGATCTTTGTTTTGCTTTTTAATGCATATATCAAATAAAGTAGCCTATTTTCCACAGGAGATTATAATTTAGCTGCACTTATTTCTTAAGCGGAAACAGTATAGGGAAATTAGTAAAGCATTTGTATTTGCATACCAGTTCAACACATTTTATTTTTTTTTTTTAATAATTTAAATACATTTGGCTTATTCATAAAAATGACCATTTAAAAACCAGGGTTATCTAAACTACATTCACATTATTGAAATAGTTTTGATCATTGAATTGACCTAAGCTTGCTATTGAAGGTCCCTTCCAACCTAGACAATTCTATGATTCTATTTACTGCAAATAACCGTCATGGACTAGAACCTGTGAGTTGGTTTTCAGCCTGTAGAAACTCATCGTGGGTAGTGACTAGCTCTTTTCTTTATGTTAACCAAGGTCTAGAGGTTCACCAGCTCCACAACTGGAGCTTTTTTTTACATGCCTGACTTCCCAGGTGCTGGGCTACAGCTGGTTTTCTGAATGCTCTCTAAACGCCCAAATTAATTTTTGCAATCTTTGGACGACTTGTTCGGAGGGGATTTACCTCCTGGGGCAGGAGTACACAAGCTCCCCGTGCGCATGAGTTACAGCTGAAGAGGTGCCAGGTCAGCTCCACACGAAGTTCATTCCACACGATTTAAGAGCGAGAATCACAGCGCTTCACTAATGAGAACACGACTCTCTAAGACAATTCTTGATACAGCTGATTAACACCTTTTAGTTCAGTCTCCCTGAAAAACATGGTTCTCAATACGTGTTTTGCTATATCTATATAAATGGACTGAAGTCCATTTTTTTTCCCCACAGGCATTCTGGTTAGCCAGGAGAACTATTTGCTAGTGTAATTCACATCTGCTGCATAATAACAGTTGTACCAACAGAACGTGATATTATGACTTAAAAGTATACGATGGTTTGTATTTGATTTACTAGTCACACCTTGAAATGAGCTAACAATGGCTTTACAACCCATCCTCTACAAACACTCCTTTCAATCTGAAGTATTACAGGATGCTTTTACTTGCCTTCTTGGCAACGGCCAAGGAAAGGGGTGCCTCATTCAATACAGAAAAGCAGGCTGCAGTCTATTTTAACTTCTGTTGTCTCCGTAACAACTCTATTTGAAACAACGGGAGCAGAGGTAAACAGACTTTGCAAGTGGGGTTTATCAAGTAAACTTATTTGCTATTAATTTTACCCATTCATCAGGAATTTTAAAATTTCCAGTCACACGCCTTTAGGTAATGTAATATATTGCTTCTGGTAGACGAGCACAGTGATTTATCATGACTTGCACTGTTATTGCTGTAGTATCCATAGCAGGTGTGACAATTTGCAGGCTCAGAGATGACTTGGTTCTTGTTCCCAGCAGACAAGAGTTTATGGTCCTGGAGCTGGGGTACACAACAGGTGCCCAGAGCTCTGCTCCTGCAGGGCCCCCCCGATTTTTAAGACAAATTCTGTTCAGGAGATGCAATCTCTCCAGGCATTGAATATTGCTTGAATTGATAACAATACATGAGAAATTATTCTGCTGGAGAGAATTATTCTGAAGGAGAAGAAAAGAAACCACTATTTTTACTTCAGCCACTCTGGGTTTTCTGGTTATTGCTGAACTCTATGAGCTCTATTCCACTAGCTTGGCTTTCCTCTTTAAAGGAGTTTGAAAACAGAAATTTGGGAAAATTACATCAGGACAAGGACATAGCTTCCTGTATCTCCTCGTAAGTAAATTAACAAAATAATTCCCATTTCCTATCTTACCTTCCCAGTATCCAAGAGGCAACCTCAGAGATACAGCCACCGACCTTGAGACATTGCACCGATGATGCACTTGCTTCCTATGTGTAAAAGATCTTTTGTTTGCAACCCAGGAAGGAAGCGAAGGGGTTTTTGCATATTTTCCGTGTGGCCAAATGAGTTTGTTACGCAGTATTTTTTTAGTCCCAATCACTAAAAGCTGCGTAGAGGCATCCTTCTTCTGACTGGCAGGTTTTATCCACAGGGACCACTTTATCTGGAATGGGAGTAAAACGTCACTTCTTATGCAGAGCTTGAAGCTGCTGCTGGGAGCAAGGAAGCCTTCACCCCACCGGTCTGTGAGTCTCTCACCATCGCGCTACTTACGTGGCTTGATGATCAACTACTTGGAACCGCTTTTGTTAAACCTGGGAAAGGAAGGTAAGCATTTTAGACATGAGATCCTCACACACAGCCCTGCTCCTGTAACAGCATTTCTTAATATTTTTGTCTCCATCATTACAACATTTCCACTCGTTTGGAAGTTGACCCTGCTGTTGAGCAGGCGGATGGATCAGATGACTCACAGAGGTCTCAACCTAAATAAGACCTGTATTTCTATAATTTATTCTATTGAAATGTTCTGCAGTTATTCTTCTTTTTATTAAAAGGAAGAGGACATCAGAAAACTCAAACAAGCCTGTAAGTTTACACCAAGCAGTTGCTGGAGTTATAAGGATACATTTCTCCTTTGGTATGCATTTTATTGCATGGAGAACGTTTTTTTTCTAATATATTGAGCTTTCTTGTTGTCTACTGTATTTTTGTTCATGGTGTCATCTGTTCAGTCGCTAGTATTTGACAGTCAGCTACTAAATACGTGGTATCATTTTAAATATGCATTTATGTTTTAGTTGCTGAATCCCAGTTGTACCCCAGTACAGACTCGCAGCTGATCCTACCTGTCGTTTTGCTTTATCAAACCAGTGGTTTTGAAAGCTGTTCCAACTAGCACTTGTGTCCAAGTTACAACAGCTGCAAGAGGACTTCCTATTTTCTAGCTATGAAGACTTTCATAACACTAAATCAGATTTAGATGATAAACTACATCAACTCCAGCTGAAGCCACTATGCTCTCTTTTGTGTGTGGCATAAAGAGATTTTACACCTATTTACAAAAATTAGTAAGTATGTCTCACCTCCGTGAGACATTTTTAATAATGCAAAACTGACTGAATCACAAGACATATTGATGTAATATTAAATACTGGATTTAAATTCACAGAAGCAGAACTGCTGACAATGCAGGTCAAATTTCCAATAATTTATCTCACATTTTGATATTGCACAAGCTTTTGAGGAGGGAATAAAAGGGTTATATGTCAGATGCAGGCTGATTCAAAGAAGCTTTTTGGGGATAAATTTTAGAATTAAAATGGAATGACGGAAAACAGAGCAAAACCAGACTGACACCTCTGACTGTTTAAGAGTTTATGTCAAACTTCTAATATTATATGTATTGGAGCTTTGTGCAATTTGATAAATGGAACAGTATCTATTTTCTGTTATGTGTAATAAAAATACACTATTCGTTGCACAACAAATTTCAAGAATTGTCAAAGCCCAGCAGAGTTACCATCCACGTCTCTCCCTGTGTCACAGACAGGCCTCCTACAAGTGCCTCTTACAAAGGCAATGCCTCCTCCCGTTACGAGCTTGTGTTTTACTGTACTTGCAGCTGCCCAGTTTTGATGTAAGAAATTCAGTTCAAACCTCAAGTGTCATTTGTACCACTCATAGTGCTGTATGGAAAGGTTAATCCAGAACAGCTCAGCCATTCCATGGATAAGACCAAGGAAAAGCATAGAATTCAGTGTAATACAGTTACATAAAGAAGAAAAAAGTTAAGGCTGGAAAGGCAATGTTAAATTGAAATATTTTTTGGGGAAAAAAAAAAAAAAAAAGTCATTATTACAATTGTAGAGTTGAGCAGTCAGGTTGGGAAATGCCAGAATTAGAGGCAAATACCTCCCCGTAGGCACAGAAGAGTGTGTGTACTGTTTCCCATGAGTCTCACAACAATGACGGTAGGTAACAGCAACACGGCTTTGGACATATGGTTTCAAAATCTCCCACTGAAGAACACCAAGATACAGGCTTCCAAGAAAGTTACAGAAAAGAAACTGGGGATATTCTGCACTGAATAAGTCTCCAGAAATTTCAGGCTAGTCACTCATTTAATATAAATTTACGATGGCAACAGTCAAAGTAAAAATAAACCAAATACTCAATTCCAGAAAACAAAATAAATCCATACAAGTTTTTGGTTGGGTTTGTTTGTTTGTTTTATTTAGAAGTAAAATAAAATGTGACATTTCCATCTAGAAGCCACTGACACATGCTGTGGTAAGTTCAAACATGGAGAGGTGGTTTTAGCTTTCAGATTCCTCCCAAATTCAACTTCTTCTTGCACTGGAGCCTTGTACAAGCTCTGATACGCCTGCGGACACATCTGTTTTAAGGCAGCCGCTGGAGTTCAAGCTTATCAGCAGATGGTGCTTCAAAGACATCATCTTCAACACTTTCTTCTATTGGCTTCATTTTTGCTGAAGTTCTCAGGTAGGGAGACGTCCTGCCCGGGCCTGCCACAGTTACAAAGAAATCACCAATTAATTTAACAGCACATACCTGCTACATACACCTGTTTGTGACAAAGCACGCAAAATCTGACAATCCTGTCCTAGGTCCCTCATGAGATTTCCTAAGTGAAGGTTTCTTTGTCGTTTGGCCACAGGCATCAGGGAATCCTGGACATGGGAGAGCCACGCAGCTATGAACCAGCAAAGCCTCCGAGGTCCAAACCCTGTGGTGAGCCAAAGGCACAGTATTCTCCCCAAATTCAGTGCAAATCCTAACTGCATGAGGTGCCCACCACCGTGTCCCTGGCAATCGTGTTCTCACCATTACTAATTCTTCTCCACCAACGACATGAACGGATGCCCATTCATGTACAAAAGGTATGTACATTTGCACACTTGCCTTGGGTGTGAAAAAACTTCCTTAGTGCACTGCGCAAACCTCAGGCGGGTACATGATCACAGCCCTAACTGCCTTAAAAGCATGATAATATAAAACTTATGGAAAAATACAATATTCCCCATAAACAACCATAGAGAAAACAAGCTGGACAGGTGAAGGCCACATAACTTTTGACTGACAGCGATTGCGTTACTCTAGGACAACCTTTTAGAAAAGCAGCAACTCACAGAACTTGCCAGAGCGGAGCGCACACCACAGCTATTGCTGAGAAGACAGTAAATAGAGTTTTTGTGCAAGTTACCGCTGCAAGTTACCTCTATTGTAGATAAATTTTCAGCATGAGGGTTAAACCACAGAACATCCCCGACATCAGGTAAACAGGTTTATTTTCCATTGTTCACTCTGAAATTGCATCTGCGCTTGGACTTCTTTTTCCTCTCAGTACCCTCTTCTTGAGTTAAACCACTACAACGGTACAAGGTTGTAAACAGCTAGCATTTGATGACCAAAAAGATTAGGGAAATCTTTGAAATACCTTTTGAGAAGAAAAGAGCAAGGGGTAGTGGTCCTGTCTGACAGATCGCCTGTATACAGGCTAAAAATTCAAAATTTCTTGAAAAAAATACTGATAGCCATAATATACTCTTATTGCAGGGCTATTCTTATTACTTTTAAAAAAAGTTTATCAGATATATAGTAAAGTGCTCTGCTAAGGAAGCCTATTTATGAAGGAATCCTTTGTGCTGCATGTGTTACACAGAGAACGAAATACAGCTACAGGCAAGACCAGCAGGTTATCATATTACTGCATTTTTAAATCACATTCACACAAACACCATTTGGAATTAGCTTTTTGGAACTTTTCACATTAAAAATGTATTAGTATTTTCTTTTGACATTCAAAAATTACTTTAACTGCCATGATAAAGGGTTACTCAAACACATTTTTAAATACTGGAATTGTTAAGCACTTCTTTTCACACAGATGGGTTTTTATGGCCTAAGCAGTGCTGACTAGATCATTTAATTGTCTAAACCCAAGGTGTGTGGGTAGACTTGGATATAAAATTTGCTTTGTTAGGAGACACCAATAAAATACACTCAAAAGGTGAAAGGATGCCTGAAAATGCTAGATTACAGTCTCAGCTTTCTTGTTTTTAGATATTTGTATTAGTATAGCTTATTGCCATTTTCAGACTGGTTCTCTTTTGTTTAAAAGTGCTTAGTTCTTTCCAGAAATCAGAAGTGAGAAGCCGTAAGTCTGTTCAACAGGATCCAATATAAGATCTAGTATTGGCAAGTTGTTTGGTTCAAAGACATGCCCTTATTTTCTCCAAATACCAAAAAACTTCTTTACTGATACCCCTTTCCAGTGTTGGGCAGATGTTCAAGAGACTGAGTCAGACCTTGAACCCGGGCTTTCTGTACGCTACTCTGTTCCACTCTCTTATGGACCGAAGCCCAAATGCCTATTAAAATGGCATTTCCCATTAAATCCAATCCTGCTTTTAACCACAAGCTGGGTATAACATAGGGAGCACACAAAATGAGATAATATCAATAAAAGCACTACCAAAATGAAAACTTTCTACATTCCTGCTTAGCTTAGAAGTTTGCAAATACAGATTTACAGACCAGCAAATCCAAGTGATCTAAACCAAGCAGCATAGAAAAAGAAACTGTATCACTAAAAAGTATATGAAGGACTATCAAGCACTAGAATTATTGAATAGAAACTAGTACCAAAGGATTTCTTAAAGGTGAAAGTTAGGTGAAGCTACCCTTGTCATCAGGTTGATCTATTTCTGCTTAACTCAAATTTTGGAAAAAGAGATGCATCAATTTAATTTACTAATAAACTACACACAGATGGATCATGGATGGCAAGCACAAGTACCACGTGAAAAACAAATCCCACTTTAATACCTTTTTGAGGATGCCTGCTGAGTTAATGTGATGTTATCAACAGAAAACACCATGCTGCAAACGACTCACTCCGTAAGCATTATAGAACTCTTGTTGGTTATTTCCTTAATATAAAAGCAAACAGTTAGTTGGGTTTCTTAGTTAATTAAATTAAAAACACAGTTTTGTTAGTAATCATAGTTTGGGACCTACTAATTAGTATTTTTCACTGTTTCACTACTAAACACTTTGAAAAAAGCTTTATATCAATTTCTTGAGAAAAGGAGTCAAAGCTGATTGATTGTAGCACAGATAAAAGCATAATTTTAAAAGTTTAGATTATACAAAAATATAAACACTGAATTTTTCAAGCACATGGAAATTAGGAGAGTAAAACTTATTTGTATTGTAGTTGTCAAATATCACACTTGTAATGGGAAGCTTTTGTCCACACAAGAATTGATCACCTAGCAATGACAAGACAGTATTCCTGTAGAGCTCCTGTACAGGCAAGTTTCTCTTATTAATGTATCATTCTAATAAAAAAAAAAAATTAAAAAAAGTTTGTCATTTCCATATGTTCCTCACTAAATCTTCTGGGTTTGATTTTGGGGTTTTGTTACGGTTTTTTGTTTGTTTTTTAAATAAACAAACATATGATTGTAGGAGGATGCAGGGGAACAGCACTGGGACAGTACGCCTCAGCACGTACCTCATACTGAATCTTAACAAACAGACCAAAAAAAAACCAAAAAAAAAACCTGACTGCTGCCCTGAGAGCACCCAGGAGAAGGTTTTTAAAACACAGCAGGGGGAAAGCAAGCGACAGGTTGTTTTTGTTCAGCTTTCCCTGTGATCTGAGAAAAAGTACATACATGGCCACAATCCACATCGAATACGGATCTTTACGCAGAGCTCACCTTGGTAGCAAACCCCTCACTGGCAATGACAGTACCCAGGAATAACTAACAAGCTATTTTGGCAAAAAGAAAGATTGAAGCGTTACAGTTTAGTGGGTTAAATGATCTTTCTTCAGGAAGTTTTAATCCAACTTTTATAGAAAGTCTGAAAACTTGGCATAGTCAAAATGCAAAGGAGAAACAAAGGACAGCGTTTCCCGAGGTGTATGACACACTGCTGTAGGGGTACCCCCCCCTGCATCCCCAAAAGGGAAGCGTTGGGCTTGGGAGGGTGCTGCCACACCTCCTGTTGCCAGCGAGGTGCTGGCAGGGGCAGCATCAACTACACCCACCACTGTCGGACTCAGCAATTTTGGAACATCAAAGACATTTAAACCTCTCTTTAGGGGAAAGTACCCCCCATACACCAGAAAATATGGTACACAAACCAAGGAAAAGTACAACAAAGGAAAAGTGTATTTATCAAGTATGTGCTAAGCACAGATGCATCTTAGGGATTAATGTAATTACAGCTGAACACATCATGCATTTAGATTACTTTCTCCCAAAGCCAAAATATTGGTGTGTTTTGCTGCTAAGCCTGAAAGAGAATTTTAATTCTCGATAATTGCACAAACACAGTTTTACAATTTCTTTCAGGCTTCTGAGTGTGCAAATTTGTCCAAGGGTGCTCTGTGTAAAGGAGCAGTTTCAATTTCATGGAGCTTTGCCGTGGAACAGGTGAAAAGCCAGTTGAGAGCTTATGGGTAAAGATCACAGAACAGAGCAACATGGAGACTTCATGGCAGGTATCTGCTATAGGCTGCCCAATCAAGAAGAGCAAGTAGATGGAAGCCTTCTTTAGACAACTGGATGAAGCCTCATGATCGCAGGCCTTGATACTCGTGAGGAACTTTAACCACCCCAGTATCTGGTGGAAAGTCAACAGGGCTGGGAGCAAGCAGTCCAGGAGATTTCTGGAGAACATAGCAGACAATTTCTTCACACAAGGGATCGATGAGCCGACTAGGGGAGGTGCTCTGCTGGACCTGTCACTGACGAACAAGGAAGAACTCATCAGGGAGCTGAAGGCTGATGGTAACTTTGGCTGCAGTGTCCAGGAGCTGGTGGAATTTAAGAAGTGTGCAAGACAAATAGTAGAGTTACAACCCTAGACCTGAGGACACAGTAGCTTGTGTAGGGATCTGGCAGGAACCCATAGGACATGGCAAGGGCAAAGGGACCCAAGGACAGATGGTTTATCTTCAAGGACACCTTCCTCAAAACACAAGGACAGTCCATTCCAGTGTACAGAAAGTTGAGCAAGCGTGGTAGAAGGCTGGCATAGATGAACAGGCAAGTCCTGACAGAGCTCAAACACACACACATGACGTGAAGCAGGAATGAACTGCCTGGGGGGGAATACAGAAACATGGCCCAAGCATGCAGTGATGGCATTAGGGAAGCTAGAGTTCAGCTGGACCTGGATCCAAAGAAAGGCAACAAGAAGGGCTTCTGCAATACACTGCAACAAAAGGAAGACCAGGGAAACTGTGATGCCATGGCTCTGTGGGGCACGGGACCAAGGGATATTGAAAATCTCAGCCTTTTCCATAGTTTTTTTGCTCCGTTTTTTTACTTCACAAGTTTGTCTTGAGGCCTCCCAGGTCTCTGAGTCTAGTGGTAGAGACTGGGAGAGGGATACGTGACTTACAGGAAAGCCGAACTGAGTTAGGGACCCCTGAAGCCAACAGGGCAAACACAAGACTGTGCAATCACATAGATTGCATCCAAGCATGCTGAGGGTTGGCTGATGCAATTGCAAGACCCTTCACTATCATCTTGGAAAGGTGACGGCAGTCAGGGGAGAGAATAAAAGGCCAGTATCATGGCCATTTTCAAAAGGGCAAGGAGAAGCCCACAGGGAACTATTGGCCTGGGTCTAACCTCAGTCCCCAGGAAGACTATAGAGCCTGTCTTCCTGGAAGCCATGTCCAAATACATGAAGGATGGGAAGGTGACTGGGAACAGCCAACATGGATGTAACATGGGCAGATTGTGCCTGACCACTCTGCCTTCTGCGGTGAGATGATGGGCTCTGTGGATGAAGGGAGTACAGTGGATGTTGTTTACCTGGACTGTAGCATGGCCCTCCACAGCCTGCCATGGAATCCTTCTAGCCAAATGGGAGAGAAATGGACTGGATATATGGACTACAGCTGGGGTGAAAAATTTGCCTGACTGCTGAGTTCACAGGGTGGTGGAACAGCAGTACAAAACCCATCTGGTTACCAGCAGTGTCCCTCGACGGCCAATACCAAGGCCTACAATGTTCAATATATTAATGGCCTGGGCGATGGGATGGAGTGCACTCCACTCCTTCCAAGTTCATAGACAACAGCCAAGTAGTGAGGGAAACCATTGACAGACCAGAGGGTAGGGTGGCTAGTGAGAATGGGGCTTCAGAGGCTGGAGAAAAGAACTTCAGAGAAACCACATGAAGTTCAACAAAGGCAAATTCCTGCACCTGGGACACGACAAACCTACACAGCAGTACAGCCTGGGCATCAACTGGTTGGAAATCAGCTTTGCAGAAACAGACCTGGGGGTCCTGGTGGACACAAAATGGAATGAGTCAGCAGAGTGCCTCTGCAGTGAAGAAGGCCATCCATGTACTGGGCCATATTAGCAGCATATACTGGGCCATATCAGCAAAAGCATAGCCAGCACGTCAATGAAAGAGATTAAACCCCTCTATTTAGCACTTGTGAGACAGGATATGGAGTGCTGCGTCCATTTTGGGCTTCCCCGAACAAGAAAGACATGGACATACTGGAGTGAGTGCAGTGGAGAGCAACCAAGATGGTCAGAGGCTGGAGCACATGACGTACATGGAGAGGCTGCAAGGACTGGGTGTGTTCAGCCTTATGAACAGATGGCTCTCAGGGGATCTTACTGTTGTCTTCGGCTACCTAATGGAAGTGTATAAAGAAGACAGAGCCAGACTCTTCTCGGAGGCATGCACTAAAGAACAAAGGACAACAGTCATGAGTTGCAATAAGGGAAATCTTTTTCACCATGAGGCTGGTAAGGCCCTGGAACAGGTTGCCCAGAAAGGCTGTGAAGTCTTCCACCTTGGAAATATCCAAAGCTTGACTGGACATGGCCCTGAGCAACCTGCTCTAGCTGACCCTGCTTTGATCATGGGGTTGGATTAGGTTCCTTCCAACCTCAACTGTTCTGTGATCCTAAATGTCCTTTCAGGGAAGAGAGGAGAAATAAAGAAAGCAACACTGGAATTTTCATCAAACTATATCCCAGATGTCACCCTCAATGTGCTAGTAGGGTGAGACACTAGCAAGGCTTTTGCTTCCGTCTATCTAGGCATGCAGACTATACCAATGTTAAGGAGTGAAAACAGATAGGCCCTCCAGGTGTGAAGGAGTTCCTGGATAAGAACTGTGAGGAACACAACAGAAAACAGATAATTAAATGGGAAAGTGCAAATACTTTAAAATATTTTCTCTTCTTAGCAGAGAGTTGAACCACAGTAAATAACTGGCAGTGATTTTTTCCCTCATATATTTGAATTCTAATTACTAAAGAATAATATTTCCCGAATAAAAATAAATAATCCTGTATGATCCTTTTAAATTCTGTTAAACTAACAACTTATGCCAAAACTGAGCATCTTCTAGATTTTGTTGTTCAAAAGCTGCTTTCAGAGTTCAGGCTACTGTTGAAGTTGAGATTCAGGAAAATTAAAAGTAAAAAATAACTATAGTCTAGAAAGAATCTAGAAGATTTCTATAAAGGAATAAATTCCAAGAGTAGAAGCAAAAAGGTCAGACATGGTTTCTTCCCTCATTTCATCTGTTGTCTACTACTCCTATCACACAAAGCACAGGGAAGGAGAGCCTGACAGGATATTTGGAGCTTTCCCGTATTCACTGTACACCACATTTCTCCAGACCCTGCCAATTCAAACTGTCTCAGGAGGAAATACAGAGCACCAACTTGCTGAGGGACAGTTTGAGTTTTTAATTTCTACAAGCACCAGTCACAGACCAAAGAAGATATTATTGTGACAGGCACTGTACAATCACAGTTTTGCCCCATTGCTATAGACATTCCATATTATGTCTACACATTAATGTTATGTCAAAAATTATTACAATACATGCTGGGTTTTTGCCAGTACCTACATGAGGTAGCTTCAGTTAGCGTACAAAGCCTTATGTATCTTATGAATTCCCTACAGTTAGGTCCCTCCACTTAGTTGATGTACAGCAGCATCCAAAAAGCTACAGTCTGCTCCCACTGAAGGCAACAGGAGTTCTGCAATCTAATGATCAACCAAGCTGTGTTCAAAACTGGCATGGAGTATTTTGAGCACTCACGAAGAGAAGACGCAGAGGAAGTCCCGCGAAGAAACATCTGCAAGCCATCCTCGCTGTCACTGCTGCTGGCCATACTGTTTCTCATCTGCATCACAGACAGCTGTGAGCAAAGGCTAGGCTGTCGATCAATCTTTTTTGAAGCCTAAAAAAAAAAAAATATTATTATTATTTAAAAAAAGGTATAAAGTAAATGAAAATAAAAAGGGAAAATAACTATTTCCTCTGTAGTCAATGCTCTGGTCTCAGCTATGACTACTCACGAATCAAAAAACTGGTTAGAGCAGAAGATTCTATGCAGTGTAAATTGGTTTAAATGAAAATAGAAGATGCCAGTAATATATTGGAATTAGAACACTGATAAGCATGAAACCTCAAATTAATTATTCAATTTTAATTCTGTTTTGTACTGGACTTTTCATGTATTTTCCTACAGAAAGGTTGATTTTTATTATTTGGTAATTCATTGTTTAGATATGACGTTCTGTAATTAAGTACAGCCTTTATGATAAGCCTGGTCCTCCTTGCTAAATAAAACTGCGTGCTGTGTACAGAGTTTAGCAATTTATATCTTAACAGAAATTTGTTCACTCTCCCAGCTTTTCATTTCATCATGTTAGAAAATGGTGAATGTCATTCCTTCCTAGTAGATGATCATTGGGCTTTTGATTTTACTGAAGACAGATTAAATGCATCACGTGAACATCATCCTCTGCCTGTGAAATGGTCTTATGAGCTTCCACTAGCAAGTCAAAATGCTATTTTAGGTGTATGAGAAAGGTCATAATCAATGACAAAAGCATAATGGATAACTCGACTGGATTTTAAAAGTCAGGAATTAGCATCCTGTGTCATGTGGAGAGGAATGACGATTTTCTCAACAGTAGTGCAAATCTCCTTAGGTATGAGAAAATCACAGGGAAATGAATACTTTTCTGTTTTCCAACACACAATGAACGTATATTCTTATCTTCTTATTACCATCTTGATTATGAATAACCTATACTGAATATGTTTTAGTTCTTGTTTCTTGTATGTCCCCTGTGTACAGAAATCAACTACAAAATTTTCTGTTGAGATTGTCACCAGTTAAAAAGCATTAAAGACATCAGTGATATGCACACTTGACAATGAAGCCTGTGAGAAGTGACACATGCACAGAGTGCTGGCAATGGGGAAATGAAGCACCTCCTCTTATGGAGGAAGGGCTTGTGCAACAGGATTTTTACTTGAGGAATAATAAAAAGGTACTACAAATTTCCCAAATGCTCACTCTTAATTTTTATAACATACATTTTCAAAATTTACTGTGATAAAACAGTTACAATAATTTAAAATTCATGTGACGTCACTAAAAATAAAGACTTGGTATGAACTGAAGTTAAAGTGTGCAGATGTTAAGTCAAAGGAGGGGTGAAGTTTGGTGGTTTGATAAGAAGGTATGATAAGGACCTTTCACTTAAAAACAACTAATTACAACATTAGAATGAGTACTTGATCATACTTCCATTTCAAGAAATATTCATACTAGTGCTGACACTCTACAATGCCCGAAGTCAGCAGCACGAGTGCTGCAGATGACTTTGTACACTAGGCATGACATCCTAATGCTGTCATCCATGTGTAAAACAAGAAAATGAGGGATGGAAAGAGGAAAGAAAAGAGGAAAACAAAATAGAGAATAGAAAAGAGAAAAAAAGAAAAAGGAAAACGAAAAAAAAGGAAAAAAAGAAGAAAGAAAAAAAGAGGGGAAAAAAGAAAAAAAGGCAAGGTGAGAAGGAGTGTGGAGCACAGCGGTCTCCCAGGAGAGGCAGTCTGAATGCAGTCCTCAGCACACACAGGAGACATGTCGCTACATGTTCCTTTCAGATGCCAAGCTCCAGAAATGACTTACTGTCTATGTAGATGTGGGTTTTATTACAGAACATTCCGCTGTCATTCTTTTTAGTTAAAAAAAAAACAAACCAGCTTTAGCTACATACTTTATAAGATGTATTTTATAGATGGTACATTCCTGATAGATCAGTTTTATCCTACTACATTAGTAAGATTAAAACAGTGATCCAAAATAGTTTTGAGGATCCGATTGCAACAATGTCATCCCCTATTTCATTGACCAGAAGGCAGAATAAACAGTACTTTACTGCTATTAAATTGTTTCTCCAGCAATTCCTTCTTTTCTCTTTCTACAGTCAGTACAAAATTGAGAAAACTTACAATGTCTAATTAGCCATAAAGGCATGGCAAGTTAGGCCTATTGTATAGTAGCAGTGGCAGTCATTCCTTTTGGATCATTTCCTAGTAAATTCACAACTTTGCAGAAGTAACTATTTCACCTATATACGAGATATTTATGGGCAATCTGATGAGAAGGATTTTTGCTCTGAGTTAGTGCGAATTAAATCAATACAGACAGAATACGAAAATATTCTATTATAAAATTATAAAGCTTTTCATAAATGATGGTGAAAGTTCTTCAACTAAATTATATATGAGAACCCTACAGATACTACATAAATAATAAAAAAACCCACCAGCAGCCAAGTTCTTGTCCAAATCTTGAAAAGCCATGTAACTTAGTACGGAGACAAAATGTAAGTAAAACAAGATAATCGATATATCCTTGACTACACTCAGATTACCATGACACCTAAAACACATTCCCTCTACATGCAAAGAAGAATTAGTTATATTCAGAGCACTGAATATTTTATATATATTTATATTTATTTATATTTTATATATATTTCATGCCTCCTTCTGCTAACTACATTGTATCAACCTAATATTCCTTTTTTTTTTTTATTTGCAACCCTCAACACATGTTGAAATTGTTCTTCTTGGCAATAAGTATTGCCCAGTTTGACCCCGGAAAGCAAATTCTTTAGGGAGAAATCCTGAAGCTTCTTTGTACAAAGGCATCCATTTGATAATGAGAAAGGGTATCCAGGGAGAAGTACCTTTTTAGCTACTGGCCATCACGTCTAGCTGGCTAGAAATCTTTGTGCTAGCTGATCAGCTCTGAATCTCAGTTATTCATCTTTCCTGCACATTACTGTGCTAACTTTAAGCAATATTGCTTCCGACAGAAATGTTGCGCTGACCAATGCATTTGTGTGTCGGAGGAAAATTCCCAAACAAAACTTCAGCTGCTTACCTTGTCATTTAAGGTCGGGTCATTCAATGAATAGAGTTTATTTGTAATATCTTTGCCAATAAGATACTTAAAGATCTCAAAAAGAAATGGCTCGGATTCCAGAAAATAAGTCAGCCTTTCCCTGGACCAGCACAGGAACTTGCAGTTATCGTCTGCAATAATGGTGACCTGATAAAATACATGCTCAGAATTAGCACATTTAAAAATTATTTTAAATTAGCACATTTTAACATGCTTTAAAATAAGCAATATAATGTTATTCGTGCCTCCAGTTAAAATAATTCTTAAAGCCATAAAAATTTTTGGTATCTCCTAGAACACGGTATTTACAAAATGTAAAACATCTCAGATATTTATTGGCATCATATTTTTAACCAATAACCATGGCCAGTTTGTTTCTCAGCAAACCTGGAGGGAGATAATAAGGGAAAAATCTCTCCTAAGTTCACAAACTGAAAGCATTTATGTTTGGGGCAGTTTACATATAAAGTCAGCCCTACAGCGATGACACTACTCGCATCCCAATAAGCCTAGATGTTGCTTGGCTTTATGTCGTTGCCACCAAACAGGAACAACCGGTATAATCCAAAGGACCCCATCGAAGAGTTTTTTAGTAATCTTTGTTAAAAAAAAAAAAAAGGTGTAACCTTTCTCTCATCACTGTCAGCCCTGCTGACCCACAAGTACCACCTTCTAGCAGTTGAGCTAAGGCTCCATTTGCTCAATTACTGATAATTCAGCAATCAATAGCTATTACAGAGGAGGTGGCACCCTCTCCAGGGTGGCTGGACCTGCCTGGTTCATCCTCTGTGCCGGCAGAGGGCAACGGCACACCGAAACCTGCACTGCTCCATCGTACTCAAGGGCGGGTTTTGCAAGGGAAAGTCAGTCACCTACAAAGAAATCAGGTGCTCTCTGCTATCGCAAGCTAACGTTACCTCCTCAAAAAGTAAAAATATATAAAGCCTAAGAAATAATCGGAAACTGTCACATAAGCATGGATTTTTACTTTGCAGTCTCCAGTGCAAGCACGCAGGCTGAGGAAGAATTTGCCAGCGTTGCCACCAGATGGGGTCCTTATGATTGAATTTGTGTCCTCTTGCAATGACAACATGAGAGCGTTTAAACGGCAGTAACAAGCAGAACTGGGGAGTGAAGGCTGCACACTGCGCCAGGTTACACTAGTTTTTAAGGCAGACAGAAGTTGAGGCACGAGCCTTCTCCCTCCGGAGGGACCCCATTTGTATCTGGTCGCTTACAAGAGAAAAGGCTGTGCCAAGAGGGCAGCCATGCAGCGGGACACCTCATTGCTGCACAACGAATACATCTCTCCTGAGCGTTAAGCCTAGTGTTTGACTGGAACATATGACATCAATCACTGATTTTAGGGTCTACGTTGCTCTCCCTCCCTGCCCTTCTGCCAGGGTATCCGTGTGGACGCACCCAGTCAGCCACTGTCCGGTCGTTACTACACAAACCCAGTTAAAGAACATCAAGTAAGAGCAGCAAAACAGCCATTTCAGTATTAAAAAGAAAACTTCTCTAACAGTATTTTTCCCCAGAAGCTATAGTATAAGATATCCTTTAATGTACTAGCATAATGACACTGCCACAGATGTGTACCCTTACTGTTCCCTGTAAGAATACCTTTATTCGATATTGTGATCTCTTTCAGCTAATACTGCTTTAACAACTTGCAAAATGACAGAAGCATTCATACATTTAGATAAACACCAATTTCAAACTACCTGTATCTGTTTTTAGTCTTTCATCCTCATAACACCAAATATTACAATAATTATTTTCCCTTTTCTGTTTTTGAACCAGTGATGAGACTGCTCACATAATCTTTTTCCAGGAAAGCCACCTCTTAAATTATTTGTCCTGAATAATCTCTTAATGCAAAATAAACTCAGAAACAGTAAAAGAGAGCAGAACAGCAAAAGCCACACTGCTCAGCAAACACCATCATAATACTGTTTTGCAGCATTTAATTCTAAAAGTTATTCTTTATACAGCCCATCATGAAACACCAGCACTAGAAAGCTAACAAAATTATACAGGCCAAATAGTTCACCATTGATCAAATTTATGCTCTGGTGGGTTTTTTTTATGAACTCATTCATTCATATGCACCGACATTTAAACCACAGTATACCTGGAATTTCTCACCCCGGTTCATCTGCGTTGATCGAAATTCAGGAGAATCTATAAAGGCACAGGGGTAAATATTATGCAGAAAATGCCCTCGATAAGAGACCTTCATTCTGAAAATGAAAATGTATGAAACAACATTTTAAAGTCATGGAGATCAATTAATTTAATCTAGATTTGGATATGATTATCAACAATGGTGAAGCAGCAGGTAACAGACAAAACTATGTTCATCTTCTGGAACTTCAGCCCCAGAGCTACCCCATCTTCTGCCTAAACCTCCTAAACCAATTCCAAGCAGAACAGGCTGCCAGCCAATTCAAGTTGTCAGTCATGGTGTGCACTGTCAAAACATTGCTATTTGAAATGAAAAAGGTCTGAAGGGTTATGCTATACAGCCAGACCAGAATTGGGCTTCCTTTAGATAACTAGCTTTGCTGTAATGAGTGGTTAATGACTTAAAAGAAAAACGACGAAACCTAGCATCACCGTTGCCATCAACAGAAACTGGTTAAAATACAGGCCAGAACTTAGCAAGAGCTTCAAGATTACAGCCTGGCCATGGGAATTTATTTTACCCTTTCTCACCTGGGTCCTGCCAGCCTCTGGGCAGCACGCCTGTCCCTCTCTGCCTGCACGTACGTGTGCAATGAATCAATTCCAATAGGCCTGCTGTTCTAAAGTCTACTGGAGGGACATTTTTTCCTTCCCTCATGCACAGTATTTTTTAACCTTAAAACCTGAGAATGCACTAAGAAGATGACTTAGATATCTAAGACTCAAGCAAATCTCTTGCTTGTTCTGGAAGGCACTGCCTTTGGTATTATACAAATATTATTGTCACTAAAATCCATGCAGCTGCACACACAAGCGGAGACGTAATACGTTCCCACAGTAAGAGACATCACTGTCATTTGAAAACAGCTTCACAAAATAGTCTATGGCTATAGACCATAACGTGCTATGAACAGTATCATTTAAAAAGCTAAGAAACCCCCCAACAACTTCCTAATCTTTTCAACCATCAAACAAAGCATAAGGCTGCCCCAAGCTTCACAGAACCTACTTCCCCTTCAGCAGGATGCTTAGCCTATCATCAACTGATGTTTTATCTTCTGCAGCATAGGCTTGACCTGTCTTTAAAGTCTGAATGTTGCAGAATTGTCCAGTGAGTCTTTGGAAGAGCTCTGGAGGCACATGGAGAGGTTCAAACATTCTCTTGTAGAGGCTGCTAAGCTCCTTCTCTATCTTGATCTAGAATGCAAAACCAAAAAGACATAAATAAACACAGAGGCATTAGTTAAAAAAGGGTAAGGCTGTGCACATGGTTTAGTTGCTACATTTGAGGAACATCTTTGTTATGTTTAGGCAAGGAAAGAACTGGTAAATGTGCGACATCTACCCACAAACATTGCCTATGATAGCGTGACCAAAACCTTATCTAAGATTAGTCAGGCTGGCACACTGGTTCTTTAGGATGCTGTTCCATCCAAGTGACATATTAAATCAGACACAAAGAGTCTTTTGAGATGTCAGTTGATATAACAACAAATAGGTCTTGGGCCAGAACTACACAGGAGAAAAAATGAGGTTGCCTGCATTTTTCACACCACATGCACACCTCATTCTGGCCATCTCTTAGGCTCTCCTGGGACCCCCTTTCATCCCTGAGTTTCTTGGCTTACTTGCAGTAGAAAAGCAGTACTATGAGTCCTGAAAAACAAACCCATCATATTGAAACCATGTCTGATCATGACAGAGGGGAAAAAAAAAACCCCAAAACGAACATTGCCAGCTGAACATCTCACATCTAGGAGCCCACCCAAACTCAGGCAGTAGCAACAAGGGAAAGGATGTTGGCTGAAATCCCAAGCCTAGAAGTCTTTCTTGAATGAAGGCAGCAAGGAACGAGACAGTGTCCCAGCCTCCCCAAAAGCAGAGGAAGCCTGAACAGAGCCTGCATCTTTGCTGGGAGGAAAACAGAACAATAAGCATCAGATAGTGAAAAGATAAAACATACATGGAACAGAAAATAAGGAAAAGCAACCAAAAAAAGGAAGAAAAAGAAGAAAAGGAATCACTACTTCAACAAATGAGACTATTCCAAGTTAACATGATTTTCTTTTTTTTTGGTATTACAATATTAAAAACAGGGGAGGAGAGAAGGCAGCAGCACAGGAGCCCAGGAGTCACTTTTCAGCTGACAGTAGCCAACAGTGGGAATTGAGAAACTTCTGGTCACCTTGTGGCAGGAGGAGGTGGGAAATCCAGAATGACCATGAGAGGCCCTGGGCTCTCCGAGGGCCATGAGTGCTTCAAACTGCCACTCTTCCCTCCCCAGGAGAGCACTTTAGAGTGAAAATATCAGTCTTTAGTCCCCAAGAGATGTATGTATTCCACATCAAAAACCCTCCCTGAGCTGTTTTCAGTAGAATTATCTGTGTCAAACAGTAAACCAAGCATAATGAAAAGTTTTTGGAAAATTAAGAAGGTTCCCTCATTACATTTCAAGTTATTTAAATGTGGAACAAATTGAGCTGAGGCAGAAACTTTCAAGATATTATCAGGTTGGTTAAACGTGACTTCCCCTTGGTGAATCCACACTGACTGCTCCCAATCACCTTCTTGTCCTTCAGGTGTTTGGAAATGGTTTCCAGGACTAGTTGTTCCATCACATTCTCAGGGACTGAGGTGAGGCTGACCAGCCTGCAGTTCAATGGATTCTACTTTTTGCCCTTTTTGAAGAAAACAGTGGCATCTGCTTTCCTCCAGTCCTCAGGCACTTCTCCCAGTCAATACAATTGTTCAAAGACTATCAAGAGTGGCCTCACAGTGACATCAGCCAGCTCCCTCAGCACTCATGGGTGCATGCCACCAGGGCTCATGGACTTACATATGCCCAGTATGTCACCTGTTATGCTGGTTTTACACTGAATCAATTACTAATTACATCTTCCACCAGGGGCTACATTTATATGAAACTGAGGTTTTTATCCTCATGCCACAGTCTTTAACACCTCAGAGGACATCTACATGGACAAAACAAAAATTAAATTTAAACTGGCAAGAGAAATTGTATCAGGGATTGCCCTAAACTGTTTGATTTCAAAATATGTTGCATATACCCATGAAGTTTGATGACAATTGGTTTTGCCCACTGGTTCTCCAGGAACTCCCTCATTTTTAACAGCCATATCAATTTAATTTGCACCTATTTCTATACACGACCACTGCAACTCAAAGAGGTAAGTTCCTTTCTCAGTGAACATACAAGTAGCTCCCAAGACTCATGAATTCAAAACAATGCATACAGACCAGAGGACAGGATTGCTAATGCAATCTCTTAACTAGCATATAATTCAGGTTTCATGATCTCCTTCTAATGTACAATACTTAAAAGAGAAAGCAGGCATAACCACTTTCTTAGAGATTGATCAGGTTGGACACTGTAGATGTATTTTAGATGGTCTCCCTCATAACAGACTATTCACCCTTCACAAGCGCAGCTGACTGCTCCTCCAGTCATGCTTGTGGGTCGTATTCCAAACGAGCCATACGGGTAGGTGTAATGTTTTGTTCAGCAGTGGTTGAAATATCCTGGGACGCTGCCAGAGCTCCAAGTCAGACCTCTGTAGAGACACCGACTAGACTCCTTCAGCTTCCACTCAGACTAAAAAAGCCAAATCCGTAAAGCTCCAAGGAGTCAAAACCACAGAAATAATCTTCTGGTCAGAAAAGAAACTCACTGGTATTTTGCATGCTCCATTTAATAAAATAAATATTTAACAACTGAACTTATCAATTATTCATTTTGTAATATGACTAAATGTAATTATTCTTCCATTCCTTCCTTTCCTTAAAAACGTCATTTGTGAGGATGGCTAAACAAAATTGATTTTAAAATGGGCAATACAATAGTTGCAGACAGAAAAATTCATTCAAAATTAGTTCCTGAGAATTTTTATTTTTCTCTATTCTCTAGCTTTCTAAAGGAAAAAACTTAAAAACTGCTTTCAAGTTCACAATAAGCAGAACGTGTAAGACAGCTAAAAAGACACATGTGACTACCCAGCATCACATACCCAGCTTGCTGATCATAATCTGTAACAAAGAGATTCATATATTGTTTGGGATATGACCCTGATTCCATATAATTCCAACTATTGCTTAAATTCACATAATTTAGTAGGCATTTAGAGCCCAGTTTTCAGAGCAGCTGAGCACCCATGGTGCCCAGACCCCAGCTGCAGCAGTAGGAATACAAATCTGAAAGCCAGACTCCAGTTCTCCACTATGTGACAGTTCAGATCAGCATGAAGCAATTTGAATTTTACTTTTTTTTTTAGCTCGTACTGCTGGAGCGCAGCAATGGAGACTATATAAAGCCAGGTTAGTAGTTTATAATGGTTGTGTAGGCTTGTTCCTAGCCAGTGGAGAGGGACGTAACTACCACATCTTAAACAGATACTGGGTGGGTGGACACTCAGGTTGAATTAGGTGTTTAACTTGGAGATGGATGGAGAGAGACAAGATGATTCCAATTCCCATTTCATTAGGTAAAGCTACTGCTGCAGAAGGAAAGAGCATGAATAATTATTTGTACTCTTTGAAAATGCTCTTAATTGTTAGATTGAACTATTACAGGCTTCCTCTCAGAGGCCTTTCATTTCTGAGAGCACCCACATCCCAAACAATGTAGTACAAGTAACAAATGTGACTGAGACAACCTAAGAAGAGAGTCACTGCCTATATAGAGCACTTCCCAGTTAGAAGCATTAGATATTCCTCCTACGTTTCACTGTTTCTATTTCCTGCACACTTCTGTCTTTAGAAAGCAGTTCAATATTGCAGAAGACGAAGGAAAAAAAGAAAGAGATTCAGTAAAGGCATCTGTGATGGCAGTTTCATGATTTTACTTTGTTCTCTATCCAAAATTACAGAGAATGTCAAGATGTAGTCATACGTTTTACAGTCAACAGAACTGACATTTGGTTTAGGGCAGCTCTTCTGGTGGTAACTCCAGTCTCACCAGAAGGAATGTCTAGGAGTCTTCATATGGAAGACTGTTCCTGCAAGCTCCCTTGCTCCACTCAAGATCTGGAGCATGGAGCTGGGGGCATTGATCTAACTAAGCGCTGTAAGCTTTACCACCACAAAAACGTATTTTGAAAGAGGAACGTGCACATCTACAAAGGTCAGGGTTAAGTGACTGTCTGTGACATACATGCCAGAGAGGTTTCACATGGCCAGACAAGAAAAATGAAACTTACAATTCAACCACGCAACTTCTGGTGTTCTTGGAATTCGTGGAAGACTGTATTTTGATCACGGTGGGAGACACAGTTAGCATATATAGTCATAAAACTTATTTTAAATGCAGCTCAATTCAACTACTTATTATCTGTCATTCATTAAGGCAACTGTAAGTACTCTCACTGTCCAAATCAGAGTTTTCATTAGAAATATTTAGATTTTTATATGCTGTGATTGCCTATTGGAGTTTGTTCTGCAGTTGGTTTCAGGCTGAAATCTTTACCAGTATGGCTTTCTCCCACCTCTTTCATTTCCTTTAAATTCTTCTTCCTTTGACAGCTTGCTTTAGCTCTACTTAAGGTGAAATCTTTAACTTGCACAGTGTTTTAGAAGATTCATAGATTGGTCCAGGCCAGAAGGGACCTCCAAAGGTCATCTAGTCCAACTTCCCCGCAGTCAGCAGGGACACCCCCAACTAGACCAGGTTGCCCAGGGCCTCGTTGAGCTTCACCTTGAATATCTCAAGGGAAGGGGCCTCAACCACCTCCCTGGGCAACCTGTTCCAGTGTTCCACCACCCTCATGGTAAAGAACTTTTTCCTAATACCCAATCTAAATCTCCCCTTCTCCAACTTAAAACCATTGCCCCTCGTCCTGTCGCTGCAGGCCTTTGTAAACAGACCCTCCCCAGCCTTCCTGTAGGCCCCCCTCAGGTACTGGAAGGCCGCTATGAGGTCTCCCCGGAGCCTCCTTTTCTCCAGGCTGAACAACCCCAGCTCCCTCAGCCTGTCCTCATAGGAGAGGTGCTCCAGCCCCCTGATCATTTTGGTGGCCCTCCTCTGGACCCGCTCCATCAGGTCCATGTCCTTTCTATATTGAGGGCTCCAGACCTGCACACAGTACTCCAGGTGAGGTCTCACCAGAGCAGAGTAAAGTGGCAGAATCACCTCTCTGGATCTGCTGGCAACACTTCTTTTGATGCAGCCCAGGATGTGATTGGCCTTCTGGGCTGCGAGAGCACATTGCCTGCTCCTGTCCAGCTTCTCGTCCATCAGCACCCCCAAGTCCCTTTCCTCAGGGCTGCTTTCTAATACCTCATCCCCCAGTCTGTATTTATACTGAGGATTGTTTCTTCCCAGGTGCAGAATCCTGCACTTGCTTTTGTTGAACCTCATGAGGTTCAACTGGGCCCACCTCTCCAGCCTGTCCAGGTCACCAAAGTCTATTTTCCTACACTTCCTCTAATGTTCTCTGCCTAGAATTCTAGTTTATTCTGTGTAAGAACAGCTGTGGTTTTGCAGCACGTGTGTTTGGTGCACAGTCTATGGGAGTACCGAGCACCTCATGGTCCCACAGCCAGTGGGAAAGGGCTACAGAAATGGAGAGCGAAGTTAAAGGCAGGTTCTCCAGTCCTTCCCCTCTTCGAGGCAATTTTCTACCAACTTTGGCAACTTGACAGTTTATCAGTCAAGTTTCACATGCTTAATTAATTCCTTCTTTGTAAACCCACCTGTAGAGTACTTCATCCACTTCTATCGCTTATCCTAATCCTACAGACAATTTTGCTAACAAATGCACTAGGGGATTTAGTGAAAATAGCTGGCACTTCAATAGGATGAAGTCTATACTATACCACACAAAAAAAATCTCACTTAATATGGCTTTTAGTATACAACTGTAATCATAGAAGAAAATGTTTTTCTTTCTTCATTCAGTATTGATTTCCACACTGTAAGGTGATTTTTTAATTTTTTTTTTTCCACTCAAGCACAAACCAGTGTGTCCTTCTCCCAGGATGCTCCTTTACTCTCCCATAACATTTTATTTAGATTTTTAGAAAGGGCTGTATGGGTATGAACCCAAGGACCATTATCCATGTTCTAAGGACGCATGCCACAACTCACTTTTAAAAAATATAGATAAGTTTTAAGGCTTGGTTTTCTAGGGAAATGAGTTTATATCAGCTGGGTGCTCTTGCCTTTTGCAAACACTTCTGACTTCATTAGCCAATCCCTGTCCCACCTCACAAAGGGCAATATCAAGATGATATTAAAAGGCTAAGTCAGCAGGTGGGTGGAGGGGAAGCAGAACATGCTAATTTGGTGGCTTCATTGAAGGAAAAGAATGCAACTTGAGCTCATTCTATATTAAGGCCAGAGTACCTGCACGGGATATCTAACTGGAGACACAAACACAGCATCTGGTTTCACTGGCTCCACACTATCACAACTGTTATTTTGTGTGGTGCCCTGGGCAGCAGGGCCACGGCTGAATAGCAGAGATATGGGGCAGTTTCACCGTGCTGCTGTATCTTGATGACGACACATAAATGGATTGAATAGTCTAAAATAACAGCATTAGCAATACAAACCAAAGAGGAACTTCCCTTTAATGGTGAAGATTATTCTCTGAGCCAAGTTTAAATGACTAGAAGTATTTATTACATATCTATAAGTGTCTAGTAGTAGATCAGTCTAACTAGTTTTAAGCTATGCTTGAGGAAAGACAGAGGCCAAGCACTATGCTGCCTTGCCGAGAAAGGAGGAGGTTGCTAATTTCCTACCTGCTTTCTCGCACAGGCTGCATCGACTTGGTGAAAAGCTTATTTTCAGTTAGTTGGTTTGGTTTTTTTTTCTTTTGTACCAGTTGTTACACAACTCCAGAATGTGTCTGGTTTTTGGGCAAAGGCAGAGTTATTCTGCTGATAAGGTAACCCCATATATATTCCTGTAATCTTCACATTATAAATCTATCTGCCTTAGATTCTGAAAACAACAATGTAATATTAACGTTTTGAACACTTAGCACTTCATTAATATTTGATTGGCACATAATAGCAACTATTATATTAAAGATCATCAAGTTTTGATGTGCGTGTACCAACAGAAGGCTCGGTTGCTAATAATTTTGCAGAAACAGAATATACTTCTGGATGAATAATACTAACAAAATAAATTGATTTTGTATTGGATATGTTTAGCCAAGAGCAGGGCAGAGAATCCTGGTTTTCACTGAATTTCACTGAATTTTTAGAGTTGGAAGGGACCATAGAGATCATCTACTCCAACTCCCCTGCTAAAGCAGGATTGCCTAGAGCATGTCAGAGCATGTGACTCAGGACTGCATCCAGGCGGGTCTTGAAAATCTCCAGAGAAGGGGACTCCACAACCTCCCTGGGCAGCCTGTTCCAAGGCTCTGTCACCCTCACTGTGAAGAAAACTGTTTTCTGATATACTTTTCAAATATATTCTTAGAGTACATTTGAAGAAAGTTATCCCAACACATCCTTTTGAAGGCATCAAAAGGAGTTGCCAAATTCCCAGACATGACCCTCAAAACTCAATGAATGCACTAAACAGGATAAAAGTATCATCTCACTTAATACTGCTCTTCCCACACTTTATTCAATTTTGCTGCTTATCTCCGAGTCCCAGAGATGTTCAAGAAGGGCAATAGCACCTCACCTTTCATTTGCATTTAAAAGGAATGTGCCAGTACAAAACACATGGGCTAAAGCACTTGTCAGCAAAGCAAAGAGTCTGAAGGTCATTTATAAATGGACATCAGCCTTTGGTTCTATGTTGAAATAACAGTCTGTTAGGGCACTTCTAATTTATCAGCTTCCTTCCCCATCACAGAGGATCTTCAAGACTCAGAAGTGAGGAAGGAATGTTTAATTCCTCACAAACTCCTAATTTAGAAAAAAAATTACTGTCCTGGAACGCTCAATTTTAAGTATCTTGATAAGATTTTATTTCAGGAGGTCTGTGTGCAGATAGTCTTGTGGGTGGGAGGGTGGGGAAAGTGACAGGAAAAAAAAAGAAAAAAGAAACACACACAAACCTCAAACTATCATTTCTTGTCTCTGCAAAGAAACTATGTAACCCCTTCCTTATCACCAAAACCAAACCAAAACCCAAACAGAACAGCCAAAACAAGTCAATAGTAACTTCTAAAGTCAAATCATTTTTCAAGAATATGGGTTTAGGGGAAATAATTATGTATTGCATCAGATTGTACTTATGATCTGGATCCTCCTGAAGTACCTAATTGACTTCATCCAAAAGAACGCCTGTGTAATTCAAGAACTGTTGTGTAATTAATTGGTTCGTCCAGCAAACATGGGCAAAATTTCCTTTTCTTGCATCTTACTAGACTGCTCACTCAATTTAGCTGTTATACATACCGGTCTTCTCTTATACACTAGGTATATGAAATGTAAAAGGTTGACAACCAAAAATACAGAATTCCAGATCAGTATGTCCAAGGCACAACGGTAGAGCGTAGCCCAAATGATGAACAACGCACATCCTGTAAAAATTAAAAGAAGAAAGTTAAATTTGACTGAACAATAAATACATTTGTACAAAGTCATCAAGAATGTGTCCAGTGGGCTTAATTACACTGAAAAGCAATATATTCTACAAGCTTTACTACAGTTAGGCTCTATGGATCCATGCATGCACTGGTAGCAGAGCTAATCCCAAGAATGCTACCCACAGGCACTGAGAGCAGGCTGACAGCAGACTGCAGTCCTATTGCATGGGACCGCAATACCGGAGTGACAATAATTCGGATAAACAGTCCACGATGGTCTGTTACTAAAATGAAGAGGAAACAGGACAGGGGAAGATTGTATCTTAAGTATAAAAAAAAAAATTGAGTAGCTCACAAAACTTTATTACTAGTATTGCATTAAATAGACAAAGAATAGCCTAAAAAAAACATCTCCTAAAATCATACACAGATATTTTTGAAAATTTGAAGGAAGCATCATTGCTCCATTTTGACAAGGCCACAGCAGGAACCTGAATTCTCTTTTATGACAAAGTGAAAATTTCAAATGCTTCCTCTTTTTTTCAGTTGCTTTAGTTTGCCTTATCTTTTAAAGCAATTGTCATTATTCATTCTATATTATTAGGGATAGTATTTTTAGACTACAAAGACAATACTTATCAAATGATAGATTACGGATCAGTGAGTCCCTCCCAGATAACTGTGAGCCTACCATCTGATAGAGATGGCTGTAGAGGTCACAGATTTTTCCCTTAAGTTTCACGCAAAGACAAAAAGGAGAAGGAGCCAAATTAGCATCCCTTTCCCCTTTCTCCCTGAAGATGATGCTGAATTAATGAACTCAGTATTACCTATTCTGTCCGGGCTGCTGACTGGCCAAGCAGCAGTTACATATGGATCAGAAAAATCAAAGTGTGATGACTTTTGATCAGCTGATTAATTAGACTACAAGGGACAGAAGGACACAAGTCCTGGAAGTACTGAAGGGGAGTGATATTGTGGAGCAGCACAGATGTGGGGCACGGTCACCAAAGCAATGGGGACAAGCCCCTAGGAACCAGGCTTCATTACTTCTGTTGGCCACAGAATAAGTTTGCTTCCAGTTGCCATCTCGGCTTGCAAAACTGATTCCATGTCTCTTCAAACTGCAACAAGACCTGCAGACCAAAGCAGCCAGCTCAGTAAGTGCAGGGCTCCCACTGCTTTTAAAATGAGAATGACACAGACACAAGGTCTTGCAGTCCGTTTGAATAAGAAATCCTATAATAGCTATAAAAAATAAAAGGCAAGATCATTGTAATTTCAACCACAGAAGTTCTAGCATAAAATTGACCCACACTATTATACGAATAAGCTTTCTCACGTAAAAGTACTTTAGCATGCTCTGTGTTGTGATACACCTAGGTTTACCTTTTTTTGCACTGCAGTAACTCACTATTTCTCCTTTGATCACAAAGACCTTGTACCACACAAAGTACAGGGGCTCTGAAATAGCTGTGGGACTGCAAGAGTGTTACACATCAGACCATGTTTGCTCAGTCTCAAGCACATGAAACTTAGTTTTTCCCCTGAAGTCAAATTTTGGCATCACAAGATGTCTACGGTGGTGGAGGAAATCCAACTGACTTCAGGAGAATGCAGACTGCACTCCATATTGAAAGCCCATGCTTCTAAATTGGCAACTAAAATAACACTGGTGGTCCACAAATGCTATGTGTTTGAACGCACATTTAAAGAACAGGGGGGGCAACATCAAGTTTCTCAAGGAAAACCTTACCTATTGCAGACATACAGTCAATGTACTAACTTGAAAACTAAAATTAAGGTCTTAATCATCCATAGACTTGACTATGATTTGGAATTTAATGAACTTGAAGCAGCTGGTTGTGTCTGAAGTAAATGGGGTGCACTAGTTTTCTAGTCAACACGTTTGAAGATGTAAGTTGTATTTCTGGGGAGTTTTAGGAGCCTAGAGACATATAACCTTTCTAGAAAATGTCTGTCAGGGTCAGAACAGACCCTCACTTACACCAAAAGCACCTTCAGCAGAGTACAGTGACCATGAATACATGCTGGGATTTCACTGTAAGCTGAAAGGACCAGGAGAAAGCTCCATAATGGTCACAACCTGCTAGTTCTGTCACGCGAAGGTTGCAAGTCTCTCCAGAATAATTCTCCTACCTATTGTCAGCAGGGCTCGCAGAAAGATCATATGAAGGTTCAGAGTAGTCGGAATAACCAGTCCAACTGCGAAGCAAATGTTTGCCACGTGGAAAACAAGATGATGAATCTCTTTCCAGTTTTCACATGCAGTCTCATTGAAAGGCACAAGGGTGGCATTTTTTACATCTGGAATAAAACCTAGTGGAGTAACAGTGAGTGGGCTCATTGCTGTAGTATTCATCTTGGAGACCCCTGCAATGAGAGAGAGGGGAAACAATAAAAGTCACTGCACATTAGACTGAAATATATTAGAAATACACTTAAACTTCAGGTTGCTTTCTCTCTTCCCAGGATACATTTTCCCTTAGCATTCATGGAAAAAAATATAAATCTACAAATGCTTTAAAAGGGTAAGCTAGATCTATATTTCAGTAATGCTTTACTATCTTTTCCGCTGAAGTACTATGCTTGAAGAATGGTACATTTCAAAATTTGGACATATGCACCTAAACAACACTGCTTGAACACTAGTTACTATGACAGTCATTGCTCAGTTAACACCCTAGGAATTCTTCCTAGTCCTACACAAATAATAATCACATTTCGGTCTGGCATTTATTGAATGGGTCCACGATCTTAGTAAATACTTAAGTAAATACTTAAGAGAACTTAACAACCTAGGTGAGAATTGAAAGAAAAAAAGGCTTCTGTAGTGTAAGTCTCCTTTATGCCTTACAAAACTGTTCTTCTAAACAAGGAATACAAGGTCTTAAAGGAGGAACATGTGCTATTTGGTTGATTAAAAAAACAAAACAGCCAACGAACCATACAAAGTCAAAACCAGAGACAGCCTCAACTTCTGGCTTTCTTGCCAGTATTTTCAGGATTGTCTGGAGGTCTCCTAAGCCACATACGATCTCACACACATTAACCAGAGTAGGCAAAAAAGCCCCAAACCACTTTCGAGAACAGTAAATAAAAATCACCGTTTCTTCTAGTTGATCAGATGCTACTAAATCAGAAAGGGAGATGCCCAAGCTGCTGAGTTATGACAAGGTTGCCGGTCTTTCAGAGAAATCACTTGGTCTACATAGCATGAGCAAGCTTGTAAGACTTGGAGAAAATGAGACAGTGAAGAAAGCTGATTTCTGAGCTAAAAAATGCATAGAAGAGTTTTGTTGTAATAATAAGTCTAGTATATTTTCCTTTCACACCAATTAAAAGGAAAAAAAATATCTGTGGGTAAAAATCTTCCCAATACAAAGCAAAAAATTTCTATTATAAACAAACTACAAAGACAAATTAGAAGATTTCAAGACACTGCCTTTAAAATCTGAAAAGCTGGTCTCTCTAAGGAACTGCAGTCAGCGTTACAAGCACTCCAGAAGGTCTTCTCAACCCAGAGCTGTTCCCATCTGGAGGAACACGACTGTTCCTAGACGGGCTGTCAGAAACATGGGAGAACTCTGCTTCCAGTGAGGCACGTATGGTTCCCCACTGTCACAGCAGCAGAGACGGTATGGAGCTCGGCTTGAGTCTTGTTAACGAAATACATGCGCATACCGCTGAGCAAACAGGCTCCATAACATGCAACGTGGTGGGATTTGCATTCAAGTAAGTTCTGTAGAGACAGTGCACGTCCCTGCCTGTGTGCTTACTGTCATGCAATTCATCTGCTCAGCAGATTTTCGAGTCACAGTTAATACACTCAATATTTCCTGCAGGCTGGAATACACTCTGCATTTCTGTTATTTGAAAGTGCTGTGAAGTAATTTTGAGTCGCTTCAGTTTCACACACACTTTCCCCCCCCCCCCCCCCCCATTTTCCCTCCCCAATCAACTTGTGTACAAGCCATAAGCAAGCTGTACAATTTCTGAAATTAATCAGTCTTTTCATCCCCTTTTTAAAGCAGTGGGAATAAAGAAATCGGAAAGAAAACCTCAACCCTCTGATGGTTCCCCTCCAATGCCCACAGCCTGTCACAGCTACGGCACGCTACAGAACACGCACAGCCGCCCTGCAGGATCAGGCACCAGCATGGACACAGCATACACAGTCTCTGGATAGAAATGACTTTCAAAGAGAAAAATAAATCTAATTCTTACTCAAATACATAATTCACTGACTTCTTAAAAGCTCACTTTCCTCTTTTCATCCCTATAGCAGTTATTCACAAAGGTTACTTAAAATGCGTGGAATCTATTTATGCCAAAACCCCACTGAATTGTTACCAGTAATTACGGTGCCCGAACAGATTCACGGCCCAGGTTTCATACAAACACGCTTCTATTTTCCTTCAGCTCTTTCACATGAATTTGGGGACAGGAGCCTCGGGAGCAGTGTCACTGTCCTGACAAAGCTGCTCGCACGCAGAGCCAAAGCCTGAGCCCGTACACGGCTGCAGGACTGGCATTGTAACACGCTCATAAACAGCAGATAATTGTTAACTCTGGGTAACTGTGTTTGTGCTCATCTTACACACAGCTCGTGATCCTGCTCCCGGTGTTTTCAAACAACATACAGTCCCCACACTGGTGCAGCAGGACCTCTAGAGCTCTTGCAAAAAGTTATCGGTTGAGTTTCTACGTACCTTCAGTCTTCCACTGCCTGGTCATCTGCCAGTGAAAGCACCACTTAACGTGCCATCCTGTGGTAACAGGACAGGACAACCAAGCTCATATAGCTATGCAGAACCAGCCACAAGTCTATCAGCTCATCTCTAGACCAAAATAGGCTGCAAGAAGTAACTTCAGCTGCATCTGATTACAAATCCCTGCATCTGATTACAAATCCACAAAGCTTTCCAGATGTCTTTTTTTTTTTTTTTAATTAGCACAATTTGGTACTGTATCATTGGGAGAACAGAGGCTACTTTACTCTTTAAGACTCGGCTGCAAAGCATCACACATTTGAAGACTGGAAACCCAAAGAGCCCGGCCAACTACATGGCACATGATGATCTCACTCTCCTCGCAATCCAGCCAAAACCAGCGTTAGGTTAACGGTTGGACTCAATGATCTCAAAGGTCCCTTCTGACCTAGACAATTCTACAATTATATTCTAAAACACCGCTCCCTTCGTTAGCCAGAGGTACTGATGCCACAACCCAGCCATAAACAGGGAGATGCTTCTCCACCAAGTGTTGACCAAGTCATTTAAAGCCTTTGACAATAAAGTGTCCACAACTGAAACAACAGGATGTTTAATGCTTTTGAACGTCTGGACCACCTACTTAGGAACCTAAATCTAGCCACGTTGATTTTTTTTAAAAGCCTTTTTTTTGTTTGTTTTAATACCTTAAAGTCCTTATATGAATACATTTGAACTTAACTTACTACTCACAAACAAACACCGCAGCACAGCTAACGTACTGGAAAACAGCAGAAAGCTGCAGAATTTCTCTGTCAAGATGGTATTTTAAAGCTGGCAGAAATAGATTGATGCTATCTGCAAAACGACACAAGGACAGATTGCGACACCGGCTCTGAAGGAGAGCTGCCCATGAATTTCAACTAGGGAGCCTGTTGGAGAACCAACAAAAGGAGGAGGCAGGCAGAGTTACAGGCTCTACCCTGAAGTGTTTGTCCACAGGTAACACCAGAAAGACAAATATTCAAAGTAATTCCACTCATGTCTATGGATGTCAAATAATGTTAAAGTATGAGCAAAAAAGTCTCCTGTTCAACAGATGAGCAAGCAACTGTCATTTCCTACCCTCCGCTACCTCGAAGAGCCAAAAATTGATTTTGGAAATATAGAATCAGGCCTTTAAAACTTCAGTTTAGGATTACGTGCGCTAAGGACTAATAGAGCATAAGACTTCAAAGTCTTATGCTTAAATCTCCAATACATGAGGACATGTATTAATATCAGAAGTTAAAAATGCAACCAACATGGTCAAATAATTTTGGAAAAATTGGGGAATTAAAGTCAACTGAAATTTACACTTTATGGAACATATGACAAATAATTAAAAGAATATTTTTAATATGCTGTAATTTTTCCTTCATTTAGATTTACCAAACAGAGTTTGAAAACACTTTGATTGAAAACTCAAGCCAATTTGCTGTCCAAACCAAAAAAAAAAAAAAACAAATAGTGAAAAAACTCCACTCAGTGATACTTTAACTATACTAATTTCTATTAGATTTAATGTTAACAAAACCTATTAATTTTTAAATTTCTTCTGTGCATGAATTTGATAGAGAGTTAAGATGTTTTTAGGTCTGAAAATACAAATTCTCAGAATGGAAATGAGTTGAGCCTACTCTATTTTTCTATGCTCGGGACATCTTTATACAAGAGGCCAAACTTCTGACAGTCATTCTGAAAAGTATTTAGCCCTTAAATCTTCAGGCGCAAAGATGCCTTTAAAACAAATGAGGGTTTTATCGATGTCCACACAACATTCACAGAAGACAGAGGTAGCAGAAAAGTTTAAAGCAGTTGGTTCTTGTAGGAGAAGGGGTCAGCCAAGCTGAAATGGGACAGTGCACAGTGTCCCATCCACTTTATTGAGATTATTCACATCCTACAGCTTTGCTGTTCAACATTATTCAAGTGAGCTTCTTAAAGCTTTGCTTGAATATGTTTGTATAACTTTACAGTCATCGCAACCTTACAGTCCATCATTTTTGTAATGGATTTAGCAAATCTAAAGAAAAAGAACTGAAAAAAACCCAACAGCAAGCTTTTTTTTTTTAATAAAAAATCATATCTTTATAACTTAAACTACTTTTCTACGGTCTCGTAGCACAAAAGCTGCACAGAGAATTTAGACAATCAATTCCTTCGCTTTTGTGTGCCGAAGACAAACTATTAGCGCTAGCATAATTTAACTTAATTACAGTTTAAATTACCAATTCCCTTTTTATAAGGAAGCGGGAGCGAATGGGAAAGCCGTGTAAGAAAAGATGTATTTCAATATGCTCCTCGGGGCAAGTTCATTTCCATTGAACGTGTCATAAACTACCGAAATTTGTTAGTCTCCCTCTAAGCTTTATTCTAGAAAAAAAAAAAAATTAAGAATATTTTCATTCTACTCAGTTAACAAAAAAACCCCCATACCATGAGAAATACCCGTACGTACGCTCAGCTGTCCTATGGCAATGGAAGTTTGTTAACCGCACTTGAGCTCGCCCCCCGCTTTGATTCCCTCGCGCGCAGATGCGCGGAAAGCCCGCGCTGAGGGACGCGGCTGCAGCTGTCGCTCACCCCCAGCCCCGCGTTCCGCCCGCGCCCCCGAGGCCTCACCGTAGCCCACGGCGTGCAGGCACCAAAACCACCGTTTATTAAAAAAAAAACAAACCAAAAAAAAGACATAATTAAAAATTAAATAAATAAAAATCAAGCAACCCGCCCCTTTCCCCCGCGAAAAGCCCTTCTCGAGGCGGTGCCCGCCCGCGGGAAGGACACCAGCGGAGCCCCCGTCTCCGGGGCGCCCGTCGGGGCGGGCAGCACCGCTCCCGGCAGCCAGACCTGGCGAGCCCCACCGTGCCCGAAAGGGGAACCGCACAGACCGGGGCAGGGGGTGGGTTCCCCCCCCACCTCCCCGGCGGCGCGGCAGGTCCCGCACGGAACCCGGCGCCCACCCCTGACCCCGGGGGCAGAGGGGCCGGAGCACGCTGCCGCCCGCAGCCAGCCGGGGACACCCCCCCGCCGCCGCCGCCCCCCAGGTAAAAGCCCCTCCGGCCGCTCACAGCCGCCATCCTCCCCGCCGCAGCTCCGTTCCCGTCCCCGGAGCGCCCCTTACCTGCCCCGCGCCCGCCGAAAAGTTTCCCGGCCGCCCGGGGAGACGCCACCGCGGCCCGACGGGACGGGGACGGGCTGGGGCTACCGCTCCTCGCCGCTGCCGGCACCGCGTCCCGTCTCCCCCCCCCCGCCGCCGTGACTAAAATAGGCAGAAGGCGGCGGGAGGCTGCGGGCGGCGCCAGCTCCGGGGCCGGCACCCAGCGGCCGCAGCGCGCAGGCGCCTCCCGCCCGCCCCGGGGGGCTGCGGGCCGTGCGGGGCGAGGCGCGGCGTGGCCGCCAGGGGGCGGTGCGGGGAGCGGTGCGGGTCTGAGGGGTGCGGGGGTCCCGCGGTTCGGGAGCCTGCCCAGTTCTCCCCGTTTGACTATAGGCGTCGCCTCCCAGTATTCCCTCCCAGTGAGTACTGGGCAGTGCCCAGCTCGGGCATCTCAGGGGTCTGGAGAACAAGTCTTCAGGGGAGCGGCTGAGGGAGCTGGGGTGGTTCAGCCTGGAGAAAAGGAGGCTGAGGGGAGACCTTCTCGCTCTCTACAAGTACCTGAAAGGAGGATGTAGTGGGGTGGGAGCTGGTCTCTTCTCCCAAGTAACAGGCAATAGGACAAGAGGAGACGGCCACAAATCGCTCCAGGAGAGGTTTTGGCTGGATATTAGGAAAAATTTCTTCACCAAAAGGGTTATCAAGCATTGGAACAGGCTGCTCAGGGAAGTGGTTGAGTCGCCATCCCTGGGGGGATTTAAAAGATGGGTAGACGTGGTGCTGAGGGACATGGTTTAGTAGTAACTTGGTAGTGCCGTGTTACCAGCTGGATTTGATGATCTTAAAGGTCTCTTCCATCTAAAACACGTGGGGTGAATCTCCGCACAGAGATGCCTCCATTCACTGCAGAGTGAGCCCAGAGCTCAGGCAATGCGCCTCGCTTTTGGGTGGTTAAAATTAGAAGAGCTGAATTCTTCCCTAAACGAGTAGCAAGCAGTATTTCCCCTATATGGTGAGTCAAGGAGCCTCAATAGCCTTTATAAAACTGCTCTTCTTGGCACCTGCTGTGGTTGCTCTGTCACGAGCATAACGTTTACGAAATGTCACTGAGTTTGCTCAGTGTGGCAGCTTGACAGCTCCCAGAAATGATGTGCTTCCAAAGCGGGCCACTCGTGTCCCTGCGTGTCAGCAGGTTGCTCAGCTCTGCAGCCCTCTCCTGCACTGCCAGTCTTGCAGGACAGGCAAAGTAGCCACCGAGCCTGCCTTCATCTCCAGGATGTTGATGTGTAGCATCCAACAATGAAAGGCATTGCAGATACAGCCTATGGGCATCCCAGCCCAACCCGAAACCTGACTGTCAGTGATAAATGAGGACTGCAAAGGCAGAAAGTCTCTTTCAATGCATTCTGATGAGCTAGCTACAAAGTGAGGGGTTGGGTTTTTTTTTCAGCAGCTGAGAGCATATGGTCAGCATTATACTTAAATATTTTTGAAAGAAGACGACAGAATCCTGAATCATTTTTGAAGTAATTGTTTATACACTTACACATCAACATATATCCCAGGAGGCTGCGGCTTTGTTATGGTTGTTCTTGGCTTTACATCTTGGACAGGAGATCTGGATCTTTCCAGTGGCGTGTGCCACGTGAGTAGGGTTTTTATGCATCCTGCTGCCTGGTATAAGACCTGATTTTCCAAAAGGTATTATGAATTTATTACGAAGGACTTGATTTGGGACTGTGTTCCCTCTGACTGGCCAGCCATTCTTGTGGATATATTTGCTCTTTCCTGAGATATGCAGAGTAAGTGAGCTAGAAAAAGTGTAGGAAGAGCGAGTCAGGAGAGCATGGCCATGGGAATGGTCATGAGAGATAGCATCTAACATGTGATTGAGATTGATAATATTTAGCTATGCTTGCTGGAGCAAAGCCAAGTAGCTTCCAAAAGCAGCACAAAGCAGCTTGTCAGGGGGCTCCTATACAAATCTAGACTGACATGTACGCATATCCTAGCACGTTACAGAATGTTATGCATTGGAGAAGCACAGTTTGCTGTACTAGTTGTGTCTTTTATAGAGTCTTTGTACTTCTCTCATTACCCTCCAGGTCTTCTCTGTTTTTGTTGGGAGCCTAGGTGATAAACAATATCTGCTTAACCCAGTGCAGAAAATCCTAGTTAGTTGGCAATGAACTAATATATGCAGCTGTGTGAAGGTGTAGACCTTTATCCTGTTTGGAGCTAGTCTCTTGGGATCTTTATATTTCAGTATATTCATGATAAAATATCATTTGCTCTGTGCAGCAGAGCAGTAAGAACCAAGGCTGTGTGGATAACGTAGATGGAGGTATCTAGTCCAGCTGCCAGCAGAAAGAGAGAAATGAGGGAGGATCTGAGAGCTGCCCCTATTTCTTGGCCCTTCAGGAGAACCATAAGCAGATGAAGAGCATAGACATGACTCTGATGGGCTCTAGTCTTGTGCTGCAGTGTGCACCTGTATATAGAAGAACAACCTTCCTTTCTCTAATAGAATGACTGGCATCAATTTTATATAGAGAGTAGCACATAGTCTTATGCAGATATTAATGGCTGTAATTTTACATAGCTTTTAGTTGTATAGATAGTATGTGATAATATAGATAACTGTCTATAGTTATATAGATAACATAAGCATTCTCTAAGTAGAAGGTATTAAGTAGAGTTTATTCTCTTAAACCAAGTCCTCATGTGCTGTAAGAGAATGGGCTGGTTTAATTAAATCAGTTTTATGTCCTACTGTTAAACCACTGTAAAGACTTACAGAGTTGGTTTAACCTTCTATCTGTGTCAATAAAGTACAAGTTCATTGAAGTCTGCTAATATAAATTAATCTTTCAGAGGCAAGAAATAAAACCTGTTTGCATCTACATTGATGAGGCGTTGGGTTCAAATAACCTGATCAATTTCTAGAGATTTGCGTGGAATTGATGCGTTTTGTTAGCAGAGACAGGTCTAATGGTATTACGGCCGTTCATTGATGCAAGCTTTCTCTCTGTCGTGTTTCTCTCTGTTGCTATTAAAGTCTTGATAGCTTAAGTACTTTCCCCAATTATTTAGTTATTCTCCACAGAAATGGTCCACAGTAGAAAAAAATGTCACATGGATGTTGCAAACGGCTCAGTCTCGGTCCTTATCTCCATCGACCTGCTTTGTGGTCTTCGACGGCGTACCCTATCCTCTTGGTGCCTGGCTGTTCTGTACGACCGGGGAAATGAGGCACGGGGACGGTGCGGGGAGGTGTCGCTCAGGGGAGGTCAGGCAGGAGTTTGGAAGCACGGCTGAGACCACAGCTTCCCTCTCCTGCTTCTCCGTTCAGCCTAGCCGGGCAGCGAAAGACTTTATTAAGCACACTATAAAGTAACTTTTTGGAAAATTGCAAGCGCTCTGCCTCTTCCACACGAGAGCCTGATTCCGCAGCCTTTTTTAGGCAAAATTTTCACTGAAGGGAACAAATGCTTTGTATTCGGGATCCCAGATGTGCCAGGCTGACGGGGCTATTTTCAGACAATGGCAAGATCTATGAAATGTTTCCATTTATAGTTTCAGGAAGCATACTCAGCATCTACAGGCTAAATATGCCTACTTTAAATTAATCTTTTAAAGTCCCTCTATAGACAATGCAAGGGGGCTCTTTTAGAAAGTAATTAATCCTCTGTGTGTTTGACAGCTGTCTGGAGTGGGATGAAATATGCTGGCATAGTTCAGAAGTGCCACGTTTCAGTGAGACAAATCCCATCCCAGATGCTGAAAATATGCACCATATAACTGAAAAATTACACATATTTTCCACAGGAAAAAAACTATTTATTTGGGTTTTGCCTGAAAGCATCCCCGAGAATTATGTTTTATGAGAAGGAAGTTTGTATGGAAGAGATTGTGAATGATAAATACTCTCAGCTCTTCAGTATTCTGGAGGTTTATTTAAGAGGAATACATGCATTCTGTGCATTTTTACCTTAGACCCTCTGATGGCCACTTTCTGATGTATCACAATATAATCTGGCAATTTTTCCCATTCCACTTCTGCAGGGAGGGTGTCTCCTGTTTATACAAGAAGGGTTATCTATTTATGAACCTCTTTTGAATCAGAGATATAAAACATGGTATCCCGGGGCTTCCAAGTGTCTGACTGATAGTATTGTAATTGGTTGTTGCAAACTCAGAGGCAGGAGCCAACTTTCTTCTAAAATGATCTGTCAAAGTATCCAACTTTTGACAGATGCACTGGTTGGTGTAGATGTTTATGCAAAGGGAACGCAATCCTGAGGTGTAAGGGCAGAGTAAAATTGTTTGCTATTAAAGTTATCTACACTGTGCACAGTAAACAATTTATTCAATCAGACTTCGCAATTATCCCTGTTCCCCAATTATGCGTGAGTAGTCTCCTGCTGACAATGTAATTTGTATGTTCATTATTTGAAATTGCTCAGTGAAGGATTTCTATGAATATATGCAAGCCTACGAGCTGCTCGCAAGTGGGACCATCGCTGGAAGGTCCTGCTCTACCTAAATCACCTGGTTCCCCCCAAAAAAAGGAGAGCTGCTATGAAACTGTTTGGATTTCCTAAGGCTGGGGTCACTGTGCTCTTGCCAGTCCCCTAACGGGGCAACTGGCTAACAATGGCAGGGAATAATGGGGAGCCTGTCCCCAACGGGTCTGCTTGTTTCTGGAAAGAGAGGAGTAATGGGGAGGGGGTTTGAGCACATCGCTTGTCCAGGACTCAAGCTGCTATAGACGTGTTGCTCTTGGTTAGTGTGAGGCAGCTCTTACTTTGTACATAATTGGAAGGCAAGTAATAAAACAGGGCTTTTGCATTGTATCTGTCCCTCTCCGGGTGACAGCCCGTTTCTTAGGGGTCCCCGCTACAGCAGATTTGGCAGCACTGGCTGAACAGGCTGGGATTTCTCTGTTCCCTTCTTGGACAACTTCCATGCACAAAGAAACTTTAAAATCATCACGCAAAGATGTCTGTGCTAATCCTGAAGTAAATCCATCTCAGCCGCAGCTCACAGTGTTCTCTCTGCAGAGATCTTTGTGAATTTATGGGAGCCTGTGAGCCTGTCTGTATAAACCAAAGGAATTGCAAATATTGTCAGAATATAAATGGACGCGTGCTTTTGGTTGTTGACACAGTGGGAATTAATGTTTTGTCGCATTATTAGCCCCTTTTAGCTGTGCATTTTAATATTCACGACTGGCTGTTTTTGAGAAGTGAAGGCTAGGCTTGAGTCTCCAGGCCTTTGTATATTAGCCTCATTAAAAACTACTATTTTCTAAGATTTTTTTTAATTAGTGAATTTTAGAATTTTATTTCAAGACAAAAAAGGAACTAAATAAGAAGTGTTTAACATAAACAGAAGGACAGAAAGAATTAAAAAAAATAAATTAAAAAAAAAATCTAACTTAAAAACTGAGGAAGGAGGACAAAGAGGAAGTGGGGGAAACAGAAGATGAGTCTATGGGATTATTTAAACAAGCATCAGAGAAAGCATGCAGGATTTGAGAGTGAAAATACTCCACACCATGAGGGGGAAGAAAAGGTAAATAGATTAGCTCAGAAGAACTGTGAATGGGCATGAGGTAGCTCTTTTAAATTCAATTTTTTCTTTGCCAAAAGACACAGAGAGAAGGGAGCAAGAGTGAGGACAAAACAAGTTTGGTCCAAATGCACAGAAACAGGTTGATGTAGCCCAAGTATCAAGCAGGAGCATTTTATGCACTTGATCAGATTAGCAGTCCCAAATAAGAGTCTTTGAAATACTCCTTGTTTTGAGCATAACTGTCAATGAGATAATAAGCACCCAATTTCTGGATTAGCTGCCTCCTCTACCATCCCTTACTCCCAGAAAATTATTATATTCCCCAGGCTGTAGACAAGTTTGAGTGGAAGATTACTAGTGGGTACAATGAAAACTATGAGATTCACTGCTAAAATAGTTATTTACCACTACTTTATTGCAATTATTTACTTCTATGACTTCAGTGTCTGTGTTACTAATCATCTATCTTTTATCATCATTTATCTTCAGAACCCGCTGTGGTAGGGAAATAGTCTTGTCCCCACAGTACACCACAGATCCCTTAAATTAGGAGCTGTGGTGGAACTGACGATTGAATAAAATTGCCTGGGAATCCACAGCAGAAGAACAACTGCTATAAAACCCTTCTGGTCCCACAAGCTTTTGGGAGCCTCCCATCTTTTTCCTGGTCAATGACAACGTTTAACAACATTTGTGGCTTGCAGAATGATGATGTGGGTCCAAGCCCTCTGCTGGCAGAACCACCTGCCGAGCTACCCTCTAGAAGGGCTTTGCCAGCTGTGGGTTGGGACGTGACCCCGAATCCCGGGGCTCGCATGTGATGTGCTCGCGCTGCCTTTCTCCTACACACTCCTGCCGATGAAGCTCCACCTACATGGTTTGATTCATGGGAATGAGGTGGCTTGATTTACACCCTGCGTTCAATTAACTCTTTTGATTCACACAGAAGTAGAATTAGAGTCAGCCGAAACTGCAAACACACAAAAATCTACAAGAAAGGAAAATTAACGTGAATTAGACAGAAAAACAAAAGGGTGCTTTCCCTTGGGAGCCCTGAACCTATTATATTTTTATGCATATTAATGTAATCATTTTCAAGAGGGATTAACAAATCAGCTTAATAAGGTATTTATTTTGTTGTACTGTAAAAAATATCTATTATACAGTAACACTTCAGGGCAGAAGAATATACATGCAAGTATTACAGGAATAGTAAGAAAAATATTTAATCTGTTAATATCTGTATTTAGCAAACATATTAATTTTTTCCTCTTCTATTTAAATAGTTTTCTTCTATCTAGTTATGGATTTCTTTAATTTTTAACACATGGTTTGCAAGACCTGTTTATATGAGCGGTCCAACACTGTAGTTCAATTTTTCAGGAGCCCAAATACGTCTTCTATTTATCATTTACAGTAATCAAAAACTGTAGAACACTTTTTTGCTGGAAATGTAGCATCAACTTATTATTTAATTACTGCAAGCATATGCCTTTTTTTGTGGTGTGGCTAATCTATAGAATATCAGCCAAGCATGTATTCAGCTTTCCCAGCTTTATCCTAGTGGAGGTCATATCTGCATATATAGTTTGCCTCATTCTCTCCATTATTGAGTTTACTCTGATCACTATCACATTTGCTGGTTTGTTGCAGGGCAATTAATTCTTGAGAACTTAGGACCAGGATGGCCGGCCTCAGTCCCACCTCTGTTATCACAGGCAACTGCACAAAATAATCTTTTTCATCAGCCATTTACAACACATAAAGCCATTACCCCTTGTCCCATCACACCAGGCCCTAAAAAGTCTGTCCCCATCTCTCCTGTAGGTCCCCTTCAAGTCCTGGAAGGCTGCAACAAGGTCTCCTCAGAGCATTCTCTTCTCCAGGCTGAACAACCCCAACTCCCTCATGACTGGGTATATAAGATATCGTAAGAGATCATATTATTTCACTGACATCAGTCTGAGTATGTCTTTACTTTACTCCCAAAACATTGGTTTACGAGTCACATACCAGAGTGTATTTTACATTTTAGAAGTGCAGTCAATATTTAAAGATCAGGGGTGGAGAGCACTTGCTGTCTCACTTCCAGTCCTTTTGCGTATACTTATATATGCCCTGAATTCTACAGCTGAAATGTAGTGATGACTCAAACAGATGCTGGAAAACTGGAAACAATGTTTAAAAAGTGACTCAAAGCCCAAAAAGCACACTAGCAAAAGCTAAACAAGATTAGCTAAGAGTATGTTCAGATATTGACTCAGACACGTCCTGGTAGAGATTTCTGATAGTAACTGATTCCAGCAGAGAAAAGCATCACAGAGGATCGTGGTTGGAAACAAGGCTGAAACTAAGGCATGCAAGAAGTAAAAGTTACCTAAGTATGTAATGAAGCACCCACCACTCTAGAGCAGGTATCGTTCTAAGCAATATGCTATAGTTTAAATAGAATATATAGGCTTGATACATAAATTGGGTGGGCAAAACTCCTTGATCTTATTTTGAAGGTGAAGATGATCATATTAGTTTATTAAATGCTGACCCTAAGGCAAGTTTTCTTACAGACATATATGGGACAAGCCCATATATTCAAGAAAATTGAAGAGAGCATTAACTGATGCTTTATATTATGCCTAAATCTAGAATACTATCTTTTTTTTTTTTGCTCCTAGGCTACAATATTTTTATGTTTGTAGACTGTTAACACATAAAATGTTAAGTATAAACTTGATTGGTCCAACACATTTTATACCACGAGAAATTTTATTAGAATGAGAGATGGAGGGCTCTTTTTGATTCAGTGGAAGGTTTCCAGCCCGTGGCACGGTCAGCGGGAGCAGCTCGGCCGGGTGAAGCAGAGTGGGGGTCACGAGGCGCAGCCTAAGTGACCACATCCACGAGAGATGACACACTTCTTACCCGCCTCAGGCACCAAGTATCACCGACAAATAAGACACGATACTAATTGCAGCGCTGAAGTTACTTGAGAATACCTGTGCTGAGCCATACCAAGGGGTCAGGTAGCCTGCTATCCTGCCCCTTAGCCATGAAAAGCATAGAAAGAGGGCACACACAGCTATATGTCCTTACTACACGCTGCCAGCCTCTGGCACTTTGTGCCTTAGTTATTTCCTGAGCTGGTCTTTCGTAGCTGCCAATGAACTCCCACATTTTTTCCAATTCTCTTTTGACCCAGACAAAGTGGCTTTGTGACTCAGGGACTTCACACAGTAAGTAAAACATAGAGAATACATCGTGTGGAAGGGTTATTAGCAGGATTTGGGGATGCTCATATTTCATGCTATGCTACCTACGTTTGGCAGATTTTCCTCTCTGAGAAAGGGACATAAAGCTAAAAGCAAAACCTGTACAACGTCATCTGTTCTACACTGAAGGTCCTTCAAAGAGCTTCACTTCTAATTGCTTTCTTATACATCCTGCATGATTATTTTTCAAGCATGAGATTGTATCATTATTTTAAGTCTTCCAGCAACAACTCCCAAGATCTAAACCCATGCATATACCCGCACACACACAAAAACACAATGGTTGTCCTACCAAACAGTCCAGCAATTTTAAAATATTAAAAATGTGATCTACCTCCAGATCTATCCAGCAGCAATACAGTCTCATAAAAAAGTAATGCTTCTTATCTTTTTGATTACTGGCAGGCATCAGGCATAGCAGCAGGAAGGTGAGTTAGCAAAGACATTCAGCCACTTCTCCCCAAAGGCACAGTGACCTCAAGGGTTGAAAACAACTCTCTCCTACTGAAGCACGAGTTGGTGCTCCCTTAGGCCATTAAAACACCACAGAGTTAGGGAGAGAATACCTTTTAAATCAAGAATTTCACAGGCACAGAGAAGTGACTCTGGAAGCTAAACAACAATGTTTCGGTTAAAAATTGTATTTATTGCTGCGGCTGTTTCTTAACTAGTTTCTCTTGACAAACCTGGCTAAAAAGGATATTGTAAAACAAACTCCAATGGTTTGGCAGTTGATTGATTAACAGTATTTATTGTACATGTCACGAATGGCATTGACACTGTGGAAGCCTAGGTCCTACAACATCACATTCTATCAGAAATACTACACAGTCATTTCCCTAAGCTGTATTTGCAGCAGTTACAACTGCTTTACTTTTCTAATGCCAGCAATTACATTTACGTTTGTTTTCACATAATACCGCTTTAGGATAGCTGGAGAGAAACCAATTGCTCATGGGATAGAATTTGTTGTTTTCCTTTGTTTTTTTAAGAAACTCACTGTGCATTTCAAAATCTTTCATTTCTTTAAAAACAAACCGAATACAATCAGTCTCTTCGTCTTTTTCTGCAACATTCTTCATGTTAATTGAGACAATGTTCACGTGGCATAAATATGAATGTTACAAGCAAGTTGCTATATTTTGAAGACAACTTACTTGTTTTCATTGACTATACCGACAATACTTCATTATGGCAAATAACTTTGAGAAAGTATGATTACAGATACCGTGGGTTTGTTTTTTTTAAAAAACACAATATGGAGGCCACCACAATTACAATAAAACAGCCTGTTATGATTTGTTTGCCTCCAAAAGTAAGGAGGGTGAAGATCAACAAAAGAATCAACAGAAACTAAGCATATTGCACAGTCAAAATGCAGAAGCCAACCCGCTGGCTCTAGGGAGAGGAAGAATTCAAGCTACTCCAATGAAAGTAAATGGCACTTGTCAGTCAAATGTGGCTTGACCGGGTCTCGTTCCGCTTCACCTTTCTGCTCTTCTGCTTCAAACCAGGACAATCACTTTGCATTTCCCTTCATCGCTTTGGGGAATGGCTGCAGCAGAGTTGTCCTTCCTTCCTAGGAGTGTGTGCTGAAGGAGCCGCAGTTTGTAACCCCCGTGGGCTTGCGCCGGGGGGACCCTCTCTGTAGGTGGTGGGAGGGCTGCACTGGAGGGGTCTCTGGCAGCGAGACGTGGTAGAAGTTCGGTAACCGAATGTCGTACCTAAAGCCCTTCCCCACGTGCACCCTGTCATTCAAGGCATAGAGTTTTTCGGCAATGTCGCTCCCAATTAAAATTGAGAACAGGCGGGAGATGAAACGGTGTTTAGCAAACAGCAGATACAGCTTCTTTCTCCTCCAGGCCACGTACCGACAATCTGTCTCTGCTGTGAGTGTTACCTATAGAGGAGAAAATTAGAATTAGCTAGGTGATAAGGCAGCGATATGGCCACTGCAGCCCTTGCTCAGAAAGCATCCCCTCTCTCTCAGCAGCCACCCAGGCTGTGGCCATAACATACACCTCGCCCCTTCGCGCTGACTGCCATTAAAGCCATTTAACCCAGCCAGATCGCTCTGCGAGGTCTACTGCAGCATCACAGAATCACGCAATTGTCTAGGGTGGAAGAGACCTTTAAGATTATTGAGTCCAACCATCAACCTAACCCTGCCAAAACCACCACTAAACCCAAAAACAAGCCAGAAGGGTGACTGGGAACAGACTGGCTGATTGTGTCTTGCCGGCCCCGGTGTCAGTACGCTTATGCCCATGCTGAACGGCAACCCCAGCCAGGACACAGGCTGACGGTCCCACACACCCTGCGCCGCTCTCGGCAGCCCCAGCTGGAAAGGCAGGTCTAAAGAAAGCTCTTGACAAATGCCATTTGCCCTCGTGACATGAGACACCAGATCCCACACAGGCAGGAGATAGCGTGTCAGCCATGTGACAGCAGTGGGAGGGCTCCTAGATCACAGGGAGTGCCCAGATAGACACAGGGACACAAGGAGTGCCCAGATGAACACTGTGTCCCACGTTGTCCGCCCATGCCAAGCTGTACCACAGGCATCCCTCTCCCCAGCCCGAGCTCTCCGGTTCACCTCCCGTAGTGAAGCCTCTTCAGCATCAACTTCCACCCACCTCCGCAAACCGGGTTTCTCGGGGCTGGATTTTAGCACAGCCCACGGAATGGAAACAGAGTCTACTTCCTTTAAGAAAAACCCTGTTTGTTGTAATGACAGGATGCAAACAAAAAGAATATACAAACGGCATAACCAGTCCAGCGGGCAAAGAGGACTTCCCTCCCCAAATGAATGCAATGCCACTTGTTTGTACAATTTCACAAATGAAACCCACAACTAAACGAACTTATTTCTAAACCAATTAGTACTTGAAAAGTTTTGTGTGGTATTCAAAAAAAAAACCAAAAACCTTCGCTTTTACCTGGAAAATTCCCTCTTCTGTGGGCCTCAGCGAATCCCATTCAGGAGAATCCAGAAATTGAAGAGGAAAAATATAATGCAGAAACTCCCCATCAACTGTCACTCTGATCCTACCAAGATAAGATGTGTTAATTTGTTAGTACTACCTGTACAGCAGCAACAACTGCAACAAGAATGTATTATTTCTACTACGTGAGGAGTTTAAATATAGCTCTGAGAGCATGAAACAGCAATCACTGGCCAACAGTATCCTAATTATGTTTTTTAACACAGCTTGATCAGGCTGGTTGAAAGAGAATATAAGACAATCGTGCAACTGAAATGGAAATCTTTTATTTAAGTCACATTTTTCTCTCTGGGGCAGGTCTGTGCATCGATGTGCAAGCTTTGTCATGAAAAGGCCGGTGTCAGCTGGAGAGGTGAAAGACCAATGCACATAAGCCATTTGCCTCCTTCGCTTGAAAGTCATGAGATATACTTCTAGGTTCGGCAAGTAGGCATTTTAGAGCGAACAAAGTGGCAAAAGCAGGGAGTGTGAAACAGGAGTTCCCCGTGGCTTATGTTAGGTAGGGCTCTCTCAACGCTTAGCAGGAATTACATGGCCACAAGACTGTCTCTGGAGCCCGGAGAACGACATGGAGGTACAGGATCTCTGTGTGAATGCTGCAGCCTTCTGCAGATGCCGAAAGCATTCTCTTTCTACTTTTTAAATCATATTTAAGTTTGAAGGCACACAAACAGGAAATGTATGCTTGAACCTCATGAGCTAAAAGAAAAAAGCAAGCTGTAGGAGTCCCCTTTTTACATCTGCTCTGCACCGAGATTAATACTTCTTACAAAATCAGAACAAGCAGCCCTATAGCACCCGAAGGAGGGTAGCAGGAACTCCCTGCGTGATTACTGACTGCCTGGGCATGTAGAAGGATGGACGCCTCTCCTTCAGTATGACTATGACCAAAAGCAACCTCCACGTGGTACTTTCTAGACAGTTTCCAAGGATGCTCTGAACCAGGGTGTCACTAGGACCAACCACCTAAACTCCATATTGTTCATTGCAAGTAGTCCTAAATCAGCTGAGTTTCAAGCTGTCTGCAGATTCCATCTGCCCATGCAGCAGGCTGTCAAAATACACCTACAAAATGTCCCGTCAAAGACAGACCATGGCAATCATCTCTGGGTATCACATCTACTCCTGTGGTGGTCCAGTACCGTATAACACTTTGTATACAGTACAAAAGCCAGTACTTCCCCTCAGGAAAGCATCAGCAAGGTTGCCAGAAGGATCTCCAGTAAGCAGGGAGTACAAGAAGGTGGATTTACTGCCTCAGGGTCTAACTACAGGCCACAGTAGTTAGTAAGCGTACACTCAGTTCTGCAAATCTTGATAGGGCTCAACTACATCCCCTTGTATTGGAAGGGCGCTTTTAGGCCTTCTGCTCTCCCTTACTCCTTCTCTTCTCCCACACCCCAGAAAGCAACCGAATACAATCTGTATCAAAGACAAGACCTCTATTAAACAGAGTTTATCTCGGTATATTCAGTTTCGTAACTACCTTCTAGTCCGGTTTCAGATGCTACTAGCAAAGAAAAACAAGAAAGATGCTGTGTTCATCAGCTAGGCAGTAGATAGATAGCAAGCAAACCATAGCCTGAAGACTGAAGACATTTGTTCCCTTTTTCTGCCTAACCTGTTAAGTGCTATGATACAGTGGTCTGGAAAAGAATGACTTAAAAATGTCTTTCTTTATGCTATTACCGACTTTGTGCTTAGTGTTTTTATGCTAGTGCTGTCCTACACAAGTGTATTTAGCCTATTAATATTTATATTACTTGCATTAATATTTAATCTATTGTACTGGAAAATGAGCAAACAATACACAAATCAGGCTTTTGTTTGTTTGTTTTCATTTTCAAGAAAGAGGAAAAAATAAAGACATCTGCAGTCAATCTGCACAAACCGATACAAACCTGCCTGACACAAGCAGGGAGAGTTTATCAATAGGTGTTTTGCCCTGCATGGCGTAACAGTGTTCCTTCTCCAGGGTAACCACTTCTGCATCACAGCACAAGACGATCTTCCTGTAGACAGTCAAGGAAATTCCCAGAGGCTGGAAGAGAGCGCTGTAGAGTTCCTGGAATTCTTTGTCAAAGGAAACACTCCGAACTTGGTAGGTAACGTAAATGAACTGGACGAAGCATATAGCGAACAGTATAAAATTCCAGGAGAATATATCAGCAGCACAGACATCCAGCCAAGCCCAAACAGAAGAGCAGAGAAAGCCCAATCCAAGCAAGCTGAAGACATAGAGAAGCCCAAAGAATCCACTTCCACCCATGAAGCCAACAACAAAGAGAATACTGGCTAGGTGATATATAGATCCCTCTGCCTCTTGCTTCCAGGTGGTGCAGGTAGGATGTGCGTATATCAGACTTTCCCAAAAACTTGCATTTTCTCCCATGGCTGGAATAATTTTTTGATTCAGCTGAATCTTGGAAATTTTTATTTGTGTGATGCAGCTAGTGGGGTCCTTTGCTTTTCCATTCTTGCAAACTCCGCTGAATGATCACATAACGTCAGGGCCTCTTTTGGTAGTCAAGTTGCACCCAGGACTTCCAGCAACCAGGAGCCTAATGTTCTCAGAAGGCAATGCTGTTTCTCATCAGTTCATGCGCTGTCTTGATGTTGGCCATGTCTTCTGTAGTTTCATCTCATCTGGACAATTGAAGAAAAGATGAGTTACTTATAAAATGATGTTCATCAATTTAAATTCTACCAAAGCTTTTATTGTCTAAAACCACAGACTGCATTACAATCATCCAATTCCCCTTATAGACCTGTGATTCCAGGATCACACCTTAATATTCGTTCAGTTGAAGATCATGTTCCTATATCTATGAATCTAGCAACTGTCGAGTCACCGCTGAATCCATGTAAACCTGTACATCGCATCCACAGCATCCTGTGGCAAGTCTTTCCACAGCCTAACTGCTGAAAGTAGCTGCATCTGTTGGTGCTGAACCTCCCTACCTAGCTCTTGAACAAGAAGAGACAGTGAACTCTCGTCCCTTGTTCACCTCCTCCATCGCAGTCTGGGTTTCTGTCAAACCACTCTCCTTTCCTCCCTTTGCCTTTCTGTGATCATTAACGAGTTGAGCAAGGCTGCTCTGACCCCAGAGACAATAAACTACATCCCCAAACACCCATCCCCAACGAGTTTGCTGGGGCTTCAAAGGAATAAATGGAGTATTTCACTTACACTCTCCAAAATAAATACCTGCCAGCAGCTTAAAACTTCATATAAGTGCTACACTAAAACAGTCAAAACAGAATGAATTTATATTGTAATTTAAATGCACATGGTGTAACTCTCCCTCCTCAAATGGGCATTTTCTCCATACACCAGAGTATTCCCACAAAGAATTACCAATTACATATTTTTTTAATTTTTTTGAGAACTGGGTACTTTACTTTACCCCATTTTTGTCATTGACAACCGAAATTCAACTTTGAGAAGCTTTGAGTGTTAGTCGTTGTGTCTGGATCACAATTAATTTCTGCAAAAAAAAATAACACTCTAAAAGCCCTGAGGCCACCAGCAGTTCTCTCCTTGGGCTTTTTAATTAAGTCAAAAGTAAAGCTATTCAGTGTTTGAATACTCCATTTTTTAGTTATCTTATCCCAAGTATTCAGCCAGAAAGCCCTCAGCACACTCACCCTGTACACGTTGATGGGCTGTAGAGCTGTACATGCTCATCATGTAACCAGCCTGGACGAACTACATTGTCTGCTGCAGGTTTGGAAGCAAAAGGGAAGATTTCCCTTCACAGCATATACGCTTTCATGCACAAAATGAGATTATGCTGGATTTAGTGGGATTTTTCTCACTGGTTTTAGCCATTTACAGTGCAGATGCTTATACATGAGCTAGTGGCCACAGCCTGGCTTGGCAGCCAGCGAAGCTGCTCCAGCAACTGCGCCAGCGATCAAGTGGTCCCTCTGGCCAAGGGTCCCTCGATGCCCCCCAGCTTCCAGAGGGGTGAGCTCTAAGCACCCTGCCTAGGCTGGCACGTTACATCTTGTCTGGCCATCATTTAGATGTACAGAAAGAAGCTACTCCTTAATTTTAGCAACTATTCTCTCTAACATGTAATGCAATTGGATACGTTGATTAGTGTACCCCCTTCCATTGCCCCAATGTCTCTGAAATCCTCTCTCTGCCCCTCTGCCGACACCTATTGCTCTCAAGGGTTGTGTGTGTAGCACGCTTTCCCCAGGCTGCTTTCCTTCTGTGGTTGTTCACCCGGGGTTAGATACCCAAAGGGACCGAGACAACCAAACCCTTAATTGCAATGCAGTGTCCAACTCGCACAGCGCACGGAGGAGCGATGCCCCTACAGACAGGTACGGACGGCCACGCGCCTCCAGGCAAGTATGGGCACATAAACAAGCTATTTTCAGTGATAAACTGTCCTTGAACCCACTCCAGGCTCAAAGCATGCATACAGCAATTAGGGCAGTGACTAACAACACAAACTCATACCCTAGTTTACCTTAAACTTCTTGAGACTGTATCCTAGACAACGCAGTAATTGTGATACGGGACACCACTGTTTTCCCAAGAAAATGCTACCTGTGCAATATAGAGAAGGCTACAGTATCTTCATCACAGTCCGTAACATCTATTCAAGAAGTAAAAATGGAAGGAGGATGAGGAAGAAAAGGACTACCCAATCCAAAAGGCAGAAGTACCAAGATAATTAGTCACCATAAAATTAGATATATTCAGATTACAAAGATACACAAACATGCATAGCAAAGGTAATTAATTAATGGGATGGCTTTAAAGATTTCCTTTGCTGGGAATTAAGAAGTTAGGATGCTGTCTGGTATCTAAAATAAATCTGTATATGCTATTATTAAAAAATTAATTGATTTACTACAATCCTGTTTTTTAGTCTCCAGGAACTCAGATTGGATGATCACAACAATGTCTTCTGGACTTTTGTCTTAAGTTACTTAATACAAACAAGTTTTATATACCTAGAAAGTTATGTAGCTGGTCTTCCCAAAGAAATCTAAAAGCCTCTCTCAGATAAGTAGACTTAGCTACTTTAGACAACAGAAAACCCTGAAGATAGGTATGCCTCTGAAATTATTCCTCATATAGATCTTCCAGCAGAAACCTTCATCCATGTGGAGCCAGCCTCCCTTCCTAGCAATGTTTTTCAAAGAAAGGGATGTTTCACCAATGAATGCTTTAACATGAAACACACACGCTACCCTGGCAGCCGAGCCTCAGGATCCCACTCCCCAGGCGAGCGTCCCCATCGCAGAACGGAGAGCTATGGCAGCGCATTTCTCCCTCCCTCAGCCTCCTTCCTGCACCACATCACAGCTTCAACAAGGAGGGCAGCGAGTGATCCACCCACACGGTGGCCAAAATGAATCGCTTGGGGCACCTTCACGGGAGCAGGGAAGATGGATTTGCACTCCCCTGGGACTGTGAAGGCATCCTGTGTCTCACTGATGTCTCACCCCCTGGGTCACTGCTCTGAGTGCAGGCTGTGCCTCGGAAGCTAAAGCACCTCAGGCCCTAGGAAAAGTGGTCCCAGTCCTTCCACTACCCCCCTGGGCTGCGCAGGCTGCAATTCCTGAATTGGACCCCCACCCTCAGAGCATTGGAGTGAAGTGATATCCTCTCAGAGAGTGATCCTTCTGGGAATGCTCAGAGCTATAAAACAAGCAGCTGGGGCAGGTCCAAGCATCAGTGGTGCTTCACTGCCTTCAGGGCAGCTCTGAGAAATAACCATCAGCCACGCGGGACCTTTCAGGGCCAAAACCTAGCTCTGGTCAGGCTGAATTTAGGCTCCCACACTCAAGGTTGTTCAACCAAGAAGAACCCACTTCAGTCAGCTCCTGCCTAACCCTGGAGACACCCCGATGCCATCTCTACGCTGAAGTCAATGGTCTACGCGAACGACCCACCAGCAGCAGGAGGCTGGTGACTGGTTGCCTCCCTGCCGCAGCGTACGCAGAACTGGTTTCTCCAAAGCAGAGCGCTCTAACCAGAGCCTTTGCACAGGACTTTCAATTCACTGAGCTTGTTTGGCTGCAGCTGGGAAGGCCCGATTCTACTTATAATTTGCCCAAATTCCTACTAATCTTTTTAAGAAGTGGGAAAAAGACGGGGGGGGGGGAGGGAAGGGGAAGGAGAAGGGAGGGTGCATCGAGAGAGAAAGCAAGCCCACAGCAAAACAGAAGTTTAAGGCTCATTAGAAGCACTGCGTTCAGTGAAGCTGCTATTATTTAGTCTTTAAATATTTAAAGACCGGCTTACTATACACAGCTTACAGTACTTGAACGATTGCTCGTTTATCACTGTAAGATATACAATGCAATCCTCTGTGGTTGCAAAGCCAATATTGAAGATGCTGTCTATTTTATCATCTAGACAGTATTTGGTATGAGAAAAAAAATTACAGATTTTCTTCCAATTTGAATCAGAACTGATGAACCTTAAGTACATGCGGTATTCCTGCCAAACTAAGAAGAATAATCCCCTCCCTCCATTTTTTAAGGTCTGTTAATCCTAGGAAACATGAATATGGAATGACAGTCAGACATTTTTAAAACTAACTATGGATTGCTAGCAGTCGGGTAAATTTGAGCAAGGCTCTTGTATATTAAACAGCATTGGCCAAATAATAATTCAGGGGGTCTGTTTTATTGTGTTTTATAGTAAAAATTGCAAGTGAAGCACAAGTTCAAGCTTTTCTACAGTTCAACTTCTGAATTAATAATAGAGAAATCAGCTACACCGTGTATTTTCCAAGTGCTTTAAAACTGTCTTAATGAACTACAGCTGAACTCCGCAGAATTCAGCTTAAGTGAGTTTGTACAGTGGAGTAGTGCCTTTGGACGGGAATCTATTCCCAGGAAACCAACCACCTGACGTGAACTTCATTTCCCAAAAAAGAAATAAACAGAGGGGCTCGGTTCATCACGCTACAGCTGCACCTACAGCTGGATTACGGAGAAGCAGTGTCATCAGCCATGTGTTCCAACAGATACACAGCACGCTGAGTCACGAAACACATTTACGTACCCTCTGAGCTCTAAAGCAGAGTGAAACGCAGCGAAAGGTAACAAGGATGCCCTAATGGAGCTGCTGAAATGATCTACCTTTCCTGGAGGGTTTGGGGTTAGAAGTACAGTTGTAGTCTCCGCTTGATTGGAACGAGCGTCACACGGCTTTACTGGCAAAGCAGAGCCAGGCAGAAGCACGCACGTGGCACTGGTTTAGCATCACTTTCATTAGTTTTCTATCTATGAAAGCCAGAATACTCTTAGGCTCATGACGGATTGTGATCACAAACCGAGGCTTTGCCCACCATACAGTATCCGAGTTTCGCCTGGGCAGCAGCGGCGTGCCCAGCTACAGGTACTGTACCAGCCCTGGGGACACTCACCACAGCTCTTTTCTGCAAAGTAGTGGAACACACTAAAATGACAAAAATCAAATCTCGTCTCTGAAGAGCCTGCACGCTTAATGAAAAGATCTAACGTGGCTTCAGCTAACAACTCTTTTCTTGAATCCTTAATAAACTTTCTGCTCTCAACTTTCATCCTAAAAGGTTTCCCTGGCACAAACTTCGCCTTCACAATTACCTTCTGTTTCAATATCTGTTCCCCTCACTCTGGGACTTGCAGTGTACTCGCTATTTTGCGGGCATAGCATCTCTTAAAAACTTGACATTTTAAACTACTTTACTGTTTGGCACCACACAGAACTTTGTGGAAAAGCCTGAACAGCAACAGTTCTGCAGATGTGGAAACCATTCCTTGTTTTGCTGTGGTCAGTGAAGACATTTTTACTTGCATGTATAAAATCATATTCCCATTAATCAACAGCGTGGCAGGAAGCCTTAGTTCTGGAAGCCAGATTTCCTCAATGACATCTTTATAACACTACCAGGTGGTCCATGATTCAGTATTACAAGAGATCAGCTATATAAAATGTTTGCCCATAAAGCCATTGACAGCCTAAACGCACACAAAGCTTTACAGAACAGCCGATGAAAACGTGGTAAAATATTACAGTTTGGAAAAAAAAACATTATAGTTTGGGGAAAACAAGTGTTTTGTGTCGTTCATTGCGTCTTCGGAAAGAAACAACTGCAAATGCAAAACCAGGTCTTAATTTCAGGATTCATCTGCTCTTATAATTTGTTGATGGGGAGAGAGAAGAGTCAAGTAACGCCAGCCTACGAAGCGGAACCCTAGTCAGTGGCAGGAATCCCCGGACCCCGGGTTGGTTTTATGAAAGCTGGGAGACTTCCCGAGTCCGCTCTGGTGGCCGGGCTGCAGCTGCACCCGAGGAGACACCAGAAACCACGTTTTCCTAAGAAATAAACCCTCAACGCGAGACACATCACCAACGGCCTCACTTCAGGCAGACCCCTCGGGAGGGGAAGAGGCGGGCAGGCTCCTTTACGAAGGAGCGGGCTCTCCTTTATAAGGGCAGGTTCCGTTATAAAGGGGACAGGTGAAGCTCTCCCAACTTCTACCCGCGGCTGAACTCGGGCGCCCCGCACGCCGCTGCCGGACCGCGCCGCCGGGGGGGAGCGCCCCGACCCTCCCGGCCTCACTCCCCGTCCCACACCGCCCAGGGCCCCCCCCCAGCCCTCGGCGACAGTCCCCAGGTGTCCCCAGAGCGGAGCCCCCGCGTGTCCCCCCACCGCAGCGGGGCGGGAAGTGACCCCGGCTCCCCCTCGCCCATCCCCGGCCCCGGGCGCTGCCTGACTGGACGACCGCCGGCGGGGGGCGGGCGGGGGCAGCGCCGGGGCTCCGGCCCACCGGGACTCCAGCCCGCCCCGGCTCGGCACGGCCCGGTCGCCGCCCTGCCCGGGAGCGCCCCTTACCTGCCCCGCGCCCGCCGAAAAGTTTCCCGGCCGCCCGGGGAGACGCCGCCGCGGCCCGACGGGACGGGGACGGGCTGGGGCTACCGCTCCTCGCCGCTGCCGGCACCGCGTCCCGTCCCCCCCCCCCCGCCGCCGCCGTGACTAAAATAGGCAGAAGGCGGCGGGAGGCTGCGGGCGGCGCCAGCTCCGGGGCCGGCACCCAGCGGCCGCAGCGCGCAGGCGCCTCCCGCCCGCCCCGGGGGGCTGCGGGCCGTGCGGGGCCACCCCGGGCGAGCCGAAGCCGAGGGGCGGTCGCCCGGGCCGGGGGCAGCCGCGGCGGCGGGAGCTGCCGCCCGTCCCGCCGCGCCCCGCCGGTGTGCGCCGGAGGGGCGGGTAAGGGCGGGAGGAGGCGGCGCCGGCGGCGGGGAGCGCAGAGCCCGCCGCGGTGGCAGCCGCGCAACTTGCGCGCCCCAAAGCCCGTTGCGGCTGCAGCCCCGGTGCTCGGCAGCGACTTGGGCGCAAAACCCGCGGCTTTGTGGGACACGCAGAGAGAGGCGTCTCCTTTGGCACTGCTGCCTCGGGGTAAACTGCCTGGAAGTATTGGTTTGGAATAAGTAAAACCACAGTTTTTCTGCTCTTCCACCCACTGCCCCCAGCAGCGCGTTTCTTCAGAAGGAAGGCACGTTCCTTCGCGGTTGCCTTCATTACATGATCAGTGCTTCCATTTACGCACAGTCTTCAGTTATTTCGTTTCAGAACAAGCATGTGCCTCACCGAGAACACAGAAGTGTTGGGACAGTGTCCATGAATAAGCCCTGCAGCGTACTCGCCACGCATTCGTTCTGGTGATCACTTGGTGTCCCAGGGAGAGAGAATTTATTGATTGAAGGAGACGGACTTACAAGTTTTTATTACACAAAAAAGCACAGCATATTAAATGTGCAGGTCCTGTTACTACAGAGGCTGTTTCCCAATAACTGGAGCCTGAGCAATAATATCTTGTAAATAGTAAGCGCGGTGACCCTCACGTGCTTGCTGGTGGCCAGCTCCGAGGTCCCACGGTAGGCTGTAACATACAGCAGGGCAACACGCGGATGTGAACTTCCCCAGAAGTAAAAGGACGGAGCAACCTGTCCTGCTATAGCTAGAGGGATTAGGGCTTTTCTTAACACATTTGTGAACGTGTTTTCCCAAGTGATTCCTTTTTTTAAAAAAGATTTTTAGCTCCATATTTACCAGGGAAGAAGATGCTTGAACTTTTGGAATAATCGATTCTCCTAAAACTTGAGAAAACAAACAGCCAGGACAGTTTAACCCGAAGCTGTCCTGAGTTACACATATCCAAAACTTAATTCTCTGATAGCAGTATACTTATTTTTATATTAATTATTTTGAGAGAGAAAAGTATTTTTATAAATCTAATCAAGTATGTATTAAGGTTCTTGTAGTTAATTAAACATTTCAAGGTGTTTGCAATGTTGCTCCAAATACCTTTCAGATAGGCTTTGCATATGATATTTTACAACTTGTTTAATTTTTGTAGTATCGTTTAAGCGATTTCTATACCGGAAAACTTGAGGCAGTGCTGATTTACTTTTTGTTGTTGTTGCTCTTTGTATTGGGGTAGAGTTGAAAGCACTCAACCACTTAATCAGATTCATCCCTGGATGCATTAGGCATAAATTTACCCGTTATATTTGCTCTTCATTGGGATGATAGCAAAGGGATGGGGAAATATGTAATAAAAGAAGGATGGCTAAAGCTTTTTATTTGATCTACTTATCTACTGAGATTACATTATTCTAATAAATGACTATTATATCAATTAGAACATGTTCCTTCTAATCATGATAAAAGCAGCAAGGAAATCAGTGTATTTTGATGGCATATCTGTAAGACACTTTTTTGACTTAGTTGGAAGCAACGGTCATCATAACTCTCCACAGACATATAGATCACTAAGGAACAGTTCTATTACAATAATTTTTATTTTACTTCAATCAACTTCACATCAAATATTCTCTAGCACTGTAAGACTGAGACTTCAAATGACCTTCTCAATCTAGGCTTGAAAATTGGGCCTGGATGAGAGATCCAGGGGAGGCAATAATAGAATGGCTGAGACACCACGCACTGAGGAGAGTCTAGCACTGCCCAGCGTGCTTTGAACAGCCACTTGAGTGATCGGACTGCTCTTTGATATATTTAAAAGCACTCGTGGTATTTATATCAAATGGCTACTTTTAAAAGGTCAAATAATGCAATAAATGTAAAACCAAATTATAAACAATATTATTCTTTGCAGCAGTATGGCAAGATATAAAGGTCATACTTAAAGGCAGGCTTACGAGAGAGCCTGCGGCGAGACTCAGAAAACCAACATCAGACCGGAAAAGCTGTAGGAGACTGTGGCCCTGGGTCGGGGGAGAGGCTTAGCTGTGGCAAACGCTCGTGCGGAGGGTGGGAAGGCACCTGGCCAGCTAGGAAGGGGCAGCAGAAAGTGCAAGATTTGTTGCAATTGGGCTGGAGAGGAACGTGAACATTTGAACTGGCACCTTTGGGCCAGTCCCACTGTTCAGCTGTGAATCTGGATGGCATGAGTTGTAAACAGCTCTCTTCTCATACCCACTATTAGATTTATGGGAGTGCCTTAGATGCACCTATCTCTGGGCACGATCCATCCTACAAGAAGTCTGACAGCTCCATAAAACTTGCAGATTGCCTTGTGTCAGCTTCTCTACCGCCCTACCTCCAGACACCGCTGGTAGCGTGGCTGCAGTCAAGGCAGGGTTACCTGAGCAGGCACCCAAAAGTGACCCTGGAGTGCTGCCACCAGACCTTCCCTTGGCTGTGCCGGCGATTCCCCCCAGACAGAGGAAGAAAAAAGCTCACTGTACTGTTTTACTGTCTAGAAAACAGCCCCATCTATTTCCTTGGTAACCGCTTAAGGAGGGACTTACTTATAACATCAGATGGTTGCCTTCTCCGTTATCTCTGAAGTAACGTAATGGTACATCATGCTGTACTCTAGGAGGAGAAGTTATCAATAACTGTGTTTAAGGGGGAGATTTTTTATATTTTCTTAGGCTTTTTTAATGTTTAATAAATCTCTACTCCATTTTTTCTTTCCCTGCATTGTCCTTGGTCAATAAAAATAAGTTATGAAGCAGGGGAATATGGTAGCAGTTGACATGATGAATTATCTCTTTAAGAAGTGATGTGTTTTTCCTCTATGGATGTAATATTGTACTTCCCAGGTAGTCGCAAGAGGGCTCTTGTGTAGGAGCTCTTAGTCATTTTGGAATGAGAATTAAACTTTTTATGTACTTTGAAAAAGTTTTAGCAGACTTTAGTATAGCTGAGCTCTACAGAAACCCCTCTTCCCCTTATTTGTGGGTACAACTGAAGTAAGAAGAATCCAGATTGCATTTGTGGAGTGAACTAGGTTTTATTGCAAACTCTTACAAGCAAGACAAAAATTAACTAGTGTCATAGCACAATATAATCCTGTAGTTCAGATCACATGCAGCCTGCAGAACTGAGCAAAATTCAAACTGGAAACCTTTTTCACAATGTCATTCAATTAACAGCATTCCCTGTCAGGTACAGATAAAATAGTTTTAATTTAGGCAAAAGACTTTTTTTTTTTTAATGCATCAGTCAAATAAAATGCTAAATAGTACATTTTAAGTTTTTAACTTTTCACTTTTAAAGGCTTTCAGGTAATGGACTTGGAACTGAGTATCCTCAGCTGCAGTTAAGGTGGAGAGCCCTAGTGGCTTCTCCACCCAGGTTTCCATAAGCAAAGGTGTGGGGCATATAGTTCCCCAACGAAGTCACTTCACACCCTGAAGTAGCCTGGACACAGAGAAGGAGTCGTCTTCTTCTGGAAACTGGCTCTTCCCAACCTGAGCTCATTTCAGACACCGGCATCTAGTAGAGATGGAAGAAATACCCAACGTAGGATTTGGCTCTAACAAAAATACGCGAATCCGAGTCTGCGGCTGCAGAAACTGGAAACTAGCACTAAAGCTGGACTGTGTGCCAAAACCTCTGCCCCATGGCATCTCTACCTCGCTCAGGTACACGCCATGGATGCTGAGTACCTCCAGGTATAGCACAGTAAATGCTTGTATGGCAAAAAAGAGATATAGATTTGAATTGTTCTAGATCTCCAGCTGCTCAGACGGATGCTTTAACCACGAGACTGTTGGGTAAAAAGTGGGCTGCCCGCTCAGGGGAGGGATGCGGCTGAATTGTGGCTCTGTGAGACGAGGTGCTTCCCTGGGCTGATGTTTGCATCAATGAAGAGCTGTAGTTCAGACATCCCTCAAGTAAGGTGTCTGCTCAGGAGCGAGAATATAAAGTTAAAAATACAGAGTGTAAGTCTAAGAGCTCTTCAACAATATGTAACTATGCAATATGTAACTATGGAAGACATCAACTGTGAAAATGAAAAGGTTATGTTACAGTCAGGTGAATAAAGCAGATGCTTTCCATCACAAATGTTTAAAGACTCTTCAGGCATGGAGATGGTTTCTGATATCAGTATCTGATGCTCTCCCTTGCTGAAGTTCTGAGTTGTCATCAACCTCCTACTAGGTGTTGCTAGAAAAAGGAAGGAAAACCTGTAATTCCCAGTCTAAGCTTTCCCGTCAAATATCTTAGTAGTTACATAATGTTTGCAATAGCTTTTAGATTTACACTTCGTATTTTTAACTCTATACTCCCACTGCTTGTTTTGCTTTTCCACCTTCTTCCAGCTCTCCCTTAATTTCTTCCCAGAAGCCTTCTGTCTCAGTCCTTACCAATCGAGCTTTTTTTTTTCATTGTCATTAAGAATAGATAAAGATCTTTTAAATAAATTATTATCTTTGCTTAGAAAGATCCAGATGACCAGATGTGCTGGCCAACGCAGGAGGTCTCTTTGGCGGGGGGAGCCCATCTTCTTGTTAAAAACAAGTTTGGACTAACTCAGAGTTGCACCAATTTAAGTTGACCCACATACCATACTCTTTAACTCTTATTTCATCCACTGTAGCTCTCATTCTCAGTCTTAGGAAGATGCATCTACGAACTGTTAGATTAATTGCAGGTGGAAACTATAGGTAACGTATGTCATCGAGCCCTAGCAGTGAACAGAGCCAAGGTAAGCCCTAGTGGGCAGGCTTCCCGTGAAGGCTTATGGAGTTTAAGAAATACTGCTCAAATATTTGTCAAAAAAGCCTCCTTTCAAAACAAACTTCTTATCTTGAAGCATGCAAAGAGAGAAGAATCACGTAGCATACCAGCTCCCAGTAGGTACAAAAGAGTGGTGTGGCAGCGCGAGGAATTCTGCATTGCTGTTTCCCACCTTCTGCCCACATTGAAGTGCACCTGGAGTATGGAAAAAAAATCATTACAAATATCCGTTCTTGCACATAGTTGCACTTTTTTAGTTCTAGACCTATCTGCTGAGGTTGTTATCAGTAATAGAAAATTGTGGGGCTGAATTTCACTATGTACATCATATTTCTGTTTTGAATTGTGGTTATCAATACAAGAAGGACTTCAGCCCTGTAAATACAGGTTCCCGGCATTGCTAACTATATCCGGCATCATCACTGTTCTTGCATTTTGCCTCAGACACAGAGCCTTGCAAAGAGAGTCACAGATAGCAAGGATGCAGTTATATTTAAATCAAAGGTATAAAAATAGGAAATGGATTCTTTTGAGTGTTCACTTTATTATGTTGCTAATGAATTATAAAATGTATATCATCAAAATAAATATTCTTGAAATTGCTTCCTAATGAATCACTTAGACAATGTGCCTATTCAGTTGTGTCAATGATTAATTATATTCTTGCCTCCTTCCTGGAATACAAATGCTTTTATTAAAGCAATCCAAAGACAGTAAGACAACAGACTCATTCTTATGGTCATTCATTCAGTGGTGAATTGATAGAGTATTCCTTTCAGCGTTTTTAGAGTGTATCTGAACAGCTGCAAGTGGCTGTGACATAAATGAAAGTTCATGTCACCTTAAGCAGAATGAGATGGAAGACAGGCTGTTCATCCAGTTTCAGCTTATCAGTGCACAGTCATTAAATACTAATATTATCAGGAGCACTGTGATAAATGCAGAGCGTGGCGTGCCAGCTACAGGCGTCATCAGATGGGAGCCTTTTTTACAACATTCTGATGCACAGAGGTGAATTATTCCAGAATATTAAACATTTCATTAGTTCTCAGCTTTGAGATACAGCTTTAAAAGTGGCCAGCCTCGTAGAAAAAAATCATTATCACCAAATGCAATACTTACAAATCAGCTTTTGTGAAGTTCAGCGACTGCCACTATTCAAGAGCCTCAGAAATCTTTGTATAGGTGTCATCATTTCTGCACGTCTGAAAAGCAGTTGCTTATTTGCATAATGGTATTCACATCATTGTTGAAAGATTAGGATTGATTTAATGAAAGTAGTCATGGGCAGAGAGAAATGCTTTTGCACTGAATTTAAATAAGTAAATCCTGAGCTTAGGTATTCCTTTTTGGCTTCCTAGCACAAGACACACAGAAGATGTTGACTGTCACCTGTCCTTGGCACTGATGGGCTTCATGTCAGTGAACATAATTAATGATGTTCGTTCGCATACCCAACTACTTAGGTGTCAGTAAGCAGATTACTTTAATCTAGTAAGTCAACATGTGCATTTACATGGAAAGAAAGAAGCACTGGAGAATTAGTTTAGCATGGTTTACCTTGCATAATGTGAAGTGACCAATTTACAGTGACAGGAAACGAGGAGGGGTAGAAGTTAGTAGGAATGTACCACACCTGGCTGTCAGGGTGTATGGTTTAACTAAAATCAATGAAAGTTAAAGGAAAGACCAAAATACAATTAACCCACTATGAAGAACATCCAGACATAAAGGACCCATCCTTTATGTACTCTCTGTATTAAAAATATTTGATTCAAGTGAAAGTTTAGTAAAAAGAAATACTCAGAGTTACCTTGTGCGTAGGCTGCAGCAAAACAAAATCAGGAACTTACAGATGAGAAAGTAAAGATTTTTGAAATGTAAATATTTTGTAAATGTTTTGGATGACAAAGAAAAGGCAGAGTGCCTGAACCACAGCTGGCTGCGCTTGATAGTGCTCTTTTTCTTCAAAGTACAAGATTTACATGTGGGAAAAAACAACATTAAAAAAACAAAACACAAACAGCAAAGAGAACACAATTTCCTTCACCTTTTAATATGCCTCTTTCTTGGTTCAAACCTGCCTTTGTTTTTGCACATGCAGCTCACTGAATTTAGTCAGTGGCCCTCTGGGGGGGCCATCTCCAAATCCATTAGAGAAAAGGAGTTCAGGGGAACTTAGGTGTAGCTGGGATGAGGAGCGATTTGGGGTAGGTCCTACTGTTGGAAACCCTCACGTGAGGCAAAACCTCACATCCTGGATATTGCACTGACTTTGCCACATTCAGCCGTGAGGTCCCATAGCCTGGTTGGGTGGGATGAAGCAGGTATTTGCCACGGGTGGCAGACTGATGCAGGCCAGGACCATGAGTGCCTCCAAGAACTGCCACGTGAAGGGGGAGCAGCTACTGTGGGCTGTGTGGCAGGGAGGGAGGCAAAACCCAGGAAAACGCTCCTGGAAGACCATGACCTCCCTCACTCCTTCCTTGCAGGCTGCTGGAGTCGGTCTATATGGTCAGAGCTGGGTATGGCTGGTCTCCCTGAGCGATGCGAGGGAGGGCAGAGGTGCTGGCTGCAGAGAGGTGGCAATCACCTCCCAGAGCCAGGCCCTGACTTGGTACCAGCTCCCCAGGATGCTTGGGCAGAGCGATCCTTGTGAGAGCTACTCGGTCACTTTTGGCAAAATCCATTTTTCCCTGTTACTGCCAAGAAGCCTCTGGCTAGCCAGGCTCATTAGCCTGAAGTAGCAGCCGTGACCAGCTTCCCAGTGAATTCACTTGCGCCTGCCTCATTCATTCAGGTACAGATGAAAAAAGTATAAGCAATGGAGTGCTAGCACACTGGCTGTGTGCTGCAGCATCAGGCTGGCTGCCTTTTCCTCCAAAATCCTCACCTGGGGCTTCCCTGGCACCAGAGAGCATCTGGCTTCTGAGCCGTCCCCACAGGTCGCTCCCTCATCCTCATCTCCAGATGCTCGCCCAGACTCTGCCCGTACACAGGATCAGACCCGCCGAGGGAAGCAGCCAGCAAAGAAGCAATTACTGGGTTAATGAGCTACATTGTGGCTACAAAAGCATATTTCTATGCCATGGAAATCAGCAGGAGGGTGCAAGTGCAACAGAATATGAAAGATTAGCGAGTATCCGTACGTCAGGGCTTGGGAAGTTCTTTTCCCCAAATGGGAAGGTGACGCTATTCTCCCTGAACATGGATGTGAGGCACCTTTGCTGTATATTAGCAGTACAAATATATTGCTGAACCAGCCCAGGGGGAGGGAAAATCAATACATTAGGGGACAATGGAGTACAGAATACAGGTACTCATACAGGGCACACAAATACAAGCCCAGATAAGAAAATGTGTAACAATCGAAATTCAATTTAGGGACTTCAGAATTGTCATATTCTTTCTGGGAAGTGTCATCTGCTTCAACATATTCCTTTATCTTGTTCTCCCTTAATAAGGATATTGTCTTTCAATTGAGTTAACTCTCCTAGTTGCTTAATTACTTTAAAAGAGTACCTCAATTACTCTTTTCATAATCTCTTTTCAGGCTTGTTTGCCTGCACTTATGTATAGCTACCAAAAAGATTTTTTTCTTTCATCTTTTCTGGCATGATCTTTACAATTTGTAGTGTGTGTTTTGGCTAAACACAGTCAGCCAGAAGAGTAACACGGGCAGATCTAATTGCAGACACATAGGCTAAAATGTAGCATCAATGGTTTTGCTCTCAAAAATGAAGCTGTTCGAAAGTATTTATGAAAATGACAATTGAATTGTGTTCTGAAAGACTGGAAATTTGGGAAGGTCATTCTGCTTATTAAAGTAGATTGCCTGCCATAATGCCAATAGACTATGTATCACTGCACACAAATAATGAATAAATGATACCAAAAACTGCATGCTTTTGCATTTACTACATGGACAGAAAATTATGTCTAGAGTATCTGAACACGGATGACATGCTTAGATACTACAGGGATGGGCTGCATATGGAAATCAAAGGGGAGTAACTAAAAAATACCTTGTACTATTTTTTTTTCCTGCTTCTGTGCTAAAGAGTAGATGCTTTTCTGAAGTAAATGTGGGTGGATAGATACATATCAGAGAGCTACCCGAGCTAATTTTCAAATCACAGCCCTCTGAGCATGCTAATTTACTGTGCTAGGGTATTTCTGTGCAACGGTTGTAAAGTGGACGCATCTAGTTGGTGGGAAGCTGATAGAGCTGTCTGTGCTAGCTTGCTCTTGGGGGCACGCGGACACACTGGAAATCATGAGCAGAAGTTTTTGAGAAGCAAAGTGGAACCTAGAGGGTTAATATTTTACTTTGGGTTATTATTTGCACCACATACAAATTATTACACAGAAAACTTACAAAAAAGTGGAAACATCATTTACCATACTACCTGTTACCATATGGTCTGTGGAGTAAAGGAAGAACAAAGAAAAAAACAAACGAGATTGTTATGTCTGCACAGCTCCAAAATATTTCCCAATGTGCTGATCAGCTCTTATGTTTATCATTAAGAAATGCTGTAGTGCTGGCTGTAATACATCAAAAGATCCAGCTTGAACAGTGTGAGAATCTCATCCTGCTGCAAAAGGAAGAAGGGAAGGGAAGGGAAGGGAAGGGAAGGGAAGGGAAGGGAAGGGAAGGGAAGGGAAGGGAAGGGAAGGGAAGGGAAGGGAAGGGAAGGGAAGGGAAGGGAAGGGAAGGGAAGGGAAGGGAAGGGAAGGGAAGGGAAGGGAAGGGAAGGGAAGGGAAGGGAAGGGAAGGGAAGGGAAGGGAAGGGAAGGGAAGGGAAGGGAAGGGAAGGGAAGGGAAGGGAAGGGAAGGGAAGGGCAAACCAATATGAGAAACTAAGCACAAACGTTAGAGTGGATTTAGAGTGCTGCCAGTTATTGTATGAGGATTATAAATGGGATATTTTGTCACTTAAATTAAGATTTTGAGATCTCGGAGAGTTTATATTACAACCCAAGCGCCAGCATTAAAATGAAGATCAATAAGTTGTTGAAAAGCTTCACAGATAATTTATTCTCAGTCTTTATCTTCATGTGCAGACCAAGCAAGTGGCGCTGCAGCTGGTGAGCAGGAGAAAGGCAGTTTCTCTGACCGTCTCCGTAGCCTGCAGCCCCGTGTCTGATTCTCCTGCTAATGTACCCTTTAGGTTTTATGCCTCTTTTTGTCAGGTCAGGTTCAAATGAAGGAGCATTCAGAAAATAAGGGGATCATCTACTAAGCTTCATTAGATTTCATCCTGATTTTTTATATTGAGACAATCATTTAAGCCCTGATTCATGAGTTTTAATATCCCTTCCAACATTAGTGGAAAACAAGCCAGGAGAACATTGAGCATGGTTGCCCATCCTTCTTTTGAATCCTGCTGACTTCTTGACCTCGGTGATTTCCTCTGGAAATGAGTGCCGGGTAATATGTCATATGGGAAATTATTCATGTTCTTGGTGCTGGGTTCCCTGCATTGTCATTTCACCGAGGAAGTTTTCCTGGCTGGAGTAACAGCAATCCCCTTTTGCTAGGGAATAATCGTTATAGCTTTTATAGATGAACGTCACCTCTTCAGACCTTCAGTTCTTTGAAAATGTCAACAGCAAATGAACAAGAAAAAGCTGGCTATGCTGTCTACTTGAATTGTTTTCAGCAAAGTCTTTCACCAAAAGCTTTTAAGGAAGCAAAGCAGCCGTGTGACAAGAGGGAAGGTTCGCATGTGGATAAATAATTTATTAAAAGAAAGGAACCAGAGGGTGGGAGAAAATGGTCATTCTTCATGGTGAAGTGAGATTGTGAAGGGAATCCTGCAAGAAAATCTGTACTAGGACTTGTGCTGTTTAGCACAGTCATATATGACATGGAAGCGGGGTGAGGAGTGGGGTTTGCTGATGATACAAAGGTAATCATTTATTCAGGATAGCAAAGATGATTGCGCAGAGTTGCAGAAGGAGCTTGCTAGATTGAGTGTGCAATAAAATGACAGATGAAATTTTATGCAGACAAATATGAAGATGGGGGAAAAACAATCCTAATTTAATATATAAAAAGATGGGCTGATTGCTTCCCTCAGCAGCAAAGCTCTGAGTTATGATAGATAGTTCCATGAAAACTATTCATGCTTGCTATCGGTACACAATCTAAGAGGCAAAGCAAGTATTAACAATTGCCAGGAAAGAAAGAGAGAGAAAACTGGATGCCATCATCATGCCACTATGTAAATTCATGATTTGTTCATCCCTTCAGTATTGCATGCAGTTCTGGTCTTTCAAAAAGGTATAGAAAGGCTGAAAAAGTTTCAGAAAAGGGCAACAAGGATGATCAAAAGTATGGAACTGCTTCTGTATGAGGAACAAAGAGAGAGGGAATGAAACAGTCTGAAAAAGAGACAACTAGATGGGGGGTGAGGGGGGAGGCTTCACAGAAGTTTATGAAATCAAGAAAGGAATTGAAAGAGGGGATCAACAGCACACTCCTGGTAGAGGAATGGGGCACTGTCAGATGAAGGTAGTAGGTGGTAGTTCTGCTGACAGCACAGGAGGTTGTTCTGCCCTCAGGGTGTCCTTGGGCTGTGAACTCCTGCTCACAGACATCGTGGATGCTCAAAGTTTGCATGGACTCAAAGGGCATAGGACAAGCTCATGGAAAAGCTTTGCTGAGGATTACAGAATGCTGTGAATGTACTTGGGAGCAGCACCATGCATATTTGCCATGTTCTTGTGCATGGAGTACACCACCTTGCAGTCACTGCTGGAGACAAGGCACCACCTTAAAGAATCTTTCTGCTCTTACGTTTCAAAAAGCTGTTTTAAACTTAAAAGAAAAAAAAACTAGTTGGTTTTTTTTTTTTGGCGTCAAGGATAAGTGGTTCCTGATCTGCAATCTGGAAAAAGAAATCTACAGTAAAAGATGGACAAGCCTTTTTTTTTCCTCTTTTGCCTGGTATTGCACTCTCCCAGCTCACCATCCTTCCATGTCTGAAGAGCTGAGAGCACTTATGGGGAACCCCTTGCCTGAGTAAAAGCTGTGTTTGTGACCACCACGGTCTCTGAACACATTTCCACTGCTCTATTGTAGTACACTGCAATGCTATTAACAACATCAGGTTTTTCAGTAAACACGGGACTCCTTTGGCCAAAACCACATTAAACGTGAGACTGAATAGGCTTGGGGGCTATCAAAATATCCCAGTCATCTTTATCATTCCTACCCAGCTCAGCTCACGGTGCTATCTATCCTTTAGAAATGATTAAAGAAAATGCAATTGTTTAAAAAATACTGAGCATCGTTTCAAACTGCATGGGAAAAGCGATAACACTATGATTTGGAGTAAAGCCATGTTTTTACTTAGTACTAAAAGCAACCTAAGGCTAAGCAAGAGTTGGTTACGCTAAGTGCTAGGCTGTGCTTAACACCGTGTTTTAGCTGCCATTTGTTAGCCTGCTACATTTCCTTTGCGAAGAAGGGAGGCTTTGGTCTGATCAATTCTGTTGCTGCTAATGATGGGAGAGGGATTTTAGAAAGCGTCCCTGGGGTACAGACAGCACTGCTGGGCTGTTTTCCTTCCTCCCGGAGTTTTCTTGTGGAAGGGGACAATATAATTCTTTGTCTTTAGCAGTTAATTTGCATCTGTTGCTGTCTCTCATCTGTTGTTCTTATTCCCCACGCCTGAGACTGTCATACTTTGTCCTTGGCATAATGGGCTTTAGTGACTGTGTGTGATGTCATGAAGAGGGTTATTAGCTTCTAAATTATGACAAGTGAGAGCAGATGAAGTCTTAAAGCAAAAGATCTGATTTCCCTGAAACAATACTAAAATGAAATTAAATCAGAGAAGGAATTAAAAAATAGGGAATAGGAGGTATAGACAGAATTGTTTATAATTAGCTTGTTGTTTTCTTCTGTATAGACCAGATGCTCTTTGCACTGTTTGTTAAATAGACCCATCATTCCTCTGTGAAATAATCTCTTAGAAAATAGACAAAAAAGCCTTCTTTTAGATCACCATCGCACATACCAGCAGAAGAATAACTATATAGGGCAGCAATTCCAAATAGCAAACCACCAAGGCTTGTGACTTTTTGGCACCTTCTGGGACTGGAATTGACCCTGTGGGCCCCCACTGTCTGTACAGACACCCGGGAAAGCCACCAGTGAATCCCAGCACACTTCCTGGGAAGCTGCTGGAGCTGTCTGAGAAACGATAACAGAAATGCCACGTTCTTCCCTGAGACCTAGGTGGATTTAGGGCTCCAAATAATAGGCATCTGATTGTGACTGGGTTACCTTGTCATGAGGCTGTGATAAGCACCAGAGCTTGCCCCTTCTCAAAACAGAGGCATTTTCCTCACAGCGGAATGAAGAGGTGGTATTAGTCCTCTTCTTACCCACTGGCCCTTGTTCACCTGCCCTTGCGAGATATGGCTGGACATGAATTCAATCCTTCCTTCACTCATGGACTTTAGGGTAGTCTGTAGGAAGAAGAGGTGTGGCCCACCCTTTCTCCACTTGAAGCCAAGACTGTTATTTATTAACTGGTGGGCGAGTGACCGTGACTTTTTAGTCTACTGCTTACTCTGGTGTCAGTCAGCGGAGTAGGGACACCACCCCAGACCTTCTTAGGGAATACCTGGAAGGAAGGTATTGCTGCCTTCACCCATGTTACACCTGGGATGAGGTGGGTGTGTGCTCTGGTAGCATGTCCCAGATGGGTTTTACATGCAAGGTATTGAGTGTCTGGCTTGTAGGACCCAACAAAGTTTAAGTATGGGCTGGATACCTTACTGCTACACTCCATCAGAACAGGTGTTTGCATGTCCAAAAGATGGCATTTAAGAAATTTAGGCGCTTAAGTCTAGATGCTTGTATGATAGAATTGAAAATCATCCAAGTCAAAATTTCCTGAGTCTATGTCTGAGCATTGGACTTACAGGTCTACAGAGACAAGGCAGGGGTAGCTTGGTGCCCAAATCCTTTCTGCAGCTCTCTCTGTTTGGGGCACAACCAAGCAGGTGTGGAGTGAGTGCAGGAGACTTTTAACCAGGCTTAGGATGAGATCTCCACTTCTGAAACAGTGGAAAATATTTTCTTTATTGAACAGATCAATGCAGAAAACATAAGTTGAAAAAACCAAGCCAGTATCATTGGGAGCCAATACACAACAACTTCACTTTGCAGGTCAGCAGAGCATTCATAAATGGTTTCTGCTGAAAAATCGGCCTATGAAATAAACTCTGACAGCAAAGAGTCAGCATCTGAATGGATGAACTAAGCTGCCAATCTTTGAAGTAACTCCAAAACCACCCTGCAGTCCATACTCACATTGGTAATGAAAAACTTTGCACTACAAAGCTTCAGCTGCCGAGAACTCACCCTTGAAGAGTTAACTTGGTATTTAAGTTTAATTCGTTGTCATCTCAGGATGAAAACCACTTGAAAATAACAAAATCGTCTGATAAAGACTATATTTATATTTGTAGTTTCTGGACAGTTTCAATTTTTGAAGCCAAGGGAGTGAATAGAGTATAAATTCTGTATTTGTGGCATCAGGGTAGTATTAACACATATTTAGACACTTGGATTGTAAAGTTAAGAGTAACCTCCTCAGAACAGGGATACTGGGTGGCAGAGGTGTGACTGGGCATCTGCTTTCAAACCCTGCTCTGACAAAGGAGATAAAAATAACTACGCTTTTCTTGGGGTGGTTAATACCCGGGCTACTCAAGGCTTTTCTTGCAGAAGTCTTTCAGCCTTACTGTCCGTGTTGTGGGCATACATGTAGTGCTCTTATATGAGCTGAAGTCAAGCTCTTGTTATGGTCAGTGGAGACCTAGGGCTGTATCCAAGTGTCAAAGTGTGAACATCTAGGGCCATTTGAGATGTCCAGGGGTATCCTGGCCGGGTCCTGCTGCCTCTCCAATGGGCTGTGGGTCACCCGCAGAGCATGTATTCTATCCAGCAGCACTGTGTGGACCCTCCCACACCCCCAAGCACCTCAGATGGCTTACATGTAGGCATCTAAATTTAGGTGTCTTAATTTAGAACTGGTCCCTGCCAGGGGCAGGTTTCAGGTGCCCAGACGTAAGAAGGTTGCTCCATTTGAGATGCCCAAGAGTGTGGGAAATGCCTGTGCAGGCCTGGCACATACCACCCAACGACCTGGGTTACCTGCAGCCTTTGGGAGAGCATCTGGAGGCTGAGGGGATGCCCAAGAGCATCTCAAATGCCACTAGATACCCATGTGTGGGTAACGGAACTGCTCCCCTAATGACACACCATTGAACTGGTATTTCTTAGCAATCACAGATGAGCTCATCTGACACAGGGTTGTGTGGGACATAATAGGTTATTTTTCTAAAGATCTTATAAAAATGTATCTTTATTTTTCATGTACGACATAGAGCTATAAAGCACATGCACTTCCTAGCTGAATTACATTTAACAGGGGTCCCTGAATAGACTTTATGCACTCTCCATTCTCTGTTTTATTTATCCATAATTCTACCTTTTCTTATTCCCACTTTCACCCTTCTATTTATGAAAGAAACAGTGTGGAAAACACTCTGGAGAAGTGTAAATCATTGTAGCTTGCTTGAATTTGATGAAGTTAAGAGAATTTATATTAGGGAAGGATTTTGTCTTTTCATCTTCAGCTGTCATGGATTCCTCCAGCTCTCTTTGCTGTAATAACCTAGAGGTGCAAAACTATGCTGAAACAGTATCATGTAGTTTATTCAGACAGTTAAGAATTATCTGTTTATTATGAACCACAGACTTCTGCTGAGAATTTATTAGGTTTAAAGATTTTGAGGGGAAAAAAAGTATTTTTCTTGTGATATTGTGATTAATTCTGATGTGACACGAAAGTCATTGTGTGTCTTCCGCAGAACACACCCCCATACTATATGAAAGAAAGACTTGGAGAGCAGTAATGGATGTGATGTCTAATAGTAACTGCACTGATGTGGAAAAATATTCTTCATATAACAAAGGCATCACAGCCTTTAAGACATCATTTTTGGGTACGTAAAATACAAGATCACTTTTCCCTTTCAGTATAATGGAATCGTGTCAGGAATTACGAATGACAATTTTTCTTTTTCGGGTTTTAGCACATTGCTAAAGAAATGGAATTTTTTGCTTATGACAGAGACAATAGCTAATACTTCACTATGTGTGAAAACACTAACCAAGATTGGACAAATCTGCAAAAGACATTGTTAACAGCACTGACAACAGCAGTTAATCTTAACTGTTTGGGTTTTTTGCTGCTGGCAAACTAAAAGATATTTTCCATTTCTCTCTCTGAAGATGTGTCCATGTGATTCATTGTAGTGCTATTGTAAGCGGACAAGAATGAACTAAAACCGGGATGGTATAACCTGAATTGTCTGAAAGGCTTAAGAGAAATCTTCTGGTGGGATCCTGATAACTTTGTCCTGAGCATCTTTAAACTGAGCTTGGTGCACACATGGTTTCCAGTAACGTTACTGGGAAATGCAGTGTGGCGGTGATGGCAGCCCCTGCCAGCATCCCACTGTTCCTTTTACTGCTGGAATTAGTACTGCCTTCGTCACCGTGCTCTCTGATAGCAAAGGTGGCCCTCCCTTGATGAGGTGGGAGGTGATGTACCCAGGACCTGGACATCATGCCTAAGCATGGCAGGGCTCAGCTGCTGTGGTGCCGTTACCGCCACACTCCATTTCCCAGTCCCAGAAAAGAAAAAAGTCTGCTGTTCCTGTGATGCAGCCCCCTTGCACAAAGTAGCTGGAGAGGGGTCAAAGCCAGTTTTCATCCACTGGGCAGAAGCATTTGAAGATGAGACTTACAACAGGGAAGAAACTTGCAGCCAAATATGAATTTAGGAAGACTGAGATGTAACTGCTGCAAGTCTAACAAAGGACACGTGCAGAAGTCTCTTGATCCAGCAAAACTGTCACTGCACTAAAAATAATAAGCAAGAGGCCACTGATTATGAATGGAGGCTGAGAAATATTCCCCCAAGTGCTACTCTGAGATAGTGGCAAGAATTTGGTGGGTGGCACTGATTAATGATATTGTGCACCAGCTCCTGCTGAGAGCTTATACGTTTTTAGCAGCAATCTGGTAGGAAAAAAACAGAGGACCAGAAGCAGACCTCTTCTTTGATGAAGCTTTATAAATGTAAGGGTGGGAAAAAAAAATCTCTCACAAACTCACTTACAAATGCTTTAGAAAAAGCTTGGAAGTCTTATGGGAGGATTGTTTAGTGCATGAAGCACTGTGGAAGGGCAACAATAGGAACAAACAGGACCCCATATTTTAGGACCACACAGTGATTTGTTCATGACAAATTCAGCGAATTGTTGGAAAAGAACCTCACAAAATGTTGGCAGAGCCAAGTCATTTAATTTTCAAATTGCTTCTCTTTTGGGATGGATGTGTTTAATTAATATTTTTTTTCTGGACAAATTACACATATTCTTCAATGAAAAATGAATTTTAGGACATGCATTTCAGTGAAGAAAAAACCCAAAAAAGACATTGAACCCGTTATTTCTGAGTTTGGCCAGAAATCTGAAAGCCATGTTTTGCATAAGTAGCAGGGATGGCAAATGCAAGTGGAAAGGCAGAGAGGGAGACTGCGCTGGCATCAGTGTTAGCATCTATAGTGCAGTCAGCTAAGTTAGAAGAGAGGAGGAAAAAGAATGAAAGGAAATCAGGTTAATTAGGTGTCAGTTGTCAAATGAGCTCATAATTAAGTGTGAATAGAGCAAAAGATGTGTAGGTGTTTAAAGGCATTTCTAGCTATATGAGCTGGCATCAAAAGCTTAGTTCTGTCTTGTTCAGAAAGCAAAATGCTCAGGAAACTCCTTGATAGACCCTTGCCTGAATCCAAGTGGTAGGTACACAGCCCTTTGCATAAAACTATCTCTGAGAACCATCTCTAAAACCACCACCTGTGGCTCTCTTTCAAAACACTGCGCTGCTTAACCTTCCCACAGGCTGGCAAAGCCACCTCAGATCGTCACAGGGAATGAACAAACACAAGGACTGAGCAGAGAAGCGCAAGTCCTTTGGTTGAAAAATCTCATCAGTGGTGGGATGTCACATTCAAAGAAAACTTGAGCTTACAACTTAGAATCTTATTCCTTTTAAAATGTGAAGGGGCTTCCGTCATTTTCTGCTATGGCTCTTTTATCCAGCAGGGATCGCACGGGCTGAAAAGGGTTTTAAGAATGAAGCAAAGTGTTTCCTTTTTACAACCTCTTCCTCACTTTTCTCCCACCATCTCTCTATCCTGAATCATCCTCAGGATGCATCATGGAGAATGCTCATATGTGGGTTTTTTTTTTCAATTTCAACAGTAAATTATACATAAAACTGATTGGTGCTAGTTCAAAGGGGATTGTCACACTCCTGTGGTGAGTTACCTCCACAGACCCGTGTACTGTCATCTACCTTCTACATTCTCTTCTACAAATTCTGCAGATTTTTCCCCCTGAGTTTCAACTATCACAGATGATGGCATGTTTTTATTAACATGTAATATGCCTTTTAAAAAAAAATATTCTGCTAAGCACTCAACCCCAATCTTGTTCTCAACCACTGTCTTGTGGCGGGCAGTGCTGCAGATTAATCATGCGTTGTGTGAAACTATTCCCCTTCACTGTTTGTAAAATCTCTGCCTCTATTTTCGTGTAACATCTTTTTGTTTCTAGAGAAAGTGCAGATTTCAGTATCCAATTTACCATCTCTACAGTCTTTATTGTCAATATATCTTTCATGCCCTCCCGTTTCACTTTTATCTGTATGTAAAATTCCTAATTTTTCACTGTCTCCTAACAGGCATCTGACCAACTCGTTTTCATATGTGTTCTCCTACTTTTGCTCCACCTTTTCAATGTAGAATCAATGCAGTTCAATGCCAAATTTCAGAGGAGGCTTAATATCTTCAGGGTCTTTCCTCTTCCTTATCGGTGCTGGGGTTTGGGGAGTTTTGGGTTGGGTTTTTTTTTTGTTTGTTTGTTTGTTTGTTTGTTTGTTGAATTCTAAATGTATTTGCAGGTATGTTTTTACTGGGTAGTGCACAGGTTAGGTGAGGGCTTCCCAGGCGCAGCAGGGTGCCAGGCTGCCACATTTCTAACGCTGAGCCTGCCCCTGGGGCAGGGCTGGGAGGGAGCCACTATTTTTGGGAAGCCTGCAGGACTCCCCAGGGTGAGCTGCTGGCATGGGAACAGTTGGGGAGCGTCCCCAGGGACAGGTCACTGCTCCCCGACTTCCTCCCCACAGTGCAGACCCTCCTCTGGCCATCCCCTAAGGCGAGCTCTCGCCCCATCACTGAGGTTGGCTGTGATAATTAATGACCTGCAGCTCCCAGGATCGTTCACGGACTCGGTTAAATAAAGGCACAAAATTAGCAGTGGCAGAACTGCCCTAGTGAGGTATATTGAAATATCTCAAAAGGTATTTGAGGGTCCTTTTGCACCATCTGTGCTGCAACTTCATACATTTGTATGAAGACTTCCCTGCTGGTTTTGGGTCTGATCTGAAAAGTGCATTGCTGAAATGGAAGTTTCGCACCACTTGTTGTGTTTTGGATGAGGCCTGTCTTCTGCTGCCAGTCGGTTTTTGGCTTCCAGCACTGAAAACCTTGGGGCTGGGGACCAGTGGTTCACTTTTTGAGGGATCCCCGAAGTCCTCCACTCTGTTGGATTTTGTTTGATTTAGACCTTGCTGGCTGTGTTTACCTGAAATAAGAATGGGGAAATGTAGTGCCAGACATACTTGTGTCTCCGCAAAAGATGCAATAATGAAAACAGCATGGAGTTTGCAGGAGGAGAAGATCATGTCACCTTGGGGGGCCTGTGCCTCTGAGACAATTACTGGGACAAGTGGCTGCTGTAGAGGCAAAGCCACCGTCAGGGCTGAAAGCTCTGTGGGCTGCACGTCTTCCAGCATGGAAAGCAGAACTTCTACAAAGGGCTTCTGTCGGCAGCCTCAAGGAACAAGATGAAGGAGATGCACAAAAGGTGGCAGCAGTCTGTAGGGACAGCCTGCCCCTGGTGAAATAATGAAGGAAAGGAAAAAACAACAGAAGCTAAACCACAGTGAGTTCCAGCTGGAGGAGCTAATTAAACAGGCCAGGGTGACGTTCAGAGCAGCAGTATGTCTTGGGTGTCGGGTGGTGCTGACTGTTTGTTAACCAGGGACATCCAATTCTCACAGAAGCACCTGGAGAGAAGGTTTGTTAGAGCCATGACAAACATTCAAAAAGTGTTTCCTTAAAAGATGACAGCTGGAGTTGGCAGCAGATGGTGAAAGCACAGTGAAAGCAGGGATTAAAACCAGAGGGCAGAACGGGAATTGTAACGCTGGTACCAAACATTCCCGATGGTGAGATTCAGGCATCCATGGAAAACAAACATGCTGTCTCAGGTCCCCATTGCATCCCAGATACAAGATTTGAGTGAAGCATAGTCCTTTGGAGGGCCATGTATGTGGGAACCATATGTCACTCAAGGAGAACAGCTAGTCCTCAGAAATTGGCTCAAGGGATTTCTGAATTTATAATAAGTGATCTGGAGCAAAGCAGAGAGAAAATTAAGCAGAGCCCCAAGGAAAGGTCTCTGCGTGTGTGTGTGTGACTGTGTGTGTGTGTGTGAGCCTGCAGCTTGTTTGTTTTTGCCATAAGCTTTGTAATGATTCCTGCATGCTGAAGCTCTGGGTAATTCAAGGAGTTGACAAGGGTAAAACAGCAAGAAGGTTGAAGAATGAAAAATGAGCAGGCGTAACGTGATTGGGAAAGATGAGAGCACCTTGTGGAGCTCAAAGCAGGTAAAGAAAAGAAGATATTCTTGTAGCGTGTAATACAGCACAGAGAGATGGGATGGGAGAATGAGGAGGATGGTGCTGCTGTAAGATACAGGCTCAGAGTCAATAGGAGGATTTTTGTCAGACAAGCTCTAGGCATTTAAGTCTGAAACTGTGGTTCAGAAAACCCCATCGTCAATTCATTGCTGCCCTCCAGAAACATCTCTCGTGCAGGCCAGAAAGGTCCCTTGGTAGCTGGAGGTCTCCATTGCGCCTGAGCCCTGACCTGAGCTGGACTTCTCCTTTGCACTGAATGACAGGCCTTGGTTATTCGATGGCAGGGTCAGGCCCCTGCGTGCTTTTTCTCCTGCCAGCCTGATGCTTTACAGCACGGCAGGACGGCTCAAACAAATGACAGTGGAAGGATTTGGTAAGTCCTGGAGAGGCTGGGGCTCCTCAGCTGCCTCGCCCTGGCTGCTGTTACTGGTTTGAGGGGTCTGCTTGCTCCCTGCATCTCCCTTCAGTTATCTATAGGTCTGTGAGGGACTTGGGTTGGCAAACCAAGATCAGCTCTATGTTTTGGTTGTAAAAGAGGAAGACTTCCTGGGAAGCTGGCTTCCAGGCTAAACTGGCATTTTCAACAAAATTTGTGCTGGAGATAAGGATGACATGCCCTCCCAAAGGGCTTGCACAGTCTTCTAGGGCTTGAATGTAAGAGTGATTAGCTTCCCTAGAGGTCTGTTGTCATGCTGAATAGTGGAGAAAACCCACAAATGAGATGAGTATGCTAATAAACCTGGAAAAAAAAAAACACGCTTTGAGTTGCAGGAGATGTTTATACTTAAAGGAAGAGAAAGTAATTTGATAGCATTCAGGCCCTATGAGAGGCAGGGCAGGTGGTCCTGGAGACCTCCTGCTTTGTAAATATTTCCCAAGCCCACTTTCCTCAGCAGCCAAGACCTACGTCACGCGTCGGCATTGCCCTGGCACCCGTACAGACAGCACAGCCTCTCCGCGAGCCGGCGCATTAGTCTGGACGGCGACAGAGGTATTAAATAGAGCTGGGGCACCAGCCGCCCTTCCAGCCTTGGCAGACAGGGCCACGGAGCCGGCAGCCCTTCTCTGAGAAGTCCTCCTTGGGCTCTGCGTTGTACAGGCAGCCACGAGCCTCCCAGCCCTTCCACCTCGCAGGGTGTTTTCGCCTGTGGAGAGGTTTGCTGGTGCGGTGTCGCCGGGCTGCCTGCTGCAGGGGGGACACGCGTGGGGCTGGCGTGGGGCTGCACGCCCCCAGCCCTGCAGGACCCTATGAATTTTACCACGGCAGGCAGGCAAAAATGATTAATGCCAGACTTCTGCCTTGAGGCTGGTGTCAGCTGGAAGAATATCACATCTGGGCAAAAAGCAGAGGAAGAAATACCTTTTTTTTCCCCCGAATGATTTATCACCAGCTGTTTGAGTCTGACCAGATGTCCGCAACGCTGGAAGCTGTCTTGATGAAGAGAGATTTATTTGTTTAAAGAGGTACAAAATTTTTCACAATGGGCCACATTTGCTAAACACAGGCCCAAGTCAGGAGCAGCGAGGTACAACCTCTAGCTGCCTGGCTGAACAAACCCACCGACGTGTACGTGTAGCCTGAGATCCCTCCTCCTTCCCCGATACTCAAAGAAGCCTCTGATGTGAGACAAATAAAGCATTTCAGGACCCAGAAGGATAAACAAAAAGAAGGTGACCGCAACTCTGTAGATTAGTATTTACTGGGAAATGGGCGATCCCTAGAATATTTGCCTTGCCTTAGTATTTTATATTTCCATCACAAGGCACCTGGGGGTCTGAAGACCTGCAGTACCCAGGGCACCAGCACCACCATCTACAGTGACATCTGAATACCCCATTTTTTCCCTAGGAGAGGAGCCAATGTCTGCTCCTGGAAAGGAGGAGCCTCTATTTACCCAGTGCCTGGGAAATAAATCTCCTTTTTTTTTTTTTTTTTTTTTTTTTATACTAAGCCTGCAATTGTTCATCTTAAGCGCTGGGTAGCCCCTGTTACCCTATCTGTGCTGAGGGCAGCCCGTCTCCTCCATGGACCTCTTAGATGGGCACCGTAGCTTCTCTCCAGCCCTGTTTCTGGCCCCATCTCCTTTTGCTCCTGTCTGGAGCCCATGGCCGGACTCTGGACCTGGCACGCTGCTTGCCGTGTCAGAGGCTGTTGATAGGCTCCATCACCAGCTCCTAGTTCTGCCCACCATGGTCCGACCCTGCGGGACTGCATCCGTTGGTGAGGGCATGGCCTGTGCCGGTGTCCCCCTTGCTCCTAGCTCCCTTGGCTAACAGCTGAGGCCACTGCCAGCTGCCACACAGGGAAAATGGGCTGCCCGCAGGGACTTGGCCTTGGTGACCACATCACCTGGCACAGGCTGCAGCTGACAGGCAGGACAAGGGAGCTGCTAAACTGAGGACCTACAACCCTCAGGGGAGCCTGAGACGGGGTGGAACCTGGGCACTGTCCCAATCTTGCAGGATTCACCCATTGCAGGGGTTTAGACCCCTGTCAGCCATTTGGTGGTGGCCAAAAGGGAGGCTCAGACAGAGGCTGCCATGCCTTTCCAGCTGGCTAGAGAGGGCCAGCTCTCCCAACCAAATCTGCCCTCCATTTCAACTCTGCTGCCCTCAGCCACTAGTGGAGGCCACCCTGAGGCACCCTGCCCTGGAGGCAACCCAAAAAGCCTATATGCCTCAAGGCCTACAGAGCAGGGTGGAGTGGCTGAGTGGTTAAATGACCCAATCTATCACATCCCTCTTCAAGTCACTGGTGCTTTATCCTTGGCTCCCAAAAGACCAGCCAAATTGAGAACTTTGGCGGTTCGGTGGCTACAGCTAAGCACCAACCCGACGGCTGCTGCAGGAGCTTGGGGTGAGCTACAGTCAGCACGTCTCAAGCCCAGCCTCTGGCAGCTGGACTCATCTATATTTGGCTGGTGATTGCTCCCCGTGTTCCTGATGGTACTGCTATAATGGGCGCCTTGCCCCGCCACAGCCACTCTGAGGGACTGAAAAGGCCACACCACCGCTCTGCAGTTAATGCTGTGGTGGGTATTCCATTGCACCTAAATAGATCAGTAAAGCAGGAATCGGCACACATTTGTGTTAAGCCCCGATGACCAGAAAGCCTGTTTTCCAGAATGCCTCTCCAGGTGATGTCCACCCCCAGGAGAATTCCTTCTCTCACCCAGTATTGCTGTCCCTGCCTGGCAGAACAGGCTGCCTAATTCTCACCAAAGGCAACAAGCATCGAAAATAACAAAAGCTGCCCGAAACCCCTAACAAAATGGTCACAAAAAGCTTTCCAATTCATGAGCTGGAAGTGATTTTGTAACTTTGGTACCCTTCCCCCTCAACCGACTTCCCCTGGCAAGCACGAAGGCCCTGGAAGGCTCCACCAGGCAGGAAGGATGGGCAGCAGGCCCACGGCAGCAAACTGTTTAATGACTGGGTTGTTGTGCGAGTGACTGTCATCTGTGAGAGGAGGATGTTTTCCAGTTTGTCCTTGGCAGCCCAAGCTTTGCTGGAGGATAACCACATTGCAAATATGGGGAATTTCAAGGACTTTGGCTTTTAAGCGTTTTGAGTGATGGGTGCTCTTGCAAAGGTCAGATTTGGATCTGGAAGCTCAAGGAGGTCTGAGCATCTCTAATCAGGAAAAGTAATGCCTTTAAGTTCAAAGTACAGCTGGAGGTTTGTTTCTGTACAGTCAAATATAGAGGTTTCCCAAGCTCTGCCATTTATAGCCAGTGATCATGAATGTTTATTTCACTTTTTTACTGTAATGCAAAATTTTCTCAGTACCTTTGTCTACCTAGTGAAATTCAAGATGAAAGGTAAACTGTTCAAGAGCTGAAGCTTGGGTCCCTATGAATGGCCTTAGGTCTACAGCTTTATGCCCGTTCTATATTTATAACGAAAACACATTTTTCTCATACTGAGAAGCTTTAAACTAACTGAAAAGCAATTTAAGCAGCAGAATGTTAACTATTAACCCTAAATACATGAAATTGGAAGTGCTTAACAGCTTGGCTAAGCTACTGAAATAGGCACATACCTACGTTTCAAAGCTTGTTCTACTACAACAGAGCTTCCTGAAACAACACTGTTCCATTTGAAATAATCAGAAGACACTAAGTATTGTTTATCTGCTCCTGTTACAGCTCCAAAGGATTCTGAATAGTGAAATGCCTGAACTTTTCATTATTTTTTTTTTTCCCCAAGAAGGAAACAACAGTCCATGCTACAGCACTTTGTCACTTGCTGTCAAAATGACATGCTGTTGTTGCACACCAGGAAACAGCCTAAAAGCACAAAGCAGGGTAGAAAGCAGTTTTTCACCAGCTAAGCATTCTCATCCAAACTTCTAAAAAATTGCTTTAACTGGTGTATAACTAATAAATAAATTCCTCTGTTACTTAGTGTGCTCACAGTTGTTCAATGACTGCTAGGTGGCAAAGCAAACATTAATTTTTTCACTCTTGCTTTTGTCTTCTGACACTTTCAAAGTCCCACAGGAGAAGAGAATATATCTGATGGCATCACTGAAATGCAATATATCTTAATGTTCATCTGTTCTTCTCCTGAGGAGATGTCAGAGGTTAAGTATAGTTCTTTGCACGGAAAGAAAAGCAGCGTGAAAACGATGGTGCTAAGAACTAAATGGAATTACCACCTATGAGTCCAGGTGCCCCTGCTGAATTAAGGTATTTCAGGCAGCTCAACCTACAGCTGGTCTGTAGCTTCACTGTGCGCAATCCTACATTTCAAATACAATCTTGTTTCTTAAAACCAGGAAATTCTGCCTCCCCCCCCCCCCTTTTCTGGAGGGATGCTGCAAAACAGGATACTTATTTTAGAACCCATACAGTGAACGTTCATCCAGCCTCCTGAAGTACTGAAAGGGTCAGATCAATATGAATACTACAAAATCAAGCCCTTTCTATTGCTTTTCTTCTGATTATTTCCCCTATATGCTGACAGTGATGCTAAGATGAAAATTATAGATGATATTTGGGCCTAATATTGCCATGTTTAGGTTACAAACATCTAATTTAGTGTTTCAGTTAGCACTATCAGATACCTACCCAGTACTGCTGCTAGTTACAATAGCATGTACATCCCCTCTTTGAGGGGTTCAAGAACATCTCCTCCCTTTTTTCCCCACAGAAGGCCTGAGAGGCACTGAAAGTAGCGCACAAGCACACATTGTAGTTTCTTGAGCAGCACGCAGCAGGCTAGAAATGTCACATTTGCAGAGACATCACCCATCAATGGACTCCAGCTCTCACGCTGCATCTGCTGGGGAAGCTAGAAACCTTCAGTGAAAATCACCAAAAATTCACTCCTGCCATTCGGACTTCCAGCATTAAACTTACCCTGATATGGGGTAAGGGCATGAGCACCAGATTTGTTCCTTGCCTGTTACTCCTGCTAGCAAGGCAGAGGGGCGTCTACAGAACAGAGATCCTCACTGACATGTTATTGCTCAGCTTTGGTTTCCTATGTTGAATTTTCAGTTAATCTTCCTATGGAAAATTAGGAGAAATGGCCAAATCACAGTCCTTCTCCTAGTCGAGAATTTCAGTTCATTTCTGCAGGTGCCAGCAGCTAGTCCAGCTTCTACTGGGATTTCTCTGCCGTGAATAAACTGAAGATGTGAGCTTATTCAGAAATGGCTATTCAGGAAAAATGTTATCTTGAGGACACACCTTGCTTCTCTTCAGAGAGGTGAGAAGTGGAAGGCTACTCCACCTCCCCCTTCCTGCAAGGGAAAAAAAAAAAAAAAGCCCGAGGGATGCTTTTTCTTTTCTTGGCATGCAGTAACAGTAAGGGAGAAGTAATTAAAAGAACACATGGAGAAATGAACAAAGTTGCCAAACCTGGCTGTTCAAACAGCATGGCCTATCCAAATCTGGAGAGGTCTGCACAGAGAGGCAATTGCACAAAAGCTGTCTGCTAAAGATTTTCAAAGTGGATGAGCTTGGCTTCCAAATACCTCCCTCGGCCCTTCCCCCTAAATCCTATTGGGCTTGGAAAACCGCTTTACAGGAGAGGCTGTCAGGAAGAGTCCATAAGCGGATCTTTAGGCAACCCTGAGGGGCTACCTCGGGGTAAAAATAAATAAATTACCTGACAACGTAGATGTTTGGAAGCTGTTGCGTGCCGTATCGAATCCAAAGCGCTGCTGCTCGTGTTCCTGCCTTCCTTCAGACAGATGGCAAAGCAGAGTCAGGTCAAGAAAATCCTGGTGAAACCGGAGAAGTCCTAGGTGCCAGGAACAGGTGTCCCAAACTCTGCCTTGCACGTCCTTTATTCTGACATATCCCCAGATCAGCTGCCTTTCTTCCACTGGTGTGCAGCACTGACTAATGCCAGGTTTTGGTTTGGTTTTTTTTTTTTTTTCCAGCCACTAAAAGCTAAATTAACTCAGATGCAAGGGAATTCAAGTATTTATTTCTGTGAAAAATATGAAGACTCTCAGCTTTTAAAAATACTTCTGACCTTTTTCACATAAGTCAACACTGATGCAAATGTATTCTCGTGGGAGCAAAGACAACTAAGATACCTTTACATCAGTTGTGAAGAGTATCAGAAGGAGCAATATGTAAAAAGTTCATTTATTTCCACTTAAAAACAGATTTGGGTTCATGTAGCATAAAACTCTTACAGGACTTCTTAGGTTTCAGGTGTGGTATTTCATAAGAAAGCAGAAATCTTACCCCCCCTCCCATCCAAAATCAAATTATACATAAGGGCCTGGGAAGGATGATCCTTCCTGGATTGCAGAGAGAATCCGCAGAAGCCCCAGAGCACGAGGGAAACACAGAGTGAATCTGGTGTAAATTTATTTTTAATTTTGCTGTTGTTTACAGCAGCCTACTCCTCTTTGAAATACCACTCCCTCCTCTTCCTGGGCTGAGACACTGTTGGCTTAGAGATGAAACTCGTGAGCCCGGAGTTAAAATACAGGCCTTAGGGTCTAAGTATGAGCATAATGATGAGCGTGATCCCCTAAGAATATATCAGTTTATCCAAAACTGAGAAGCAGCAGTGTTTTCTGAAGGGACAACAAGACTAATAATAACTGGTAAAGTGCCTTTTTTTTCCTCTGCAAAATCAAACCCCAGTTGCTGCAGTGCGTCAGAGCTTAGACAGATCGTAGGCATACTCACATCTACTTGATAGCTCTACAGCCTGGTTGGGAAGGATGCGAAATGGCAGTTCAAATACTGTGTCTGTGTCTAATCATTACGGAGTCGGACGACGAGCTCTTCTTGTTCTGCAGCCAGATCTAGGTTATATACTTATGTTCAGATTTTGGCTTGCTAGAGAACATTCTGTCAAAGGCATCAGGAAAAACGGAATTTGAACAATCTGGACATATCTGAGATTTTGTGTTTGTTTGTTTTTTGTTTTTTGTTTTTTTTTTTTTTTCTTTTAAAACCAGTGTCTGGTCTACTCTTCAGAAATAGTTAAAGAGCTAACAGCAGCCAAGTTTAAGAGTATTTGTATATCTTGACTGAGATTACAATGAGAATCTAAGAATTCTTAAAGTTTTCCGGCCTCCGATTTTCTCTTCTGTGTGGAAATAAATAACAGGAGAGAAAACTAGTGACATTTTGAAGTCCCTTTGGAAAGAAAAAACAATTTAGCAACATCATTATTATAGACTGTAACACACTAATGAACAGCATGTAATATAAGATTTTTAATAATATTTGATTTAATTACCCAGATTACTGTCTCATCAGTATTTCATGGTTATCACTGAACACCTTCAACTTACATTCTTAAATAAGTTACTGTGTAAATAAAGTATGCTCAGAGTTCTTGTATGTAGACAGTACTTACATTTAATTACAGATGATCTGGATATGTTTATAGGTGCAAAATACATTAAAATTGTTTACAGGAAATAAGCTCAACTAGCACTAAACTCTGGAACCTAAATGTTCACAAACAGCACTGACAGTAGCTCAGCTATTCATTTGAACATGCTTTTCAAAATGTACTTTGGAACGCAGTAGAAAAGAAATTCAAAGAAACACCGAAAAAAGGGAAGCACAGAAGATCAAAACTCCATAGCAGGTTGAATCAATAAAATATTAAATTGCAGTTCTTAAATGTAAGTACTACACCAAGTAGTAGTCTGGTTGGTTTTAAATGGTGTTAAAGCCCTTGTTTTCTAAAGGAGACAGTAATAAGCATTTTGCCTATTCAATCCAATCAAGATTTAGGCATCGTGCTATAAAAGCAAACATATCTGACACTTCTTCTATAACTTTAGCAGTTGGTTTTCCTGCTCCGTGCCCAGCCTTGGTGTCAACATGGATGAGAAGTGGATTGGTTTGTTTACGGCTTCGGCCCACAACATATTGCAGAGTAGCAATAAACTTCAGTGAATGTAGAGGGACCACGCGATCGTCATGGTCTGCTGTGAGAAGCAGCGTAGAGGGATACTGGATGCCATCTTCTTCTGGTAGTTTGATGTTGTGAAGCGGAGAGTACCTGAGAAGAGCACACAAATGTTTACATATTTTTTCCTCAAGACCCAACAAGAAGGTCCTCTCATACTGGAATTGTCACGGTGGTATTTGACAGCAGCACTCAGAATACTACAGGTCTCAGTTGCCTAGATCAGAATTGCACTACTGGCAACTGATTGGTGGTAGCGGCCACAGATGTTTGTCTCTCAAATGTGAAGCAAGTACATTTCTTTAATTTCAGAGAGGCATATGCATACATCTCACAGAAATGCCAAAAATATTGGGAACGGGCAACGGGGAAACTACAGCAAAAGCTGTCAAGTCCATTGCAGGATCCATCCTGCTATGAAATACAGAAACTGAGACTTTTTCCTGGCATTCATATGTAGTCCAGGTCTGCGTGTGGATGGCTTCTTCCCGTGCAAATTTGGAAACAGTATCTGATGTCACAAGTTCTGTACAGTCATTAAATTTGCTCCCTCCGAGACGAGGTTCCAGAAAAGTATTTTAAAATGATGGCACTTATTCTAACATACTCATTATTAGCCATATCCAATGTGCAGATCATTTCTGTTCTCACACAGCTGTCTCTCATCTCTTTTTTTATTTTTTAAATAATCTTTCCAGACCTCTCAGCAAGGAGTTAAGAAACGAATTAATATCCTGTTATGGTCTAAGGCCATTCAACAAATAAATCTCATCCACATTGTATAACAGAATTCACAATGGTGATTCTCTCTTCCCCATCATAAAAAAAAAAATAATTTATGGAGTGGTTCACTTCAGAATATTCTGTTGTAACAGCCTAAAGGAGTCATTATTCAGGAAGAAAACCTTAAGAGTTCTTAAAGCTGCTAGCAGAACCAGGTCTTTTGAAAATATGACCAGTTGACTCAACAAGACTTTGAAGACAGTCTTTCATGCAAAACTGACTTCTAAGGAAACACTGAACTCCCCAAATCCAGTGTGGGAAAGGATGAAATAATTCTTAGAATAGCTGTTGATCATGACAACTTGGAACTGTGGGGCAGACTATGCATTTTAACAATCACAGAAGTACTGAAAGGCACTTACTTGCACAGCCATTCAAACTGCTCTTTACAGTCGGAGCAACCATAGTCAGTGGTCCAAGCATGGCCGATGGTGTACTTGTGGAACTTGAGCATGTCCATCACTCCCACTTGGGCAATAGCACAACCAAAAAGGTCGGGGCGCTGATTGGCACAGGCAGCTTTGACAGGAAAACAACTCTATTATTATTCATATCTTAAAGAATTAAGCTCAGCAGTGAAAGGTCCACTGCCAAGTTCATGAAAGGCCAACTTCCAAAAAGCTGTCTATTATAAACTACAAGTTTCTTTTTAAGAAAACTCAAACAAATGTAAAACTGTTAAAACAATATGAGAAGAAACATAGATTACAATATAACATCTGAAGCCAAAAAACTGGAGTATAAAATATCTGATATAAACCCAATTGCACTGGGAGAAGACCGCTAGTGAATATGAAGTCAAATAGACTTTTAAGCAAAACTGAAAGCAAATACACAAGTGGCTAAAAACTCCCAAAGATGGCATTTTCAAAAGAGCTTTAAAGCTATTTCCCTGTTCTTCAGGCACCAAACATGCTGTTCTTTGAAAACTGCCTTCCAAACTAGCAAAATGGGTTTAAAGGAGAAATGCACTGTTAAAATACGTGAGCTTTTGGACTAATGAATTGAAGTTTCCTAAACCATTCACTCTCTAAACTTTCAATATTAGCATCAACAAAGAAAAAGCCATCAAGGGCCAAAACCCCTCCATTTATTGATGAAAGTTTTCTTTGATAATTACTACGTAAACCCATATGAAAAAAGTTTTGATAAAAGCAGACTACTACAAAATCAAAGGAAAAATAATTTTAATACGGCAAATTACTGTTTATTTTCTTTTTTTTTTTTTAATGATGTTCATCTTCCTACTACTGGAAGGGATAATTTCTTTAAGAATAATGCTTGCCTCAAATTTTTAAAAATAACTACAGTAGGCCCATCTAGCTCAGTGTTCAGTTTACAAGAGTAGCAACTGGCAGATGCTCTAGCAAAAGGCGTTAAGCAAATACTCAGAGATATTTCCTATTATCAGCTTTTGAACTAGTTGTTTAGGTTTTCCCTGAGTTGGGAGTTATTTCCAGCCGTCCTGTTAAACAGCCATCAAAACACGTCCTCTGTAAATACATCTATTTCCTTTCTTAATGTTTATTCATCTGGTGTTCATCATATCTTGTAGCATTAAGTTCTTCAATTGCAATTTCTGTTGCTTGATTTAAGTCTGTTGCCTGGTGATTTTACCAATTCCCCTACTTTTTTGAATTTCAAGAAATAAGAGCATTGAGATTTTCACATAACTACCACAATGAATCCCAGAATCCCTTTCTTAATTCAGAGCTAATCACTGTGCATCCATCCACACCTACGTATATTCTTTCCCAAATTCTTTTATCTCCTCCTTTCTGACCGTTGTGAAAATGGATGTTATTTGCATTCTTTGCCTCCTGCTAACCAGAATATTGTTATGACATGACCTTGCTTCCAGCTCAGCAAGAATTTTCTTGCATAGCCTTACGTGAGGGACCTTGTCAAAAGCTCCCTGACTCCTTCAAATAGTTCTAATATATTTGCAAGATGCAACTTCAGCCTGCAAAATTCTTCCTTACATGTCAGCTATTATTTATTGGTTTCAATTGGTTTGCCCGTTAGAGAAGTCAGATTTACTCATCTGCAGCTTGTGGATCACCATGAACCATTTAAAAATTGGCATTACACCTGCCCCCTTCTGTTCCTCATATATTCAGGCTTAGTAGCCAGCAATTTCATATCGGAGTTCACTCAGGCTCTTGTGTGTGCACCATCTGGTCCTGGCAACACACTACTTTTCATTTGATTTGATTTATTCCAAAACCTCTTCTGCTGATGAGGAGCTTGAGTCAGCTCCTCAGAGTATTCCCTCCAAAGACAGGCTCTGCTGCGGGGAACTCCCCACGCTCCTCAGGAGGGAGCATCAATACAAATAGACCACTTAGTTCTGCTCTGCCATTATGTTTCTTTAGTGCTCTTTTTACACCTCACTAACCTGTAAGACCCACAGGTCCTCTGGCCAGCTTCCTGCTTCTGATGTGCATAGAAAGCTTTCATTGCTAATCTTTATATCAGAAGCAATTTGCTCAGCAGTCTCCTGTGGACTGTCAGTCCCTGTCAGAGTTTACACTCTACCCTATTTTCTTCATTTGAACGTAATTTCTATTTTCTGAAGGATGCTATTTTGCTTCTGGTCATCTATGATATGTAACTACGCTAACTCTTCCAGGGTCCTTTCTGAGTCATTTTCATAATTATATTCTAGTAGGGAAAAAAAGCCAAACCAACTATCATAACATTTAATTTTATTACTCTCTATTGCAGAGTGTCTCTTGAAGCACTGTGTTGCTCAGCATTTTATAAAAATTACTACTCCTAGTTCCCTAGTTACTTCAGTAGGAAATCACTTATGGAGACACTCATCCATTCCCACTGCACCCCTTTAATTAGCCGTAATACTTAATTATATACACTAATAAGCTGTAACCTGGAACACCAATTTATTTGCGAATTTTAATCCTCTGCACATACTTTGAGTTTTAAACTTCAGTGCAAAGGTAAGATTTCAAAGCCTCACAACTGTCTGTCTAAGCAAACACGAGAGGTCAAACGCTGCGTTTGGATGAAGGAGGTGTTCAGCTCACAGCTGCACGGCTCAGCGCAGCTTGGGAACCACTGCAGCACAAGGAAGTCTTGTTTTGCAGCTGAATGAGGCAAGAGCTGGGGGCTCTGCGCTCCTCAGAGACACCTCCTGTGAGTCACACTGAAAGGAATCAGTATTTTCAAAGAGCGACAATGCTCTTCCTTGTCAGTTTTTTCTTCAATAAATGAGAACTATGAGACCTGGCAGCAGGTCCTTGCACCTGAAGTATGAATTATGCTCTCCAGTGTTGCATGCAAAGCTATTGCAAAATTTAGTTCTGCTTTGATGAAAATGCACTTCCAAGGATTTCCTAAATTCGCCTAATGCTACCCAGTCAAAGAAAATCCCTATCAGGCTCATCAAGAGCGTGGAAATCCAGTTGGATTGTAATCCATCTGCAAGTGCAAGGGAAGGTTTCTAACAACAGATTTTTCAGAGCAGGGAGGTCTGGATTCCCCACAGCTGTCTCCCACGGTAATGACGTACACTCTGCAGATGTCACTCGCTTCCCCTTACCCCAACAAGGAGCCCAGTTGACTTGTTCAGCCAAAAACACAGGCTTTTTGATGACTAAAGCTGGGTAGGATGAATCTCATCCTGACTGAAACGGAAGTCCATGCAACCATAAAGTAGTATTTTCAGAAGCTCAGAAACTATGTAACATGTTGAAAGTTTAACTGCATTTCCAAATGTGTATTTACACTCACATAAAATTGACTTTTGCAATGCTTGTGCAACCCCTTTAATCTTTTACCATATTCTCCCATTTCTATTGGTGCTCTATTTACAGCACACAAATACCTCCTGCCACCTGTAAGCAAGAAGTATATAAGCAGAAAGCAAAGAATATAACTGTGCATGTACTTGTTATTTATCTTTAAAACAACCGCTTTTTAAAAATAAGAATGCAGGAATAGCCAACATGGATTAGACCAAATATCTATACAACTTCAAATCCTTCAAATCTTATACTGGATGCTAGTTCACTGAAAAATAAAATAAAATCAATAGAGCCAGTATTCAGCAGCAGATAAATAAGGAGAAGTATAAAAAGAAGAGCAAACAAAAAGCGGGCCTCATAAATCTGTTCATTTTCTATAAATCAGTGGTTTATGAACTTGAAATGCTTTTCTTTTTCTTCTCACATGAGTAGCTCAACTCTGTCATACTGTCACATGCCTTTCATGCTGTTCAAAAAAAACGCAAACCCCAATATTATTCAGTTGTGCTTCCTTCTCCTTTCAAAACTGAACAAAATCACCTCCCTTTTTCTTCTACTACATTAAGATACAGAGATTTAATCAGAAATAAATTTCGTAGCTCTTTAAATACTCCTTAGACTATAAGACATTTTTGAGACAAGCTTTTCTGTTTAAGAGGAGGCTATTAATTTCCTTGAATTTAAGAACACAGCACTGAATTATATGTGAACAAGATGCAGTTGTAACAAAGTGCTACATTTACACAGTCCCTCAAAAGCTCATGACTTTTTCAAGTAGTTGCACTTGCAATTGGGCATTTCTCACCAGAGACATTCATGATTTTATTTGCGGTCATGTTTTAGCTACACAATGAAAGTAGAGTCAAATTGTTACATGTCCCTGTACAAAGGCTTTAAATGCAGACCTGTCACGGTTTCATTTGCCATCTAAGAACAAGAATGCATGACTACAGAAAGAGCGAACGACAACCACTGATGGAGGATTGCAGGACACGGGGTTCTGGCTTACACTACAGACCACACAAAGTTTCCTGATGCTACATTAACTAATTTCTGGTTATTCAGTAATTATTTTGTAATGGTTAGCCTTAAGAACGATGTCCTATGTAAACAGCAAATGAAATACCATTGTATATATTTCACACCTGGTATATATTAATGCATTGACATTCTGGCAACTTTTGAAAAGAGGATCTCATAAATTTTTGTCTGGTTACTTTGATAAACCCAGCACCAAACCCAGGAAATACAGGAGCAGTTCTTACCAACTAAGAGGCCCCCATTTGAGCCTCCATTAATAGTCAACTTCTTTGGGGATGTATAGCCTTCCTTGATGAGGTATTTGGCAGCACACTGAAAATCATCAAAGCAGTTTTGTTTGTTGGCCAAGATACCACCTAGCACACAAATAAAACAAATCAGTTGATGCCATAAAACCCATTTGATACCATTTTTCTTCAGAAAAACGTGTGCAAAAATACCTGGGAACAATTCCAGTTTCATGAACATTTTAATAATTGACGCAGCTCAGAAAGACAGCAAAAACGAGAGATTCTTTCAACACAAAGAGTGTATAAGATGGTTCTGTTGATAACTCTAATGCTTTCAGAAACTCTGAATAATACATCCCTATACTGTGGAGTGAGTGCCGGGTAATGTTCCTAACCAGTAAAATTAAAGCTAAAAGCTTTGCATTGCAAAACATATAAAAAATGACCACATACAATCTACTTGAGGTTTGATCTAATGGGACTTAAACGGCATTAAACTCAGTGACAGTTTCTTAAGGCAGTAAAGCTTCAACTTATAAAAATAAGCTATATAAAATAAGCACTTCTTATCTCCTGGACATAGAATACATGGCTGGTAATTTACTTTTTTCTATTTGTTGTCTTCAAGTCTAATGATATATGGCTATGTTCAAAAAGGGACTTCAGAGTTGCATCTTGGTTTGAAATTTTATTCACAAACTATCAGTATGGAAATGCTTAAGATGCTGCTATCCTATTGAACAAAATTCCAAATGCCATCAGATGTATGAGGAATAAATCATGACGTAGGTCCAGATGACATAATTGGTAAGACTTCCAGGTTCTCAAAACAAAAAATTTTTGCAGGGTGGGACAGGGAAGGAAAAGGATGGTTTTGCCCTACAATCTTTCATCTATTTGAGCAGAAGAATATCAACCCAGAGAAGTCACAGTTGACCAAATCTCATAATCTTCCTGCTTTAGGTGCTTGTTTGGCAAGAGACTAAAACTGGCTTCTCCTCAAAGGTTATCCTACCTTAAGACCTGGTATGTTCTTTCTCAGCCGATTAAATGATAGTAAGAAATGGGAAGTAGGAAGAAAATCCTCATACTCCTGTAGCAAAGGCTGTGGTACAGCCAGGTAAGGGGATGCAGAAGTGAAACTCCGTTTCCTTCTACTTTTGTTTTATAGCTGTATGTTCATTCTAAACTAATTGCCTAAAGGTTCCCACTATGGTCCAGGAACCTCCAGGAAATTAATTCTACCCTAAAATAAGTGAGATGAGCTTTTATCTGGAGGTTTCTCTTTATCTCCTTTGTCCCCAGTGATCCTAGATGCCCAGTTTACACTGCATGCTTCATTTCTATGTTGCAAAAGTTTGGTAAGCTAACTCTGACATTTAGTCATACAGATCTTACAGCACAGCGACCAGTAGATTTTTAATATTTTTTTTTTTTTAAAACAAATACACATCATTCTCACATTAACAAGACCATTGAAGAGAGAAATACTGGGATAACAAAAAAAGTCTTCAAGCGCGTGGCAATAAAGGAGAAATAAATCTCACTCTTTGCTCAAAGTTCTGGTCAAGTATAAGGTCAGAATCCTATCCATACAATTAAACCTAAGTAAACAGACTTCTGTAAGAGCTTCTAGAATTAACAAAGAACAGACACGTATCTTATTATGTAACTGCAATAAAAAACTTAGGTCAAAATTCAGCAGGAAATAGGTAGACCAAAGAAGCATTATCATATTAAGATAAATTTTATTAAAACCTATTACAAATCAATCGGCAAATTAAAATTAATGAAGGATACTTCATCTTTAGCAACAACATCCTGTATCTGCAAGCATATATTGCTTCTATTTGTAAAACTATTACATATTTAACTCAATTGCAAGGAAATGACCCAGACAAAAAGTTGCCGCAGATGAAATAATAAAACCAAGATGTAATGATCTGGGAATACCATTTTGGCAAGATAAAAAGTTAAAGTTATTATGGATTGATAAAAAGTTATTATGGATTACTCCCATGGCAAATTGCTGCATCATAAACATCGTTGTTTTGGTGCGTTTGCCTTGCTGGCAACATCTCCAGCAGATTCTTGGGACATGAGTAAGGTGTCACCATTAAGAAATGATGGATGGGTGTGTTACAGAAATGAGTAGGGCTTTTTCCAGCTTTTTCCTCTGGATGCAGAAAAGTGTCAAAAAATAAGACAAAAATAAGGCAAATTGTCAAAAATAAGGCAAGTGGACAATCAAAGGATTAAGACAAGGATTGGATGGGAAAAACACGGAGACAAATACATCAAAGATATTAAGAAAAGGGGGAAAGAGATTTGACAGGGTTTTGTAGCGAGAGACTTGATTTTCCTGCAGCAGAAAAGTCAGCTTAAAAAAACACCCCAAAGTTCAAATGCCTGCCTACAAAAAATTGGACCCCCTAAGAGAGTGTGGAAGGGATGACAACTCACTGTACTCGTGCAGCTGATTGTTTTCATATGAACTTCAATCATATTCACTAAATATAAAATAGTGTCTATTCATAAATCGTGCAAAAACAACCTGGAAGAGTTACGTTCTGAACTCAAAAGTTCACACCGTCTGTAAGGTTCTGCAAATGGTTTATTCTTTTTTGTGTGTGATACCAAGAGAGTCTAAATAAGTCAGTGATGTTGTCTTGAGGATCTAGAATTGAGGGGTTATGTGCACCTGCAAATGATGAAAGGCATGTGAAAGCCACCCAGGTCTCCTTCAATATAGACAGATATTATTTGGAAAATCAGTTCAAGATAAATAGTTGTATTTTCAAACCCTTAAGTCTAGGGAACTTGATCTTGCTTAAAAAAAAGCAATTATTTTCTTAGAAAATATTGTGTTTCTGCGAAACTATTTTTAATTATGTTGCAAAAATTAAAACCATCTAATGAAAACCATCACAGAACACTGGAAAACGTACAGATCACATACATATGAGTAAGGAAAACAATTATTTTTCTACAGAGTAAGTAAAAGGCAAAAGGAGACGTGAGTATGGAAGAGGGAGTAAAGAGAAAATGCTGCAATTTTCATTGCTAAGCCTGCAGTTTTGTTCCGCTGCTTGGACTGATTTACCTTTGTGCCAGGTCTCTCCATATTCACCACCACCCCTGATGTTTGCCACCGCTAGAACACCCCCGAGGTGTCGCACAAAAATAAGTCTTGATACACTGAAAAAGCAAACAGATAGAGGATTATTTTAAATTTCCAATTTTTATATCCCTACCACTTTTAAAAAAATACTTTGAGGGAAAGATGTCTCCCCAAATCAATGATGAATTCGTGAATGAAGTCCCCCTTGATTGCAAACCTGAGTAGCCAGGCTTTTTTCAATGGTTACCCATGGAAATGAAACCCTCTGCAGCCTCGGAAGAGGAAGGAACCAGTGCTGGTCCATTCTTCCTCCTTTAGTTCTGCATTTAGGAGGGTGGCCAGTCGTTCTGCCTAACAGATGACCCCCCAGGACATGTCACTGGTTTTTTTTGTTTTTTTTTTTAATTATCTTCAAAGCCTTCAGCATGGGGACTAGAGCTATGCAGTATCACATATGCAGTACCCATAGCTTTCTGAACTGTTCCTCTCCCGTGGGTCCTCTGCTTTTTGATAGAGGAAAGGAAAGCTTAGCCCAAATGAAGATAGCAAAGAATTAAGACTTCAGAACAGCCTGTGATCTTTGTTTATGAGCAGATATTTTCAACTTCTGCTTAATGTACCTTTTTGGATCTTTATAAAACTTTGTTTGCAAAGAAAAACTCCACTTCTACCACCGTTTTGTGCCAGGGTCTGCAGTCAAGTTCTGGCCAATGCCCTTATTTATTTTCCACTAAATAGAAAACAAATACTAAAAAATAAAATTATAAGTTCTGCCTTCCTTAGTATCTCTAGAACCTGGCTAAAAGCTAAAGTACCATAATAGTTTTTTTTTTAAAATGCCAAATTGCAAAAGTATCAAAACTATTGCTATCAATGAGACCAGTTGGGATTAAATTTTAATCTTTTACAAGTCTTTTTTTTTTTTCTCTACTAGGTTTTAATTTCTTTCTTACTTGAAATATTTGCTCATTGAAGAAACCACTGCCTGCAGAAATTAATCCTATTCAACCACAAGAGCAAGGACTGGAACTTTTTACCTTTAAGTCCCCCCATTGCTTATCAGAAATGTCTTGAAAGACACTAGTCCTACAGTGTGTCTGATGTGGATGTAGTATCAAAAAAGGTAAATTTTTCATACCTCCCAAAGCAATTATGAATGTACTTGCACTTGTTCTTGAGAGTATACCAAGGATTAAGGAAACAAAAAAGAAAAGCAGAAGGATAACTGATAAGAGATTTCTGTATTTTCATAGTCCATCAAACGAAAAACTTTCTACCTAGGCTGGTTATCTGTGGCAATCAGATGGCTCAGGCAGCACGAATTATCTCTGTTTCTGTAAAATCAATTCTGAAGTCCATCGCTGTGAATTGTATTTTTCTTAGATTGCTCTGACATGCTGATCAGACACAAGATTGATATTCTATAAGCACATTGTGCAAAGGTCAGAGAGCATTATACTGTCAAACTCCAGGATGCCTAATTTCGACAGCTGGTATGGAGTAGCCTGACAGTAGGCTGCCTCATGAGATTGAGGCTTCTTAAATTTTGGTATGTTAAAGACACAAAACTTCCCTGCACATCTTTTCCCTGTCTCTGTCCCAAACAAAATCACTAGAAACTTTTTGGTCTAAACTTACTTGATCTCCTAGTAATCAAAGGTTGCAAGTAGAGGAATCGCAGGTAAGGTAAGAGCTTGCTACCCAAATATATTGCCTAAGAATATTTAAAAATTAAAAAATTCCAGAACAGAGTCAATCCTCTTTCATCTGCCGAAAGAAACTGCCCGTCTGAGGAATCAGCATATTTAACCCACAAGGAATTTGTGAGAAATGCAAAGCCAAAGTATTGAGTGCATCCTATCCTGTCCGTGGACTCCTCTAACAGAGATGATACCTTAATGATAATTTTGGAGGGATCTAAGTGACTCAGGATCCCATGGGATATGCAGTACTCTTATTATAGGAAGCTAGTCCCCATTTCCACAAGCAAACCATTTTTCTGTCACACCCTCAGCAGGATAAACTCCAGAGTTTGGTAACAACCATTACATTGCCCAAATTATAAATCAGGTAATCTCTCAGCATTATTACTGGGATTTAGGCACTTCAGAAAACAATACCCCATATACCTCAACATATACATCTAGTAATGTCACTGTCAATGACTATTAATTAATACCCACTCTGGTATGGTCAAAGTGAGTCAGGACCTTAACTGAACTAAAACTTTGAGGCAGATGTGCCTAGAGTTTTTAGCAAACTCCCTCAAAGTGACTTTCAAGTTCAAGGAACCAGTTTTTATAAGTATATAATCAGGACTCATTAACTTCTTAAAAAAGCAAAAATTCCAAATGATCAGACAGCCCAAAATCCAAATTTCATACACAACCCTGCTACTGCCTCCTGTGTTCTTCCAGGTGGGTTCTTGCTTCCAGATTTGATTTCAAGTCAGCTTGTTGTCTGAGTCACAGCAAACTGTCCAGTCACCCTGAATGCCTATGAAATGTCTCATTCTGCAGAGGGAAGTCTGGCTCTCTGCTCTTCCCAACAGTTTCTATAGCCTTTTGCCCATTATCCCTGTTTTTCCTTCTCTCCCGGGAGCAGGGTGAAGAAAAAGAGTACAGGAAGGGGCAACAGGATCAGGAAGGAGCCCCAGCGGACAAAGCAGAAGATAGTTCCTTCCCTGGAGAGCTCCTTCCAGACCCTATCACTCTTAAGGAGCGTAACACAAAAAATTAAGGAAATAGCTACTGTTTTTTACAGCACAGGACAACATGAGAAGAGGTGCTTCAAGGAGCAAGAATGCTTTCCCAGAATTACTGTTCTGCTGTCAGGTATTACAGCTGACAGGGAAATGCAGGCTAGGGCACTGGTGATCGGAAAAAATTACTGAGTCACTGGATTTGGTTGCTTTCTTGGCTTTTGTGGAGCAGGAGGGAGTGGTAACTGAAAATAGTAATCTTGCACTCTGCACCCGTGGCTGCTGTGTTGCCCGACCTTTCTCTGGGCTAACAGTCTCTCCCTGCGCCACTTCTTTGCTTAAAGGCTTGGTACAACCTGGCCCTGTAGCAGTGAAATGCAATTTCACAGTCTGCTTCACAATCAGCTGTATTCCAGGATGCATTAGAAATTGCTTCTCCTGTACCCACACAGGGCACACACAGAACAGTGAAGGGAAACACGTTGGTTCCTGCAGGGCAATTAGCCGAATCTGAGGCATTAGTGGTGGGTTTGTGATGGCATTTCCCAAGCAGCTGTGCCAAACCACTGGTGTGGGTTGCAGCAGCTTTCACTTGCGCTCGTTATGCAGGCTGTATAATAAATGACAGTGCCATAGCGGGCACCACACTTAAAATGTTACCAATTGCAGCTCTTGAGTCCAGAGGAGCATATAAAAGATGCATGCTTGCCTTCAAAAATAAACCACTACTGTAACTGACTTAATGACTTCGGCCTATCATTCTTGTAGTTATTTCTGGATCCTCTAACCTTTTGGGTTTGCTTCTATTGCTTTCAGTGAAAAAGATTTTATTTTCAATTTTTGTGTTGGAGAAAAAATGAAATGCAACAGCAGTTTCTGAATTAAGCAGAAATAAGCTCCCCAAGCCAGAGAGCTGGCTCACGTTAATAGGTGAGAAATACCAGTGAGAAAACCCTGTACTGGCTTGAAGAAATACAGGACAGAAATGAACCACTGAAAAAGAGAAGATGGAGTGCTTTGTGAAAAGTTGTAAGAGCCTTAAGTTCAGATAAAAAAAAAATCAGGAATATTTATCCAGAAACTTTTTTGTTTGATTGTTATTTTAAAGCCAAGCAGGCTACTACTCGGTTGCGTTTCCATAGCTATGTCTCAGCTCAGGGTCAGGTGAACAATGTGGCAGTCTCAGCCTTGACCATCCTGTGGGCTGCTTTCTAGCACTCGTGCCTATGGTCATCCACAAAAAAATGAAAAATTTGTGGTGTTGGGCTGTGGCTGGAACAGCATTTGGACCTGGGAAACCCCTGTGGAATACTGCAGTATATAGTAACAGGGATGTACTCAAACATTACTTGAATCTGCCAGCTAAAGGGAGAACTGGACATCCTGCCTTTCTGGCATAAATTCTCTATCACAATTTTCTTTCCCTGATCTTGCCTGCGTACTTTTGGAACACGCTTCCTCACCGAGTACTCAATTCTCAGGTTATTAACCACAAACATGCATTTGAAGACTTTGGCTTTTCTTAACTTTTCTTTCAGAAGGAGAAAGGTTGAGAAGGCATACGCTGATATTACAGGGAGAGAATGAGGGAGGTGTGGCCAACTGTTTTATTTACGTTGTCAGTGGGATAACATATTTTAATCTGGAGGCGACTGATAGTTGTCTGTGCATGTACTTTTAAGGGACTGTTACAGATTCATATTCTTCTTTTATGAACTGTGTTATAAAGGTTTCATAGGGTTCAAGAAGACATAGGTCACTGCTCCCACCTCCCATCTTCCTCTCTTATGACTGTCAGCTGCACTGTCTTGCTACTGTTTCCTGGACTCCTATGAGAGTCAATTTTTGCCAAAATGGCAGAAAAAGACCCACACTGTTTTGTTGGGATAGTTTTCTGCCATTCTTGCAAAGTAAATCAGCTTAGCAAAGGTTCCAGCAAGCACCAGGGCCAATGGATGGGAGGTGGAAGAAAGCACTGTGAGATACCTTCGCCTTCTGCCAGCAGCCAGCTCATGTCAGCTCTGCAGTATGTGAAATTTTACCTTAAATCAATAGATACATAATATTTACTTTAAAAAAGAAAACATGATAAGTTTTATCAGTTTTCAGCATCTACAATAAACTGTAATAAATCAGTGCTTGAGCCTAATCTAATATGAATTAAAAAACTATTCTGGTTATATAATTGTCTCTCAAAAACCACAGGAAATTAAAAATGTAGCTTTACAAGGCAGATGAAAAGCTTTCAAATAATCATAGAGCACAAGATGGGAGGTCCATTGTTAGACAAGGTATTTGCTAGAAAGGACGAGAAACTGTAAATGCTATTTAAAAATAAAATCACAGTGACCTGGAAAAGCAAGCACTACAAAGGATTTCTTGAAATGTGCTGACTCTCAAGCAAGACTGGTAGCACCTAAATTGAATAGGATGGTTTCATAATAGATTATTTTTGTGTTGGTGAGCTGCTCTTCTACTATCTGAAAAACTGCTCTCCGTTCAGTCCTTTGTATTTCTGTTTTGCCCTGCCTCGCCTAGGAACATACTACAGACAATCACTGCCTCTTGGGAAAGCCTATTCAAATTCCCTCGCTGGAGAAATAAGCCTTTTCTTTAAAGAGATCATCCATTCAATAAAGCTTATGGCTTTTGATGGCTACAAATCCTGTTTTGCACATGGCATTTTTGGTCTACAGTGGGTTTCTTTGCATATGCAGAGCTTGTATCACGTGCATCTCAAGACATACTCTTCTTTCCTCTTCCCTGACCATAAAAGAACACAGTAGGATTTTACTTCTGATGTAATCTCTTAAAAAATGTAAAATCAAAATAAAGCCAAGTTTTAATTATTTACATTCACTTAAACAAATATTTGATTTTCTATAATATTAAGACACAGATAATTGTACAACTTGGAAAAAAGAAAACTTCCTATGTTATTAGTTCAGCAAAGAGCTCAAATATTTGCTTAATATATGTCCATATGCTGTTCTGTTGAGCTCAGTGACAGAGCAGGAAGAGGATAAGGGGCAATCCAAAGGCCAGGGTACCTGCTGTAAACCTCAGAAGAGCACAGCACTTCTCTGCTCTGACATAGATTTCTTCTGTGACCTTGGGCAAACCCCTTGAATTTGGAACTAACAAACCAGACAAATGATGCCTGGACACTGATGTGCTGTCCTTAAGCCCCCCATCTTGCTCCTCAGGGACCCAGAATGCATTACTCTGTCAGATCCAAAGCCCACCCTGCCCTCAGTCCGTGACAGTTGTTAATACCAGATACTTCAGAAGAAAGCTTAAGTTACCCTGCTTACCTGTAGCTTGGTGTAATTGATATGTTGAAGCCTCCATATCCATACAAGAAGGCGGGATGAGAACCATCCAATTTAATTCCTTTCTTGTGAATAATAAACATTGGGATCTTAGTACCATCTTTGCTAGGGTAGAAAACCTAAGACAAGAGAAAAAGAAATCTGAAATGCTGTTATTGTTGTATCTCTCCACAACTGCTGTTAACAAGAATCAGAGGTGATCATTTCCATGGTGTCCAACGCATAGAACTTTCAAAGTGATCTGCACCAATTGCCCAGGTCAGATTCAGTAATGGCCATCACCTGCTTGGTTGCTTAATAGCTCTGGAAAATGTATCAAAAATGAGACAATACAAAGGGTATGACCCTATCAATTTTACGTATCTTATCCATCAATTCTACATACAAGGGAGTTTAAGAAAATGCTACAAAACCAATACAATTCTCTGCAAAGGAAGACTGACATTGTGAAAATGCAAGAACTGCATGGTCCATCATATATGAAAGTAGCAAAGACTGAGCTGGCAAGGAGAATGAACAGAACTAAAATCAGATTTCCAATCTAAAATTGTAATTTAAAAAATTTTCCATTTTTTAAAAATTCAAAATTTCAGACGCTAGAGAAGAGTGGACAGTGAATACTAAGAAACTCATGGTTGGATGGTGACTTAGCGAGACCGCACTAAACATTATATTGTTTTGGATAACAGAGAGCTATGTTACTACCAAATAAATATATAAAACTCTCTGAAGATCTGGTCTTGTACAGCTGAAATCAGAGAATTCCTTTATAGCAGTTGATGCAGCAGTCTTTGGTTGTAAAAACATAAATTTAATCACAAGCAGAAGGCCAAAGATATTTAAGAAGTCAGAGTATTTTGGGTTTAGTATTAATACACTGGCATTAATAACATTTCTTGACAGAGTCACTCCACACATCAGATTCATGTCAAAAGAGCAGACTTTGAATAGCTGAAGACACTGTTTCTTACTCAGCCTTGTGAAAGCAAAAAGCTGCAGCATGAATTCACCAAAGCAAGTGTGTATCCAGCAAAAGTGGACTAAGCATTGGTCAAGTCCTTCTAGGTTGTCTCAATGACCACTCCACCTCATCAGGGTGGTAACATAAGTCATGAGAGAAACTTTTTGAGCATTCGGTGCATTTTCAGGCATTACCTAGCAGCTAAAACCTGGAGCCCTAACACTGCAGAACCCCTAAGTCCATGCAGCAAGACATGGGAAATCAGCTCCCAAAACACCAATAATCCATGTAGCACATGCTTTGATATGTCTATTACTGCCACAGCACTGTGTGAACTTAAAAGCTAAATTCCATATATGCAAACATAGACTGTAATTGCTTAACACAGTTCCCGTATCTTGTTGTTTTGATGCATGTATCTGCCTGCATGCTCTAATTTAGGATCCAGCGTGTCTTATTTTGCCAGTCAAGCAAAAACATGTGGGTGTGAATGCAGTCTACTGCTTGTCATAAAGTTCTGGTTGACTACTTTTCATTGCTTTGGTTTTAGCATCATTATTTGCAGCTTCTAGTCCAATTAGAATAAAGAAGTAAGTGAAGAATGCCATTCTTATAATTTTGTTGTTTGTTTACAACCTCTGTGCTTTTAAAGGAAATAGACCTACCAGACTTTATAAAGCACACGAACAGGACCTATTTTTATAGCACACGAATCTCAACAGTAATATGACCTTGTGCAACACATTTATTCTGAGCAATGCGAAACATGCAAATCCACATGGCATGTTGAAAACAAAATAGTCACATTTAATTTTAGTATAATCACTGCTATGGAAATGTGAGAAATTTCAAATGAAACAGTATCTACTACTGAAGACTTCAACAAAACCTGTAGACATATTCCAAATAAAGTTCAGTTCCTAGCAGATGGAAAAATTCAGAACAAAAGCCTGAAGGCATTTTTACACAGATTAAATCACTGTTTCCAACTACTGCCACAACTATATCTTAACTGACAAAGTGGTCATCAGAACTCCCTGCAGTAGAATACAAAGGATTTTCATTTTTAGCGTTTAGCTGAATACTATAAACAAATAAACTATCTGATGGACAGAAGAACTACTGAGGCTGGTGATGAGGAGTTACAGAGAGACTCCTCTCTAAAATGCTATCCAGCAATTCCAGTTGCTGCTGGCAATTCACACACACCTGGCCCTCCTATGTTTCCAGTCACTTATTGCTGTTGGCCAGTCCTTTCCCAATGATTAAAGGATGCCATTAATTTTCCTACTTCTTTCTGCACAAGGGGATTTTTTTTTAAACAGCTCTCTGAAAACTGTCTTCAGTAGGGCTTTTATCATCATCAGTTAAGATTAAATAACACACCATTAAATGAAAACTCAACCAAAGAAAAGATGCACGTCAAGGTGACATTTGCAATTTTCACTCCTATCTTTGCTAAAATAACGATTACCTCTCCCTCCAAGATGAGCAAACAGGAGGGGGCTGGGGGGTGGAAATCAATTCAGTGAGACACCGAGATACTTCTCCAAATAGACTATTTTCAACAACTGATTCAATCTCACCTTTAAATAAGGTGTTATCTCTGAAGCAAGTCCAATGGCTTATTCATGTAACCAATAAAGGGACGTGCTTCTATCTCCAAGATTAAGGTAAACTGGAAAGGGCAAGCCCTAAATAGAAGAATTTCCCATGATGGTATTTCATGCCTAATTTTAGACACTGTCAGCTTTTACGTGAGTAAATGCTCATAAAAGGGTACTACTGTTTTCTGCTTTATCGCAGCTAGGAGTGATCCACTTGTATTGGCCACATTATATTACTCGTTGCTCATATATTTTCAAATAAAGACTCTCATACCTCTACAGCCATTAGCACATCTAAGAAGAGGACAAATTAGCATAGTGATTTTGGAGGGAAAAGGATTGGGGACAATGCTTCAGACATACTGTTATGAATGATGAAACTCATCATTCAAGGAGGGACACGCTAAAAATAAATATTTTCAGCCTCTAGGAATGCACCAGCAATGCTGTGTGGCTGACAGGGCACTCCTTCTGCAGGCAACCCTTCGTGCTATTCTAGGACCGTAACGCTGGAGCAGGACAGCAGTCCCAAAATAGTTGTAGCTAACTCCAGCTCGCACTAATGCCCCTATCTGTCACACGGCAGAGGGGTCTCCGTGCCAGAAAGAAATCACTTTCAATTCAGATGCTGGAACCTGAGGCATAAATTTGTAGCCCCTATTCTTTTTACTATGACCCAGGGAGAAAGCAAGACTGTTCACACTATTACTCCTTACTATAAACTATGTGAAGATTAAGCTATATAAGATACATAATCTTGGCCATTCTTCTTTAGTGCATACATATATATTTATACAGTGTTGGGTTTGTTTGTTTGTTTTAAACTTGGCATTTGAAAGCAATTTACACTCCATTTTCACATAAAAAGACCATGGACGTTTACTTCCAAGACAGTAAACTGGAAGAAAACTTACAGAGTAAGTTTTACAAGTAAAAACAGTTAATGACTCTGTGATAGGATTTGTAAATTTACTTAGGAGTTAAGTAGGATAAAAAAGTTCAGCACATTCACTTCTGGGGAGGTCTTTGTCCTCCTAATTACGATTTGCTTCAAATGTGCTGTATTTATGTTAAGTGAATCTTCACTTTGGGAAGAGATGAACAATCAGCCAACACTGGAGAGACAGACCTTAATTCCGAAAGACTCTAAGATTATCCACTTCTGCCTCTGCAGTGACAAGAAGCATCCTGTCTACCTCAAGTCACCAGGAGGCAAAAGTAAGTATTTTAGCTTTTGAAAAGCTAAAAGGGTTTGAAAGAGAGAGACTGAAGACAAAGTTTTTCTTTCCTTTGTCTATAGATATAATCTAGCCAGACACTGAGACTTACACATAGAATTAAAAATTGTTTTGGCAATGATCCACTATGCACTTATCTTGTGAGTAAATACGGAATCAGTATATCTGGATATTAAAGGAGGTGATATAATCATCACAACAAATAAAGAAATAAAACTAACCTGCCTAAATACTCACATTATGCCACATAATTAAAAATACCTAAAACTACTGAAATTGAATAGAAACTTTCATTTTTACTCAGCAATTTGTGAGCAGTTTCACTTTTTCTCACTTTCAGAAATGTCTTCTCTGTTTATATATGATATATATATAGATATAAAGATATCTATATAGAGATTAAAAGATGTATGTAATTACAACTGTTTTGGGGGAAAAAAGTGCATGCACGCCTGAAATCATCTTACTTTTACAAAACCAAAAGTCCTTCTAAGCAAAAAAACAACCCCAAACTTGTACAGATAATAATCTTATCCAATCAGGTGTAATGCATGTATTTTTAAGCTGTGAACAATATCTGAATGCCTAGAAACCTTTTATAATTTTTTATGACTCACTCATTAAAATCCAAGTATTTAGCTTGACTTTTCAGAAAGAATTATTTCCTGCAGATAATACATGAATTTTATATATAAAAAGAAACTTTGACTTCTGGGACACAAAAATACCCTCTAAGTCACAGTAGGCTAATTATTCTTAGAAAGCCACTAGTGATTCCAAAAATGTCTCTCTCAACCTCTCTGTCAAGATTAGGTACTACATACCAGAGATACCAATTCTTTCCATGTCTTTGTGTGCTTGATCAAAACCAGGTAAGAGTTACACATATCATCAGATTGACATCCATTGTGTGAAATGCCAAAGAATTTTACAAAGAGCAACTAAAAAGGTAGGTCATGCCAGAATACTCCTTATTAAAAATGCACGTTCAATAATTTAAGTTAAATAACACCAAGACAATGCCTTTAAAATTAGTTTTATTCCAATGTCTTCTGTATTAGTTTTACTGAGATAATTCCTTTTCATGTGAAACAAATACAGGATGTAGCAGTCTTGTGAAATTCAGCAATTGTTTTCTGCTTCTAGGTAAGAGCAGCTGCCCTCGCACACGGCTGCTGCGATGCCACTTGGCAGCAGCCACCGCAAAGCTACAGGCAGCGCCAGAGAAGCACAGCTCCCCGTGGAGTCCCCGCAGACACAGGCAGGAGTGAAGCACACAGGGCTGTGTTGAGCAGTCCACCAAAGGGATCGACTACTTCAGTTTTTATTTCCTGGAACTGCGTTTCAAGCATCCAGTTTCACATCAAGTATTTTCTTTATTAAGTGTGAAATGAAGATTTCTCATCACACTTATACCAACATTCGTGTTTTGAGATTTGGGGAGGAATTCATAGTAAATCACTTAGTGCCACTCATATTTTTCCAAGCATCACAAATGCTTCGTGAGAGGCTCATCAGTTTAAAAATCCCCCACAACTTTCTTTGAAAGATGACTGGAAGAGTGAACTTAAGGGAGCAGTCCCTGGAGAAAGTTTTCTTACACAGAGGGAGGCATCAGAGTGTTCAAACCTGTATTTGGATACAGAGATAATAGCACCTGAGGCTGAACAATGCTACACAGCAACACCTCCCGCTGACAAGTCCTAATAATAGCTGCTACTCAGTGCTTCAGAAAGGCAAGTCACAAAGACCCTGCCTTCACACCAGCAAGTCTGAACACTTCAGCATCATCAGGCAGGGAGAAAACCTCTCCTGGAGATGCCAGCACAGAAATCTCATTGATTCAAACAGAATCATGCGCTGCCCTGCACACCATCTCCCCACAGCCCGTTCAAGTCCCTGATCGCCTCTGACCTTACAAAAAACCCTGATACTAGTCTGGGGCTAAAGACTATGTAGCACATCGCAAGCAAAATGCCTTACTTGTTGCAGCAGTGGCACGGACCCAAGTATAAGACCACTAGTGGCCCCATAGACAGCTCTGGCAGCCAGCCAACGGCCACTGTACGAGTAGCTCTTACTGACCACTGGTTCTTGTATTCCTATGTACAGGATGAACCAGAAAGTCAGGAGGAGTCATAGAGAACTGTTACCACTACACAGAAAATCCACAGCATCTGAGGTTTCCTTTCTTCAGAGGGGAATCCTCATCAATCTTCTTTAAGCTTCTTAAATTAGCTTCAAAGCAATTCTGTGTGGGTTGCAAAGCTTAATACAGAACTGGACAGGGGCCAAAGCAACTCAGTAGGATAAAAATTCATGCAGGTAAAACCCAGAAAGAAGAACATCCACTACAGACATTTGCAAAAGCACTATGAAAATAATCAAGAAACCTTTTAGAAGAAATTGTTTCACCACCCACCCACCGGGACAAAAAGCAGCCTCATGCTGACAGAGGCAAAGTGCCAGGAGATGGTCTTTTAGAAGAAATGCCTACTTGCTAAGTCCAGCTGCCTTGCTGCAAATGACTGCAGGGAGGTATCTCACAGGGTGGTGGGAGGAGGGAAAGGAAGGCAAAAGAGAAACACAGCTGAAAGTTCAAAAACAGTGCAGTACCGCCATGGCAGAAATTGCTTTTAAATCATACTTTTCTAGATTAGTTAAAAGGCAGTATTCCCTTTACACAAAACTTTAATGGTAAATGGGATCCAATGATCTCTACTCCACTTTTGCCACCTAGAGACCTCTTGCCTCTTCTCTAAATGTTTATCCTCTGTCTCTTTCAGTGTGATCTCAGAGCTTCCTGGAGCAGAATAATTAGCATCTGCCATGTACACTTATTCCTTTTCTTTCATCAGTTTGCCTTACAGAAAGCTTAGTGTACAGTGTAGAGACAGACAAATATCAGATACCACATTTACCTTTTGAGCTAAATACACATTGTACATGTTAAACAGAAAAAAGTCGCAGGGATGAAGTTACAGTCTCTTTCTTGAACTACCTCTGTGCTTACACATTCAAGAAATATATTACTATAAAGTAGTATAGCATGAGATAAACAAAGGGCTGTCTCATTGGAGTAGCACACTGTTATAAATAAAAACATAAGTAACAGCTGCTGGCTAGTGCAATTTCTTTCATTAAATCAAGCTTTATTTCATTGAGAAAATTGCTCTGACACGAGACAACTCACTGTATTAGTGTGGAGGCATTAGAAAGCAAACAGCACTCATCTTTACCATGCTGGAAATCAGTTCAAATTTTAGTGATAAACACTGTAAAAATAAAAATGTAGAGGCAACTTACTATGAGGTAAGCAAGGGGGAGAACTTACCTTATGCAAACTACTCCACAATAACTATTCTTATTTATGCTTTTACGCTGTGCTAGGTGCACACATCTAGTTCAACATGCTGAGAAACTGTTTGAGTGAATATCTCTAACTGGTTAATTCAGCTTTTCTCTTTCTGACTCCACCTTGCTTAAAACTTGCTTGTTACCTCAACACAGGCCCACTGTTGAGCTTTTACAAGCTTCAAAGAGATGACACAACCCCTGTTGGTTTTTCTCCCTAAAGCTGGGGCACCTACACGGTTTAGGGTACTCAAATTTCACCTGTAAACCTGTATCCAAAATTTCTTGCACAGAACAAATTCAATCTTGATACTGGTGACATCAAGTGCCCAGCTTGTCTCAAAGTCCCAAGAGGACCCACATATTCCACTTTCATTGCCAAGCAGCTTTATTTATGACTTTCAATAGCTGGATAATTTCAGAGCACTCTGCTCTCTCTTCCTTAGAGAAATCCTATCATGTTTATAGATGTTGAGTTAGCTACCCAAAACCAGAGGTGCTATAAATCACTAAACACCTACAAATATTTTCCATGTGGCTAGTACATTATTGAAAAAAAATAGCGGATTCTCTTTATTCCTACTTTTTGGTTTGAAAAGAAACAGAGATCATTTACACCGGACAATGCATATTTCAAAGTCAGTCCCAGATCACTTATCCTGTGAATATTTAGTCTGAAAAACTTACTGAAACAAACAGGTCACTTAAAAGTATTGTGAAGCACTTCCTCAAATTACAGCTACAAATACTTTAATTTCTGAGATTTAAGCTTGAATTTAAAGTTACCCATTTGTGCCCCTACATGATTAAAAAAAAAATAAAATGGCAGCAGAAGAAAAAAAAATTCCCTTGAGGATGGTCAGGGATAAACTAAAGTCCTAGAAAATATTTCGGGTGCAATCTTAGAATAAAATAATTCTAAGGATTAGATTTCACCAGTTGTGTCTTGGTGACCACCTCCCTGCTGTGGAAACAATACTTTGGGCTCATCTATTGTTTTCAGATTTGCAGTACTCATTGTACATAAAGAAAAATCACCCAGCGAGTAGCAAGAAGTAGAAGAGAATTATGAGAGTAAGTTTTTGTGACGCTGTTGTAACAATACTTAGGGGAAAAAAAATAAACCAGAACTAGTATAAAACAATCTGACAAAAAATTTCACTTAGTGCAATTTCCAGACAGACATCATAACCAAGACTTTAAAGGTACTTCATAACAGGAACACCAAGAAATTCGCTGATGCATCCCTATAGTACTGTTGGAACAAGGAGGAGAAAAACGAACAACAAAAGAGGAATGCCTTTGTTTTACAGCCGTAAGACTAAGGACAGCTTGCAGCAATCTTTTCCTTTCTAGGGGAAAATGAAAACAAAGACAGCAAAATTCAACAAACATATCAGAGTCATGAGGAATTAACTACTAATAAATCAACAGATCAAAGGTCTAACAATATCAAAACAACTTCAGTTCAAAAAACACCGGTAAGTAGAAGGAACAAGTCAGGGATGTTCCTATTGGCAAGAGTCCCTGATTTTAGGCATTCAACCATTACTCTTTGAAGCTTTTCTGCATCTTGCCTATTTTCAGCCATTAGCAGTGATAACTGTGCACTATTACTTTCAAAAATAATTGACAAATTGGCTGAAAAGTAAGCAGTTCAGAGAGCTGTCAGGGAGAATTTATGTAGCAATTTTTCCCTGTCCGTGAGAACAGCACACTAAAACTAAGGAAATCATTTATTTCTTTCTATCATTCATCTACGCAGTTGAAAAACTAGTTACTATGAATAATAATGACATTTCTAGGAGGCTTCCCTTGTCCCATAAATTTCCTGGGAGATGTCTCAAGGACAGAGCAGAAATAATTAATCTAAAGAAAGATGATATTCTATCAGTACCTCTGGACAGTGTTGATAAAATCAAATCAACTGCTAAATGAAGATGCAAACTAGATTACCCGTAATAAAATTGTGCACTGATGAATTTGTACTGGATCATAGGCAGACAAAAGCTCACAGAAAAAAACTCCCATAATTAGTGACTGAAATGTTTCTGGATGGAAATAGAACTGCCGCCTCCCTTCATTTTCCTTGGCAAAAAGCATTCTTTCAGAATGCCCCAAGATTTCATAACTTCTAAATTTTTACTACTTCTGATCTTATACTGAGGAACAAGAGAGGAGTCTCCTGAATGATCCCAATGATGTGAGTGTTCCACATACACAAGCTGACAACTGCATCTCTGCACACTTACTGAAGCACTTTGTGTTAGTCTGTCCTATCTCTTCACCAGCGAATGGCAATTTTGGAAAAAACCCGCCCCAAAATGCCAAACCTGTCTAGATAAAAAAACTACTGACTAAGAAGCTTTTTTAGCTCTGTCTTACATGTCATTAGTGCAAATCTTTTCTGTTTGGTATAAACAGAGGCTATGTGTTTGAAAGCATCCAGCAACACCAACAAATTATTAAGAGGTTTGAGTGTGCCACAGAACACTGATAAAAGATAAGCCTTTGAGAAGTTCTCCAAAAACCCCTCACTTCTATTTAGTAAAAATTATTTTCTCAGTACAAACTGAACTGCTCATAACTATTAGACGATCATCTTGGTTAATACGCATAATTTCTAAGGTAATCACATTCACAGTGAAAGCAAGAGTCATAGTTTTAGTTTACAAGATATGCTATCATTTGCTTCCCTTTTTTCCTTAAAATTGCGGAATCTGCTCCAAGCAGTGGCCACACAACCTCATTTACTCTGCAGAGGCTGCTAGGTTATGAACAACTTGGCTACACTAAGCCTGAATCAAGTCTATGTAAGATCTCACCAACATCTGAAATTGCTATTTTCCATTGATATTCACCACTCTCAACTCTATTAATCTGTTTTCCACCAGTGATGAATGTTAATTAACAACAACGATAAAAAAATCCTAATCTACCAAGCAGTTTTGGCCCTGGGTGAAGAGAGCAAGTAGAATTTTATTGGGCTGCTGTGATATATATTAGAAGTTTATCTGCATTTTTCATTAGTTTTAAATATTACCAATTATAATTTTTGTCTCCTGTATGTAGTTAATACATAGTTATCGTTATTAATCTTCCAAATGTATAATTTATTTCTCTGCCCTGCTTTCTAGCTGTGGTTGAAGGACCCGGGGATGGCCTGCATTTGTACACTACCCAGCACACTGGCGAATGGGACTAAGACTCCCAAGCGCTGCGATAACATGAGTGAATAAAGGAGTAACAACCTTCTATTTTCTTCTCTACAGGCTGCTGTACTACCTTAAACATCCTTGCACCAGCTGTACGCCAAGCCTAATAAAAGACTGCATAAACTAGTTACCAACTTGTGTGCTCGGAGGCCTGCAGCTCTGAAACACAAACCTCCCAGCTCTGCCAGAGCCGTTTCTATTCTGAAAACACCTCAGTTCCCTGGTAGCCCACAGGGACACCATTCGGAATGAGAGATGCATCCACTGTAAAGTATTTAAATAGAATAAGGAGCTGCGGCGAAGCTTAATTGCTAACAGGAAACAGTGAGATGCTGCAGAAAAGAGGGGACAAGGGAGTGCTTTTTGGAAGGAGAAACAAACAGAAGGCAAAACTACCTGAAAAAGCAAAATGCAATCCAGTAAGGCCAGAAATGCAACGGACTATACTCCGACAGGCTCAGTCAACTACAGGATAGGGACCAACTGACCAAAAAAAATAATTCAGAAAAGTACCTTGGAGTTAGAGTAGATGCCAAACTGAACTTGAACAAACGCTGAATTGTTAGGGAAAAGGAAAACTCCAGACTGGGACATATAATCCAAAGTATCACCCGCAAGAGCTATGAAGTAATGCTTTCTGCTGTATTCAACACTTGCAAAGCCTCAGCTAGAGTGCTGTGTTCAGTTTAAACCATGGCACATCACATGCTGCCCATCTAAAGAGATTCCAGGGAAAGAAAAATAGAGGGATAGGAGACCCAGAAAATATAATTCACTAGAAAAACTGAACAAGAGTGCAGTGTTTTTTGTTTTTTTATGTCTAAAGATAAACTAGCCTTGGTAGCCACAATGGCCAGCTCTGGGACACAGGTACCTGACCACGCTGCCACCACCTCCAAACACATTCAGTCACTGTAGTTCTTCCCTTTCCCAGTTCTTTGGATATTACAGCAGCTCTGCCACAGGTTTTTCTGTTCTACAACTGCAACATCACCTGCTGGGCAGTAACAGCTGGTTTCTCTCTTCTCACAGAACAAGCCAGTATCCTGCCTCTTGGACTGCAATGGATTAGATGATCTTTTGAGATTGCTTTTGTTTTATACGATTTCAAGAAGAGAGGCTTCAAAAGTAGAAGTGGAGAAGACAAAGGGACTGAAAGAGAACAAGTGCCTCCCTTCTCCCTTTCACAAAACCATAATTGTTTGAGAAGTGCAAAGGCCATCCAGGGAGTTCACATATATAATAAAATTTACACGAACAACTGGTGAGAATAGAGATTCATTCAAAAATCCACCACTTGCATTGAGAATCTGTACTAGTTAAATTTCAGGAAATGGTTTAAGTTTTTAAATATTAAAAAAGCAAATGTCAAAAACAAAAGGAAAATATTTTTAAACTTGTCCATATATGTATTACAGATGTGTAAACACCTATAAACAGAATGTACAATATTTTATTCTCAAGTAGCATGGGTTTCACTAACAAGTAACCAACTATAATTACTATTGTTCTGCAATTTAAAAACCACCCCGTGGCAGACACAGATACATACCTGTGTGTATAACTCTTAGTATATTTAAGTCCCCTTCTTTGGAAACCTAATGACTGTCAACAGACTTCATGACACTGCTAGCACAATACTGAAAAAGACAACCAGAAGATTCTGGTTGTCTTGGTGGCCTGGTAAAGGAATTCAATGTGTTTCCCTGCTAGATTGATGGCTCGAATGATGACCAACAACTGCAATCGTCTTTTGCCAGCTGTGTGAACAAAACCGATGTTCATGGTCCCAGAGTGATCTGTCCTCAATGCAGCATTATCACCAGAATTTAACACCCTCCTGGGTAGGGCCCACAAGGCAAAGTAACGGGTGAGCAGACGGACAGAAAAATTCCCACACTTGTAGAGGACCGCTCTCATTCTGAACAATGCTGGCACACCGAAGCTTGACATTTAGCCTCAACAAAGGCACAGAGAAAAGAAAACTGGTAGCTACCACTTCTTTCTCTCAGCAGAGGGTTATATATGCAGTTCTTAGTGTGTTGAAATTTTCCATTTTTGTTACTGGTTGGTCTGAGCAAGAATTGAACAGCCACAAAGCAGCTTTGGAGCTGTTTTTTGTGGAAGCATCCTGCGTGTCTGATCCTCCACCACTGATGGAATTGGCTGTTCAATCTGACCTACACAAGACATACAAACACCATACTAATCAAAAAATAGGGGTTTGTCAGCATTAATACTATCAAAAATATTGGGAGCTTTTTATCAATGCTTAAGTTTTATGAACTGCTACTCGTGTAAGACTTTAATAACTAGCTTAAGTTGTCATACCACATCTGAAGACTCAACTCAGATTCAGCAAAAAGAAAAGTAGCAAACCACTGCCATTAGAACAGCAAACCATCAAAAGTGCAACACCTCATCAATGTGCAACCATGGACAAATTTCATTCTGAATGTTTCTGCTTCTGTCGAATAAAGCTAATAATACTCACTACTTTTGAGAAATAACACTGATATGCTTATACAAAAAGGAAAAGTTGAAAGAAGATTCCCACTGAGAATCATTAAATAGAATTCTTACTTATCTTGTAAGGGAGTTAATTAAAATACTAATGTGTTCATAGTTAATTACTAGAGGTGAGATCAATCATGGGAGTGAATATGAAAGCTGGAGAAAAAAGAGAAGGCAAAAAGTCTTCAGTGATTTCTTTAGAAAGAAGACAATAAATGAGCATTTTCACTCTGACAATATTCTCATTTTAATCTCTGTATCAGCAAAGAATCTATCTACTGAGATTCCTGAGGGTTTAAAAACACATGTTCATTTAAGGTGTCCAAGCAAATGACATTTTATATCACTTTTTCCTGATGGTAAAATGTATTTAGCCATTTATAGTAAAAAATCAAAACTATTTTTTATTCACAATTAGCAATGCAATCATTTAAGACCTGGGAGGCTGTTAAACAATCCTTTAAGCTCTTGTTTAAAACTCCTGTGTGTAAAAAGGATTTCTCTACACTACGTTCAATGGTTACAGCTCTGTTTTAATCTATGTTTTTCACCTTGTTTTTTAAGAAATTCTGAGAGAGAAATGAAACACAGAATGCGGCTTAGGATAACACCGACTAACATCTCTCTCCCTTAGAAAAGTGGAAAATCACTACAAGCTCAAATAGAAGTTCTACTGGTAAGGCATAAGAATAATATTTCACAATGAATTTTAGTTAAACTATTAAGCAATCACTTCACTTGCACACTTAAAACAAGTGAATGTTTTTATAACGTCTTGAGTATGAAGGTTCTACAGAGTAACATTTTAAGAAACTCTCAATTCCCTACACACTTAGCAGAAAAAGAAACAATCTAATATTAAAAGCTTGGAACTAGTGAATCACAAAGTCTATATGACGATTCAAATGAACACAGGGACTGGTATTTTTATATTATCCCTTCACACTGTGTGGTCTGGTATTGTGCTAATTCTTCATAAGAGCAGTTGTGTACTCCTCCATCCCAAACCACATTTCCATTGTTCTGCATTCTGCTGAACAAAAGCTCCCAACATCCTAAACTCCGCAGCAATCCTCTGTGGTATGCAATAAGGGGATAAAGCAATCCCAGACATTTAGACCTTAAAACAGAATTGGAACTGGATTGGTGAAGAAAGCAATGTAAAATCCTATCGCTTCATCCTCTTACTTGGATATGGGGACCTGGTTCCTACTCCAGACACTCTGGGAATATAATGGTCTGCCAGAATTACTAGTGTGAATTATCTGAAGTGGACTGGATGGGGCTGCGTAAATATAATGGGTGTAGAGCCAACTGCTACTTCTCTGCTCAGGCGTAAGGATTTCAAAGTTCAAGAGCACGTGAGGTCATTATGGGAAATCCTTCACTTCATACTCTTCTAGACAGAAAGTCCTTCTCGCTGACAATTTCCCCCCCTTACAATGGAGTGTACCGTGGCTGCAAACATGTAATATATTTAATATACAACCTCTTGGTTTTCAAGAAATACAGGGCCTTAAAATTAGAGGACTACATTTGCAGTTAAATGTTCCTTCACTGACCTGCAATTAGAAGAGGTAATGGCAGATTAAAGTCATGTTTGTAACAGCCACACACCAAGGGTGTAAGATGCTAAATTCACATCGGCAAACAGCCAGTACCACCACAGTTGTCACTGCGATTTTGCTGATGTCCTCCACAGTGAGACTGTTGTCTTGGTGCCAAAACCACAGCTATTGCCAAAACACTGGCAGAGATCAGAGCTGAAGACTTCAGTCTTCTTCATGGGAGCTCTGACGGAAACAGCTCAAAGCTCACTTCTCCCCTGTAAGATGGCAGGTCTCTGCCACACTGTGGCAAGCACTAAAAATAGGGCATTTCTCCACATTCTGCCCCTCCTGCCAATATTTCTTCTATTTCCTCCTCACTGCAATATGGAATCACAAGGAATTAAAAGGAATGAAATAGAAACAAAAAACAATAAGCAACTTGTTTCCCCCAAGTATTAATTCTACCCTCCCATCCCATGAGATCAAGGTAGGATTCAAATCCCAAATACTGTTAGAAGCAAGAAAGTCGAGCTCCTCAAAAATCAAACCCCTTTGGGCTGTGCTGGATTCTCAGGAGGGGGAAGAAAATAACTTAGTGCCCTGAAGAAAAGCGAAGAATTCTTTGTCTCTGCTCAGAATCAATGTAAAAAGTGCATGCTTCTCTTCTCTGGTATGAGAGTGCTTTTACTCAACAGATAAATTCAGAGCTGCTGAATTTCTCTCCGAACTCCAGTGATCTATTCATATATACTTAGATAAGGGAAAGAAACAACAGTAAAACCATCTCTGTATCCACAGTGAGAAAACAGTGATAATATCAACTCTTGGATTGCTAAGCAGGTTGAGCTTACTACAGCTTTCCCAGGGTGCTGCTTTCCTCTGCTGCCATTACTTTTTATTTTAAAGAGGGAATCTAACGCTCATGGAATGACAGAACCAGCAATGGCAAGATCCAGGAATAGCGTGGGCAGGTGCTGTGCACAACTTTCTCCCACAACTCTGCCAATCAACTTCAAGCCTGACTCATCTTCTCTCAACACTGTATTTTCCTGAAACAGATTAACTGCTGTGCCAAACTGTACGGTGTAAAGTTCCACTAGGAATTAGAATGACTGTAGACAAATTTTCCCCATCAATCACTCATGACTTGAAATCTGTGCTGTAAGGGCTTGAAGATGAGGGTCTAAGACTGAACAATAAAACAATAAACTTCTCATGAAAATTACTCCACCTATAACATAACTTCCGCAAAAGAGGAGGAAATTCATCCCAGGTCCAAGAAAAGAAATATCCTTTTTAAGACTTGTCTTTCTTTCATCTCTGCAATAATATCTAAGCAGCAGCTGCTTTTAATCAAACTAAGTTGTAAAAACTAAGGTGTGTTATGAACATCACCGTTCTACAAGAGCTAATCCAAAGTGCATCTGTCAATAGCAACATCTATTTTTGGTTCATCTCAAACTATTTTAAGGACAGTACTGGAAGGTATTCAAAAAATGGCAAAAGGAGCCAAATAACATTTTTATTGTTGCAATTTCAACACTTATAATCCTGCATATCAGCCTAGAAGTAGGTGAGCTGTGAGCCAGGCCAGAAGACTGCTTATCCATGATTAAGTGTCACTGTGAGGTGTTAATATGGGAGGCATATAAGAACTTAGTTTGCAACTTCATAAAGATAAAATAAAGGCTTTTAATTTAAAGCAGAAATCGAGTTATTTATGCAGTAAACAGCTAACGGCAAGTGCTGTTTTTAAGTTCCTGCAAAAGTGTTTTTTCCTCCTGTAAAAACCACCCCAGGCTATTTCCTGAAAAAGTCTGTCATTGTGATGGATGGAAACGTGCAGGGAAGCAAAGACAAATTTCAAGAAGCATTTGGAGGAGGAAAAGTTATTAACCCAACTTAATGTATCATTTAACAAAAGTAGCCAGGATAAATTTTTGATGTGTGGCAAACATTTTAATCAGTCTGACTTTTTCATGAAGGTCACACAGAGTCTTTCAAGGTAAGGGCATATGCACAAGCTACTGCACAGTAAGTTGGACTATGTACTTGCAGGGTGTCACATAGAGCCAACAACCTACAGGCATGCTCTTACCCTGGTGTAGATGTCGGGTATGTTGAAACAGCTCTCCCTTCAGTGCAAGGGAAGTTGGCAAATTTGTTCTTACTTTGGGCTACCAAAGGGTAAAAGCTTAACCTCGGGTACTACAAAGCAGTTGCTCTACCATAAATTTATTTAGCACAGTAAACTTTATCACTGAGCCACACTTGCACTGCACAGCGCCTATGAAATACTGTAAAGTGGATCCAAAAGAGCAAAAACCAGGCTCTGTGGCATTTTCCAATTGCCTTTAATTCAGGTTCCATACATATATATGACACCTTACACTTCAGTTCAAGTCTTCTTAACTCAGTTATCTTCAAAGACTGCTAAAGAACCACAACTCATTAAAGTTTCACATATGCTACACAGACAAAGCTAGGAAGATTGCTAGTCTTAGTAGGTATTTCTTCAGGTATATAAGAATAAAGAACCTTGGCAGGAGACCTGCCTTTCATTAAGGTACATGGATCAGGGCAGAGCCAGCAACATTCTTTACTACTTTGTAATTCTGATGGAAATTCAAATTATTAAATAAATTCTGTAGTGGTGTTCATTCTCCTGTAATCAGCAATCTTTGCCTATTCTCAGTATAATTCTTGCATTCTTAATTTTGAGTTTCTTTCACAATTACCTGCAATGTTGCCCGAGTTTTGCAATGCCTATGTAAGGCTACCATCTATCATCTCAACCGAGAGTCATTTACAAACTGCTTTGATAAGCTGCCATCCCCCTTTCCCTCCTCCAAGCAGAAGCACCATCAAGGGTCCAAGTAGGACCCCACAAATGGAAACAAGGACTGGAGTCCGGCAGAAGTGTGCAGGACTGGCAGCCTGACAAATGTGACCAGGCAGTCCCAGCCCCGGCCCTGACAAACAGCCTCTTTCACAGCTCAGCTGAGATTTCTCCGTAGATCTGAATGATACGGGAAACTAACTTCCCAGATGTCACCACACTGAGATCATTTGCTGACAAAAGGCAAAACTGGATGAGTGGTGAGCCAAGGGTGCTCTTCCCAGTGTAACTACACAGGTTGCATTTCCCTAGAGCAGGAGTGAGAACCAGAGACAGTGGTTTAGAGAAGAGAAAACCAGAAACAGTGATATTGACTTCCACCCCATTACAGCTTAGTGGTGAAGCTCTGCCAGTGATTTACAAAGTGAAGGTTTCCAAGGGCATAGCAACAGCATGCTTCCTCCTTGAAATTTTTTGTATTACTCTTCTACTTCACCTTAATTTAGCATGTAATTGATTTAAATGTAAAATGAGAATTTGTTTTTCCAGACATTTATTTCATAAAATTTGATTTACTAGAAAAGTACATTATTTCTAATTTATGGCAACCCCTTCTAAACCCTTTTTAATTACACGGATATTTGTGTTCCATGATTACCCTTCAGAATTTCATGGCAACATTATAATCATACTGAGTTGTTTCCTAAAGAGAATGCTATTTTCTTTCTCAGCTCACTGTGCCCTGAAGTTATCATGTGGAAGTCCCTAATGAATTTGAGTGAAAGAGTGAAAACATTCTCTGTGAGAACATTTCCCACAAACTGTCCTCTACAACATGTATTTCTGTCTGGAGCTGCAGAGACAAACAGATGGACTTCCCACAGTGGGCCCTGGAATATGGTGGAAGTGCTGAGGAGACGACTGGCTATGCCAAGTTTCCTCTATTTCTCCACTGCATCTTAAGCCTTGCCCTAACACACTTGCCTATGGAAGCCATGCTAAATTGCCCTGGTGGAAGAAATACATAAACATGGAAAAGCAGCAGCTTGATGTTAAAACAAACATCAAAGAATACCATAGCATGGGAAAAAAATTAGAGAACATATTGCTTCATAATGTAAGACAACTGAGGATTGAGTCTGCCCCGGTTATTTGCAGCGGCATCTTCCAACCTCTCTAACAAGACTTGGTGGAATTCCTTCCAGAGTGCACGCAGACCTGCAACCCAGGAGCTAATCAAAGCACTCTTGCCCTTAGCCAAGCGCAATTTTATTAAACTCTTGCATAAGTGATTACAGCAAGACAGCAGGATTCATGTTTATTACCTGAATTGTCTGGTATACCGAAGGATCAAATCCTTTCACAGTCACCTCCCGGAAAACTCTCGGCTCCAGTTCCTCTTTGGTCAGATCACAGTGATATATAATACCTAAAACAGAGTTCAGGTTTGTCAGATTAGTGCATGTCCACCCTTACGAGGATGCCGGTTTAGGCAGTGTGATGGAGTAATGAATGGCAAGGGTAACTCCCCATGGAGGAAAACAGTAGCTCCACACACAATCTTTCAGTTAACATATAATTTAACAGATACATACGTGCACTTCATCTAGGAAGGATGCAAAGGCTTTCTGTACAGCAAGAATAATTCCCACCACCCATACAAAGCCAGGTATCCAAAGTGGGTTAAGCAAAATGGAAGATTTGTTTTCATAGTTACATAGCACTTATTGACAAAGGTAATGTTGGAAGAAAGAAGTATAAAGTCAATTTTAAAACCTGTCCTCTAGAGCCACTGAACTGAGAAGAAATATATCAAGTATTTAACTCAGGTCAACATTTTTCTCTTTATGATAAAATATTTTGAAATTACAAATCAAACAGACCCCCAGATAATGGAAAGAGGTGAGCATCCACTTGAAATTGTGGCAGACTAGCACAGGTTACTTACATAACTGAACAGAATTTGGTCTTGTATAATTTGTTTTACATCCTGATCCTGCAGGTTTGAAGGCAACTTCACCTGCTTGAGTTGCACCTCTGATTTCCAAAGGATGGTGCACATGAGAAAATATACATCTATAAGCAGTATAAAACTTTTAGGTTGCAGCAGAGACAGAGTCACAGAGACTGTAGCAATCTAGACACTACATAGATGTGTAATTAGCCAAGAAGAATTTTGCATTTAGACTATAAATCACATTTCCTGTCATTCAACCCTAATAATGCTTGAGGACATGCCATACAGTGTGACTATTGTTGTGTTTGCACACTGGCTATCATACTACAAAATCCTACTACTAATGGATGTACTACAGATACATATGATACATAAAACTAACCTCAGCGTTAATTATTCTTTTTCTGCGTTACAACAAACTGGTCTCTGTAAAATTTTAAACGTGTATTAGGGAAAAGAATACTAAAAGTTAAGGCAACAAGTCCTCTACAGAGATCCTTAATGTAATAAAATTAATGAAGATGGACAGGACTTGATTGAAATACTGCTGCATTGTGTATGTTTTAGATACTTTCAGGAAACCAGCAGCAATTATTACAGAGATTATGGCTATAAAAAATTATATTGAAAGGTGAAATAATGAGGAAACATATCTGATACAAGGGAATTGCCTCATTAAATCACTTTTATAGACTGTGGAAAATCAAAAAGATACAGATTGGCAAAGGAACACAGATGAAAGCCAACGTTTCTAATACCTGATAAAGCCTCTTTCCGTAACAGTGAATTAATAGGGGTAAATTAAAATTAGGACTAATCTGCTGGGAATTCTTTTTCTTCATTTGTCACAAAGTGACTAGCAAGCCTAATGCAGGGTGACAGGTACAAACAAGCATTAAAGTGGCATTTCCCTTAAAGATTAGGATACAGAAAGTGATGCGAAAGCACAAAGGGAAGCACACCAGGCGGCATCAGGCAGAGCAGTCATTTGACATACACACAGCTGCCCAAGCTGGATAACGTATTGGCAAACATTACAAACAGAGCAAGCTGAATAGCTGCGAATTAGGAAACCATATTGTGAAGCATAAGCACAGTCACAGACTGCATTTTGGGAGTCAATAAACCTAGTATTACAGTAATATGCAATTGAACCCCTGGTGCTGCATCTCTTGTTCTGTTATATTTTTAGTGGCATGGCAGCTAATATGCAAAAACGTAGTAATGTGAGGTCTGCACTCTTTTGCTGGGTGCTAAATAAATACAAAACACAAGAGTGCTCACCTCAGTGTCTGACTGGAGTGGACAACAGGGATAACCATAATTTTCAGGGAATAGCAAAAATTACTTTTATGGTGTCAGCATCTACGGTTTTAGAACTGCTTTATTCATTATTTCGTATATATGTTTACTATTTTGTTGTAGGTATAGGTTTATTTGTTTCTCCTTAAGAAAAAAAAAAGTGCAACTTAATACACAAGTGCAAATTATATCGATTTCTAATAGCAAAGTAGTAAGATCGAGGTTAAGCAAGGACCAGCCCCATACCTTCTGTGTGGTTATTTCACTTGATAGGGTGAATAGAGGTTGCATGCAAATAAAATATCCACACACCTACCTACAAATTACCTCTCTGGTCTGCTTTCCCCACCCTTTCCTTATTCCCATACAGTCTACCTCCATTTCTTCCCTTCCTCTTTCTTTTAGATTCCAGGTTGCTCCGCCCCAGTTAACAGAGCTAAGCCATGGCAAATTGCCTGTAGATGTTAAGTGCATGGATGAAAAGGAGGAAAAAAAAAAAAAAAGTCAACCTAAGCAAGCAGCAGGCAGTGAGAGCAGCCTTTGCTGGCTGGCTGGCAAGCCATGGGCTGAAACAGGGCTCCAGGCTCTTCCCCTCCATACGTTTAGCAGCTGCAGAGACTCTACTGGCTCAGCTGAGAAGACTGGCAATTTCTGGCCCATGAGGTGGGATGCGAGCAAGTGAACAACCTGAACCATGAAGTTAGAGATAAATGCAACAGTGTCCGCAATCTCCTCTCCAGTTGCAAAGGCTCCAAGGATCTAAACATTGTTTAAATGTTTGTTTAAAAGAGGAACTGGAAACATAATATATCTTATTTCTGGTTATGTAAACAGTTAAGATAATAATAGGAAATTCATCACACTTCTTATCTGCTAAGCTTGAAACATAATTTTGGTAATTTGACACAATCCTTTCCAGCAAAACCAGCAAACCTATCAAAACTATTATACAGCCATTTTGCTGTGTGGCTGTGCTCTAACTGAAACAGAGCAAAAATATACGTCACATGCTGTAAGAACATTTTTGATCATCTTATGTTTCATGATCACTCACAAACCTGGAAGAAGATAAAGGTTCTGGAGCCTGTCTTCCCTGTCCATATTTGAACCCTGTCCTGTATCAGCTATTGATTGTTTGGGCCAGAAACAAAAAGAGGAGAGAGAACAGCAAATACTTTTTATTGTCATATACTAGCTTGACAATTGCATAAAAAATTCCTTCCTGTTCAAAATCCTGAATACTTTTTGGTGTCCCACACACATATTACATAACGCTTGGGACAGCTCTGGCTTTGCAGGATTGTACAAAGAGGATTCCTCCAGCAATCCAAGTGTTGGTGCAAACCACCAAGTGTTTTAAAGACAGAAAGTAAGGGTGCTCTAATGAGGCTATCCAGAAATGAATCACAGAGCTGTCAGAGAAAGAATTTTTGTGACTTTTATTACTGTTCTTCATAACGGTGATGAAAATCCCATCAAATACATTAACAATTTTCTTCAACAGGATTTGTAAACTTTTATCTTGCTGTATGAAGCAAGAGCTGTGAGAATGCTACCAGTTAATCTCTAGTACAAGCCAGTCTTTAATTTCTCCATGCAGGTCTCTCAAATATTAGTAGGCATATTATTTAGGCTTCATGAATCAAGGACTGGTACATTTTGAAGTGTACAACCACTACTCATTACACGGGGGGAAGCAGTTTTATCTGCATCTTAGACATACTTAATAACTACTAAACAACAGGAAACGAGAAAGGTACTGTTACCAGGACCAGGAACAAAAACTAAGGGAAACACCCAATCTTACCTGGAGATAAAAAGGAAGTAAACTGATAGAATATTTCGGTGTCCTTCTTTTGGCCACTATATCCCACAATACTGCCAACCTCTAGGGGGAAAGTCTTGAGATGTGCACCAGTAGCCAGGTCATGTAGTTGCAGGATGTTCTTCACGTCGTGTAGATAGCACAAAACCAGAAAGTTGGACCTCACACAAGCAACCCACTCTGCAGAGTGTGGAAAAGAAAAACAAAGCCACAGAAAATATAGTAAAAAAAAAAAAAAAAGGAAGAAAATAATCAGACATAATCTGATTCTAAAGTTCTTTAGCATACTTAAATACAAGCACCAAAATTTCTGACATGCATTGAATTAAACTCTTTAAATATTTAGAAGTCACCTGCCTTCTGAAAGAAAAAAGTGAACGCAGAAGTAAAGACTGACATTCTTTGGAAAGGCACTAACCTTGCCACTTGAAGCTAATCTATGCAGACACAAGGAAAAAAGAATTGATTAACCAAGATGCTTACGCATTTGGGGTACTTAAAGAGCAATACTGCTCTTAAATATCACATATTTCAATGCAAAACCCAAGCAAACGTTTTTCATGCATCTCCGTAAGTATTGCTGGCAAAGATAAATCAAATCAATCATTATAATTTAGACTCAAGCTAAACTAATAAGAACAAAAAGACATGTGATTCTGTATTACACAATAAAGTATAGAACCTAGAAGTTATTATTCATCTTGTTTTTATTGCCTAAGTATTCAGGAGGCTACTCTTCCAATCAAGCTCTAGCGGGTATAAGAGAAGGGCAGTGATAGATTCCTCAACACACCATGTTCAAAAAACACCGTGTTTATTCCAGATGTTAGTGTTGCTAAACAGCATTTCTGAGACTATAAGGTAGTAGGAACAGGACCTGGCCCAGTGAACTCAATCTGGCAAAAGGACTCAGGAACAAAGCGCTCTGCAGGGGTTCATTTCCTTTATGTGTCTCCTGGCAGTCCTGTGCCCCTCCAGAGCTGCCCACCTCAGCTGCACAGGAATGAGAGCTTCTGCTTCACAGAACCTTTCATATTCTCAGTTTGTTCCTCAGAACAGAGATATGTGATTTTTTTTTTTTGTGGAATGCTATTTTTTTTAATTGGACATTGGAAAATTCAACTGTTTAAAAAAAAAAAAAATGTCTGGGCTGGCAATTTCTACAAAAATCCCTGAAGTTCTACTGACCATCTCACTCCAATCCGCATCTTTATGTCCTGTGAAATGCAGAAACTCTTCAGGGCTCCAGTTCACCCAGAACATATCACGTAACATATTTTCTCCTGTCTCCTGGGCCACCGGCTTTAGATCTTTGGTGACAAATTATTTATTTACTCATACAGACAGGAAAAAAGACTGAAACATCTTCATCTCTCTAAGTATTTCTGTCATTTAAGAAACCGGTGACCCTATTTTGCAACAAAAGTATTTCAACTTCTCATTAATTCACAAATCAAATAAAAACAAGACAAAGTACAAAAAAAGGTTAAAAGTCAAGAAAAAATATCTGGAAGGAGGGAATGAGGGACATTCTTTTGTTTGTAGGACTAGGTGAGACACTGATTCTTGTCCTCTTCCAACTATGTATGTGCAACTTCTCCCCTGACAAGTCAGACTGGAAACCTAAATCATGGGCAAGGTACCACCTACATTGGACAATGCCTTCTCCTGTCTGCTGGAAGCAAAACCCAAATAGATGGAATCAAATGACCAAGAAAAATCAGGTAGGACTGACTGGGGCACGCTGTCATGTCAAAGTAGTACTGTGAGATGAGGAGGAAAAAACATCAAAAACAAAACAGAAGCAAGTCAAAATTGACTGAATTGCAGTTTTACACTATTTTACGTTATTCACATTTTATCAGTTCTTTTCAGTTTCCCCAAAGTCCTATAAAACCAAATAATTTGAATTCATGGGGTGGTACTGAAGACAGTCTTATAAATGCATCTTGGCACATTCAGGTTCCAGAACAAAAGTTCAAGGTTGTATCAGGTGCCACTTCCATTAAGGGTAACAAGCTCTTTCTGAATTGAAGGTCAAAACTCATTATTCTGTAACAATTACCTTCTTTAGCAGACCATGCTTTCATATACAGTTCAAGTCTGTCATGACCCCCTACAGCTTGAAGACCTTCAAATAGCTCGATAGAGTCTACTTTCCTTTTAACTTGCTCCTGAAGGACCAGTGAAATTTAACACTGGTCTGACTTTCTAGCCATATGAATTTATGTTACATAAACACCAAAATAAAGCCTTAATCCTCCTCTCTTCCCAAAGATCACCACTGATTATTTTTTTTTATCACCACAAAATGGATTATAGACACTCTCAGGTTAACTTCAAATGTTTATAATATGTACTTTTGCTTCAGCAAGCGTACTACTTAAGCAATCTTTATTTTAAAAATAAATTTTGATGACTCTTAATTCCTCACCAATCATTTGATGAAGCACTGCAGTTTAATGGATGTTTTCATTAAAAGGCAAAGTACATTATTACTTCAACTTGCATATTACAAAGAGATATTACTCTTTTATCAAAAAGATTCAATTGCCCAGGGGTAAGGCTGGCTTACGTGGGGATTCCTGCTATTGAACAACTTGCCTAGGAAGGAGCAATATTAACTCTCCATCACCTCTTCGGTTTACAAATTAGATGCTCTCAGCAAGGTGAGGATAACAGATGTGAAGACAACCCGAAATGTTTTTAAAACATTCCATAAGATTTAGGAATACAGCTTCTGTGTATAACAACTGCATTATAACTGGTTTTGTTGCATTGCAAACTGCCTCCAAAACGTAGAGTAATGGAAGCTACAAAGAAATGCAAAAATTAAAACAGAGCAAAACTCTGAAGCAGACTTGAAACAGCAGAAGACGACACTAAGAACCAACACATATATACATAGCAAGCTCAAAACAATGCTGAATTATTAACAAGAGTTATTTTTTGACTGCAGGCTACAAGCTGAGTCTCTGCTACTCCCATGCTCAGCACTGAGAAGTGCAGACACTGTCGAGTTTGCTGCATTAGCAGTCAGCCTCCTTAGTTTTGCCCATGATTTGCAGAACGCATCCTGCACGCCCCTGTACTTCTGCAAGCTTTTAAAAGTATGTGCTTGCAAGCTTCACGTGTCTAAAAGCTAAGCCTGACACCATTGCTGTAGACTCCCTTTAGAGACAATGGGCACTTTTAGACTGCAGTTCACCCAATTATTTTGGATACCTTGTTCTGGGATACTGTGAATTGCTTGCTGAGCAATTTCACTACACAACTGTTTTTTTAAAACCACTAACCATTCAAGACTTCATTATACAGGGTCAGTTTATTTTCAATTAATGCCAATGAAAAGAGCAGCTATTCTGACAGTTACACCTAAATTTAATGAATTGTTCTCCAGCATACTTATAATCCACCCACTTACAATACCCCTCAGGCAAAGGATTGATTTTACTAAACAGTAAACACATGGAGGTTGCCTTTTCCAACCTAAGCCACTTGGCTTAGACATCAGCGAGATGGACACGCTTGGAGACATCTGTAGGTACAAAGCAGGTAGGAAGAATTATCTTTAATACTACCCATTTCTCTCTGAAGATGACAGTGATGACCTTGATGACTACAACAGGTTACCCACAATGCTTCAATAGCTAGTTTTCAGGCTACAGGAATTATACTTCTTAACAAGTCCTATAAAACTGAGCTCAACCATTTCTAAAAGTTCTAGTTCAACCTTTTAGAAATTCATATACTGCTACTTTCCAAAAACTTTTATTTTGACAGCTTTCATTAGTAGCAAAGGAATGCCACTAACTTGGCACCAGCAATGTTGCTATGAACAACTTTGGAAATAGTTTCAGTAAAAAAAAGGTTGAATCCTCACACCAAACATCTGTGCCACTAACCTTAATTGCTAATGACAGTCCTGGCCTTTCATTTCTGCAGCAGTAGCTACAACATGTTAAGTGTCCAACTGTACAAACATGCTTTGACAGATGCATGCTGAAATGTTGATGAAGAACACACCAAGCTAGAAGAGGTAGGTAGCCATAAGTCTTCAGCAGAAACTGCTGAGTTACTTGCTGTACAATGTGCTTGTGCACCCACTCAACAAATAATGGGTATATTTTAATGGACTGTCAAAGCTTTAGCAGGAAAATAGACCTGGAAAGTCATTTTGGTTTCTTTGGTCATCACAGACAGTGACCATAAACTTCAGTGTCTCAGCAGACTAACAGGTATTCAGGCTGATCTCAATTAAAATGACCCGTTTACTCAAGGCTACTTATGGGTAGACCTGCAAGCAAAGCATGAGCAATTTACAGAATAAAACATGAATCATTCTGAAACACGTGAGTAAATGTTGATAAGCCCTCAGAACATATGAAAAGGCGTATGTCTTCCCTCTGAGACACCATCCTCAGTGACAGCCTGCCATGTTTAAGTTAATGGAAAAGCTCCAAGCAATTTCAACAAGACAAGAATTTTATACCCCACATCCTCTCAGTATGAGACATAGAAACAAGAGACAGAGCGTGTGGGGGGCAAAGCTCTTCTGAAGCTGCAAGCATCAGGAGTAACGCTTCCTTAAGTAACCTGCAGCTTTAGTCATCTGTGACTGATGCAAGTTTTCCATGGTAAACAGAGTTAAACAGAGCGACAAAAGCCCTACCAGGGGAGCAGAATAAGACTTTCAGTCAGGGACATGCATCTGGACCAGATCCTCTCCCCATGCCCCCAGTGACTGAGGGACTGCATTTGCCTTGCCCAGATCTTAGGGGGTGCTTTTTGTTGCTGGGAAACACTGGAGCTAAGCCACATCCCAGCTGATTTGTTGTTTGTTGGTTTTGGTTTTTTTCCCCACATTTCACAGCAGAAGCTTATCAATCTGGTCGTTTGCGTTGCAGCCAATTTCCTCCTCTCTGCCACACTTCTGCAGTAGCCATCTCCGCAGGGTGCCTCCTCTGGGCTAGACACACAAGGTCACACGATGCCTCCTCAGAGCAGTCACACAATCCTTCAGGCACCCGCTTCACACCCAGAACTCTCAAGGGTGTAAAGCTACGGTTACGCTGAAAAACACCACAGTGTAACGGGGCCCACAAGCTTCCTGACAGCTGAGAAGAACACGAGGGATTACTCACACCCATGCACATCCTTGTCATTCAGGATCAACAATTTCGTGGTACTCATTCCAGACTTCCCCTCCTGGGCTGACTACCGTACCAAAAGATACATTTCAGCTGCAGTATCTCCCCTCCCCAAACTCTTAAGTGTTTATGAATAACCCAGCAGGTTAAAAGTATGAAGAAAAATACTACTTTTGACTTGGAGTGCACACTCCAGCCGAGGGAAGGGAAGCCTCTTACACGCACTGAGTTTAGGTGTGCAGATGTGTACAAGGTACAGAAGCTTTGCCCCTGCGTGTTAAATGGCCAACTGAGATGCAAGAAACTGCTCAAGATCACTCACCTCGTCTACGACACATTCAGCAATATGTGGTATTTCTCAGCCCTCCTTACTCAGGAGATCTATTCTATTTTTCTTTTCGTCAGGAGTACAGGGCTGGATCTAACCGCTACTCTCAAGTTGTCCTCCTCTACCAGTATTGGGCACTTTCGGGGGGGAGGTCACAGTTCTCAAAATTATTTAACCTTCCAAAGACAGCAGGTTTATTCTATAATTTAGAACTAGGGTCGCAGCGTCTGTACTGATCAGTCTGCACTTACAGTTTCACAGCTGCCTTTTAACTAATTCAGCACACCTACTTGCAGCTTATGTGGTCATTTAAAGCACAAGTTCAACATTAGACGTGAATCTCTCCTGTGGTTCTATTTTAGACTACCTGAAAATTAAAAGTAACACTTTATAAACAAACTCCAAAGGGGAGGAAATGAGTCTCATCACACTCCAACATGTTCTGAGGCACCCCTTAAATTTAATTCTAAAATAGCTGTCATTTATTTCTTCCTCTCAGCTCACAGAGTAGAGATCTAAATTTACCTCAACTCTGCATGAAATCCCTGCTGAGAGCTGTAAAATGAGGTGTGCGTACAACCCCATTGAAGGAATGTTTGTTGCTTTCCCCTTGTCTTTCCCAAATTAGCTCATTTATAAACAGTTCTGAAAACAAAAAGGTCAAAGCCAATAAAAAAAAGTCTATCTTGAAGAATATGTTGAAGAAACCGAATGACATTCACACCGCCTTGTAGGCATGTGTGTTTATTTCTTGGTTAGATTGTATTAGCTATGGCATCTTCCCTAAAAAGGCATTATGATACTTTGTGGAATTTCTCTTTTTTTGCCATTGATGGACACTGGCAGGGCTTCATAATTCTTAATCCTGAATTTATTATTCATAAACAAATCTATTTTTTGTATTTGCATGGTGCAGCTTTTATGAAACTGAATCTAATTTAACATACGGAAATGAAGGCAGCTATGGCTACCAGGCAGATCACACCAGAGTAGGAGACTTCTCAGCCGAGTATCTATATTTTATCAGTAAAACACATTTGTGACCTACAGCATCACTAACCATAATGTTTATACAGAAATTCTAACAAAGCTAATTACATCTTGGTAAAGAGTCTCTCCCACACATACGTAAAATTGGACAAGCAACAATACTCATTTAGCCTTTGAATCACTGCTGTCCTAGCTTTTGCAGAAGGCATTTCATTACATTGTCATCTCTGGATCACACAAAATCAAATTCACTTGACTGCAAGGTTTTCAAGACAATGAATTACTAACTGCCTTCTGCTACAATTATGTCTTTCTAAACCAAATCTTGGAATGATTAGAACAACATGAAATAGAGAGACTGGCTTGCTTGCTGACTTCATCAAGTGAAGGCGTGGGGTTTTTTAATTTATTTGGGGCTACAGTCTCCTGATAAAACTCCCTTGGTGCTTATGATACAACATTAATTTGCAAGTGGCTGACACAAAGAAGCAACTGAACAATTCTTATTTACTTTACTATAGCACTAAGATCTACTTATAACTCATCCTATGGAGACAATTTCATTTGTTAATTATCTAATTAATCTTCCTTTACGTACCTCTCCAAAGAGCTAGAGCTAGAAGTGGACATATGATTGCTTACTCTAGCTTCACATTCAAATACAGTAGAAGTCTAATGACACACAACAGACTCCCGAAAGTCACTCTGATGGTTTCGTATAACAGATTATGTTTGCCTTTAAGTGTTTAAGAGCTGAATGCCTGTTGTGTTTACAGTCTGAAGGCCAGTGCCCTCAGCAAACCCATTTACCTGAACTTTCAGTTTTCTAAATGCAGTTCTTGTTATGTTTGTATAGTCGAGGCTGTCATGTATAAGCCATTAAAGGAGTGTTGCATGCATTAAAATTTTTTTTGCTCATGCACAAACATGAACTCAGCACAACTTTGCCTTTAGAATGAAACCAAAATAGAGTTGAGCTAAATACTGAGTGTAGTGAAGAGCAGATGGGGCCTTTATCTTACTGAGAAGGAATATATAGCCAGTGCCTGCATCACCACTGGTCAAAGCTTCTTTGGCTGCCTAGACCCCATTTCAGGTAAACTCACACACAGTAACCACATTTCATGTCAGTCACATGTTTGTCCCATTCTGTTTGAACACTCACTATCTCTAAGTCAATTCTTCAACTTGGTCCCACTTTATAAATTGCTGTAACTTAAGCACAGCTCCACAAACTGTCAGCAAATTGGCACCTGATCAGAAGTTAACACTGGCACACAATTTTTCCTCTTGTCTCTCTTCTCTATTACCTGAATCTAACTCTAAGTTTTAAGAGAACTTTCCCCAAAAAATGATGGGATTAAAAAAATACACCTTTATTTTAATTTATCAAGCCCGAATATTTATGTTTTGAACTCGCTTTTATACTTAAAGAGAATTCCATACCCTTCAACTTTCCCGAGGCTTTTTCTCAAGTGTTGTCTACTCCTCTTATCCCAGGAACAACAGAAAATCCTGTCTCAAATTCTGGCCAACTCTGTTGATAGTCTGCTGTGCTACTGCCAGGGTTGCTCTTCCCTCATTTCTGCTTACAAAGTCCCTCTTGCTGTAATCCCTTACTGTCTAGTAAATGTTTACTACACTGACATGAAGCAGGAAAATATTTTCCCCTCATTTGCTACAAACACAGAATTAAAACAAGACAGATGAAGCAAATTCACTATGGCCACACAGGACGTGAGAGAGAATGGATTCTGGATCTCTCGAGTCTCAACATGTCTGTTAATCACAAATCCTAAACAAAGTTTAAACACAGGGAAAAAGCAAGAAGGTCTGTACAAGATCATTCAATAGACTAATTACTGAATTAATTTGAAAAAAATCAGAATTGAAAGTCTTTTACTTGACATGAACTCTTACCTAGAACATCTCTTTCATGTTCAGGGACAAGAACTTTCCACTTGGATTCCTCTGGGTCACTGAAGTCAATGTTGATTAACCGGTAATTTGGAGAATGGCGGTTTGTCTTGAAAGTAAACACTGTTCCTTCATTGGTGACATACTCATACTCAGCCTCAAAGTTATCTATCAGCTTCACCCATTGAAGAATTCCTGCAAGATCAAACATATAATATAAATTCTTCACCTCCTGAAACAAAACTTTTTAACACCTGAGGCAAGGAATTGGTGTAGGCTCTTTCTTGAACAACGACGGTGACCAGAAGAGGTACGGCTATGGAAAGGGCTGAATACGTAGTAAATATTAAGAACTTATACAGAATTCTCCAGATTAATGGATTATAGTGGAAAAATGCCAGTCATGGCCATGTTAACATACTGGTTTTGAGGAATTTCTAGCAAAATACACGCAGAACACTGACAGAGCTATGGCTAGTGTTTCACTAGTTTTCCTAAGGGGCTGCTGGAAATCTCAGATGTTTGTTACGGAGCTGCTTCTACCACGTCAACTGCCATGGAGCCAACGCTACCAAGCACATCAGGTTCTTGCCACAAACCCCTACTTCTACAGACTTCTTGGAATGGGGAATCACAGCTGAGTCAAAAGACTCCGCGCTAAGCTTTCAAGCTCAATTTTATTTTTAATAACTTTTTAAAATTACTATTTAAGTATGAAATATTTATTTATTTATTTTACTTTCTGCAAAAAAAGCTACTTTTTCTTAAAGGGGAAAGTTTTCCATCCTCCTGGAACTTCCCACAGGATATAAAATGATCCTATTCAAATGAGTACAATAAACTTCAATATCAGGAATTTCCCTGTCAATTCAGAAACAACATTCCTGAAGTGTTGTTCTGCAGAAGCTTGTCACCACCAAAGGACAACTATGGACAGTTAGCTAAAATGTTAACTTTTGGGTTTGCGAAGAATGAAGTTGTATTTTTCTCTATCAACCTTCTAGAATATCACACTTGTTAACAGAAGTACACTTCTCAAACATGAATTGCCTCAGTTTACTCACTCTGTACCAGTCTTCGTACTGACTCAACCTGGAGCTGGGACTGAAAGACTACACTACTTTTTAGTCACATTTTATTGTTTTGCAATAGGTTTAGAGGCTAGTAGAAAGAAAAAGCAGCAAGGCTAAATCAGATATTTAATATGCTATTATATCTACAACCCAGTTTATCAACTGAACTTACTATTATAAGCATCATCTATTAGCAATGCTGAAATATCAGAATCCTTATTGATACGTGAAATAAAAGCTTTTACATCTTAAAATAAGATTTGGCACACACTCTGCCTCTTTCCTAAAACTAAAGGTTGGGTCTTTGCTTTTAAGTATAAACAAATAAACTCTGCATAAATTTGTTCATGGAACTCTGCAATAGAATGTTCGTGCCAATAAAACAGCACATCAGCTTATTTTATAATATTAAAAGCTGAGCAGAATAATGGAAGTAGATCACAGCTGAGCTGTAATTACTCTAAGTTTAAAAAAAGAAAAGAATAATTGAGGAAGCAGCAAGATGGCTAAGGTCATTTTAAACCCATTAAATCTAATAAGAGAGTATAGCCAGGCCTAGTACATTCATAAAGCTCATATCTCTTAATTGCTGTTTTGGTTTAAAAAGAACGTCCCTATCTCTTAATGCAAAATGATAGATTAGCCAATTAAATTCTACTTTTCATATTGGTGTAATACAGACTTTCCAGACAATCCAGTCAACTTAGTATCCTGTCTCCGAGTGAACCAATTGCATGTTAAATCTTGATTTTTTGCTGAGGTACAAAGTTTTGACCGTCTCAAGAGATTTCACAGTGAAGAAAAGTCCTGCTAAGTCCGTCCAGTTGCACAGAGTTCTATAGAGAAAACCTGCTTTGATGCCCAGAAAAACAAAGAACATCCAGCCTACACTGAACTCTGATATGCACCAGTGAAACTGTTTTAAGATCTCAAGTCCCATGCACAAGCGTTTTAGCAAATAAAAACTTAACTGCAGTATAAAACCATCACAATATTGGAACATTTGTATTTTAGTATCTGACAGAATGAAACCATCCTACTAAAGAACAAGCTTTCATAAGAAGAAATCCCCAGACTGTTGAAAAAAACCTTTTAATGGCAAATGTGCACAATAATTGTAGTCTCCATGTTTGCAACAAAAGTTGGATTCCATGGAAAAAAAAAAAAAAAAAAAGGACAATAATGTGACAGTAGGGATTTACATTGCTGCCTTGGAACTCATTCATCCACTCCCAAATGAACAGCTAGTAAAACAGCAAGAGGGTTGATGGTCTACAGGAATACACTAAGTTGTTACTACAAAATCATGAGCATTCATCTTGTTAAAGTGGATGTTATATAGTCCTTAGAAGACAAATATTGCAGACGAATTACCTCCAAACCATTGTCCCACTGAAGTGGTTAAATGGGCCAATATCAAGTCTAAGTTAAGAGATGGTAACAAAGCAATTACAGGCGGCTGAAGGAGACCTTTATATCAGGTACATTTGTTACTGTAGGGAGCGTGTGCTGGGGTTTTCCAGTGAGAGGAAGAAACCCTTTGCAACGAGACAGGTATCAGACATAACAGGATGCATCTTTATGGCCGGTTGCAGCTGATCCAGTTGTGGCCCGCGATTGAAAGGGATGTTCTAGTGTTGCCTTAGATCACCCTGCTTAGCTCTCTCCTTTGGGCTAGTAGTAACAGTCTGGTGACCAGCACAACCAGCTCACTGGGCACCAATATGGCTGAAAACTGATTGGAGCGCGGGGGGGGAACCATTTATCCCCAGGTCACAACAGTGGCAGCACAATGGAAGGACAGGCTCATGCAGCTGGGAAGTACTAGAAGATAAGCATATAATGTGTTTGTCTCTCTGAATCATAATTGGAATGTTAACAAGACCTGAAAAACCAAACAAACCCAGCCAGTCATCTTCAGTCTTAAAAAGTAAGCCTCCAACTTAGCTACAGGTATGACTTTCTAAATTGAATTCATTTTGACAGCTGTTCATCAGTTACCTGAAATTCAGTTTGCCTTTCATCTTAAAGATAATAATTTGTTGGATCATTTCAATAAGGAAGATTTTTTTAAACAAAGTGAAAATAAAAATCCAAACAAAAAACCCCTTGAGTCTAATCTTCTCACAGAAAAGCCTTAAAACCAATGTAATTTTGGTTTTGCGATTCCATATATATATCCACAATGAGTATATCCACATCCACAATGAGTATCTACACGCAAAACTGTAACTTCAGAGCATATGGTTTTTATGTATGCTTTACACCAGAATTATAACACATCCACCTCCTAAACTTGAATGATCAATGCATTCAGTACTGCCAGCATGGGAGAAGCACGTTTCCATTGCTGTATACTGGCTCACTAACGCAAGTCAGATCCATCAGACTTATTATTTAAGAGACTCCTCAGACCCTGAAAATCCATACACTCAAAAGCTTCCAGATTTCAAATATCCTCTACGAGAAGAGTTTTACAATAGTTTTCACATTCAATAGAAGAGAGATAATCTCATGGTATGTAGTGTTCTTCAAACTGGAAGAGACCGTTCAGGTCCTCAGTGGTACATTCGTAACGTATCCTGGGAAATGAATGGCAGAGCACAGCCCTTCACTCAGATGTCTGCTTCCACATCAGAATCTAATTTCTTTGAATCATGGAATACTCAGCTTGCTCTCAAACTCTCGCTCTTAGCCAGGCAGCTACACAAAAGAACTCAGGGTTTTTTTTTTTTTTTTTCCTTCTTCACAGCCACAAATATTTAATTAAGTGTCACTCTAGTCTCCAAAGGCATGAGAGATTTTTTCAAACAATTTGGACTCTCTTTGAAAGTAAGATATCTTAATCTCTTGGGACCTGACTTCACTTAGGAACGTCTGAGGGAGGGAATACTGAAGAGGAGATATTAAGATGTCCCTGAAAGGAATACAACTTTGTTGTGTTTATACTGAGAAGGCTCTCGGTACCACTCATCCTGCAGATGATGGATGATGGCTACTCAATAATCATGGAAAGTTGATGTATTTGCAATTTAAAAAATAAATAAGTGGAAAGAGGCAATATTTATTCCTTCGAGTTAAAAAGTTCAGACATGTCAAGATATATGGAGGGGCAATGGTTTTAAATTGGAAGAGAAGAGATTTAGATTAGATATAAGGAAGAAATTCTTTACAGTGAGGGTGGTGAGGCACTGGAACAGGTTGCCCAGGGAAGTTGTGGATGCCCCATCCCTGGAAGTGTTCAAGGCCAGGCTGGATGGGGCTTTAAGCAACCTGCTCTAGTGAGAGGTGTCCCTGCCCATGGCAGGGGGGTTGGAACTAGATGATCTTTAAGGTCCTTTCCAACTCTAGCCATTCTATGATTCTATGATATCAAAGATTAACTCAGAAGAAAGAACTAAAGCACTTCTATGAGCAGAGATTTCTCAGTTTCAAGGCTTCCATTTTACTTCCATTTGGATGATCACTCAAAAGACAGGAGAAGAGAATATATAATGCTTCGTTTTGAGAGTTATAGCTTATGTCCTCATGCAGCAGAACAGAAAAACAGGAAACAAAGGTGATTTCTCTCTCTCATAACATGCTTTCTCTAATATACACAATAAAAAGCATAAATACATAATCTAAAAAGTAAATTAACAGCAAGCTATTTAATTTTATTGCTAATGATTTGCCTCAAAAAAATTACTTTGAAAGCAAAACTCTTTGGAATTGCCATTTAAGGGATTTGAAACTGTTTTCTTAAAGTAAACACTTTTTTAAGGGTTCCATATATTTTCCAAGACTCAACTGATTATTTTCTCCCTATTTATTAGGCAACTAGTATATAATGGCTTTGTTTCAATACTGGTATTTGAAAGCGTTTTTCTTTTTTAAAGTTACTTCAATCACAGAGAAGTCTTTAAAAAAAAAAAAAAAAAAAAAAAAGAGTACCTTCCCTCCCACCACATTCCAGCTGATGTCTACTGTCTCCTCACTATCCTTTTTCTCTTGTTCGTTTTCATTACAAAGGTTTTGATCCACTTTTTCAGGCTACACAGCACATACTGACTCATCCCTTTGACGTTACTGTATACAGCACTGTTCATTGCTTTTTTTTTTTTTTATGAGAAGAGAGCCTTATAAATTGCAAGAGTAAAGTCAAGAGTAAACTAAAATACAAGAGGCCAGACAATCCTCCTTTCTACAGGAAGTGGACAAACACCACCTTTGTTTTTCTACCTGCCCTCAAGCCACATACATGCTTTCTTCAGTGTGGGGAAAAAAAGAACAACCTTCTTAACAAAGGAACAAAATAAAAATTCTTATGGCTGGTAACCCTGCTCCTAAATTCCTTCTTGCAACCTGTCTCTGCCAGCCTAGTACAATGCAGTTCCAGCTAATAATGACTAAGCAACCAGCAAGCTGTGAACTTCAGTTTTGGCTCAATTTTTATTGCATTTTTCCAAGCCAGTGGTTTTCAAATATTTTATACTACCTCCTCTTCCTGTATACCTGTCCTCCCACCACATCCCACTCTTCCCACCAGACACAAACTGCCAATCTCCAAGCAGCCCAGTACCCAACCATAAGAGTCCCTACCACTGTCCTCTCTCTCCAGACTCCTTGTACCTCCAGCTTATAAAAATCTGTGTTTAACTTCCAGCCAATGCAATCCCTTCCAACCCAGGCTGTGCTTTCCAACCAGCCACCCCTCTCAACTTTTTGCATTCCAGAAATCACAGCCGCCTTTCCCAGCTTCAATGTGCCCACAGGTTGTAACAGCAGCTACCTCTTCTGCTCCCCATGCTGCCTTATATCCCTTCTTTTTCCTTCTGTTCTCATGCTTCAGCTCCCCCAGGAAGAGGAAAGGGGAACTCTGCCCAGAACTCTGGAGTCAGTGACTCATAAATGAGCTCTATGGTGCTCATAACAGGAGGACTCTGATTTTCTTTTTAGGCTTCGTAGCTGCTACCATAATACAAAATAAAGACAAAGGTCAGTATTAAGAACAACTTCAACAAGACCAATTGGCCATGTCATGTTGGCTTAAGTTCATAGCCAAGGCTGATTAAAGAGTTTTCCTTTATTTTTTGTTGCACAGTAATGGATTTGTGCTAAATCCCCTCTTCGCTGCACCAAACCACACGTTCAAGAGAATAGTCAAGGCTGACAATCCAGTCAAAAAAACCACAACCTAATTTCTCAAAAAAAAGGAAAAACAAAATTATTATCAGGCACAGAAACAGTAAGAGACATGCTACAGAAAAAGCACCGATGGCTTTTTGTTTGGTTTTGGTTTTTTTTTTGCGTTTTGTTTTTGTAAGGTGTACAACATGGTTTGCTAATATACAGTGTATACTTGTATACTGTGTATCCAGCTATTTCACTAATATAAGGCATTTTCAGGTATACCATGAACAACAGTTAAGCAAAGTGATTAATTGTTTGACTGGTTCAACATACAAGCAAACTTGACTGCTGTCTGTATTCTGGAAGTTTAATAAAATAGCTACTAAAAATTGTGCCTTAAAAAATGCTCAGCTACTGGGAAAACGCGTGTTGTTTTTTTAAAGAAATAGCTAGCATTAGATCACTTTAAAATCTTTGTTATAAAAGTGAGGGCTTGAAAATTCTACTTGCAGTTTGGCAAGCCAAGTAGGGAAATCTGGAGACTTGAATGAGGGATAACCTTCTGGACACAAACCCACAGTGCTGTCCTTCCTGACACAATGTACAGTTGCTACACCTCTGCTACTGAAATTCCATAAAGCAAAATTAAACTGTATTAGTAGGTTCAGTGGCTGACAAAGACTGGTGAAATCCTGACAAGAATCCCATCATTTTAATTTTCCCTAATCTTTCTAAACACCACCCTATAAGCAAACAAAGAGGCAAGTGTGAAAGGAAAAGCCCCCATATCCACAGCTACCTGAAGCTGAGTATAGTAAGGGAGTTCCAAAAAAATCTTAAAGAACAGCCATCTTCTCCCAGTATTGTCTGCCCAGTATATTGTGAATTATGACCACAGGTATCTTGAGGTCTTAAGGAATGGAGTATTTGCAAAACACTTTGATACGAGATAATAAAAGCTTTTTTTTAAGTGCATTCGGTTAAGCTAGCGGTAAACATGAAATTCCAACTGGTAAACCTGGTCATTTCTAACACTAAGAGTTTTGTTGTAAAAACAAAGCCACAAACTGGCTTAAACTGGTGGGATTCACAACATGCATGTGGTAGTAGGGGAGCAGGGGAAACAATATCCTCCAAATCTCTTATCTTTTCAGACTAATTTAAAATTCTTTTAAAAAATAGCTATGCATTTGTATAAGTTACCTACCACAGTGATTTTCTATTCTAAAAAGGTGCCTTCTTGGCACAAATAGCTCACAATGGCCCACTTAAAAACCTAGCAAACAACCTGAATATTTGAGGAGGAAAATGACTCAGTCTGTATACACAGTATAAAGACTGTGAAAGGGGGAAGGGAAGCATGAAGAACATTTTAGCTAACCTGGAAAACAGAAAAGATAGTCAGATGCTCCCTTTAATGCTCATGGAAAGAAACGGAAACATTGCTGTGTAGATTATCTTCTGGGGAAAACAAACTGACAAGGATTATTACAGAAGATTGCACCACAAATTCAGTCAACCTATGGCTGTTGACAAAATACTGTAAGTAATCACGTAAAGGGGGAAAGAGCTATCTGACACAAAGTTTCAAGTTAGAAATCAGCAACTCAAATCCTTTAAATTTCTTAAGCATTTAGAAATAGTCTACTCCCATTTATTAGATGCAATCTCCACTCAGAGTCAAGATCATTTCTTGCCCAACATGGGGCAAGTTAACTTCCACTGGTCCACAGCCACTGAAACATAGGAAGAATCAATGAATGCACAAGCTACAACTGCTCTCAGTGCAGCAGAACTAACAAAACGTCATGCTTGCACAGAGTCTTTAATAATATCATTATCTCCTCACTTATAATTTAAAGTGAGTACATGGCAAAGAGAAGCCACAACTCATGCTGTGCAGGAAGCTAATGAAATGCATTAAATCAAGATTACAAAAGCAATGATGAAGTGGCAAACACTGGGCAAACCCCTTTTCACAAAAGTTAACTTGTGAGGAAGTTAAGCCAGAGATTCCCTCTACATCAAAGGAATTTACTTTGGACTGGTTGACATCTAGAACACTGTACTGAAATGCACAGAAGTGCCAGAGATCCCAGTAGATGACTTCCACAAGGAACATGTTTTCCCCGAGTACTTAAAATGTCACTTTTTAGATTCTGTTTTGATTAAAATATATAATATCTAAGCTAAGTAGCTCAGCTGAAGGCAAATTATGGAGTGAATACACAGTCTCGTCCCCAGAGACAACATCCACAATCAGAGCACAGACAGTGTGTGTTCTCCATGCTACATCATCATGGGAAAAACACCACCTCCCTGCATATTTCATGATACCTCAGAGAGGTAGCTACCTATTGAACATAGAGTATCTACATCCCATGTAGGTTTGAAAACTTTGTCCCTCTCACCTCAACACTGCCTATTTCCTAATTTCAGAAGCTCAGTAGGCAAGTTATCATGCATTCTTTTCTGTGGTCCCTGTCTCTGTTTGAATTTTATAGAAAGGAAATGTAGATCAGGACTGCAGGTTCCATGTGGTAGCAAAGAATCTGAAAGACAAATATTGAAATATTTCAGTGTTGTAATGTCCAGATCTTGTTATAGATCTATCCAGTACGGGACAAAACATAGAAATATACATTATGTTACTTATTTGTAAGGCTGGTACAGCAATCCTTCTTCACTAGCACGATGACTGCAGATGACTTCCATTCTTGCAAATGGAAGCATCACATTCAGTGAAAAAATTGAGATTATTTAAAACAACAAAGATAGGTTTTAGCTCACTTACTTTTAGTTAAGTCAGGCACCTTGAAACAACATGGCATTTTGATTTAGTACCATTGCTTACCAGACTCTTAGTCAGAAAACAAGACTGGTGGGGTAAAGAGAAGCTTAGAGGAGCCACACAAAAAAACCCAACACCATCTGGGATGACAGAGAGGAATAGCAACAATATTGCTGTGCTGCTTTGGAAGGCAAAGCATTATTCCTATTACTTATAGATTGTTAGCAAAAAGGGGTGAACTTTTTATTTCATTCTGTTCTGGTTCTCACTGATTCTTGTGGACAATCTGAATCTTCCCTTTCAGCCTCTAAGATGGAAAAGCTGCAGATTTACTTATTTATTTGTATTGTCTAGATATCCAATAAAGACAGCATAGGCATATAATTGAGCATAAATATGGGAAGAGGTTACAATTTAAGGGGGCAAAAAAGGTTTTACAGCTTTGTTTTTTCAATTGGATATGCTTATCCTCTTGCATTAATCTTTTCAAAACAGCCAGAAACTAATGGATTTAATTTGAAATTAAAAAGGAAATATTTTTATTGCTATAAAAACATGCTACATGTAAAGAAAAGTTAAAAAGGAAGACTACGCATTCCTTCCACCTGCTGGGGAAAGACATATCTGAACTCCTGTAAGCTTGTTATGATCTATATTGTGTTACTCAATAATTCCCACAGTAGCTGACTCATCCCTGAATTCACAGTCATCTTCTGAGTTCTGTCAGGCAGATATTTGATAAGTGTTTTTCATCTCCACGCATGAAACATACTGTTCCATCTTGCATTCCTGTTTCTTCTTTCTTTTCCCAAGGTGGATTCCCCCCACCCTGCTTCTCCACTCTATCCTGTGAATTTAAGCAAAATAATTCAACCAGATAATGTTTTGTTTGAGGGAAAATGATTTTTTTTTTTGTCTTTCAGATCAACAGAAGAAAACTTTACTCTGAGCAAGCAGATCTTTTAACATATAGGTAAAAAAAATTGTACCACATTTCTAATATACACTAAGTTAGAAACAAATCCCACAAATGAGCTAGTCAACCTTAATTCAACACTCCCTAAGTACAGCATATTTACTCTTCTGCAATAAGAAACTGTGATGTAAGTTTCTGAACTATGACTTTGCAATATAAACAAATTCAAAACTACGGGAAATTAGTTGATACAAAACTTGAAATATTCCCCTCCTATACGCCCATTTGTGTGCTGAATTAAACTATTTCAGCTAAAACAACCCCCCAAAGATTAATATAATAATGAAAAACTATATCAAACTCTATACATAACAGAGAAGACTTAAAGTTGTATATACTCCTATGAAATCTGCCACTTCCCAACCTTTAATTATATCCAGTGTAATATTGTCATATTGCATGGAATTTTCCAAATTTTTTCTTAAGGCCTTCTTAAAACGGGAGAATGATAAAAGCAATAACTATTTCTAAATAAGCTGTACGGCACACCATCAAAGGGATCCCAACTATGAATCATTTCACGGCAACACAAGTGTCTTTCAGTTTAATACAAGGGCCTCAACCTAGAAGCCAGAACGTTACTATTCAGCACGAGAAGAGCTATCAACATGTATCATGCCTAGAAAATGTCTGGGATAGGAGTAGTTTAATACCTTGATCCCTTTGTAGTTAAGGGAAGCCCTAGCTTTTGTTTTGCCCTGGCTAGATAAGAGAAGTCAGATCTGCCTATTCATCCTCCCTGCTACAGCATGAACACACACTTTGATCAGCCAGAAGATTTGAAGGGCTCAGGACTTCCAGCAGGAGGATGGTACTGAGAACACCACAGATACAAACTACGGCTACATTGCTCCTTCCCCATTTTTGGTTGCGGATTCTGTGCCAGGTCTCTGTTTCAGCAGCAGCAGAAGGGAGTAGAGGGTATGTTGACTGGGACCTTCACACAAAGAAATACGTGGCATAGTAATGGATGCCATATAAATTATTACTGCCTGTTACCTTTTGAAAAGGCCTCATTGCCTTTTGCATTTGATGCCCTCTGAATAAATCTAAAGAAGTTTGAGACTTGAAAGATCTAAAGCATAAGAAGCAAATTTTCTAAAGACCTATTGTATTCTTGGACAACCTGGATTAAAAAAGCAAGCAGGGAAGGAAAAAAGTGTCTCTGAAAAATCTAATTATTTATCCGTATCAACTACCATCTAGGACACTGGAAAAACACTAGCTACCCTACTTTTCTTTATATTTTTTTCAAAACTAAGATGAGGTATTCTGAACACTAGAGTGGATTTTTGAACAAACAGATCATTGTAAACAAGTCAAATAAAAAGGCTCAGATTAAACATTCAATAGTTCTGAAGGACAAAAATGGCAAGAAGTATCTTAGATGTCACCAAAGGTGTGCAATCTACTCAGAAAGAAGTCTGCTCTAAAAGACAGAAGGATAATGCAGTATGTTTAAAAGTACAGATACTTTTCCAAGAGACTGGATTCTCTTTTAACACTTTGTAACAAGTGGTATAGTTTGATATTATAGACCCTTGTGCTGAACACTGCATTCTACAGACAGCACAACAAAAGCCAGTATTTTCATATCTCGTGGTTTTGTTAAGAATGTACTTCTGTTATACATAATTCTCTAAGCATCACTTAAACTTACCTCATCTGAACGTACCTCGAGATGTTACTGAGCAGTCTGTACAACTTGGCAGTTAAATACAAATCTTAAGTCAAGAAATAGACTTGCCATTAAATTCTGTTATTCTAGAGCTGCTTATTTACTTGTCTGGAATAGCTTAAATAATAAAATCTGCATTTATTTCCCCTAACTTCACAAGTAACCCCTTCTACGCTTGCTGTCCCAGAAAATTACAAGTTGAACCGGAATTACACCTCTTGTGGTCTAGATTGAGAGAGCCAAGAATTAAGCATACGTATATTACTGCTTGCTCAGCTTATTGTCTCTGGCCACCAAAGGCTAGAGGACCAGTGCTTCAGGGGGTTTACGCAGATCTTTGCATGAAAGATCAACTCTAGGAAACATCTGAGATGTTAACTGCTAGGTCTGTGCTTATTAACATGGAGGTAGAAAGACATGGGTAAAAATAAGAGTCTTTGTACTGAAAATGCATTTGGCAACTTAGTGAGACAGATATGGAGAGTTCCTAAGTTTATGAAATAGAGAATTTGTGCAAGCAAAAAGTTAGATCTTTCCTGTTACAGTCAAAAAGGGAGAATTTGGAATTTGAAACAACTCCCATCCAACAACAAACAAATAGGAAAGCAAGTCAAAGACTGGTTCAGAGAAAAAACTTTTTCAAAGAAGCATTTCCAAGCCCGGAAAAGGTTAAACTGTAGGTTTACCTTATACCAGGTAGTACAAAATAGAAGCTTCGTTATGTCATCCATGGTCTTTCAAAGCTTGATGTTAGTATTCGATTCAAGGTTGTCCAGTGTATCTATAAATGGGAGGGTGAATATGGGAAGAGAACTATGCTTTTTATGTATTCTATCTCTAGCTGAAAAGTGTCAACTGGAATGACAATGCAATTTATCATTTACGAAAATGCTTCACTGTGCTAAACAGTTCTATCTACACAGTTCTATGTCTGTATTACAGTTGAATGGAAAACATCTGTAAAAATTTTTATTAGGCCTGCCATTTTCTACATTCAAGAGGACATTAAACTACTACTTAGTTGTCCAAGACAAGTTTAGAAGTAATCAAGAAATATCCTTTATAAAAGGTGACATGCGCACAAAGCCAAATTAATAACCCCCAGAAAGGAGTATAAAATTGTTAACTATCATCACTAACACTTAACTCACCAAAATTCAAAATATTGTACTAAGACTTGTTGATGAACTAAAGGAAGACCATACAACCACGCAGTGTAATAAAGGCAGGGAGAAACAGAACTATATGCCCCATATTGCAGAGTTACTTTCAATTCTCATCACACTCATAAAACTTGAATATTCTGCTTATGGGCAAGAGAACAATTTTCTTGAGATCCAATATTTAACAAGGAGCTACCACAGTATTTATTCTGTTCCTGAAGTTTTTGAAGACAGAAGCTGCAAAGCGACAAGAAAAGCTAAGTCGTGTTCTACACAACACACATATTGAGGAAGAGATTTCAATCATCCAGTACTCTGGAAATGCAAACCCCCTGATCAGTAAAACAGCAAATTATGCCAACCATCAACAATAGCCATATGGCGCAAAGTACCATATTTTCAGCCCATACCATTGAGGCTAAAAAGCAAAATACACAAAAGCCAAAGGCTAATCCCACTAGAAGGCAAGGAAGGAGAATTCCATGAGTTTGAAATTTAAGTAGATACTTCTAGTGTGAAAACAATGATGCTACAAAGCAAGGTTATATTACTAAAATATTAGGATTTGTATTAATTTCCTAGTACTATATGGAGAAAAAAAAAATGTTACCAATAAACCAGGTACTTCTTTTAAAAAAGGGAAATCAGCGCTTGAAGGGAGACACATGAATTTTTAAAAGGTAAAGAAAAACAACGAAACAAAACATGGAAAAGTACTGGTGGAGTAGAAAGAAACAGAACATATACTGATAAGGCTACTTATAGTAATCTCATTTTTTCTGTGTGACCTTTTAAACAAACTACAGAACTAAGAATAGAGTTTTCGCTAGCAGAAGCAGTGTATATTTTTTCCATAATCTCTGCATTAGAAAAAAAAAAGAGGTTAAGCAATACACATTTAAATATATATTTATTTAAACATAAATATAACATTTCAAGTCTTACACTGTCTTAAAATGAAGCAAAACTTACAAAGTAAGAAAACACATACCTGATATACCCTGAGACTCTGTCTGCAGATCACAGTACCACAGTCTGTTCACTGGATCACACCCTTCTCGAATAGACAGCAAGACATATCGACCATCGTCTGATACCTGTAAGAAGTTACACAAAAATCAAAAAAAGTCATCCTCTGGAAAAAAAAAAAATAAAAAATCCAACTTGAGAAGTTAGACCCTAAAGCCCTAGGAAAAAATAAATTGATGCTAGTTAGTTGAGTGAACAGACATGTATGGAACATGAGAACTCATCAAGAACCCACACTCACTGCTTACATCAACAACTAACATAAATATAGTTTGCTGACATTTCAGGAGATCAAAACTAAACACCATTATCTGTTTATTTCCACCATGAGTTAAAAAAAGAAAGTTTACCTTGTCACATAAACCCAACAAAATAACTAATGAATGCACTAACCTGAAGTTTCAGTAACTAAGAACAGACTCGGTATACAACAGTCTAAAACTACAACCTGCTGGCAAGAAGAAAAAAAAAAAAACCACAAAAAAACCAAAAACACACCCAACAAAACTACCAAAACCACAAGCCACATTAAAAATAACTTGCAGTGGATACCTTGAAAATGGAGAAGTTCCACTATGTTGCATATAAAACACTGTTTAGTCCTGTGATCAACTGGATTGCCAGGCTCTCACTGAACTACAGTACTCAAAAAGAACCCTCCTACAACAATTAAAACGTAGCTTTATTTAGCTCAACAGAAATTTCTCAAAAAACCACGAGGCAGCCACATCTGGTGATGCAAGTATCCAGTTTCTCTCTAGTCACTGACTATAATGTCAGCATTCAAATCCAACGTTAAATTGTGCAAGAGTATTTGCTGACTTAGACATCCTTGTAAAGACACAACAGAGTGACCAGTGGCTTTTGTCCAAAAAATCCCCTTAAGTCAGTTTCTTGTGAAGATGACGTGAAAACTTCTGAACTTTCAAACTCCTTCATCAAGATAACAATTCCATGCAAAAGGAAATTTACCTCCCCTCCCTCAAATCCTATGGGAATAAATGGAGCCCTGCAGTGACGTATCTCATTGAAAAATCAGTAATTTGGCATATACATATTAATTCAGGTATTTTAAAAGATGCAGAGACATATCAGGGATGCACTTGCTCATCAATCAACGGAAAAACCATGCTGCTGAAACTGCTAATACTTAAGTGAAGGAGGCATTTATTTCAGTCAAGTCTTCCATTTTAATCCCAGTGTAAACAATCCTTTTATACTGCATAACCTGTCAGCTAAACTGAACCTATAGAAAAGAATTTGTCACTAACTTCTTCAAATGGGCCCTCGGTGCATCTTACAGGTCTACATAAACTGACCGCTGCCTCCTCTACACAAGAGGACTCTTTACCACGCATCCTCTCTCCAGCACGGTCAGTGTTTGAGCCTGTGAATATCCTAGATATGCCAAAATCCAGGTTCAAACAACTCTCTCGATTCACAGTCTTGGTGAATTAAGCCCTGTAAGATCATTTTGCTGATGCACGCACACCTCCACACATGCCGTCACAGCGTTATGTACAGAGCAGTAGAGTTTCATCAGAACAATACCCGTTGTTTGAACGGGAAAACCAAAATGCAGTTGCTCACAATGGCAGGACAGTGAAAACCATCAAGTCGGCACTTGACATATAGCAAACGTGCTCGCTCTGCATAGCTGCTCTGTCAATCTATTTTTTTAAAAGTGAAAGCTAAGTACTTATTCACAGTATGACGTACAACAGAAAAAAACCTACCTGTGTGGTAGAGGTTAGCTCTGGATTTCTGGCTGCCTTAAGGTATCTGCCACAAGCCCACCTCAGATGTGGAAAAAGGCTGGCAGCTTAGTCCCTCTGAAGGATGGTCACTAAATTCACAGCAAATTTTCCCTCAAGTTCTCAAGTGATAGAATTAATAAGGTGTGTTTTCTGTCACAAAGCAGTATGAAATTTCTTCCAAATCATCCAAGTTGGTAATTTTAATGGTACTTTTGCTTAATTGTGGCAAACTAAATGATGGTTATGGAGTTTTCAGTTTTGTCAATTTCATTAGGTTTACACACAAAAAATCTAATGCTGCTGTTAAATGACCATTATAAGACACAACCACATTCTAAATTTTCTGATGAAGCTTCTTGGTTTGCTTTTGGACATGCATGTACACACAAAATAAGATTTCCAAAACTATGTCTGCTGGTAGATAAAGTCATCAATGAATCCCTCTTTCTACTCAGGCTTCACAAACATATTCTGTTTCCTGGCAAAGCTTTTGGAAGTGCAAGTCCATCAAAGAAAGGCAGGAAGTAGCAGTAACTCATCAACTTAGTTTCCCTCTCCCGACCGAGCTGTTTTGAGCATATTCCAAAATTACCAGATTTAGATGTTTTATTAACAGCTGATACAGAAGGCTGTTTCCTGTCCACATTCTTACATGACAATATCTAATGGAAATTTAAACCCCTACTCACAAAATACGAATCTGAGTTCTGGAAACTTTCCACTGGGCTCTAAACACGTCTTTTAAAAATAATTCTTATTCATATATTGCAATTACTTCTTAGATTTACTTTGGTTAACATTCATAACATTAGTTGTGCAAAATATCTGTAGAATTAGTTATGCAAAATAAACTTCGGAAGAATTAGGTCCTAGCTATGCTGCTATTCAAACAGTTTCACAGTTCTGAAGACACAAAAAGGAAACTTAATAGAATACCAGAATAGAATATCCCAGTATATGAAAGCTAATAAAAAAACCCCAACAACCAAAGACCCCTCAAAACCAAACCAAAACCCAAACCCAAATGAGTGTTTCCAAGTTGTATTTTTTACCGGCATTTTCTCAACAACTAATTATACTGCTAGAAAAGTCCATAGAGCTGAAAGCTCACAAGGCAAATAGAAAATACCTAAGACTCCTACCAGACAAAAAAACTGAACCCATTATATGAAGCAGTTCAGATAGCTTTAACAGGACAGACTGCAAAATTCAGACATTTTGTCTTCTCCTTCCAAGATGGAAGGAGAAGCAGAAATGGAAACCAAGATCAGGCGATCTTTTTTGAAAGAAGCATCTTCAGTGTTTTTAGACAAACATTAACTGCGGGCATCAGTTTTAATTAAACTAGTGACTGCAATATGCTGCTTAAACAACTGTTCATACTTGTAAAAGCACTAAGTTTCCTTCTCTTCCTCAGCGACTCATAAAACGTGATAAATAATTGCAACTGGTATATACAAATATAAATTTCAGTTAAACTCAAGAGTATGACACACAAAATTCTTTCAGCCATAGTCAGAATGCACATAAATTTATTCTTTGATGTTTCGAGTTAATGGTTAACAGAAGACTGCTTGCTTTACCCCAGAAAGAAAACTTATATGCAAATTTCTGATGGTGTTGTTGCAAGAGCAATTCAGAATGTCTGATGACAGCAAATCTGAGTACATCTAAAGAGTTGTTCCTTCCACATTTCCCAGCTGTACTACTGAGGAGTTGATAGCAGTTTATGTTTAATTTGAAGTAGGAATTCCCAAAGCATATTGCTGGTGGGATGCCAATTAGGTCTGCCTCTATCACTAAAGCTATTCTTACATCAGTGAGTTCTATAAGCCAAAGGAATTTGACAGAAACAGGACAAGACACTGTTGACTGCTGCATGCTGAAGTGCTTAGTATTATACCATGGATTTAGACATCCACATAGCAAAGTTACAGTTTGATGAGCAAATATTGGTAGCTGTACCATCTTATGCTGTCTCCACCTCTAGCTCTTCCTACTGCTATTGTTGCTTGGATCCAAGCAAGCTCATTCTCCTAGTCATGTCAGTACAAGCATTTACCATTTGTGTGGTAAGCCAGACTGGGGAGCTGATTGATCTGAAAAAACAGCATGTTATAGCAAAAACCAAGAATTAAAAAAAGGAAACAAGAAGAAAAAATAATAATCCAGGAAAAAACAAACAAACAAAACCAAAGAAGAATCCAGGAGGGGAAAAAACCCCAAAACAATAAAAGAGAAAAAGAATAAAAGAAAAAGTCCCTCTGCCAGTTTAGTATCTCAGTCAGTTCACTGTGCAGTTGCACAAATGCCTAAGACACTGCACTAAGCAGCTGGAAACATGAATAACGGGGGCAGAGATTGCTTAAGGCAGCTCAGATGGCAGTACTGACAAATGTGCAAACACTGCCTGAATGCACTGACTCTTCTATACCATAAGCAGAGAAGAGTCTGGGCTTCAGAATGGCAAAAGGAAATAGGATTTCTTAACTATCATTTGGGTTATTCTTACGCTGCTACAGCATCTTCACGAGCTGCACTGCAATCTTTGCTCTTGGCCCACAAACTTGCAAACTGAAATTTCATACCAGTATTTCACTCAAATCATAAGAGTGCGTTCATGGTTCAGCATAAGGAAGACAGCTGTTAACATCAGAACTGATCAGAAATAAATCTGATCAGTTGGATCAGAAATAAATTCTCCTGGTTTCCCACATCCAAGCTGAAAAGGAAACGCATCTCAGCAGTTTCTGGGAGAGACCTGGAATGCTAGCTAGTGAGCATTTCTCTCATTGAAATAATTTCTATCATTTCAAATAACATCCACTGGTAAAAGGTAAGGACGTTACAAAGCAAGTGAACAACTTAACATGAATTTTAGGTCCTGTCAAAAAAGGACAGAAGAAATCTTGTAGCCTTTCAACTGAAGCTTTTAAAAACCTTCAGCATAACAATGATTTTATTGGCACAGTAACACAGCACTGATCCCTAACTCAGCACTAAAAAAGGATTATTTCAAAGAGCTGATGTTGTTATATAGTTTGTAGTTTGCTGCCATTCAGTCACTTGGCAATTTTGAATTTATTAGATCTGTTATTTCTGGAATATTTGCTGTGACCACCTTTATACGATACAAACACACAGAAGTATCATTACAATAGCTGTGCTCCCAAGTGCTAGTCTATTTCGTCTTTCAAGGATGAAACTCTTTAAAGTAAAATCTTTATAGAGAAGTTTTTATTTATATTGGAGTATTTTTTTTGTTTTTACTAGCAATTTTGTTTCAATGTTACCTGTTCTCTCCATTTTGATGAAAAGTAACCATTGCCTAGAAAAACATTAAGAGATGAAGTGGTTTACCTGTAACTTCAATAAATGGATATCAAAAGAAAAAAAAAAACCTATTTAAAGCCTAATTAGTAAAAGGAGTTTTCCATCTACTTATTTTTTTTCTTTCATTACAAAATGCAGTTAATTCATCATACAAGCCACATAAAGAACCCCAAAGGGTTATGCCTTCTGCTTTTATAATAGCAGTAGCCATCTATGAGGATCCACAGCAAAAGTGAAGTGAAATATTTTGTCTACTAGCAGCACATTTCAGACCAAAAATTCATACATAATTAAACAAGAAAAGAGAAAGAATGAACAGGAGAAGGCTGTCTGGTTTTCAGACTTCCTGGCTTTATATATTACTCCTCAACTAAAATATCAATAGGAGACACATTAAAGTGCTTTGCTTCCAAGCAAAGTGCATGAGAGCAACCCCAGTGAATATTAATGCTAGTTCTTTGAATACTACCTGGGTAGTCACCACTGCAAGATTCAGGATAAGGAAGAGCTCTCTATTTTTAGTTCACAAATAGGGGCCCTTTGAATGCATAGTACTATATTAACACAACTATATATACACATCATTCCTTTTTAAGCTAACCAATGAAAAGTTTTACCACCTTGGCCCTTTTTATTATCAAGGTGGAAAAACCCTAAACACTATCTAATTTGTTTCTGCATAACAAGATATTAAAAAAAATTAGTAAAATCCAGTTATTAGATAATACGCCTGTGTTGAGAAACAGATAACCGATGACTCCTTTAACTGCAGACGTTAACACTGTTATAATCTACAACCTGATCTTTCTCTGCGGTTATTTTAAAAACTACTGCTCCTCATGCACTAGTGCCCTTCGCATATGGAACAAGGCAACCGCCATTGCTATCTAATGCATTTCCAATGAAACAGAAAAAATGAATCACATACCAAAAAAAAAAAAAAAAAATTTCAAAGCTCACAAAAATCAGACAGAATCAAAGCTTTCAAGCGGAGCCAAATGGTCAAACCAGTAACTGGACTCCAGGTACCTAGTCATGGGAAGATCTTGCCGTAGAAGACAAGATGGGTGGCAATAAAAATGCAACCGTGCAACACATGGCATTAATAACTAGGATTTCAAACCTTGTAGCATCAATAAGCTGCATTTTAACACTGATAAAATTTTCACCATATGCTATGTATGTAACAGTTTAAAATGATCCAGAGTGATTGACTAGATTTTTATTATTTATTTATTTTAAATATTCATTTAGGAATGTACCCAGTCACCACAATAAAACAGACTGATGACAGCCGTTACTTCCTAAACTTTAGGTACATGCCACACAAAGATTTTTACATAACACCACTGAACCCAAATATGACTTGACTAAGAAGAATCTACATGCAAGAGACATTTCAGTTTGATGAAGAAATTACCTGCCTTCCATTATTTATCAATATTTCAAAGCTTCCTATCAGATGAGTAAAGTAAAATACTGAACACAAAAAACATGCCTTCTACAGAGAAAAAAAATAAAAGTTCCTGTAGAATTTGCCAAAACATTTGGTCAGTAAAAGATGAGAGCAATTACACTGTCTGAACAGCCTCAAGTGTTCTAACATCATAGATGCGGACATGACCCCATGCCACAAAGTTCTGCTTGCACAACAACAAAGTCAAGAACTCCCACTGTAACCTCTCAGCCTTTCAAATTCCACTTTTAACAACTCACTGTTAGAAAAAGCAAAGCTATTTCCCTTCCTAGAATAGAAAACAGTTTTTCATTAGATAAAATGATCCTGAAGGGTTGGGGTTTTTTTTGGGGGGGTGGGTTGGTTTTTTTTTTTTTGTAATGAAAGGAACACAAAGCTGTGTTCTGACATTATATTTGCAGTGGTGCCAGAAAGTCACTGAAGCTTGCATATAGCTCCTATCACATTTTACAGTCTAGCAGTCTTTTGAGAACATGAGGATTGGGGCAAGAATTCCCTTTTGCTAAGCAACCTCTTGGGAGTGTCTGCACAACCCAAGTCCCCACTCTGAAAGCTGATACTCTAAAGCTGCAAATGCTTTGTTTTGTTCTCTATTTGCATCATACTGGTTTAATCAACCAAATTTCAGAAGCGCTAATGATGGGCGATCACAGAAAAGCATAATTTCAGGATCAGGTCCAACAGAAACTACTTACCACACTCTGAGGAGCAGCCCTGATGTACTCTGTGCAGGACATGACTGGTTATATGGAAACAACATGCTGATGTGTTCTTTCCATCCATTCCCCAGGTTAGAAAAATTGCTTTGAGTGTTAACAATAATAATTCAATTTCCTTATTCCAGATGGATTTTTATTCTTGGATTTCAGACACAACATGTTGGTATAAAGAGCATTTCTATTCTGACCATTTCCTTCTGAGCCTCTGCTAAGCTTGGGGTTGAAGGAGACCTACCAAACCCAGAGAACTGAGATTCTGACCCTAGAACATTGTGCTTATGACTGCTTCAATTGCAACAGGACACCAGACAGCCTTGTTCAGAAGAGGAACACAGCAATAGGTACATGCATTCGCTTTCTTAAATTTACCACAGAATAAAATTAGTAGCTTCTGACGTGACAGACAAACATCATACACATGATTTTTCCCGTAGGTTTCAGCTTGCTTTTGAGTGCAATAAAAGCACCAAAGCATCAGGAACTAGTTTGCCATCTACCGTAGCCCCATGTGCAGCCAGAAGGATTGCCTGCCTGTTCCTTAATGGTAAAATTCTCCAGACCTATTGGCAGGGCTGTAGGAAGATATACATAGTAGGCTTCTATTCCAGATTCCGCCTTGACAAAGATAAGAGTTAGGCTTCAGAAAAATTCTTACAGCCCTGTTTTATCCAGCAGCAAGTCTCACTTGAGCAAACTGACAATGTTTAGAGCCCTTCCCCCTCATGCTGCTCACTGTGGATGCTGCACTTCCACGTTCCCACAGTGAAAACACACCATAGCCAGCACACATCTGGCACAGCTTACTCCTCTGTGCTCTGAATTTCATTTGCAAGATCAACTCCCTGGCTGAGAACCACTGATGTTAACTGACAGCTCTAAACATTAAAAAAAAAAAAAAAAAAAATTTAAAAAATTGTCAATTCAGGGACTGTGCAGTTTTACTGCTGGCAGAACTGGGATGGGAGGGTTCCTCTCACCCTTTCCTTTCTCTCCTGTTTACTTTCCCGCAGGTACCGTAGGGACTTTTAACACCACCAACTGTGAAAGGCTTTTATGTAACTTATTGTTTAACTTCGAGAACAACAGTCTGGCTGCGAGAGACAGATATGCTCTGTGAGTCCGGAGAGGAAGCAAGAACATGCCATTTAAACAGAGAAGCACAGGAAGCTCCTCCTTTCCAAGCGTGCCTAGGACATTGCCACGGTTTTAAAAACCTTCATACCAGACTGCCCTCTACTGGGATGTTATTCAAATAAACTCCATCCCTGCTCTTCCCAACTCCCCCACCGTCCTAGAATCTGCATCAGAAATACGTATGCTTTTTCTAGACTAATGAAAAGATTCGATAGCCTCTTTTTCAAAACGTATATATTTGACTAACAATAAACAAATTTTTTTTCCTCACAAGCAATCCATTCAAGCAGGAAGTTGGAAATGCATCTATATTTCTATGCCAACACCATTTTCAGCACCACAGATTTTGTTTAAATCAAGCATACTTGGGGCTGGTGTTGAATGTGTAATGAGCGAAAAAAAGACAAACCCTGAAGCTATTTTCTTGCATATTGTCTTGTAAATGTATTAAGCTGACAAAATTTTACACAACCCTCTTTTGTCCTAATCAGTGACCTAGTTTCTTCTCTCCACTGAAAATACATACCACATTGACTCCCTACTGTGCACCCGAGATTACTCTTTTTTTTTTTGAAGTATCATGGCAACATTACTACTTTTGCAGTCTCTGAGGGATCTCCTTGCTTTTCACTCGCAAGCAAGGTATTTCTCTCCCTCAACCCAACGCTTGTGAGATCTGCAAATTCTGCTCTAAACCTGAGCATGGAAGTTCAAGTTCTGCCCCCACTACAGAGAAAGGTTTTGTAGTTGAGACTAGACCACTCACACCATAATCCAACTGTCTTCACTGGAGCTTGTGTAAAACATAAGAGAACCCAAATGTCTCTACCTATTTGGCCAAGCAAGGCCCTGTAAATTAAAAAAATTTCTTTATTAATGACGGGAATGCATGAAAGTAGACTTCCATAAAACATTGAGCTGTGCAAAGCTGTATTTTAAAATCTGTGGCAGTGTATTAGCACTAAGTAAGACTATTCAGGACAGCGCCAATAAGCCATAAAATTTGATTATTTATTAAATATATTTTAATTTTTCCCTCATTACTTTGTGGTCTTCCACTTTATCAAACACATATTTCAAAAAAAATTGACTAGAAAACTTGTCTGAATGGCCTGAAAGATGATTTTTGACCTATTGCACAAGGAAGAAACCACATTTTGCAATTGCATTGTTTTATTTTGGCTTTTTAATTGCAGAATTTGTATTTTTCCCCAACGATTAAAAACCATTTTTCATTAGTGTCAGGATGACAGAGCCACATTTTACAGCTGGAGCTCACAGCACAACCCCAGAATATCAGCTGCTTTAAAGTACTTTCACTTGGTAAGTAATCATGAGCTTATCTAAGGTGGATCTCTGCTTTACCACTCCTCCTTAAAATAGCACTTCTTAAATATCAACATTTCTGGAAGTTTATGCCTCCTAGAGGTCAAGAAAAAAAGTCATAAGCAGCCATATAAATTTATTAAACAAGAACCCACAGTAGTGGGGTGTTTCTCTATTCACCCCCTTCCCTGTTTTCCTGATACTTATGGGGCTGTTTCAATTCCAGTGGCTTCAGAGCTGGCAGCTGCGCTACATTCTATTGCCTTCCTATTCTACAGCAAGAGTTACTACTACCATTCCCCTCTTCACACCCCAAAGACCTTTTGATCATTTGATAGAAGAGTTATATATTCTCATCAATAACAAAAATTACCTGAGACATTTGGCATCAGAAAAAAAAAAAAAAAAAAAAGATATTTTTTACATTTAAGGCTGCCTCAAGCTTTACTTTCACAATAGAAGAGCCAGGAGATGCAGGATGGCTGCTTCTCTGCACCCTAGCCAGGCAAACTCTTTGGTGCTCACTACAAGCATCATACTATGAATAACCTTCCATGGTCCCCCTCATATTCGGTTCTGTATTTCTGATCTTGAAATGCTCCAGCCCTGTTTCTTCAATTTAGATAAGAAAAGGCTCTGTTAGTGTGCTATTATCTCAAAGAAGGTTTTGCTACCTATAAAACAAGCGTATCTCTACGCCTAATACAGAAGATAATATTAAATCCCCTGGAAATGGTATCTGAGATTGCAAACTTTCACTAGCCTAAAAACTGTATAGTCCGATGAATCAGAATGCAACAGCCTTCCCTCACGAAAAATGAATTTGTCTTCACAACAACATGTGTAGTTTAGCTCATGACACTGCAAAGCAATAATAATAATAATATGCATCACTCGTGAATCAGTGGATACATCACTGTAAGACATCTGTCACCAACAGAAAGCCCATTTATTTACGGAACTAGGGAAAAATAAGGATAACGATTCCATTTTATTGCCAGTTAAACTCAACAGAACTGACTCGTTTTTGAGCTGTAAAAAAAGAGACTCTGTATAGAAACAAGAGGTACTGACTAAACACAGCAGATTGGAGAGTACAAAGAACTACAACAGGTTTTTATCCACTGGAAAAACATCACTTCCCTGATAAACAGAGCGACCACCACTACAGTCCAACAGCACTTACAACAGTGCACTCAATCAAGCATTGTTAAATCTAACATGAAGAATAAAACACACATTAATTACAAAACTTAGGGTCTTTTGAACCATTCATGTAAGGAAGAACAGACCATGGTTACCTATCATTTTGGTTCACTGGGACTTTGCACAATATAGTAGTAGTCGTTCAACAAAATAAGCTTAAGAAAGCAATTCTGGCAGTCACTTGTTCCATCTCCAATACCACAGTCCACACCATACTTGTTCTAATAAAGCTTGTTGTAGGGAAACTTAAGTCTCCAACTGTGCACACAGTATTAACAGATTTTAACCTGCATGTCTCCACTCTTCATGTAAGTAGAATAGACGTATTTTATGTTTGAGAAAGAAATCACAAAAATAAATATGAACAAAATATATACATGGCAGGGAATATCCAGACATGCTGATTATTGGAATAAGGTTTTTGCACAGAAGTGAAGGCTGGGGCTCAACACTGACTAAGAAGAAACAAGAACAATGACGCATTGTCTATCAAATGATCCTTCTCTGTCCTGGAATGCGTATCAGGCAGAATGCCCTCAGTGAAGAAAAATGACATGCAATTGTGTCATTACAGTCTTAAGGATTGATTTAAAGCAAACGAAACAGCCTGATTTTCAGCGTTTCTTAATCAATGACTCCTAGTTCAATGGTCAACTCTGCAACACTACTAAAAAGCGTTCTTTTAACGATATACCTACTATCAGTTGTAAGAATCTGAAAAACTGAACATAATGATGACAAGCTTCAGGGTGTTTACTGTACCTCAGCTCCACCCATCCATTTTGGTTCATCGGGAAATTCAGCACACAAGATATCTTCTGACTGGTCAGTTCCTAACACGTGATAATGCAGCTTTTGGTGCAGATTAGTGGAGGTCTCAGTACCTAGTGAAATGCGGATATTTAAAGTAATTAGTTCTCAAAGAAATCCAACAATAACCAAATAAAACCTGCAGAAACTTCTATACCCCTTTGCATATAAAAGAGAAGAGTAATTCAGCAGAGCAAATTAGGATGGTCTGAGTATACAACCATTCCCCTCCAAACACACACCCCCTGCCAAAACAAAATAAAACTTCAAACCACACTGCAAACCTGTTCAGTTACCCTTTCCTTTTATTGCTGATAATACATTCTTCAAATGTGAAAACTTATCATTCCAAGCTTTGCTTTCTAGAAATACTAAGCAAGCAGAGAAAAACAACAAACCCTGCCACCCTCTAATGATGTTTTACTCCTCCTTCACCCTGGGCAACTAAGGGGAGATTTATTGCTAATTATCATTCCTAGAAACCTTCATACTTTCATTTGCTGAAAAATAAAAAAAGAAGTATTTTAAAGCATCACATGAGGTGCTACTTAATTTTTATTTTTTAAAAAATTTTGCTCTTTCAACATTTTCCAACACTTCAGCTTCTGACCTACAAACATGTTTAAAGGTAAAAAACACAAGGTGTGTATCTAACTTGCAAGTCTGGCAAAATGACAGACTGCAAAAGTCACTACAGAAGCAAAATTCAGGCTCCAAGGTTTAACAAAGAGCATAGCCACAGAATAAACTTCTCAGTAGCACTGCCTTATACTGAGAGCTGCTAAATTCCTTCCCTATTGATGCTCCTCAGCAATTTATTCCACTTTGTGTGCTGCTCCTTGCGTTTTGCTAGCATAAACATTTTGTGTTGCTGTGCTGTGAACCACAGATGAATTAATCTGGTTGAATAACAAAAACCACATGCCCCAGATTGCTATTCATCAGGTCAACCTCCCAAGCCAGTTCACCTCTGCCCACACAAATGCAAAACGGGAAGAGATCTAAGTAAGCTGTCATCAGACATCAAATTTCAGCCAATAACACCCCGTATGAAAGCTGAGTAAATCATCACAGAGAAAAAGAAAAGGAGCAGCAAACTTTTAAGGGAAAGACAGGGACAGGCAGACAAGAGGATACTCGCACTGAATATAGGCTGTGGTCATACAAGACATAATCTGGTATCCAATTGTATAAACTAGAATAGCTAGTTATTTCAGTATAAACTAGTAGAGCTAATTATTTGTTGCACCAATTTACTTAAAGGTCATTTCGCTTCCACAAGGCACACAATTAGTACAGTCATACTTACCATCACTTTTCCCATCCTGTTTTGGATAGCAATTATAGAACATGCCTTTTCCATCATGGGTCCATGCCATGCAACTGAATTTAACTCTCTCCAGCGTATCTGGAAGATCCTCAGGACCTTCTACTTTCATAAACTTGATAGTAACCCAATCAGAGCCACTAGAACTCAGGCCATATGCAAAGTATTCACCATCTTCACTGAATGCATAACCTAGGAAATTGGAACCAAACAAGATGAAGTAAGAACCAGCACAAGGAATCAATATTTTCCAAAAAGTGTTTGTTATTTTGCCACACAGCTTTTTATTATCTACTACACACTAGCCAAATCCCAACAAAACAGAGGTGAAATTGGGAAAGCAGTTAGAAGAACTGTGTTCACTGAACACTGAGAGAAGAGGGTTTATTTTCTAAAAGACAGTGCAAGCAACTACATGTGCTATCATTTGGGATTCACAGCACTTTTCCAGTCTCTGTGGACGTCTCAAGTAGTTCACAGATGTGAGTTTAGGCATGTATACTCAGGAAGTATGTTCAGTAACATCGCTTATGCCCAGCATCTGAATTATGATTTGAGTAATAATTCTTCTACTTCCCCGAGTTTGGGGGGAAGAGGTGGAGACTGACAATGCACACAGGTAGAGAACTTAAAAGTGAGATTTTAAGAGAGAAATAGTACCAAAGAAGTCAACAGAAATTGAGATGCAAGCAATGCATCCTGAAATAAAGCAAGTACCACTTCAATATTGGAGTCACTGAAACTAGACCCTGCAAAGCCATGAAAACTGAAGTAACTAGGCAAATTTGCCACTATCACACAAATGGATTAGTCGCTAGTATTCTCAGCTAAGACCTCGGGTATTTATGTCACTTTATCCAAACTGTGAGGAAAACATGATTCTGGAAAAAATTCAGAAGAGCCTCCATCACAGTTGATAAGATCAGTTTCACTTTTGCAAATCAATTCAAGGAATAGACTGGATTATCATAGGCCTGAAAGTAAGTACAGAAAAAAAAAAAAATACAAAAAAGTTGCATTTCATAGAAATAGCAGGTTTGAGATGCACCTCTATGCCACCCTAACATGCTCTCCCCTATAAGAACACGAGTGGCCATTCTGATTCAGAACAAGATTACACCTATCTGTCCTCAGAAGTAACCATAACAAGATGCCTACACGAATAAGAACAAGCACATGTAGTAGTTCCCTCAAGTACTCCCTACAACATCTGACCATTTTTAGCCTAGGAGCCTTCTTTTCCATGAAGTAGTTCGTTAATAATCGTCAATGCTTCCCTCCTCCTTGATCTTGTCCAGCTTGCCTTTAAACAGTAAGTGTTTTTTGCACCACCAACATCCATTGATAAGGGGTTCTACAGACCTACTTCTTGAGGCATGAACCATCACCTTCTTTGGTTTGCTTTGGACTTGGCTCCCACTGCCTTCATTTGATATCCCCCCATTCTTGCAATAGAAAAAAATGATGACTAAGCAGCCCCTACTACTACTGCATGTGGGGCTGCATGCCACAAATGATTCTGTAGACCTCTATTATACCTCTGCTAAATTGTCCCTTTTCCAAGCCGATTGATCCAGGCACACTCAGTTGTTTCTGACCTCTGCGTCATACCCTTCATTGTTGCCACTGCCCTCCTCTGAACTGTACTTCAGAGCCCCTTTTCAGCTGAGGGGACTGGAACTATATTTAGTATTCATTGCTACTGTATAAACCCCTGGGTTGCTAATGTAATCCTGTTTTTTGTTTAGTTCTCTATTTTCTCCTTAATCATTTCAGGTATTTGATGTGCTTTTTTGGCTGCTACCAAGAACCAGGCTGACATTTTCACGGAACTACCTATCACAGCCTAAGAATTGTTCCCAAGTGGTCATGGTCAGCTCAGAGACCATTCCATCTGTTCCTCTACAAATGAGGTTAGGAGTGCTTGTCCCCTCTGCATCACTTAAATTATCTGCACAGAGACTTTCACCTGTTAATTTAATGCTCACTCACTATCACTAAGGTCTTCCTGCAGCTCGTCAGTTACCCTTCAGCCTTTACGTAGAATGCCTTTGTATCATCACCAAACTCTGCTACCTCACTGCTCACTCCTTTTTCTAATATACTGAACATACTGAACAGTGCAAGTCCTAGCACAGTCCCACACAGAACTCTATTGGTGATTTCCATTTTGACAGCCAGTTATTCCTGTCCCTGCCTTTAAATCAATTATTTATTAACATCAGGTGTTTTCCCTCTTGTTCCATGGCTGTTGTTTTCCTAAGTGCATTTAGAAAGAGACTTTGTCAAGCTTTTTAGAAACGCAAAGAGATTATATGAACCAAATTGCTTTTATCCACAGTTTAAGGCAGGACTTCTCACTAAAAAAAAGCCATATTGATTCTTGTCAACTAGGTCACACTTAAAGAAGCATTCATTAATTCTGTCCTCTGCTTTTATTAACTGGCCTTGAACAGACTTAAAGCACTTTCAGGTCCAAGAGTCTTGCCTCTACAATAAGCTGATAGAGAGTGGGAAAATGGACGCTAACACGTGTCAAAGCCCTAGTGAACACAAGTAACTTTGTGATTCTCATAAAAGCTAACAATACATTCTTCACAGTCTCTAACTTGCTGGCTTGTGTTAAAGATGCAAAATACAATTTTGAGAGAATTTGTATGTATCTTTGCTATGGACAGCCTCAAGATCTGCTCATATTTCAGCAGAAACCTGTTACAGAGTTGTGAAAAAAGACACTGAGAAACCAAACCAAGTTAATTGTGAATACAATGTAGATTTAGAAGTGTTCTTCTGAAACACTATACAGATCCACGTATGGCTATTGTGACTACTTTGATTAAAAGAAGCCACTGTAGCCATACTTTTACAGGTGAAGAGTTGAAAACCACTTCTAGCTTCTGCTGAAGACCAGACTTATTCAGCAGTAACTGCTGTCTCACTAACCTCGTAAAGCCACAGTGCCATCATCAGAAAGCTTATTTGGATCAAGAAAAACTTTGGCATCGGCATCCAAGGAATCTTGTACATATAAAACTCGCTGGTTCTGCAGTCCTGTATTGTAGAAGTGAAAATACCTAAAAAAACACAAGAGGGAAAAATAAGTAGGAAGAACTCAGATTTTCAGTTAGACAAGCAAGAAGAACTTGTACAGGATTGTCATGAAGTGAATAAAAGACAGATAAATACATAAGGGAAACACAAGCTTGACATTAGAGCAAGGAATCATGGCTTCCTCTGTGGCCATTAGGGATTTAACCATCCTCTGTAGGTGTCTTTCTCTCCCCCTTACTACAGAGGAAGCCCAGATATCAATTTCTAGGCCTCTAAAAACCAGAGGAATCTCATCCCAATGTCATATAGATTTTATAGAAGACACTGTAGAATGCATCCAAAACATCTTTTAAACATAAAAGCTGCATTTGCCACAGTGCATTTCAAACAAAGCTAAGTATACTACTAACTCTACGTAACTGTCAATGTTAAACAGCTCTGGCAACCTTAGCATTTCTCTGTTACAAGTATTGGCACAGGTTCCCATCCTTTATGCTCTAAACTTCGTAATTCATAAAGCTGCTTTCAATCTGTATCAGGCGGTTAACAGATTTTCAAATGAAACAGAACTCAAATGGTTTCATCTGTATTTCCCAATGTCCCTAAAACTATGTGTTTTGAAAACATTATAGGAACATAGAATTACAGAATTCTCATTAGCAAGGGATACTCTTAACATCATAAGACACTACAGAGTTCAAATAAATTAGGAACTGTGTTCTACACAATTCATAATCCTTCATAGGACTTCTAAGTTTTATTACACAAACCCGTGACTTAACAAATCAAATAGCAGCTTCACCTGGGGAAAGAGGGGAATTTATGAGGTAATGTTCAAACCTAAACACAAGTTCACATATTCCCTAAGAATTCCCAATATTGGATACGAGCACGAGAACCTGGTAAACCCAGAATGGGGAACTATACTCACAGAGGCCTAGCTAACAATCTGAAGTAGCAGTATGTTCAAATATTAACAAAAATGTTCCATGAGTGACAAAATCAAAAGATTCAAAGAGAAGAAAAAGTTATGTAATTTTCCATTTGACCACACATTTTCTAGCCAATTTCACCTCTGCAATGCTGGGCAATAAGCTGGGAAGCAAAGGTCAAACAATGCGATGGATGCAGCACCTCCCTGGGCACTCTTCCTTTCTGCAGATTCTACAGAACAGCTCTTCAGACACTGTCCTTTAGCAGCTACTCTTTGGCAGAAAACTGGAGTAATTAAACTCAAGAATTTCTAAGTGTTATGGGAAGTTTAGATAGAATAATTCCTCCCTCCACCCCTTACTAAGTGTTACTTTAGTTGGTAGAGCCTTCTTGATCTCCTCAAACACCATAATGTTTTTCTGGTATGATTTTTAAACCACTGTGATTTAAGTTCAACACATGCCAAGAAATAGAGTAACACTCAGAAAAGCTGAAGAGACATCTATAAAAAAAAAATCAGTGTCACAAGTTAAAGCACATTAAGCTCCTGGCTTAAATATCCTTCCTGGAGAACAGTCAGCTGCATCAAATTAAGACTTTTTATCTTTGGTGGAGACTATGAGTGCCACGAGCACTTCTGCAACATCAATCCTTATCAGCATTGAAGATAACCACACCCAGGCAAGTTTGCACAGGGAGAATGGGTCAGAGAATCCACAGCAGTCACTGACAAAGCCTGCTCCAGAACCAGATTCAGCACAGCTACGTCTGCATGAACATCACATACAAACTAATAAGCCTGAATCGCTCAACAACACTTACTTCCCCAAATGCAGCACCATCCTACACAGTTCCACTGCTTCTGGGCTTAAACTTCGCACCTCTATACATTGATGTGCTGTGCATCAGTGACAATTTAAATCAACATCAGCTTGGGGCTCACTCCCCACAATATACTTTTGTAAAAACCCACATAGTACAGACTTTCCCCCCCTTAGTAACAACTATGCACACCCTCCTCACAGCACAGGACAGGTAGCTAAAGAGTAGCAGATGCCCCTCAATATCTTAGGGCAGAAATCTTCTGTTCTTTCCTATAGATGACAGTGAAAAACATACCTGGCATATCTGGGTGCCCACTCCATAAGGATCAAACAAATTGAAAATACTGAAAAAGACAATTTGTGTTTCCCATGATTAAGAATGGCTGGTTGTTTGCACTCTCTTTTTCAACTGCTCAAATAATCTTTAGATGTTACTAAGTTAACCAGCAGTTTCATCCCTTTACTCCCTCTCTCTAGGAGATGGCTACAGTTTCTGAAAGAGGTCACATAAAACTGAGTAGCACCTGCAGTCTCCAGACATTGGGTAAGCTGCAGAACCACCATCTCTTTACCTAGCTAAAGAATTAAAACAATCTAGGCATTGGCATACATCAGGATTTCTTTATTTCTTAGAAGACAAATCTTTTTGCATCAGTTGCCCTAAGTCCACCAAATGATATTTCCCCCATCCCGTGCAGACACAGGAGCTGTTTTTCACCAGTGAATTCCCACTGCTTTTCACTGGCTATGACTAAACAAAAATCCCACCAGCTGCTCAAAGTATGACCAACATAACAGCAATATTTTAGTAAATATTTAGAACGACATATACATGACAGACTTGTGCTATTTTCAGGATGAGGTGCCTTTAGCTATATAGACTGTGACCAACCCTGAAAGGAACTCCCCAAAGTTTTACTTTTACAACAGTTATTCTACAAAAGTTGTCTGAGTTTTGATAAACTCACAATTCTTCCTATAAAAAAAAAAAAAAAAAGACAACAAAAGAACAAGAAGATAATGTGACTGGGAACTGGAGACAGTCAAGCATCTTGTGCTCTGCATCATGTAACCATATACAGTAACATCAGCTTACTCTTCCTGCTTCCCAACTATACAGGAATAAATACAAATATCACTTATAATTTGTTTTCCTAACTAGTAGTTGCTTTTTACTTGCTTCACATTCATCACCACCTACAAAGACATTCCACACATACCTTTTTCCTTTCTTGAAGTGGCAACTGTACTTTGGATAATCGTAGAGTTCAGTCATTCGTTCTTTGAACAGTCCTCTGACAGGACACTGCTCGAGAAAGGGTACTGTAAGCTTGTTCTGAGCCTCCACAAATGCCTGAAAGAAAACAATACCCCCCAAAAAAGTCATGAACTCAAGCAGGAATGCGTATTTCCTACAGGACGCACTATTTTCTGAAGCAATGCATCACAGACATATTTCCCCCCATATAGGTTGTGTAGTATCACACCTGAATAGTCTTACATACTTATTTGCATTATGCCACAATTCTGTAGTAAGACTGATGTATCTTGAATAAAGTCTGTCCAGGGCATTGGGATAACCAGTGGTTTGGCCAAAGACAAGCAAGATTCCTGCCATTCCCCTTTAAAAAAAAACCCAAAACCCAATAACCAAGCCTCATGCTTTTAAAAACCTCTCCTTATATTTGCCTAAATGGCATAGAAAAGCTAACTTACAGTACATACCTAGGAATTACCATCTTCCTTTACTTCACCATAAATACATGATACCCCAATACTCTATGATAAATAGAATAGGAAATGGATAAAGAACAGAGTCCCTTTTGCCCACAGACAGCACGATTATTTCAGGTGCTGTGAAGGGCTGGAAGATGATGCAAAACATCACGTGCACCATCTGTTGATCCTATTAACATAACACATAGGATTAGTCCCAGACAGTATTTGTTGGAAAGCCCAAAGAACTGTCCACAGATCAGTTCTTAGTTACAAAGGGAAAAAATACCTAATCCTTGAGAAGAGAACTTTGAGGAGTCTGGTTTCTTTAAAACACTCCACCTCCTAGTCACAAACACTTAAGAACAGTGGCCAAAACCATTCCCACTCCAGCTGTTTGTCAGCGGCTGCCACTCCCATGACATGCATAGAAAATACAGTGCTCTGTTGGTGTTTCACCATCCCTATTTATAGCATGGTATATTAACATAAAATTAATACCTAAGTGTCTCAAGGTGAACAACAGCTGCTAAGAAGAAGACATGCAGGCTTTTCTTTCTCTAACAAGGAGCAGGAAGGACAGGACACTGTGTGTGTGACTGTAACTCACAGCCAGCTGTTGCAGTGATAACTGCAGCATCACTCTCAGACCCCAGTCTCTGCCTCCAACTTGAAACCCTGCCCACTCATCTCTTGCTTACCCAGGTCTCTTTTCCCAGTTGCTTTGAAAGGGGCTATTGTTTCTACCTGTCCTGAATCTGTCACACAGCAAGCAGATCAACACGTGATAACATCCGAGCTACACTTCACGGCAGGGCATGATCCACAGGAAAGGCAGGGCTACAATCCATTATTTCACAACTTTCAGAAAAGCCAGCTGCTGTACAAACAGAACACCTGGCACACGTTTACCAACTGCTATCAATATTGACTCATTTATTAATTCTTCAGGTGAAAAAGAGGAAATAATAGAACATAAAACTCTTTCAGTAGCATTTTACAGATATTTCATGTGGTGAGAAGTGAGCATGTGGGGCAAGTAGGGAGACACTCTCCCTCCCATTTGTGTCACTGCCACAGCAGCGCATAGCCAAGAGCTGCATTACATGCTAAACTGTGTTTTCAGAGACTTCTTGGGCCAAAAAGTAAAGGAGAAAGCACATTATGGTCAGTCTCCACTTGAGGGATATTTGTTCGTGCCTAACAAACCATCCAGAAACTGATAAGCTTTAAACCTGTGAGTGCAAAATCAGTAACGCCCTAAGAGCACTTGGCTAAGTGCTGAAACATACTAGTTTAAGAACACATGGGCTGGTTACACACAAGTCACCACTCAAGGATGACACAAGAAAGCAAGCACTACAGCACTGAAAAGGAACAGCTACAGAAGGCTAACAACGATGACTTCTGGATCTTTACTCAAAATTAGACTCTATGTATCAGAAAGGATACATAGTCAGGAAACCATCACCTGAAAAAAAAAGGAGAGAGGTGAATGCATTGCCAAGGGAAGGCCGATTTTTGCTTCTGTTTCCCCTTTGACGATCATACTGGCACAGAAAGCTTCAACACCCAGCACAGCACATCCCAATGGTAAGTCAAAATGGCATGAAGCCTCCACATCGTACCACTACAGCCATTCTCCTCATCAGATGATGAAAGAACTTAATCAAATCTACCCAAGAATTATGTATATCTGAATTTATTTTTTCCAAATGGAAATACAGGAATTTTAAAGACTACCTACACAAAAATCTAGACAGCGCACGCTACACAAATAAACTAACTACTCAAAGCCCTGTGACATTTTCAGAGAAAAGAGGTCTTATAAAAACATGCATAAAACCATCCATTGTACTGGAGGAGCAAAAGCACGTTTCAGTTGCATTTACTGGACAGAAACTGGCACATATCTTTGTTTCAGCTACCAACAACAGGACCAAAATGGTAACATTGCTGCAAGGGAACTGAACTGTGCATTATTCACTTTTAACTGCACAGTCACATCTTACCACATCTGCTTTCATTACTGGTATCCAAAGAGGAGACACAAACTTTTCTGTTGCACAAGAGCATGCTTACATACTAATTATTGCACTCACAACTGAAACACTAGTAATTTTGCTTTTACAGCAACTTAATAAATTTTTCCCATTTCCACTTAGTATGCACCAAAGATTCCAAGACTATTTGTAAAAGGGCATGCCATTGCTATCCGAAAAAGCAGGTAGGAATTACAGGCTTTTGAAAGAGTTCCGCTGAGGAGAACCCAGTTCAGTTTGGAAACTCTCTGTTCTTACACTTTTGAGCACGAGGTTACATTCATCTTCAAAAAGCAATACATAATTGAAATATTGCTCTAGGTAAAGTACAGGAACAGATGTCAGCAGAAACTCTCACAGTAAACAACCCCCATCCACCACGCTGAGCTGAACAGATGCCACCCAGGCTACAGGACTAACAGTAACTCTGTAGATCTTCATGAGCCTATAGAGAAAGACTCTTATTTTACCTGTAGAAATCTGCACATGACAATCTATCATAAGACTTGAACCAGGACAGAATTTGCTAGCAGAAGAACGGATAGAATATGGGTCCAAGTAAGACATATGCTCGTGGGTATCTCAGAAAATAAGGCAATTTGAAAAGCAAAAGAATTTCTCAAGTGTTGTACTAAGAGTAGAGATGTTCTACTCAAGGCTGAAGTGTTTGGCCATCACTTGAGCAGGCCAATTGCTATTTTAAAAAGAAGTATAACTAAATTCCACCTAACACACCCATTCCACAAAATTTTTTAACCATGCTTTGTTACAACATAGCAGCTTTCTACATGCCACTAAGCTATTCTCTCAAGATAATGATTTTCACTCACAGCATACTTTCCAAGTAAAAGTCCTAGGATATAAATTGTTTCAATGTTACCAGTCTTTACTATTAATTTGTAAAATACTTACAGTTTGCTTAATGGTTACCCCCTAAATCTTCATATATATCTTCTCAGTATTCTCAGGTATTTCAGTGCAACTCGTATGAAAGGGTATATACCTTTTTTTTTTTTTTTTAAGTATTACAAAATAAATTGAAGCAGACTTCTGGTGCCTTGTCTCTTGACATCTACCTTAGTATTTAGCAAAGCAAGATTCAAAGTGCAATTGGAAATTTATCAAAACATGCGAGTGAAACACTGGTCTATTATAACTACAAATCCATTTGACTCCAGTTTTGAGGGTTTCAGTTCTAGCCTTAATCCAAACATACACCTATTCATAATACCTCAACTGAACTGTGAATGCTACATGAACCCTGCTCTTTCATGCCTTGTCCATCCCTCACTCTGAAACCAGTTACACATTACTGCCTACGCTGTGAGTTAAGGTACTGACATACTTAGTAGCAAAAGACTTTGCTGCAGTCTAAAAAAGAGCTCATCTCCCACAAAGTGAAAAAAACAAACCAAGAAGTTGAAAAGTCCAACCAAGCCAAACCCAAGATCTCAGTAAAAGTGTGGTTTTGCAGTTCCGGTCCATGTCATCACCGGACATGTTTCACTGGTGTAGCACATTTCAGTTATGCCAGGGATGCTTCCTCAGTCTGTCTTAAAGGTCAATGGCCAAGCAGTAGCAGAGCCACCTTCTGCACTCCCTCTCTCCACAGTGAGGTAGGAACTTCCCCATCTGACCAGGGGCTCAGTTTTTATTTACATACTTGGAGAAGGGAGTTTTGTTTGCTTATAGTTGTGCATTACCAAGCAACACGCAGGGAAAAAGCGATATAGTAAAGCACATAGATCATGAACATGTAAGCACATACTTCTTGAACAGCAGCTTTTCCCACATGAGACTGAGCATGTGGCTTGATGATTGGCTTAATCATCTCTAAGACTGCCTATCTGACAGGAAACAGTCCTGCTCAGCTACCTGCAGATTTCACTACCCTCCTTTTTACAGCAGATACATACACTGCATACAGAATAAGATCATCTTGGTCACACGGCTGAAAAATTTCTAGACCTATTTGACTATCACCTAATTAAAACTAGGCTGTGGGCTGCTAGAAAAGGAAAGATCCCATTCTTGAACCATCTTAGATCCAACTATCATGTGGCCTTGGGGTGACCTAGATTAAGCATGTGTGCCAATATAAAACGAATCCAAAGGCTTCTCTCCCAGAACATCACCTTGTGATGACTACACCCATGCAAAGGGAGGGACAGAAGCATTCAGGTCAGTGCAAGAAGGGGAGGGAGGGCAGAGGGAAACCACAGAACCACCTGACTTAACAGAAACTTGCAAACTACTGTGGATCAGGTACAGTACCATCTGCACTCTACTATCACTGCAAAAATACCCAATTAAGTCAATTAAAAAAAAAATAATCCCACCCTTCTACATTCATTTGTTTGTAAGCTGCTATCAGAACCCACAAGATCACTTGGACTAGCCACAGGAAAAACAAGTACAATTCTTTATACTCATAGCTGTTGTGGGTAATTTTTTCAGTCCCAGTCCTGCTAATTCTACAGTGGACATCAGGTGAAACTAGCATGAAAACTCCAGAGTTAAAACCAATCACATTTGCCTGTACTTCTTTATCCATGCTTCAAGAAATAGTAAACTTGATGTTTCACTGACTCATGTAAACATAAAAACAGTGAGGCCTACCCATTTATTTTCTGTGGCCACACCAATGTTTGACATGACTATTTCTGCTATGTCTAGAAAGGTAGAATTCCAACATATCTGTGTATCTATTCAACAGCACACACCAAATTATTTTGACTGTTTCCATGTGAGAAAAGATTCCTAACTTAATAAATGAATGATGTTCAGTCTTCGCTCTTGGCATAAACCAGAATCTTCACTGTTACACCTACTCAAACCAAGCAAGCATGTTGTAAACAAGAACCAAAGAGGGGCTCTTTCACTACAGATGAGCATGGATGTCCAAAGAATTCTAGTTCTGTACTTAGTAAGTAGAAAATTAAAGATAGTCTATTGTTGGAGGTGTACACAGGATATTTTAACTTTTCTGCAAACAAATGGAGGTTTGGGATATTAAGGAGTACATAAAGAGCGAGCGACTTGGAGGAAGCGACTTGGGAAGGACACAAGTCTCAAGACTAGTGACTTGAAGACTTGAAAAGTCTACAAAGCACACTCCAAGTTCTCTCTGAACCCTGCGCAGTCATTCAATTGCCTCTATACCAGCGTCTGGTTACTCTTTGATCTAGTAGGTGCAGAATGGCTATTCTGCAGGAGTCCTGCAAACTATCTCAAGAACTTCGAGATAAAAATAATAAGAAAAGCTAGCAAGAAAGAGTGGCCATTAGCAACCTTTGCTGTGGAACACAAAAGTGAGTGATAAAGCAGACAAAAGGAGTTTAACACTTCAAGACTATTTTTTTCTGGCCTCTTCTACTAAAGAGGTAAAACAGCAAAATACTTTGATTCCCTTTGTTCAGTAACTCCTGGAACTTTGGAAAAGATGACACACTCATACAGCTACACACATAGGAACTCTCTCCACTCTTTGCATCGTATTACTACTGCACTGCAAGATTCTGCCAAGGCATGTGTTTTTTACAAGTGTAGGCAAGTTAAGATTTAACAGTATTTTCATTCCACCAATGTAACATCTTGTGTCTGGGCTGCTGCATTTTTATGAGGATTTTCTAATCCTCCATTCCTTATTTTGCCTACAATCTCTGGAGAATGAGATTCACCCTCCTTCAACTGTTCCCACACAACCTATTCACAGTATGTGGCAAGAGCATTGAACACAGGGACACAAAGTCAGGTGTTGGCATTTTCTCAATCCCAACACTTCTGAAGGATCCCTAAAACCACTTTAATAGGTATTTGTAAGGCCTCTATAAAAGAAAGCCATGACCATACCTCCCCACTCATATATGCCTCTGAATTTGGCACAAAACTATCCTATGTGTACTGTTTCTTACAGATGACAGAATCAAAAAAATCAAAACACTCCCAACTTGCTAAATACCTGATTTTCAGCGTTAACATCCATGGCAGAGTTTTTCACTAAAACCTGATCCCAAATGAACCTTTTAAATCCACAAGTACCTTTATATACGCTGATAGATTTGTAAGCGGAGAATGGGATCCTAACTGTACACATTTTATTTTCCTCTTGACAATTACAGTAAGTTCTATTCGACCATCCTCTAGCTCATCAACATGTATGACATAAGCACATACATGAGAGAACCTAGAAAGAATCTCACTAATGGAAAGCCACCCTGCAGGACATTTTTAAATGGAGATCCTGCCCTCCATCATCTTTCTGACACAATCACGCATACTAGATAGATGCCAGTGTTCTAGATCTGGAACTACAGTTATCACAAAGTTATTATTTACTAGCCATTATAGAGGAAACCCCCTCCACACTGCCACCTACCACTTTCTGGTCATCACCCCTGCACCTCCCTATGCCATAAGTACCAGAGGAACTGGCTCACAGTTATACTTTATTATTTTTCAGGATTCTCTCCGAGCGAAAGATCAGTTCAAGCAGAACAGTCTAACTATACCACACAGCAGGCTGAAAACACTGCAACATCCGCAAGCTGTAATAAGAGTAACTAAGAAAGCCTAACTTCAGGAGGAAATTGGGTTTGTGTTTTTTAAAAAAGGGGTGTCCCCCCCTCCAAAAAGTTGCATTCACTCACTTTGTCACTGTATAAAGAAAGCAAGCCAAAGGAGTCTCCTTTCTACCCCTCTTTATTTTATTATGTCAATTTTAGATGTACTTAGGGCAGCAGAAAAAGTGCTCCAAAGTCCGAGTGGTTCTCTTCAGCGTGACACCACCACCTTGAGCATTCGAATTCTCTAAGAAAAATGGGTGCAAGATAAACGAGGCCTTAGTTTTCCAAATTCTGTCATCTAGGTTACACCAAGTGTTCCAGTCTTTCCCCCATTAACACAAAGATACAAAATAATGGCATTGCTGTTGGCACCATAAGATATCACGTCAACTACGCCTACATTCACTATGTAAGTTTTTAAAAAGTATCGGCAGGTACTTCAAAAACAGAGCATCCATGCACCCAGTCTACGAAAGAGAACCATGTCAAAACAGCCATTCCTGTACAAAGAAAGGTTACCTTCGTCTGTTCGCTGTCGGGATCTTCAAGCCAACAGTATGGGTCACTGATTTTACACCCATGGTAATCCAACACCTGAATTTAAAAAAGACAATACTTTAAAAGAAGAAAAAAAGATATGCACACAAGCAAACTCTATTCATCAAGGAATGATAGTCATCAAGATGAAGGGTATTTGGAACTTCACAAAAGCATACAGTGGTAAAAAGCAAAGGAAGAGGAAAGCAGCACCTTGCTCCCAGGTGAGTTGCTAATATTACCACTCTTTGGTGAGGGAACCAAGGCAGCAGAGGTGTCCTCAGAAAAAAAACCAAAGCACCAGAGAAATGCAGAACATGAACATAAATTCCTTCTACAAGATAGATTAGTAAAAGTAATAATAAAGCCCCCAACAAAACAAAACCCAATCACCCCCAAATAACCCCAACCTCTTCCAAGTCCAGGTGGTCCTGTCAAATCACAAACCCAATTACTGGATGCACCCCAAATATAGTTTCTGGCTACAAAACCGGTTTAACCCTCCCTACTATTGCTGCTCACAAACATGTGTGTACAGTACATATATAAATTTAAAAAAAAACAACACACAAAAGACTAACCCACGTGGCTGAATTTATCCGCTTCCTTCCTCCAGTACACAAATAACCTGCTGTTAGGAGTTGCATAGTTCAGCTTTTCACTCAACTATGAAAGCAAATAAAAAAAAAACACCTTTCCCAGCGTTGGCTCATGTCTGCAAACGTTTTGGTTTAAAAGTGATGTTTAGTTCTGTAAATAATTCCTGGGCTGGCGCCTAAAGCGCAGTCCTTTGGGGAAGGAGAAGAAAAACCGAACCCGTTTTAGCCAAATTTACACAGCGATCCTTGCCTATCAATTTACGGTTGGAAGGAGAGGATCTTACAGATGTGCCACCACGTAAAAATACGACTGCTTGTTCCCCTGCCCGCTGCCCCAGCCCCGGCGGAGGCCTGGATTTCCCGCAGACACGCAGCGGTACCGGCAGCTCCGGGGTTTGCGCCCCCGACCCGGCACGGCGGCGACAACCCGCTCTTCCCCCGGCCGCCCCCCGCCTCAGCCAGCCGGCAGCAGCCCCGGGACTTGCCCACAGGCACGACGGCCACAAACCCGGCTTCTAACAAGCCCCCAGCCGCCGCCGCGGCCCACGGACGTTAACAACCCGAGACCCTTTAATCGGAGCACGTTTAACGGCCGGAGCCGAACAAAGCCCTGAAAGCAGAGAAAGCAATAACGCCCCCCCACCCCGCGCCGAGGCGGCCGCCCGCAGCACCGAGGGGGCTGGCGAGAGGGGCTGCCCCCGCGGCGGGGCCCGGCGGCCGCCACAAACCGGCGGGCCGCCCCGGCGAGGGCCGTACTCACGGCCGTCTCGTCGCGGTACACCTCGGGGTACTGGAAGGCCTGCATGGCGGGCGGCGGCGGAGAGCAGCGGGAAGAGGAGAAGGAGGAGGAGGAGGATAAAGAGAGGCGCGGAGGCGGCCGCGGGGCTGGGGCTGGGGCTGGGGCTGGGGTCGGGGCCGTAGCAGCAGCAGCAGCCGGCAGCAGGCGTGCAGCGCGGCCCAGGCGGAGCGGCGCCGCCATAAGACCCGCCCCCAGCCAAGAGCGGGCCGGCGGCGGCGGGCCGAGCCCCACAGCGCCCCCTGCAGGGAGCCGCCGGCACAGGCGCCGGCTGGCCGAGTCGGGTGGGGGGGACCAGGCGGCTACGCTCGCCCCTCCGGGCGCACCATGCTCCGGCGGAGGGGTTGTTTTTCTCTCATCACCTGGCCAAGGGGTTTCATCCTCTTTATAGTAAACGTTAAAAGAAAAAAAAAATCGTGGGTTTTATTCTTTTTTTTTTTTTCCCTCGGCTCCCCTGCCTGGACACAGGATGTGGGGAGAGGCTCGGGCCCGAGCTCCCCTCAGCCCTGACTGGAAAACAGCAGCTGTTGCGGGGGTCGGGGCTGGCGGTGTCTCGAGGCTGGGCCTACCCAAACCTTTAGTGCGATATACATCAAACCTGCTTCTCCACAATCTGCCAGATACTCCCCTTCACCCGAAAAGTGAAGGCCACGTTGGCCAACGAGGCCCGGTGAGGACGGCCATTCCAGCGTGCTGGCCTGGCTGGCTGGCGCTCCTCTTGCTCATCATCGGCCTCAGGGGCTCCGGTCCCGCACCGCCCATGCGGCCAGGCTGGGTGAAAGCACACCCACCAAAGGTGTTTCAGGTGGGTGACCTCGGGCTCATCAGCCAGGTGTTTATTTTACAACAGGGTTGCCTGGGTCAGAAAACTTTACAACCATTTTTCCTTCCAGGTAGTGACCCAGTGGGCCCCTATATCATGCAAGTGCTGGCAACACGCAGAGGATGGGTTGCCCTTTGGCTAGCAACGTGGCTGAACTGTTTTTCTTCCAAACAGTTGTCGCTTCAGCGCTGCCGCTAGCAGCCCTCACCAAGCCATCCTGTCAGCCTGAGGGGGACATCACCACAGCTTATCTGAGGTAAACCAGTGTGCACGTCTGGTGTGTGGCACCAGCTGGAGACAAGGAGGTTTGCATGTGGCAGTGTTTTAAGGTTCGATCAGCCCAAAGAGCGTTCACAGTTGCTAATAAAGTAACCACCTGGAATGACAATGATCTAAAACATTTCAGAAATGGCATAAAACATTTATAGTTACCAGTTCAGAAATATGCCTTGATTGCTTATGCTTAATGAAGAGTTGCCATCTCTAATTGGGCATCCTGTGGGGAGGCTGAGGGTTGTGTGCGTATGAGGAAATAAGCCAACCCCATAATGATCACTGTTACTAACTGACGTAACTGCATTCATCAGCTTCATTTACATCCTAAACAACACCTATGAAGCTTCTTCTCTCTTGTCCTTTCTCTTTGGGTCATTTTTCCTTCTTACCTTGTTTCTCTATTAATCTCCCTTTGCAAGGCTGGAGCACAGCTGCCGACTACACTTTTTGTTACAGGACTTGAGAACTTGCGACCAGCAAAGTGGTTAAAGGCAATGCCTTGACATGTCCAATGCTGATAAAAGCTTGCTAATTGTCTGAGCAACTTGCTCAGGTAAATACTGGCAGGCAAAGGCTGCCATGTTTCTGTCTAGAGCTTCCCAGACAGAAGTACATATATACATGAATTGGTATCATATGGAGAATTAGCTCAATACCTCTGTAAAGCATTCGGCTTGGCTGTGTGCTACACAAACTTGCTGTGTGTGTACTGTATGTCTGAGAGTTTTGAGTAGTCTCAACTGCAAATTCACTTCATACACAGCAGAGGCCTTGCATCTTATTCAGAGCTGCAATTCACCTGAAGAAAATTAGAAAATTCACCTTTTTCAGCCTGGAGATATTTCCCTGGATGAATGTATTGCAGATTTATCCACAGTTTCTGAATGTTTAGCAGCTCGATCAGACTTGCAAGCAGCTTTGACTGAGCAGCTGCACATCCAAATATTTCCTGGGTATTTCTGCAACCTGTCCGTAGGTCAGGTTCATGCTGTAAAGGCAGCCAAGCTGCGGTGTAGCTTTTGGGCCGATGTGCTTTACACCCACGAAGAGATGTGAGCTGCCGGGAGAGGGCAGCCTGACTGCACGCCACTGTGCAGGCGCCTGTATTTGTTTCAGTCTTCGGCAATCATCTTTTCAATCCAGGGCATGGTAATTCCTGAATGGGCTGGCAAGCATCCAGTAATCACAGTAATTATCCATTACAATACCTTCCAATTCATCCTGGATACAGAGAAGGCGGGAATATACAAAGAAACCCAAGTACATGGTTGTCCAAGATAAGATCTTTGGGCCTGTATTTTACAAGCAGTAATTTTCTTTCAAAGGTGAGCAACACGGACAGAAAGTGAATTTTCTCTTTACTGTAAATTTCTCCTTTGTTTCTTTAGGGGGGTGGGGAGGGAAGGATCACACGTGCACAACAGCAAAAGGAGCAAATCTACACTGTCTCAACTTTTCTTATCAGAAAAGCAGTTAACATAGGTTACATAGTGTCTAAAACGCTGCCCCAAACATGTTTTTCTTGCCAGGGACTATGCACTCTCTGTACAAATGAAAGGGAGTGCTGTGTGCAGTCTGTTAACAGAAATACTTATTATGAAAGGTGTAGCAATCTTGTCCCTTTTTCCGCATGTTTGCTTAACACAAAGTTAAAAGTGATTAGTGTTAGGACTGTACCGTAACTGAAAATTCGAAGCCTATCTTAATCGTTTACTGTTGTAACAAGTAAAATTCTGTTAAAATTTTACTTTTCTCCGGCCTAACCAACCCCAGCAGTGTTCAGATGTGATATTTGCTGAGTTTTGAGGATAAGCTGCTGAGTAAGCAAAAAATTATCTTCCTATATGAAAAAAAATAAATAAAAATTTTAAATCTCTTGATAGTATTTGTCATCACACTCCCATGTTAGGATGAATCTGATCATTTGAAAAAGAGATACTGGTCTCTGCTGATATTAATTATACTTCTGCTGATCATCTAGTCATTAGCAAATCTCTTTCAGCTTAGTCAGCATCTCCACAATGACTCACTGCAAGTAGTGTATTGACTCAGTAGGAAGTGACCTCATCATCCTTGTCAGGGAAGATCTGACAAAAAAAAATCTAGCAGTAAATTTTGTTTTTACCTTTCCTTTTCGTCTTTCCCCCAACCTCACTCCACCATTATGATTTAGCAATGACGGGAAACTTTTCTGCTACAGAAAGAAGGCAGATATGTTCCTTTACTCCTGCTTTCTTAAATATTTTTATATTTCATTTACCTGCTTGTAAGACAGCAGTTCCGCTGTTCAGACATTTATCAACAGGTGTCAGCAGAACCTCAGTCTTTCACTGTCTTGAGCCTGTGCTAAGCTGTAATAAATAACTCGAGTTTCAGAGGAATGTGACTGAAAGTGTCTGCCCTGCTGGATTTCTATTTTGGAAGCACTGACTCAAGAGCCTAAGTCCTGTTGATTTTCAGTGAATCTTTGATTCCTAAATTATGTTCATCTACTGTACTTATTAATTATGAAAATTGTGTATTGTTTATGGATAATTGAAGGGTTGCTTGTTTTGTGAGATGAATTATGAAGTAGCTTATGTAACAAAATACGGTTTTCTTATCTCAGTTACAGAAATTCATACATGCTGTAGGTCTGGTTGATATTTCAAAGTACAATGAAGCAAAGCATATTTCGTTGTGCTAAACTGCTCTGTGCACCGTGGGATAGGATGGGTGCACTGAAGTCCGTGGCGTGACGCAGAATCATACTCTAGCTTGCCCTGGGGTTGTGCATTGGTGTACTTACACTACTGGTGCTGTGAAGTCAATTAAGAAATGCAGGAATGTCCACATGGGGAGTTAGTATGGAACAGCAATTACAAAGTGGTATTTCAAAGCATTTCATCAGGTAGGCAATCTAAACCATGATTATGGCATGATGAACATATCTAAACTGACGTATGAGTATCAACATGCAGATCATAGTATAAATACACCCAATTAAAAATAACTTTTCTTTGAAGGAATTTTTTCAGACAGATGAAAGTTAAGGTGTTTTAGGCTCACCTTTTCTTTCTGCAGCGACCTTCTCTGTGAAGTGAAGAAGAAAATTCTAATACTAAAAGGGGCTGATGAGGAAATTTTTTTAATTGATGCTTTGTTCTTATTCTTCATTTTTTAACTGATAACAGTTGGCCACTAAAAGAAGGATTTGCCAAATATCAGAGATCACGTAGGAAAATCTGAGCCCTTGTGTCCCTGCATAGATAGTCAATACTCAGCTTTCACTGAGTTCAGTGTGTTTGGGTCTTTTAATAAGTTATCAGGGAGACATGCAGTGTTTGCAAGGTTAGGTACTGTCTACTTATGCACCAGATCACTGCTTATTCCTGACACCTAGATTATACTTACTTCAGCATTTCTGGAAATGTATCCCTATCTTATACAATTCAGCTGGGACTCCATGGTTCATGTATTTTGCTCTTCTTCTTAAGAAGGCTCTTGCAGAAAAGTTAGAAGGGTTTGAACTTTGCTTGCTACGCAGCATTTAACAGGAGACAAGGGTGTGACATAAAGCCCAACACAGTCACTAGAAGTTTTCTGTCTACTTTTTCCCCAACCTATTTCACTGATCTTTGAATTAACCCTTTCTCCATCTCATCCCACCAAACATCACTCTGAAAAATGAACTATCTTTATAAGCAACATTTTCTGTCTAATGCAATGATATTAATTCTTTTGTGTGGAAAGATAGCAAATCCATATTAATAAAATGGAGAGAGAAGGGCTTATTTTTATGTGTTTGCTTTTGCCTGTCTGAACTATTCTTTGTTGTTGTTGTTGTATGCTGCAAAAATACTTTATAAGCTAATTCATGTCTTCGAGCATCAAAACCAACTCAGATAATCTTTATATTGACAGTATAAATAATTCTTATATGGCAGTATCTGAAAATGAAGAAAGCTATGAATTGGAAGGAGGCTTTTTATTCTTTTCAGTTCTGAAAATGCAAGGATAATAATTTTCTTGTTTTGGATGAAATCTTTTCCCTATTGAAGTCAACGGAAGTTCTGTCACTGATTTCAAGAGGGTAGGAATGTCACCCCTAATCTTGGCTCACTTGGCAGTGAGCAAAACAGAAGGCAGCTTCCTGTTAGCAGCTTGTGACTTGTTGACAGAATTTGAAATATGCTCAACATAGGGAAATTGATATATTTTTCTTGGAAGGAAGAGTTTTAGCTCCTTTTAAAAGACTCCACATCTAGAGATATCTTCTTCTGCAGTCATCGTCTACCCATGTTTAATACATTTTGAATGCATGTGTTCAAACAGCTTAGAAATAGAGCTTTCTGTTGTGCCTCAGAAAACATTTGGTTTGGGTTATAACACTGTAGAAACTATAGATCCCTGCACAAAAAATAAACTTTAGAGTGAGAGCACCAGAAATGTGATTCCAGAGAGACTTGCACATGCTTTTGAGAAGAACCTCTTGATACATGGGAAAAAGAAAGAAAGAAAACTGTATGCAATTTAGTGACCACCGAATTTGAAATTCAAACAACATTGGACAATGTACAAGGTTATCACACGCAGTAGTGCTCTAGCCTTCCCTCATTTAAAATACTGCCGCTACAATTTCACAATAGAGACAAAAATAAGAAGAAAGAAAAGATTTCAATTCCAGAAGTGCCTTTTAAGAAAGGCGCCGAACTTTGTTAGATGCTAAATAATTGTATTTGTAAAGAATCCTTTCTTTTTCTTTTTCTTTTTTCTTTTTTTTTTTTTTTTCTAAACATCAGAGATAACTTCAGCTTCTTCTCCAAAGGAGTATGAGTTAAACCTAATCCTGTAACTGAATAACACATTCCCAACATTTATGTAGTTGAATGATAAATCGCTGTATTTCTAGTACTGCAGCATCAGTGCAATTCTGATGTGGCCCAGGGCTTTGCTGTGCCCTTTTCCACACACGCCCAAGTGGTAGAGGCGCTCGATGCATTTATGATCTAGCATTTATGATCTAACCTTTACAATCAAAGTAAAGGACATGAAACAACAGGCAGCTACATTCAGGGACATGGAGGAAAATAATATGACGTTACTGTTCATCGTGCATGTAACACTTGCAGCTGGCCAGCAACCTGTTTTTTGCAGACAATGTGAAAAAGGAAAGCTCCCAGGGAAATTCTGAAGGTGCATAATGGCAGAGTGCTGTGTATTTTTACAGAGAGCTCCTCCCAGGCTGGCAGGGCAGTGTAGGAAGAGGACATTGCTGGTGGGAAAGGTTTAGAAATGTGTGATGACAGCTTGTGCCATGGATTGTCGGAGATGGCAGTGGAGCTGCAATCTGCATGGAGAAGTACATTCTGCTTGATGTTGGGGAGCTGGTAGGAAGATGGGACAAGAGAGGAAACCCATTTACAGCTCTGGGCACAGAGGAGAGAGCGGGAAACATGCAGTTAAAACCAGGGAGAAGCATCTTGTGACAAAAGGATGAAAGCCAGACTGGTAATTTTAGTTGTATGGAAGTATGAGGAAGGTCATAGCTTTGAAGTTTTATGTATCAAGATTTTACACAGAGCCTTGATATGAAAAGCCAAGGCAGAGAAAGTCAGTCTGAAGGTGCTGACAAGTTCAAGGTCCAAGCAGCAGACGGGCCGGTGATGTTAGCCACAGTGACTGGAAAAAGCAACAGCAGAGAGAGCTTAGAAGAGAGATTAAGAGCCCTAGTGAGCCATACTGAGCTTGAGCTGATGGCGAGACATTCAGAGAGAAGCAGGCTGAGCTTTGGGCTTGGACAGAAGGGAGCATATGGGTGGATTTGAGTCACCAGTGTGAGCAGTTGGGTTTGTGTTTACAGACGAACCTCCCTGGAGAGGAGGTGCCCTCTCCAGAGAGAGGAGGAAAGGTGACCAAGGGCAGAGCCCTTTGGAGCCCACAGAAAGCTGGAGAAAAACAAGGGCATATTATTCTCCTGTTTCGGCATGTGATTTGATGATAATAAGAGCTTTTAAATCCCAGTATCAAAACTTTTAAAGACACAAATTCTAATGTAGTGTAGAGCTGGTACAGAAGCCCTACATGGTTTACTGAGTCAATAGTCACTTTTGGAGATCAATTTTAAGTTTCTCAGTTCACAACAATATTACTGAAAATGAATGCCTTTTATGTATTTTCTTATTTCCTTCTCCTGGAGGAGTGTGCAGGAATTTCAAAGGAAAAGAAATCTTAAAGATCAAATAGATATTAGAACAAGTTTAACATTTTTCTTTACCTTGAAATTTTAATGAAATTTTTGCAGTCTTTTTTTTTTTTTTTTACATTTCTATGCATAAGGTTTTGAATTCTGACAGAAAATGAGGGGAAGGAGAAACTGAGACTAATTTTGTGAAAATAAATTCCTCTACCTGAACATTTTTATTAGATGTTCTCCCTTTGCCTTCAGTATAGGCAGAGGAGGCATCCTTTTCACTGGCTGGAACTGTTTTTTTGAGCACAACCATGGGGCAAGTCAAAGAAATTGCAGAAACAAGTATGACACATTTGGATGGAAAAAAAATCTGCAAAAAAATCCTCACGAACTTTCCTCTAATTCATTTAATCCAATTAATCTAATTCATTTTTACCTCCTGGCGTCTAAACCTTGCCCATGCCTGAGAGTCGTCAAAAAGCACAGGACAAGGCCAAGGTAGAACAAGGAGAGCAGGGCAGAACCCTATAACATTATAGACCTACTATTCCAAAGCACTGCTGAAATTACCCAAGTCAGAAGGACCCTTTATGCATCTTGTGAAAAAATTTAAATCAGCATTTTTGCTAAATAAGAGTGATGTGTCTTGCTTCCCTTTGCCCCGTTCCTCTCGTACGTAGTGGTATTGTATTCAGCAGCTATTTCTGACTTCTAGTTTCTGTAGAACCAACAGGCTACCGCTGCAGGTTATTTGATCCCTTACAAAAATTATTTAATTATCTATGGCTAAATATTCTAGAGGAAATAAAAGTACTTGGGAAAGAAGCTTAAAGGAGAGAAAAGCAAGAATTAAAGACTGGGAGACCACATCTTCTTCTGCATGAAGGGTCTTGCTTGCCTGGTAGACTTTCTTTGATCTCTAATTATGTTAGATGTTAGTGTTGTAGTAGGGTTTTTTTGATCCCTAATTATGTTAGATGTTATGTTGTTGATGTTAGTGCTGTAAATAACCCCTCTCTGAATTCACTAATTAAATCTTTTAATATTATTCATTCCCTCCCACCAAAACTTACTTCAGTAATTAAAAGTATGATGGTAGTTTATTCTGGCCGTATGACTATTTTGTTCAGATATCTATATAAATAATTGTATTTTATTACAACCTCACAAAAACATTCATCCTCATCATTTAATTAGAGATGTATGTGAAAAGCCAAGAGGTATTTGGAGTTAGGCTGTGTTTGTTCACTTTATTTATGCCCTTACTCTTGCAAACTTCAGGGTATTTACAAAGGTATAAAGGGTAATAGTTGTTACCACACCAAGTAAAACTTGCAAAATATCTCCTTTTGCTTCATGATAAGCACGTTATCTAAATCTTGTAAGCACTAAAGAGATCAGAGAAAGAAATGTACCTTTCTCTTGTGTAATGCTACCTGGATTTTCTTATTGTCTTGTAGGAGACTGGCATGTTGCTGTAAACCAGCCTTCTTAATCACTGGCGCACTCACTGCCCTTAACCGATACCACCACTGCAGTCGGTATCATACACACACAACTGCAGGCGCATGGAAATAGACACATTTCTACACAGCTTTTAGGATTTCTCTTTTACCAGAGCTAACTTCAGGTTGCTGCCTATGAAAGGTCTTTGCTTGTGCTGGCAGGTCACAATTCAAGCTGGCATTTCAGCCAAAGACACATCGGGGCATCGGGTAATTGGTGGGAATAACAGACTTGCTCCAAGGCTCAGCCCTTTGGAAAAAGCGCAGTAAATTTAGTAACTGTGCCCCTACACCTACTAAAGAAACTGAACTGGCCTTCTAGCTTCAGGATAATAAACCTAACGGCCTCATTTCCTGGAGGGTGCTGAAAATAAATGAAGCCAGCCCACTTCGTTCCAGGGAGTGAGTGGAAAAATTGGCAATCGATCTTCTCCAAGGGAAACCAAACAGAACTAGTCCCTTGGTCCCAAACACAGGAAAGCCCTCCCTTTTCTCCTTGCAGAAGAGCACAGAGCTGAAACTGTGTTTGACTGAGTTAAAATAACCCTTTTTACTTCCCTGCAGGCTGCCTGATATGCAAGTAAGACGCTGTGCCAACCACTGGGCTGGAACAGGCAGTTTGCCTGCTGAGCCATCCACTTCCTCCGGCCCACCGCAGCTGGGGGAGGTCAAGCCTCCCTTGTTTATTCCTGCCAACTTCTCCTTTTCAGGAGGACCTGCTCACCAGCAGGGAGAGGGACTCAAGTGATCACAGGAAGCACTACACCCGAGCTTGACACTTCACAGGTCACATAAAGGAGTATCTTCCATATCTTCCCCATTGCCATCCAACCCCTCCAATCCCCCTCATAAACTCTCCCTGAATGGGCAAATCAGGTTTGGAAGGACAGTGAGGAAGTGATGAGGACAACCTTCATTCCCTAGCTTCCTGGGAGTCTGCCTTAGAAACCATCCAACCCAACCCATGGCTCTCATGACTGCACTAGTCCAACTAGTGGGCTCATGCCTACAAGCAGATCTTCTGTGGTACCTCATGGTTTTGTCAGTCCACCAAGCCCTCACCTTTCCTCACGTACATGTGAAGGACATCTTCACCATATGTGAGCAGAAATATCATGATACCTTATGCTGTGTTAGAGTAAACTACTTGAAGATCTTTCTCCAGTGATTCAGGGAGGACCCCACCTGGTCCAAGAAAACAAGGAATTCTGGAATGTCACCACTGGAGAACCATCAGCAGGTCTGTGGTCCAGCCTGCACCTACAAAGCAGGTGACGAGGTACTAGCAGGAGCGAACACAGAACCAAGTTTCCAGCCCATATACCCAAACCCTTCTGCCAACATCCACATTAATTCTGCAGTGGAGACATCTTGCATTGTTTTGCTACTAATTTTGCAGAATCCTCTACTCCCCGACACGCACGCAAAGCCCATTTACCAGTACATACTATGCTGTCCAGTATGGTAAAGAATGTCCAGTCCCATGAACTCAGATCCCCTCCTCCCTTTCCCCTGCCCTTGCATACCTGCACACTCAGCGCTTCCCTCACATACAGCATGAAGATCTTCCTCTAGGTTTGCTTTTCTTGCTTATCATAGTCTCAAAGAGTTAGTACTATGCAAAGTTAAAATCTGTTGAGCACAGGGGCATTTGACCCTGACCACTACCTGCTGTTCCTTTAACAAACAATTAAGACATTCCGTGTGTGACTAAATTTGAAAGCAAACCCAAGAATTAATCTGCTTGTTTTAAATAGGGATATAAATAAGAACCAGCCCAGCCATTGCCCAAGAGATAAGCCAAAAGTTTGAGGTTCAATAAAAGTTCAGTCACTTCCGTAGTTTCTTAGGCAGGATTTGTTGGGTCTTTATTTAGGGAATAGGGTCTTAATTTAGGGAAAAGGTCTTTATTTAGGGTTTTTAGGGAACACAATGTCCCCATGAATCTTGGAGTATGTGTCTCATTTCTATTTGAGTAACAGTTTCCTCTGGGTATGGATGATACTAAAGGAAAATAGCGTAGCCAAATCCACTCATGCCTAGCAAAAATAATATTTCTGTGGGACTTCTAGTGTTCAGTAGCAACGAACAAAAAAGTTATAAAGGTATCTGCATAACTCTGCACTACATGTATCTATCCCATAGTTTGTGAGGAGAAGAGAATGCAGTAAAAAAATCTCAATGTTTAAATCAGGCTTGGCATAGAGGCTTGGCTGATGTAATAGAGCTTAGCTTTTAAAAAAGATATTAACTAAAAAAATCAATACCAAATTTTAAAGTTAGTGGCACCTTGCTTGATCGATTTTGTTAAAATGGTAAGGATTTTATGTAAGATGGTAAATTAGATCCTCGAATAAGCTAAATAAAATACATCTTCTAGATGTTCATATACTTCTGTGTTATGGTTTTGGATCATATAATTTAGGAAAACATAAAATAGTTTCAATGCTCTGTCTAGGTAAAATGCTATAATAAAACTTCATGTAACAGTAGAACTATTAAAGTAGCTTTTTAGCACGAAAAGATTCTGTATGGCAGAAAAATGGAAGGAGAATTTTTATTCAGCTTAATAGTGTGGAGTTAGCAAAAACCGTGATAAATTTATGAGATCATGGAAAGTGACTATACCCACACATTTTTTGAGGTGATACAGAGTGCGGAGAGTTCATTTTTCAGGGTTTGTAGATTGAAGATTACATATTAACCACTAACCTAACTGATAACTCTATGGACAGAGTCCGTTTTTCTACGTAATATGGTCTCACTTGTCCCATGCATAATGTTTTATGAGAGCTCTAAAATTTATGCTCACAGTGTTTTCTTACAAATTATTTTCCATCTAGGTCAACAGACTCTTTTCTAAAGGATTCAGCAAAATATCTGAGGATTTTCATCTAGATAAAATTAAGCTTTACATGAAAACTGCTTTAAAGAGGAGTTTTACTTCAGAATACTAAAGTGATCAAGTATTCCTATTACTGTTGCAAAATGAATTTGGAAGAGCACTGCTGTCTGCCTAAGAATTGCACGCTACAGCCTGTCACTGTAGTGTAAAGCTTAATTACTTCAAGGTATTTAAGTACCTAACAAGTAGCTTGATTTCAAAGAGATTGGGTGCATGAAATCTTAGTGACCTCTACATAAATAAAGAGCAGTTGCAAGGTCAAGGGGACTTCATGATGTTTCTGGCACTTCTTGTTTTTGAGAGAAACTTTCTCAGAGTAGCAGAGAAATTGTTAATTTCTCTGAAGTTGCTAGTTTATTATTCTATTTTATTAGCAGAAGAAGGTAAACACTGTTACAGCAATTCTTCCAACGGTATTTTTTTTTTAAAGAAGAAAGCTCTCATGCAACATTTAAAAAAGATGTTTCATGGTAGTATCAGTATTGTCCAAGTCAGAAGATCCATTGTTCTGTAAAACAGAGGGAAAAATATAAGCATACAATGGTATAACTTTCTTTCAAGTTAAAATGCTTAGTGTCTCATGCTACAAGTGAACTAAAATCATGTAGCCCTTATATAATAAGTTATCACTCAAATGCAACACAGCAGTATCATATTGAATTCTATTGCCCTGTAAATCCTTTGTGATAGTTTTTTTGCAACCTTATGTAAATCAAGTGAACACATAGTGTTCATTAACAAATAATTTTATTTCTGCATTTGTAGCATTAAAGAAACATTCATTTTCAACATTTATTTTTTATGTCTTTCTGTTCACAGACATGCTATGAAAGTGTTTCAAACACCATGAGGTTGAGATTTTCTATTATTGGTAAAAAAGAATGATAGGTCTTTTGTTGAAATGAAAAGGATTCAAAGCACTTCAATGACTGTATTTTCAAGACAAATGTTGTACTGAATCTTTTGACTCACCCATTTGTTCCCGCTTCATCATCATAATTAATTTTCATTACATGGCATATTTTATTAACCATACATTTTATATTTATAAGTGCCTCCTCTTTCAAATCTATCTAATAACTAATACTGTGATATTTCAGCAGTATTTTCAGACCAAATCAATGCCATGACTCTGATTGCTTCCCCCCAAATTTCTGTTTTTCCAAGAAATTTCAAATTGACAGCTTTTCACAATAAAAAACAAATGTTAAAATGTAAAAATATTTGTCATATAAAAGTGTTATTTTATAACTACCAATGGCAGTTTTCCTTTAGAATAATTTTAAAAATGCATTTCTTCTCTGTAGGATGTAAGAAATATGTTATGTTTTCACTTAGCCAAGGCCACAGTTGCCTTTTTGAAAGGCTTCGGAAACTAAAGCTTCAGAATGTTTTAATTAACTTCAGAGAAATCATATATTTTTAGTTTCCTGAATACTCACTTAAAAAGGTAGATACTACCTTCTTTTTTGATTTTTGCCTGTTTTGAGGAGGCTCCTAGAGATCAGAAAGTTTAGAGGTCAACAAGATGATCTGACCCTTAGTAAGTGAACCCCTAATTATTCCAAATGACTGAGGCACTGGGGATCTGGGATCTTCATTATTCTCTGAAACAGGGTGTTTCCACTGAGCTCTGTTGAGAGATCCCTTTCCTCAATCAGCCCTTCGCCTGCCCAGCAATTCTATACTTTACATCTGTCAAGTGAGATATAAACTTGATATTTGTTATCATATTGTTTTACCACAAATGACCCAGTGCATGCTATACAATTTTAAAAGAGCACTAGAAACTATTTTATTCTGCTTCCAAAAATGAGGCTGGCTGAAGCTGTCAGACACTGGCAATGTCTCTTCAAAACCTTCAGGAGCTTGATCCAAAGCCAGCTCAAGCTAATGAGACATTTTCCACTGACTTAGAAATGTGATTTCTTGGAGTGCAATGCATGTTGCATGTTAGAAAGAAATAGGTGCGTTTTGCTTTCAGGCTTTTTAGGGAGTTGTGGTGTGGTTTTGTTGGTTTTTTTAAACAAGCAGTTTAAAGACTGGCTCCAAAGTCCACTGGTCTCAGAAGGCTGAATCAAGCTGAAAATTCTGTTCTGTGGATATTAAATATTTCACCAAGATAAAATCAAGCTCATAAACCCTCCCATCGCTTACCCAGCCAACTAGTTTCCTCCTCATCCTGCCTTGCCCCTCTATTGAATATAAGCTGAGTGGTGCCCGTGGTTGCACTTGTACTGAGATAATGTTATTTATAGTTAGAGTTACAAGGACTGTGATCTGTGCTCCTGAGCTGTAAGGATTAATGTTACAATAATTCAAAGGTTTCAGGCTGTAGACCCTCTTTTCTTTGGGTCTTGTCTGAACAAAATATTTCTGGCCCAGATTCTGAGAGATGCCCATTACTTTAAGAGATTTTATGAACACACATGAAGCCAGTTAAAAATGAGTAAGAATTGAGGATTTCATTCAGTAAAAATAGTGACTGACCAAGAAGGAGCTCTGGCCAGGAGCTCTGCTTGAGTTAAATAGGACATTATTCTACTTCTATACTGCTGTACACCTCAGTGAAATAGCTTAGCCTTATTATAAAGAAACAGCCAGCTTTTTGTCTTTCACCCATTTTTATTGCAGGTTCCTGTCTTTTAACTTTGATTTGTATGGCTGCACTGTCTGCCATGTGCTGGTGTCCCCACAGGACCCTTTGTTTCCTACCTTTGAAAACATCCAAAACAAACAAGACCCTTTCTCTTCCCATAGAGAGTACGGGCAATATTAATGGTTATCTACCTGTGATAAGCAGAGCAGTATCATTTTACATGACTTGAAAGGGTCATCCATATCGTCAAGCACAATTAACTTGTCTTACTCTCACAAAACGGGCTAGGGAGAGGTAACTAAGAGGCCATACTTCTTCACATACCTCAGAAAACAGTTCCGGGACAAGGGGACGGCCAAAAGATAGAAAAAGCTTCCAAACAACAAGCACAACAGGCTTTTGATTGAGATCACAAGAAGCTGTCTTGCACCTTCTTGATGTGATACTTTCTGTGGTGCCCGTGCGTGTATTCACTGGAAATGATCAGTCACAAACAAGTTTGAACACGTCTAGCTGCCAGATTTAACTTGCTATTTATCCCACTTTTAAAGAAAGCAAGCTCTGTAAAATTTTTTCTGGAAAACAGAGTGAAAGTTATTTTGAGGATATATCCAGACTACAATAAAATGTGTGCTGAGATCTCACAGAACTTGCACCCTTTTTCTATTTTGTTTTTGTTTTGCAGCCTTCCTAGATCAGAATAGCAAACTAAGTATGAATAGTAACTCCAGTTCTCTGGAGGAGGGTTTAATACTCTACGTGCGACCTCTTCTTCAGTTCTCAAAAGTAGTTAGTTTAACAAGGATCCTGCTTTGAGGGGAAAAATGCCCAGGTAACACACTGTGTAGAGAATGTTGTTTGTAATTTAGCATGTTAGTGTATCCCCTCTGAGTCAGCACTGAATCAGTGTCCCAACTGATGTTTAGGGTAGTGCCACACTGTTGAAGATGCCATCATTCAGATGAAATGACATTGACCACTTGGGCTGTGGAGAATTGCATAGCACTTGTCACAATAACACAGCTATTAAATGTGTGACGTGACCAAATACCAAATCAAAGTATTACTCTAGCCACATACATTATTCCTGCAATTAAATGAAATACATCTCACTTCCTGTCTTAAATAACTGGGTAGTATTGCTTCTTCAACAGAAGAGTGACTGACTGTCAATAATACATCACTGTATCCTTTAAATTTTTTTCTAACATGCTTTAGGATCATTTGGGAGAAAGCATCCTGGTTAATATAAATTTTTTCCTTTTAATAATGTGGCAAGTTTGAATGTGCCGTTTTCTTCTTATGACTAATGTAAAATCTTTACAATGCCAATCATTTCGCATCTTTTCCCGGTTTAATATACATATATAGGGAGAGATGACCAGAAGAAAGTTAATCTTTCTTACTCAGATAAAATGTACAATAGAAGAATAACTGAGAAATGCCTATTTTTCCATATTTTTACAAAAAAAAAAATTTAAAATCTGTAGACTTATTTTCTTCAGTAGAAAAAAAGATTTTGAAAAGGAAGACAAAGTATTCCTACATATTCTCTGTCCCTTTTAAGTTATTTGCTGATGATGGAATCATTCCTATATATATTTTCCCCTTGGTAAGAAAATGAAAGTTGGAAATGCTTCAGCCTTCCATTTTGATTTCTTTCACAATGATTACAGATTGACTGGTGTGCTTTGGTGAAGAAATCAAAACGTCCTTTCCTTCCCCATCCTGCCGTGTCAAACTTTTGCCAACTCTACGCTGAGCGAACGCAGCCTGCTTGAATAATGGGGAGGTTCACAGGGGTTTAAAATAGGAAGTTGTGGAAAGCAAGTATTGTCCGTAAGGGAGAGAGGAGTCGCAGGGAGGGGATGTCTCGGGGTACTGCTGAAGATGGACCAGCTCTGTCGGTGCTTGCAGCCGACGGCTGCTGTAACATGAAGCTCGTGAAAGGTCAGCGGCCGCGCTCTGTAGTTTGCTCTCTGCCTATCTGTGCCATCTCTTGAAATAACAGCGACTTCCAGGACTCCTTCACCTTCTTCCCTCTCTGGCCCCAGCATCCCCTCCCTCCCTAGTCCCTCTCTGGCACACATCCTTCAGCGCCACTCTCTTTTCTTCCTTGAGCTTTTCCTGTTGTCATCACAAAGACCTCTATGTCCTTTATTGTACTGTGTCCTCTCCTTGCCTGCCTCAAAGGCTATCTCTGGCTCCAGAGATAAAGTCTCTGCTAAGAAAAGGATGGAGATTTAATTTAGAAAAAAAAAAACAAAAAACAGCTGGTGCCCTGTTTGGGGGACAAATCCACTGCTGCTGTAACTTAGTCAGATAGGCAAATTCAAAATTTGCCTTAAATCAGCTGCTTTCTCATTATCGTATCCAAACTTTGTGAATTTCCTGAATGGTCTATTTATGACCTGTTCCCTTGAAACTTGGAAGCAGTTCATTTGAGAGAAGCTTCCATATTGCTCTGCCAAGAGAACTACCAAAATAGACCTGTGGCATTGTTATTTTTGAGGATTCGTGACCCTTCATTCGTTTGTTTGTTTTAGAGGGATTTTTTTGTTTGAAGCCATTTTGTCTTGGTGACAATGAAAGTTGAAAGGGGTGTTTTAAGTAATAAAAAAGTAACTGTTTATGTTTGAAGTGCAACTTATTTCAGAAGGTCCTGCATAGCTGATAGAATGAGAGTTCACATTGCTGTTATAAGATGCTATTATGTGGTTTATCAGGTATGAAAAAATACGTACTGTACTAAGAAACTTCACTAACCTGGAACTGGAACTTAGGGTAGAAGAACAATTCACTACATGCTTTTAGGACATAAAATTCTGCTCAAATTCCCTTCAAAAATGAGAAAGGTGTCCCTGCTGCAAGAGCTCTACCTGAGGCCACAGTCATTAAATGACCGTCTGCAGAGGGATACACGTGTTGGGGTCAGAACTGAGTTCCTTGTCTCAACTGTGCATGTAGCAGCAAGTGCCCCATGTGCACTGTCACACCACCACACTGATGTTGTTGAGGTGTAATAACAACCTCTTCTCTCCCTTGCTTTTCTAAATTGTTTTGTTAATTGCAATTCAGCACAAACACAGGGAAAAATCTGTGGCACCCAAACCACGTGCCTACGCAAAGAATATTTCATATTTGAAAAAAAAGCAAGCCAGGTGAAGATTATTAACATAATAGCAATATGAATAGCAGTGCACAGAGTTTTACAGACTTTGTCATTAACCGTTCCCCAGTGCCTGCTGAACTATTTGACCACAGTCTCAAAGGAAATTCAGTTATGATTAGTTCAAACAAAGAAGACAGTAGCGCCTACTTGAAAGGAAGGTAATTGTAGTAACATAGCTGGAAAATGTTTCTAGGACTGACATTATTTCTAAAAACTTGCATGCAATTTGCCACAATGCTGTTCATGAATCCAAAAAGACATGTAAGCTGTACAGACAGCTACATTACAATTTAGGAGCATTCTTATATCCACTCTACTGAAAATACCAAATCCTATAGAAGCACCTTTCTCAGCCCTGTACCCGCAGCCTGCTGCAGGACTGAGCATTTAAGGAGTGCTCTGAACAAATATTAAGCATCTTTGTAAAAAATACTATACATATGCAAGTTGCCCTCTCAAACAGCCTGGTACTAATTAATCAGCAATTCATTTGCATTGCTTGTTCTTTAATTTACTTTTGAAGCTCCTAACACCCAAAGCAAATCTCGGCTCAAGACTTACAGACATGGTGTGTCTTTCCTGATTTGTGAATGAAAGTTCCTCTGAGGGAACTCTCACTGAAATTGCCAATGTTTCACTCAGAGAACAAGTATTCCTTGCCCGTAATAAATGCATAGACATCTCGCTATACCACAGTCAAATATCATTAGATAAACACCCCACTTGCAAATCTGGAGGAATTATATGCCATTTACAAATTCATCTACTTGAAAGTAATATTTTAGAAATCCTAAAAATCCATAAACCCCTACTTTTTCAAATGGTAATTTGTTAAAATTATGGATTATTCTATAGTTCCAGTGAATAGGTGTGTTTATAGGGACATACATGCATTTCTGTCCCCCAGACCCTGTGTTTAGCATTTAAAAATTATGACCAAGACATTGTTGTCTCCAGTGAGAGAAGTGGTAGGATTTCAGGTCAATGAATTAAACTGATATCTCACTGGAGGAATTCCTAATCTTTACATCTTTTCCACCTTTCTTTTACACTATTACTACCAGAATAGCCTATTAATTGGACAGGTCAAGTTATGAGTAAAGAGTGGTTGATCTGAAATGACAGAAATTGTGTGAGTGGATGGTGGAAAGTAATTTGATGACTTTGTATTCATAGTGAATAATTTTCTTGGCTTTGATAGGTTGATTTGGACTGTGATCTAGAAATATTGTTGAAGTCCTGCTCATCCTAAATGACAACACAGTCACTTTTCTGTCATCTCTGGCCAGTGAAGAGTTTTCATCTAATCTCAGTAGATGATAAATAGGCTTTGCCTATTTATGTCCTTTTGCTGGGGTACAGCAATGTGATGTGCACAGGCTCTTGATGCTGAAGAAACTTCAAAAGGCACAGGACACTGCAGCATGTAGGTTACCTTGCCTGCCCTACAGTAATCACTTATATTGAGAACAGAAATTAGAAAACATTTTTCAATCATTGAAACAGTGGGTTCTGAAATAGCCTTCCTAACAGAATAGTGGGAGAAAGAATCCAAAATTACTTCTAAGATAAATTTATGGATGAGACTGTATGGCAAGATACGATGAACCCAGCATACAGATTAATGTTTGAGCCATCAGTCTTTGGCTGTTTCATATTTGGACCTTCCGATCAGCATTGAAAGTAGATGTGAATTGTGTCACATTAATGTAACGCCTCATGTTTCTGCCTGCCGCCCGTAGAGACAAAAGATATTTTTTTTCACTTCTTTGTTATTAAACTTGACTTCGAATTTGTTTGGTTTTTAAAATAATTTCTTCCTCCTGCCTTCTGCAGCAATAAACATTATCTACAGTAAGACCAAGGATGTCATGCAGGATGTGCTGGGGCTCCAACCTGCTGTATTGGGTGCATAAAGTAATCACCAGATTTGGGATCAGGAACACATTTTCTCTCATGCCAAATTGGTGAGGCCCATCGGTATTTGGGAGGCAGTAGGGGCTTCTTTACAGAGGGGCAAATAAATTGTTTCCTATGTCGCTGTGAGCAAGCCAAACAGCAAACACAAACAGGACCTTGTCAGTGATCTTGATTTCTCTTGCTCCCTTCTTGTGGCACTACATCGTCCTGCAAGAATCTTCACAAATCTTTTTTCGGTGGCATGCTGGGAAATATACAACCTGTGGTAGATGGAGACGTGGAATACACGTGCTCAGCATCCTTTTAAGCCATTTGTCCATATCCCAGTCTGTGGGATAGTCTTAGCAAAGTGTATATTAAAATTACAAGTGCAAGGCCAAAAAAGTCCAGAACTGTGTACCAAAACCAAAAACCGCACTGCATGCCTCTCCTCTTGGGGAGAGGACAAGAAAACAAACAGCATATGCTAGTCACTAATCGTGCTACTTAATGCATTAATGACAATTACTTGCAAAATTCCGATGATTGAGCTGTAAGACTCTAAAGCACAGACTGGAATAAAGTAAGGCAAAGTAATACAGGCAAGTGGAGATTTCACTGTGTATCATCATAAATATTTTCAGCATGCTAAGCATAAATTTCCTTAAATTATATAGATAGGGGAACTCAAAGGTACGCATCATTGTAAATATTCACAGTGTGTGTATCTAAAACATGTTATCTATTGAGCATTTATACTATGAACAAGTGTACTTAAAGACACTTAGTGTAAAGTGTTACTGTCTGCTGAAGATCTCTTCACTTAATGTTTGTAGAGTCCTGAGTGGTTTGCAAGTCAATTAAACACTGATGGAACAGAGATAAACACTTCCTATTGAGAAATATCACATCAGCCTTTCTGCTTCATTTCATTGTGTCATTGAATGCACTGAAAGGCATTCAAGTGACACAGCACTAGCTATGATATCATGGCATAGGCTATATAACACGCTGAGCCACGTGCAGATGGGTAAACAGTATTGTAGCCACACCAACTGGCACAGAGCACAGAGAGAAGCTGTCATGTATTTACTTTTAGGCCACACTAACATGCAATCAGAGTCTTGATAAACGAATTTTCTCTTATTCATTACTCTCTAAGCAGCAGCATGCAGGCATATGTAATTTAACACCCAGTGGCTCCCCCTTCCTTGAAAATTAAGAAGTCTGGCAACTAATGTTCTCAGGATCCCTTTAGGATCAGGTTTCCTCTTGCTTTCTACAAATGGGAATGTTAGCAAACACTATCACTCTGTTCTACGTGATACATCACTCACATTGTTCAGGATAATAGATAAAGAACTGGAGTTTCAGGAGTGCTTTAGGAGTTGCAGTTCAGTTAACACAATTTTTCAAACAGCTAGAATATCTACCTATTATCAATTCTCTTTATGAAGAGCTCAAGGGGCCTTGTTTTCTTAAAGCAGTTACAGTGAAGGTAAAAGCGTGCCTGGTGAGCAGAGAAACCATATGTCCCTATTTTAATATGAGGCCTCATGAATTTGCTTTCAAAATGCTTGAAAGCTTCCAGACTTTTGTTTCATTGTTGGGACACTCTGCTGTTGTTGCTAGTGTATTGTTTGATAACAGCAAAATCTATGTTCAGAGTTGACTTAAACTTCATTGCTATATTGAGCACTATGTTTCATTCCAGTACAAATACTAGAAGAAGTATAGAGTAGTATTTAGAAGTGTTTTGTGAGATAAACACGGGGAAAAAAAGGAGAGGATAGCTCAATACAATTGAGAACTATGAGATTTTGTCCTGTATTTCAAGTAAATGTTGGTGTTGTATGATTCATATTTATGATAAGTTAATGCGGCACCCTGAAATAGAAATAAGTAAGTCTCCAGTTCTCAGAAATGTGCATCCATTACTGTTGAATCAGAGCTTGGCAACAGTGCCACTGGCACACATGAAAGAAGTGCCCTTTTGTCTTCCACGGGGATATTTTTGTAACTGTGTTTTGAAAATACTGTACAGCTTGTAGCTGCAGCAAACCAAAGAGTGCCAGCTAGCCTATAGAGGCATGAATGAAACTTGCCGCCTTTCTAATCAAACCAGTGACACAATCTTTTCTGTGTTCCCAGCCACCAGTGCTAAGCCTCCTTCCCACTGCAACTGAACCACGCTTCCAGCTGTAGGGGCATTTGATGGAAGAGACATGGATCCCTCTTTTCCACCTGTGCCTTTGCTCACAGAGCTGTTTGACCTCAATTATTTTTAGACGCTCATGGTCCTTTTTTTATGTTGCTTTTTAAATGCAGAAATAGAAATTAAATTGGAATCAGGAAAATGTGGTTGAAAAGAACCGGAGACTTCAGCTCGCTTTCTGGTTTTGGGAAAGCAACAAGACATGAAAAGATGAAAAGAGAAATATGTATCGAAAGCCAAAGACAGGGGTTTGTGTGTATTTCTTGTCACCCTACTGTATACAAGGGAAAGTCATTAAGGTTACGAGTCATGACAGTTCTTCTTGATGATAAAATTGCTTTGTCAACAAAAGAGTTGAGTATATAAATGTATCATATATCATCTCCCGCTCTTTCTGTCTATATATTATCGCTTGCTCGTCTAAGTATAATAAACCCCTAAAATTTACAGCTTCTTCCAGGATTTGTATGTAAAGTTAACGGAAAACAGATTTTACTTGGAAAAAGAAAACAAAACCCTCTACAGTGTTTGCAACTGAAACGCTTCATCTCTGGAGTCAGTTCTCTGAGCAGAGAAGGAAGGCTCTCAGTAACCCTCCGCTGCCGGGGCGCTCTGCTGCAGGACCCTGTACCTGAAGCTCTTTGGCAGATGGAAATAGCCCATCTCCCCTGCTGCATGCCCTCTTCGGGAGAGCATAGCGTCGGGTGTTTTCTTATTTACTCTCCTTTTGGACCTCCGGCTTGACCTGTCGTAGCTCACTCTGACTCATCTCCAGCAGGAAGGGTGGAGGTTTATCTCTCTCAGAAGAACCGATCTGATGGTTACAGGGCTCTTCTGGGATGCGGGAATTATGGAGTCAAGCCCTCTGAGGCTGATGATACAAGCCAGATTTCCTGCTTCCTGGATGAGGGGACTATGGCATCATGGACAAGGTGAGCATGGGTACTTTCTTCTTCACCCAAGCTTAAGGAAATACAGGGTAGAACATTGCTTCCCTGGGCACAGACAAGCATTTGAGGCTCTGAAGCCCAGTTTCACAAGGGTGCCAAATCCAAGCAAGAGAAAAATATTCCTGACTCCTCTTTTTTCAGTGCTTATCATAGTTTGATTTGGAAGTCCTGTCATGCTGAGTAGAGCACTCGGCTGGGAATTCATTCCTGGGGGCTCACCTCCTTCCATTCAGCCTCCTAGGTACCTCACCCAGCATTATTAAGTCCCTCTCCCCAGCCAGGTGTTCCAGCCTGTGGTGTGGGTTATTGCAAGGCTGACATTCCTTCTGGCACCTTGGCCTTAACACTGTTTAAGTAACAGATGCTTAGGGTTGGTGTGAGCCAGCTGCTTCAGTACATTCTTGTTCTGTTGTGGACAACACATGCCATCAAGTGCTGAAGGTCACCAGGAGGTCACCTGGGAAGGCACTTGGGTATGGATGAGTCCGAGTATGGATGAGTCCAGGTATGAATGCAGATGGCCACAGAGCTCTGGTGAAAGACTCTCAGATCTTCAGTAACCAGGACCCAGTCCACAGCTTAAAGGAGTCAAACCAGAAATTGCTGTATTTCCATGTGAAGGAGCGACTCCATTATCTGTGTGAAAAAAATTAGCTCTTCTTTCCAGCACAGGCCAGCTACTAGAAAGCAACATTAAGCCAGTACATTGTTAAAATTTTATAACACACTAGCATGAAGATTGTTGGGAAATCAGATGAAATTCTTTTGAAATGGCTTGGGGTGGAGACACTACACTACACTAAACATAGAGATAAGAACATATATTAAGGGAAATTATCAGAGAGTTTAGATCAAAATATTAAATATTATAACATCTTGAAATAGGCAGCATCTCCCAATAATTGCACAAAGACCCTGGATTTTTTTGTCTGTGGGAAAAAGGAAGTGTGAAATAAAACCAGAGGAAATTAATATATCTGTAATATAATGGTGCAACAAGCCAGTCCTTGGGCAGCATCTCAAACTGCAGCTCGTGAGCCCAGGCTCATTGCCCTGCAGAGTACACAACAAGAGTGAACAACGCACGGGATGAGCTACCCTTTCATACCTTAAATCCTGCCCAGCTTAACCTTCTGAATTGCTGCAGTGGTAGTATCACAGCTTAAAATATATCTTTCCCGGTTCCTTATGTGCATTGCCCTGAGAGTTACTCTGGAGGGTAATGGAAGGCAGGAAGTTAGGTGCTGTTATTTTTTTCCATGTGTACGTAAAGCTTAATAGACTAAACTAGCAGGGTCAACAATAGGCGAAATTAAAACAGTTCTAAAAATGAACTAGACAAGAGGAAACAATTACAGGGCTGCTATTTGGAGGAAACAAGCACTGGGTGGTTCAGTCGCTAACACAATGAAGGAGACAGCCCACGATGGTGTTTCTAAACCCTTCCCGGTCTGGTATTCCTAAACTGTCCAGTGTTGTTTACTTGCCTGGAACGACGCCACAGACACATCCTGACGGGTCAGGAGCGATCCTCGGCGACTGCTGTGAGAAATAGGAAGCGGGCAGAGGGGGCAGCAGTAAGCGACGGCTGCTCCTTTGAGGAGCCGAGCAGCGAGCACTTTTGTCTCCCTGGGTTGTCTGAGGCAAGGCCTTCAGTCAAAAAATAACTCCAGGAGGTACCAGGCGCTGCAGAAATCACCATCAGATAACCTTCAGGATTCCTCAGGGCTGCTTTTAAGATGTCAAAGTGTTGGGTGTAGGTACTGCGCGTGAAACGGCGATACCAGATTTCAGGCTACTGTAACAATAACAAAGAGAGACCCCTGAGTCCATCTGCCTTACTGCTAGTTAATGCATTTATCTATCAAACTATACATCTGTGCAATAATCATTGTTTCATTTTTAATGACAGACATTAGCCAGGCTCTCTGATTTCTAATTAAAAGTTAGTGATTAAAAAAAAAAAAAAGTGGTGTTCTTTGTTGAAGGCACAGAAATGTCAGAAACGGAAAGCGCCAAGAGGCCAACTGATATATTATGCAAATATCCATTAATCAAGTGGGACAAAGAAAGGGGAGAGTTTCTTTGCAGTGTCATTTTTTTCCGCCCTCCCAAAAAGTTTCTAGTAAGTGAAGGTAATATAAAAACTTTCATTCAGAAGGCTAAATAAAAAAACCATGAAGTGCTTTCAAACCTCTGGTCTGGAGAATTTGTGGAAGGCCTCATGTGTAGATCCTCTTGTCTGTCAGGTTTTATCACGTGAGGCGAGAGTGGTGGGTTTTTTGAATCCAGAACACAATGCAGACCACAAGCATGTCATCAGAAACTTACCACGTAGTTATTCCATTTTTTTTCTGCAAACATTTTAATTGCAGTTGCAAGAAACTGAAAAATCCTGCCTGTGCTTTTCTGCTTTAAAAGCACAATTGAAAGCATTCTGCTAGCAAGCCTACACAAAAGCTCATTAAATTAAATGCCAGGGATTATCTCTGAAGGTAAACGAATATAGAAGGCAGGTGGAGATAATGAAAATAGGATATTATCCCATTCACATTTGTTCTGTTACTGCACCCACTTTGCTGTCATTTCACATCAGCATCCTACCAGAAAGCTACAGACTGGCTGGTAACTGTAGCACAAGAAGCGTAGAGGAGAAGAAAGGTGCCGGCGGCTCGATGGCAGCCAGGGTAGTCATACGCCCAGGGATAGCGCAAGCTGCCGTTGAGGCTACAGAGAGCAGCAAGGTACCCGATCCGCCCTTCTGGGCAAACGCTGCCAGTGATGCAAGAGCTCTGCTGGGACCCTGCCAAAAAAGTGTACGCTCTTTCAATGTTTCATTACCTCACACCACCCGTTCAGCTGCTAGTGGCACTCCTTCTATTGAAAAGTGATCTAGCACGATGCACGTGTCCCACAGCACACACAACACCTCCAGGCCCTTCTTTAATAGCTAGGAACTCAATGTACTCTTTAAATACAGGCTGGCAACCAGGGTGGTGCGGAGCTACGCTGGCCCTGGGGCAGCTCAGGGAAGGGAGACAGGAGAGGGCAAGATCCTCCAGCAGCTGCCAGAGACCCAGCAGGATCTGCAGCTATGTCACCTCGCTCCCACCGCACTGGGCTGCCCTACTGTAAAGTTGAAGGGGAAGACGACAGAAGGATGGCTCTGCCGTCTCCCTGTCTCTGCCTTCCTCCCTTGGGGTCTGCGGGAGTCCCCAGGGAACAGCAGTAAGTCATTTTGCTGCTCTCCAAGGGGTGCTCCCTGGAGAATTCAGGTCATGGTGGGGGGGAAAAAGAGCCACCAGGAGCTAGTTTTTGGGACTCATTCAAGAGACTGATTTAGAGCTTTCCTTTTCTAGAATTTGAAAACACATTTCTGCAAGCACAGATTGACCTTGTTTGTCCATCTAGTTAAGCACAAGCTTTTGTTCCTCCTGAGGAAGACGGGGATTTAGAGGGAAAAAGCTTCCATGGAAGACTCCTTATGATACCCCCAAGCTGGCAATGCTTTTACATGAGAGCAGAATTTGCAGGAGAAATGGGGACACTGTAATGACTGGCAGGCAATTCACCGCAGGTTCTTCCAGCCTGTACCCTCACTATTTTCACCTCCCCTCTTTCTTCCCTCCCCTTCTTTTTTTTTGCCATTGGAGTTTCTCCTGTGATTCCTCTCCCTTCCTTGTCATTTCATGTAACTAATCTCTTCCTAATTAAATCCCATCCCAAGAACAAAACTCCCATCTCAATTAATCACTACTCTCCCAGCTTTAAATGTTTTGATTTTCCCTTACCCCATCTCTAGTTTGTTTACATACACTAAAAAAAAATCTGTTGAGGTGGGGAAAGCCCATTATTCCATGTTTCTACAAAGTCCAACTCTTTCCCCTCTTCTTACCCTCTCTCACCCCCTAAGTGGCCCTAAGGCCCTGGTTCTTATAAACATAAATACAACTGCATTTGGCTTTGAAGCACACGTCAGTCCCGTACAATAAGATGCCCTACAGAGGATACCTATAGGCCACGCTTCATTTTTTTAACTGTTTTCCTTCCTCCTCTCTGCTCCTGTTTTCATTGTCTCTCTGTTTTTGTTTGTCTCCTCTGCCCCATTTTTCATCCAGGACCTCTCTCTGCTTCTCCCCACCCTTTGCAGCCTCACCTCGGAGGAATGCAAACCAAATAACCATTCAAGGCTGATGAACTTTAAAACCCATGACATTCAAGTGGGTTGGAAATTAGACAAAACAATTTCACCCATCCCTTGGTTAGGGCCCTGACGAGCAGCTCACTGCAGCTCCCGGGTTAGTGTGCAGGAGGATGTGCTGCTGCATGTCTCCCTTTCATAAGGGAAACGCTGGAATGTGGCCGTGTACCAAAAAGCCTGTCGTAACACAGTTTGTTAGAAAGGACACCCTGGATCCCCCACATGCATCTTGTATACAGGGCTTTTCAGCTCTCCTCCTTTGATAGTGAGCACATGGAAATGGCAGGATGAGTCTTGTTGATTGCTTAAGTGGAGTAATTTTTTAGGGTAGTGAATAGACTAGTCAGCAAATCTGCTTGGCCCAAGTTGAAAATCTGTTCCAAACAACCAAATAAAGCTTTGTTTGCTTAAGCAAAAAAACAAGATAGAAAGGAGTCCTTCCTTTTCACTTTCTTGCTTTTTATAAACTATTTCTTAAGGCTGCCTAAGAAAGGCATGTGAAATCCCTTTATTTTCTTCAAAAATCACTTCCAAGCTGGCTCAAAAATGTATTTTATTTACTTAGCAAGTCATTTAAACAGTGTAAGTAAGAGCAGAGCCGGGGCGCTGGGGTTTGAGACGTAAGGAGGGAGTACTTTCCCCTGTGCCCTCCGAGCGCCAGGGCTGTAGGCAGCACTGGAACTGGGGGCTCCCAGCTAGTGGGGAGCAGCAGCGGGTCCCAGGGCCAGAGGGGTCCCTGCCTGCAGCACCTCAAGCCCTGCACGGGGAGGGAGCAGGGGGTACATATGCAGGTGGCCAGAAGGGCCAGCACTTTGCACCCAAAAGCAGCAAAAGCCCATCCGTGTTTATCGTTTACTCAGCTCTCGCTCTCTCTCTTTTCACGCACAAAACCAAGCTTGCAATTATCACAATAACAAAGCTGAAATTGAATTTCTTTTCTGGGAAACCATGAATATCAGCTCTGGTTTTGGCTGTTATAGGATGGAGCTATTCTTTCTACAGGAAGGGGCTGAGATAATTTCTTGAAAATGAGCTAACAAAGTGAAAATGAAATATTTTAAAATACAAGAGAAAGAAAGTGCTTGAATCCAGATTCCATCTGATCTCTAGGGGCATAAATCTAATTTTCCATGCAATTAGTTTCAAATCATGATAAGTGACAGATGCTTTCATTTATTTGGCTGAATTGTGACAACATTCTCTTTTTTTTTTTTTCTATAGCCCTCCAAGTCTAATCCAAAATCTACTAAAGCCAATGGAAAGACTCCCACTGTCTTCGAATGGGCTTTGGATCAGGCCCTAATTAGCCTTGGGCAAACCAATAAACTCAGATACTTAAATTGTTGTATGTTGAGTCTCAAACCATACTTTGTTTTCATTCTAAGTTTACTAGAAAAGCTATGAATAGCTTACATCTCTTAATTTAGGAAAATTTAACCAAATTAGTTTGTATAAAACTCCCCCAACAAGTTAAAAACCTACCCTGGGAACACTATACCTATATCCTGTTAAGAAAGAATGGGAAAAATGTACAATCTTTCCACAGACACAGTGTACATTTCAAACATCACAAAAAGCATACTCAGAAATCTTCCTCCAGCAGAGTCTTTGTATTCACTAATGATAGTTCGCTGTATGTCTACCTATTCGATAGCAGCTGGTATATGCACAATATATAAAAGTCTGTCTGCATACACAAGGATTCATATTAAATATAGCTATAAGCAACCATAATTTTTATTAATGTAAATAAACTACACTAGCTGAAGGATATTTTTGCTGATATAATTATATCTACATTAGAGTTCTTTTGGCATGACTACGTGCTTCAGGTGAATTCTTCACACTTCATAGCAAAGCTGGCAAGACTTTTAGGAGTTATTAAGTTGTAGGCTGGATAACATTTTAGTTGGCAAGGTCTAAGTTTCTTGACTTGCTCTGTACTAATGTGATACAGTAGAATTTACCTAATGAGCACATTTGGGAAGGCATTTGATTCAGAGGCTTGAATCAAAATCCGGAATCCAGAACAGATCCAGTGCCAATCACAAGTTTTTATAAAGACTAAACAATGCAGAAAAGGTACACAAACAAGTGCAGACAGCTGCCTTTTCACTCTGTTTATAATTACAGCAGACTGTACCCTACCTAGCTCACTCCTTTCTAGAAGTCAGGTAGCCACTTTATTATTGCCACATACTCCTCCAGCAATATGGTTTTTTCGCCAGGGCTTGCTGCCATGATAGCACAGCTACATGGCTTTCGGAGTGGACCTGGTCTATGTATGCCCGGCTAGCTCAGAGTGGAGCCATGAAGGAATCTGCTGCATTGCTATACTCTGGACTTCTGGTCCAAAATTGGATGTCTATCATGTAGGTGTCTATGTCTGAGTTAGCTCTCAAGGCTCTTTTTAGAAGCTGTGAAGAGAAATGGGCACACCTGGGGTTCAATTCGTCTCATTTGGAGGTACGTGTCTAAAATAGGACAGAGGAATTACGTATGCAAGTGTGTAAACTTAGGTGGGGTGATTTCCAATCACCTTCATTAATGGGTGCAGCTTGGGCTGGATAATACACAGAGGCTGTGCTGGTTTAAGTAACAATGAGATGCTATAGCATGTTAATGAACGGAGTGCCACATGGAGCCATGGCCACCCTATGAAGTGGAGATGTGTGCCTATGGATAGTAAAGCCTAACACTTTGTAGGACACCACTGCAAAATCTTGATTTTGGAGACAGATCAAATAATTTAAGTTGTCTAGTATTTGCTGTATGCCTCTACTGTGCTAATTTATTGGGGGCTGCTGGGAGAACAACCAGGAAGGTAATGCAATGCTTTCCCACCTAAGAGTATCTCTGAACAAACTTGAAAAACAATGAGGGACATTAAGCTGGCTAAGTGGCCTTTAAAAGACACTGTCTGTGAAGTTGAGACCCCTCTATGCTTTTCTCCAATGGAGCAAATAATAAAGTTAGCTGGCCTTGGTTGTTATAGCAGTAAGTATAAGCAAGAGCCTCTCTGCATCCCATTCCTTGGCATATATTACAAATAATCAGGTTTTATCACTCTGGGAACAAACAGTGTCTCCACAATATGATGTTAATTTCAGAGAGTTTAGTTAGTTAGAAGAGGCTTAGCTAAAAAGTAAAATTACTGAACAGAAAACTGGTTCTGTTTTACCTCAAACCAGGACAACTTGTTTGCTTTACGCTTATATGCTAAAAGTGGTCAGGCTGAACCAGCGTACACTGACGTGGTATTGAACAAGCCAATGGTGTTCAATTCCTCCTAAATGGCAAAACCAAAGTATCTTCCTTATGATGAAGAGGTCTTAGACATCAAGATCTCCTTCCTGCTTGAAGCTCCAAGGCAATGGAGGATGGTTGTGTCTGCGTCCAATGTGTCTTACTTAATCAGATCATTTGCATGAAAATGGCCAGCCCAGTCTTAGGTTAAGAAAAGCATTTTTGGTTTTCAGCAGCCGTCCAGCATGAGACTTAAGTCTTCCAAATGAATAAACCGATTGTGGTGCGTCAGACACTTCTCAACGAGTTTGAAAGAAAAACATTAAAAAAAATCTGTTCACACAGCATAGTTCCCTATGTCTGATCTGGTAATTAGCACAACTCTTCTGTGAAACACCCTGTTAAGTAAATGTATTTGATCTGCAGCAGGTTTCGGCAATGGCTCAGACAAGTTAACCTGGTGCACCCTTAAGGACTAAACCTGCTGAAAGAGGGGTTTATTTTATTTTGAAGAAATACCTTTAACATATCTCGGCTGCACAGAAATGAGCAAATAGGTGGGTTTATAAGGTGCCAGCAGCAACCATATGCCCCCTGGTGCATATTTGATTTTTAGATCAACCTTCATGTCATAAAGGCACCTCCTATTTCCCTTTACATGGAAAATGGAGGTCTCGTGTTTAATTTTTCATGCTTACTGGTGACCAGATAATCCTGATAGCCAGCATATTTCAAATATATTTTTTTCTTTGTCAGTGCTGAAGTCTGCTTAAGGAATCTCTCTCATTACAAATATATAGAGGTCAAAGAAGGTTATTCAAATACATTTGAATGAGGTGTATTAATCTACAGCCTCTCCTGTCTTTGGCTTCCTGGATTACTACCACCAAAGTATGTGCACATAAAAGTAATTGAATCCAAATCAGCAGCCGGCCTCCATCTATGATTTATTTCATTTCCCTGCAGAAGGACTTTTCAAAACTCTCACAAGTTCAGCCTTTCAATGGAAACGACAGATTATTTTCCTGCTGAAGAGGGATAACATTATTAAACACCCCAGGCTTTTCAGACTGGCAATGCATAGCAAGAAGGACTCTAAGCTCCAGATGCAACATCTACACCTTCACCACAGGCTGCTTGTCAGAAACTATTTCCTCTTCTATACCAGAGACATTTTTTTCCCTTCATTGATTCTCCCTCCTAAGGCCACTTCATGTATGTCCCTGGACATACTCAACTTTTTCATATCACAGCTTTAAGTCTTGTGGTTGTTGAAAACCTTTTCATCAGTGTGGCAAGTAAATGTTGGAGGGATTGCTAAAAATAGGGATACATAAGTCAAAGAGTACAACTTCATGTCATTTAAGATGGTATAACTCTCTGTACTGTTCTTCAGACTGTCCATAACCTCCCAGTTCGGATCCATATGGGCAATTTCTAACCTTCAGAGATTTGCTCACCCTGCTTTGAAAGAACAGTTAGCCACAAACCTCGGGGGCTAAACTAACAAATTTTTGATCCAGATACATACAAATAAGCTAGTGTTTACTCTTTGTTTGACAGGTTGGCAACAAATTTCACCCCTGATTTCCCCAAATCCTTCAGAAGAGTTTGCATTTATTTTGACACCAGTTGTTTAGCCAGGTATAGTATGTCCTAGCCGATCAAACCAAATTTTCTCTAGGTAAATGCATGCTGCAAGGTGAGATGCAGGTCAGGGGATGATTAAAGGCTACATATTGGGCCTTGGGATGCCAAGGTGTGGGTGTCAGGCACCCACATTGTTCTCAGGGAAGCTTAGCATCCAGGCGCCCTGCCTTCCCCAGAGGATCTGGCTTTTCATGGGCCTTTTCAGCAAGGAGCACACATGCTGGCTTGCCCAAGCAGGGTTGTTTGATAGTGCTATAGGGCACTCTGGGACCCACCTGAGCTTGATTGGCCTCGCTTGTGTTGAGACCTTCCTTGCTGCAAGGGGGGGCAGAGGAGGTGCAGCCTCCTCTGCCTCCCAGCATGGGTTTGCTTGGGGCTCTCACGGGAACCCCTTGCTGTCATCAAAACATTTGGTTGAGCTTGGGCACCAAAGTGGATTTAGACCCCTCCCTGTTCAAAAAGCCTTTTTAGGTCTCAAGTCAGGGCAAGGTCAACATGAAGCGTTATCAGCCAATTATTTCATGACTTTAGCCTTCCTTTTTGGTCCAGAATGCTGGGAACTGTTTGCTCTGTCTTTGGTCAAAGGCCAGACTGGGCTCAGCTGTTGCCAGGAGGGGTAGTGGGGAGCTCTGGTGGATGCACAGAGGCTTTCCTGACCTCAGTATATCCACACAAAAATGAAACAGCGCTGTTACACTTGGATCTACTATTTTCAGAGCCTGATCTCAGTGGGCAATTAGTCACTGGAGAACAAGATAAATACTTACCTAGAAAAGGGATCTCAGGAGATGAGTCAGTTGTCAGCTTCTGTTCTCTCCCCCAACAGTCATCAGAGCAATTAGAGTATTCTATTAGCTGGTAATCCAGGCAGAAGTTCTGTAATGGTGTGAAGTAATAAGAAGGGATGTTCCTAAATGTTTTACCAATCCGCTCATCCCTAGCACGAGGAACTAAATTCCAGCTCGCCAACAGACATATGCCAAAGTTCACATCATTTTATGTTTATGTTCATCAGTTGTATTCATAAATTAAATTTATGGCACATTTCTTATTAGAATTTGAAAGAATGAGCGAAGTAATTTTTTTTCCCATGGAAATTTCTTGGCACAAGTTCTTGGGTACTTTCAAACATGATTTTTGAAATATCTTTTTAAAAAGCAGAAAGTCAATGCATATTTACTTGGCCTTAGCTATAGATAGATTTTCAGCCAGAGGCTGAAAACAAAAGAGCTTCTCCCTTGAGTGAAAGGAGATTTATTTGTTGTGAATTCATGGCCAAGATGCTATTGAGCTCATGCCCACCATTGGCTATTTTCATCCATACAGATGTTGTCCATGTTGTCCTGTTACAGAGTCCCTGTCAGCATCCCAGAAACCACTCTCACCCCGAGAGCCCCCTTTACTTCTTGCACCCTCAGCCACATCCCAAAAGCAACCTGAGTTTAGGGGCAGAGCTCTCCTCACCCCTACCGACGTTCAGTGGAACCTGCACAGCTCCTGGACTCTGTCGCGGCAAAGACACCCTGCCACCCTTCTGCATGGGTGCCAGGCTCCCCATGTTTGATGAGTAACTGGCCACATCAGGATGGAGACAAAGGCGATTCCTTGAAGGGTGCCCATGGACTGGTGCTGCTCACATGCCAGCAGATGCTGGTCACATCAGCCTGGTGTTTTGAATAGGAAAAAGCACTGTCTACAGCCACCATGTGCAAGCAGGCAGGCAGCAAACAAAATGCATGAATAGGTGTGGTCTTTCTTTGGATGCAAAATACTCCCCATGAGGCACACATTTCGGGACATGTGGTGTCCTGACTTGCTGGTTGCCTTCCCTCCAGCTCACCCCCAGAGAGGCAGCAAGATGGGATGGAGGGGGTGAGACAATGTGTGGCCACACACGCATGCTCCAGCCTGACTATTCAGCTCCTGAGGTCAACTATTCATCACAAACACATGCCAGAGTCACCAAACCTGACACCATCACTCCTTGCCAGACAGCACAGGACCTTTGCACTCCTCCTTTTCCCCCAGGTCCTGTCAAATGTTCTTAGGAAGCAGTTCCCCCTTCCTGCCTCCTGCCTGGTTGTCTCAGTTCAGACAGAGCCCACTGCTTAGGGAAAAGGAGGCTGTGAAGCTGGCTGTCTTGCGCTGCAGAGAGATGGTGGGCTGGACAGGAGAACATCTTCCAGGGAGTGGGGCAGGGCGCTGCAGGTGGCTCCCAGCTTGCACTGCTTGCACCTGGGTAGGCATAGCACAGGTATCTGCCTTGCCAAGGCTGGAAGGTCTTGAGGAGGCAAAAGTGATGCTGATATTTCTGGAAAGGCCCTGCTGGGGCTGAAGCAGATATGAGACTCATCTGAAAGAGGTGAGCCACAAGCTGGCTGGCCTCCTGCCGCCAGCATGGTGAGGCTGGTCTCAGCTCCTCCTAGAAACTCCCAGGACTAGCATGCTGGGGCACACACCTGGTGCTCAGAGCATGGGGAGGATCTAAAAAGACTGAGAAATAGGCTCCAGAAGTGCTGTGACCTTTGTAGGCAGTTGGTCCAGCCCTATTTTTTGCTCTCTTGCTGGCCTCACCTTTCTCGCCACTTCTTCCACTTCTTAAAATTACAGCCAAAACACTCCCCAGATGCCTGTTACTAATACCTTCATCTGAATTGCCCTGTCCCAGGGCCTCTAAACTTAGCACCACTCAGGCTGCTGTGTTGGCAAGAGAAGGTTTCTAATAAACGTTTTTTGGGAGACACCCTGAGAGATGCCTTGGGAAGTTGTCTTAGAGAGGGAGAGCCTGAGCCCAGGCAACAGACTGGGAGTCGCATCCCTTCTGCCATTGCTTCTTGTATTTGGAACAAATGTTGCTCTGGGAATAATTTAAATGATTACCGATTTTGTTCTGCAGTGTGTCTGAGATGTTTCCGGAGCTGCCTCAGACCATCTGCAAAGCGAGTTTCTTTGCACACCCCAGTTCTTCAATGGGGTAGGAGCTTGAGCCGGTCAAGAGAGCAGGTCCAACAACATGGGTCACAGGGAGGGCACAGGGATGCTATTTTGGAAGAGGGATCTCCTATTCAAAGATGCATTGCCTAACACATTTTTTTCCAGCTCTGTTGGCTAAGTTGCCAGCCCTGATTTGAAGGCTGTCCTGAAAGGAAAGAGTAGATTAAATGCTGTGACACAGTTGGGATAGTGTGCAGAACAGTTTCCCTTGCAAATGCATGTCCTCCATGGAGCTCTTCCGTGAGGGTCCTGGGAGCTGAGGGCAGCCTCCCTGTTTCTGAGTGTTTATATGAATCCTGGAGGACTGCAAGGCATCACTCACAAACGTCCTGTCCCATGGGAACAGGCTACAAAGCCGGTTCATTGCTCACAGCCCGCATGACTTGGGAGAACACGTGTGTTTTATTCCAGGCAGTAATAACATGCTTTGCCTCCGGGTTGTGAGGCTATGTCACATTGCTGACCTGCGTCTTGTCTCTCGACTTGGTGACGTGGGAAAGGACAAGTCACAATTCCCCTCATGCCAAGATGTGCCCAGTCCCAGCGAGGGCTGATGCCGAAAGAGAGTCCATGCTCATTCATTTCATATGGCCTGCATCCTGGCTCCAAAATCCTGGAGGGAAGAAAGGGGAGAAGCTTCCTCAGTGCATGTAGACAACCAGGCAGGCCAACTTTGTGTAGGTGGAGTCTGGCTGCTGTGTCCTCCGTGGGCTGCTGGGCAGAGGCACAGACAGCCCTGGGGAAAGGGTGCAGAAGGCGGCTGGCCCAGAGCTCTCCTGTCTGGTTGCGTTTTTCCCTAACCCCTGCTTTTGCTAGAAGATACTGGTGGATAATGTTGTGAGTCAGGCAGTGCTTATGTGGTCTGCTGCATTTCTCCTGGGGACTGTAGGTGTTTTGATTTTGTGGTTTGGGTTTTTTCTTTTTTTCCCCCTCTGTCAATAATTGAAATGAAAGGGCAGGAGGAATAACCAGAAAGAAGGGGAATAGAGTATTTACGAAGTGAAGTAAGCCTCTGGCTGGGAATCTTGGCTGACATCTATGTTTTGCACAAAACGTTCTGGTAGTTTTTACTGTCAGAGATGGTCAGGGCAGTGCAAGCTCCAGCAGAAGAGCTGCTTCTGACCCCACACTAGCCCACGATGTAGGTGCAGACAGGAGGGAAAAATGACATGAGCAAATTTTACAGTAGCTACAGGTCCTCCTTGGAAATCTCCCAGCCTGTGACTGACAACTCCAATACCAAAAAGCAGGCAGGGTTGAACTAAGTTCCTTCCCCAGATTGACAGCCAGGTTCTGGAGAACATAATGGGAATCGGCAGTCACAACGGGTGTTTTAATAGACACATAATCCAAATGCATCTATTGAACTCAGCAGGCCCAAAGAATAACTTTTTTGCATTTTAGTTGTATAGTTGAGGCTTAATTGAAATGGCCCAAACCTCTCACTAACTGAAGAAGGACTCAAGGCAGTGTTGGCTTTAGCCTGTTTCATGAGGCAGGCCAGCATCAGTTTTGCTTACTTCTCCACCAGTTTTCTAGCACCCTGATTAACATATCTGTCATCTCTCTTGCCAATTTGAACAGGAACCTGTCATTTTCAGGTAGTATTAAGTAAACTTTTCATACTTATAATTAGCTTTTCAATTCCCCATGTACTTTTTGATGTGTCCTCTGGATGTATTTTGGGAAATTTGAAACAAGCCAAGGTGACTGTCAGGCAGATCTGGAAGGAGAGGACTGTAGAAACTAGGGAGAAAAATAGTCTGGGCTTGTGAAAGGTTTTCTTAGTGAGCATGGAGAATAATAAATTAGTTTTAAAGAGGCTGTAGAGGTAAAATTGATTTGGTTTAGTAACTACAACTGTGGAGAAAAAGAAGACTCTAGTATCAGTTTCTGGACTGAGACCCTCTGAGGTAGGCAAGGGCAACAACACTACAACTAAGTCACTCCACAAATTTTCTTCCCTTTCTATCTTCTTTTTTAGAAAAAAGGCAAGAGATGGAAAGGAGAAGAGCCTTCCCCAAAGTTGCCGTTAAGCACTGCTACCACTTTTGGCCAGCTCTTATGGACAAAATGTTAAACACAATTTTGCAACAATAGGGTCACAAGAAAGGACCAACACAATTTTTGTCCATAGGGCACAGACAGATGTCATTGAAGTAGCTCCTTTCTCTGGTAACCAAAAATATATACTGCAGTTGGATCAAACTCAAAGAATTAATTTACGAGAGATTTACAGATTAGAGGCAGTAATATATTTTTATAGCAGCACCATTTCTAATAATTGAGAACTTTAGGTAGTGCAAATATGTATGTCAAAAAAAGGAAGAAATAAGCAGGAAAATCTCTTGACAGTAAGATCCACAATTCCCTGTGGATCCCACTGGATTTTGTGAAAAAATACTGTCATTTTGATTAGATCTGACTAAACATCAGACCCCAGGGCAACCCTGCATCTTCAAAATACTGATTTTCAAGATCAACCTGGTTTATTTCTTTCATGAAATTTCATAGAATCATAGAATCATTTAGGCTGGAAAAGACTGTTAAGATCATCGAGTCCAAATGTCTCCTCTCATAAAGAGCTCATTTTGCTTTCAAAATGAAGCAAGGAACCAGCACTGCAAACCTGACACAGGTTAGAAATAGGGGAAAACAAAGGTAGGAGGTGCTATCAGGATCTTTCCTAAACTGCTGATGTGGCAGCCTGACAGCTAGGGTTACCAGTCCTGACATCTCTACAGGAATTACTGCACTTCATTACTCAAGAGCAGAAAATACTCCGATCACCTGGTTCCTTTTCAGTCATCCGCTGCACAGAGGTTAGACTGCAGCGAACCACCAGATCTTATCAAAGAGTAAAAAGAAATGAGTAGGTCTGTGAAGAGCAGAGCCAATGGAGCCTGGCCTGCGAGGAATTGTGTCTTGTGGTTGGGATGTCTGATGTCTAAGAAGGTGTGAGTTTTGCTTGAAGCTTTACATGCAAGAGGAGCATTCATTCACTATTGCTGTCTCCCACGTGAATTCTCTGATGCTTCACAAAGTGTGAACTCATGCTGCACTGATTTCTTGGAACTGGCAAAAATAGGCTCTCTTTTCTTTAATCCCTCCTCCACATCCTTTTAGACCTCTCTGCAGCTAACGTATTTGGTTTAGATTGGTTGTGCATGTGCCCCAATCATTCCTTCCCACCCTGGAGGTGTTTGTGGGACCACAGCAGAGAGCTGACTTGTCTTGAAAAAATTAGTTAAAAAAAGCTGTTGAGTGGGCCAGATCAATTACGACATGATCCAGCTCCCTGAACCAGTTTCCCCCCCCAAATGCCTGTGCCAACAGAAGGAAGGGGGCAGGCCCAGGGCATGGACAGTGGTCTGGGGCAGCAAGGGAGCTCAGTGGCTTCCTCCAGCAGCAGGGCTGCCTTCTGTCAGCCGGCAGTGAGCCTTCAGTATAAAAACACGCCTGGAAGAGGTAAACGGTAGTCCCCAAACGAAGTTCACTGGCTGAATGCAGGCAGTGTGTGTTCACACGCATTCATGGGCAAGCCTGTGGCTACCCAATAGGTACGAGGATTGGGCTGGGGCAGGGGTTGTTTCTCTGATAGGAAACACGTTCTTACCAGAGCTGGAACATAACAAGCACAGAAGACCTTTCCTTATGGACATGTAAGGCTTTGTTTTCTTCTCAGATAAAGGCATCTTTAAGCAGATGGAAGTCTAAGTGGCAAGAGTTGAAAAAAGGAGAGTAAGTGTTGAAAGGCAGCTGTTGGGTTTTTCACTAGCTGCTGCTCCCGCTCCCTGCTCAGTTCCATACACCTCGTCCCAAGGGCAGGCTGTAAAACCTGGTGGTTGCAACAAACTGGTGGGAACCAGGAGAGTTTCAGGCCATAATCCCACCTAAACTAACGACTCGCTGTGCAATTGCCTAAGTTGCCAGACCTCTTTGTGCCTTGGTCCACCAAGCTCAAGACACGGGCAAGACACGGAGGTGAAAGAGAAACAGATGCTGATTTACGCCTGGCTGAGTCAGCATGCCAGAAATAGGTAGCTGGTGGTGAATATCTTTTTGTGGGGATTAAAGTTGACTCTGTATGATGCTCTGGTCAGAAATGATATGGCCACCACAGAGAAACAATAAACACACTAAAATCCTGGCAAGCTAAGGAACCCCATGGTAAACCATCTATTTAGATGAGTATCATTCTCGTACATTGCAGCTGGTTTAGTTCACATGGCTTCTGGTAAACTCAAGCGCTGTTTTATAGTAAATCCCATTGCTTTTAAATGTCTTATTTTCACTGCTGCTTCCTATAGACTTCTTATCAGGCATCATTATAATCAGTTCCCTGATGCTGCCCTGGTAGGGTGAGGGCATTCCTTATAACTACGTTGTGTTTTGATGTCCAGTTCTTCCTTTGCTGTAGTGGATGTGTCACGCATGCCCTGACTGATTTTGCTTTGTCTGCCTGTCTAGTCAGTGAGGACTGGAAAATTTACATTCAAGCAGAAACACTGAGTTAATAATGATGAGGTGCTGAAAAAGTTCTGGGTCACATCCAAGTCTGTGTTTCCAGAAATGAGACCCAAGGCAAGAAATACAGACTCAGAAAAATACAAAATTCAGATTCACTTTTTAACCTTACAAGGGTTTTTGTCTTCATTTCAAAGGAAATTCTGTTCAGTTACGCACATGAAACTTCAACAATTTGAGGATGTAATCCTGTAATTCTTTGTCAGGCGAGTCTCCCGTTGACTCAGTGATTTCAAAGGCATTGGTGCCTGTGTATGAATGGCAGGATATGGTGCAAATTTATGATCATGGAGAGCTCTGCTGCATCCTACTTTCACATTACTTTTTTTTTTAATTCACTTTATGGGAACATTATGGGAAAAAAATCCTGGCCTCCATTCATTCAACTGGAGCTCTGCCACCCATTTCCGCGGAGCCGGGCTTCCACCCGTTCTGCTTTTTACTAAAGAAACAAGTTGTGGTACCTCTAAGAACAGCGTATCTGGAGAGAGCCTTGAAAGAGCATCCACATATCGCCAGACAACAGTGACTGATTTTAAGGAAATACACAAAATTGTTTTTTAGGAGATGGTGAATCAAGGGTGTGTGATATAATGGCACTGTGACAAGAAAGTGCACTCTGCAGAGAAGCTTTTGCAGTGCAGTGACTGCAGCCTTTGACAAAGAGACTGCTTACGGCTAATGTCCTAACTTCCTTATCCTCCCAACCTCCCTTCTTAATATGAACTGTCTTGATAGAAGGTGAAGGATAAGATGGATTAATAGAATAGCTTTTCTCCACACCTAAATCATGTACAAAGTATGATCTATGGTGCAGGTGGTGTCATAAAATGGAGATGTGATATCATTGCCTTGACATTATCTCCCTTGCTACCCTTGAACTCCAGAGACTTAATGGCCTTCAAACGAATGGTATTTAAACAAACCACTTTTCAAATGATCTTGTGGAACCTATTTAATCATTACCAGGAATAAGAACTGAATTTTCCCGGCTGCACAAGTGACAGTCAGTGTACTCAATCCCCAGGGATCAGAATTTCGTTTAACAACTTTTTTGAGCGCAACTGAATCATTTAACCAATTTGAAAAATGATGCTGCAGATTTATCAGCCTCCAATCACAACTTTATTATCAGCAGCATTCTGCAAGCTGCTGAGCTTAAAATCCGAGCTCCTACCACTTAAATGTACATCTTCTTGTATCTTTCTTTCTCTCCGTCTCTCTCCATGTATAATGTATGGATATATATCTTCTTAGCCTTAAATTTCATAGTTTGTACATAGGGGCCATCAAGAGCATAACTTAATCCAGGATTGGGACTGAATTCAGCAATGGCTAATTACCACACTTCATATGCTGGAAATAAGATTCCCCATTCTTTATCCAAATATGCAGTTAGTCATAGCGGTTACTGTAATACCAGAGTGAATCTGAGAAGATGCATCTGCTTAGACAGAAACAAAAAAGTCCCAAGGAACTGGAATTACTTTCTTTCTCATGTAATTTCACTAGTGTAGCAACACCCAAGTTCTCTGAGCATGAGTTTATCTCTTTAACCATGTCTGTGGAGTGCAGCAGTGGGTGCGTGTATGTGCCATGTACCAACCCTTTGACGAGTATTATGATAGTTCCCATCTATTCGCATTTTCCCACTCTGTGTTTTAGCCTATTTCAGCTTTATATCTTACGCCATCATTCATCTGAACGAGTAGCTGCGGATCTTAAACACTGGCATTTATGTGTGAGATGTAGTAAACTGGGAAGTTAGATGGATCATTGCAGACAAAAAGAAAAAAGCTGTTATCTAACAAAATCCAGTGCTCCATATGTTGTCTTGCAGGTGTCCCTTTATGTTCTCAAGCTGAGTACTTAATGGCTCTACTTTTTGCATAAGCACTGTCAGATTTTCTTTACCTGTTTATATCGTCATGTCCACCACTCCACAAAAGTATTTCCTGCCAGGGAATTGCTCCTCGTGCCAGTCCGAGGAGAGCTTTTTCTCAGCAAAGCCATCGTTGCGAAGTATGAACATCCTGCAACGTTTTTCAAAAAGCCGAGAGGCAAGATGTTCATCTGCCTTGGGATGTAAGTCCGACGTCACGGATATTTTAAGGCCAGTGGAACAGCCGCAGTTCAAGGGGGCAAGGCAGGCTTTTTCCTCCCCACAAATGACTTTGCCTGACGATAGCGGCGTTCGCTTCGGCCGCTCTGCTGCTGTTCCGCGGGTCCGTCGCTAGTTGGGGCTCACGGCAAAGGGACGAGCCCGGCCCCGGGCGTCCTCGTCCCGGGGGATGCCCGTCCCGGGGGATGCCCGTCCCGGGGGATGCCCGTCCCGGGGAGTGCCCGTCCCGGCCTCGGCCTCCCCGCCGGGCAGCAGCGGGTTACTGGTGCTGCATCCCCGCTTCTGGAAAGAATTTCTTTTGAGGAGCTCAAAGGTTCTGTGAGCCTCCCACAAAACCAAGCAAACATAGGAGCCAGCTAACCTGGTGATAGTCCCCGTCTACCGGGAGTACCGCATCCAGCTCTGGAGCCCCCAACATAAGAAGGACATAGACCTGTTGGAGCGAGTCCAGAGGAGGGCCATGAAGATGATCAGAGGGCTGGAGCACGTCTCCTATGAGGACAGGCTCAGAGAGTTGGGGTTGTTCAGCCTGGAGAAGAGAAGACTCCAGGGACACCTTATAGCAGCCTTCCAGTATCTGAAAGATGCCTACAAGAAAGCTGGGGGGGGACTTTTTACAAGGGCATGTAGTGATAGGATGAGAGGTAATGGCTTCAAACTGGTAGAGTGTACATTTAGATTAGGTATCAGGAAGAAACTCTTTACTGTGAGGGTGGTGAGGCACTGGAACAGGTTGTCCAGGGAAGCTGTGAATGCCCCATCCCTGGAAATTTCAAGGCCAGGCTGGATGGGGATTTGAGCAACTTGGTCTAGTGGGAGGTGTCCCTGGCTGTGGCAGGGGGTTTAGAACTAGGTGATCTTTAAGGTTTCTTCCAACCTAAACCATTCTATGATTCTCACCATTACCATCTTGGTTTGACAGGCAAGTAAAAGCAAAATGCCCCCAAATAAAGCAGCTTTCACAAAGGGCAGAAAATATAAGACTATTACAGGTTTCCAAAACAGGATCTAGGTAGACCATCTGCCAATCCTTTTGTTTTTGTACAGAATAATTTGTCATCTTAAAACGGTCCTAAAATCTGTGTGTGATTTTAAAGGTGTAAGTGATACCATTGACTTCACTGGGACAGCTCACATTACGGCATCTTCTAAAATGTGTTGCCCCGACTTGGTTTTCTGAACGTATCAGTTGTTCACATTCAGGGAGATGGCTTTGCCAGCCCTGAAGAGGAAACCTAAAATAGAATAAACTGCAGCATCTAGGGTTCTGGGCAAAGTTTCAGTTTTAATCCTAAATAGCCCTAAATCCTAAATAGCTCTAAATCCCTTCTTAGTAAGATGTGAATCATCATGTTTATAGTCAGAGCTATAGAGATAAAACTCGGCACAGTCTGTAAAAACAATTCTCTATTAAAATGTGAAACTACAGTTCCTCTTCAAGTCCTAAAACCTGATACCTGATACTAAAAAACTATCACCCTCTTAACACAAGTGCCAACTGTCTGTTCAGACAGGAAAACCTGCTACAAGGCTGATCTCCCTTTTCCAGTCTGAACAAAAAAAAAAAAAAAAAAAAGGAAAAGACCTCTCATGGTCAAAAGCTTTCAAGCTACAGAACAGATTTTCTTTCCTATTAGGTGTTTTTTTTCAGGTTTGTTTGTTCTATCCCTTCCTCAAAACCCATGTTCCTCTGGTAAAACTGATAAACAATGTATTTTATTGCTATAGGCAGCCAGTCCTGCCTAATACAATAGCAGGCAAGGCTTGGCGGGACTGCAAAGTGCAGGTGTTTGGAGTATTGTGGTCATCCAAACCAGATGCTGAGGAGATGGAGCACCTGTTTCCCTTCTTTTCTGCACTGGAGAATACAGCACTATGCAGGCTGCAGAAACAGCCTGAAATTAATAGCGCTGCTGCAGTTTTCCCTTGACAGGGTAACAGAGATGTACCATCTACGGCTTTTGCAAGCACTCCTCCGAGTGCTCATACACATGTGCTGGATTATTATTTTTTTCCAGAGCAGCAGAAGGCAATCAGAGATGGGTCTGTAACTTCATTTCTCTCCACATTATTATATTTGTCATTAACCATGCCTTGGCACCAACAAAAAGGTGGTTTTTATAGCCCTGATGGCAGTACAGTTAATCCAAAAAATTAGTATGTACTTTATATCTATTTTTACAGTTTCTACAAAATGTCTCTTTTGGATGCAGAAATGCAGTTACAGAATCGTGCTCAGGATAGTTACCTCACTAGTACTGCCTCTGCAGGTGATGGAAAGCTCTCTACCGATGTGAAAGGGGGCGGGATCCTACCTATACTGAAAGGCAGTAGTAATCCTACCAGAAAGATCCCCAAAATGATAACCCTCAATAAGCTCTCCTTTCTCTGTCTGACAGTCCCCGCGGCTTGCATGATTGGGAGGCAGGAGCTCAGCTGGGAACTCCAGGCTCCAGCACACTGGTGTGTAACAAGCCCTTCCCAGCCTCAGCTCTGCCTTTTCCCGCCTCCTGCTCCCCAAAAACAGTGCCCTTCAGCGAGGGAAGAAGAGCAGGCACTTGGTTGCAGCCTTTGTGGGTCCAGGTGGGTGACAAACCATACAGAAAGGACAGATTTTTCGCAGGCTGGAGGACTGTGTCTGACACAGCAGCTGTAACCCCCATTCATGCTGTGCTGTAGACTGTAGTCAGTCTTTAAATGAAGAAATACAACAGGTTTTAAACCAATGGAGAACATAAAAACACCAACTGCTTTATAGCATCTTTTTTTTTTTCTAAATTTAAGGAAATCTGGTTAGGTAGCAACATTTTCAAGTTTCTAGCCACAGAAATATTTATGCTAAGAAAATGTAAGTATTTGAAAAAAACTGACAGAAAAGTAAAATCTGAAAAACTTTACAGAATTGTATTTTAGGCCACATTACTTTTAAAAGTAGTGCCCTAGCTCCTACCACTAAGACATTACATCTACCTGAAAAAAGAAACCAAACCCAAACAGTGTCACTTTTGTTTTACCACCACGTGAATCACAGTAAGGTCCAGCTTCCACAAGGAAAAGAGGCTCATTATGCTGTGGTAATATCACAGTAAAATGAAGACACCTTGCTTTCACTGTGATTTTAGCTCAGGATGGCTCGCAGCCATTGATTATCTCCAGGTAGAAAATGCAACCATTTTTATGTAGTAAAGAAGATTGCGCAAATACTACCTTCCCTGTGTTTTCTCTCTCAAACAGTGCACATGCCCACACATGAGCACACACACACACAGAGAAATAAATGTGCAAGCAAGGCTCCTGCTGGAAACAAGAACAGCTCCAGATCCTCAGCAATTCAAGCAGCTCTTCCGATGATTTAATTTCACAAGGATTTGAGCAAGAGCATACAAAGTACAGAGGCAACATCTCACAGAATCACCTAGGTTGGAAGGGACCTTTTAAGATCATCTAGTCCAACCGATTAAACAAACAAACAAACAAACAAAAACAAAAAAAAAAAACCAAAAAAACCAACCACCAAACCCAACAAAAAAACCAAACAAAAAAACACACACAAAACACCACCCAACACTAATCCATATCCCTGAGCACCATGTCAACTCCTCTCTTGAATACCTCCAGGGATGGTGCCTCAACCACTTTCCTGGGCAGCCCATTCCAATGTCTGACAACCCTTTCAGTAAAGAAATATTTCCTAATATCTAACCTGAACCTCCCCTGGCGTAACTTGAAGCCATTGCCCCTTGTCCTATCATCTGTAACTTGGGAGAAGAGACCGACCCCCGCCTCTCTACAGCCTCCTTTCAGGTACTTGTAGAGAGCGATAAGGTCTCCCCTCAGTCTCCTCTTCCCCAGACTGAACAACCCCAGCTCCCTCAGCCTCTCCTCGTAAGACTTATTCTCCAGACCCCTCACCAGCTTCGTTGCCCTTCTCTGGACCTGCTCCAGCACCTCAATGTCCTTCTTGTGGTAGGGGGCCCAAAACTGGACACAGTACTCGAGGTGGGGTCTCACCAGTGCCGAGTACAGGGGGACAATCACTTCTCGGGTCCTACTCACCACGCTATTCCTGATACAGGCCAGGATGCTGTTGGCCTTTTTGGCCACCTGGGCACACTGCTGGCTCATGTTCAGCCGACAGTCGACCAACACCCCCAGGTCCTTTTCTGCCAGGCAGCTCTCCAGCCACTCTGCCCCAAGCCTGTAGCGCTGCCTGGGGTTGTTGTGACCCAAGTGCAGGACCCGGCACTTGGCCTTGTTGAACCTCATCCCGTTGGTCTCAGCCCATCCATCCAGCCTGCCCAGATCCCTCTGCAAAGCCTCTCTACCCTCCAGCAGATCAACACTCCCACCCAACTTAGTGTCATCTGCAAATTTGCTGAGGGTGCATTCAATCCCCTCGTCCAGATCATTGATAAAGATGTTGAAGAGAACCGGCCCCAACTCATCTTTCCATGTGTGCCCATCTCAGAGCAGGGCTGAAATGGCTCCTGGCTTCCTCAGTCCTTAGCCAAAGCCACCCGCAAAGCCCAAATCATTGGGGGTAGATTGGGATTTTTTCTTTGACTCCTTGTGATTCACTGTGCAGACAGACTTTTACTGAGAGCTCCTCATTGCTACCACTTGGCATTTCTGAAACTCTTTTTCTCATTTTTCTCAAGGTACACTTCCAGGTTTTGGCCATTTAGAGCTACCCGAAGAATTTCACCTCTCCCAGGTACTTTATTTCTATGGCTTCTGACGTATCTTTTGGTTTAGCCCCCGACAGTCCCCGTACGGCAGCACAGATAAACCCTGCCTGGGGTAGGAGCAGCCATATTCAATCCCTTCTCCTCTTCCTGCTCCCCCTCCCTGCCCCAAACAGACAGCGGTAATGAGCCAGAAACCGTTTTGAATCAGGAAAAAGGGAATTTTGGCAACCGGTGTCGTATTTCTGTAAGGAATCAAAAATAATATCAAGGGGAGAAAAAAAATGTTACAAAGAAGCCGTTTAAGCTGGAATCACAAGAGAGAGGGAAATTACCCACACTGGGAGACGGGCAAAAGAAGGGCAAGTTGGAAGACAGATATGCTGGGCAGACTTCAAGGTCTACAAAAGATTGGTTGTCTCTTTTGGGGTTTACACTCTCTTTGTCTAATTAGACTAATAGGGGTAGAATAGAACGGGGGAAGATTAAAATCCGTGATAAACAAGGCATCTTTTATTTGATATTATTGGAACTGGTTTCACTTATCTTCAGAAATCTTTCTTTTTGTGCTCCTTAATTTGTCCTTGAAGTCCTGTATCTAATCATTAGTTGAGCAACCAATAATCCTCCCCCAGCCCCTCCACCCCTTTTTATGGCCAACTTTAATCTTTCAACTCAGTGAAAAACATGTTTCCCCTATCATAACTAGTTTAACAAAAATTCCCTTTCAAGTTTAGATTGTGCAGATACAATGGCTTTCCTGCAGCTTCATGCTGGAGAAAGGAATTTACATTAGAAAAAAAAGAGATTTATGATAGCATTGTATTTCCATTTGAATATGGAGAGTTAATAACATGCATATGTTTTTTTTATTATTATTATTTTAAGGTTTAAGCTATGCCATAGGCAAAAGGAAACCTGGAAACTGTGGGACTGGCAGGGCTCAATGAATAACCTAATCTGGATTTCATTCACAAACAGCAGCTCACACACAGGGAAAGGGCTGGTGTGTTTCGCCAAATCGGAACTGGAGTAAGTGCCAGGATTTCCTGATTTGTTTACATTTCTCAAAAAACTTTTTTCCCCTGGATGAGGCTAGAATTAGACTTCCTTTTCCACTTTTGGCCCTTTCCAAGCTATTCTTGCTTGACATATTCTCTCCTTTTCCCTGTATTCTCCTTTGTTCCAGTCTCAGCTGGCTCTTTTGTCTTGGAAAACAGAAAAGGCAATGAAAGATGTCAGTCTATGATAATAATGATAATGTAGCCAGGTTTGCATGACAGCAAAACAATGCTGCAGGCTTTTCCAACACCCTTGGATCCACCATTCTTCTTATAATGTTTCAGGGGGGAGCGAATGGGCTCCCTCTGGGGCCATGGACTGGAACAATAGTGTCATAAGGTAAAAGAGATAAAAAAATCAAAATGAAACAGGCTAACCCAAACTCTCTTGATGCAGCCTGTCACTGAGTTAATCAGAAATCAGAGGCGGCCAGTTACACATAACTAAATCACCTTTTCATCAGCCGACTGTGTTCTCTGAGCCTCTGAAAAACATCGTTTTCCCTGGCAGTCCTTTTTCACTTTCACTGACTTTTCTGTACTTTGCCCATTGTCTGCAACCTCAGTACAATCACTGCAGAAACTTGCTTGCGAGACCTTCTCTGTGCCTTTGTTTATAGCCCTTTGATCATCCCACAGAAAGAAAAACACTGTAGCTTGGACCTAAGCCATTGTTTTCTTAACACGACAAGACTGCCAACCTGCAATCAGTGCTTGATGCGCATGCGTAAAGAGGCCTGCCAGGGACTTCAAAAATTATAGCCAGGCTAGCAAAACTACTGAGAGCTTGGGCATCTTGCTGAGTAGTGGTGAGGGGTTAAAGTCCCTGCTGTAGCCACTCTGCCACTCCAGAACAACAGCCTCAGTTGTTGTTATTCCCTAGCAGCAATATTGCAGCACCACAAAGTTATTCTTCCTGGGATGTCAGCCCCAGAACCTTAACTCCTGCTATCAGAGAGAGAGCCCTGCGAATGGTTCACGCTTTAAAGGCATGAGGTGGTGAGGAGGGGCTGACGTCCAGCGCAGAGGCAAAGCGCTCACAGTCGGGAGGGACAGGGGTGCAAGACTGAATTTCTGCATTTCAAACAAGTGTTGTCAGCCAGGTTTTTAGCTGACATAGCTCCCTTTGACATCAGTGCACCGATGCTGATTTACCCCTGCTGATGAATATGCGTCTGGGAGAACAGGGGGATATGGTAATGTTGCAGAGGAGTTAGTTGAATGGGAAAAGGAAGCAAGGGGGAGAAAGAAGGAGATAAAAAAGGAAGGGGAGACGTGATCATGGGACTCAGGAAACACAAGCTGCAATGTATGGCTGTGCGAAAATGATTAGACGAGATTGCATCAGACTGGACACCAATTTTGCAATTTCTGCAGCACCTTCTCAAGATCCCATACTGAGATACTGAGCAGAATGTGTGTGGCTGGATATCTGGAACAAGTCCAAGCAAAAGGCCAAACGCGATCAGTCATCTGTTTGCTGCTGCTGTGTGCTAATGTTTCCTGTGCAGTCATTGCAATATATGTCTGCTTTGGTTGTTTTGAATTCTGTTTTTCACCTTTAAGTATTTGTATCATATTTGGTTGCTTACACTGCGTATAAGCACCCATTTTTAGCACATTGCTTAATTTGGGGGCTAGAAATCACTGTTCCACTGGTACTCACCAGATGGAGGGATGAAAGAGAGAATGAGATGGGGAAAGCTACCTGAAGGGGAAAGAACTGACTTCTGAAAAGGGGAGTGAGATGCTATAAGGGGTGGTAGAAAACATCTTTGTACATGAAATCATTAGCCTGTTTCTTCCATTTTTAGGAGACCTCTGCAGAGAAGCAAGTGGTCCAAAAGCTGTTTTGCTGACACGATTATTTAGCTGATCTCAGTAGGGCTGCTCATGTGAGTAAGGTGAGCAGGAAATGCATTGATGTCAGCAGGCAGCCTGCGCCAGAAACTCACACCTCCCCTTTCTGTTTCATCACGTTGCCGGAGCCCGCAGTTTCACTATTAGGTTTTGGTGCTGCATTTTTAGATTTCCAGTTACAGCTTGCATGACAACCACCAGTAGTCTACACCTGACCAGTTACTGCGATGAGAACCAAAAAGGAAGCATTCTTTCAGGAGAAAGAGTAGAGGAAGGGACAAGCGTATTTCTAGTACTTTCCAATAATTATGATTCATGACTTGTGTCAGCTAGAGTTCAGTTCTCACTGACAAGCGTCAGTAAGAAAAGTCTTACTTTAAGAAAACACTTCTGCTTTTTTTTTGCATTACTGATAGCTAATACAGATAAAACCACAAACCTGAAGAGTTCAGACTTCACCAAATGTTAGTCATGAATCATTTGGAGTAACCCAATGCTTGATGGTAACTGGCGTCTAATTTGGATGTTCCTTTTTCTTGCAACCCCAAATAAATCTTCATTTTCATTTTTGGTACTACTCCTTATGTGGTAAAGATCACCTGATTGAGCATAAAGTTAAGGCAATATTTTCTAAAGCAGTAACTCATAAGGGAGGTGATGCTAAAGAGCCTGAATAGTTGACGCAACGCACCCCCTTGGCCCACACAGACTTCTGGTGACACTTTATAAGGCAAGTTGCATTTCTGTTATTCAGTTTCATTTAAAAAGTTGTTTGCCATGCTTCCACATCATATCTCCAGGAAAAGAGAAGCTGAAAACTACAGATGCAGGGTGATGCCATTCCTTTTTGCTCTCTGCCCAAGGACGTGAGCTGATGATTTCCATGCCATTTTGCTGTGGCTCTGTCACTCCCAAGCTGAACTTCAGGATACACTCGGAGTACTGTGAGTCCTCCCAGCAGTGTCACACACCACCACCACAGTGGATTGCCTACCTCAGGCAAGGCTCATGCTCTAGCAAAGGACATCTCTGGAAGCTCATGAATTCCATGTAGTGGAGAAACGGGTAGCCAAACAAATGCTCTAGGATGCTTCCAGCGATCTCCATCCTCTGTGGGAGTGAGCTGTTGGCAAAAAGCAAGATTAAGTTTATAGTCACCAGGATGTGGCTGTTAGCTCAAGGTGTTATTTGCAATTAGCTAGCTATGGCTGCAGCGCAGCCTGCGGCTCCATGGGATGGCAGTACCATAGGCAAGCAGAGACGGACATTCCTGGGCAGGATGGGAGTGAAGGCAACACTGAGTATCGGCTTGAAATTTTTGGTAGAGATCAGCCAAGAACTCAGATTTTGAATCCAGAAAACCCCTTTCAAAGTGGAACTAAAACCATATTTGAAAGCACAAGTCAAATTTTACTGTCCTCAGACCGTAGTATAAGAAACATGCCTGATTCAGAAGAAATCTCAATGTTCCTCACAGAGACAGGGAATTCCCTTTCTGATACAGCTGCAAGAAGCGACATAATCTTTTTATTTTTACAGTTACAAGAAACAACGTAGTTGTTCTTTTTTTTTGTTTTTGAAATGCAAGATTTTCAAAAGCATTTGTGACAATTCCTGATCAGGGTCCAAGGCATAGTTCCTCCGGTTCTCCTGATGGAATTCATATTTCTGTTGTGAACGTTTGTGTAAAATGACAGTCTATTTCCCAGCAAGATTCCCCTTCCCACCCCAGACCCTTAAGTTTTTCTTTATCCTTTTGTGATTACAGCAGAAACAGCACATGACTGACAGAGATATGTGGAACTTTGCAAAGCTCCACTTTATTAACTCCTTCTTTTTAAAATGGAAAGACCATGATGGGGCCAATGAAATCAATCCAGATCAGTAGCCTTTCTTTGACACCAGCCAGCTGAGCTTGGCAAAGCAAACAACAGAAGAAAATAGGCAAACTCAAATGATCCTTCCTTGGGCAAGGCCACATAACTGCCAGCAATCAAGAGTTCAGAGAATTTTTGAGCCAGAGGTTGCATCTGGGCTATTGTTTTTGATATTCATCAATGGACCTATTCTTTGTAAAATTCTGTATTCCTATTTTTGAATCCATTTATATCTCTTGGCTTCCACGACATCCTGTGGCAGTGAGTTAATTATGCTTTGGGCGAAAAAAATACTTACTTCTTTTTGTTAAGCATTGTACCTCAAATTTTCATTTAGTGTACCCTTTTTCATGGTAAGAAATAGTGAATAGATGGTGCCAACTCAACTATGGCACCTATTCACCTTCCTTATATCACTCAACATAGCAGATTTGCTGTATTAGTCATCTCTCTTACCGGCTGAAGAGTTGTAATTCTTTTGCCGATTCCATACTTCTCATCATCATTGTCAACCCTCTGTCGGCATCTTTTCCACTCTACTGGATCTTTTAGCGATGGGGTGAGCAGAACTGCAGCGGACTGCAGCACCTGTGGAAACAGTTGTGGAGCATCTAATATCAAACCACTTACATGTTGTAAGTTTCCCCAAAGGCCAAGCTCCATTTGTTGGAATGGACTAGAGGAAATTCTAAAACCTGAAGTTTCTGTTTATCTGTTTCTACAGCATTACCACTTTCAGGACCATCTCTGGGTTTGTTTTTGTTTAGTTGTTTTCATTAGGGAGAGTGATTCATGATTTTGGGGGTTAGCAATACTTTTATTTATGTGCTTCCCAGCACTGTCTTTGGTTTCTGGCTCCTCTCTCTTTCTCACACTTATGGCAACATGATATCCAAATGAAATCAATCATAAACATAACATATCCCAATTTTTGGTGTTATGCTGCATTAGTCTCTAAGGAAAGCTCTCTCTATTTACAATTTTATAGCAAGCTTAGGTTTTTGATCTAAGCCGACACAACCCATTCAAAGATAAAGACATCAATTAATTAAGCAGTTGTTGAGATCAGAAATCTGACACCCATATGGTGTCAAATTAGTGCCTGAAAGCAGTTAACTGCCAAGAGAAGCACATGCATCTGTTGCAAGAGATTAAAATGAAGTATCTATTAATTACTGTGAGTTTCTTGATTGACTTCAAAATTATATTGCTGAACTGATTCTCTTTGTGTTATTCATCTTTAATGTCATCACTTGTAAATAAAGACTTGCTTCAAAAATATCAAGTTCCAAGCAAATGCTAAGTACCCTCTAAAAAGCAAGCAAAGGAAACACAACTGTGAAGAGATGCCACAAAGCATGTGCTATGTTTTTTTCCATTGCTAGGAACTACATAAAACCAGATGTATGCAGGAGAGAAATGTTGTCTGATATAACAATGAGTAATAAAGAGTATCTCACAATCATAGGATGCACGACACAATAATGAATTGTACATGCTTAGAAAACACAATTAAAACTGTCAATTTCTTTCCAGTGGAAGTTCATTGGCTGAATTGTGATACAACAAAAATTCCACTTCAGGTCTTTCATGCTATTTTCCTGTTTTCATGCACTCATAAGAAAAAGTGCAGATGTTAGAAGCACACACACTGTCTCTCTCTGTATCCAAGGAAATAATTGTTTCAAAATACACAGTTATCCGGTTATCACCGGCTTATTTTTAACATCCTAAACTCGAAGCTACATCTGCTTGGATAATATTGAATGCCAAGTCAGACGTGTCTGTCTCAGTCAGGCCTCTTGATGCAGAAGGAAATATTCCTGCAAACTCGAACAGTGACATTCTTTCTTCTGAACCAATCACTTGGTATTATTTTCATGAGGATATATATTCTGTTTCTTTAAACACGTAGCAGGAAACCAGGCAGGATGGGGATGGGGAAAGAGTCTACAGCAGCCACCCGACAGTGAGGAGAGAGCAAGTGTGTGCACACGAGCTTTTTTAAGGAAAACACTCTTCTCCTTATTTCAGTAAATATCCTTGTAAGGGTGTTCAGAAAAAAACAGGCCAGGAAACCCCTCACTGGGGAAGACACTTGGATTTTCTGGGTGCAATGCAAGTGGGGCATACACTTCTGAACATAAAAGTCTTGCCTCACTTACCCAAGAGTCAGTCTAAATAACTCTCATCCAAACTACCTCCTTTCTACCTGCTGCATCAACAGACAGAATATGTAGAAAAACTTGTAGGTTACCAGCAAAATGACTGCTTTAGAAAATGTATCTCCTCCTTACTTGTTTTTGCGGAGATCGTCTGCACACGCTATGTAGGACAGCTAATAAACAGACGCCTGACGTACCCTGTCTCTGTGACAAAACCATAGCTTTCTGGTCATTTCCTTAAAGAAAACAGGAACTAAGCTACTTAACACCAATGAAATTCTCCTCCTCTAGCATAGGCAGATCAATAAATCTTCAAAACACAGATATCAAAGACTAGAACAAATCTAAAGAACTTTGTAGACATTTTTGTCTCCTGCACACAGATAGTGATCGATGACACTTTTGTCTAATAGTCAGGCTCATAAGCTGAATCAACACATTTAAGGAAATCAATATTTCAGGGGAATAACTATCCTGCCACAAGCTTCCCATTGGCTTTCCTCCAAAAGGGAAACTGAATCAGACAGCAAGATTATCAGGCACATAATTTTAAAAGTCTCTTTTTCGGGAGGAAATGTTTTGTTAAAGTTTTCTTGTTCGTTAATGAAAACTAAATCTTTTTTTTTTCCCCTATTCAGAGTTTTTCTTATTTAAATCTTTAATGAAAGCCATCCTCTTCACATGTAGGGAAGCATCTGTATAGGGAAGCATCCATGGAGTCACTAAGTAAGATAGATATTCTAGGTGTAACATGGGATAGTACCTGTTTTGTCTTCATTATATATTTCAAGGGATGTCATTGGGGCTGAAGAATGAAAGAAAATGCACAAAAATAATGCCCTGATTAAGATACGTGTCAACATTAGGCTGCCATAAACAAATAAAAGTCTTGCAAAAAAAGATTTTATCATTTTCGTTCATCAGTCCTCTTCTATCAACACCGGAAATTTACTGTTTCTCAGTTTAAAAATAAACAAAGTTATAGCATTTCTTGTTATGTGATGCCAATATTTATTATTTTTATGTTAATGTTTAAGGTGAGTTTGTTCACTGTTCCTGCCTTGTGAAGTATCATAGCTCCCCCATGATCAGTCAGAAGCTGGAGGAAGAAGGCAAGGTCCCCTTATTAAAATTGTGCCACTGACATGAAGAAGGCCTGGGGATGAGTTCTTTGCATCCGATCATTCCCCCTCCCCAAGCCCAAACTCAGCCACTTCCCTCCAACGCTCCTTGGAAACTCCTCTCCTGGTGAGACATCCTCTGAATACACTGCAGGGCAGATAAACTAAACTGAGTAAAAAAGTGCAAATCCAGTGTCTGAATGCTACATCCCCAGACTGAGTTCTCTCCCCGCCCCAATCCCTCATCCATCCCCTTCTAAGTCCTCCACAACAGCTGGAGTCATCCTGGAGAGCTGTAATGCCCAGAGACTTGCAGGTCTCTCTCAGTTCTCTGCCAAGATGATTCTGTGCCAAGGAGGACCTGGAACAGCTCACGGCTGGGAAGATACCATGGGGCTTCAAATCATAGGAACATCATCTCCTCCTTAGCTTTTCAGTTCTTGTCTGCACTTCTTAAAAGGTGCTGTGCGGAACTTCTCCCTAACTCCGATTCTCTTTGAAGACTCATGTAAATTGTTGTTTACTTTACAGCTGGTTTACTCTGACCAGAATGGGGAAGAAAACAAAATGTTCACAACTCAATGGGAAAACTTCAGGAGGTGCTGTAGGCTTTGGTGTATAAATTCACTACTTCTGTATGTAGGTGGTATGAAAGAACAATCCACATTATCGAGTCATTTTGGTAATAAATACCTGTTCTATCCAGATGTTCCTAGATAAATGATACTTGATACAAACGCTTGTCATCCTAGTAGCATCAAATGCTCTAGAAAGAGTTATCGAGCTGCATCCATCTGATTTTATGAATGGGCAAATAGCCATCTTGCAGAGTCATCTAACATCCAACATCTAACTCTCTGTGAAGTTACGGTGGATGTGAGCACGGTGAATGCACCGTGGGATGTCCTCATGCAGACTTTGCACTTCTAAAATGTCCCACTTATTCCCTTATGCCTGGTTTTAATACAACTGTTCTTTACAAGAGTCAGCATCTGTACTACGGTAGAAATAAATTTTGAGAGAGTGCTTGGCTTGCCTGCAGATTTAGGGGGCTAGTACATGTGTGTTACTTTATTAGGAAGAGTATGGTCTAAATGGTGCACATATTTGTCTTGACAATGTCAGAAATCCTGCTCGAGAAGTCTAGAGCGGATTGACCATGTGGTTTAAGATTCTTATTTGTATACATATTGGCATCCTGCAAATGCACTGATAGCCTGCAGAAAAAGAGGAAAGCTGTTTTTAATGACTGGAGAATTATTTACAAACACATGCATTAACTGCATAAAAAGCACCAACACAGAGCATCAGAAATTCCCAGAACCACAGATTATCTTTGCTGGTCTCAAAATCATTTACTGGATTCACAGAAGGTGAGGGCATTCATTGAGATCTAGTCTAAAACCATCCTCCACTGGAATTCACTCAAATTTTTACTAGGTTACAACAGAAAACAGCAATTTTAACCTTTTCATTATCAGTTTGAGAAGCTATAAGTCCCTGTTCTATGCTGAAGCTGGGATGGGCATCAGATCCCCAGCGTTACGCAGAGCTTTGAGCAGCCTCAGTGGGGCTCTTGTGCGCAGCCTGTTGCCAGCCTGCAGTGAAGAGATTTTGATGTAAAAAATATTGCCTGCTGTAGGCAGAAATGTGTGACAACTGGAATTTCTTTCTGCATCTATGCAATGAACCAAAGTCATGAATGACTTGCATTCTCCTGGAACCCATGAAATTTTGTCAGCTCTATCCGAACCCAGCAGCAACTCTGGGAAGAGTTCTGGGAAGAAATCATGGTATGTTTAATCAGGTCCTAAAAGAGAAGGGTGTTCTGAACATGCATGAGATCTTATATCCACACACAAACAAAGAGGAGTAATTATGTTTTCTCTTTATATAGGATCAGAAAGACTGAGGAAAAGTACAGGAAAAGCCTCTAGGTTTTTTGTCATCACCCTAGGTTATAGCTAACACAAACCAAGAGGCATCTACTTACCTCTCTGAAGAGAGAATACTGAAAATCAGAGCATATTTCAGTATCATCTGGATTGTTTTAACACTCAAAAAATCTTAATGGAGACTAAAGCCTTCTTGAATTCATAGATCCAGGTATTCAAATTAATTTATCCATTTATAGTTATTTGGCTTTAACATTACCTTTCTGAGGTTCCAACCAAAAGCAGGCTCTATAGAGCTGGATCCTGTACAAAGAAAAGGGAAGTCCCCAATAAAAAAAAGCTAAAAATTTAAAGGGACTGAATAAAGGAATGATATTTCCCATTTTATAATATTACCACATGCCCACTGCCCACTCGAGGAGCTTAATATCCACATCACATTTCTCTGCACTGATTCCAGAAAAAAAAAAAAAGGCTTTTTTGGGACTGTGGGCAAATGACTTTCATATCAACCACTTTATCCAACTTCCCAAAGCAACAGCAGCAACTTAGGTTCAACACCCACAGCCAGGAATTCTAGCAAAGCAGCATCCAGTCCAACTTCGACTTAGAAAACAAAACAAAAGTAGGAGTGTTTTCAGACCCAGGACTGATTTTGTCTGAACTTCACTCTTTTGTGGGTTTGGACATTTCTCCTTTGTTTGTATTCCGATTTCTGATATTCAGATAAGTTGGGAAAATTGTGTGCCAATATTTTATGTAGTAGGATGAGGCAAGGACTTTTAAACCAAGACTCTTTTAATCATTTTCCATGTGTTTCTTAATTGGCTTGGTTTCTTTTTTTTTTTTTCTGGCTTTGTTCTCCAACACTGGTTCATTCATTTCCTGAAGTTTCACTTCACCTTGTCTGGTTTTTCCGTCTGCAGCATGTTGTTATATGCACTTGGTGATGAGAATTAGCTTAAAATAATCTGTACCATAATTACTGACTTCAGACTTGTTTGTGTCTATAGGGAGATGTCCACGACAAAACAAAATAACAACAAAGAGGGAAAACTACCACGTTCTTCCATATTTGGACAGCCCAGATGTTATTTACAGCATTGTTTATGAAGCTTTTTCTTTGCCTTGCTGGCTTTGATCCACACACGTTGTCAGTTTTGAGCACACACGTCCTGTCACATGGTGACTGTGTGCCCCTGACGAGTAAACATGCGGGAATGCAATTTATAAAGACAGGCTAGAGCAGCAATTAAGGAGAAAAAGAACTACAAACAAGACAAAGGAAATTAGGCAGGAAGATGAGCTAAATCTGGTCAGAATACAGGATATCAAGGCAACTGCTTTGCATGTCATTTATCCTTTAGTCACTAGCAAGTGTCAACATCAGTACGTGATGTCTGTGCTCGTGAAACTTTTATCATTAGTCTGCAAGAGGATTGCTCAGAGGGACTTGTTGCTACAGAATCCCCCGAGTGTGCGATCCTCGAAGGGTGAAGAAGTTCATTATCACGTTTGGCACTTAGTCAGAGTGATGGAGTTCTTCAAGCACATTTGGCACAATGAACAAACAGAAGATTCTAAAACCTCTTTTTCCTATAGAGTTGAAGAGGCAGCAGTTTCCAGTAAGGGTCCACAGAATACGTAGGAAGAGGGGAATATCTGACATGCATTATATTTTCATGCTAAAGCAAAGCAATGCCACGAAAAAAAAAACATTCAACAAATGTTCCAGGCAATAAAATTCAGTCACACGAATATTTGGGCGACAGCAGGGAAAGGTTATGTACCAGGACTCATGGGGCCTGGGAAGGGAGCATGGAGTATTGCTTATTTCCCTGTTTCCAAACAAACCAACCCCAGGCAAATGCTGGGATTTGGGAAGTTCATTTAAGAGACTGGGCTGAGCAGCTGAGTCTCGGGTCTGTTACATGAAGATGTCTCTGCTCTGTAAAACGTCATCATATCAGCTGGGGCAATTGATAGTTCATTATCCCTATGTCTGGTAGGACAGTATTCTAAAAGGAATCTTTCTTTCAGCTTTACCTGCCCAAAGCTATAGGAGAGGACACCGGAGGAGGCTCCTTTTCCTCTGGGATTAATTTAGCTCCTTAACTTCTCTTTCCTTTCAGCCATCTGCTATCTACTTCTCTTCTCAATCACTGGCTCAACAGTTATGTCCTCATAGGGCACATTTTGTTTATACAATCCTTTTTTGACAAACCTTCTCACAGTACGTGGGAGGGTATTTTGCCACCAGTCTCATTTAGGGAGGGAAAGGGTTGAACTAACTCACGTAGGAACTGGGTGTGTAGCTCTAAACCTTCAATTATTTGTCATCTGGGTCTTGGAACAAACACTTGCATCGTGCTTGGATCTTTGATGCATTTGTACTTTCTGTAATGGCATAACCAAGAGAGTAAACCAGCACATGATTTATATGATCATTTTGAAATACCTGTCCAAAGGGTTTCTGGTTTCTTGTTTTATGTTTAGCTCATGTTGAGCTCACCCATTGGCAACACTTTCCACTAATGATTCTTTTCTAATATTTAAGAATTTAATTAATAATAAATAAATAATTAAATAATAATTTATATTTGCCGATGGAAAGGTACCCAGCTGTTCAAGTTAAGATAATCTGAAATTAAGGATATATCGGAAGTGCTGGATCCAGTCCCGGCCTCCCCATTACAAGAAACAATTGGAGCAAGTGCAGTGATGGGCCACAAAGATGATTAAGGGACTGGAGGATCTGCTCTACAATGAGACGTTGAGAAAGATGGGACTGTTCAGTCTGGAGACAAAAAAGCTTACGAGGGATTTGATCAATGTTCATAAATACCTGATTTGGGGCAGTAAAGAAAAGGGAGCCAGACTCTTCTCTGTTGTATCCAGTGACAGGACAAGAGACAACAGGCACAAATTAAAATACAGGAAATTCCATTTAAATATAAGGAAAAACATTTTTTACTGTGAGGGTGGTCAAACGCTGGAACAAGTTGCCTATAGAGGTTTTGGAGCCTCCATTCTTGGAGATACTCGAAGACCGACAGACACGGCCCTGAGCAACCTACTTTTGTTGACGTTGCTCTGAGCAAGAAGGTTAGACTAGACCTAGATCTAGAGGTCCCTTCCAACCTCAGCTGTTCTGTGTTCCTGTAAAGGATACTGTAAAACAGATGCATGTCCAAAGTACATGTCCAAACAGAAACTATGAATTCCAAGACTCAGCAACTCAACCAGAATGTCTTTTTCAGGACAAGTTAAAAACCAAATGGAAGCAAGAAATGAGAATGACAGAAGAACAGCATTCACCTGGAGCCAGCGAAACATGAAAAGAAGAGGTTTGATTCATTTTCTCTAGCAAACACTGAAGGGAATTTGTGGTAGGTTAAAGAGAGTTCCTATGCTGATATTTCTATCCACATATGGGGCTGAAGCCAGCAATGCAAAATACAGTTCAGTCAGCTTGCAGCAGCAGGTAAAGTTACAGCTAACACCAAAGTGGTGTAAAATAGAGCAAAAAATGCCCGCTTTTTCTTTCCTAAGACTTCAAGATCGTCAGATGCTTGAGGATGCCACAGAAGCAACTGTTAGTACAGCTAAGAAGAAAGGCTGAAATTAGGTAATTTAAAACAAAGAAACAAAATTAAAAGCCCCAGGCAGGATGAAGACAGAGAGCTGCTGAGGAATGTGTGACCTGGCGCATTCAGATACACTGGGAAGATCTGCAGGTGGCAAAGGCACCGTGACCTTACCCTGCCTATCCATCTTCTCACTAGTAAAGGGGACAGAGAGGGTTTCACTCTCTTCCCAGTTTTCTCCAGAAACCTATTTACTGGAAGGAACCGGGAATTTGAAGAACTAATTTGAAAATGAGAGTAGAACTAGTTTACACTTGTTTTCAGCTGATTTATAATCGACATCAGAATGACCCCAAAGATAAGGTGGGCTTCACCTTTCCATTAGTAGTAACTGTCTCCACATCAGGTCCCACCTAAAAGTGACAGCAGCACTTGCTGGTACAGCTGTGGAAGGTTATGGCAAAGGCAAAATAAAACCTCAGTCCACTGCATTTTTACTGCCTCGGGCAAATCCAGAACCAGGTCTGGGCTCTCACATAGATGAAAATAAGATTGAGAGTCTTAGGGCCAGCACGCTCTAAAGAAGATCATAGTATACAGATTTCATATTGCTAGAGAGCTATATATTAAGACAGAGTTGAAATGTATACGATCACTAAATTTATTTAGACTGTTCACCTTCCCCACCACTTTCTATCCCATTTTTTGTTGTCCTTTTGACTTAAAACAGAAAAAAATACCTACTGATTACATGATCAGCAAAGTTTTTTTCCACCATTCTTCAGAGAACTGATTTATTTGTATGTTAATATTCTTATCCGTATACAAAAATGTGCACCATAAATAGTTTTATAAGGGAAAACCAGCCAACTGGAAATCCTTCCTTTATTTTAAAGATAATAGCTCCATTTGTTTATTGCTTCTGCTGTTGATTTTTTCCAAGCAGAACAGCAAATCTGCTCTCAGTTAGGGGAGCGCAACCCTTCTGCGGCCAGAGTTCAGTACGTATCCCAGGGTATCTTTCTATGGCGAAACACCCTGCCTACTTCAATGAAGCTGCTCACAATTAACTCTTCTGGATGTGGAGATCAAAGTAACATAGCCTTTTATTGATCGCCTCGGGGCTACATTCAGATGGCCTGAATTCCACCAAAGTCCCTGGCGCTTGCTTCGCAGGGAGAGTTGCTGCAACCAGAGGGGAGCCTGGGGCAGGCACCCGGTGGGAAACACTGTCCACAGGGGCTCTGGTGGAACATGCAAGGATGCCCCCCCCGACAAAGGCAGAGGCCAGCTACTACTGTGTGATTGAGCCTGGGTTTGATTCAGCTGGACAATGAAGGGAGAATTTTTTTAATATTTTTTTTTCCAGCTAGTGATATTTATAAAATTTACTTCCTTAAACATACTTTTTTTTTTTTTCCAGAAATGTCTTACTTTTTCCATATGTTTGTGAACCAGGATGGAGCAGATGTCCAGAGAGATCAGCATCAGCATTTTTTTTTCATTTAATAATTATGTTTGACAACTGTTAAAACATGGAGTGTAGTGAAATCATCACTACCCATTTATTATGGTAAACTATTCCATTTTTTTCAGTGGTTTGAGGGAAACACTCCAAACGTCCATAAAAATTGGTTGCAACAGGACACACACTAAAACCAACATAAAGAGCACACTCAGTGCAGTATGCTTCTGCAGGGGAAATTAACGCAAAAAAAGAGCCACAACACTAATGACTTAATTATTGCCTTGGCAGTTGTCAGAATGACACCAAAGCACCAGACAAAATGAATCTTTCTTCCCCAGATGGGCTAAGTTCTCTTTCGGTTTCCTGGGCAGGTCATCATTTTTCTCACAGGAGTTTTACATGTATGTTTTTACAGATTTACACCAGGGAATTGCCTCATTGCCTAAGCTGTTGTTCCCGAGGCGTCCTATATTGGACTGTAGCATCATGAATCCTTTTTCCAAGTGTGTTTTTGATTCGAGCAGGATATTCAGGGAGAATCAGCTCCTGTATCTCAGCAAGGAAACTCTGGAATGCATTCAGGGCTGTGGGCTTGGAAAAAGGAAGGATACTAGAGAGGTCGTATCCCTCTGCTGCCACCAAGGAAGGAAACATGGCCTTGCAAATCTTCTTTTTCACTGAAAATATGTGACCTAGTCAGCAAAACCAGCATTTTAGTAAAGCAGGCCTTAACATAGGCCTAGCTCTTGCCAGCCTTTCTCCTGAGCCCCCGTGCTGACATGTCCTCCCTCTGCTGCCATGTGCCACCGGCATCGCCGGGACCTAAGTCTCGAGTATCAAAGGCTCGGGCTTTTCCAGAAAAATACTGCTTAGCCAGAGCCAGTCATTACAGCTTCCTCCTTGTTATGTAGCTTACAGGAATGAGATCAAGCAAACACAGTCAAAAGCATGACTGCTCAAATACAAGATCCAGGAGCACATTCAACTAATGTGCAGCCAGAAAGCAATCGTCAAAGAGTTTAATATGATTCAGCATGCTCTGGGTTTTCCTGGTAAAACACCCTCCTTAAACAATGGAGTTAAACGTTTAAAAAATGCAGTGTTTTAAACAAGATTTTGTTCCTTAGCATGTGGACACAGGGAGAAAGTGCCAGGTGATTACAGCAAATTATTCATTCAGTTGATCTGAAGAAGGACATTTATTCTTTTCTTTGTAGCTTATTTGATGTAACTTTCGCACATTTTAAAGCTGATCTCCTAAAATATCAAAGCAAGTTGCTTCATGTATCTTCCAAATCATTTTTTGCTGAGAGGGTGTTGATGAGAGGTACGTGCATATCAAAAAGCGAGTGGTTCAGTCAGGATAAGGCCCCTTCTCCAAAGATCAGATGCTTATCCAGACCTGAGCCACGTAAACCAGACTGCTTAGGCCTAGGAGCATTATAGCCTTAGGGTCAGGAAACAAACGAAAGTTAACACTGAACTGGCCAAAAGGGGACAGTAAATCAATTATTAATACATCCCTAATACAAAGCTTCAGGCTTTCCTGAAGTCTGGGTTTTCCCTCATTTCCTCTGGGGATTTTTTAACAGCTGGATGAGTGGGATAACTTGGCTTAAGGATGCTTTTCCTGTACTGGCTCCTAGGTTTGCAATCAAGAAGGACTCAAGATCACAAAGAGTGTTCCGGTCCGAAGAACAATGATCTCCCCCAGGTATCAAGAAATACGATATCTTCAACGGGCCACATTCACCAGTATGGCTGGGACGCTTTGCATCGTCTTGGTGATACAAAACAGTCATAAACCCGGACTGTCTGTGGAGCCCTATAAAGCAGCCAGAACAGGTCTGATCCACAGTCATGAGCATTACATATCGCATGCACGGGAAGTCCCCAAAGAACTATTCTTTTATATAGCTCTCTGGACCTGAGTGAAACAGTGCCTGATGCCACAACTTTTATCATTGTAATCACAGAAATCAGTACAAAATGGAGCATCTTCCAGCCAAGTTATTCAGCTGATCCAGCTGTTGTGAAATTCCCCAGAGGAAATGAGGGAACGTAAAAGGAAAAAAAAAAAATTAAAAAAAATACACCTCCATGCTGTACAAGGGAGGCTGCAGCAGCGTGAGGGACGCTGCACTGCCAGGGTGGGACAAGGCTGCAGAAGCTGGCGCAGAACCAGAGTCGGAGGCTGCTGCTTCCTGACGGCTGGTTCAGGCAGAAGTCACCGAGGGGGTGAGCGGAGCAGCCAGTGGAGCCACAACGGCTTCTCTATCAGCCTTGGAGATCTTTTGCCACTAGCTGGGCTAGGTCAGGAGAGAGCTTTGCAAATGTGCTACCTATTCCCTGGAGACTCTTGTGGTTCAGGCTCTAATCCACTTTACTACTGTCTGCCAAAGAAACTTGCCTAGATTATGTTAGGTATTGGAAAAGATTGCACGCACGCTAGACCCTGGGTTTTAAACCCCTAAACCACATCACGCAGCTTAGCGCAGGAGCACTTCGGCTCTGTCTGTATTAGCAAGTAAAACTGGCAACGTTCCCAGGCACTGGAAATTGAACCTCTGTTAAATTGCTTGAGCGACCTCTACTATATGGCATTGGCTTATGTCAAACCCTTCCTGAGCACAGCCTGAAAGTCAGCGGGGCCAGAGACCACAGTTGATGGGCAGTTTGTGTGCAGCTGCCCCACTCCGGAGGCAAACAGACTCACCTCGCTGGGCGGTGGCCTCCCCGGCAGGTACCAGCCCAGGTCACGCTTAATTTGTTGGCAACGACTTATCTGCTGGGACTCCTTCAACTGTACTGGGCACAGGAGAGACTGCCCATAATTCTGGTTTTAAAGATTACTGTGTCCGTAGGAAGGAAATGCGTTGCTTGTTAAGACTACTCAGTCTCATCTTTAGCAGAAGATTTATGTATGGAAAAATGGTTTTACTTGAAGCATATACTGTCATAATAATGAAATAAAGTCTCAGAAACTAAACCAAAATCACATTGTTAAGAATAAACTTAACAGTAAGAAGTCTCCACAGCTCTTCTGGTCCTCTAGGTAGCCTGCAGGAAGGCTGTGACCAGCCTCGGGTAGGCTGCAAGCATCCTTTCTTGCTTTAACTGGTGAGGACACCTCCTGAAGCCACCCTGGGCAGCTACTTACGGTGCTCCTTTCCCACTGCACTGGGGGATGACCTACTTCTCCTTCCCCTTTCCTGTTTACCGGCCTCATTCCCTGTGATTGGATGCTGAGACATTGCACGGACACGTGGGGAATGAAGTCATTTCCTCTTTTCATCCCTTCAGTCTCTGAAGTCATTTCCTTCCCCCACCCACTCGGTGTTTCTTAGTATTTCTGTAGTATATGCTACTTACCACTTTCTTGGCTTTATTCTGCTTTCGCCTCTTACAGCCAAGTAAAGACATATTGGTGAAATATTACACATGAGATCATGAGAAATATGACTCTAGTAAGAATGCGCTGTGTGTAAAAACTATTCTTTGTCTGAGATTATCATATGAAGGCAAAACACAGCATAACAGTGGGTACCTGCATTACTAAAGTGTCCAACCCATCTATGGCTGGCTGGCTGGAAGGGCGACAAGGAGCAGGATGGTAAAGTAAGCTTAGCTGGTTTACAGCTGGAATGGAAAGCTGGCTACCCAAGATACAGTTTTAGAAGCCATATCTTGTATAAAATCACTCATTGGGAGTAGCAGCAACATCACCATACTCCTTTCCTCCATGGCTGGAGTCAATCAATCAACAGCAAAGATTAGCTGAAAAACTAAATCAAAAAAGTTGCCTTACCTATTGCCATGTGCCCCATCCCGCAGAAGCTGGGGCAGGTTTCCAATGGGAGCAAATTTCAGAGTTAGGGAACATTGGGCAGAGCAGTCCTGGCACCAGCGTTCATCGCTAAGGGCACATAGTAAGAGATTTCTACTTGGCCTGTGCCGTCTCAAGGGCCTAGGGGTAAGCTGTGGTGGTCTATCCTGTCGTGAGACCCCACAGCACCGAGGCACTCCACAACTAGGACTGTTTGCAACCAGAGACAGTTTAAAGTGCAGCTCAGGTATATTTGGATCACAGCAGACTGTTTCAGGTACTATGTTCCCCCACAGCCGTGTCATCCATTTATATTTCAATTTTGGGGCATACTGAAAAATTACAGAGAGCGTCAAAAATTCAGAGAGTGTCTGTGCCCGGGACCAGTAGTGCAAGATACGCCTGAGAGTACATCTTGCTGCCTGATTGCCTTCACTTGGGAATTTAGGAATTCTGTTTCAAACAAAAATACATATCTGGAACTAATTCAAACCACAAGGGAATAAAGCAAAGAAATAAAATCAAACTAATAAATCAAGATTACAGCTCTCTCAAAACGATAAGTTCTAATTCAGCCACAGGTTATGAGACTTGATGCAGGAATTACCGGAGGTAACTCTATAGCCTGTGATTGCTGTTGATCGTATGAAATGATCCCTTTTGTCTCTTTTGTCTTCAGTGCCTGTAAGCTGTGCAAATACAGTTGTGTGAATGATGACAAGGTCTCTTTTTGCCCCACAGTGGCTGTCAGCTACCGATTACAGTTGGGGTGCCGGCAGCGAAACAGCTGAGGAGTCTCCGCAGGTAGTGAGAGGAGCATCCCGCTGGATGAAAGCACCTTCTCAAGCCACAGCTGGAGTCCATAGCCCAGGAATCACTCGCCACAAGTGTATTTGCATTTCCAGTTATAAACTGTCTCTTATCGAGAAAGAATTTAAAGAAAAATGATCGCTGTAGAATATGCTCTTTAAATTACTAGGAAAAAAAAAAGTAAATTCTTTTTAAAATTTAAGTTGTAATGTTAAGAAAGGATATTGGTGGGGAGGGGTAAAGTGTGATTTCCTCAGTTGTAACCCCTCACTGAGTGATAATGTACTTATCTCTAGCACATAATCTCTGTATTTTCCGGGGGAAAGGCTTCGGAAATTTCAGGAAAACATTGCATCTGATGTTCTGTCATTGCTACATTTTAAAAACAGCAAAAGACCTCTGAGAAGACTGATGCCCTTTTTTAGTCAATGACAAACAAATATGTAGTCCAGAGAAAAATCTATTCTTTTTACAGTCAGTGTGACTTTTCATGGGAACATGTATTTTGAGTATGTTCACAGCTCTGCTACCACCAAAGATAATAGCAGTTTTTAATTACTCCAACCAAAGCAGTTTGGAGAAAACATTATATGATTTTTGAACTATCACAACAGATTTCAACAGAAGTTGAAAACATAATACATTTTCTGTTCGTATATGAATACTTTGCTGAGAAAACAAGTCATACCCATGTCTCAACCCACAGTAACTGCCTGTAATCCAAAACAATGATTCAGCACTGGGTATGCGAAGTTGTGAACATTTTAACGATTTTTTTTCCACAAAACTTTTGGCGCTTCTGCCTCAGACACTTTTTGTACAGAGCAAAAGTTCAAGCAAGTTTTTCAAAAGAGAAAAAAACCCAAAACCCGAGGGTTTTCAATTCACACTTAAATGCTTGAAGAGCAGTTTAAAAGCTATCAACTAAAAGGCTTTGTGTTTCAAGCCCATTTGGATTTCTCGGAGGATGTTTTGCAGAACACTGTGTGTAAATGTGACGTGAGAGGGAAGCTCCAAAGGCTGCTTCCTATTTCTTTCTCGGATGGGTGGCCATTGCTCCTATACCTACCCTTGAATCCTCTGTGCACGGTCTTTCCAGATTTATTGCAAGGGATTTTCCCATCCATACCTCACTCCTGCCTCAGGTCCGTATTATTTTGGGGCAGGCTGGCTTCCCCCCGGGGTGACGGCACGGTTGCAGCAGACCGGGTTATACAAGCTGGGTTACAGTATGTGTGTAGACAGACAGACAGATGGTCTGTAAGGATCTGACCCCAGCTGTAGGATCCCATGACTCACACCTGCCTTCGGGAAAGGCTGCAGGGAATTTCCTCTCATCACCTTCCTGGAAAACCAGCAGGAGCGAGCGCGGTGCCAGCCGCTCCCGAGCTGCCAGGTAGGAATTACCCGGCTTCCAGACAAGTGGTGAGATGGTCTCAAAATGGAAACTCTGTCTCCCTTCCCAGAGGGTTTCGTGCACACGGGTTTGTGTCTCTCGCCAAAGCGAGGAGCGGGAGACCTCCCGGGAACCGCCTGGCCCGCCACCTCTGCGACCTCCATGGATGAAATTTCCTGGCCAGCCAGCAGCCTCAGCTGAGCTGGCTCTCCACACTCAGCTTCCAAAAAAGGGGAAAAAGGGAGAATGTCAGCATTTGTCCTGGCGCCAGGTTCCTGCTTGCACTTCTGAGAATGGTATTGACCCTTTTAGGTCTGCAGTGGAAGGTGATGTCCAGATGGGCAGCTGCCCGTCACCTCCATCCTAGGCTAGAGATCAGAGGTTTTCAAGCTTCATCAGAGTGGTCACCCCCAAATCTCCCAGTGAAAGCACAGACTCTTGGGTGGCCAACTTAAAATGAATACCTTTTTCTTAGTATCTCAGTTGTCAAGGGACCTGCAAGAGAGAACTGCAGATGAGAGATTTAAAAACCTGGGAGATGGAGAACACCCAAACTAAACTCCCAGGACGTATTAAAGCCACCATATTTTTATTTTCAAATAAAAATATTTCACTGCTAGCCTCTTTTGCCTTTCAGAGTGATAACGTAACTCCAAATGTTCTCTGAGAAGTGTGCCAGGAAAAAAAGCCTAATTTTTGTGCATTTGTTTTAGTTTTCTTTTGTGTGGTCCTTTTCCAAGAGAAAACGCCCATTTTTCAGCCAGATCGGCAGATTGGAGGAGAAGGAATCAAGAGCTTCTGCACCAGAATTTGGGTTAACGCGAAATAGGAATTTTTTTCGGGAAGAATTTTAACTGTTGGGATACCTGGTAGTGTCTAAATATATGTAAGGTGTGAGATGAACAGGGAAGTCCGAAGCTGTTAAACAGGTGGTGGTGATGCTAAAAAAAGAAACTCTAAATACAAAAGAACCTAATTCTTAACTAATAAACAAAGCTAAACTAAGATGCAGTAACTGCTGGCATCCTTGTTCCTCATTATTTAAGGGCCATGCAGACTTACAAAGTACAGAGCTTGCAAGACAAAAGGAGATATTTTTAAACAAACTTAGAAAATCCAGGGATGAATGTTCAACTATAAATTTGTGGGTTGATTCGCTACACAGACTCTAAATGTGGGTCACTGCAACACCACATTTTTTAAGTAGAGTCATTTCAAATTGAAATAATGCTGTAATAATAGAGTATATGGATTTTTAAAAAACATTTAAAAATGTATTATGAAATCTAGTACTCTACAGCCTGCTTTTTGGGCACAAAAGGGAAACATTAAGGATGAAGGCTATTTTTATCTTCCCATGAACTATTTTTATTTCTGGGGAAAAAAACCAAGTTTTTCTCTCTGAAAAACTCAGTAAAATTTTCATGTATAAAGGGAATATTGAGATTCAGTGCTTAGGAGAACAATGCTACTAAGAACAATTGCAATCTCCTAGTTCAATGCTTTGGAAAACAATTTTTTTTTTTACATTTCCTTTTAATTAAATACCTTGGATTTACTTGAATCTTTGAAATACTTGAAGCAAAAACTAGCTGTTGTGAGTACTACATTTCCTTCCCTGAAATACTGACCAAGGAACACAGCAAGGAGGTTATTATATCTGATAAAAAAATATAGCATAATAAATATTCACTATGAAAGCTGCTTCTTCCCTTTTCGGATTCTTGTCCTTACATTTGTCTGTTTATGCTTCTAAGAAGACAGGTTACAGATAAACCTTTTGATTAGAATTCTATTAAAGAAGTTGTGATCTGGGAATCGTGGAAGCAAAGATGATCTCAGCCAGACTTGGATTAATTTTCCTTTACATTGTTAGCCAAATTTCCTCTTCACTCTTCTTTTTAAACACTGTTTTGGGAAGTTTTTTGTTTTGGTTTGTTTTGTTTTTTTTTTTTTTCAATCAGAAGTTTTAATCAGAGGGTGAAAGACTATTTCCATCCAGCTCATGTATGAGGAATCTGCATTTTTTTCTTGTGAGCAAGTATGGATTTTCCACTTATATCTGCTCAGACCCTGAACATAATGGCACCGTGTCAGCTGCTTTGCAAGAGGTCACATGTTTTTTCCAAGGTCTGGTGATGGAAAATCTGGAAAGCAATATTTCATGTTTCTCAGAAGGCTGTTTATTCTCAAAAATACTCAGTTATTTAGCCTCATAGCAATTACCCATTCCTAATTTGAAGAACATTCGTCCAAGAGGTAAAGCATTGAGCTGTAATGAATCATTTGTTTCATTTATGGGGATTAAGTGCATTACAAGCAAAGAATAAGTTGCATAATTTATAATTTTTTTTTAAGCAAAAAGAGGAAAGTGACAAAGGAATGAGGAGTATATATATTTTGTGCAGTTTGTTTGGCTTTGGATTTCCTTTTTTAGAGACTCCATTTCAGGCACTGCCCATACTACCAGCAGAGCCCGCTATGGGACCACTCAAATTTGGAGGAGAAAGGTGGACGTTCACAGCCAGGTTTCTGAAGTTTCGCTGTTTTCATAAATCACGGGAATTAGAGCCCACAAAGAGCCACCATCCTTCAGGCACCTACTTAACCATGGAAGAGAAGATACCAAGTTTCACGCAGCGGATGTTACCCTGAGCAGATCAGCAATAATCTCTGAGGTAGCACCAGGTCCACCTAAGCTTGTCCTTCCTGACTTTTCGCAATGACATTTGCCTAAGTATAGAGTTAATTAAACTTCCCAGCTGGTCTAGGAGGCGAGGTGTCAGACGGGTGTAATGTATTCAGCAGCGAAGGGACAAGGAGTATTTAGGTTGATTGTTAAGCAACACCACTACGTGCTGTGGGCAGGAAGGACACAATGCCAGCTCTGGAAATTTCGCAACCCTTGTTTTTTTTCCTCAAGACTTTGTAATTGAGGCTTGCGGGGTTAATAAACAACAACCACCACCAAAAGTAACACTTATGACAGGAGAGAAGAAAAGGACAAGAAGAACATTTTGGACTGCTTACGGTTGTTATTCTGTTAATACTCCAGTAAGAAAGTGAGAGGTCTTTTGTGTCTTTTTTCGTCCAACGGCACGTCTCTAAATAAATCCCAGAGGGGACACATTTCTGAACGCCAAGATGAAAGTGGAGGCTAAAGCAGGCAGGGGAAAAGGTGGTTTTGGCTAAACCCGAGCATCTGTGTTTTGCATGTCCAAAACCAAAACCACACTTTGTCTTTGTAGGTTAGGTCCCGCGGTGCTCGGAGCATCGGTGTGCAGGATGGGGCCGTCCACCACTGCACGGAGCAGCCCTGGGCAAGGGACCTGAGGAAAGGCACGACTCTCCCATGTAGCAGAGAGGAGGGTGAGTGAGGGAAGGCAGAAAATCAGAGCTGGGATCTGGCAGGAGTCACAGGAAAGGGTGTCAGTGGCAAAAAAGCAGTTCCAGCTGCTCCTGATGAGCAGTGCCTGGAGTGCACCTGGGGTGATGTAGGTTAAAGCTGAGTTAGCAATTAGCTCAAACCCTGCTCTATGGCTGTGGACCTTGTCACCTAGCTAAGGATGCATGGTGCTACCTCAAGAGATTTATCTCTGAGGTAGATGGGCATTTTAATTACCTCCATGCAGAGTCCTGGAATGAACTGCTTGCCTTATCTCAAGACTGAAGGGAAAACAAGAGAAAGTCCTCCATGCTCACTGCTAGCCGTGGCAGCTGCAGCAATAAATAAATACGTGCTGAGACAAACCTACCCCAACCAGGCTTACACACGCACAAGTAGTAGTCCAGGCTGTGGTTGCTTAATATCCCAAATGAGTGGCTAATTACTTCATGAGCTAATTCAGAGCACATAGGCACTGCCTATGCAGCCTTGTAAAAGTAGGTCTCGTGCGTTCAAAACCAGGTCAAACACAAAGCAATGCAAAAGAAATGGTCTGTAAAAGGGTGAGTGACACCTGTCTCAGGCTCTGCCATTTCCCCACGGGTAGCCACTCTCACGAGGGCACAGCATCGCTAAAACTGGACATGCAAACAGGCAAGGAATGGGAAACTGGGTATTAGCGTTAAAGAAGTTGAATTTAAAAATCAGAGCAGTGCCAAACTTAGATACTGCCCTGTGCTCCTGATAAATACCCTTCTGAATAACTCTGTAAGTCCAGCCAGACCAGGCTTTTTTGTAGGTGAAACATTTCTCACCACTATACAGAAAGCGCAAACCACAGCCAGATGGTAAAATTATACTTTCCTGTGTCCAAAAACTGGAGTCATGGCCACAGGAGGGGTCCGTATGCTGAAGTTTAGTGTGCAGTAGTCAGTTGCTGAAATTAAAACAAGTTATTCGGGCCACTGGAAAGTCAAGTATTCTTTCCCCATAGAAGTAACCTCTTCTTCTTCTTGGGGCTACTCCGAGCTGCCTCTGGAAGACATGGGCACAGCACAACCGCAGAGAGGCCACTGAGAACAAGTGGCTGGGGAGAAATGGAGGAAGAGGGATTATTTGAGAGGAGGCAACTCAGAGTATACTTTTCTTAAGGTGCCCAGTCACTGCTGCTGAATGACAGAGGGAGAATGATGGTGGCATTATTTTGGCTTTTTTAAGGTAAATTACTATGTTAACACATATGCATGAAAATATCATGTATTGGAATACTGCTACTATAATACAACTTTAATATGCTATGTCTGTCTAATATTTTCTGGACTTACAAGTCTCTGCAAATTAGCTGTAAGACACTAACAAAATGCTTCTGTGGTTGCAAATTGAAATTTTTGGAATTTTTGCTTTGCAGGAAATATGACTTTTTCTTCCACCCAAGACCAAAAAAAAAATCCAATTCTGAAATATATCTCTCCCACAAATCCTTAGGGATTTCAGTTTAACAGAGAAGCTATGGGGAAGATTCACCATTGTAAGATTTTGCAATTACTTGCAGTTTGAAGCTGTCCCAAAATAGCAGGTCATCTGAGAGCTGGACTATTTATGTCCTGGATTTAGACCCACTTCCACTGACTTAGATGTCTTTTATCATTTTTGGATTATTGCTTTTTACTTTCCTGGTGATAGATTGTCTCGGGTTCATTTTAAACAAAGACCTGGCCAACACCACAAATGGACAGTTTTTATGTCCTGTCTACAGTCCTGAAAGTAGTAAAATGTTATGGCATAGTCCAAGAGATAGGAAGGCAATATTTTAGTAGGTAAACACTTGTTTAACGTGATGTTGCATACAAATGCATGCTATAATTTTAGATTGCAACCCAATCTGATGAGCATAAGGATGAATGCTTTTGTTGTTTAAAATCACAACCTTTACATCTGCATCTTTCCGAAGGAATTTCTTTTTCTGGTTGAAGCTCACTTCCCTTCTCGACTCTTCCGATCAGAAGCTAGATAAATACCAGTCGCCTATGGTCTGGAGGTGAATCCGCAGCTCGGATAATTAGGGTAAAGTGCCTCCTCCAGCAAGACCTGCTCATTCCCCATTGACTCGCTCCTCCTTACACACACACATATGCTTTTTGGGGTGAAAAGGGCTGGTACAGGGTGGTGGGAGGAGGGTAGGAAGGGAAAGAGGACAGTGAAGCATAAAGCTAAAGCTCCTGACTTGTCTTCCTTTCTTTCTCTCCAGATGGAAGGACGCACAGTTGCTGGAACTATTTTCCAGCAATAGGTCACCACCACTTTTACTCCACAGAAGACAATATTACCACCACTCTCTAAATTTTCCACTTTTTCATGCATGTTTTCTTCTAGTAGCTGGTGGGTTGCTTGTCAGCCGTGGCAATCCCTCCGGCACCAGTGCGTTCCCTTAACACACTCCATGGAGTCCCCACGACTCCCTGGCCACTGAGCGTGGCAAAGCTATACCAATGTCTGCACCATGGGGCAAGCAGAAAAGAATGGAAAAGTCTCCAGAGCAGCTGCACGGGATGGCCATAAACAGGAGACATTTTTGTTTCCTCTTACCTGCTGAATGCAGCTCCAGGAGAGCCGTGCTCCTTGCTGGAGCGTTGCCCTGCCTTGCCAGAACAGATACTCATTTGGCAGTGCAAAACCCAGAAGAGGTTATCCGGTCAAGGTGGCTGTGTCTGGAGCAGTCTAAACAAATTCTGTATTTCTGGGAATTATCACTCCGTTGGTCAGAGTACTGGTCGTGTGGCTGCTGGCATCCAAGCTCTACAAACAGAGAAAAAAGTGTCAGGACTATTTTAATAAAGGATTCCAATGGGAGTCAAGAGCATGTTGATGATTTCTTTCATGTGTTAATGCCATTAGCTACCTCAGGCATTAAGCGTGGGGAGTACCAGTAACTGACAGTGCACTGAGTGGGGAATGAATCATTTTATTTTTTTTTAAGTAACTTTGTTGTTCTCATGAAATTTGGCCTCAGCAACATTGTCAGGTTTCAATTAGTGTTGGTAACTCTGGTTCAGAAAAAAAAAATAAAAATTAAACTTGATCCATGATGTGTTACTAGAAATTTGACAAAGACTGCCTTTCAGCCCCCTTTAAAGTGGTCTGCGTCATGAAGGGCATTAAGAAAAAACAGGCCGATGGCAGACGGACTGCTGTTGTGTCCTGATTTTTCATGGAGGATATAAGTAGAGAAAGTTCCCTTATGTTTCTCGATGGCTGGCCCATCCAACTGGTGGGCATCTCTTAGGTCCAAATGCGTAAGTTTTCTACAAATGAAGCTTTTGTCCCACTTTCTTAACAAAGGCCATTGAGAATAGTCAGATTCATAGCATAAAGCACATCACAGCTGGAGACAGGGACTTTCGAAAGCAAGAGGAACAAATACATGAGCAGCTTTGCAACCAGAGCAAGATTTTCTTTTGTGCTGAACCTGGCCGGCTGCATACTACTTTTCTGTTTGAAATGTAGAGCAAGAACAAGAATAAAGAGCTCTGGAGAATGCAGGGTGAAACCCCAAAGGTTACACTCTCTGCTCTAAAAGTAAGATCTTCCAAACCTCGCTTAACAGTATCCTCCCCTCCACAAACTTTCATGTGCTTGAAGGTCCAGATCCAGAGGGAAATTGGTACTAGAGAGGACCTGTAAGTCTCCTACCCCAGCTGAGTGTTTCGGCTCCCTCCTTACCACAAGCCCAGCCAGGGAGCCATGCTGGCTGGAAATTCACTGTTTGTCTTTGTTGGGTTAGTCTTTACCTAGTTCAGCCCCAAGAGCTGGCTCCCTGCCCAGACGAGCCGGGGAAGGGCAAAACGGCAGCAGCCCTGACTAAGCTTGGCTTTGGCTTCCAGGCAAGTGATCTTTCCCCTCCGCCAGAAACAAGGCAGCCGTCATGGCCTTGAGCTCTGCGTTGCCCAATTTGTTTTGCTGAGCAGACCTAGAAGTATCAGTCAGTTCCATGGAGAGAGGAAAGCGTTTCAAGAGTAACATGAAATCTCCTTGAATAAATCTTAATAGGCAGATGCCTGTCCCTTGGTACGGACCTAATTACTGAGCTATTTAATAAACAAAGGAATAATGCTATTAGTTAGGCATGCAGAGCTGACCCTCTCTAATCTCTATAAAGAGTCTGGGGACTTGTATCAGAGATTTAGAGACTGTAGGGCAGCATACACCTAAAAATGAGTGAAAACCAGAGCTTTTAAAGCTCAAACCCAAAGTCTCTAAGCTACGTACAAGAGAGAGGAAGAAAACAGTACCACAGATGTGGTCAAGCAGAGCAGTCCATGTGCTTAAGTCAATCGAGCCTGGAGAAACCTTCCTGAGAAGTTAGAGGTCATCTTATTATTACTCCTGGACTCCTCTGCTGAGGCTGCCAGTGAGTGTGCCAATTAATTTCAATGGTGAGTAAGTTTTAGCAAGTGGTCACCTGAGCAGTTAGGCAATGACCACCAAATAACGACATGTATTTCTTCTACTTCAGATGTAAATGTACAAGCTGTCAATTATATGGAACTTTTTTTAGCATGCAAAAACTGATGTGAGGACACACCAACACACATACATATATGCCTCTTCTATTTTTTTTTTCTGAATGATGAAATACAATAATATCTCCTGTAAAATGCCATTACCTATGATGGAATTGTCATTAGAGGTGGAGATGAAACTTTGAGGACTGTGTATACCAATACTACACATCTCTGAAGGAGTTTAGAGTGCTTTGTGTGACTGACAGCCACAAATTCACCTTTCCTGTGTGCTAAGTCATCGCTTCACCAGTGAATTCTCAGCTGATGTAGGAAAAAGAGCAAGAGACCTCATCAGAAGCATTAGAAAGGTCTTAATATACACAAGGAAGAGAAGGGGCAAAATGGACTACTGAACCTGTTTGACTTGGTATGACAATGCATTGTGCCTTAAAATTGCTAAATCTTGTTCCCACTCCTCCTCACTTCACACTCATGTCTAGACCAAACACTGAATTTGAGATACTTCTACCACAGCAGCTGGGTACTTGGGAACTTCACTGGCCATCTTGATCACTCTGACTTTTTATGTCTGAAATGTGGTCACTGGATCAGCTGCTGCAGCTCTCAGTTGCTTTGCTCGTCTGCATTGTGCTTTCTCTTGACTCATAAAAATCCTGGCTCATTAAGCAAGCTTCTGATGGTTCGACTATGGTGTCTGCCCATTGCATACATATGTTTAAATCGTTTTCATCTACATTCACATCCAACTAGTGCACAGCATTCGCTTTGTAGTTCAGGCATAATAGCCACAAACCCTCTGATGCATTATGAAATCATATGTTTGTAGCCCTTTCTTTTCCTTGATGAATTACAGCGTAATCAGACCTCTCTCATCCTCAAAAAAAAAAAAAAACCCAAAAAACCCAAAATGCAAAGATGTGAAATACTTAGAAGTCAGGACACATTTTGTCTGAAACAAAATCCCATGAGTGGCAGTGTTGGCATAAGTGGTTTGTGGTTATCTGTTTCACACATACACACACAAATTTATATGATTCACTTTAAACACTCGGCCTTTTTTCTTCTTGCACAAAACAATTCTGTTTGGCTTCAGATTGATGAATGAAGGGTCTGAGCTATCGAAAGGGCAAGGAATGAATGACTGTAATCAGGTTGGAAACATCAGGACTTTAAAATTATAAGTTAACTAATGATGAGCAACTAGTGGAGCAGGAAAAGATCTTAAAAATCCAAATCAGGTTGTCCCTTCCCTTGATTGAATCAATATGTATCAATTTTTAAAACTGATTATATGAAGGTACCTTTTGAATATTGGCACTTTTCTTTCTGCCTCTATTCATAACCATGCCAGTATGAAGAAGAGCTCGGGACTCTCAGGACAAGAGGAAGTTGTCTGTTCGCTGCCAGATAGCTGAGGGCGTCAGGGGGAAGTAAAAGGAGGGCTCACTCTGCCAGACAGGTCTCTTCTCAAGAAAAAAATGCAGACAGGATAAGCCATCAAAGCTTTCTTCTTATCTAGAGAGAAGATCATTGGGAAACCCAGGAGACCAAGTTGGTCAGGGAGAGTCTGCCAGCCCACATGCTGCAGAGAAATTCTTAGGAAGGAACTGAATATTACATTTCAGGATTCATTGTCTTCTGCAAACTACTGCAAAATGAGAGGTTAACAGAATTTCATGTAAAGCCACATATCTGAGTAAAGCATTTCAAGTTTATTTAGGTGGGATTTTTCTCCCCATTCTGGTAGATAAGAGAATGAATCACCAGAATTTTGTACTCTCCATTTCTAAACAGTGGGAAAGGAGAGCTGGTTATTTCTGGTAGGATCAGTGTTTGTAGTGGTTTCACTTTGCATATTCCCCTTCTGCAAAATCAGCTGCTCTTTGCCAGAGTTCAGAAAACACAACCGTCTTACCTAAAAGAGGACAGACCCACTTCTAAGAACTACTGGACCTTCTCTACAAGCCACCGTTTAGGCTGTTGGGATCAAGGGGACAAAATGCAGCCTACTTTCTATGCTACTTCCCAGCAAATAATAGAGTCTGTCACTCAGACCACATCTGCAGTGAAAAACAAGAACTGTACACACTTGTCTTTGAGTTCTCCAGAAAAATCACTCAGCTTGGGCTTGGATTTTACCACCAATACCACTGACTTGAGTGAAAAGCCAACCTTTGGCATGCAGCGTATCATTGTGGTTGGTATAGCTTTTCCTAATAACATGTTCCGGTGCTTAAGCAGTATGAATTGCCTTTTTTTTTAATGTTTTTGACAAGGTGACAGAGGGCTGGTTTTGCGTCAAGGATTAAATGAAAACTTTTCAAAGTATTGGTTACCAACACACAACCTTGCTCGAGGTATGATCCAAGACTGAAGCAAAGGAAAGCCTGCTGCCTGATTGCAGTGGCTTCAAATCAGACCCTTGCTTTTTCTTCCTCTTCTGTTCCCTGGCAACATGTAGGAATAGAATAAAATCTGAAGAAATGAAAATAAAATAGAAACATAAATCAAAAGAAATAAAATACAATACAATAAAGTAAAATAATAAAACAAAATCAATATAAGAGTATTCCATTAATATCGAGCTGTTTATATTGTAACAGTAAAGGGCAAAATCATTAATTTAACTCTGTCTGTATTTGAATATGCCCCTTCTTGGCAAGCTGCTCTGCCATATTGAGGATAACAGGAGCATACTTTATTCTTAAAATAACAGTGAAATGAGGTGCATGAGACTATTAGCCACTTGCAAAGTCTAAACTTTCAAACTGCACATTATTTCATGTTGCCCTGCTTAAAATGGATCCTGTTCCCACTGAAATCAAGGATCTCATTGCCTTTGGCCTTAGGGAGAGTGGTTTCAGACTGCTTTTCAGATGTTCAGAGCAAATATTTTGGGGGTTTCTGTTTGTAAATTGACATGGCTCTCTGTATGCTGGGAATAGGCAGGGCAAGATCTCGGGAGCCTCTGAGGTGAGATGGCAGAATTATGCTCTCATTGCGAAGAGCTTTGCCCTTAACCATGCAGCATGGCTCTAGAACAGAACTGATGAGGAAAATGTGCCTTCATCATAAAGGTGATGATGGTTTAGCCCCTGGGGACATCCCTGGGTCTAAAGAATAATCAAAAATTAAGTATTTTTCGATGGAGCCATGTGTATCTACTGAAAGACCAACCATAAAAACTACAGTAAAAGCTCAGTGTTAAAATGGTTGTCCCGCAGGGGCTGTATAAGGGCTTTTTCACGTAATCATCCTGTGACTGCATAAGATTTTGCTGGTAACAAGGATTTTCCCCTCTTTCTGTGGACTACACGTTTTGTCCAATGCAGCAGGAATTTACCTGGGAAGGCAGGGAGGGGATGAAGTTCACTTACACAGAAGCTGACACATGGGTGCTGCAAAAACCACTTTACCACTCCCGGAGAAAGCATCGGTGTTATTTCCTTATTCCGAGCTACAGGAATTCACATCCTCTTTTTATCTATAGACACTTTCAGATCTCACACACACACACAGAGCATACCTCCCTCCTCACTGGGCCACTTTAGCTTAGGAATCAGCACACTTGTATTCAAAGCCGAGGACAGGTATCCCAAGGAGAGGAAAAAGGCACTAGTCAGGCCTTGCCTCTGTGACAAGCTCCTGGATGACCTCCAGAAATTTATTTGTGATCTTTAACTCTTTTACCTATAAAATAAAGAGGATATTACTTCTTTTCTCTTACCTCGTTTGCACAAACTGAAGAAAATCTTGAGCTTAGGCACCTTCTTATATTCTCCTCAGTGCTATGAAGCTGTTAGCACTCTGTGGAGCCAGAGATCTGCTACAACCTCCCTTGACCACCCATGTCAGGATTACTCAGAATTTTACACACAGGGCCTCGTGTCACATAAAGTGCAGGGCAGTTGGCATAGTCTGTAGTTGCCCCACTCCAGGGTTTTTGGGGGGCTTTTTTGACCCATGGAGGATGTAACTCTCTTGCAGTGGGTGCAAGAACCTGGCTGTCATGTGACTGAACTCACTACTGCTTATAAGTAATTTCTAACTGCATCTCCTAATTGAAAAAAGGCGGCTTGGCTCAAGCCTGTGATGACTCAGGTCAGTCTGTTATGTCAGAACATAGCACTTGCCTCAAAAGCTTTCTTGCTCGCTATATGCAGCTGTGCTCGAGCCTGGCAGTCTGTTGCTTAAAAAAATGTCTCTTTATGACTCAGAGGTGAATAGCGCAGACCATTTCTATGGATCTTACCTGTGATTTCAGGTGCCTTTCATCATCGATGCTAAATCCCTCCAGTATGGCTAGGGGCACTTGCCACTGGTCAAATTAGAGCTGTGCTGCATTGCCAAAAGGAGATAACAGGACCAAAGCCAGGCAGAAGCAGGGTCATAACTTTGTAGCCCAGTGGCTGTAGCAGTCAGGTGGAACAAAGCTGTCTTGGCTTCAGGTCCCTGCTTCTAGGCTTTTGTAATTTACCCAGTACCTATAATTCACCCAGCTGACATAGAATAAAAAAATCGCATCAGTCCCGTACCTAGCTTCACTTGGAATAAGTACTGAGGCTCACCTGGCGCTGCTACGGAGTGGAAACCTCTTCTCCTTCTTCTTCCTGCAAGTCTGGTGTTGTAGTATGCCCTTGCAGCCTTGCACGTATAAAGCCAGAGCTCCTTCAGTACCTGGATGGTTGTGTAAGATAAGGGCAATAATTACATACTGCATGCTTGTAACTCTTTTCATGGGCAGCTTACAAAACTCCTTTAAAACATCCATCCATTCTCACAACATGCCTGGGAGGTAGATAAGGTTTATTATGCACACAAGCCATTATTTATTGTGAACCAAGAGAGAGTATTCTATTGCTGGTACACCAAAGATAAACGACTTGCCCAGGCAGAGCCTGGAAGGGCAAGAGCTGCTCCAAACCATGTGTTTCAATCCCGAGCCCAAAGCAGTGCTTTCAAAGTTATTCAACCTGGCAAAAGTTAAAGCACTGGCTTATGCCACTGCGATAAATCTTGGACTCCCGGTTTACCGTGGAGCGTGGAAGAGGAGCCTCGAGAAGGGCTGATAAGGCTGGCAGTGCTCTCCTAGCTGCTCTCCGGTGCGTGTGTGTGGTTCGGCTCCCACCCCCCTGGGGATGAGCGCTGCTTCTAGACTGCGTGATGAGTCAAGGTATTGTGGCTGAGACTGCAAGCATTGGCTCTGTCACCAAGCAGACAGGCAGACATTCAAAGAAACCACAGCCCTCTGGTTTCTCTGCCCGTGTTTGCTTAATCAAATTCGGGTTGTGTGTGCGCGTACATATTTTTTCACCCACAGCACAAACAAATACTGCTCAACACCTGAGGGTGGCTGGCTCTCAGAAGTGCCTCTGGAAAGATGACTCAGAGGAGGAGTAGCGGGAGGCTCCTATGGCATTCGTCCTAACGCGGGAAAGAGCATTCCCTCTTACTGTAAGTGATCTAATTATATTACTGTAAATCTCACTCTCACATTTTCGGCTACCTCCGCATCAGCTCTCAGGCTGCACTTATGTAATTGTGGAAAACTTTCTACCAAACAGAAGATTCCTGCTGCATGCCACGTTGTTTGCAGAAGACTTGTATGTGAGCGTGGGCGGGGAAGGGAGACTTCACTGCAGGAGACTGAAAGTGGTACCTTTTCTAAAGGTCACAAGTACACGAATTTGTGCATTAAATTGCACTATGGGCCTATAATGACTGCAAAGAAAACAAGCAGTCTAGGAAAGGTATGTTGTTTTCTTCAGTGTTTTCTTCAGTGGGATAAATCCCATTTAGACAAGTAGGCCAAGTTTTTCATCCCTAATGTTTCAGTTAAACACAATATTCCATTCTGCTTCTTGTCCTTGGTCTTACCTGTTGCCACTCTTCTTGTCATTAGGCAGCTGATAGAGTCCTGGCTACACTTCAGGAGTCCTCTACCTGGTTCCCCTATCGATGGTCCCCAAAAGTCAGCTCATCTCACACAAACCCCTGTTAACACAACAAGAGGGCCCAGAACTTATGTCAGGAGCATCTGATAAAAGAGGATCCAGGTGGTGAGCTGGGAGCAGTATGCACTTGGGGAATAAAAGGTAATTCTCGGCTGTGTCAGTTATTGCTACAGCGAGCTGGATCAGGCCTCGTGAAGTGGGTGTGTGTAGAAGTGACTCTTCCATTGGGTCCTAACAAGGGAGAGGGTAATCACTCTGTTTGGAAACTGAAGGAAGGGAGGAGAACATTGCCTGCACCCCTGCTCTTGCTGCAGTTCAGAGACATCACTGGAAAAGGAAGCAGCAGCACGGATGGATGCAGCTGTGTGTGCCAGCCCTTACCGGAGCAGCTGAGGAGAGTCTCAGAGTGACAAAAGCACTAAGGACACAGTCAGAGCAGCACTGGGATCGTCCTGAGAAAATCTGAGAGAGTGCCTGGGGCAAAACGCTGGCTGGAAAAGAAACCTGAATGGCAGGAGAAGACTCTGGGCAAGTCTACACAGCCTGCCCCTGGCTGGTGCCATTCCACCTGCGCAGAGCCAGCCTGGGAGGAGAGCCTGAGCTCCTCTGTGCCGCCCCTCAGAAGATGCTCTTGCGCTCAGCTGGCCGGGGTCCAGCTGCCTCCGAGCCTGTGCAAAGCAGCCTGTCTGCATCTGATCGAAGGCATGCCTACACAGCCTCTGAGGTGCTTCCTTTTTAAAGAAAAAAAAAAAAAAAAAAAGTATTTTTATTTTAATCCCTGCTCTGTTCAGAGGAAAAAAAAAAAGGCATCATATTCCTTGTAAATAAGGTGGAACATCTCAATCGACACCACCATCTTCTCATGTAACCGTGACAGTCCACTGGGGCTGTGCATTTGACATAGATGGTTGAGTCAGGAGAGACAATGTTATTTAGATAATATAGTTTCTAACAGAGCCCAGAACTTGTTCTATTGTCTAGGAATCCAAGTGGCAATAGGCCATATAAAAAAAAAGGGAGGGAAAGGGTCACTCCAGCCCTTTCTTCTAAATTAAAAACAAGCAAAGATAGAAAAAAATATTGCAGAAGGTCAACTGAGGAACTAACACCCGAGTCCAGGAAATTGTCAGACAAAGCAACTACAATTTATATGGACCCCTTGCTGCTTGCTAGGATTACGTCTCTACACTTGCACCTCTGAACAATGTCCACATTCAGATTTTAGTTACACTAAGGAGGGATGAAGAAGCAATTTTCAGAGCTAGGCACAAAGTGGAAGTATAAACAGGGAATTTGTGCTGATGCCCTGCCATAGGAAGAGGGAATATGAGGATGCAGTGACAGGACGAGCAAGAAGATGCTGAAAGCAACCTGAAAGGGCCGGGGAGTGTGTGTTTAAGCTCCGAGTAAAACTTTTTTCATATAGTTTTTATTGTCTCTATAAATGCCTGATGAAGACAGAACCTCACATTGTGCTCTTTAAAAACCATAACACAGTTGCTACTATAAAGGAGTTAATTATTTCACCCTGTGAATACTTCCAAAAAGGACATACACACATAAACTTTCTATAAATCATCGTACTGAATTTGTATGTTCACTTGGATATTCTAATTCATCTACCAATACACACACTTTGGATTTGATCTGTTTTCTTACAACTTATTGTACACACATGAAAATGAAAGGCAAAATAATGTAGATGTACTTAGGGCCCAGTCCTGCTTCAGTTGGGTTGAATTATAATGTTCTTATTTTTTGTCTTCATAACGTTTAAGGGCTTGCTATGCTCAGGATACCTTATGCTAGCTGAAGATCTAGTGTTACTTCCTTATGAAAGAATAATACTTTGCTGATCACAGTATAGATTTACTGCTCTTTTTTCCAAGGTACATATGACAGGGTTCACCACCTTTACATCTGCAAATGATGCAGCCTGGGTAGGTCTGAAGAAGTGGGTATCTATGATGTTTTCCAGTGTTCTTTCCTCCCACATCAAAATCCCATCTGTTGGCATCAGGTGAGTATCTGGAAATCTCAGCCTGTCTTTAAGAATGAACTTCCTGGGCTTTAAGGCTGCAGATGTGTCTTCAGAACATGAAACCAAAACATTCAAAGGTCCAAAGACAATAAAAAAGGACCTGACATTCATTGTTTTTTTGGATGCTGAAGTTTTTAAGCCACTTCCATGATTTTGGGGGACTAACTTGGCAGGCCTGGAAGTTGTTGACTTGTACTGGGCAAGCACGAGCTGTGGAAGGAGAGGCTGTTCTTTGTGCTGATGGCATCTCCTCTCTTGGAGAGTTGGACATGTCTGTTCTGCCCACAAGGTGCTGGCGATAAGTCTCTACCAAGGCCAAGTTTCTAAATTCCTATGAGTCACCCTCCTCTCTTATTAAAGAGGAAGATATTTTTAGAAATGTAGCAGGATCAAACAAATAGTCCTACTCTTTGTTTTAGATCCACAATATGCTCTAACATCTTTGATCCTTTAGTTTTTCAACAGCCTTTTAGATGTGCAAATGTGGTGTAAGTTAGCACACAGTTCTGCATTATTTAACTGGTCAAGGTATGGAGTATAGCTAGGAAAGTATAAATATAAGGACATCTCTGTAAGGTGTTATTTCAGAGCTAAGCACAGGTAACAAACTGAGCGTGTGATCCTTTTATTCATTTGTGATAGACCTATGTGCTGTGTGTGATTTACCAGACAATACATCAAATGATTACAATAATGAGTGCACTAAGGAAATACAAGCAAGACAAAATATTTAATTATCACCTAAGAAAAATTACACCTGATTTGAATAAGCACATTCTAATTGAACTGGGATTAACTTAAAGATAAGTTTAATTTTCTAGCTGAAACAGGACCACATTTAAAAACATTACTCAAAATATATTAAGATCTACTACTTGTCTTCATTTCAGAGTTAACAAGCATGAAATCTGTCTGGTTAAAAATCTGCACAAGAGTACTATGACAAATCACTATCAGCTGTCACATTTGCCTGTTTTATGTCTTCATTGTTCACTATCTGTGAACATTTATTCAAGCCAAGTGTTGTTTGTATGAATGTTGGTTTTCATTTAACCGAGAAAATTGCTGGGATCAAATAACCATCTAAGCACTTGTTGCAAAGACTGATGGATAAAATGCATCTCCAATATATTCACAACTATAATATAGCCCTAACTAATGCTGTGAAAGCACAAGAAATTTCCATTTCCAAAGGAGTTCTAGGGAATTAACATTTACTTTGCTCTGAATAAGAATGAAAACAAATGAATTGCCATGACTGAAAAAAATCCTTGTATCGCAATACTTTTTTTTCTGTGATAGAAAGCAAATTACAGTTTGAAACTAAAAGTAGCTTTGAAAAAACACCTCCTCCCCCTTAGCTTCCATTCCAAAGATGTTGAAATGGAATATTTTGACCTTCTCACAATACTTCTTCCCGATTTTTTTCCCCAAAACAAAAGGTTGTGAAAATCAACATGCCTCAGAGAGCAGTTTTGGTTTGACAAAATGGCATTTTCTGATGGAAAAAAAGCATTCCATTGGAAAAATTTTTAACCAGCTCTAGCAATAACTCTGGATTTCACACTCTGGGCTAAATTCACAACCCTTCACCCTCTGAAATTAACTGGAACATTTGAGAAGTAAGGAATTAATCAGGGGAAAGAAGCACCCTCCCAGTATGGTTTGGAGACTACAGGGGGGCCTACTGGAACAGATCCACACAGGCAGGCTGCTGTACGGGTTCCCATGGTGTCTGCTCCCACCAGCCCAATTACAGGATCAGAGGCAGATTTGTAAGAGTCAGATTTTTTTTTTTTTTTTTTTTCTGAGGAAATAGCTTCATTTTGTTTTGTTTCTTGCTGTTCTTGGCATGAAATTCATGTTTTATTGGTATGAAATACAAGACTGTTTTGACACTTGCAGAGACAACGCAGACAGAGAGAAACATCTTTCTAGATATAAACTGAAGCTTGTTTGCCTTGTAAATAGTTTTTTATTGCTCATATAGTATAAAAGAAAAAAAGAAAATTTGTTACAAACACAGATAAGTTATCTATGTCTTGCTGTGTACTTTCCTCTTTCTTTCAAAACAGGAACCTGGTTCACTGAGAGCATCTGATCTTTTCGTGTACTTCAGCACATGAAGCAATGAGCAAAGCCCTGAAATCTGAGTACAGCCTCAATGTATAGCTGTGAAAAGTTGCCTCCCATTGGGATAGGTAAGAAGTTGCTTCTCCCCAAGCCTGCTGTAGAGACAAGATGGTCTTGGTGGCTCAGAACTGTTAGACAGATAAAAAGAGTCTGAAGGTTTGGTCTGTGCTGTTGGAAAGCCATTGGCCCTACTTTAAGTTACTTTTGATCTACCATAAGAGCTAAAATGTACAGGGCTAAAGCCAGCACATTTTTGTCTTGAAAGAGACACAGATCTCTTATCTGCATGTTGCTCCCATATCTAATACAGCATAAATGCAACTTTCATCCTATAAGGACTTGAGGCTAAAGCAGGCAGGAAACAATGTTTTCTCTCTCTCAAAACCTTTAAAGACTTTTTTTTTTTTCAATAAATCTGTACCTCATTAAGATGAATCAAAAGCCTTTAAGCCCTTGTCTCACACACAGAGTGAAGACTTAACACCCAAGACAGAGGAGATGTAGAAGCCTCAAGAAGGACCAAACAGCTACATCTGTACCCAAGAGTGGAGCAGGGCTGAGGTATGCTCCAGCTCTGTGGCACCTTCTTGGCCAGGGCCACCCTATTGCATGCTCCCATCCTCTGGAGCAGGGGCTGAGGCACTTGGGCTATGACTCATGCTGACTTCTGAGCCACGCTAGCGAGCCTGGGCTAAAATTGTGGCAGGGACCTTTCTAACAGTTCAATAGCATGGCCATGTCCCAGCACGCAAGTCCATGGCACTGACACGCATTTACTAGTATAATCCCACTGGATTGGTCTAGGGAGTTGCTCTAAAATCTCCCAACTAAGCACTCTGTCTCCAGACTGTTAATGCTTCTGCTTTAAGTCATATTTTAGGACATTGTCTGATCCAGAGTTGTAACAGGATGATACTTTGGGCCATGTCATGTTGAGGGCTCCCCATACAGCCAGCTGTCATCATTTAGGATAATGGGAGGCAGAATTTTACTTAGGCAATGGAATATCTTGTATGGGCAATGTAGATGGAGTGGAAAACCAGCTGGTTATCTGCAATCAGCTCAGGTTAGGCAGGTCAGTTCCAGTCCTGTTGAATCCAGGTGGCTTACTGCAATGTAATTTAAGTATCACTGCAGTGTACTCACTTGTCCTTAGGAGGTTATGGGAGAGCCTTTTAACTTGGTATATAGCTGCTCTATGTCTTTGTGACAAGTAGGCATTAGATACGGGTTTTTTAAGAGTGGTTTTTTCAAAGCTGGGACTCCGGAAATACTCATTTCATTGTGAAACTCAAAGGGAAGCGAGCAGAACTTCACACTTCACCCACACGTCATGGATTTACCTTCTTTCTCATTAAAAGGGTATGGGAGGATTGTATTCTCTTCCCAGAAAACTGTAGTACAGTTTTGTCTCTCCTCTCCCACATGCGAGACAATGAACCTTATCTTTGCCTGTAATGGGCAGTACCTCTGCAAATGCCATCTGGTGCTCTTGAACATTTTAGTTCTTGTTCAAGTTTATCCTGAAGAAATCCTCTGGCATCCTCCTGAGGCTTTTCTGCTTCCCTGCCAACCATTAATTGGTACCTGTTCCTGTACATTTTAATACTCTCTCCCACAGCTGTAGTGGTTAGCCTCAAGCATCTTTCCTAGCTCCCAGCCCTTTCCCTAAGACTTTGACATTCCTTCAGAAACCTGACTGGGACCTTTCCTCTGAGGCGGTGTGACCTAGTTGGCTCCTTTACTGCTAAATATTTCACTTACAAGGGTATGCACTGCTATATGGTCCAGCAGGTCTGGGAATGAGCTTACTGAGAGCCCAACATTCACCTAACTTACTGTTTTTCAGAAAAGCTGCCGCTCTCTGATCTATGAGAAGCAACCCTGGGTGATTTATAAGCACCTCTCTCATGTAAAATGGTCTGTGGCCAAATCTGTGTACATGTCTTCAGAAGGAACGTAACCACATCATTGGTCATTTCTCCCTCTGCAATGACATGAAGAGAAGACCAATAATTTGAAGCTTTATCAGTCTGAAAGTTGATGCTGAGTGGATTGCCAAACCGTTTACTGCCCTCCCCGTACATTTTAGGTTGCAGTCCTAAACAAAAGCTACCAGTCTGCAATAATGAGAATGTGTATACACATTATTTATCCATATTTTAATACATTTAATTTGTGCAAGTCATAAGATTATTGTCTGATGAGTTTAGAGTCCGAGTATTATCTCTTAGAAGATTGTTTGTGCCTGCTCAAGCATGTGGACCTGAGCTGACAATCTGAGGTTCAGGCAATGCTAGTAAAAATTATACTTTGCTGGATGTCAGTGATTCACTCCCAAAATATGAAGCATGATAAACTGAGAGGAAAAATAAGTAAAACACCTCTCAAGTGGAAACCACATTCAAGAAGAGACATCTCAGCATCAGCTTTAAATATTTGCTATACGGAAGTTGGGTAGTCAGACACCCACGCTGGGTTTAGCCCTTTCAATGGAGCAGAAGCCTTTATTGTATGGCCATTTTCCAGCATTTCAGTGGAACGTCACATCTCTCCAGAGCCTTGAGAAACATCTTGGCCTCCAACTGCAACCTTAGCTTCATGGATTATTTCTCCAACACTGTGACGGGCTGATGTGTTGACTCAGGAGTGAGCAGCTCCTTACTGCAGTAGTGGTGCTCACTAGCATAATTGAGAAGGATCACTACTGTGATCACCGAGGACTTGTTTATGCTTAAAAATTGGCAGAGACGTAATTAGATTTACGTAAAGCCAGTCTACTTACACCACTATGAAAATTTGTTTAAGCACCATTCAGAATGGCTGAAACCTCAGTTGCATCAATTTACCTTAATTGTGATTACAATATAAATGAGGTTGAAAACTGATTTAGCTATTACTGGTACTTCTATTTTGTGGTACATCAGGATAAAAGTACTCACTCTAGTGTGACTGCTTCCTTCCTCAGAAAGTCGCATCTCCTACATTGCTCAGATTTTCAAACTCAAAAATAACCTTTCTCTTACATTAATATGGGAGATATTTGTGATCTGTTCTTTGGAGATTTTGCCTATGTATCAAGATGCAAAAACGGGCCCCAATATTTCACTTAAGAAAGGGGGATAGTTGAGTAAGACGAGTATTTTACAAGTCTTAGTATAGCTGAGTGATAAAGCTCTTCCAGAGAGAGAGGAGGTTTTATTTCAGTAGCATGTCAAACAACAAGAATTCCTTGTGCTGAACTCTTTATGGGCATGATCCACCCATGCTTCATCTGATGGATTTCACGATTCCTTTGTTCTGCTTTGTAGGAAAGTGTTTTTTAATATATGTGGTGTTTAAAGTGTATGTATGTGGAACAAATACTTCAGTCTTGTGAAGAAGAGCCATTGGGTTCATTCATGAGACAGTACCAGCACTTGTGATCTGTAAATATAGTATTGCTGTTGTATTTATTTTAGAGGTGAATTGAATCGGTCAAAAATTAAACATCATAATAATCATAAATGATCATAAATAATCACAGCTACTGGGGCCTGTTTCAATTGTTCTTCTTTTAGTTTGTCTGGGAAAGGAGATTCATGTAACGCACAGCTCCAATCCCCAGCAAACTGGAATGCGAAGCTTCTGACGTAAAATAAGAGATGGGAACATGGGATAGGGGAATTCCTGAGCTGTTCTTGGTGCATCCTTTCTGTGGAGCCATCTTGGTCTTCCTCCATCCCTCTCTCTCCTTCATATACACAAACACACCGCTACAAAAGTTTGGTCCCTTTTACCACTTCCCAAGAGAGAAAGGCACAGGCCCCAAGAACAAAATCACAAGAACAACATGATTTGAGTTTTAAAAATATCTGGCCTTTATATGTGGACCGGGTTTTGCCATCAGAGGAATTGGTCTAACTTGTTTGAAACCTCATGGGAAAGGTGACATGCAACATGGACACAAGACTTTCTGTCACGTTGCAAAAACCCCATTGTGTTTTGAGTCACAGAACAGACAGGGTGCATGCACTCCTCCGTGACTCAAATGTCTGAAAGTGAATTTTATTTGCTTACCATTCATGCATGATCGTGTTCTTTTTCGATGGCCAGGTTTTTTCTTCCTGGAAAGCACTTTTGATTTTCAGTGATCTGCAATAAATTGTTCTTTCCCCAGGCAATGCCGACATCACACCACTCCTCCGTCAGATTGCTCTGGGCATGGTTCTGTGTGTTTTTCCCAAGTGCACCATAAGGGCCCAACCCTGTATTCCCAGACACCCAAACTGCAACTGAATCACCGATCTTCTAGATATTCAGAGTATGCAAGAGGGCACCCAGACCAAGAGGTTAGTCTCTACTGAACTTGCTCCCTCATTATTAGGATTTTAGTGCAGACCATACTAAAAATATTTTTAACACTGTATTTCTGCCTTCCCTCCTTTTTCTAGTCTTCAGTGCCTTGGGGCTTCTGTCTTGCTCCCCCTGTTTCTTCCTCCGTTCTCTGTTTTTCTGATTCTGGGGTTTTGCCCTGTTGATTTTTCTATTATTTTTTTTTCTGCTTTCTGTCTTTTGTTTTTTCAATTTGTCTAACTCACACTTCCCTTTTACTTCTCTTACCTCTCTCTTGTTTTTTTAACTCAGGACACTTTTTCACTCCCCTTTGTTTACAGTCATCCTGTTTTTTTCACCCTCTTCTTGTTTGTTTTTTCATTTTACTATTTCTACTGTGGTTGCTAGAGCTCCCTTGCTTGTTGCGATGAATATAAAGTTAGAGATATTCCCAGCTTAAAGAAGTTTCCAATCTAAATAGAAAAGAAAGGCAAAGAAAGAAGTGGGAAAGAATGGAAATATTGGTATCTCCATTTTAGTGAGGGAAATCTGTGGCAATAAAGAAGTCAATAATGTTTTTTAGGTTACACAGAAAGCCTGTGGCTGACCCAGGAGGAAATGCCAAGCATCCCAGATTTCATTCAGTGTCTTACTCATAATTTCTTGCTGATTTTTGCAAGTGTCTGCAGTGTAATGATTTGCAGTGTGATAATAAGGGCACTGTCCACAAAGGAGCAGACTTCCTACACTGCTATGGGTTTTCAAGCTTACCATAAAACTCGCTGATTATTTGGCGTACACTGCATTACAAGCTAATAATTATTTTCAGAAAAACAGCTTTGTTGCATGTTTTTTTCCATGACCAATTCACATCTTATTGTGAAAACCCATCAGATAGATAGCCAACCCTATTCCATTCCCCTCCATTTAACCATCTAATTCTTTCAAGAAATTTGGAGTAACCCAGTTTTCCTAGTTTAAGTCAGCTCCGTTAAGATGAACGCTGATCCACATTCTAATAAATTCACAGAATTCACCTCAGTCTGTGTTTACTTTATTTGAAATAAGTGTCATTATTAACAACTACCAATTGTTTCTGTGATTAATGTTTGGCACTAAATGTAGTATCAGCTGACACTTGCAGCGTTTGTTCTCATGGAGAAGTTGTAGGTACCCTGGCATGTGTTAGCTGGATGTTCATCACCAGTTATTGCTTGCTTCTCACTGTTTTAACCTGCTCCAGGTGGGGCATTCTCTCTGCATCTGTTAATTTTAGGGAGATTTTGCACAAATATGTCATGAGGAGGAGCACAGAAAGACTGCAGAACTTCTGAACTTCTCCATGTATTATGAATAATGCCTAGGGAGATGCCAGTATGGAGCTACAGAAAATCTGGGGGCACCCACCCACATAGATCCTACGACTACATGGATGCCTCTCCATCAGCTGAGAGAGTCCAAGGGGCACCAGCAGCATGGCAGCATTCATCTTTCCTCCTCTAAAAGCTGAGGATTCATGCCATGGTTGCTGATTGAACTCAGAGCCTCAGTGTGTGCTGCTCTTGGGGCAGTCACCCTGCCTAGGACCCTGGGCGTCCAGGCACCCACTCCCAACTAGCAGAGCTGCATCTTTGTCTCCTGATCGTGCATAATCAGGAGCAAAACAACCTTGTGCTCACAAAGGCTAGCTGTCTGGCAGAAGGACGTGGCTGTGACAGAGTAAAACCCTTTGGCACTGACTTCACCTTGTACAGAGCCAAGCTTTCCTCACCTGCAATGTGGCCTTGGCCTTTCGTAGGACATAACCACCATGGGGCAAATGTGGGTTTGATGTAAATCCACTAGCTTGAGTGAGCTTGTAGCAGAGGTGCATGTGGCACTGTGTGTGCACATCAAGCCGTGTTTTACTTCAGTTGTGCTTAAATTTTGCTCTTTCCCCTAATGTGTCTGTTGCTCCTGAAAGTGGACTAGGAGAACTAATCAGACTATATAAATATAGTAGTCATGTAGCACAGCATAAATGCGCTTTAACCATATTTACGCCACCAAGGGGATTTCAGCACTAGTGTAATTGCTGTGCAGTTGCCTCAGTAAATGTGATGCGATTAATTCATATAATTGGCTTGGTGCTGCACTAAAGCGTGGGGATGGGAAATGAAAGCAAAGTGCAGAGTCTGCTGAGGCTGTCCCCACTGATGAAGCAGCTTCTCAGATATCTCAGAGAAGCCAACGCTCACATCCATTCAAACCGAAAACTAGCAAATGAGTGCACTGACATTAAAATAAAACCCAAACCCACCAGCAGCCTTCTGATGAAGACCGAGAGGTGCCAGAGTGAAGATGAGAGCTATGTCAAATCCTGATCTTGCAAACAGTGATGTAAATATGGAGTAACTCCAGTGAAATCTATGAAGTGGCTTTGAAATGGGCCTAGAGGGGCCCATTTGACTCTTACATCACATAAATTTAGACACTGGCTCAAATCGCTAATTTATGAGACTATAGGCTCCATCTAGAGTTAGGAGGTACCTCAGAGTGATTCAGAGGTACCCAAGGTAAAATTGTGCTCTGAACTGTTCTAGAAGAACCAGTCTGTCTCTGGTAAAGATAGTTGGGGGAGATAGACTTGTCATGTTGGTGACTAAATTAGGTGTGCAAAATTAGGCAGAGTGAAAATGCTCTGAAGTATCCAGATACAGAATCCTAGAAAGAAAAGCTGACCTCCTCAAAGAGCTGTGGCTAATGCAAAAGACATTGGCTATCACTGTTGTATACTAGATCCCCCCCAAGGCTCTAATCTGCTCCCGGGCCTTTACTATCATTAAGAGAATCTTCTCTTTCAGTAGAAAATTTGCAGTCATCAGTCCAGTTTCTCTCTTTCCCATGTTCTTGACATCCTCACTAAAGCATTAGAGCATGCTTCAGTTGGGAAAATACTTGCTGTTGATCCCATGCCTAAAACGCTTGAGGCATCCTGCCTGGCTTCAAATGGGTGTCTGTGCGAAATGCTGTACTGTTGGCACTCTGGTTGTACTGGGATTACAAAGGTGCACTTGCAAGGGCAGCCTTTTTTTAATTCTCCAGCTCATATTAGCTTCCTGACTTGTACTGCCACATGTGAAGCCAAAGATGAGTGGCTGTAAAGGAGCATGGTCAATGGAGTGGAGCAGGACACTAGTCCTAAGGCTGAACACACACCTCTGTACCACCTAGACGTGCCATCCATTCAACTTGACATACCAGCTCTAAGCACCTCTGGCTTCTTCAAGGCAAAGTTAAACAGTTAAACTAGGTGGGTCACTTAAGCAGCTGGCCTCCCCTGAAACACCTGAGTCAGGTGATGGCAACCAGCATTGGAACAATGGCAGCTTCCTCTCTCAGCTCCCAACTGCAGCTACTGCATTGGAGAGCACCGTTTAGGAAACCTGCTCCCTGTGAACACTTAGGGCTTAATTACCAGCACCTTGCTGAGAGAGAAAACTGACTGAAGCCATGTGGATGGGCTTAATATGCTCTCTCATGCTCAATTTGGCACGTAGGTGTGCCATCACTCCTCAGGTCAAGGTCTCAGTGGCTTCACCCTCTGGCTGCACACCCAAGGAGCTGGGTTTGGGACAGGGACAGGCTCGTGGGCAGCACTGGGCACCTACCGGGTGCCTGCACCATACCAAGTTCAAGACAGTGCCATCGTGGCTGTTGTTTCTGCAAGTGTTTCCACTGACTGGCAAACCACAAGAAGCCTTCATAGACTGCTGCACTATTATCAATCAGCCACACACTCTTTCATCAGAGAAAGAGAGATGGGAATTCACAAGGATTTTAGCACTGGACACATTTCCAGACCAACTGGCCATAACATTAGCATACCTGCTACAGCAGCAAACAGGCTTCCGTATGCTCAGGAGAGATCTCCCTTGGTATGCTTTTATCCTGGTGGCCTCACAGGTGAAGTACCCGAGCTGACCTGGTCAGCAGAAGGCAGGATGGTGATGGCTTCAAGATTTTGAAGAGATAAGAGAGTTTTTCTATTACTGTACTGCCTCTTCTGCGTTGCCTTTGCAGCTTGGTGCTGGGCTTCCTGCAGATTTCCTGGAAGGTGGCCTGTGTCATCCTGACCTTCTGCAGTGATGGTTCATCATCTTGCATCTGGAACACAATCTTTTGCCACCGGCTGAGGTTTCTTTCCTCAACCCAGCATGCGCCTTTGTCAAGTTCAGCAAGTTGTGTTTTTCAAGCTCAGGAAAAGTCCCTTTTTAAACCAGTTTCTCAAACTAGTTGTCTTCCTCAGCCTTGTTTACCTCCTCATTCTCTGCAGCTTCTGCAACTGTTCTGTGCAGCTGGGGGCAAAGCTGGAGTGACAGCAGCTGGTAGAAACCCATAGCCACAACTCCTTGGGTGATGCTGGGGCAAAACTGTAGCTGTCTGAAGGTAACATCTCCACCCACTCCTCAGCAGCCCCTCTGGAGCCCTGGGGATGACCCTCACAGCGCAGAAACCTGTCGGCTCATGACAGCCTTTGAGTCAGCTACTCCAAAGGAACTTGATCACGGCACAGAGAAAGAAAATTAATGTGATTTTGACCTCAGCCTGTGAAAAACAGTGATTTAGAGTTAAATTCTTCTGGGCATCTCCCTGTGCATGGCAGAAGTTGTCTCAGAGGGCCTGGCATGAATCCACAGGGCCGTAGAGACCCCCCACAGTTCTGAGCACACAGCTTTGGGGAAAATCCCTCCCTGTAGAAGTAAATATTAAAGGAGAAGTTGGCTATCTGCTTAAACAAGTCTATCTGATGGGGCAGTGGGGTTGAGCAGTCTCCCATCTTCTTCATACTCAGCCAGCAACTCTTCAGCTCTATCTTCTTGGTCTGTGACTTTTATAACTGGGACCTCCAACCACTCTCCCATCCGAGGACCAGGCAGATTTGAATTGCTTAACTTGCAAGACTGAGTAAGACTGAGCGCAGCCAGGGCAGGGCAGACAAAGCTTAGAACAAAAGGATTACAGAGAAGAAGCATCATAAGAAATACTGAATTTTCTCCAACAAATCGTCCATCTTCTTCAGGATGACACAAGTCTTCTGCAAGGCCTGCTTCTCCTTAGGTTGAAGTCTCAAACACATCAGTTTTGGGGAATGATGTTTCCTTTTGTTCTCCTTCGGGTCAGGCACTGGTTGCTGAATCTTTTAATACTCTGCATTTCCTGCGCATCACCTCTATTGCAGATGAAGTATGGGACTATATGAAGTCAAAAACTGATTTAATTCTCTCCTCTTAGTTTAAAAGCCTTAGGCTTCCTCCAGCTTTACACCCCTTGATACTCCAATACATACAGCACCCTGGAGTCATACTTCTCATCAGTGCAATGACTACAAACACGGCAAGACAAATTCTGCTCTCAAGCAGTAACTCCTGATAGCTGATGGTGGACTCGCAGTGGTGTAATCAGGCATAGAATTTGCTCCAATGTGTTTTTAATACAACTAGGGAGACTCCGGCTATTTATTATGGGAGTCATATAAACAAGTCATTCAAACAAAATCCTCCTAATTTTACAGCAGTCTAGACATGTAGCATATTGTGAAGCCATGTCTAAGGACAGTGTTATTAAAGTTCTTATCCTTATTTCCAGTTCAGAGGAGAACTGAGGATAAATGTGGCAGTCTGGCACCTAACATATTATCCCACAGTACCTAAAAGGAGCGTCAGAGTCATCTGAAAAGCCCTTTGATTATTACATGATAAGAAAGTTTTATTTCATGTTTGCTCTGCTGGGATAACATTGGCCTTACTGTGTTTTGCCAAGTTTGCACACTTTCTGTGGGAACCCTCCTCATTCCAATGAAATGGGATGATAGGAAGCGTTTTATTAGAGCTTACTGGAAAAATGTGCCATAAGTGCCAAGGAGCCAGGACTGTTGTCCAGCTGGCTGAAGACAGACAATGCGTAAGCTACAAAAAGTCACAGGATTGCGGGGCTGCATGGAAATTCCCGTCTCAGCTGGTGCCTGGTCTCCCAAAACCATACACCTTCCACGAAACACATGTAAACCTTCTGCGCCAGTCCTAAACAATGTCTTGGAAATATACTGTAAGGGTTCCTTAAGGTCAGCAGGATTTTGAAAAGATGGGGGTGTGCAGAGCTGATCACTCTTCTGGAAGTCCCCCATGCTCCCGGGAACATGATGGCAGCATGACGCTCCTGCACACCTTCAGGGTGTACAGCACGTTGCCTCCCGTGTGGCTTTGCGAGTTGGCACAGATAGGACAATGTTGTCCCCTCTTCACGCTTCGAATGTGCCTCCTCCCTTTTATTTTTGGTATGACTGAGGCTTGACTTGCAATGTAAAGCTTAGCCCAGAGCTCTCTCAGCAGAGTCAATGACATCTGGAAGTAGAAAATGCCTCCCAAATATTTATGAGATATGTCAGCGATTTCCAGATTACTATTTTTCCCTAGCATCTAACCTGAAACTTCCTTACTGCATTTTTAACTCACTGCTTTTTGTTTATTCATGAAGACATTTCAGTAATTAAAGTTTATGAGTAATAATTTAAATGAGGGAATAAAATGAATTTCAAGAGACAGCAGACCAAAAAAGAAGAGTTCTGAGGAGAGATTTGGAACAGGAGACTGGGTCTGATGTGTCCTTTTCTGGCATAGGAAATGCCATAGGGGGAAGGAAGGCAGAAATTGTTTGTGGGAGGAGGCAATGGAAACTGCAGCCACGAGTGGATGAGTGGCAGGAGTGAGAAACATAACATTAACAGGAGTCACACGCGATGTCTGGCTGGGATGCATTATTGGGCAAAGCATCGATGGAAAGATAAACTGAGATAGAGGGGGATATGGCTTCTCAAGCTACTGGGAAGAGGTTTTGGTTGATTGCCAGAACATAAATATTTCAAATGAAGTTCAGGCTCCACTAAAGTCTGTGAGACTTTCACCATCAACTTCAGCAGGCTAAAATTTCACTCTTTATCTTTTTTTTTTTTTTTTTTGGCGGGGGCAGGGAGGGGTGTAGCTTCAGAAAATGTCAAAATACAGATAGGCTGGTATTAAAGATCTGGATCCAGATTCAGATCTACATTCCTACTTTTCCCAGCTCAAAGAACTGAAGTAAAACACAGAGTGGTAATGGATTGAACAATGGCATAGTCAGATCTAATGCTAAGGGAGCTCTGGTCTAGCCTGAGACTGATATGAGACACAGATCATCACTTTAAGGGTGGATTAGATTTTATTAAAAATAGAGGAGGTAAAAAAAAAAATTCTGAAGAAAAGTATCAAGAAAAATCAGCAGTTGTTTTTCCCTCATCTTTCTTTTTCTGTCTGGTCACTTCCAATTTCATATCAATAAACTGTCAGGATACAATATCAGCTACCACATATATTTCAGTTTAAACTTTCAAATTTTATGTTTTCCTATGCATTGTCACTTTAATACCCATGATAAATATAAGTCATGATTCAGCAAAGTCCCTAAGTGCTTCCCCTTCTGTGAGTCTATGAGATACAGTTGTCTAAATGATAAATGTTTCAGGCCACGACTGAGCTAGAAAAAATGAGGGGTGGTATTTTGGAAGAGGGGAAGGAAAATAGGAAACATGTAATATTTCATTTTTCTTTGATATGAAATGTTTTATCTGAAATAAAGCATTTCGTGTTGGCCTTACTTAGCTCTTTCCAAACAACCATGCAGTTAATACTGAAACGTAAGAACTGTTTCAAAATGAAATGTTGACCTTTTCATACAATTGTCCTCTCCATTTTGTCTCTGAATCCAGTTGCAGTTTTTCAACAAACTGTAAAGTAGCTACTCATATGATCAGAAGCTACGCAGCCTTAATGTGTTTTGTAACATTAAGGTGAAATAAGAACAAAAGAAAGGCTGCATTGAGGGAGGAAAACACACTTTGGGAATACAGATCGATGTGTGCAAAGAAGGCATTTTAGCATGTAAACTGTCTGCAGAAGTTTAGCTAGCGTACAAACAGTCTTACAATGTGTTTGCATTTTGCAGGCCAACAAACACTCATCATTAAATCAGGGAGGCCAGTCAAGATGTCTGTAACACAGCAAGAGGCACAGCGAAAGCAGCAGCAGCAGCAGCAACAAACTCCCCTCTCGCTGCCTGCAAACATCCCAAACTTTTACAGCGCTCATTCCTAGCAGGCTGTTGGGAAGCGCGATATCTTCTGACCTCAATATCTTTAGCCTAGCAGAGGGAAATTGTCTTCTCAAAAGCTGGTACTTTGATCACCCTCAGAAATAAAGATCAGAGGATGACTAAGGGTCTTGGGAACTGAGTTCTTGCTCTCTTTCTTGCTCATGCAGGCACGCAAAAACGCACGCAGAGGCACATTTTCATATATTTGTTATTGGCGCAGCCACACTTCAATGAGAGATCCTTGCAGCGCACGTACTTAGCTGACACATTACACAAATGTTTGCTGTGTACAGAATAATCAAGGAAATAGACTCGTGTTTATTATTACTGAATCAGCAGCAGTCTAATGGATTAAAAACATCCTCTTTTTTGTCTTTTCTTTTTTTTTCCTCTCTCCTGTTGTGAAAGTGCCAGTGTTGTAAACTCTCCCTGCAAGAGAAGCGGGTGGAGATGAAGCGACTCATGACCTCCATGATCTGTGCGCTCCCAGTCTCTCAGGTTAGGTCTTCTGGCCACAACCCAAAATCCCAGAACATCAGCTACAGATACTTGGAGCCAATTGGGTTGGGAAAGAAGACAGTAAATGTCTGTTTCCGGTTCACAAGGCCCCTAAGCGTCACCACATATTTTGGAAGTCTGTCTGGCTTCCTGACTTTGAGAGTCTCTTGATTTAGACTTCAGGGAGCAGAAGTGAAAGGGGGGAAAACAAGGCTTACCTAAAACCTTGTGAATAGTCGGAACATTTTCTTTTCTCTGACTTTTAACACTTTCAAAGCCTTAATTTATTAGATTTTTTTTTTAGGGGTATTTATAGTAACTCCTGTTGCTATAACGAGTTGTGGTTCTTTACATGTGTACTCTTCAGGTTGGAAAAGTTGCCCTAAAATGGGTCTGAACTATTCCTTATCCATCCAGATTTCCACTGATTTCACTGCTATCAGGGCTGGAGCTTGAGACCACTGTAACCCCAAACAAGAAGGTTTGGTCTACACTGACACAGTATTTTCTTAAATCTGAAAATACTGCCAGTCCTATTTAAACACAGACCTAAGTCGGTCTTTGTGAAACTTTTGTACACCTAAATTAACTCAATAAATTCACTCAATCTGATTCGGTCTGTCTGAGCATCTGCTTTTAATGTGGGAAGAATGGGATTTAGCAGTGCTTTGCATCTAGTTATAAAACTATTTTTAATCTTGCTGTGATAAGCAGCAGAGCACAGAGGCTTGGCTACCACTCAGGGCGGGGAAGTGGTGTGTAATTATGAGGGACTGTACCTGTCCTGGCCCATTAAAATAGCTCAGCTTGGTGAGCAGCTTGTAAAAGGAGCTCTAATACATGACAGCAAGAACTGGGTTACTATAATGATCTGAAAAGGGAAAGAGAACATGCGAGAGTGTACAGAGAACTGGCATTACCCATGTTAGAGAAAAGGAGGAAAAGATGAAAACAAAGGGACCAGGCAAAAGCACACGGAGCCTTTTTACATTTCTAATGGCCATTGCTGGCGTGGGCATTCCTGTCACTCTTTGCCAAGTTCTGTGTTGGTGAAGAGGGCTGGGGTTTGGGATTTTTGGATCCGGTTGTGTGCATGTGATGGGGCTGTAACTTCTGGAACTTCAGCTAAATGCTCAATATTGGTCTTTCTGTTACTGTTGTAATCAGAGTACAGACTGTTCCTTCCCAGGCAAGGACAGCATTCCTCATGGGCTCCTCACCACCCTGGCACTATTACCCCACCTCAGCAAGAAATTCCTACCCATGTTTCCATAAGATTTCTCATTCTTGCAAAAGTGACTCTGGAAGGGTCACATTTCCATGGCTGGGCCTACTGATAGGTTTGACTTTCTCTTAGAGAGCTAAACTGCATACACTTGGCAGCATGCCTGGGCAAGCACACAAAGCACAGCCTTCCCTTTTCATCCCAGGTGTTTATCAAAGGATGCAGACGTTGTTCTTGTCTCTCCTCCGGCCTGTGTTCCTCCTATGCTAACCACCTCTTCTAAACCCATGGTGGCTCTGCCTGTTGGTGCAGCAGACGGTGTTGGAAGGACAAGGAAACCTGCCAACGGGAAAGCCAGTGAAGCACAATCTAAGACACATAGACTACTGCCTGTGTCACTGAAGAAAAGGCCCTGTAATTTTTAAGGACTGGTAGTTTTCAATCGTCTTGTGATGGTCTTTCAATGATAGCCCCTGCTCAGATGCTAGGCCTTGTGCTTCATCACCCCATGAAGGGCGAGGGTTGTATACATGGCAAAACTGACTATAGAAAACAAGATTTCCACAGAAGAACAAGGTGAAAATGTCTTGTCACACTCTTTCTTGTGTAATTTTGGGCCCACCGGCTGCTCTTTGTTCATCAAAGTGTGTTGCCGCCAGATGGAAAGGGCAGAAGGGGTGTTATGTCCAGGGAGGAGTGGAGCACCAAAACACTCCTCCAGACGAACTCTATCACCACAGGTATGTGCAGGCCAAGCCATTGTTTGGCACTGGCCATTCCCCAGAGGCAGAACCTGTTGTGCGTGTTTGTAAGGTTTAGTTTTTCTGCAGTGTGCATCCAACAATCATAGGAGGAGGGAAAGACTTCGATGGGCAAGGTGGCATCACCTTCAGCACTTCCACTAAAAATCCTTAGAGAAGTCAGGGGAAATGATGAGAAATATTCCCTTTGCCACAGGCAGTTCATGTCCCAAAGCTACTTGTGAAATCTTCAGCAACTCCAACAACTGGGATGCTAATCTCTGAAAACAGAGCTGTTCTAACTGTTGCAACTCCACGTCATCAAAGGTAGGTTCTAGCAAGTAATAAATTTTCCATTAGCTTCTTTTTGCCAACTAAAAGTTTCAAGTTCTTTTGTGTGAAGAATATTTGCTTGCCGTAGAAAACCTTGTCCCCAGAAAGCTAAATCCCTGGCCTTGTGGCTATGCAGAGAGACCATGCTCAGTCTTTCTGGTTACTTGTTCCTCTCTTCTACCAAATAGTCTTAACTGTGACTGGAAAATACTGACAACAGTGAAATATCTTGTATCCCACTTTATCAAGGTTTTGAATTCCTTACTATTCGTATTTATATTACTGTGAGTTTGTATTCATTAGTGGAGGTAAGACACAAAGAGAGGTTTAGGGACCTCACTCAGGTTTAGGTGCCTTGCCGTCCATTGAGGTCATCTAACAAGGATCCCAGAGCCAACACAACTTGTGGATCTGGGCCTCCCTCCAGATTTACAATGGGGATAACAGAAATTGCCTTTTGTAGCTCTGTCGTTTATTTTAGAGGTCTGTGTTGCATGTTTGCTCCTTGGCAGGATGAGAACTATGAAGTGAATAAATATACTTCAACCACAAATGAGCAAGCAAATGGAAGGAAGTGCTGTTTAAAAAAATGCTTTCAGTGACTTATTAAAGTTACAAGAATGGCAAGAGGCATTTTCTAGGAAGGAAGAGAGTTTCTAAATTGTTTTATGCAAGATAGTCTATTTTATGACTTCATTCTGAAAAAAAAAAGTTAGAGGTAACTACTGTGAACAGAATAGCTCTGGCAGAACACGAGCACCCCAAAGCTTAGTTTCTATCAGAAAGAACATGTCATATCACCACGATCATCATCTGTTGCAATATCACAAAATATGATACTGAGATTATATTGCTGTTCTCTCCAAGTCCACTTAGTCTCTTTTTTTTTTTTTCCCCGAGTCTGATCTCATTCTAGTGAGGGACAGCCAACTACTCCCCACCGTTGTGGCCAACAACAAGCTTAATGTATGACTTATTTGCTTCCTCATTATTCTTACACATGTTGGGCATTTCTCTAGTTGGTGATATAATATGTCTGATGCCAGAAGAGGAGCTGAATAAAGACCTCTTACTGTGAACTAACAAGTCACTTAGTCATTAATCACTGAGTACCTTCTTCTGGATTAAATAACACAGAATATTACCTAATCAAATTATCCTTTTTATCTCAGTGCAACAGCAAAAGATGGGCCTGATTTTGAACTTTGAATTCCAACTCCAGTTTTGGATTTACATAGTAATCAGGCTTGCAACTCACTTCTATTAATGAGTGCAACTTAGTGTACTGTAGATTTTGAACCCGACATTAAAGAATATTAATCAAGCCTCAGCTCTTGCTATTTTATAATGACCATATTTGGGTTCAGAGTCAAGGTTCTGTCCCATCTCTCTAAATCACCTAATGTACACATTTCCTTTATAAATATTAACTTTTACTGAACAAAAAAACCACGACTGAAGAGCTGGGTTTGACAATTATCACACATAATAACTAAACCTCTTTATCATACTCACTGCTTTATACTTGGGTTAACTAACTAGGAAACTTCTCTTGCTTTAAAGTCTCATCTAGAGATGAGCCAGCTTATTACCGGTAATAACTGTGTATAAAGGAATGAGCCATGCTGTGAGGGGTAGTCCCTGACAATTCTGGCCTCAGCAGTAGAGTAGATAGGTAGGTAGATTTGACTGAGAATGCCTTTTCCATCCATTGCACAGTAGCACCAGTGCCAATGAAGAGAATTTCTGCAGCAGCGATGAGAGGACAGCTAGAATGAAATGCTGGGGTATGCTCATCTACAGGCACAAAATCAGGTAAGTAATCTGTTTAATATTTCTGACTGCTAACACATTTAATTACACCCGTAGGGTAGGCTGCACTCTAGTACTGAACAGTGTGTAAGAGTATTGCTGAATTCCTAGTCAGAAACACATTTACTGACTGTCCCATTCTTGGAGGGGTGGTTGTAATGTTGCCCAGTCACTGCCTCCTTGTCTAGAAAGAAAATATTCAGGGCGGGGAGGGACAGAAGAGTTTTCTTTCATGAGTGCAAAAACGTGAGGAAAAGAAACCGGCTCCCTGCAAGAGCTGAAACTTGCTATGCAAATAGATAGCAAATGTACTCTGTACTTTTCTACTACCAGCACAGTATGTGTTACTTACAAACAGGATTGTACTCTTTCCTTCTGTTCCTTTTAACAGCTGAAGGTATGTGGCAAAAAGTGTGCTCCTAAAAGCACTTGCCCATTATCATGGAGGTTAAACTCTCTGTGAGGAGGCAATTCAACCCTACTTTTGGATTCACAGAAGGATTGAAAAATTAAGGCAGAAACAAAGCAGAACTGAAGTATTAAAGATGAACAAATACATAAAGATAATTAAGATAACTCAATGTAGGAATGCTATTAAGGGAGCAGCACTGTGGAGTAACAAAGTGCCTTATGTCAGCAATGAGCTCCTGGAGGACAGATCCCTGCTCTCCCCATAGAGTAACTACTCTGGCATTAGGGAGGAGGGCTGGAGTTTCTTCCCACTTCTTCACACGAACACTGCACTTTCTCTGCCTCTGCAAAATTTTTCAAATGCCTTTTTTTTTTTTTTTTCCTTTCTGTTTCTAATCTTTTCCTGGATTACTGAATGTACAGTGAAACTTCTTATCTTGTGCAGGAATTATCTTTATAACAGAAAAGGAACTCAGGGACTGAATGCCTCAGGGACTTGGATGATGGGATGTAGAGACTTTTATCTTGGGGTTGCTTTCTTGAATTAGACCCAAGTTGGTAGTGACCTAAAATTGCCTCAGCCTAATGACTGTTTGGTCTCCACTGTGAAATGTGTTTGGTGGTCTCAGCTTAATTCCTGGTAAATACTTGTTTGTGCATTAAATTACTTCCATAACTGGTATCCATGTTGGCAGTCTCACAGAGAGGTCAAGGGTTTGATGGGAACAGGGACTGAGCTATTCTTTCATGCTGCGTGCTGGTCCCTTCTCGCCATGTGAACTGAACAGCCAATGCAGTTTGCACAGGGTCAAGAACTGCTTGCTCATTAATCTGGTTCCTTTCAAGAACATAAATTGCTATATGCTAACTCTGAAAAATTACTTATGATCAAAAATAAAACTTCGTTCGTCCAGGATCCTTTCAACATGCTGAAGACCAAGGTATTTACAGAAGCTTCAGACAGTAGAGGATTAGCCCATGTCAGAACATAGTCTGATTAGCATAGTTGATGGTATATATCTGGGTATAGAAACAGTGCACAAACAGCATAATTCACATAAATAATGTCTGTCAGCCCTCCCCTCTCTTTTTCCCTTCACCCTGCTGCTCATTTCTGGTCTCTCAATTTTACTGGCATTTGTATTTATGTGAATGTATGAGGTATCAGATCAGGAAGGTCTATAGGTTACAGAAAATGAATGAGCAAAAATAAGTAAATGGTGAAGTAAACTAAATAAAATTGTTTGCTGTACTCAGCCAATGCAAAGAAGATTTTATTAATTTAAAAGCCTTCTATTATTCCACACATCTACAAATTTAAGATCCCGCAGACTGCTGTGAATAGCAGCAGAAGTGAAAACAAAATTAGCATTTCATCGATGGTTTTCACACATTTTCACAAGTATGTTCAGGACATATTTCTGCAAGTGTGCATTTGAAATTGATATGAGCCAGGGGTCAGTAGAAAATTCAGCTGTCAGATGGTAATTTTTCAGTCACAGATTCACACAAAAATTCAGCAGGACCCTCCTGTCAGATTGCACTGGCAGAACTTGCAATAAACCTGATGTTATCTGTCAAAAAAGGCACAATAAAATGCAGCCATGGGCATTTTGAGTCTGCATGCCAAGTAAGTCCAACATGAGTTTTAGCACTGAAAATAACATCTGCTACATGCATGGTTGGAGAGTGTGATAAGATGTAAAGTGCAGACAGAAATACAGATTGTTTGCTGTCACGCAGATACAGACAGTTAAGCACCAGACCTGAAAGTGAGGTTTGACCACAGCTCCAGCCTATGCATGCAAATTCTTCAACAACTATTAGCGTAAATTGTATTAAATGCACTCCCGCCAGCTGTTTAGGATTTTCAGGACAAGTCTCTTACTGTGTAGTTATAGCATTTACCATTGTAATTTTTAATTATAGGCTCTCATATTAACTGGAGCCACATGATATTATCATGGTGGAAGTGAATAACAACAGTGCTGCTGGAAATCCGTAAGACTCTATGCCACCATCTGAAAATACTGAGCCATTATTCATTTTACAGCAAGGCAGGTAGGATCAGAATATACTGTCATATTTGTACATATATTGTACTTAAATGTTTTACAAAATAGATGTAAGTTTTCCGGAATTATTTTCCAAACACACTATCTTTCTGAATTTTAAAGACATAACCTGGAGTAGATTTTGCAAGTAACTTAGAAGTCACAATGTGTAGTGTTAAGTATACCTGTACATGTGATAAAAGGACATAATTTGTAATACTGTGCTCTTTCTTTTCTTAATGGATGAACTAGAAATCAATAGTGGGTTTGTTTGCCTTGTATTTTTTTTTCCTGAGGTGAGTTCTGGAGCAATTTCCTTTAAAATGTAGAATTGAGAATGGCACAAAATGTGTTAGTTCATGTGTGTCTAAAAAGATCATAAAATTGGCATCACCACAGGCATTCAGATGGACAGAAAGTACTTGTGGAAAAATGAAACAAAGGAGACATGAATGCAGTCAGCCATATAAACCAGATTTTATGAATGTGCTTGTTTGCATCTAAGGAAAAACTGGTCGGCTTTGCAGATTGTCTGTTTTTTCCCAGTTTGTGTAATAAAAGATATTACCTTTCCCCACCAATTTTTCCTTGCTTTATTTGTAAAAGCACATTCCATTATTGAAATGGCCAGAGTGAAAGTCTGGCCTAAAAAAAAAAAATCCATTTCAAGTCTATGTAGTCTTAGTATGTAATGTCCTCTCAACTGGAGTTTTTCAGAACAGATTCCTCGGCAATCGCTGCTTTTCAGAAAGAGCCCATAGGTGAAACACCAAGCTTATGGCACAGCTGCACCCAGAAACACAGCTGTCAGCTGGGGAAGGAGGCAGATTTTCAGTTTACAAAGGCAAAAAAAGCATGATTTCTTCTCCCTTCTCTACTTCTGAGAAAGCGTAGGGGTGATCCTACACTGCCCTCGCTCCTTCCAGGCAAATCTACACAAATTCAATGAGAGCTGTATACATGAGCTGCAAGGACAGCGTGGCCCAACGTGGCAATTATCTTTTTAACTTACAGAAGTAAATGCCAAGTAACTGGTAGTGATTACACATTTCTCCACTCCATGCATGCAGCTTCACTGGAAAGAAGGAGCAGAGCAACTCTGTCTTTAGTTTGCACATGGGCAGCCTTATCCTACACTTTCCAAGCCCGCAAAACTTTGGTGTACCAACTCACTGTACACTGACTTACAAAAATGTGCAATGGAAAAGGGAGCCGGTCCTAGGTCATCAGAATTTTAGGAGGTAATTTTCAAACTGCTGCCAGCGCAAACCGACATGTCTTATTAAAAGTTTCATCTGTGCATAGTAGCTGAGAACAAAACCAAGCTGTTTCCCAGCATTGTTTTGCTTTGCTGCTGTGCTCACATAATGCAAACCCGTCAGTACCGCTCTACTGGCAGTTTCCATGAAACTGATTTTCTATAAATCTGAGTATACACTGTGCTAAATTGTTCCTTCTCCTGCATCGCCTTGCAGAGCGGTATTACTCAACACAGTATAAAATTCTTAGTCACCGCTATCACTGGGCTTTCTGTGGCACAGACCCAGTTTTCTGTGCTGCATTCCTCATTTTATAGAACAAACTGGAGCTTGTTTTTCTTTGAAGGGCATTGACCAACATCCTGGACACTGCCCATTAGGGTCAAGCATGGAGCATTTCACCACCTCCCGTTTCTCTGGGCTGCACTGTACAGTATCATTAAATTTGTACTTGCAGGAAACTGAGTCATCCACTCTTTCCTACTTTGATACACCACATTGGATGGCCATTCAAAGTGGGCAGCGGGGCTTAGCAGTTCTGTCCTGTGAGGTGTTACCTCTCCAGAGGAAACAGAGGGATCTTCAAGCTCAGGTTTGTTATGGTATTGAATTTATACCCTCCACTTAAATTAATGATGCACAGTTCTCCTGTCTGATTTGACTGGTTGTTATGGCTTGAGGAACCCGCAACAATTTATTGTCATTTAGACAATTATTCTATTACCTGATGACCCCTCTTCACCCAGGAAAAGGGAATCGGGGAAAAGCAAGGAAAGCTGAGGGTTGAAATATAAACAGATTTAATAGAATAAGACTAAATAATTAACATTAATAATACCACAGATCCAATATTGATCCTGATACCGATATAAAATGTACAAGGATTATACTCAGCCAGTGATATCAGCAGGAAGCTGTGCACTCCCAGGAGGGGACAGCAAATGTTGGACACTGCAAGCACTATGGCTTTGGGAGAAAGGGAAGGCCTCAGGGGTCCGGGTCTGGTGCAAGAAGTTCTCAGGATTGCAGCCATCAAGGAAGAGAGAGAACTCCTCTGCAAACTTCCTAATTTATATTGAATATGACATTCATGGTATAAAATAATCCTGTTGGCCATCTTGGGTCAAGTGCCAGGTCTCACTCCTTCTCACCCATGCACCTGGCAAGGCTCAAAAACACTGAGACCTTGAAATCCACATACCATAGCTGGCTATAAAGTAAATATTTTCACAAATTCAGACACTAGAGTCTTCTGAAAATGCAGTTTTCACAAGCATTAGAAGAGATATTACCAAAAAGTAAAATTACTGAAAGAGAAACTAATCCTGTGTCGCTCAAACCAGGACACCGGTCTCCACTGCCCAATCACTAAAGAACTTGCTATCATTATAAATTATAGTAAACGCTGGAAATTAGGGGAAGAAGAAAAGAGAATATGAAAACCAGCCAAGATTTCAGTGATACATGCAAACCAAGAGCATCTCTGTACACTCATCCAAATGTCCAAAGACCATCAGGTGGAACAGCCTGGAAAAATATTGTATTGTGATGGGTGAGCTGGAGAAGGGTCCTTTGCAAATCTGCAGAGAGGATCAATGCAAGTCACTGCATAGGCCCATGGGTAAAATAAAGGTTCAGGAAGGTTTTAATATCCCAACAAATCTCTACCTCAGGGAAGAAGGGTGGGGGGAGGTTGTACGTTTGCCGTGTGTCAATAGTAACACCAGCTGCCAGCAAACAACGCACCTAGGTCTTCCATGAGACTCTGAGAGTGCCCCTTGTGGCAGGAGTGCCAGGGGTACCTTACCTCCTCCTTTTGCCCATCAGGTCAGGCCTTTATATGTGGGACTTCTGCACCTGATGACTTATCATTTTGATAGACTTCGGATATGGCAGTAGAGATACACTTCGGATTGTTCTTCCTACAGGATTAATCTGTGATTTAATTAAGCACGGCATATTTATTATAGCAGAGTACCTGAAATAGTTCATGCTCTCATCATGATGTACTGGGCTTGGCACAGCTACACCACCCACGCCAAAAACATGCTATTGATGACAAAACCTGAAAGTCACCACAAACCTTTCATAATCTAAATTACAGAGACAGTGTCTGAGTAGCAATCACATGGCGAAGATTCTCTCTGCATGTTCAAAACCAGTTGGCCTGTGCAATCAGGCAGAAAGGTCAGAAGATGGACAGGGTTATATCAGCCACAAATCTGCCAGGTTTTAGTCCTCTCATTAACAGGGGCTGAGAAGGTTGTACTCCAGTAAGATGTGAAATGGTTGTGGTCATATGAGCACAGGCATGTGGGGTTTTAACCTCCAAACTACTCTCTTGCCTTCCTTTGTATAGCACCATAGGCTGGGGTTTGCATCATGTTATCACATTGATATCTGCCAATAGGGGTGATGGCAAATTCAGCTGATCCCTGCGAACCAGATGTACCTATTAATGTCAAAGTGAGACCTCCCCGTGACTACCCTGATTCTTGGGCTGTCTTGTGAGTCTGACTCCCTCTCACACAAAATTTCCCACCCCTCCACCCACACTCTCTTCCTTCTTGCCTGGTTGGTTGAGAAAGACAGGCTGTTTCTCCTCTTGACTACCTGCAATTTGAAAAGGAATGAAAGCTTCCAAGGGCTTTGTTAATACTCTGTGTGTTTGCTCATACCTCTGTGTGTGTGCGCACAAGTATGTGTGTGTGGGTCCACAAGGTCCCTCCTGCTCTGTTTGCAGGGTGCAGTCTGGATGCTTCTTGTGGTCAACAGTGTACTCCTTCTACCTGAAATCAGACCTGAGATGTGATTGCCCTGTGAAACATTTAGTTGAGGGCAATTCTAGAAAGAACAAATACAGCAAGAGAGTTGCTTACGGGACCCCAAAGTTCTGCAATCAGCTAAAGAACCAGAGACGTGTTTAGTTAGTCACTAATAACAGAGTGAATGCAAGCAGGAAATGTCATTTTCTTCAGATAAGGTGCTGGGGATCAAAAGAATTTGGACTTGTTTGCACTGACCACATAGCAGTAAATGTGGTAACTCCTGAAAAGTGTCTGAGAAGGCAGAATTGTTCAATATTTGTTGTATCTTGCAGGTGAGGGTTAGTGGGTCAGATTTCCTTAGCTGATTTAAATGATTCAGCAGGATGAACTATTCTGTCTCGATCAGAAAGGCAAGTTTCACATATCCACATCTATAAATATGGGGAATACTCAGTCCAAGAGCTAAACTCCACATCTGATCTCTACAGAATGAAAATTCAGAGCAATGACACACATCTACTTACTAGAAATTTGGTATTTGATTCTTAAAACTGTGGGTTGTGTTCCTCTCTGATAAAAATAGTTACTAGAGCTAAATGACATTTAGTTGTAAGTTGGATTGCTTTGCAGTTATAGAATATCTTGGTTTAACAATCTGGGAAAAGTTGGTATTCTCTACTAGTGAAACTTCCTTTTCCTTCTCTGCCTCTTCTTAATGGGTAAGACAGAAAAAAACAGTGATGGCAACTGTTGAAGAACTGGAGAAGGGAAAATGTGAAGCAGCGGTAGAGGAGTTTTACTAATTTGTCATACTGACTTGTTTTAGCATTATCTGTAAACTGGGATTCTTTACAGTAACAACTTAGCGCTGGGTGAAAACGTCAGAATTTTGTGGATTACTATGACATGACTTCTATTTAATTTTTCACCAAAACATACATTTTCATTCATTGCCTTTCATTTGTTAGCAGTTCTCAAGTATTTGTTACAAAACTGAAGATCAGAATAGTTGCTCTGCTGTTTTGCTAGAAAATAGGGAAATCTTTAAACAAAATGTAGTTAAATTTAATTTAAGTGAGTTTTTCTCTTATTCACTTAATACTGGATTTTTAGAAGAAAACTACCTTCCTCAGTGCCTGTGTCTGTCTTATACACATCTTTATATCTTTAGTAGAAATTCTGAATTCAAAACTAGTTTAAGTATAAAGTCATCTCATTGCTTTTTAAACCTGCTAAAGTTGTAGATTATCTTAAATTCAGTTTAAAGCAATTCAGGTTTTCTGAAATTAACAAAGAATGAATCTTCCACAAAATGAAAAGTATCTCCATGTTTAGCTGAGTTATAAAAAATACTTCAGACCACAGAGCTGGTAAATCTACTTTGGTTTTATCTCATCTCTGGAAAAAAAAATCCTTGATATTTGTAATGACTTGAAAAAAAGACTCTAGCAAACTTTTTTTTCACTCGGTCTATCCTCTTCCTCCATACAGCTCCCATCTTTAAACAAGTCAGATGTATACAGGTGGGAACATTGCAAAAGACATGAGGTGCACATGTGAGTACAGGGTGCAGAGGGAAGGCAGGTGACCTATAGCAACATCCCTGGCCAAAACCTCCTCTTGGCAGAGGCTGGAAATGGGTCCTGCAGAGCCTCTGGCTGGGGTCGGAGACGCTTCAGTCTGTACCAGCAGCAGATTCATTGCTCACAACAGAGCCGTGACGTCTGCATGGCTACGGCCTGTTTCACTTTGAGTTTTCAGGTTCACACAATACTGAAACTCAAAGAACAAAATAGTAAGAGGGGATGTCCCAAAGCACTGCAAAGTAAGCAGGCCAGCTCCATTTTCCAAAACCTATGCAAATGGCAGTTGGTGGGTTTTGCAGAGCCTTACCTGGTAAGTCATGCTACAAAGCCAGCGAGCACATTTTACAGCTATGAGCTCAAGCTTCCCGCAGTGTTGAAACAAGTGACTGGTCACCTAGCCTCAAAAACTCCACCTCGCACTCCTCTGACACAGGAGGCAGGTCTAATAATGTCTCCTCACTCCAGAGAGCCCTCAGAGGCTTATGCTGCCTGTGTGTCATACATATATCACTGAAGTGAAGTGGGATTTTGGCGACATAGAGTTTTTGTACTGGTTCAAGCCATGGGGTGAATTTCATCACGAGGCAATATGAAAAGACCACACAACTGGCTTCCACTAAAGGGGCATGCAAATTGTGACTCTCCACAGCTACTACTGCCACCAGCCTGATTTAGATATCAGCATCTTTTGTGCGGCTGGTTTAATTGTGCCGTGGCCATATTTGAAAATGCAGCAGTCAAAATATTTGAGGGAAAATATTTCCTGAAAAAATCTGAAGTTCTAAAACATGTTGCCGAAATGTCGCTTTTGATGAAAATTTTAGTTTTTTCAAAGGACAAACATAAAACTACATGCTAGTGCAGGCAGAGATTGTGAAATGTTGAAGATACCCAACTTGTGATATTGTCACTTTAAAAAAGTGTTCTGTTTTGATTGCAAATATTGACATTTTTCACACTGGAATGAACTGTTCCTCAGAAATTTTGACAAAGGGGAACCTGTTGGATTTTATATTAACTTGAATTGCCTCTTGAAAAGGAAACTTATGGAGACACCATTTCACAGAGAATCATCTCTCCATTTATGAGCACAAGATAGAATGGGATTTAATGAATCACTAACTTGTGATTCTATTCCACTAAAAATTGTCTTTCTTCCATCCTCTTCTCCTCATTTCAGGAAAAGAGCAAGTTGTCATGTGAGAATTTTCAATTGCATGGAGAATCTGGTTTTGACCATCACGGGTTCACAGGTCCATAGTACATTACCAACTAGCATCCACTGTCAAGTTATATTACAGCAGCTACATTAAGTAGTGCCAAAACAGTAATCTGAAGTCAATTAACAATTGTTGCTAAGGGGTTTTTCATTCTAATCCTTAAATAATTCACCTGCCTTTGATGTTAATAAAGTGGCTTAGAGAAGTAACATTTGATGGAAAAAAGCCACAGATGCCAGAAATAACATGAAAAGGTCCTACTTAAACCAGTTAACAGCTGTAAAGCTAAGTGTAACAATAAAATGTATTAGCTAAAGAGATGTATATATATTTAAGTGTACTTAGATTTTATTACAAAAATGCATAATGTGATACACTGCAAGATTTAAGTGGTGGAGCTTTTTATTACCTTTTAAAGTGTTCAGACAGAAAACAGTGGAGAATGAGGGATAATTCACTGCATTTTTGTGGGCAGCACCCACATGTTCACATTTCCCAATGTTTTTTTCTTTATGGGAAAAAAAGAGTGCACTGGGCAACAACTTGTTTTTTTCCCATGTAAAAATCATGTGCCAGTGATTCACTAATTCCTGTTTTCCCTTGTGCTCATAAATGGGCAGAGAGATGATTGTCAATGAAACTTTTAAAGGATGGAGAATACCTCAGAGAGTCGACATTCCAAATGATATATTTAAGATAAGACAGATTCGAACAGGTCACTGGTTTGCAATTGCACAACTGTCTGGATTTTTTGGATGTAGTTCATTTCATTACAGTCTCCTAAAATTCTGACTTACGCATTGTTAGGAGCAAAACAGTTTGATGAGCTGACATTACAGTCACTCCCAAATGCTAAAAAAACATGAGTCAGGGAAATCTAGGGGATGGCTTTAAGAAAACCTTATGTTCTTTTATTTGTTGTCTGATTCCTGAGCCATTAGGGTGCACTCCCTCCACACCTTCTGGCTTTCCTCTTCACCAATGACAGCTAGAAATGTAAACTGATCATTAAAAACACAGCCCAAGAGTCCCATACAACAAATTGCCTCCAGGATCTGGATTCACAATGAACTAGCAGTGGATCTTGTATAGCTGTATGGAAAAAGCCACTCCCTCCACCTGTATTTTTACGTCTTGTCTTCACTTCCCTTCAAACATTTGAGTGGTCAAGTCTTATTTGTATGTATCCTCACAGAAAGTCAATGGTAAGCTTATACCCTGGAGTATCATCAGTGGAAATTATAGATTCATAGTCTCAGAGAGGAGAAGGGCTGTTACGTATATTAAGCAATCACCAAGGCCATTCCCTGCACTAAAGAAACAACAAAATCAGAGCTATGAATTATGTACTCAGGCCATATTTCTTCAAAACCAACATTTCGTTTCTAATTTCTAATCTATATGGTGAAAAAAAGTCAAGACAGAAAAAAAGTTTAAAAGTTAAGTTCAGCTTTTTCCCTAAAAATGTAATCTTTTCTCAGTTATTTAAATAACCAGAGATTTCCTTAGGCCTGATAATAAAGATTTTGGGTTTTTTTATTACAACAGTAGTGTTAAAACAATGTGGGAACAGAAAAGAATCCTTGTGATTTATATAGCTTGTTATAGCCAAGCCAGGTAAAACTTGAAATTTCAATATTGAATAGTGCACTTTTTTATCCCTGGAGCCCAAGAAAACCTAGTGGAAAATCTTTTAAAAAGGAAAACGAAAAATATAAAGTTGATAAAAATTATAAATTTCACAAAATCCTCACTTCTGGTCAAGTTAGATGTAAAACCCTCAAACAAAAAGCAGTCAAGACCATCCACTTCCTTAAGGCAGCTATCAAGTTCTTACATGTTTCCTATGGCTCATGCACCGTGTAGAAACGGCTCACATGAAGAACAGCTGAACCTCACAGCTGGTTCTTCTGCATCAGCTCAACTCTGCAACTGTATCTCTGACCTTAGATGAAGCTTTACTCATGGAAGCTTTGAGCATCTTCCCCACTAGACAATGGTTTAAGAATACCTATATTTACTGAGCAGCTCTTCTTTAATCTTCTCTCTTTCGTGTGCATCTATTTAGACTTACTAATGAAAGTTACATTCACTTCTGACTTGTGCGTGTTGCAGATTGAATTGATAGTATTTTTCAAAAGGCTAGTGTAATTCAATAATCAATTCAAGAGAATGCTGATACTGAATGGCAGTACTCTATTATTTTCCACTAGCAATTTTCTGAGTGGTGACAGTGAAAAATGAAGGGGCAAAACATTCTAAAGTGATCCATTAAGAACCAATTAAACTTGTAGAAAACCTGAACCACAAGGGATGATGAGAACAGAGCCCTGCAGCGGCTGTGATAGGTGTGAACACCCTTTGATGATCTACTCCTCCTTTCACATACAGGAGAACAACTTAGTAGGGAAAGAACCTGTGTGAAATGGGCTTTGGTAAAGAACAGCCATTATGATATTTGGGAGGGTGCTTGGGAGCACAGAAAGAAATGGTACTGTCGATTAAAGGAGAACATGGTGAGTGATTGTCCTGGGTTGAGAGACACAGGACTAACTTTTCTTCTAATGCTGGGGAAAATTACACTTTTAGAAGACTCTAGTGTCTGAATTTGTGAAAATATTTACTTTATAGCCAGCCAGGCTCTGTGGGATTCAAGGTTAGTGTTTTCGAGCCTTGCCAGGTGCAGGGACAAGGAGGAGCAAGGCCTGGCATTTGACCCAGGCTGGCCAACAGGAGTATTTCATACCATGAACGTCACATCCAATATAAATTAGAAAAGTTTGCTGCGTAGCTGGCTCTCTCCCTGATGGCGGCGGTCTGGACAACTCCTTGCCCCGGTGCCAGAGCCCTGAGGCCTTCCCTTCCTCCTGAAGCCATTGCACTCGCAGTGTCTGATACTTGCTATCCACTGCTGGGAGTGCACAGCTTCCTCCTGATATAGATGGCTGAGTATAATTTCTGTATATCTTATATCAGTATCGGGATTAATACTGATTCTTTAGTATTATTGTTAATTATTTAGTCTTAGTCTATTAAATCTATTTATACTTCAACCTTTGTGTTTTCTTTGTGTTCCCCGATTCCCCTTTCCGGGTGGGGAGGGGTCATCGGGTGATAGAATAATTGTCTAACGACAATAGCTTGTTATGGGCTCTCTCAAACCATAACAGTGATAGAAGGAGGAACACAGAAATTTAACAGAGAGCATTATGTTTTTATATGGTACCCATTACTATGACATCAGATCACCTCCTAATAATTATGTAAGCAAAATGACAAATATCTGTCATGTTAAGTTCTTTCTCCTCGCAGGAAAAAATTGTAGGGTTTTAAAATATGTATTTATATCTTCTTTACTCTGTGATTTAATTATAAAAAGTTGGGTGAAAGAAGTTTGCTTGCTCTAAGAACAGATGTGAGAGCACCTTGGGGAGCTGAAGTTCTGCAAAAGGTGATTCCACAAACTTGGACCAAGGAATTAAGAAAGTCCTGTCTCAACACAGTCTATTGGCGTAATCAGGATTTACTCTTGTTAAAGCAGCCAGCATTACTTTTTCAGATCAAATATAGGTCTCTACTCATAACACTCTCTACCATGAACGAAGATCACTTCCGTGTGGAGAAGTATTTCCAGGCAGTGTTATAAGTGCTGACCTTTGTCCATGGACACTAGGAGATGGATAGGACAAAACTGGAGGATACAATATGAGCATTCAATAACCAGCACTTCTGAGAGTGAGAAAAAAAGGAAAAGAACAGGAAGATATGCAGAAAATTTGTCATGGAATTGCTCCATTTTTATTTAGTTTGACTGGATTGAGTGCTTTGTTATAAATTGCTGTACACTTGGCATTAGATGCTAGATTTGGATCCAAGATGTGGCCCAAAGAGCATTTAAAAGCTTTAACAATTAACTCTGGGCATGAGGATGCTGTCTCCTCCCAAGGTATTATCAATAATACATTATCTGAAAAGATATCATAATAGAGTGTCTTTCTATTTTTGAGATAATTTATAATTAGCTGAGGTATTCAAGATGAAGGGGGGGGAGACAGGCCAGAAAGGAGGTGTTCAGAGAGCAAGGTTGACTGCTACTCTCCCATCTCTCTGTTCTGTTTCTAATGTGATCCAGTCCCCAATTAAAATGTTATGCTTGTTCCAAGTAAGTTTTTATTAAGAAAATAAAACCACCGAAGAGGAGGTTGTGCAAGCTGTGTGGAGCTCCAGAAAAGCAATGACTTACACACATACATAGTGGACAAGCGCAGAGGTTTTACTCACCCATCTTCTGGCACGTCCCAATGCACGCTAACTTTCCCTTGGGGAATCATCGTTTCCCATTGGCAAATTTGGGGTTGGGAAAACAAAACAACATTTACAGAAATAGACATGCCAGCATGTCATGCAATCTTTTGGGCTTTCTTGCAAGGTTTTTAAGAGAACAGAATATAGAGGATGTGGTTTAATAGGTAGTTGCCACTGATTAAGATTTTTTATTCTTTTTGTAGCACATTTTAATGAATGTTCAAACTGATTTATTGTTCCCCTTCTTGCTATTGTGCCTACTGAAGCTAATATGTTGATCTTAGAAAAAATACTATATTACAAAATTTTAAGTCCAATAGTAAAAGGCAGCAATGAAGCTCTTTGTTTTTCTGGACTAGCCAGGGCATCCTTCTTTCATTGTGTATCAGGCATTTACTTTGCCTGGGTCCTGGTGCAAAGGAAAAGGAAGGTCCCCTTCTGAATCCTTACTCCTGTTCATTGTACAATGTTTTCCAGAGCGCGGAGGACAGAGCTGGCTTGCCTCTGCAGCACATGGGCTAGGAACCTATGCTGTCTGCAGTGATCTCTGTCTAGAGCATCTGCCAGCAAGAGGTTCATCTCAGTTTAGATCTTCTTTATCACAGGGAAGGAAAATTCTAAGTCTCCTTTTCACAGTTTTGCTCCTGCACACCTTTTCTCTGTGGAAGATTGCTAGCCACACAGTAACCCTATGTCAGTATTTTAAGACTGATGTGGATATAACTGTCACATGTCTACTTTTTAAAAACAGTGGGTTCTTTGGGACAGTAAGTAGCCTTTTCAACATCTTTTGTTCAACATCTTAGCAGCCAAATATTTGGTAATCTTTCTAAAAATGAGCTACCTACTCACTTCAGTGAACAAAACATATGGCTTTCTCAGACTGAAAAATGAGGAATGTCATTACAACCTCCCATGTCAAACATTTTTACTTGAATTTTTATATATGAGCTGTACATAGACTCTACCCATTTCGGAGCTGGTCACTCAAAGTGACCACAGAGTCTAGCTTGTAAGGTGACTGTCCTCCATGCCCAGTTATATTTCAAGTTTGTCTGGGAGACATCAGTACTTCCTTATGCAAGCAGTTTCTACAGATGCAGTATCCTTTGCTGCATAGACTAGTAAGATCTGGTTTTGACATGATGAAGAAGAAAACAATTGTTCAGCAGTGATTTACTATCCATTTCTATAAATTAGGTCTGAAAGCAGTAAAACTACAAGCACTACAGCATGGATTTATGAGGTACTCCAAACACTCCCTGGCTGTTGACCATTCAGGCCACATATCTTATGCAGCCATTGAGTTTTTTCTTACAGTATCAGTAATATTGTGTTTATGTAATATTATGTTACTGTATTTTCTCTGCTTGTCTACTTACTACTGAATGCCAATCAGCCTGGTCAACAAAACAGGAGGTGTCACCTATGTGAGTTCTTACCATAAAACCTATGCACATTTACCCCAAAGAGATTCTGTTAATCTCACATGTACACTTGCAAGATTGTAAAGAATGAACAAAGGGTCTTTAGTAGCTTATTTTAACTAGTGAAGCTAACTTCTTATTAAAAAGACCGTGAAGCTATATACTGTTAGTTTTATGATGTAGTATCTTCTAAAACCCAACAGTATTAAGCTATCCAGTTACTGCTTTCCATAGAAAACCTCCTTCCTCCACTGGCCCTGTGTGGGGGATGATTAGGGTGCTTTGTACCACAGTTTCAACAAAGAAAAGTAGAACTATCTGTTCACAGTCTGTTTAGGCAGTATTGGAAATGACTGCTGCTGTATGCTGGGGGGGAGTGCCTGCATGCCTAACACTAACTCACTGTTTAGACCTGGCATAGCAATTCCTTGCACAGAGTGGTGCATTCTGACGTGAACGTGAGTATGCTTATAGCAGGTAGCAAGGTTTCACAGTGCATCGTGCACTGTCAGCACTACATGAATCCCAACGTGGACCTGTGGGAAAGATTTCAATGGGAAAGATCACCCAACCTGGCTGCCACTCCTTCAGACAGATTGTAACTAACTCTGTCTTTGACTAATCTCTGCAGTTCACTGAGTCCAAATGGACTTGAATTTACACAGATTCTACTTGACCCAGTTTGGAGTAAATCTCAGTTAGTTCAGAGAGGAAATGAAGTTATGGTATATGGAAGCTGCCCTGTGCAAGCACACCACTTGCATAGGCAGGTTAGACTGTGGCCAGCACCCTTTTTTCTTTCTGAAGAGACATTATTTTAATTGATGATGAATAAATATTCCAGCCTAATTTTATGAGATTCCATCACGCTTCAGGAAAAAAAATAATAATCATAATAAAAAAGGCAACTATTTTCAGAAGTTCAGAAGCCTTATTTGAAAATAATTTTCCTGCCTTATAAATTTTCAAGTAACTAAAACATGTTACAGGTGGAGATGACAAGATCTGCTGCAAACACAATTCTTATTCTGGTTCAGCCTGTTTCACTCCTCTATAATATGCTCCAAAAGAAATTGCGCTAATAGCTGCAAACTCTAGGATGAGGCATCCATAACCTCCCCCCAAATCCATTATAACTTTGCACAGACACCTAGATTTAGCAAGCTCTAGAGCTTGCTGCAAAGTAAAGGCAGGAAAAAACTTAAATAAGACATGGAAAGTTCAAGCAAATTAGAAGAGACAGTAATAATTTTAGTGGACTAAATTGTCATAGATCAGTGACATACATAATTTTGGCTTCTCTGAAGACCATGGGATCTTGACCTTAAAATACAGGATAGAATCCAGTTGCAAATTAAACAAGATTAGTAGGTTTTCCTCCTTTGTTTGCTTGCTTGCCTTCAGAAAAACACGTGCTATTAATTTTTCCTTCCATCTGTACAAGAAAGTAGCAAGTAAGCAGGCAGAAGTAAGAGAAGACTGGGATCAGCTAATTTCCAATGGAAAAATGTGGAGCGAGTGGCTACTGTTTGTGAAATGGCCACCTAGGTGTGAAGTTGCTTGTCTGATTTAAAGGGTCAGCAACAAAAAGACAAGAAGTCCCTAAAGGGGTTAGTCCTACTGGCAGCTAGGAGAAGGAAAAGGCAGTTTCTGCGCTGTATTTCCTGTTGTTGTATCAAAGGGGAAGAGCCCCTCTGTCAGTTTGCCACCATGGATTTATAACCAAATGTGGAAAAGTACTGTGATTCCTCAGTAATGACTGCCATTGCTGGGAGCTGAAGAGCACTCATCAGCATGCAGAATGCACTTAGTCATCTTTCATGTTGTATACTATCTTGGAATATCATTTAAGAAGCTGATGCACCAAATGACAAAACAAAATAAATGGGTAGAACTGTTTCCCCTGACAGCATGACTCACGCTGATCATCCTACTTTTTAGTTAACTTTCTAACACCATAGCGATTGTCATCTTTATCAGATGTGGTTCATTCTTACAGAAAGTCACAGACGCTTGCCACAGTCATAACCCATTTCAAGCTACAATAACACGAAGGAAGGATAATCTTGTGGCTTTATTTCTCATGACGTTTGCCCTCAACATGCACAAACTCAGATAAAATCCTCAGATGATAATTCACCTAACTCCCTCGAGACCAACCCATGACACAGCAGCCATCTCAGTGACAGCAAATAAATGGTAAATAAATAATTGTCAACGCTGATAAAATAAATGGGTACTTAGATGTAGGTGCAATTGTACAGGACGATAGGTATCAACACATACGTAGTTTCATAAGCAGGAGGAAATACCATTGAAGTCAAAAAAAAAGGTAGCCAGGATCACCCATGCTGCCTGGATGCTCTGTGTTCTCCAGCTCTGCTGGAGAAATTACACTTTTGAGTGATCTTGAATGGTCTGAAGCAATAGCCCTGAAGTGATTTCATAGGCCGTCGAAAGTTCCCCCTACCGTTTGGACACCTTCCTGACACCTAGGCTTATCTAGATACCTAGGCTTGAACATGGGATGCCTCAGTCTTAACCCTGTGATAGAAAATCCAAACCAGGAATCCTCAGTTACTTTGGTTATTACTTGCCATAATTGTCCCTTGCTCATTACACATTGAAAAAGGAAAGAGGGAAAAAACTATTCTAAGGCTGTTCCCACTTCCAGCAGCAAGTGCATGCTTCTAAGCAAGTCTTTCATGTCACGTACTATGAGTCAATTGTTTCTGGTCAGGCCACGCTGAAGAAGGGTCTCCATCAAAATACCACTGGAATCCATTTAATGGTATTTCTGAGGGCAACGTTCTGGAAACTGTTTGTTCCTGTGTATTTATCAGAACCATCCTAGGCTAGCAATGTCTCACTATATCCTCACAGTTTATTTACCCATGACCATGTCTATCTGTTGCAGTTTAACCCTAGTAGGCAGCTAAGCACCACCCGGCGGCTTGCTCACCACCGTCCCCTCACCCCCAGCAGGATGGGGGAGAGAATCAGCAAGGTAAACGTGAGAAAACTTGTGGGTTGAGATAAAGACAGTTTAATATGTAAAGAAGAAGCTGCACATGCAAGCAAAGTAAAATACAGAACTCATTCACCACTTCCCATGGACAGGCAGGTGATTAGCCTGCAATGGTTTGAATCATTACCGAAGAGAAAGGGATTTACATATGCTATCTGAAGATGAATGAACATTTCACTCTGCTTAACAGCACTGTTTTTTAAAATGATAAAATTGATGTGAGGACTTGGAAGAAAAAAAAGATGCAGAAAGCAGGGTAAGGATACAGAATTAGGGTTTGCAACTTTAATCAGCTTTAATTGAGGCTCATAACCTTTGTTTCCAATTACGTGTGACTCAGTTTGTTTATTTGTTCCTGTTTATCAAGGACATGTCTCTGATCCTCAGGAAAGAATTTCTGTGGATGCTTAAATGTGAACCATGACTGGAGAGAGCCTCTGAAACTTTTCACTTGTCAACACGAAGGAAAAGAACTATGTAACTTTTCTCTTGTTCCATCTAACATGTGGTATGATCAGCTAAATAATAAATAGGAAAAAAAGTAATTTCTGGTAAACAAGAAAGGATTAATTCCCTCCACAGCAGGAATTATTGCGTCAAATTCTACAGTTTATTTGAGACTAAGTGATAGTTTGTGGTATGACTGAATCTACCACTAAATTTTATTGCTACATGGTTTTAGTCATAAATATACTTATTAGAATGTGAAGATGACAGGTATCACTTGAATAATTGTCCCCGCATCTGCACAGGGCCATGAGTCAAATTCATTGCACACATTTAGTATCAGGAAATATGAAAGCTCCAGTAAGATTTACGGTTTTGTGTAATTATCAGCAAATAATATTTGTCATGTAGCTGCCCCAGTAAGGAACTAAGCTGTGCCAATACTGTCATAATAATGCCTGAAATAGAGCATAATTGTGATAAAATATCAGAATCTCTTCAGTTCCTTTCCTCATTCCCTGGGTTACATAGCAGAGAATGCAAAAGCCCAGCTGTATCTTTTCTTGTATCCCTGACAAGGCGATCCAACTGTGTGTGGATTCAGTCTCAGGCATGTGTAAGCATCTTACCATAAAGTCTGCGAATTTCTAATTCAGAGAGAGCTTTGCCTGACCATGTGCTGATATCTACAGCATAGACTTCTACATGTGAACTACTTGTCCAGGCATCCTTATCAGTCAAGGGAGAGGCAGGCTTACAGTGCCCCTCCTCTTATCCTGAAGCAGCTAATACAGATCAGATGAAGAGTGCTCATCTGAAAGCGAAGGTACTTTATCCAGACTCTCCAGGTTTGCCCTTTGGAGGCAGATCTGAAGGCCCTTTTCTTCTTGGAAGACACAAGGGCCTGACGAGCTTAGGGCAGCTCTCTGAATCATCCAGCTGAGGCAAGTGTATAATCACTAGGATTGTAGGCGATAGCAGAAGTAGTAACTCATCTGCCTGTTCCCTGACAGACAGATTTTAAGACATGCATTTTTCAAAACTGGGCTATAGTAAAGAGCTACTGCAGTTCTGCAAGAGACTCTGGACAGAAAGAAAGGACTGTAATGAACTCCAGAATTCAGAAAGTAAAAGGAAATTACTTCTTATGATTTTGGAAAATAACCCTGCCTCTGGCCTAGCTCTTCAGTATCTTTTAACATTAGTAATACATTATGTGTCTTAAGGATTAAAATGAATAATGGCTAAAACCAACCAAAGATGAGAAGAGATGTTAAGTTATGGCTTAGCCATCAAATGAGTGCTTATGCAGCATAACATAATATTGTGAAAGGCAGTGTCATAAAATATATTTTCCTTTGTATTTCTTTTTATGGAAAAAACATATGCAGTGGTTTGAACAATTGTGTATGGTTTGCCACAATGATTGTCATATAATTAGACAAGTGGTTTGGTTACTTGCAGAGCATGTCTTCATATGCATTCATACATGGCTTTGTAACCTGGCTAAGTGGCTAATTGCTTAAGATGTTCATCTCCATATATATCTGATTTGCATATTCACTTAGAATACGATCAAAACCCTGTCTAGGTCAAGAAAGTATTAGTAAAAATAAGGTGGGCTTACCAGGAGCTGATGCCTTTTGTGCAATGACCTGAAATCTAACTGATTCAAGATTACAAGCAATCCATGTTTTAGGATAAAGATCTTCCTATTATGCAAATCTCACGTAATGGATGGTGGGTCACTTTCTCTTGAACACACTTCATTGCTTTATTTTTATCTCTAATCAAGGCTGTCACATTTGTATCAAATTTCTGAAGGAAAAAAAAAAAAGATACTCTAAAAACAATAGATGCAAAGAAAATAAACATAAAGTTCTTAAAATGTACAAGAAAGCAAATGAAGTCTACCTGGCAAAATGGTTCTAAAATGCATAGCGTTTCTATCAAAATTGAACTACTGGAAGAATGGTTAGCATGCCACAGCAAAGGGAGAAAAAGTATGCATCAACCTGTCTATAATTCATGTTACCCTTAGCTACTCCCATCAAAAGGCAGCTTTCTGTGACAGCGCAGCAGGCAGATTGTCACTTTCTTACCCTTTTGTCAGGCAGATTTGCTTAACTTTTGTCATTTTTGCATATACATGCAGGTTTCTGCTTGATCCATTACTATAAAAACTCAGCTACTCTGTCTATTCTTCATTTCTACCTTTCTGAGTGAGTTTTTAATGCTAACCTTAAAAAGACTATGAGTATACTCCTGGAAAGATGTATTAGTAGAGTAGATACTGAAATACATCAGCTTGAAAGTAAACATGTCTGTATGAACAACCCCAAGAGTGGACATTTCTAGTGTCCCACCTCCATAGCCGCTGCCGTAATGGAAAGTCCAAACTGCAGGTTTTTTGTTCTTTTACGTTACTGTTGCTGTTTCTGTTACAGTCCTCCCACAGATATAAAATGATTTGGAGGTACCCAATTTGTTGTTGAACTCCTTTGCTCTTTAGTACTTTTTATTGCACTGACCTATTGGTAAGTCAGAAGCTGAAAACGTTCTTGAAACTATTGAGTCATAGGTGAAAATGCTTGCAGAAATGTTTTGGGAGCCTAATTTATACATGATTATTTTATGTTAAAGCAGAAGTTGCTTATAGACAGTCTGTCTTCTTTCTTGGGAGTTGTGGGTTGTTCTCTGGAAGATAATGTTGACTAAGAAAATAATGCTAACAGTTTTTTCAAAAGAGGGGTTGGATTGAGTTTTGGCTTGAGGTTAGGATATGTTCTTAGTTTAGCAGAGCTACTTCAAACATTGCTAATTAGAGAAGCATTAACATAAGAACAACATTTCAATTTCATTGATGTCATCTTGCTAACAGATTTGGATACATGGGCCATAATCCCACTGAAAGCCAAGAGCTGTTTTTTCCGAAACGGGGAAGGCCCACATGTCCAGATCTGTTTTCATGGTTGGATGGAGCGGGGGACATGGGATGTGTGGGATCAGTTCTTAATGGTCATTTTCCTTCCCTGGAGTTGTCAGCAATAATGAACTACACAGAACATGTTTGGATATAGCATCAGACTGGTTTTGGTTTGTGACTCGTTTTTCAGTCAGAATTAGAGTTTAATATAAAATCTTAACAGTTTTCATAGGGCTTATAACACTGATATCACCTGATAAGTACTGTCCCAGCAAGAGTGGCTATGCTGACGAATAGAGAAAACAGGCCCCCATGACCCCTCGTGTTTAGAAAGTTTTAGGCATAACTCTCCAGTTTTTGACCAGGAGTCAATTCTACTGTGTGCTACATTTTTTTCATATGACTATGCATCAAAATGCATCTTTTCTTCTTAAGTCAGTGCCCTCGATATTAATTTGCCTGGGCCGGTAAGAGCATTTCAGGATCAGTAGGGTCTTTTCACTTGCTTTAGTTCAGATGTATAACATTCTGGTGCCTGCACAGCAAATGTCACATTGGCAAGACTGAAAGAACATGATGTATCAAGATGGTTTATTATCAACTCATATAGTCCCAGCCCTCCAGCAATCCAGTACCTAGTAAAATTATTAATACCTAATAAAGAGACTTATTGCAGCTCTGAAGCTAGTGATTGCTTTTTAATTACATATTTCTTTTGATTTAATAAGGTAGTAAATATTTTCTTCATCTCTCTTTAAAGAAAAATATGCATTTTATGTATTGGTACCCTTTATATAGGTTATTTATATTCCATGCATAATCATCACCATATTTACCCTGGGTCACATCAACCTTTTAGGCACCTTTTTACATTATTTTTGCTATCTTTACAAAACATTAGTTATTTTACAAGTTGTAAAAAGAATTCCTTAAAGGATAAAAGATACATAAATTCTTCCTTGGTGTGACTATACGACCAAGAGGACCCTTACACAAGTCATGGCACATTTGTGTTCATTCCAGCTTGTCACTGTGGAAATGAAGTGATGGTGTCTGAGGCTGCATGCGCACTCAAATTTAGGATAGGACTCTAGCTTGCATCTGTAGGTGGCGTGCTTGAAGATAAGCAACTCTCTACTCTGTGCTCATGAGACCCCACCTGGAGTACTGTGTCCAGCTTTGGAGTCCTCAACACAAGAAGGACATGGATCTGTTGGAACGGGTCCAGCGGAGGGCCACGAAGATGATCAGAAGGATGGAGCACCTCTCCCATGAAGACAGGCTGAGAGAGCTGGAGTTGTTCAGCCTGGAGAAGGGAAGGCTCTGGGGAGACCTTATAACAGCCTTTCAATATCTGAAGGGAGCCTACAGGAGAGCCAAAGAGGGACTCTTTGTCAGGAAGTGTAGTGACAGGACAAGGGGTAATGGTTTTAAATTGGAAGAGGGGAGGTTTAGATTAGATATTAGAAAGAAATTCTTTACAGTGAGGGTGGTGAGGCACTGGAACAGGTTGCCCAGGGAAGCTGTGGATGCCCCATCCCTGGAAGTGTTGAAGGCCAGGCTGGATGGGGCTTTGAGCAACCTGCTCTAGTGGGAGGTGTCCCTGCCCATGGCAGGGGGGTTGGAACTAAATGATCTTTAACATCCTTTCCAACTCTAACCATTCTATGATTCTATGATTCTATAAACAGCAGTGAATCATCCACAGGATGGGATTCAACATAAACCTGCCCTCCCTTCAAGAGACTGAACCACACCGGTGTCTGACCCACTGCATCCTCTCTATTGCTGGCTTGCTTTTAGCTGGATCGTTTGTTAAGCCAGGCACATACAGGTGTGTCTAGACTCACATAGTCACAGCACAACCTGAGAAGATCTCCATGCCCAAGTTGACCCGGGACCTTTATCCACAAGCTTTCTTCTATTCTCTATGTTCTCTGCATATCCAGTGTTATATCCACACAGCTAAATTAAGAGTCATCTGAAATGTAAATTTGAGAGACTGGCTGTCTTAGAAACCTGTGTGCTTCCTAGTCACATTCATTGGTTTAATACCAGGATGAGGTCAAATGAAAAGCATTAGCTTCAAGGATATGTAAACTAAATTCAGCATCTCTAAATGTGGCATTGGTCATGCTTCCCTCTCATTCATCTTGATGCCATCAGTAAGAACATGAATCTCTACTGGAATTCCATCTCATTCAGGCTCTTTGTATCCAAAGGTATTTCAGTTTGGCCTGCATGCTCCTGAGAACACAGTGAAATTCAGTTCAGTTCATTTCAAAATATGGAGGTTTTCATTTTTTAATCACGGCCATTGCTAGGATTCCCTCTACAGTGTTGGCCCCCAGAAGGTTGCATTGGCACTTTCGTTGCCAGTTGGCACTGAGGAGACAGCCAGGAGCAGCATCGGCACAGGGACAAACAGGTGGGGTAGAAGAAGAGTGTGGGAACTTCCTGTGCTGGACAGAATGCTGAGGAAAATATTTGCGTAACTGCACCCTGAAAATATTCAAAAATGCTTGGTAGGCCTTGACGTGAGACCAGCTGAGATTTGCCTTTAACTAGCAAAACCTGAGAATCTACCGTGGTCCATTCTGTCTTGGTTAAATCAGCAGCTTTGAATTCAACCTTCCCTGTTACAAACCTCCTTAAAAGAAAGAAATCTGTTAAGCAGCAAAATGTGCAGTACGTTACTGCAAAGGAAGGGCAGTAATTGTAGCCTGTCCCTCGGGGTTATTTGAAAAGCCTAGCATGCAGTAAGTAGACAGTCTGCTGTGCTATAGGCTGTAAAAATAGCCCTTATGTTATCCTCTTCACATTTTCTTAGGAGAGCAAAACTTGCATGGCAGAACCGCCTATTTAATTGTGGCACGCACAAGATGTGGACATGCATCAGGGCACAAAATACATCAGCAACAGCACAAAAGACATAGTCAGAACAACATCTAACTTGGTTTCGACTAGTACATAGTCTCTTTGCTTATATGCTGCTTTGATACTCAATGAGTCACATCAGCGGTTGTGTTTGCTGAGGTGTAACACTTTAGAAGGGAACAATTTTGTGTGTCTAAGGCCACCTTGAAACTGAGGGCTACAAGATCAACAGCATGACCTGTCTGCAAATGTCATTCCCAGCCCAAAGCCCCAGGCCTCTGGTGCTGCCTTCCCATTGTTCCATGAGACCAGTAGCTGTCAGCTTTACAGAGAGTTTATTTTTCCTCTAGGGCTGCACAGCTGAAATGTTTAGCATTGGAGAAAGTTAAGTCCCTTTCTCCCCACTTTTCAGTCATCAAGCTGTGTGGCTGGAGAACAGGGACAGTAATGGATCATGGAAAACTGATGGAGTGCACTGCATCCAGTAACTCCTTGCTGCAGGAACCCTTGGTCTTTATTTGAAAGAAAAGAAAGACAAGAAAACCCCTCCCATTGAAGCTAATGGTGTTGCTTCAGTAAACTTACAGGCTTTAACCCTAAGGCAATATGGGGAAAAGAATATATATGCAGAGGAAGAGGAATAATAATGAAGCCACACAACACATTTTTCATGATTCTTTCTTTAAATGCAAACCTACTCTCTGGTGACCCATGTTCAAAGGAAGAACATACCTCTGGTCTGAAGGGCAGTCTTCAATGTGTCACAAAGCAATGTAACTCTCTGGGCTACAGTGACATAAGACAAGCCACAAACTTTGCTCCATCCGATAGGAAGTCTGGTTTCCCTCTGTTCTTTGATCTAGATACAGCGTGTGAAGGGAGAACACCCTCATGGTTTGGGCACGGCTGTGGCCATCAACACAGTTGGGCTTTCTCCAGCTGCAGACCTGCTGCCTACATTGAGATGTACAGCTGCCATCTCTGCCTTTTGCTGCTAGCTACCTAAATGGCACAAAACCCTCTCTCAGTGATAGCTTTGGAGCTACATTTCTAAGGAGATGTAAGGAATTTAAAAAATCCCTCTGTTAAAGTTCCTAATTAGTGCCAATGTATTATAAGAAGAGGCTTTCTCCAGGCCACTCTTTTACTGTCGCTTGGTCAATTAGGGTAAATGAAAAGACAATGGCTGTGATTTTCCACTCCATCCCTCTAGTTTCACATTAATGTAATAGAGCAATTAACACTTGAGGCTTCAGCCTCTACAGCTGCTAAACTGGAGTGAGCAGTTGCGGCTGGGCCACAGGGAAGCCTGAGCTGAGCCAACCTCCGTGAGTGAAGGAGGCAGAGCTGTGAGACAACCACCTGGCTGCACAGCCTGTGCCCGAAGTCTTTTTGATGTACACCTAGATGCAAACAAGAGGCTGAACCCTCAGTAATAAATAGCAACACTACATAATAATAGCTGGGAATTACTAAGCGCTTTACACTTATATAATGCCAGTCGTACAGGGCTCTCCCAGCATTTTGCAAACGCTAACCTCTGCTATTAAGTGTGCATACTGTGAGCTTATTAATTAGTTTATTTTTTCTGGGTTATTTTTAACCTGGAGCAGTTCCTTGATCCAGCTCACAACATAGCCCCACACGTAGTTACATGAGCGTTAGTAGCTAGATGCTGATGGTGGTGATAACAGGAAGGGGAAGGGAGGTCTTTGCACCAATGTAGTCCCTGAAGCCTTGGTATTGTTAAACTGCAGGTTTAGGCAAAATTATATTTGATTCCTAACTCCAGCAATGCAGTTGTGATTAAGATTTTACTGCCTTTCATTACAGTCTCATTCCCCAGAGTTGTAAGAACAATTAAAAGGCTTTTTTCCATGCCCTTCACATGACCCTTTCAAAAGTAGGTTAGGGCTCACCTTTCGCCTTCTCCTGCCTCGCTGCTATTAAAGACAGGATTGAATTTTACAGCCACTAGATCTACTTAGAGTTACATTATGATTCATAAATTCCCTGAGGCAGAGGCTGGAGCCAGATCTGTTGCTGGTATAAACTGGCACAGCTCCACTGATTTTGACACTAATTTGCACCACCTCACCTGTGTATGTTTTTCAAGGCACCATGTTGCCATTCAAGCAATAATAAAATGAATGGGTCGTTATCGTGAGCGCTGAACTTGTGTTGGCCACAACAAAGGTACATAAGGCATGAATTTGACTCAGTATTTCTTTGGCTGATGGGGAAATCATGGTCCTACAGATAAACAATATGTTTTCTGTTTGTTCTTTTATCAATATCTGGGTAGAACATATGGAGGAGTTTTTGAAAGCTTTCTTCTGAGCAAGGTTGTTTTCCACTTCTGAACTGCCAATTTACCATGAGAAATCCGTTCACTAGAATGACAGAATGGGCAAGATGTACAGCAGAAATAGTATGGTCCGTTGCAATAAATTACAGGTTTCTTTTTCATGTGCAGCAGTAGAGGCGGCACTGATGCAATTAGCTACAGCTGGTTATAGAAAGAAAACATGCATCTGTAGATGGCTCAGGCTGGAGGGAACCAAGATGTATTTTCTGGAATTTATCACTGTAGAGAGAGCAGGGGGGAAAAAGAACTGCAATTTCAATTCCTGGCTACAACAAACTTTAACAACCTTTATTTCCCCCGTTTAACGAACTTAACCTAATAAATACATTTAGTCCATTACATAGCAATTAGCAAATGCATCTAGGTCATCACAGATGTTCCAAAGGAAGGATTTGAAAGGTCCATTTTCTGGAATAAAGGATTTGAAATAATTATTTGCTGAAGTAAAGAACCGAAGTGTGCCTTATGCTGTATGCTGTTTTACCTCTAGGCTCCTGATATCCCACTTAATTTTGTTGTAACAAAGGCTTGGGACTAATTTGCTAGCAAAGATTTTGCTGCTGGCTATTCAGAGTTTGCCTGTTCTCAGGTATCACAGTTTGGGGTTTCCAGAAACATAGCTGTGGACCAGCCTCATGGTGTAGAAGTGCCTGTCTTCCTGAATGCCCTGGTCACAGACTTTTTTTGTCTCTGACTGGTTCAGCTGCCTCTTTAGTCTCAGTGCATTCACCATTTCCCACCACAACCTTCCAACAAAATATTTTATTATCTTTAAGTTTGTTCTTTGGGAAAATAGATTTTTTTTTCAGAGGCAGTGCGTTTCTCCAGATAAAACTGGACCTAAGCATTTTTATTTGCTCAATAAATTTGATCAGAAAAAAATACGTAAAAGAGAACTGCTTTTCACTATGTCTGACTTGGATGCTTCCTTTCACTTTTCTATTTCCCTGTTCCCTGGTTTTTGGTGGATTTTTTCTTCTGTGGAGAACCAAATGAGACAAAAGTTTTCCTCTGAAACTTTTTTGTGTCAAGGGTTTTCCTCAGTTTCACGTTTTGTTTCCCTCTTTCATTGCCCTTGCCCTTATCCTTTATGTAACACTCTTATCTGCTGAGGTCAGGTCTGACAAACAAGGCTGAGAGCAAGCTGGCTGACCAATTCTTTCTGCTGTTGCTTTCAAGTGACTATGAGCAAGACTTGATTGCAAACACTGAATATTTTGTTAAGACCTAAGTACTCCTGCCAGTACTTAGCAGTTTCTCATTATCTGGCAGTTCTACAGCTCATCTGCTTCTGTGGAAACATCTCCAGCAGGTGCTTTGCTTCTATGCTTTGTACTGTACTTAAATCAGTGGGTTGGATCTTTTCATTTCTTTATGCATGGGACAATAAAGTCTGGGAAATATAAGAGAATGATAACCGTGAACATGAATATTTCCCAATGAGGCATCATGTTTTCATTCTCCAATCCTACCAGAACCCTTCCGTAGCATGTTTGAGTGGTAGAACGTGTTTCATGGCTTCAGCATCATAAAAGCAGCTAGTTAGCTATTTTTGCTATTGCTTTGAGTCAAAATAACATGACAATGGCTAATTTTGTCATTTTTTAAAGTGGACTCAGAAATTGGGTTGAAAACATCACAGGTCGGGAAAGGGGAGGTGACCTTGAACATTGAAGCCCAAAATTCAAAAGGGAATTCTGGGCTTTTGTTTCATGCTTAATCTGTGTGTAAACTGACAGTCCAGCAGAAAATCACAAAGGCGATTACACCAATGCAGCACGATCACTGACTTGCCACTTATTTTCAAAGCTGTGTTTAAAAGTAAAATGCCACTTCTTAGACTTCCTCCCTTGTTACACAGCCTGCTTTAATGTTCCATCAAAACAAAGAAAACAACTGTTCCCACATTAGGCATACATTAGCTATGGGGGAAAAAAGGAAAACAAATCATTATTACATGCTTTGGAAAAGGAAAGGAGCCAGGGTGTGTGCCTAGACGACAAATTTCTATAATCTCCACACCTATAATTTACTTCAGAAATGTGTGGTTACCTTGAAGAAGAGAGGGATCTTCCCAGCTTGCCAGTATAATGAATGATTCAGGTGTGAATGGAAACACATGAAGGGAAAAGTAAAGATCTAAGGAAGACAGAGTTTCAAAACTGCAAGGCTAAACAATGTCTCCTCAGACCTCACCCACTCAAATTCCTGCCCCACAACTCAGCAAAAGGAGACAAGCTGTCTTGATACTGGCACCCTACTGTAGTCAAATTTTTAAAAAAAAGCAAGTATTGAAATCCACGGAATAGAAGGCAAAGGAGGCATTTCAAGCACTCTCAGATCATCCTGTGAGTTGAAAACAGACCTTGACAAGCTTCGAGTTATTGAAAATGGATCCAAGCAAGAGCTGAGGTTGCTGCCAATTTCTCTCTCCTTAATTACAATCAATTTCTGCCGTGTGCTCACCAGAAGGAAAAAAAACCAAAACATTTAGAGATGGGAAGTACAACCTGTACTCATGCATTTCGTTCATGATGCTGAACGCAGAAGATGTTCAGAACACAGAAGAACAGTGGCTACTTAATTTGCTCATGAACAGAATAATTTATGCCAACTACTCCCACAAGGGATACTGGCAAGGACTGTTTTCTTCATTACTGGCTTTGGAAACAATCTTTACAAATCCCACCAGTAATGGAAGACTAAAAATCAGTCCAAACAGATCACTTAAAGTGAACAAACCCCACTTTCTGTCTCAGAAATAAGCAGTACATGCTGATGTATTTGGTTTCGATATTGCCTTCAGCGGTCATCCAAGAATCTGGTAACAATGAAAAGCAAACTCATCGAGCCAGGTATAAAGACTGGCCTCAGTAGAACATGTTTGTTAAGTGTTCCCCGCCTCAGCTGGCTACAGCTGTCTGAAAGTTGGTTGCCCCAGGCTGAGCTGATCACCTGGGGCTTCCTCACAAATAGCAGCACCTTCAGGAGGCAGTTTGGCTCCCCTTTCTCAGAAACATTTTTTAGGATGCGAGCAGCTTTCCAGAAACGCATATTTCTCCCTGCCAAATGAGAAAGCAGCTTGGGGTGACAAGGTTAGGCTGGGGCTGCAGTTCGTCTGTACAGTAAATACAGCCTGAGGGCTCCAGCCTGACTGTGGCAATGGTTTTTGATGGCTCAACTTTTTATCAGCAGGCCTTGCTCCAGACTTGGCATTGTCTGTGCTCTCACAGCCAGCAGAAAGCCAGCATAAAAAGGGCATAAATGGAATATCATGTACTTGGGCTAATTGGATGGAGATGAGCCCACATGGGATAAGGCTCATGTTGGGGCACTTGATAAGGGTTTGCGATGGTGAAACATTGCCTGGGGTGGCTGGCATTTTAGCTGTCGGAGAGCTCTGGGACACTACACCGCCTCGGGGGAAGCGGGGTCTGTGGCTTCTCGTCCCTCTGGGCTCCAGTCGCTATGAAGAGCTGCTTTGTGCCAAGCACCTTTTGGGAGAGGGAGGGGGCAGCGGGTGGCTGGTGAGGTGGGCGGGCTGGGTTGCCACCGGTGGGAGATGACCAGTGGGTCATCTGGCTTGTAATGCCTGGTCTCCCCTCCCTGCCTCCAGCCCTGGGTTTGCTCCTCGATTTCCGCATTCTCCATGTGAAAGAAGCGGGGGAGAAGGCGAAAGAAGCGGGGGAGAAGGCGCAACCGGCTCTTTAAGATTTTGGACCCACGAGCAATTGACTCATGTCAGCCATCCCTTTGAAGTACTGGGGCTGTTTTTGGAGGCAGAGGATCACAGCTCAGCCCTGGACAAGCTGATTGTTTCAATCAAAGATTTAAATGACTGCCACATGCAAATACGTGGAAAAAAAAAGCTAAACTCTGCAGCAGGCTCCATCCTCCTGGGACCCCTCAAGCACCCAGCAGCATGGGGGTGCTGCAAGGCACAGGAAAGCTCTTCAGCCCTTCGGGCTGATTTTTGTTGCGGCTCAGACCATCCGTCTGCCCTGAAGACAGACACCGGGGACCACACTTCTAAGAATTTTGGAAGCTCGGGATTTATGCTTTATAGCAGATTTTGCAAGTTTCTGTGGCAGCTTGGGACCCATCTTCTGCAGGATGGTGCTGAGGCAGAGTTACAAGCTGACCCCCTGCCCAAGCATTTCCTACGGGGCAGCTCTCAGGTGCTCCCTGCTTGGTGTGCAGGTGGGTTTAAAACTTGCTGTAACGCGCTCCTGCCCACCTCATGTTGGGTGCCTGAGTGCCTGGATCACACCTCGAGTAGCCTCTGGACTCCAGCCTTGTGTGTCCCAGTTCCCAATGGGTAGGTTCCTCACAGCCTGCAGCAGTGGGAGTTGTGAAAACACTTACTTAGAGTAAGGCATCTGTGGAAGAGCTGTGAGATAGCTTGGTAGTGAGCAGAGGAAATGCCACTTGTGCATTGTTAACTTACTAATACAATGTGATAATGTGTTCACTCATTTTAAATGACTCCACAGCCTAGAATTGCAGATGTCATTTCACATCGCTGTTCGGTTCTAGGAGAGGTTAGATGGCACGTAACTGCTTTTTGTGTCCTTCCTATTCATAGATTCATAGATTCATAGATTGATCCAGGCCGGAAGGGACCTCCAAAGGTCATCTAGTCCGACCTCCCCGCAGTCAGCAGGGACACCCCCAACTATAGACCAGGTTGCCCAGGGCCTCAAGTATTTGATATCAATTGGAATGCCATGACAGAGTCCAAATAACAACTATAAGGAGAATGCAAAAAAGGTGGGCTGTTTGTTTGTCCAAAAGCAGGCAGCTCTGCCTGGTAAGAGGTTGTCTCTTGCATTTCAACTAAATTAAATGGGTTTGAGTGCTATCTGTGCTCCTACCAAGTTACTGCTCCTCACCTGAGCTGTACAGAGATGATTCATCTTTCAGAACATATTTTTATGTTCATGATATCCAAAGAGGAGTTGCCAGCTAATTTGGGTGGAAAGTTTTGCACTGCTTTTAGGAATGTGAAGCTAAGTCTTTTAATCCTGGTCTGGCCTTCATAAACTTGGAGAAGGAAAAAACACACATGACAAGAACAAGCACTATACAAACCCCATTTTAGTTTATTCCAGTATTTCCCAAACATCAGACGCTCCCTCTGTAGAAAATATGAAGGACCAGAGGCATAGGAATAGGTGGAGGTAGGGGAAAAGATGCAAGAGGCTTCAGACATGCATACATGGAGACATGTAAGTTTTATTGCAATATAGCAAGGATGTGATTTATTTCATGTAAAGGGGAAACCGGGGCTGAATTTAAGCAAGCTGCTCTTGTTCAGAGCTTCAGTTTTAGAACCATCTAATTAGATCAGGCTCAGGCTTGTTTCTGAATGCTTTTCTATCTTTTACTGCTCAGTAAAACACTTTGGAGATGTGAACAGCCTGTGATGTAGATGTAGATATGCTTTCCTGAGTCAGCAGATAGCCTAAAATAATCATCCCAGAGCTACAGGTCTTTCCCTTCATCTCCAGGAGGTATTTACTCCAAGTTTTACTGTCCTGAGATGCAGCTGACACAACCTACCATGGGAACACTGTGCACTACAGAGGAAGAAAGACAATAAATGGTCATCCTTCCAAAGCAGTTAGAGTGTTACCTGCTGCTGGCAAGGCAAGGGGTGCTGCCACACCAACACTGAGAGGAAAGACAACTATGCTGAAGCTTCTGGGGAAGGAGGAGTATTCTACACCATGGCTTCCATTTCTCAAAAAGAAAGCCTGGCCACTATCACACCATCTTGTTGGAGTCCTGGTGTGCTGGTCCATGGATTGCCAAACACAGCGCTCTGGGAACGAGAACAACAAACAAACATTTGTGAAATTGTAATCGGAAATGTAAGCGCATACTTGCTGTGCCACTTGTGTAAGACCTCCAGCCTGCATCATGTTTTGCCCCAGCACAGGGGTCTGCCCATCTTGAACAGACCACAGGGTCAGGGCCTGCCCAAGAATTGGGCAGATTAATGTCACACAGTTTCTCCAGCACCTCTGTTCATAGCGTAACAATTTCACAACAGTGTGCATGTAAATAAACATCAGAGCTGATCTGAGCTGGCTGAGCAAACCTCCAACCAGAAACACCACACTTTGTTGCAGGGAGCCACTTAGGCTGTCTTGCTAATGATATGAAAACAAATATACTATTGTGAGGCTTAATATTGGTGAACACTTGGTTTTACTCTGCTGAGCATGAGTGGGTCTCGCATGAAAAAATGACACCTAATGGATGATTTCTAATCATATTTCTTTCTTCTTTTTTTCCTCCTCACTCCAGTTTTACCCTCCTCATCTGCAAATTAATATTGAAATATTGCCATGTTATGATTTCTTTTACTCCACCTTCTCTGCTTCTTAGCACATAAACCATTTGCTGCAGGGTCTGTAAGTATACAAACTTTACATACTTTTCAGAAGTACTCTTCAGGATAATTGGTCTTTGCATTAGGAGGAGGATTCACTGCATCCAACTTGAGATGTTTGCAGGGCAGCAAGTTCTCCACAGACAACAAAGTGGAAATAGATACTGGTAGGGCATGGTTAATCTTGTCCTCACATAGATATCTAAAATAGGTCAGATGAATCATCTCCTGTGAGTATTTCTTTCCACTGACTATAAAGGGAGCCTGGCCTCAGATGTAGACTTCTATACTACAAATGTCTACAGTGAGGTGTAGGGAGTTCTTCAGAAAGATATTCACTCCAGACATATATACAGAAGCAGCCTCTGAGTTTATACTTCAATATTTTATGCACAGAAAAGATGGGAAGTGTAAATATGTCCTCAGGGTTGAAAAATGGATATTAATAAATTTCAATTGCACTCACTGGGAGAACAAACATCTAGAAAATCAGCAGGAAACAGCTAAGGACAAAATTTTAGTGCTAGTACGTAGTTTATAGTGACTCCAATACGTATGTTTAATGCTGATGTTTATTCATTTAAATATTTATTTATTACTAAAAATACTGATGAAGTTTAGAATTTGTCTTCTTGGTGAAGTAAATTCCATTTTTCCCTTACATTTTTGTAAGGGGGTTGCACACAAAGAAGTTTTACACAAAGAAGGTGGGTGGTGTGGAGTTCCCTTTGTCCACAGCTGTGGGGACCTCCCAGCTGCCTGTAGGATCATGACAGAGTACAGACTGGGGCCGAGTGTGTTTCCCTATGCTTAGATCAATGTCGTTGCAGAAAGCTGCTGCACTTTCCAGCTGAGTGGCAGAGGAAGCAGAGGAGTGCGTTATGACTTGGTCGTGTCTCTCTGTGAGGCTGTGGCTGTCAAAGACAGGAGAACCAACAACAGGAGCACACCCCTCTGTTGCCATGGGGCAGCTTCTGCCTCCATGCCCAGGGCTTCCCCAGTCTCCCACCCAGTCAGTCCATCCCACACCTTCCTTACAGCCAGGAGACACCTGTCCTGGGCCAACCATGCCACCATCCCCAATGTGACATTTGTCCCACCACGAGGATTTTGCCCCACTCCCTCACTAGGGCTGGTGCCAGTAGCTCATGTGGGGCCCAGACCTTAGCAGAAGAAGGTGGGGAGCTCCTTTTCCCCACAGCTGTGGGGAGCTTCCAGCTCCCTGCAAAAATATATTGGGGCACAGGCTGAGGCTATCTTATTTGTCCTGTAGAACATTGACAATTCTCCGTCTGAGTAGCAGAGGAGGTAGAGCACAGGAACGTGCCGTGATCTGGTAACATCCCTGTTTGAGCATCTAGCTGTAATACATCAGAGAAAACAAAGCAGGAGCAGCCACCTTCCATTGTCATGGACAGCCCCTGCCTCCTTGCCCTCTCCTTCCTGCCCTCACTCACCCAACGGCTTCTCTGCCAGCCTGGGCTGGTGCAACCCTTTTTGTACACATCCAGGGCTGGCCGTGTCACCAACCACCAACATTCTACCTGCTGTAACACTGCCACAACATCACCAGGGCTAAAGCCAGAAGCTGGTGGCTGCCTGTTCTGGTGTAACCATGTCACCAGGGCTGGTGCACCACTGTGACATGGCTGTTCCACCATTCCAGTGAGAAGAAACAAACAAACAAACAAAAACTCAACAACCGATAATGCTGAAGAGGGAAATTAAGCAGCAATTTAAAGAACAGCAGCTTAACAAAAGTTAAAAAACAATTAAAAGCAGCAGGTCCTACCCACAGCCCAGTTTTAAAGATTTGTGTGGTACTTGCTGCTGATATTTGTGGGTTTGAAGACTAAATTCTGGAAGGAAAATGCTTGTCAAATTGATTGAAGGTAATATTTTCCACTTTTGGAATTAAAGGCATGTCCAGTACCAAACCCTGCACACAGAACTGGCTGGCAGTGCAGAGGAATAGCAGTGAACTGCAAGACTCGTGTCTTTGCAATTTCTACTCTTTCAGGGAAAGAAAGACATGAGTCACCTTTGCTTACTTGGAGAGAGACAACTGGAGGCCATCCTCCCTGAAGAAAGGCAACCAGATGTTTGATGAAAGGAAGGGAACTCAAAACTATGAATCCCCAGGAGAGATATGGTGTTAGTCCTCCTGACTTCATCGGGTTCTTCACTAGTTCCTCCTTGTTTGGACTTACGTCTACCACCTCCCAGACCCTCCCAGCCATGGCCAATGCCTCTTAGTGGTATGACCACATATTTCTGCTATGAAAATCCCAGACCCTGGCTCCCAAGGGATCTTGCTATTGAAAATGCAGTGTTGGTCTTCTTGGGTTTGGGTTTCTTGTTGTTTGCCTCTGTAAGCTATGTATTCAATAATCAAATAATAGCGTAGTAAATGAATAATTTCTTGCCTCATAAAGGCTCAAATATGCAAGAAGTAAGCAAGACTTGTTACATTTTACAAATATGTAATAAGTAAAAAGTAAGACAAAATACATGGTGACTAACCCCTTGGGGTGAAAATACTGCAGGATAAAGCACACTGAAAATTGGAATGGTTTGCTTCCTGTTATGTACAAAATGGCTGCAAAGGAGCTATTAAAGTTTCTCAAATAAATACAGTGCTTTGTGTGTTTGTTTGTTTCTAGTTAGAGGTATACAGACGTTCAAAAGACCATGTGCTGTATAGCCTCCGCAGCATTTGCTTTGTAGTACAGATAGTGCCTAACCACTACTTTCCTCTCTCTTGATCACTAACGAAAACAGACCATATAGAGATGAAAGTGTTCTAAATCAGTGCTCTGTGTCATTTCCCACTTACTTTGCACTTTTCTGACAGCTGAAAGGCTGCAATAAATTGAGTGCATGCACACCCACAGAGAATGACAGTACTACCATAACCTAGCCTTTCAGGACGTGTATTTTCTTCCCCAAGGGACTATATTGAAAAATTATCAAAGTGGGGAGGTTTGTGGTGTTTTCTACTGTGATTTTAACATTAAAATTTTGATCAATGTAATTTCTTCGTGAGTTGAGTTTTCCTACTACTTTTCAAGTAATCAGAACAACATTTTTAACTAAAATAATGGAAAATAAATCTGATACTATAGCTAAATAACAGTTTTGCACTAACACACAAATAAAAAATCAGGCATGCAGTAACAGCAGATTTTTTTTCTCTTTTGCTCCCTTTCTTCTCTCTTTTCCTCTCTTTCATTTTTTCTTTCATTTCTTTCCTTTGCTCCTTCCTTCCTTCCTTCCTTCCTTCCTTCCTTCCTTCCTTCCTTCTTTTCCTCTTTCTTCCTTTCTTCTTCTCTTCCTTTCCTTTCCTTCTTTATTTCCTTCTTTCCTTCTTTCTTTTTCTTCTTTCTTTCCTTCTCTCTCTTTCTCCTTCTCCTTTTTTCTGTCCTTCCTTCTACCCTCCTGCCTTCCCTCCTTTCCTTCCTGCCCCTCTTTCCCTCTTTCTCTCTTTCTCCTGTTCTTTCTGCTTTTCTTTCTTTCCTCCTCCACTTCTAATTTTGTTTTGTAGGTAGTTGGAGATCTGGTTTATTTTAAAACAATGAAGAAGGCAGAATCCCCTGAGGTAAATTCATTGAGTACTGGGAGGTCTTGGTAACACAATTGAACTGGCACCAAATCAATAAAAACAGAACAGAAGAAAAAACAATAATTAAAACATTCTGTCAAAAAAATGGAGCCGTAATTAAAAGATGCAAACTATTGTTTTGCTACACTAATTACATTTTAATTTTCAATAGCTTGCTGAATAGTATAAAAGCCCATGCCTATAAAATGTCCCAGTGACAGTGCTCTTTCTGCAACTAGCGTGATAACAGTGTTTATATGCTGTAACAGAGTGGTATGTGCTTTCAACTCTGTGTGGGTGAAACTAGCTTCCTTGTAAGATAGCATGACAACAAAGTTTTATTATTTTTTTTCTGGTGTGGAAAATTATTACTCAACACACACACACACACACACATGCACACACACGTATACACGCACACAAAAATGAGCTCAATCCAAAAGACACTCTGCTCAGGGCACTTCCATTGACCTCAATGGGAATTTTGTGTGTGGCGCAATAGCGGGTTGTTGGCCAGCATGAGTACTGTACTTAGGTTTAGACCATGTTGTTTTCTTCACATGTTATTGAAGGATGAAGAGAAAAACAAATTGAATTTTCCTATTAATATACACCATTTGCAATCCTAAAGCATGTTACTTTTTAGACAGGGTCCTGAGGACTTTTCTCACAGAACAATCCTCATAGATTTCACTGGTAGATACCCATACATAAAAGCAACATAATAAAGCCCATGTTTGGTACCGTTATGAACCAAAATTGTCCTGAAAAAAATTACGTAATTCATTTAGCTGCTTTTGAGTAGAATTTGGGGGACAAATTTCCATAGGCAGATTTAAGAAACACTCCAAATCAAGGGTACAAGGAAAGGAGTTTGTTGTTATTGCTGTTTGCAGCAGCTCAATGCAAAGTCAAGTTATCCAGATGAGTCCTGGCAAAATCTGGATCCATTAGCTACAATCTGCTTCTCCACAGCTGTAGTTTACACACTCTGCCTTTCATATAATTTCATTTGAATGATAGAGTTCTCCCAGAAACAGGCATCCCATGTGTTCAGACATGCCCCAAAAACAATAGATCCCTTCCATCAAAGTGGGAGCGGTGGGGAAATAATTTCTCAGAAACTAATCCCTGGATTTCAGATGTATGAAATCAATGAAATGCCTCAATCTATGAAAATGGTCAGCATTGCCAAACGATATTTCACAACTGCATAGCTTTTCTACATTTGCAATGTAATTTGAAATTACTTTATAAATAGTAAAAAATAAAATAAAAAAATTAAAAGAAGATTGCGACAAATGATGGAATAAAGTCAACATCCTTCGTGCCACTACAGCAAGAAGCACAAACAAAGAGGGTAATGTTTTTTAAAGAGAAAACACTGAGCAAACATTACCTATGTTTTCACCAGTTTACAGTTTCCTTCATAACCTCATAAATTCACCTCTCAGTTACATGTATTCATTCCCATTCAGCTGGGAAGAGTTAACAAGGTATAAATCTGGACAGCATCAGCCTACTATCTGGAAATAAGTAAAAAGTAAATTAAAAAAGGAAGCCAGGATAAAAATATTACCAACCCCAAGCTCATTTACACTGTATACAGTATCCGTATGTTTTTCTAGGGAGTGATACGGTGATATTGATCACAGAGACAGTATTGATACCTTTCGGAGATGAAAGCTAACCTGGGGCTTAGGAAGGCTGACTACTATAAATAGTACCACTTACATCCAGTGGAAAACTGCAATTACATATTGTCACACACCAAAGTTGCAAAACCTAAACAGATACAAAACCCAGAGCAAAATCTAGAAAAAAATAAAAGTTAAAATCCTCTAGTTTAGAAAACTAGTCCCTTATCTTCTGGGAATAGCCCAAATTGAAGGGGGTTTTGTGCTGATGCAAGAATAAATTGCTTCAAGAATTATTTCACGGACACATAGTATTCCCCAAATCCCTATTATTATGATGCTAGTGAAATGTCCCGATTTACTGAAATTAAACAAAGACAGATATTTATTTAGAATTCCTGTAACTGCTACAACCAGTAAATGTGTTTCATCACTATGATTGCAAAAACAAATACCTACCAGAGAAATGCAGCTCACAACAACACAGAACTGAATGGAAATAGAAATGTTGTTAATGTTACGCTAATGCTCATGGCAGAAGTATTTGACTGAAGGGAAAATAAATCAAAAGAGCTGACTGAGGCTGAGCCATGGATGAGTCTCAGGGAGCAGCAAGCTGGGTAGTCCCTGAGCAGCAACGTTACCACAAGACCAGCTGCTAGGGCCCAGGGAGGTGCTGGCCAGTTCAGGAGGGGAAGGTGGGCTTGGTGTGAGGCACTAACAGTGGGACTGTGGGCCTGCGGCAACAGCAAGGGAGAAGGCAAGGGTGTCCTTATGGCCCGGCTGCAAAAGCCCCAGGATGCCAGAGCCATGCTGCCTCTTAAGCACTGGATGAATGGAGGCACCAGCATATCCTGCTGCTATGCTGCCTCTCTAACCCTACCAGCCTCTTGGAAATCTCTCACCAGCCTCGCTTCCAGAGGAACTTTGCAAACACTGGCTATCTTAGATACAGCTTTTTTATTTAGTGTGCAATATACACCTGCCCTAAGGAAGAACGTCTCAGCAGCACCAAAAGTCATAATTCTCTCATCACCCTTACATGCTGGGGTTGCTGCAGAACTAGAGGGAAAGCAAGAGATTTCCTCACCACAGACAGAGTATATGTGGCCAACTTGATATGGACAAGAGTGGAAATCACTCTATGGTTGGTACTTGTGGTACAGTCATAAAATGCTCACACTGCCAGTAGTACCATTTGGTCCAGATGGATCATTGAATCCAACCTTTCATGGATCCCTGGATACTCATTTCAGTGCCTGAGAAAACAGGAGCAAAAGCAACATCAAGACACAGCTCTTGTGTTCTCATATTCCTTCTACACTTGATTCTTTAGAGCATACAAAAGCTGTGGTTTCACAGCTTGGCAGAATAGACACCTAACCATTATAACCTGGCATGGACCCTAAAGGCAGGGACAAGTTGCTCTGTAGTTGAAACCTGGTCCCAACCAGATGAACTTCTCTACATTAGCAATGAATCTCAGTGTTTGATGTTGTCCTCTCAGTTGGGATGGGAATGCTACTGGCAGCAGGAGAGGACAGAGACCTGCTGGTGAGCCAAGGTAGGGTTGCTCACAGGTTATGTGAGAGTCAGCTGCTCCAGTTGTGTGGTCAAGGGTCCATGTGTTTTAAAATTAAGTTTCTTTCAGATTCTCTGTCTGAGTGACTTTTTGAGTTGGGGATGATGATGTGAGATAACCACAAACAGCTACTCACAGCACTTTTGGAGCATATTTCCTCCTCCTGCAGTTCTTACTATTAAAGGAGATGATCAAGGCAACAGTAAATACATGAATGAAACTCAGACTTTACTACAACTCTCCTTCAGTCAGTTTTCCAATGCTAAAGCCATGAGTTGGGTTTTATACTGTGAGCACACAATTGTGTCAGTTCTGCACTGGTTGTAGCAAATATTGGCTGATGGAATTGGTCCTTCTCTATTGGAAGTCTAACATTTTACATGTGCAGTACAGTACTAATTAAGCTAAGTCCAAAGGTTAAAAAGTACAGCTCCTCTTTTCATCTATGAAAATACACTAAAAAAACCACTAGATTCCCCACTCATTTTTAGTACCCTCCCCTTAAAGGGTCCCTGCCAACCTAGGTGATTCTGTGATTCTGTAAGCATACCTACCTTTTAATTATTTCTTACTTTTACCATGTATTCGTGTGACAACTCAGGAGGCCTTCTTTAAAGAGGTCTAGATGGGGGTAAGACAATGTAGCATGTGTAACGTTACACTGTACCGCATTTTAATGTTTCACCCGAGCCCAGAGGACTGGTGAAATCTTCTCTTCCATCTCTACAGTAGACTTATTATATATCTCTATAATAGATGTAGGTCTGTACTGACAAAATATTTTCTTGAAGCATTCTCTTCTCTGAAGCGTTGCACGCCTCAGGCAGAGGACAAGAAAGACTGAGGTGTCACCAATACCCAAAGATCCTCATGATCCTAGCAAACAACCTATCCTACGTGCTAACAAGGAAAATTAGAACCTCTTGCCCCTCTGATAAGGGAGAAGAAATCCCTATCTACCTCCAAACAGTGAGAAATGTCAGCCAACCCCAGCCACCTGCTACTCCAGTTACTGCCGGCGGCCAGCCACTGGTGCTGCAGTGAAGACTAGACTTCTCTTCCCTCTTCGTCAAGGTCACAAATACACCCAGACAACCTGTACACTGAGGAAAACGTTTTCATCCTGACTCTGACCCCCGTAAACTCAGAAATCTGTGATCTGAGCATCGCTATCAATGTGGAATCAGAAGTTGAGACTATCCCAGTTAATTTTCATCCCTCTCTGTCTCACGAGGGCAGAGAGATGAACTGAGGAACTGATCGATTTAGCAGTTAATGGATTCCTGTGCTGTGCAGGACAGCAACAGTAATGCCCTTGACTTGGCATAGAAATTAAATGAATCTGAGATGTCTTGATTTTTCCTATCATCTTGCTTAAACAGTTACAAAGCAGATGAGAGGTGGAGAGTGCTCTAATTCTACCCTTATTTTTATCTCCTTACCACATTTCTGAGTCTTTCCTGTAATTTGTTGCAAGAGCAAAATTCATTGTGAAGTCCAGCATTTAGCAGTATCTAGATCATACAGTAGGCTGGCTTCACGTACAGCATTAGATTTTGTTCTGGACACCACATTTGAATGAAATATGTGCAGGCTAATTAGAAAGGATTCAGAGAACAGTAGCAAAAATAAAGTTATAGCAGAAGGACTATATTCAGCACAGAAAAAAGGAGGAGGAGGAAGAAGAGCCGTCTGCTGACACATGAAGTCATACTCAAGTGTAGAGCCCAGATAACAGGCTTCAGTACTTGCAATGAAACTATTAGGTTAAATAAATGTTAGGAACATTGCAGTGGATAAATTCCCACTTAGTCAATCTGTATTTGCCTTCAAAGAGAAGCCCCACAAAAGTTATTAGGCAATAGAAGTACTTAGGGAGGAAGTAAAGGGTAGAACAACAGGCTTGCACTAGTAGCAGGTCTTAACAGTGCTCCATAAAATGCCCAGTACTGTATTACTGAGGCACCAGCATTTTTAGTGCCTGATTGTTCCTGGGACTGCGTGTGGGTGCCCAGGTAGTGCTTGTGTTTGCATGGAGGTTCCAGTGCTGGAGCTTGACTTGAACTTAAGACCCCGCTTGTACCCCCCATTCCTCTGAGAGCACTGACAGTGGAAGTGACTAGTAAAGACAGACATGTAGGAAGAGGAATTGTGGCTTTGCTGAAGGGTATCTCTTGTCTCCACTGTATAGTCAAGGGCATTAGAAAATGCCCCTTAAAGTGACTGGTCTTTTGGCTTTATGAAGTGAACACAGTGTTCCCTGTTGAAGAATTTCCAGCCTGACCAGGAATAATAGAAATACTTAGAAAAGATGATGTTTTCATTGAAAGAGTAAGGCGAATTGCTTCCAAAGAAGAATTAAAATATTAATTTGGACTGTGGTTAACATTTGCCACCTCTGTGACAACAATAGCAGCATCCTTGTTTGCACTTCTACAGCCCCTTGCAGTTGTATATATCAAAAGCTCTTTAAATAGTGCGTTAAAGTCTTCTGCAGTTTTCAAACGGTGGAATAGAGCAGAATTAGGTGGGATCAAGGGCTTATAAAAAGGGCAACACTACTATGCAGAAAGTGCAGACTGCCTGTTTTGCCAGCAGTCCATGTTGATTCCCACAGTTTAACAATAACTAGCATTGAGACTGATTTAACAACAAAAGAAAATGAACTCTGCACGGGGGATCCTCCTGTGGCATTCACTGTAATTAATAACATTAGTGACACTCTATTATTTTATCTTCATCATTTGTGAAGTTTTCTTAGTCACTTTTTTAAAATCCAATAGAAAATTAATATTATCATCCTGTCTGTATTTTTCACATCCCCTTTTTAAAAATAGAAATAAATAAGAAAATAAGTCTCAGCAATGTGAATGCATTGGGTGAGGCCTTTGAACCAATCTGAAGAGATTAAGGTTAAATCCACAAGAGAAGGGTTATTTCTATATTCAGCTTTGGCTTTAAACACCTGAGTCTAAAATTGCCAAGCTCCAACACCCTTGGTAAGCCACCACCTAATCCTGAAGGCCTTCCAAATTCCTAGGTTTTCAGCAACTAATTCCTCCAGATGCCCATGTTACTCAGCAGTAACAGCCCTGATCTTATCTATGTTATGCTTCCTCCATATTGATAGGCAAAGAGTGTCTTCTGAGATCCTGACCCCAGTAACCTTTCAGAAAATATCTGAAATATCACATACCACCCAAAACCAGAAGAAGGGTTATGCCTTCCCCCAATATGTCTAGTCATGGGTGAGAAATGGTGTGAGAGAAGGTTAGAGTCAATCTTCTAAGTAAATTCAAGTAGGTGCCTTCCCACAGCTGTTCCCAGCTGTTGATGCCTCTGAGCTTCATTACCTTTAGCAAAGGTCCTCAAAGTTTCCCAAACTTCAATTCTATAAAAGGAGGAGAAAAGGAGAGAGAAAAAACACGTATGACCCTCTAGCCTGGAATCGGGACATTTCATGTGGGAAGGTGGCCTCTATGCCTGTTCCGCTCATAATGACATATATAGTGGTAGGACATCAATGGAACAAAGAGTGAAGCTAAGGGCTCTCATTTTGTGTGTGAGTGCACTGCATAATGAAGGTGTGCTTGAGTCACGTCTTGCTCAATGAACACTTATTTCAAGGAACAGCTTTCATAAAATGAAATGGCAGTCTTCTCCATCACTGTCCCCACACCCCACCCCAGAGGTCTCCTCCAGTTTAGGACTGTTTGAATGGTAGCTTATGTGGATTTAGGTCCTCAAACAGATGAGACTTCACAACCTAAATTGTTCTTCCTGAGAGACTGTCCTGAACAATGACCTACTGGGTAAAAGAGGACGATGGCAACATAATTTTTTTCTCCCCTTACTTAGGCCATGTTTTCACAAAGAGAACTGATTGTGGCCTTGCACTCTGGGTCACCTCAGAGCCTTAGTAGACATGAACCCTGCAGTACTATTTTTGAATGTTGTGAAGGGTAATTGTTATATACTCACAGGCACAGCTCTGCACCCACTGCAAACGCATCACTACCCCTGGGCTACAGTACATATAAGAATAACAAAAGAAAACAATGGATTTTTACATTCTATGTTCATTACATCTCTGGACTAGAAACATATCTAGCAGGTCACATTCAACTATTCCTTATTTTTAAATATCATTTTTTGTGAATTTATGAGTGTTCAAAGGTGCTGGCTCCTGCTTTATACACAAAGAAGGCAGAGCAGAGTGAAAGTACCCTTTTCCCTGTCTGAAATGTTTTATATCTGTCCAACAGAAAAAGGCCGACAATTTTTCAGCCTGTTTTCCAGCCTTTCTGTAGACACAAGTGATTATTAAGATTAAATTTAATGCTGACATTTCTAAGACTTTTTTTTCCATTAGGAAATGGAATGAAAACAGCAGGCAGCCTACAGGTAGCAATGACCTTCAGTCACCACAAAGTAAACCATGCACAGAGAAGAAGGCTTTATGTTTCTGTTATAAGTCCTGTCTTGTCCGAGTTTTTGTTTGTTTGTTTGTTTGTTTGTTTGTTTGTTTTTTGGACAACAAACCTGCCTTTCCTATTGAGCATTACTGATTGACACTGACAAAAATTTGGAAACAACACATTAGGTTTTCCAGAAGGTAAAATAGCACAAGGGGAGTAAGCTAACGTGCATTTACTATGAATTTATTACTTAAAATTCAAAGAGAGAGATGCCAAATATTTTTGTCCATCTCATTAGAAAAACCTCACAACAAGTTATGTCTGCTTTAGGATTAAGATTCTGAGATCTGCCTTTTAAAATACTGGGTATCCCAAAATATGTAAACAACACAGAATGCAAATCTCTGTAAGAGTGGATCACACACAAAAATCAAGGATTACTTTTCTCAGTGAAAACATGAGTTATGTAAACAAGTGCCCAGAAAACACTTGTGGGCAGAACATGGACAGCAATGATAAAACAGTGGCCCTGTGTGCCAGTTACCAGATCCAGTAGCCTATGGTATTTCTTATTTCATCATTTGAAGGTGATCTGGATTCCTAAGAACTTTATTTTGGGGTTCATCTGGGATGAACTGTTTATCTGGGTTACAATGTTAGTCTCTTTTCCTCTAAGAAACCGTATTTCCTCCAGAAATACGTAGATGTGCTTTCTAACTTCATGTAATCTGCCTGATTATGTAAGAAGGCTGCTTGTACCTTCACTCTTGAACATTTCAACACATCCTCTGTGGTAAGCAAGCCACCAGTAATGATTTATTTGACCCCTTCCATCCCCAAATGTTTTAATTCAGGAGTAACTGCTGTCGCTACAGTTTATTGTCTTGAAGTTTGTTTTCCTTAGCTCATTTGGAAAGTTCTTGAGTTTGGCAGCAGTTTGTTGGCTCTCTTGTTCTTCTGGCTTCCATTTCCTAGTACTTGTTTAACACAGCAGCTCAGAGGTGAGGGCACTGAGCCCATATATGCCTTTCTAATGCGACTGCACTGGTTACAGAGGTAAGAGGTAACTGGGCCCAGCCTAGCCCTGGTCACTAGCCACCATCCTCCCTCTAGAAGTCACCTCTTGTTCTGTCAGCCTCTTCAAATGCTCTTATGTTCACTCCTTAAACCGTTTCAGTGAAAATAACCTGGATCAACAAAAAATTGCTGTTTAAGATAACGCAGTTCGCTGTGATTGATATTCCTTGGGAGGTCTTCACAGCTGCAGCTGGCTTGTACATTTTGGGAAGGCAATAATGTGTGCTGGCAGGGTGAAAGGTGCTACATAGCCTTTAGGTGTGGGCTCACATAAACACAGAATCACAGTGTGGCTGAGGTTGGAAGGCAGCTCTGGAGGTCATCTGGGCCAACCCCTGGCTCAAGCAGGGTCACCTAGAGCAAGGTTGCCCAGGACCATTTGCAGATAGATGGCTTTTGAATATTGCCAAGGAGGGAGACTCCACCACCGCTCTGGGCAACCTGGGCCAGTGCTCAACCACCCTGAAAATAAAAATGTGTTTCCTGATGTTCAGGCAGAACCTCCTGTGTTTCAGTTTGTGCCCGTCGCCTCTGGTCCTGTCACTGAAAAAAGCCTGGCGCCACCCTCTTTGCACCCTCCCTTCAGATATTTATATGCACTGATGAGATCCCCCCTGAGCCTTCCCTTCTCCAGGCTGAACAATCCCAGCTCTCTCATCCTTTCCTTACAGAAGAGCTGCTCTGCTCCCCACTTTTGCTTAGACATGTCTTTAGAAGTAGCAAAGGTGTGCTGTTTGAGCCTTTGCCATTTCTTGCTCCAGACCCTTAATCATCTTAGTGGCTCTTTGCTCTGTCTAGCATGTCCATCTCTCTCATGTACTGAGGGTGCCAGAACTGGAGACAGTACTCTGGGTGTAGCCTCAGCAGTGCTGAATGGAGGGGAAGGATCACCTCCTTTGACCTGTGGCAATACTCCTCCTCATGCAGCCCAGGACACAGTTTGCCTTCTTTTCTGCAATGTGACATTGCTGGCTCATGTTCAACTTGGTGTCCACCAGGACCTCCAGGTCCTGCTCTGCAAAGCTGTTTTCCAGGTGTTTAGCTTCCAGCATGTACTGGTGCATGGGAATAACCTGTGTTGTTCCTCCCCAGGTATAGAACTTTGCACTTCCACTTGTTGAACCTCATGAGGTTCCTGTCAGCCCATTTCCCCAGCCTGTTGGAGTCCCTCTGGATAGCAACACGACCCTCTGGAACACCAAGGGTTCAAGGAAGTAATTTCTTTATCTGGCGTTGCTGGGACCAGAAGACAATCTGCAATCCCAGTGCCATTCCAAGTGTTGTCATTTGTTCCCTGGGTGACGTCAGGTGAGCCAGTTGATTCTGCAGCCTTTGTCTGGTCTGTCTTATCTGTACTACACACTCTGTAATGGAGTCTAACAGCTATTTATATGCGCACTGGTTAGTATAAGACATTCTGGCAATTAGCATTTCTAGGGTATTCTTATATCAAATAATAAAACTGGTCAATTATTAAAGCAGCCAGAGGCGAAAAGAAAATAATTTTTCCTCTTTAATTCAGTTGTTTGCTGGTCAAAGTTGATGAGACAAGGGCTTGGAAGTGGACTTAGGGAGTTGAAAGGCAGCAGAGAAGTCTCAGTGACCTGAACAAGGCCTGCCACCCTACTGTCTTGCCATGTATCTAGAGTGGCACAAACTACAGCTTCTCCTGCACAGGTTTAATACATTGTAAGGCCCGTCCACTGCAGCCAGAGAGGTGCAGCAGATTTCACTCATCTCCATGCCCATTTCCTCTGAGCACAACTCAGGCAGAACAGAGAGCTGTGGTCCCAGGATATAAAACAAAGTCATGTCACTTCTTGTGGCACTGCCCTGAACCAATCCTTCATTCAGTGACTTTTACATTTTCCTTCCAGGCCACCAGCTGTCAGATGGTAACAATTTCCATCCACTTGCTGACGTGAGCTGGTTTTGAACTTTAATCCAGTCCATGTCTTAACTGTGGTGGCAAACAGTTTTTAACTAAAAAGAGCCTTCAAAACAATTTAGAAAATAAAAAAAAAAACCAACCCAAAAAAACCCAACAGCCCCAAAACAGCCCTTGTTAGCAGCACAGCTTTTATAAAAGGCTTGACAGATGTAAACAGGCTGAGCAATCACACGAAGGAAGGAAACAGCTGTTGCGTGATCACAGGAGCTTGTTGTTGCTGTGATTGAGGCACCTGGCTCTTGCTCTGCATGACCACCATGCAGACGGCCAGTGCTTGCCCCAGAGAGCTTGCAGTCCGCACTCACCATGAGGCACAAGATAGATAGATGCCGACTGACGAGGGAACACAAGGAAACAATGAAACAATGCTGGTCAGCATGAGAAGCAGTAGTCTCATCATTAAATCATCTCCATTTACTTTCCTAATATGCTAACATTTTCTGCCACACACAGATCTCTTCCTCCCAGGCAGTATTGAGTGCCTTCAACTCCCAGGGAAGTCTATAAGTATGGAGAGACATCAGCATCATGCATGAGGTGCTTAGCATTGTACACGACAGAGCCTGGAGAGTCAAATCTTGGCTACTTTGCATACTCTGGCTTGGAGCAAGTCACCTCTGTAATGGAAAATTATTATAATACAATAATACAGCTGGGAAGAATTTGCCATGTTTCTTGGATGCTAACAATAGTAATTTCTTAGTCAAGCATATGGGTAATAGTTAAAATGCTGTTCCTGCTACACTTCTGAAGATAATTCCTTTCTTAAAAGTTATACATTTACAGTAGAAAGGAAAATACTGCCATTTTCTGTACGAATCTTTCCCACCTGGGGGGTGAACAAGTCACTGCAATCTCTGGCTATTTAGGGTTGCTCTTTGCATGTCTTCCATGTGACAAGTTCCCTTAAATTTTCCTTTCCCGAGTGGTGCTCACTGCAGGGACTCATCTGGTCAGTCCCTTTTCTGTGTTCTCCCTGCTGCCTGGTGGCACCCTCACGTTGCAGATGTGCTGGCCTCAGCTTCTACCCGTGATCTGGATAGTCTCATTTTCTTGCTGGATAAGTTGGGAGCGTTGAACTGTCTGGCAAATCTCAGAATTTTTAGTAAATGGATTCCACTTAATACCTAGTCTTTTTCTATAGTTGTTGCCATTGTCTGTGCCTTTGGTGGATTTACAAATAATAAGGCTTAATCAACTATATTAACTCTAGATTCAAAACTAAACGGTTGCAAATTAATTTGAATTACCAAGGTTAGCCTTAGGAAGGAAAAATGTGGCACACACCGCAGTCTTCCGAGCTAACCGCACCTTTTGGAAATTCCCAGAGTAGCTGATTCACTGGAATGACAATTACCCCCCCTGCTTCTTTCCCCTCCCCCTCAAAGCACATTGTTTTACAGGAAACTTAATAAAACTGTGTTTGTTAACAACAGTCATTAGGACTTTACTGAGATTGCTCACTCTGATGATGATCTTTGAAAAGTAATTCTTTTTTTCATTCCAACGGGATTTCTCTGCTTATCCACACCTACCGATTGCAACGGGAACCTATCCTGAGTAAGGGCTATGAACCCATTTGTGCATCACTGACGTCACTGGGAATTTTCCCACTGGGTTCAGTGGGAGCAAAACTTATAATATCCTGAAAAGTAATTGTAACACATTAGACACCCATTCTCTCGTTCCTTGCGCATTCAATTTCTAGCAACAACAATAGTTTTAATTCCGGGTTGCTAGGATATTTTTTTTTTAATTAAATATATTATGAGTCAAAGGATGTTGCATCCAGCACTCCGAGGAAACAATGGGGACAGATCCTTCATCCTGGCTAAGTGCCTTTTGTGTCCTTCTGTGTGGCTACTTTAATTTGTACCAGAGACTAGCCATACACACATGCATACACATGTACACACACAAGATCCAGCAAGCCTAAAAATCAAGAAAAAAAGAAATATGTTTGACAACCTCTTGTAGCTTCCGATGCCTAGCTGGAGTTTTAGCATACACACACAGCACGGAGGAGGAAAGATTTTAATAGCTAAACAGAAAAGGAAAATAATCATTATTTAAATGTTACAGTAGTAGGTAGCTTGGGGATACAAGAAAAAGTGGGAGGTAAGAAGGTATTTAAGAAGGTGGCAGCAGAGAATGGTCAACACTAATGCTTTGCCTGACTGATTTAATTATTGACAATTCACTCACACACATCTTTGACTGTACTGACCCTCTCCTTTTCATTAGTTTCCACTCTTGAGTTACTTTCTTTCCTGTGTTTATATTCTGGCTCTGTTAAACTGATTAGTTTTCCTGGCTGTTAAGCTACAATACAATACCTTGTAACCTAGTACTATACCCTATATATTTGCCACAAGTATGTAAAATACAGTAGGAAAACAATATTTTCTACAGGAAATAAAGACAGCATTATTAGCTCTCTGATAAAATCGTATTTACATACATCAGACTGTCATAGTCTATCATCAGTGTTAATCAAATGCCCTTTCTATCTTTGCTTAAGAAAGTAAACAAGTTTGCCCATTTTAGGGAGAAAAGGACTTTTTTAAGGCTGGAAAAGGCTGGCAGAAACCATAGCTCAACTCAAACCACTTTGGGGAAATTCCCAGAATGCTGAGTCACTGGGGTGGGCAATAACCACTCTCTTCAGCTGAACAATCAGAGATTCTAAAGAGAAGAAATGTATGCATGCTCAACAAAAGGAAATGCAGCTTTACTGTGACTGGTTTTTTTTAAGAGCAATTCATGAGAAATCATTTTCTGTTCATAAGGAGATTTCCTTCTCTCTTAACCTCACACTCACCAGAAGCATAACTAACCACAGAGATTTCTAAAAGTTTATTATTGATTCCATACTTTCCCACACTAGAACACTTTCTGCAAGACTTTTCATTCCTGGGACCCAGCTTCTGGGCAGGTTTTTTTGTGTGATCTAACTTCCCTATCATGTAATCCCATCAGCACATGCATTACTGTACTACCTGTCGAGGCCTAGTGAATCTAGACATTCCAACGAAACCAACTGCTGGAAAGCCAGCAATATTGGAGCCCATCTTCTACAATTATTTAAAACTATATTATGCCGAAAATCTAATGTAATTTTTGTGTACATCTAGCTACATGCCTTAAATAGGCAAAAGTGGGCAGTGACTTAGTGATTCCTATGAAAGGATGAAAGGATGGCTTCCCATTGCAGTGTTCCTCCACTGAAGTCCTCAACAGTGGGTGCAACTTGCACCTTTGACTCGAGTTCAACAGCCCTGTTCCATGAGACAGCAAGTGCACATTGCTAATGCAGAAGCAAATGGCTAGATTTTGGTGTTTTTCTCAGGCCTCAAAAGTCCTAAGAAAACGGGTGAAGACCTCTTCACAATACTCCCATTTCATTGGTCTGTCAGATGTTACAATTTTAATCTTCCTGTGGTCCTCCAAACGCAAGTGACCAGGCTAAACCAGCCTGAAGAAAGAAGGGTCTGTACCCAGGACATATCCCATCCTTTGATACTGCTCCTTGCTGAAGGATCCTTTCCTAGAGAGTGAGCCTTTTTGTAGAGATAGTGCTTTATGGGAAATGTTTCATAGTTTCATAATACACAGTCATTGCTTTGATGGAGGGATAATGAATCCCTCCAGCCCTGGCCCTTCCGCACATTTGGAGATTTATAAAATGGAGAAGATCACAGGGAAAAGTATCACACAGGACAAAGTAGAGAGACAAATTTGGGAGAATTTCACCTTTACACTTTCCAAACAAAACAACATCCAAGCGCAGAAGATCAAGAAATTAAAGCAATATTATTTGGACATTAATTCTTGCTTATGTCTTACTTGCCCAATTTCTTCCATAGCATTCATTGTAAATTCCTTACCCAATTTTCCTCTAATCTCCACACCTCTTAGATTAGAGACTGTGTGCTCAGCACTCCTCTGAAGCCCTTCCCACATGCTGAGGTGCCGCTCACTGGGCGTTGGGACAATATCAGCAGCAAGCTGCTCACCAAGTACCTGTGAGTGAGCCCATTGCACAAACCAGCAAGCTCTGTTCCCAGGAGGGCATCTGTATGGCCTGTAGGGCCGGGGCACTTGTTTTCCTGCTGACCACACAGAGAAAATCAAAGCTGCTTCTCACAGCACCCTTATTATTCATTGCTGTTGGGAGCTGTCAAAAGGTGCGTCTCACAGATGTGGTCCCTGTCCTGAAGGGTTGGGAGTGTTGCATCAGGTAATTGGTGCAAGAGTTGTGACCTCAGTCCCTGTCTCTGACCAAGCTATCAGTCGAAAAGCAAACCAGGCTCTATTTCTGTCACTAAGTTTGAGGTACACTTCCATGAACTTCAGCTGACTGAAAGGACTTGGTTCAGAGACTCTTGACCAGGCTGCCCTTCAGCTGAGGGCACCTTCAGAGCGTGGTCCATCTCATCCTGCCTAAGATAGGTGTCTCATGCAGAAAGGATCAATCTTTCTTCAGAAGTACTCATTTCCCTCTGTTTATTGGAGACAGAGACTAGACAACCTGTTTAGATTATGTATCTACATACCTAGGTAAACTCAGAGAAGAGACCCACCTTCTTGGACTCATGCTGCAGTTATATTAGCACCAGTGTGGGTGCAGCTTAGAATGAAAACAGAGGTGGTGTGGTGGGTTTTTTTTTTTTCTAGGCAGTCTAGTTTTGTTTTGCTTTGAAAGAACCAGTATTGCAATAAGACACTTCAATGTGTGGTAATAAAATGAGATAGCCCCACGCCTAGTCGACTGAAAGTAGTTGGCATTTAGCCCGGTGACTGGCAACATCCCTTAGGTGTGGTGATATCTCTCAGTATCACCCCACCCTGACATGTCTAGCATTTCATTAACACAAGCATTAAGGTCCAGTTCTACTACCCTTACTCACAATGAGTAAGGATGGCGGGATCTAGGTCTAAGTGAATGAATATTGCTGTAATGAGGCAGTATTTGTAACCTTATTATGCCAGTGAAAACTCCACAATCAGAGCTTTGAGAATAAGGAACTAATTGGCTTGAAACAGTTTCAGTCTAATAACCTCTTACCAGAAGCTCAACAGTGCATTAAGGTTTATACCCCGGGTTGGTTAGATTAGTTTCAATTTCAGGTAGTGGGTATCTATCCAATTACTCTCCTCCTCACTCAGGGTAGAGCACATGGCATTCCTTCTGCTACTTGATATGCTAAGCAGCATGTGAGTTGGCAAGTTGGGCTGAAAAGCAAATTAGCATTATGCAAACTGCAGGATTCTGGCACTTACATTAGGATCAGTGATCTGGCAAGAAATCCTGCCAAGCTACCAAGCCTTCCTGAGCCCAGAGAGAGCTGCAAACCCTAATCCAAGAGACCAGCTGACAATAACAAAGCAAAACAAAAAAGAGGTTATGGGGGAGGGGGAACAAATTCTTAATTGTCTGGGAGGGTGCTGGTGGGAGTATGGAGGTGGATTTCCTACTGAGACCTTGTACCGCAGTGAAGAAAGAGAGGAAGAGAAAAAAAAGACAGAAAGGTGAGAGAGACAGGAAAATAAGAGCGAAACAGAGAAAGATAGTGAGAAAGGAGAGATAAAGGCAGGGAAGGGAAGGGGAAAAGATGAAAGAGAAGGAAAGAATAGAGGAAGGAGGAAGGAAGGAAGCAAGCAAGCATTATGACTGACCCACAGCTGGGGATGTTGGTACACCAGCTGCTTGTGGCTGCCTGTCTGGTGGCATTGCTGCTTGGCAGTGGGGCAGCAGAGCAAAAAGAGGTAAACCCATTTTGCCACAGAGATGCCCTCAGTTAACGGGCTCATCTCTGTGATGGACCAGCCAGGGCGTAGGTCCTCACCCCTTTTTGCTGACTCTCTGAAGACGTGGGCAGCTGCTGCAAGAGCGACAGACGACAGCAGGGCAGTAATACCTTAAAGCACTTCAGCCGGATTCACCAGAATTCATCTGTCTTAGTTTAGGTCTCTTTTAAGGCACCTCCAGTTAAAGATGATTTTTTTTTTCAGGTGTTGGAATAGGCCATTCCCAGTATTTTTGTCTGGTCTATGAAGGCAGGATAAGGCCCATAATCCTTACATTTTAGTTTGAATGGAAGGGAGAGGGAAACTAGAAGAAAGTGTACAACAGCACCTAAACCTCAGTGAAACAAAAGGGAGTTGTGCACCCATCTGTGACTTTGTGCCGTAGAAATAATTTCTGTATCACAGCTTTACTAGATATGTTTCTGTAAAGCCTTTACCACAGATAGCACCCATCTGTCCATACTAACACTGTACACATACAGCAAAAAGACTACATGTGGACTCTCAAAGCTTTTTGCAGTTCTTAGATGGTAAAATGTATCTAACCATGTTAGGGTCAGATAGGATTTAGTAGTAGTTTTATGCCATCAGTTGCAAGAGACTGTGCTCTAATTACACAAATGCATGAAGGAATTTCTATACTCTTATAATAAAGATGGCCTTTTTTTTTTGTTTTTGATGGCAAGAGACATGATCTAGCAGTATAAGTAGTTCTAAAACATTTGGTAATGATTCTTCACATTAATGGGGGAAAGCATAGCGAAATTTCTAGCTTTGCTGAGAGTAAGGCATAGACTAAGGAAGATGTTCCTAAATCACAAGATGATCAACAGAAGTAACAGAAATAGGGGCCTCTTTACTGGAGCTTTTTGTCAAGCTAGTGCACTGCCAGACTGTATATATTTGACGTTTGAGAACTGTTGGCTTTCACCTGGCTCACGGTTTCATCAGTGTAGAGGCTGTGGAGGGAAGGCAATGAGTTGAGCCCTCTGATCCCCTGCCTCTTAATGACCACCAAAGTTCACTAGTTATCTTTACACTAAGCTCTATAAATTGTGCTTTTACCTCTTGACCAATCCAAAGTCCTTTATTTTCAGTATTTGTTTTGCAAAAGTTTCAGTTCAGTGCATTAAAATTAGAACATGAGACACAGCTTTTCAGCCTGTGAGTATTATGAAGACCTGAGTATTATTCTCAGCCCAGGTGCTGTGAACCCAGTAGGCAGAACATAGCAGCCCTTTGAGGGCTTTGTGTCAAAGTCATTAAACCAAGGCAGTGGGATTGTTCCATTTTCCTCATGAAATTTGTAGTAGGTTTCATTAATTTCCTCTGGACATTCATTAGAGTGGGAAGAAACTGAGTCAAGTTCTGGATTTCCGTTTCTTATGAAACTACTGCCCGTGCTTTTATTTTAGTTGGTTACTTGTTAATGAAGTATACACTGTTGTGCATCTGTTACTCCAGACTCTCTCAAGTAAGGTCACAGAGAAGCTCTAGTTTTAGACAGACTTTTCTGCTCTGTCTTCTTTTCTCTGATGGCAAGGCTCCCTAAACAGCATCCAGAAAGTAGGGACTAGCCTTTGATTTCTCTGCTTTTGGTTTTCTGATCAGAACCCCAAACTGGGATCACAAGAAATAAGGTGCACCATTCCACAGCTGCATGTCTGCAGCAGTGCCACTGGAAGAAAGTTGAAGGTTTTATTACCTGCACCTAGGTCACAAGGTCAAAACTAATTATGCTGAGAGGGGAGGTAACCTAAGTGCCTCTGGATAATATGATTTCATGATGGCAGGCAATCTTCCAGATTGCATTTGGTTTCTTAAGAAATCCTGGTTGGCATTCAGGTATATATTTCTACACCTCCTCCTTACAGCAAAGCAAGTTGTATTTTAAGGTTTTGAAAAAATATAATCCTTCTCATCCAGGTAAAGCAACATAGCATCTTCATTTGGCTTCCTCCATTAATAAAAAGGATCTACAAGCTGGGCAACACAAGTCTAGGTTTTGAGCACCTCTGCTTCTGACCTTTCAGGAGACTACATGCAAGCTGACTCTCCACTCTCTGTGTCTCTGTTTCCTCTACCACACACTGGTTTCTCTATTTACATCATAACCTCTTTGTGCACTGTAATTGTCTAGCACAATGGGGCCCTCAGTGGGAACCTCAAGGTATTTCCATCATAAGAATAACAAACAACAGAAAGGAAGAACAAAAGAAGAAACACCATGAATGCAAGAATAGGTCCAAACCTCATCAAACCGAAGAATTTCAGAATTCAGGACTTTTAGAAAATGGAAATAGAAGCAAATGAGAGGGTCCAACACTGCCTTTTATCTAGAGCTGCAATATGTATCTACAAAGAATCGTGGCACGGATTGTACGCATTGCTCCTATTGCTAGAACATATCAAGCGACAGTAGAGTGAAACTCTAGGAATTGTACCCTGTCTAGCATCCTCACAACCACACATTACTTTACATTTCGTTTTGCAGCCTTCTTCCCAATATTAACGTTTTAAAAATCCAGTTAGGACCTTTTACTCTCTTCCTACAAATGATTTATTTTGTTTTCTTGGAACAATAGGTCACATTGTTTTTCTCCTTCGGAGCTTTCACTTTGATGTGTCGGCTTTGACTGCTAGAGGAAATGTTGTGGACCAGAAAAGGAGCCTTGCTGTGGTCCAACTTCACTGTAAACAGCAGGTGCAGCAGCTGCTGCAGGAAAGCCACTCGTTTTCCTGCTCCTTTTCAGGGATGAAAGAGGGGGATGTAGCAACTTATTTTTCTGGAAAATCTGAGACATAGGAAACAAAAATAAAGACACAGTTTGAAGTGTTTCCTTTATTTGTCAAAAGTCTCGACATGCAAAATAAAGAACATGTAAATACTGTACTTGAATATGTAAATACTGCATGTAAGTATGCAAATATTGTACCTGGATATGATAGTCTTGGTGGTATCTATAAATCTGAGTATACACTCAGCTGAGCTATAATTTGAACTGCCTCCTCAACAGAGCCAAACCAATTTCCACCAGCAGTTATGTAGCAGCTTTTGCCAGTGACGTGCAGAAGTATACCAGTAATTCCTCTTCTACACAAACGTGTAGAAGGATGGAAAGGATGTAGAAGAAACTGTGCTTGCAAATATGAGTGCTTCCCATGTGCAGAACATACTATTAATTAATAAGCACTTAATTGTATGTGTTCCTTATACAGGTGTCCAGGGGCAAACTGTAATGTGTGCAATTCCTTGTGTCTTCATACTGCCCCTTGCCCTGGAGCCACAGGAAACAATTCTCCTTGCATCGGGTCAGGATGGGCTATGGCTTGCCAGGCTTCTCACAGGCCCACAGCACTCCAGTTTCAAAGAAGTTCTACTTAAAGCACAAGGTCTTCCAGAACTTGTAAGGCAGTGTCAAACCTCTGTGTTGCCCCATCATTTCCAACAGTTGAGATTAGCAGGTCTTTAAGAAATCAGTCAGCCTCTGTCAGCAGAGGTCCTTTGAGCGAAGGGCATTTAACTTCTGTCCCCATAACTATGGAAAGCATGAGAAAATTTTGTGTAGGAGCTTATCCACGAGCTCTGCTACAGTCCTGCTCCAAACAAATCTTGTATTTCCTTCATGAAAAAAGTTTTACAGCAATGCAACTGGGATTTACATGCATTTGTGCTGAATATCGTCTTGCTCACCTATGCTATGGTGCTTCTTTGTTTCATCAGGTGAAGCACTGAAGCCATCGAGAACACAGTGGGAATGGAACACTATGTGACAGCCACCCAGGCCCTCCTTCTTGCACTCTTTCCTTCTGCTCTGGACAGCTAAAATGCTGGCTCCATCAGACATACCAAGAGTACATTTTAAACAGGATGTTAATCCTGCTCAGAGCAGGATTAGCTGCCCCTGAAGCCTCTGAATGCCAACCTGATGTTGCTATGCAGCTGGCAAGATGCCCAAAGCAGCTTTTAAATTCCTTTTTCTCATTTAAGATGGAGGTCCCTTTTACCGGTAAGCAATATGCTCTGGGAATCTCAAGGGATTACAGAGCCATGACAATAGATGGCTCATTTTTACCCACTTGTAGTCCACCAATGACAACCAAAAGACTCTCAGGCTACATCTGTATTAAGAAACTAAGGAGGTGTACTGGCACAGGACTAGCCCACATATTTTTAGCATGCTCCACAGGGTTCTGGCTCTCCCTGACACTGTCCAGGTGGCATTCAGGGGTCAGACTCATGGATTGTCATTCCCAATGGCAATTTGGTTGTGGCCACCCTGTTCTTCTGGAAGAAGAGGAAAGCTGAGCAATATGGACATAAGCTGTGCCAAGCCATTTGGCATCAGAGCCAGAGAATAGTTCTTGGGTTATCTTATTTACTACAGTAGATGTAGCCCTATTGCTCTCAGTGAGCATTGGATTATACAGATAAAGACATATGATAGATTTTAAATGTTAAAGACTCTCAGACCAGAAAATTGTTTAAATTGGAGCTAATTAAATACCAAAAGGACTGTGCTGTGCTCCATGGCTGTACCAATTTATATATCATCTCTTGAAACCTTGTATCTCCAAAGGAATGCCTGTGGCATTGTAAGCATAACTGAATGAAAGCTCATAAGTAACAGATTGATTTTTCCCCACCTTCCAGGCCTCTTCTTGTGGTAAGAGGAAATGCATCTCACAAGCAGATTTTGAAATGGAACTTGGTGGTAGACAATTTCTTGTCGGGTAGTTTTTCTTGTCAAATGACTTGGACATGATCTTGTAGTCATCTCAGTACTCTAGCCTCTTCTAAACAAACTGTTTTACAGCATGCTTCTGGCTGTACTTAGGCCATCTAAGAACAGGTTATATGTGACAGGAAAAAGGCAGGTTTCCCCCATGTAACCATGTAAACAAGGAGACATATTTCTTAACTAATTACCACAGACTCACCTTATTTTCCCAAGCTCTCTCAATCACTCAACATACCCTCTTCTATCTTCTTTTATTTCTCCACCTATCACTCATTCATCCATGACTCGCAGTCTTTTCCATCCTTTCCAAATTGTTGCTTTTTGCTGACACAGCAGCCTACTTAGATAATGAAAATCAAATTGCTGTAATAAGATAATGCCATGCTTTTCACTAAGAACAAATAGAAGCAGAACTTAGAAGAAATCTGGAGGATTAAGAGCAGGGACACTATTATTGGTTAACTCCAAATGCCTGAAACAATCTGCCAAATCTTTTGAGTGTGCCTCACGTGGTTAAATTATCCAGAAATACTTTGTGCTCAAAGAAGTTAGCAGAGTAGCCTCAGGTAAAGATGCGTCTTTCAGCACATATAGAAAAAGCCCTGAAGAGCCCTTGATGTAAGGAGTGTTGAAACACATAACTTGGGCCAAAGAATGTATCTGTAAAACAGAAACAAATCTAATAATAATTCTATATCTAAAATACTTGGAGAAGCTTTTACAACATTATTTTTAGGTGTCTTTAAACCACTGATTTGTAGTGAAGGATCATAAATATCTGGAGGGGGTGTCCGAAGTCCTGCAGTAATCAAGTACAGACTTTAGAAACCCTTAGCAGTTGTTCAAATTCCTTTGTAGGGCTGGATAGCAGCTCTTGATATGAAGTGGTGTTATCTTTGACTGCTTATGTACCTCTTGTCTATACTTAGTGGGTTCAGGGCTGCAGATGATCCTCCCTCTCAGACATGTTAAGAACCCTGGCGGTATTCAGGCTCTTGCAAAGCTTTCAAGGCTTTCAGTTCTCCTACCATTTGCAAAAGTCAATCTATGCTGCTGAATTACAGAGGTGATTTCTCATTCTGACTGGTCACCAAGCAAGACTGATGAGAAATATCTGTCCAGGGTCACACTTCAATGCTTTCACTGATTCTGCACATGTTATTCAAACTGGCACTGTTCTCTGCATTGCTGATGCTCTTGTGTCAGGGAATGAAAATATGGTTGCTGACTAAAGTGCAATACTATACATACTATTCCATTACACAGTGGTTTTTTTCTTTTCTAGACACGCAGACTTGTTCTCAGACCACTTATCATGTTGAACAAAATGGAGCAATATGATGCTTAAATTCAAGAAAGTAATGAGGCATTCCTAGAGTTGAGTCTACAGAGGTATGTAACACAGTCCATAGAAATAAGAGAGGATTGTATTCAGATCACTTACTGAAGGGGTGTTATTTATATCACCTCAGTTTAAATATCTCAAAGTGAGTTGCGTATTCTAACACTAGTCATGTAATAGTAAATGGGAAGAGACAGGAGCCTTCAGGGGCAATTCACCCAATTACTTTACATATTGATCTTAGGGTGGGACTATAAAGGCAGGCTGGATAATCACCTCTGATTTAGACAGCTAAAGATGTCTAAAGTTGGACAGGTGACTCCCATCCGAAGTAGATATCTAGGAGATAGCTGGAATGCCTTATCCTCCAGGTGGAATGATTGACTCTATGACTACTTTTCTCTGTTGACCGGGCTGGAGAGGCCTGCATGTTGTTTGTCTCTTGAACTTAGACTTCATGGAGGCATGGCTGATACAGGACTTTTAGGGAAAACCATATTCTCACTTTCAACCACTCTGGAGGTAGCATAAGATAGCATGCCCAAGCCTTCCTCAACAACCCAACAAACAGGAGGTCTCTCAAGGTTGTGATTATACAAAGATAGTTTGCAAGGTGAGAAACAGGTCAGAGGTGGGGCAAGGGCATTGTGCTGCTAAAGAAATGTATAAGCTATTGTCCCAGTAAACAGGCACAGGAGCCTGGAGAGCAATTATTATCTCCCAGGTTTTGTCCACTGATTTGGGAAACCCTCCTCCAGCAGTTTCAGTAGGAAGCCTTATAAACCAGCCCAGCTACTCTGATATGTCTATTATTCCAAGAATATTTTCCTTGCCATAAAGGGAATACTAACATGTTCAAAAGGATAATCCTTTATCTGCTTCAAATGTGAGTGTATCTGTGAATAGGAGGCAGACAGTGTTAATTTTCTAGAGCATACTTTTTCAATGAAATTATTTTAAATCATTTTGTCAACGTGGGGTCTGGTTTTCACTTTCTAATACATATTTCTAGTATGTTACAAACCTCTCTCCCTTCCCCCTACCAGCTAAAAGGGTTGACTATTTTACATCAAATACACCTAATATAACTAACTCTGTTACTCATGCTTATGTGATGAAAAACAAATTGGAACCACAGACATGTGTATGAGAAACATATTTGGGGACTCCACAATATCTCAATCCCTTTAAGAATAGGAGAGTTTTGTAGCTTTATCACAGGGCTTCCCAAATGCTGGGGATGGAATACAGGCCACACGACCTGGTAGGTTTGCAGGGGAACAATATAAAGCTGGTAAAACTACAACTGTATGGGGGAAAATGCTCACAGAACCGTGAAGGAACTGCTGGAGCAAAATGAGACCTCTCCTCTGACTCTGAGGTTGGCTCTCTTGGGTCTCCTTCCTCTGGATGACTCTGTTTCTTTTCACCAACAGAAGATTCTGTCTATTCACTTTCCATGTGCTGCTTTAAGTGCATTACAAGGCAACAGAAATCAGAAAAGGTCCCCATGGTACATGATGGATTTCAGAATTCTCACAGCTGTCACCAGCCAAAGACTGCTTTACAGATTAAGAAAGAAAAGCAAGCTATTAAAAAAAAGGAATGTTTTGGCTAGGGTCAAAAGTATGAAATCAGTATCACCCACCTCTGTGGCCCTGATCCTGCGCAGACTTACGCACATGCTTCATTTCTCATACCGTGTGTGCTCCCGTTTGCTGTCACACACAAAGAAAAGCACATAAATCAGTGTCTGCAGGGTCCAAGGCAATTGCTTGTAAAACGAAAGTTCTAGTGAAGCCTAGTTAAAACCTTGTGACTCATCTAACATGAGTCTAAATAAATATTATATAAAATTATTAAATATTATTATTAACTAAATAAATATTATATAAAATGTAGACAATATTGGAGCATGATTTCATGAACTCTCACACCGACCAAAGCCCTGCCTAAGCCCTCGCATATATTTTTCCAGCCCATGGCTGCCTCTTGCAGCGTCTCCACCCTATCTGGAGCCCTCTGTCCAAGCCTAGGTGTCAGTGATGGTTCCCTGCTGAAAATATAGGCCAGTGAAAAATAGGTATTCACAGGATAGTTCAAAATTTACACTGTTCTAGTTATTTTTTCCCCAAGCAGAAAGAGAGACTGAATTTTAAAAACTGACACTTATTGTGAACCAACTCACTGAGCTTTATACATGCCTTGATTACTTAATTAAAAGCCTTTAAAAATAGGCTTTTGTAGCTCAGAAGTAACATATTAGAACTACAGAAGGGCAAAGGAATGACATACCTCAGGTGAGATCCTTTGCTGATTAAATCTGTATATTTGAGTTTATATGTATATAAGTATCATATACTTATAAGTTATAAGTTAACTCATAAGTTAATATGCTCTGGTTAGAGCCTTTGTGGGTGTTTTATATTATTACACTGGTGGCAGCATAGAGCTCAGACAAACATCAACAATAAGCAAGAATTCAAATCAAAACCTGAGACAATACTTGAAACTCAAATTCATTTCTTTTGTTCAAAAATGTTATCACCTACTACATTATTACGCTGTGAATAACAAAAGGAAACATTAATTTATAAAGGTTTGCATCTTGAAAAACTGTTTAGTAGCACTACTATACATATAAACAAGATTTAAGATAGGCTCCCTTATAAATTAATTTTTAAAATGTGTCTTTTATTTCAAATTAAGGAGACTAAAACATTCTGGGTGGAACCCTGTCCTTTTGAAGCTATCAGCAAAATTCACATTGATCACAGCAGGTACAGGATTTCATTCCGTCTACTGCCCATATGCCTAGATTTTAACAACATTTTTTAGTTTTACCAGTAAGGCAAAGACATGCTGCTTTCATATCAAATGGCTGCTCCACCATGCTAAATTGGTACCAAGCCACCAGAGCTGAAGAGCAGCCAAGAGGCTTCCACGCTACGGTGTCTGCTGGAATGTACTGGTGACTGTTTGACAGCTTCACCTATCTGGATCCTTGCAAAGCTTGGTGTGATCTAGCACTCCTAGCTCTGCTTCTCATCACCAGCTGGTATTTCTCATCACAATAAGTTTAGAACACTGTGTGGCATTAAAATTTGAACAAATACCCCACAGTAAGTATTGAATTTATGAAACCATATGTCTTATTGTAATGAAGTCAACTGTTCACATCATGAAATCATTACCTGTCCTTGAAAAAGAGATTGGCTTTATGTACACGTATATACATATATATTTGTCATACACATATATATTTAGTTAAGAATCTTAGCCTTATTTAATTTTTGCACATCCAGGATTCTGTCATTGCTTTTTGCATTAATAAAGCATATTTCTTTCCATCGTGCTCCTTTTACAATAAAAGTTCAGTCTCTGCCCAGATTTTTGCTAGTGAGAATGCCAGTTGTCTAAGAAAAAGTCTTAAAACTCAAAGAATGGGAGTTTTACTGCTCTCAGTCCAAGAAAACCCAAACTAAACTTGTCTAGGATAAAAAGTACAAGTTACAGCACTATAAAAATATTAATGACAAGGGATACAGTTTTTCTAAACGAAACGAACATTGTCTGTATCACACAGTTCATGATTATATAATTTAGTGACATATAATATACAATAATTCCATAGAGAAAAACCATACAAATATTACTCATTAAGTATATTGTAAAATTACCAATGTAATAAAGAACAATTGGAAAAGGTAAGTGAGATTGAAAGCTACGCTCGCATTGAAGGTGGAGTTGCAATGTCTGTTAGACAGCATACTGGGGAAACCAAAAAGGGAAGGAGGCAGAAGACACTATAGCCATTCTGTACACGAGGAGCAGAAAAATCAGCTCACAACCAGTGACACAGGAGGGAACAGAGACCTCTGGATCCTCTCATGTGTAATCATAAGGCTGTACCTCTTCAGACCTCCTCTCTAGCATCTCCCTGAGAAAGCAGCTTATGGTCGTGAAGGGCAGCTGCAAGGCATCAGAGAAGAGAGGAGTGCCTGAGCTTTTCAAGCTGCAGTGGTGCCATTCCCAATACATTTGCTGGAACTGTGCGCTGCAGCTCACCCTGTGGAATGCGTCCAGGGGGGCTGGCTTGGTGTCTTGTCTGCAGTTGCTTCAGAAACAACTAATTTAATAGTAATGATGATAATAGTATATCTGAACAGGACAGAGGTTTGTTTGATTCTGTGAAGAGGGATATATACCTTAGCACAATGAAACCATTATGAGAACCAGTTTTCCCCCAGATCAAGATATGAGCACATTGGAATGAGAATCTTGCAGCCACATGGGTAGGGAAAACAGTCCACTGAAAATGTGAGAATGGGAGGTAACTGTAGACCTTTCATCTCCCAGTCACTAATTATGCATGACTATAGGCCCAGGCCAGTTTTCACTGCAGGCAATGAAAAGTATCCTATTAACTCCAGTGGCCTGGGAGCAGAACTCTTGGAGGAAGTAATCCACGTGAGAGCTTGAATCTGTTGGTGACTCTACCATTTACTAGGGTGAGGTTTAATGTTTTGAACCCACAATTGAGACAAAGATTTTCAATCAGATAGAGGAAAGAAGGTAGAGTGAGCTTTTCTCAGTTGGAAGCTATTCCTCACATAGAGAAGCAGTAAAAAGTGAAATAAGAGGAAAACTGTGAAGGAAGGAGAGGAAAGACTCAGATATTATATACCTGAGTTGTGATTCCTTTGTGCTGGAACCTTTTTTAACATGTTACACAGTGCTTTCAGAAGGATGCAGAGATGTGATAAAACAGATGCAACAGATGCAGGAAATATAGCACTTCTTGCAGGACAGACTTTTGGGGGTAATTCAGTTTATTAATGGCATGTATTATGGAATAACAAGTTGCAGATGATCATTAAAACTTATCCTTAACAGACATTCCTTTTGTATTCATCTTTTGTTGTTTCCATAGCAGAGATGAGAGAAATTTGTGTAGCCTGAGACTTTCGAGTTCCCAGGGCTCACATTTGCATTTTTGACTTGTGATTTAAAAGCAAGGATTATTTTTAAGGATGGTTTAATTAAAAAATAATAATGAAAGAATTCTGTCACAAGAAAAGCTTGTGATGTGATATATTCCAAGGACAGAATCCAGGAATCTCATCCTCTTGTTCCCCTCATTTTCTCAACAGCTCTAGCAAAAGCAATGGCAAATTTCCACTGCAGCTTTTAATCTTTGCCTTCTAGTCCATCCAGCCTCAGTGCTGGTGATCTAGGAGGTGATCTAATGGCTCTCCTGGTGAGTTCACTTGCTCCTTCTGATCCCATCAGGGAGCTCCATAGCACTTGCAATCAGAGACAGCCAGAGTTCAGATAAAAGCCTACCAGGGGAGAAGCAGTAGCTGCAATGTGGTATAAAAAGGCAATACTTTATTCCCAATCTGTGTGCAATGCGGTCAGAATCAGGGAACATATGTAATGACCAATGAAAGGACAAACCTGAGAGTGAGTTGTATAAAGGGAGGGATAAAGTCCGTGAATTTGGAAGCAGAAGAAAAATCCTGGCCATATTCTGGAACAAAGGCACAAATGACCACAAGGTGAACGTGTCCATATCATTTAAACTTCATGGCTTTAAACTCTGGATGATGGCCTTTGATGATGCCTAAGCAAAATTCCAGATTAGTTCTTAAAATGACAGGAAAGTTAGCAAGTAAGTGAGGAATTCATTTGAAAAGGAGGGAGAGAGATGGATCATTATATTTCCTTTTCTGTCAGACTTATCAGAAGCTGACTCTAAAGTCATGTGCTACATCTCAAAGGACAAGTTACATTTCCAGCCAAAGTTTACAGAAAACATTCTTGTGTACAGAATGAAAAATATTGCCTAGGGGGATTTTGGATTTGCTGTCACTGAGAGCTTTTAAGAGTAGCTTAGACTTTTTAAAGACTAGATTAGACAAATGTCTGTCCAGACTAGCTTATGTTGTGGGTGTGCTTTGATCGGGACAAACTAAGCCACTAATGTGGTCTTCAGACCACTTGGGGTCTCTTACAGGCCTGTTCTTCAATTATCCTGTGCCATGAAAGTGCTGTGCAGGACAAGATGATGTAGGTCCAGATAGAACTGGGGAGGTGGCATTTGTAAAGAGAATACAAATGAAGGAGGGTTGATACACTAGCTGAATGCCATGTTGTTAATGCCATGTGTGTGTCACCAAGTCCACTGCTGGTAACATTCAGTGCCAGGCATCCCTGGTGCTAACAAATGAAATGTGTGGGGCCAAGGAGGTGGCTTTGCAGACAGAGTAAACAACAACAACAAATGTGATCGAGGCAAAATGTAAATATAACGGTAACCACTGTCAGTGCCATACTGCATATGTGACAGATGTGAAACACTATAAGTGCTAAATGTACCCAAAATAAAAAGACACAGATGTCCTGACAGCAGGCAATCTGTGTGTTTCTTCTCTGTGCCAATTCCATATAGCACTTTGTAGTCCCCAGCTGTGAGCCCACACAGATAGCTCCAGACTCAAAAGTTAAAACTTAATCAGCCCCAAGCTTCTGTGCCCCAACAGGCAGCAGTGACGTCACTCGGAGTGCCAATGCCCGCCGGCACAGTGTTCACCAGTTGCTGAGACTTGGGGCTGCTCGACCCAGAAAAGAGGAAAGGACAAAAATGCAGAGCAATCTCGATGAGCAAACAAAAGACGTGTTGCTGATCATGCTACAGTATGTGATGGCCAATGCGTCTATCAGACAAGAGGAGAGGAGACCAGGGACTGCAACGACATGCAGAATTCCCTTATCATCTCAGTCATCACCTGGCAAAACACCAGAGTAGGGATAAAGCATAATCTATTAATTAGTGCTGTCAGGACCCTTCTCACTGTGTCGGGTACCCTTGCCAAAGAGGTCCGTACTAGTATGGACCATACACTACAGCGTTCAGTTTGGTTAATTGGAAGCAGGATTACAAACCTCATTTTCAATACCCATTAGAGGTAAATAGTCGTCTTTACAGCTGAGAGGCAATAAAGCAGGGAACACAGAGTAAGCAGTGTGTGCCATGCCAAACAGTTATCTGCTTGCAAAGCAACGATCCAGGACATCAGAGCAACCAACACTTCTGCATAATCAGGAGGGGAGGAAACCAAATGAAATTTGTGGTGATTACAGGCTTCCTCAGGTTTAGCTAACGGTATCTCAACGCAAAAGTGTAGCAGACAGGTTTCTGAGCAAAAGAAGAAAGTCACAACTGCAGGCAAGGCCTCAGCCACCATGAGACCATTTGATCTCCAAAGATGCAGTGGGGTGCTGCATATCCCATATTCACAACATGGTGTATCCAAATGTAGTTGATTAGTATTACAGGCCACAGCACCATGTGTAATAAAAAGGAGTTTGGAGCCTTCTGTGCCTTCAAAGGCAGAGAGGGCACAATCCAATTAATACCAGGTGACAAAGGCCTACACATAAACAGCATAAACATCCTGACAGACATTGGAAATGAACCATTGTCCCACAGAGCCTTGAACTGTTGGCACCCAGAGCCAGGAAAGCGCTGGCAAGGAAAAGTTGATTTCCAAATGTGAGAGCGCTCTTGGTGAAGACCACTGCCCAGCACACACATGGAAACAGCCAGGGCCCCAAGGAACAGTCAAAAATGGGCAGCTGATAAAGAGATATGTGAAAAAGCTGTGTGAATATGGTGTTACTGTCACCCAATACAGCATGTAACCACTCTGGTATGTGGTTTATATAGCACTCACGCATAGTACTCATGTAGTATTCCAGTCCTATGCGTGCTGCTCCAGCAGTACCACACATGCACACAATACCACAATCAAAAACACATCTTCCTGGCAAATTTTGACAACCTATATACCATGTATTGCAACCACCCGCACACATATGACGTGATGATAACAGCTGCCATTGCATCACTAGCAAATACTTCAATGGACCAGCACACATTTTCTCAGAGAGAGAGAATCTTCACACAGTCTCTGAACAACCTACAAGCAGATGGCAAACTGTGCACATGAGGAAAAGCTTGATGAAGCACCCAACACAAAGGCAGTACAAGCAAATATGCTGATGATGAATCTGGCTAATTGAGTGTTTCATGAAGTAAACACATCAGTAAAAGCTATCCCACCCATTAAAAACAGGCTGTATGGCAAAGAGATTCAGAGCACTTAATAGTTGGTGGGTTGCCACTTGTGAACATTGCTGGTGGGCAGTCCAGTCCAGGACATGCTGTAAATATTGCCACTAGTAGAAAACCATGGCACAGCACAACATATAGCATTCTTCCTTCCTTCTTTACAGGCCTCTTGGATGTGACAGGGGCAAGAAAAACTTGCTATATCACTAACAGATGTAGCTCAGAGGAAGTTCCGATATGCTGAAAATAGGTTCCGCTATTCTGGCCAGTATACTAGTCCTAGGTGTGATGATTTTGGTCATAAGTTGTATGGGACTAAGGTTTCAATGTTTTTTTTTACCCAGAAACCAAGCAAATGACTGAAACAACCCTAGAATATTTAACAAAGAGAAATGAGATGTTTGAGTTAAAATAATTGCCTTATGATGGAGCGACTGAGCTAGAAGCCAGAGGTGACTGCAAGGGAACTGGTGTAGATACATCTCCCAGCTAGTGTGACAACTGCCCATGGTCTGTGTGCTGGGCAAGTTCAGTCCATGTTTTGCTACATGGTACAGTGCTGCCACAGGCCAACCTGTGCTCGCTGCAAGGCTTTCATCTCATCCCGCAATCATTTCTGTTCTTACATGCCAGGCAGCAGAGCCGCACACCTGTCTTTACTTAGCTGGCTGCATTCCTTCTCATTTCTCCAGAATGTGTCCTAATCTACAGAAGATTTAGTTTGTGAGTGTTGCCTGGACAGCAATGCTCTGAGCATTTTTGCGTTGTGCTTAGCACAGTAATTCCAGGAATCTGGCATTTCTGTGCCAGGCTGTGCTGCATTGCAGACTGCGAGCAGCGGGGTCTCACAGAACCCGCGTTGCACCCACGGGACTTCTGGAGTCGGAAAGCTCCATCTCTCCTCCTGAGCACCCCTCCACCTCTTTTGGCATGGGCTTTCTCACAAGTCTGAGTGAGCCTGGCCACTGGCACACCACTCCTCCTGCAGCGGAAATGGGCAGGCCAGCGGTGAGCGAGCTGAAGTGGGGTGCGAAGCTGTCCCCACCGTCTCTGCCCCATGAGCAGGGCCAGGCAGGACCAGGTTCCCGTTGGCGGTGGTGTGTGGATGGCGAGTGGTGTTAACGAGCCTGGCTGTGCTGCGTGTGCAGCTCTTCTGGAATTCTGCTCAGAAACACCATGAGAAACTCGGAGCATGTACTATTTACGCTGGTTATTAGAAGCAGATGCTAATGTTTCTTTGCTGCGATCTCCCAAGTATCCTGTCCTTTTATGATGTGTGGCATGTGTTTGCAGTGTGTATGTCTCTATATCACATGCAAATAAAAGGTTACTTTCACCATTTGTGTTGTGTTCATTGATAATGAGGACCTTACAACCTCTTTCTGTGGTCTTGCCCCTGCAGATGTTGGCTGTGGAGCTGAGGTAAGCATCTGTAGCAATGTGTAGGGCTGCTGTATGGTGTACATGTGTGGATGTCTGGCATGAGCAATGGATGAAGTATAAGCCAGAGCAACAACAGTGCTCTGAGCTGCCTCCTGGCACTGGGTGGCACAAGGGCAACCAGGACGTCTTACCTATATACATATGGTTCAGTGTTTGAAAATGGCATGCCCAAAACAGTGCAACATTCACATTTTCTCTTTCTCTTTCTTATATATTCATATATATGTATATTACATGTGTATGTTTATGTACATATATATACATATGCATAGAGTTCTTTCCCATCAAACACCTCCTACAGAGTCTGCAAATAGTACTCTACATACAAAAGTTTATTTGGAAATTGATACCGACATATATAAAGCAAATATTGCTTACCTGGGTACTTCTCAGTATAATTTAACTAACAGAATAGCTGAATTCACTGTGTAAGGGAATTACTTAATAACTAGAAGATTTGTTCACATAACTCAAATGTCCTCTAGTAGCAGAATACCAATAATTCAATGCCTGTATCAGAGAGAACAGGCCTAAAGTTATACTGCCATAAATCCGAGTCTTATCAAGCTTTCTTAATCCTGTTCTCCTGGGGTGACTAGGCCCTGTTTTAATGGATCCACATGCTTGAAGTTTCTGTTTCTAATTTCATGTTCTCAAGCCTTACCTTTCACATGATGAAACAGGGCATGCTTAGAAGATTCCTTAGGCTTCCTTTAGAACTATGAGCCTGAATTTGGGAGTTCTCAAGACAATGAGCAAATCTACACTTCCCAGAGATTTCCTCTGCAGTCAAGTAACTCCTCAGCCAAGGTGTATCCAGTTTCATCTGCGCTTATATGACATTTTGGATAAATTTTAACTTAAAAGGAAAATGAAGTTATGTTATTCCTACCTTCCAGGTGGACACTGGTGTAGTATCATGCTGTAATGCCCCATGTTGGGAAACTTTCATCACATGCCACAATTCTTTTCTTCTTGAACTTACATCACCCTTGAAATACAAAGTTAAAATACAATATCCCGAATCTCTCCTGCTGTACTAGTCAGTGTCTTGTCTGCATATTCACAAAGCTCCTAGGAAGAGTTAATGTTTTGCTTTTGTAACAGAGACTTAAATCTGTGTCATAACAAATACTAGAAGCCATAAGTAATTATACAGGGGGCAGAGAGAGAGTGACTATGCTAACTGAGTGTTTTGGATGTGAGCAGGCCTAAACATGGGCTTGGTAAGCAATTGGGAAAAAGACTGCTCATGTCCCTCAGGTGAACACAGTCTGGAGACAAGCTATGCTTGGTTGTATCCTCCATGGCCAAACGTGTCTTACTGAAGAAAGAGAAAGAATGGATGTGATTTAGATCGAAGGTTCCCAAACTTTAGTACATGAATCACTTTAGAATAGAATCTAGGCTTAGTGTCATGGATGCATCTCTATAAAAAAGAGAAAGGGGAGCTAAGGAGATCTGGGAACTATTGCTATTGTTGCCTTCATGTGGGAAAAAGAAACAGAGTAGATGTACAGAGAGTGGAGAATGGGCAGTTCCCTACCTGCTGCTCGTTAGCCAAAGACGGTCATCTTTAGTCCATCAGAAGAAACTATACAGTTGGACCGGGATGGTTTCTAAAGATAATAGCATTCTCGAAACATGCTGTGTAGGGAAACGCAGAACAACCATTGTCGGCTCTTGCTATTATAGTTCATATTTGTTATCTGCTTTCTCTTCTCCACACTCCTCCAGGAGCCACTGTTCCCCTTCCATTCTCAAGTTCTTGTCAGGGCAAGACCTCATCACTGAGGTCTTCATCTGACAGCCCTTGTCCCAGTGTTTGGAGGTATTCCTACCATAGTTTCCATACTGTCTTTGCACCACACTCTCAGCCTTTTTGTTTTCAAAGGGTAAAACAGAAAGACATCCAGAGCAGTCTCACATGCACCATCACCATAAGTGAGAGTAGTTTCTGTCACTGCATACTTTGATGCATACTAAGTTGGGAAACCCCTGATCTAAATGGATTTTCCCTTCTTTTCACATCTGACTTCAGTTATATGACAATAGCTTGGTGTTGGTACAGATGTAGCATTATTGCACATATAGTCTCGTCAAAAAGGTGTGACTATTTGTTTGAAGTTGGCCAGACTGACCTTGCTCCTGATCATACCTACTTCTTCTTATTCCAAACTCTTGATTCAGTGACACTTTCAATGAAGAAATCTCCTTTAACATGTCCAGGAAATCTGTAGAAGATATGAAAGAATTTAGACCACAGGTGTACAATAGTGGAATTTTTAAATCTCTAATTGAAAGAGTCCCTCAAAATTCAGCTATGTAAATTCTTCAGTATAGCAATCCAGCTATCTTCCACTTCCATTACCTTCTTGCATTTAAAGCCCTATATATAAATGATTATTCAGTCTTCATAATTATTCTTATTAGATGCAAATAACAGGAACGAAAGCTGTATTTTCAGTTACCAGGCACATATGTTTATGTAAAATTATACACACAATTATTCATGTATCCTCAAATTTTAAAATGCCAAAGCTATGTGTACATCTGAAAAACAATTTAAGCCAAGCCCCGAGAGCATAAAAATGTGCATCTGGAATATGTGAATTTTTATAGTTACAAATTCTTTCATTCAAAAAGTCTAAAAATGTTTAATCTGTATACAGAGGGAAGATTAACTGGCAATGCAGCCTGTTCACAGATTACAGCTGATATACCTAAAAGTTTTTTAAAGATAACATAAAGGCTATTATTATGTTGTATGTACTCACTTTTATTTGGTATTGTTTACAGCTCATTGTGAGCTTGAAAATGAAATATTTATGTAGCTTTTTTTACCTTTTATACAATAGAAGTTCAGTTGTTCTGGTCTGTAGGTCACTCTTTCTATCCTGATTGTCTCTGCTGGAAATGACTGAAGCCTTGGCTTTAACAGAAACTAGAAGAGCCAACCACATAATGTTGGGTGAATCTCAGTAACAGCAATGTGTTCGTCAAAGCTCTGCCTACCCTTTATTTGCCAAACAAAGGCCATTCTTTGCACCTTAAGCCAGGGTGGAGTAATTAGGGGGAGGGAATGGCAATTATGGTCTAAGAGGATGGGGAAAAATACAGAGGACGAGCAAGGTGCAACTTGTAATGATCATTGTTTGTAGTATGAAGCAGGACATGAAGAGAGGGATGGGGCAGGCACTTTCCTGTGATATGAGTATTGGGGCTGCGAGGTATTTCTCTTCTTTTTTAACACTGTGAGTTCTGGGAAGAATAGAATGGGTGATTAACACCCCTTAGCACCGGTAACATCAGGGAAATTGAGGACTGGATCCAACGAGGCCTGCCTTCCCTGACCTCGCTCAGCTGTGACCACAACAGAAGAAATCAAACATGTTCTCACCACCCAGTGCTGAGTCCTGCCCCATTTTGGAGGCTGAGCGGGTCTGTGGGCACAGATGCAGCCTGCTCCACACCAGCAGGCCACCATGCCCAGGAACACGCTCCCGCAGACGTGGCGTCCATGCTGTTATTGCAGCCACCGGGGGTGTGACTCTGACACCCGACTTTCTGAAACTGGCTGGGGAAAAACACCCGAGAAGCTACAGGGAGTCGCAGTGGGATGAAAGGAGAGGGGAAATCCCAGCCTGCTTCTGATTTCCAGAGTACGTGAGGTGTCGTCGTCATTACCTGAGTGGGCAGGGAGTTCCTCACCTGAAGGAAAGCCCTCACCCATGGGGTCCAGTTACAGGGCAGGAGCCAGCCCGGGCCTGGCCACCAGCCCTCCTGGCGGGGTGTGCTCTTCCGAGGCTGGAAAGGACAAAACAACAGCTAAACTACTTTCATTCAGGTGCGGGTGACTCAGGCTGCGGTCGGGTCTGCGGCCAGGGGCTGTTGATGAGCGGGCGCGGGCACTCCTAATGACACCCTGCTCCCAGTGGAACCGCCCTCCCACGCTCCCACCGCACCATTGTGGCCCCGCCAATCTTCCTCCAAGGCCACCGTGTCTGTCATGAAGGTCCCATCCACAGGCAGGGTGGTGGGGAGGCGACATCCTCGGCCCATGTGTGGAGAGGTGGGGAGGAGAGCTCATGGTGGAGCTCGGGAGGAGGCAGGTCGAGTGCCATCCAACAGCACTCACTCTTTCACCGGGTTGTGTAATGCGCCTTTTAATCACCAGACTAGGATCTGGATGCAAATGTGCCCCTTATGCAATGGGGTGAGTAAGATTCTGTGCCGCCTGCAGCCTCTTTTCCAGGCAAGTGCGGCTGCCTTCTCCGCATGATGAACTTGAATGTCAAATATTAATAACAAAACAAATTATCTCCACCCTATCATCAAGGTGTGTCGCGGCTGATTCCTGTTTAACATCAAGGTTTCTACTGCTCAGGAATCCTTCCTGCAATCCTGGGCTCCGGCTGTATCAGTTCTGTGAGTGATTAAGGAATGACAAAAATCCTGAAAAACTTCCTGGAGTCTGAGCTCATCTTGATCCTCTTCCATGGTTTGCTGGGATGGGAGGAAAAAAATGGAGCTCCAAAGATAGAATGGCTGGAGTAATTCTTGCAAAACTAGCCTAACCCAACCATCAAAGCACTTCCTTTAGGTAAGAATTCACCCCCCACCAAGCTCACAGTGCATAAATAAAACTGTTTTTCAAAACAAAAACAGTGGCTCATACAATAGGATTTTGTATAGATCATAAATGGCACTCCCATTATCCTAGCCACAAGCCCTTTGGTGCATTCAAGTATTTAGTCTGATCAAAGAGCATCAGAAATGTTTTTCAGAATGTAGATCATTTGGAGAATCATGAAGCAGCTGAAAAACCATTCACTAACAATGGTTAATTCTGGGACTTTTTACTCTGTTGAGGTTACAATTAATATATGGTTAATTTTTTGATTCCTCCATTTCATGATAGCTCAGTAGTACCACAGCACTGCACATCTTTTTAAGTGACACTCCTTAGAAGAGCCTGAACAATGCTAACTGGTGGATATGCTGCCTTGCCTACATTAAGTGCCATAGCTAGTTCCAGATCTCTGCAGTGATCTAAGTAGTTGTAGGCCTGATGTACAAGGAGAGGTTGAGGGGGGTTTGTTAGGCTTCAGAAGATCTAAGAATCTAAGATCTAAGATCTCAGAAGAGCTGAGATCTTAAAGCTGTGTTCAATTACCCTACAGAAATGTAGAGAGAAGAGAAAGCCAGACTTCATTCTGGAGGTGCACAGGGAAAAGACAAGAGGCAACAGACACAAACTGCAACAAGGGAAAAATTGTTGGATATCCAATTAGATATGAGGAGATAAATTTTTGCAATGCAGGAGTGAAAGACCAGGACACATTGCCCAGAGAGGTTGTGTCTTCTTCCACATACTCAGCAGGACATGACTCTCAACAACATGACCTAACTTCAAAGTTGGCCCTTCCAGGGGCTGAAGCAGATTGGATGCCCTCCAGAGATGCCTGCCATCCTGCATTATTCAATTAATCTATGAGACTATGGGGAGGGGTGGTGGCTATGGATGGTGACAGTCTGTTCATCATTATATATTCAAATACTGAATAAAAAGGAGAAAGGTAACAACAGTGAAAAGATGGGATTTTGCAAAAGATAGAAGAATGAGTAAAAGAGAAAGGAGAAGGAGAGAATAAAAACTAAGTGAGGAAAAAAGTCCATGTAAAGGAGCACAGAAGTAAATAAAATAAATAGGAGCAGATTCTCTTTCCTACCAGAACACCTTCAAAGCAAGCTGGCTGTGCAAAGAAGAGGCAGATGATAGGTATTCCCCACTTCAAAGCACATTACTGCATTTTACTCTGAAAAGAAGTAAAATATGTATTAATGTAAATTTAAATTCGATCTACTGTTTCTAAAGGACTGGTGGCTCAAGGATGAAAGTCGCTCTCAAAAATGTATTCTTACTTTCATTTTACTAATAGAATAATATGTAAAAATTAGCCTTTTAAAATATTCCAGTAATGGAAATAATAATTAGTACACTAGTAATAATAATTCCTGAACATTTCAGAAGTTTAATCATAGGTTGTATAGTGGTTCATCTTACCACCAGTTCAAAATTCAGCCTCAAGAGCTAATTAAAAAAACACAGTAAGTGGTCTCTTTTTCTCTTTCTGCAAATTATCCACATGCAGATCGTATTCTCGTTCCAGCATCTGAGGGTTCCTGAGCTCTTTCTGAACTGCCTACAGGCAAATGTTTCTCTGAGTAATCAGGGTTGAGGACTTCGTGTCAGATTTCTGTGCTTGGTTACCTGGCCACTCTGTGCCGATTTTCCTTCCTGATGGTGAGGTGAACAAGTTAGCTGCAGGAAGTGTCACTCAGAAATGCTGTAAACCAAATGAAAAACAACCATTTGGGAAGGTAAACCAATGACTGAATGAAATGGCAAGCCACTAATCATTTTCCCTCCCTTCTCCTTGCCTTAATGATAAGTATATGAGTAGAAGCTTCGTCATCTGATGCTTGCATGATGCCCTCTTTGACTTGGGTTGGATGGTATCCATATTATAAAAATACCACAAGAACTGGAAATAATTGGTACCTCTTATAACATATGCAGATCCTGCGTGGAACACAATGTCTCAGAGCAAAGTCTTTGATGTTTCTCAGTTATATAACCCCCAGGGAAGGAGGATGTTATTATTTGCAGAGCATGTTCTCCCTACTCTCTATACTGGGAGGAAAAAAAGAAAGAAAAAAAAAAGAAAAAAAAAAAATCCTTGAGGTCTTCACTAAAAGAGCATCTAGAAATCAAACAGTTCCGTGACGACTCCTTCTGCGTTATCTCATTCACTTCCCAGATCAGAAAATAGAGCTGAGTAAATCTAAATCCAGTTGCGTTGTTCCTAGAAGATTAATCAGTTACAGTCACAAAAGTCAGTGAAAACTCATGCCTCATGGAGAGGTGGGGGGTTCTTGCTATTTCACATGCATATAAGGATTAGAGACACCACAAAGTGAAATGGGATGTCCTGGTGGTGGACGAGAGGTTTTTTCCTTGGAAAAACTCAGCCCTAGAAACGTTTTTAATTACGGAAAGCTTTACCTCCAGACCACAGTTCGATGGCCAAGAGAGAAATGGTACTAATTATTAAAAGAGAGAAAAGTGAAGAGGGTTTTGGATACATTCACAGTTCATCAGACAGGGCCCAAAACGGAAGTGACTGTTTTGTAATTCTTTCTCTGCTCTCTCATAAGGAGGGAGCACGTTAATACCTTGTGACTCTGGTTAACCAGCCTAAAAGTACTACAGTAGATTAAACGTATTTGCAAAAGTGAAACCAGCAGCTAATCATCTTGCTCATACACGTTGATTTTTCCCCCTGACTAATTTCTCTTGTAGTGGGAGTAATTAACTTTATTAGTAACACTGACTTCTCTGGTACCTTCAGGCAAACACTGGTCGAGCTGCTTATTAGCAATCACATAGTTTCACTTACACTGTTATCCTGAGCATTTCCTACAGGGTAAAGTGCCTGTTGAGTGTAAAAAGGGGGACAGATTAACATCCTACTTAAAAATAAATTATGATATGTAATGTTGGAAACAGGGGGAGGGAAGAGGCAGAAATCCTAAATTTTTTCTTTGCTCAAATTCATTATCACTTTCAGTTCATGTTTTGCCTTTGCAAGGGGAGGATGACCGGAGTTGGGGTCCACTTTCCCCCATTGTGTCTTTTCAGGTGGGCTCTCTGTGACATGTGCTCAGCCCGGCCTCGACCCAGGAGTGCCTGGGAAATGTCCTACACAGCTTTGCCAACAGACCTCAGCCAAGATTTCCATCCAGAAGTGCAGAGGTGTCAGCGAGTTACTCAAGCAGCTGGCAAACTGGTGACACTTGCAGCATGTACAAGCTGATACTTTGCTGGAGGACAGGAGTCAGCCTGGTGCAATTCTCTGGAAACACATTTGCAGGTGCCAGCTTTCCTGTTTGGAAGAGACGACAAGGCGAGGTGAGAAACACTGTACCTGTTCTGCCTCGCTGTTCCCAGGAATACTTTCTCCAAAAACGACAGGCAACCTGGCAGGGAGCTGCATTGCTTGGGGGTTGTGAAACAGCTCTAGCACTGAGAAGAAAGAAGGTCACATACCCACTCATTAACTGGGCATTGCAGTATGGAGCGTGCAAAGAGGCACTTGCCACCAGTCTGAGGGCTGTTTTCAGAGGTGGGGCAACTGGTAGTAAACTGTATATAATCAAATAAATCTGAGTGGTCAGAAGGCAAGGTCACAGGAAGAAAAACATCCAAGGAGAGGGAGAAGAAACGCTCCTCCTGCTCTGTCAGATCATTCATTGTTGCTTTTTCTACTATGACCTCAGCTGTCCATCCCCATAACTCATAAATTGCCTTACAATGACTTACTGGGATTAGGACATAGCCCTTTTTCCCCATACCAGACCTAGTCCCTTAAGTTTCCCTTTGTGTCTGAGAGGAAAGTCAAAAAACCACTTCTGTTTTACCTGTTTGAATCTATTTTATCCATTCTGTCCCTAGTACACAGCTATTTCAGGAGACACTGCTTAGAACAGTTTCACTCCCAGGCTCATATACCAGCGCTAGAAATTGCAAACTGCGGTTTGCTAGAGAGAGTGGTGTACCACTGAAATTGGAAACTGCTGAAGCCCGTATTATATAGGCCAGATATGCTGGGGTTTTTTGTTATTTATTTAAGGAAAGGGAAGAAATGCTGGGGAAGACAAGTTGCTGCACTTGCTGGCCCAGCTCCTGGCCCCTGCTGTGTTAGAATTTTGCTGCGAACATCTGCTCCCAGGCCCTGGTGGAGTAGCATAGGGGGAGGCATGTGGAATGAGCATGGTTGAACCATCTCTACAGTCTGCAATGACCTCAGGCTGACAGATTGACCTGGACATCGTGGAAGGTTTGTTGGGACAGAGTTGGGATGTCACTCCTAGGCTCTGGCTGGCCCCAGGGCCGTGGCAGCTCTGGCAAACGTGTCCTGGCAGTGTGATCTTTGCCAAGCACAAGTGAAACAATCCTAGCACCATTACACAGGTCAAAAAAAAGGAGGAAGGAAGAAGTGGAATTGTTGTGTGTTTGGATTTTGTTCCTGTAAATAATTCGGAAATTATGAATTTACATTACTGAATTATTTTTCTCACTGACCTGTTATTCTGTGGGAGAGATCGATATATAAGCAGCCAAACATCACCACTTATCAGATTAAATTCATTTGCATGCTGAACAACTGGCTCCGGACCTTTCTCTAGCACGCGTCATTCACTGACACACTGAATGCCCAAGATACTTAAAAATATATCCCTGGCTCCATCAAGCTTAAGAAAACAGGACTGCATTTTTAAAGCTTTTTTATTGAAGTTTCCCAAGCACATCCCTTTCTAATCTGTCCTTCTGTACTAAAGGATAAAACCCAGCATAGATTTCTGAGAGAAAGAGATTAAACAGCTACTTGTACTAATCATCATCAAGTATATCCAGAGAGATGTTAGTGCCTCTGCATGTAAGAGATGATACACAGAAACTGAAGAACAGAGCCACACCACTGGATCTGCCTGGGTCCCTGCATACAGTACCCTACTATCATCAGAAACGAATATAATCATATCTGTGAGGGTATTAAGGTCCAGTTTAAATTGAGGTGCAGTTTTTCACTTACACCTCCAGCTGAAAACTTGTTTCAAAATCCCACCCCCCTGGCGGACTTCATCCAGAATCTATCTGTTCCCCGTTTATATCCAATAGTTGGGCACCTTCCTCTACATTTTAAACTTAAAAGCTCCTCCTTCCCCTGTATTTACCCTCCAGCTGTAATAATTGAGAGGAGTTACATCCTCTGTCAGTCTTCAGTGCAAAGGAACTAAAGTCTGGCTCAGATACAGGTGTGAATGCAAACCATCATTCGGTGGTTAATAAAGATCCAGTCCACCTACATTCACTTATTGCATTAACAGTAGATAGGGTGAAGAGGTATTTTCACCCTATAAAATTTTAATTATGAAACTAAAAGTACAAGTTATATAATCAGTTTTCAACATCATCTGACATTCCAGTTCTGCTTACATTAATGTTCAGCTTCCAGTCATTAAAGGACAGATTTGCTCTTTGGTAAACAGAGCAAACAACTTTGCAAATTAAAATGATATCTGACCTGCCCTCAAGTATGTTTAAAGTGGGCCAGATGTAATGGGATGTTCTCACCACTGCCTCCTTGAAACACATTTGGTCTTAACATTTAAGATCAACCTTTCTTGCAATGATTAAATGCATACTCCAGTCAGAGAAAGAACACTTGTTTGGGGTGCAGAAACTGATCTCAGAGCCAACCAAAGTCCATAGTACAGCTGTTCCACTCAGGAGACAGTTGTGGGTAGCTACATCTCACCATACCAGGGAGGAAATCCCAGTAGCATTAGCGATAACAACATTTCAATAGAGAGAACAAACCTAAGGGCCACTCTGGCAGGTGTTCCCCTGACTCTGGAGTTGCGCTTTCTGTCATGAAGTAGAGATCTGGCAAGAAGACCCCATAGTTTGGACCCAACAGATAAAGCAGCTGCCAAGCCAGGCTTTGCTGCTTGTGCTGCTGATAGGTCCTTCCCCTCCACCTCGCTCCCTGCAAAGCCTCCCTAGACCATGCTTTTCTGGGATTTATTTTTCTGCGAAGGTGGCAGTTGCCAGTTCAAGCAAAAAATCCCTTTCCATCATATGTTCAGATACTGAAATGCTGAAAGGTAAGTGTTTTGCTCCCAGAAATATGGGAAATAACCAGCTTCACAGCTGTAATTTTCCTAAAACCTTTGCAAGGTGAGCCAGCCGGTTTAAGTATCAAAAATTCTAGGAATGGGCAACTTCCAACTTTTGACCTGAGACTTCATGCCATCTCATTGCCTCTCATCCTGCCCCTGCTGACCGAGGGCAGGATGAAAGTGTCTTGGCATAATGCAGCATTCCGTTGACTTTCCTGGTCCCACCCATTGATATTTTTCAGTTTCAGTCTCTAACTCTCCCTGATTTCCCGAAGAAGATGCATAAAAAAAATATCTCCCTTCCTCTTGCTGGATATACACACACAAACTTGCAGTATAAGTGGGAGAGAATGGGGAAAAGTGTCAGGAATTTGTTGCATGCAATGTTGCAAACATGACCCCTTACTATTTGATAGTTTTCCACTCTAAAGTTCATGAAAAACTGAATTTTTGAAAGTATTGCAAAAATATGTTGTAGCTTTTAGTTCCCTAGCTCTCACATGTATTACTATCTCTTTTTTTTAAGGGTTGATAGATCCAGAGATTGCATAAATCCTCTCTTAAATAAAGATTTTTGCTTTCCTATGAGGCTAGTTAGGATATGTAGTATTTAAATGGCAGCATTTCTCCATTTTGTGAAAAAAAAATAATGTTAATTTCAACTAAAACAGTATCAAGTTACTCTCATAAAGCACTCCTGCCACTTCAGATAAGACACTTATATATCATCATCAAATACTTACTAAATCAAGGTATGTCAGGATCATTTCTTTGACACATTCTTACCAAAAATAAATATTCAGTCATTAACAGCAAAGAGCTCCCTCAGTGCATTGCATATCCTAACGCCTCTGGTATGTGAGCCCCAGACTTACCCCTCCTTAGTTTAGACACCTCGTGGAGGCACCCAGCAGCCAAAGGGCTTGCCCAACTGTACACCTCCCCTGTGTACTCCCTCCAGCAACTGTGTGTTGCCTCAATGAATAGGTGATCCCAGAGGGTCACCCAGCTGACCCGGGATCAGACCTCCAAGAGCGTTCCCTTGCTACATTAGCTACAGAGCAGGTTTTCAATCTTGCCCAGGCCTCCCCAAGATCCTCCAAAGACGATAAACACTATATTGTATTCATGAAGGAGCTCTTAGGAACTCTGTCTCTCAGAAAGTCGTAGACAAGAGGCCAGCATACTGATTCCTGCTGAGCAAGACTTTGTAGTGTGTTATTAAAACATTGTAAAAATACCCAGGCAAGCTTAGAAAAAATATGTTGAGTAGTGCTGCTATAGGGATATCTAGAGTGTATGCCCCTCCACACTGTGGTCTGTCAGTTCGGGGTCTAAACTTAGGGTTGGAAGCAAGTAGCCCTGGTGCATACTATGTGAAACAAATGCATTTGTGTGAATGTGGAGCCCCTGCTCCTCTTTTTATCTGACCTTGCAGTATCCTTTGGTAAATATTTGCAAGAACTAACTTCTCAGGAGAGCCTTACTCAACATAGGCAAAACTGAAAACTCCTGTGCTCTAGGCATCAAGTAAAAGAGATAGATAAACTTAGGTGCATCTTCATGTCAAAATGTAGTAGTAAGGCTTCCATACACAGAAAACCAGCCTGAAATAGTTATTCTGCAATAACTGTTCCACACACAGCATTCCACCATTGCTATTTTATAATAGTACCCCTAGGGACACATGGCTGAGTTAAACCACAAAAAGGCACTCTTCAGGCAGAGTAAAACTGTCCCCCCCACAGCGAGTGTGGACTTGCTAACTCTGGCGAGCTCTTGGTTCACTCCCTAGTACACTTCCCATTTGCATCCACAGCTGACTGAGCTTTTATTGTCTTCCGGATTTTCAATCTGAAAAATTGATATCTAATAGAAGCCTACAAATTTGAATAAGACTTTCAGTAGCTGGCCACTTCAATCATGTTCCTGCCAATTATTCACTGCCATACAGGAACTTAAATGCTTTGTCCAGTTGAATTTTCATGATTGCAAAACAGAAAGTTCTGACCCCGCCATTTGGAGTCTAATCTACAGGACAATAGAAATCATTATTAAGAAATATGCCTGATAATCATTCATAATTTGCCTCTGCTTGGTTGTGTCCCACTCCTCGTACTCCATTTCCCTCAGGGAAAGGCCACTTTGCTGTCTTTGCAGGATTTAGTTGACAATAAGGGCTTTGTGGCTACACCTTTGGAAAAAAAAACAAGCAAATGGTCATAGTGGTGCCAAGGAGTTCTATTGTGAACAAAAGCACATGAAGGATGGTCTGGATGCCTGAAAGAAGCACCTGCTGGAACCACTTGGAGAATGACAAACGCTTACAACCCCTCAACTGGAGCCCTAAATCAGATGTGTTCATTATTCTAAGACAAGTGAAGCCAGGTTGCCCAAACTGTTCTGTTGCTAAATATATGACACGTAAATAGCCTGTTGTTTTCTTGCCAATACAATATACCACCTCCTCCCCCACCTCTCCTTACGTAACCTTGTTAAATAAAGACTGAAAAACCCTGAACAGCACAAGTAAAAACAGGCCATGGATTTAAAAGAGGGGTGTGTGAATTACTTCTGACAAACAGGTCTTCCTTTGCTGGAAGGGGACTCAGGGATTTTCATTAAGGAAAAAAAAAAGCACTTTTTGTCCTGTCCTGACTGTTTCAAAACAGCATTACTGTAACAAGCACTTTCATCTGTAAGTGGAAAAATCCCAATATACAGAGTAAATTAAAAAGGCTAGTAAGACTCAAACAAAACCTCCTGCGGTGTTTTTCAATATGAGATTTATCCTCTTTGGTTCTGAGAACGTTGCATAACCCTTGCAATGTTATAACTTATTGCATTGCCTCGTCATACTGCATGAACTTGTGCTGTGACACATCCACATTCAGATGTATCAGACATGCTGGCAACACCTGTGACAACACAATAAACCTGGACTATGTTAATTCAAGCTTGATGGGACATGTGGCATTCCCACCTACTGGACTGGAACCCTTCTGCTCTACATACACGTTGGCCAGGCGGCCTCAGACCACCCTGTGTTACTTGCTGTGGAGCTGGGTGCCGGTAGAAGGGGTTAATCACATTGAGAGCAAGCATGGGCAAGTGGGCACCAGCCAGTGGTACCTGTTCAGCCCACCATTTTGGGAGCAGATCATGGGAAGATGAACTTGGGAAGGGGTCTCTGTTATTTGATATCCAACCTGCAGTAAGAGTGAAAGACCTGGGTTCCAGTTCCTAAATGATATTATTTGTAGCCTTTATGTTGCACAGAGAAACCCAAACTACACAAAATCCCAACTGTGCCCTCAAAAACCCATTCCTTTTCCCGCTGCTATTAGTCGCCTGTTTCTAAAGGAGGCTTTTACATCTGCAGGACATTAGAACATCCTGCAGCATTCGTGAGCAATGCAATGAAGTGAAGAAAAGCTGAGAACAGTTACCTTGGGACTGAGAAATGATTTCATAGTCATAATCAGCTCTAAAGTGCCAGTCTGAAGGAAGCTGCAAAATGCCCAGAAAGAGAGCCAAAAGAGGTCTGTATGCCTTTTCAGTCATCTCCGTTCTCCTGTTCTTGCCAGCTCTGCCACTTTCTCAGCGACAGCCCTTCTTGTTTTGCCATTTTTTTCTGCCCTTCACTCCAACTGCAGTTGATAGGATCTAATACATTTTAATAGGGTTCAAAGCACAGCCACATTAATTCTGTAAATGACCCTAATAGCTTTCAAATGTTTCTATCAATGCTTTTACATCTTTAGTAATAAGAATGTGGAAGTATTTGTAGTCTGTAAAATAAAAGGGAAAATTGGCTTCAGACATAAGTTTTACTGCCAATAAAGCTGTATATAACCATTTGCCTATTTCTTAACAAAGATGGATTAGTAGTACGAATTCTAAAAATAGTCTGAAAAAAAGGCTTAGTTTTGTCCTCTTGCCACCTTTGTCTCCTGTCACAATAAGGTGAGTCTGAGAAATGCAACATCCTATAGTCTTCCCAATCCCACTTTTCTGTTGTGCCTCCCTGACAAGGAAGAATCACATTCTTCCGTTCTTTTCACCACTGCTTCTCAGGAAATCAGTTCCAAACCATCTAACACGATTAGAAAAACAGGAAGGCAATGGCTTTGAACTTACTTTTCTTTCCAATTTTAGGAGGTAATAAGATTATTTAGTACGTGGATTCAAATTTTTCATCATGACATTGCAACCTGACGGATTTTGTTTCTTTTCTGCTCTCAGAATATCTAAAACCAAACACTGATGGCAATGATTCAGAAGTGCTCATTCAATAGCTCTTTCATTGCACATGTTTTAAAACTGAGGATGAAAAAAAAAGCCTAGCCTGAATACTTGATATGTGTGAGTCAGGGTTGGTGTTATTCTGAATGGTGAAATAAATCACTTGGAATTGTTTCTGTTGTCTGATAGAAGAATACAAATACTTCCAGCATGATATTTGTTGTGTACAAATGGACAAATGTAGCAACTGGATTTTAAGATTATCCTTACAGGTAACTTGGCAGACATAAGTCCCTGCGGCCAATTGTTTCAGTGTAGGTATCAGACTGACTAAAAAAATATTTTTCTTTTTTGGAAACTGGTGTATATCTCTACAAAACTTACATGGACATTTTTACTGGAGATTAAAAGGTTGTCTCAACTGAGAATACATTAGTAGAAACAAAAATGCAAATAATCAAAAGCCCTACCTCTACAAAGTGAAATGGGGTAGCTTCCAAAGGGAATATCTACAAAAGGTCCTTGCACTGATTTAATAAATTCTACTAAATGGGTGCTCTACATGTCTGTGTAAATCCCAGCCCCAGAATGTAAGTGCTTCCCACTGATTCAATACAATAGAAGCTCAACATTGCTGAATTGAATCCATGCAAACATTCAAATAAATATATAGGAAATGATTTTATGATTCTTTTCATTCAGCTCTAATTTAGAAATGTAGAAGTTTCATGCTTCTTTTTGAAAATAGGATGGCAGTAGGGATAGGTCCGAGTGCCTACTTTTGAATCTCAATCCAAATCTAATATTTCACAAGGTTGAAGTTTACTTTGGCTCCAATACATTGATTAAGGTTCTTCCAGATGAAATAAAAAATGTTGTTACACAATGCACCAACTGAAAGAGGAATGCAAGGCTCTCTTTTCTCATTTGTCTGGTCATGGAAAATGTTAGCACTGGTCCTGATTACCTCTAGGCAAGAAACATGCAAGGATTTCAGCCTTTAGAAAAGTTCATATTATTCTTTCGAGAAGCTGAGATCTCCTGGTTGGAGGAGTCCAGGACTCTTTTGAAAACAGGATGTATCCTCTGACTTGATTCTAATGAAATCTCATTGACATGTGATTTTCCTCCTATGTCTGTTTCATTTGCCATAACAGCAAACCCACAGAAGTTACTTTTCTCTGAGATTAAATCAAAATCCAAATGACAGCTCTAACCCATTTTATGTAAATAATATGTAAACATCAATATTAGCATGAAGTAAAATCACTCATGGGACGTGTGCCACTTTGCTGCTCCTTCCCAAACTGAGCCTTTGCACTACAACATGGTTACTAGAAGCCAGAAAACAAGCAACTTCTGCTTCCAGAGGTTGAAGCCAGATCCTCAGCCTGATCCTGTATTATACTAATCAAGGCATAATACCGGATAACTGAAAACCAGTTCTGTCTGTTAAACCATTGGAGAGTTTTGATACATTTAGGCTAGTGTCCTCTATATATTTCCTATTGTTCCTTTTTTTAAAAAAAAAAAAAAGTGAGAGCTACGATGTCTGTTCTTCCTCATCTTTCTTAGAAAAATCCATTTTTTCACGTTTGAACAAGAGAATTCACCATTGTTCCTCTAGCAGTACACCTGGAAATAGTCCTACACCTGTGGGAGTGGGAGGGCTACACAGGCAATCAAAGTACCAAGGAAAGGCAGAAGGGAGAATTCACAACTGGAGTTTTCGTTTTGTTTCCTCTAACCAAGGCAAGTGAACCTGTTAACCTCTTTCATTGCTAGAAGTAAAAAGCTCCCCCAACCCTAAAATATCTCACCTGGCAGTAGTTGTGCTTTACTGTGTCCCCTTCATTCTAATTTATACAAGAAGATAGACATCCCAAATTAGAGCAGGCCATCCTCAACTCCAGTCAAAGCAGGTTGGGAGTGAAAAGCGTTTTTTATCAATTGCAAAAAATAATAAATATCTTCTCTGGAAAATGGGTGGCAGAAAACATAGTCTACCTTGCTGTACACATAGCAGTTTTACAAAAAAGTTTTACCCGAGAACTGCATTATCAGATCCTTTGTTCTTGTGAAGTCTCAGGGCTGCTTTTCTTTCCCCTGAGGAATGGCTGTGCATATTAAATATTAACTTTATCTTAAACTTCCTTGTACAGGCATACAGACCTGAGAATTGTACTGTTCTCCAAAGTCTGATTTGTTTAAAACTAATTGTAAGACAATAGTATTTCTCTCTTGACATTTGTTTTCCTGTTAAAGATAATGTTGGAACCCGTGACATGACCACATCCAGCTGCACCAGACACATCAAAATCAGTGACAGGATGAAACCAAATTACTAGGCCTTTTTGTGGCTGGGGCACCATGTGATGCATCACAATGCAAGATGACAATTGAAACATTTTAAACTGTAGTTCAAACCACAGCAAAGAAAACCTCAGGACTCAAGATCAGAGACAGAGAGAAAGAGAGAGGTGTTTGCAAACTGTAAAAGAGGAAGGGATTTAGCTCTTTGCTTCTTCACAGGTTCACCATCTCTGACTTGCTGCCAATTGCCCAAAGGGCTTTGACATCTGAAGGACATTATACAAATCTACAGCAGTCAGGAATAGCGGAGTGAGAAGGGAAGCATTTGGGTTGTATGTGAAAGAGATCTAAGCATTCCTATCTCCCTCTCCACCGCCTCCATGGGCAGAAGTAATTGAGCACTAATGGGCCATGAGGCTGGCAGGACCAGGAAAGGATGAGGCCGCTATCACAGATATAAGAGGGAGAGAAGCTGGCCAAGGCTTTATCAGAACAGTCACCCAGACAGCGACTGAAAGAGCAGCCTTTTAGAGTAGGCTGGGTCTTTAAAATAGACATATGTCGAGTATCAGAGATGGAAATTGTTCTGTGCTGTTGGGGTAGCAAATTCAAAACAATATCTCAGATGAAATAGTCAAATAACAAATGGTTTGCTAGGCTATGCTTTTCTGATTAACTATCCAAAGTGATGAGGGGGTCCCTTTCTCAGACTGTAACTTGTCATTTTTAAAAATATAAAGAAATAGCTTTCTTTACTTTTTAATGTGCAAGTCTAAAATGTCAATTCTTTAGCACAAATTGACACAGTCAGAAAAATGCTGTTGTGCTTATTACATCTCTTTGATTCCTGAGAATAGCCACCGTCAGTTTATATCTACAAAGTTGTGGGGTTTTAGGCCTCAGTGCTGCAAAAAAATATGGCTCTGAAAGTCAAAGCCGTGTTATTCCCAGCTGGAGAGTTATTGCCACCAACAAAGACTCCATGGGCAGATTCTGTGCAAACTTTGTGGCAAGTTCAAATTCCTTGTCCTTGTTTTCAAAATATGCCACCACTTAGCTGAATGTTACCCGTGACCTAATCTTCTATGAAGCCCTTCTTCTTTCATGTGAGTTTAGTGTTGTCTCCTGGTCATGTAACAGCATCGCTAAATATCCCTCAGATTGTCCCTTTCACATCATGTATATTCTCTCATAATTTTTTACCTGCCTACACAAAGAAAAACATAACATTCCCACGTTTCTGTCAGGGCCCAGGAACATACCCTATCTATGAGCTCTACAAAGTAGTCAACAATTATTTTCCCATTCTGCCTTCAGTTACAGCTAGCCAGATACTTTGCATTTAAGGCATAGCCAGAATTTCATTTCAGCCAGTTTATTGTAACTGTGACAGGTTTGGGACCTGGATTTGAAAACTAGGCCTAGATTGGGTGGAGCTATTCCAATGCTGTAGAAGCCAGAAGATCCGTCATACCAGTCATCTGTGGTTGTGTGGGCCAAATGAAGCTGATGGGAGTAAAAGATAAGATGTTCATTTTAGTGTCTAAGAGAGATCACTCAGGAGTGAAGAAGGCCTGTCAAGTATAGAGGTAGAGAAATACTTTTTTCTGGTACTGACATTTCAGCCATCATTTTAAAATTTAATTTTTAATTTTGCAACCACCTGTTTTAAGTATTCAAATCCCTATGAAGTATTATATAATCACTCTGGAAAGAAACATCCATTCAATAGGTTTGTTTCAGAGTGTTGCTGGCACGGGACTTTGCTTCGTTCCACCTCTGAAACAGCAATAAATGATTGGCCCCATATGTACACTGCATACACGAGTCTTGGAGCTCTGTGCATGCAAGATTCGCTGTGTAAAGTCGTTATTTTTCCCCTTTTGCTCATCCTTAGAATGCATATCAGAAGTATAACCTCTTTCTGCAAGATGTTTGCAAGCAGTTTAAGTTGAACAAGAGAAAGTGAGCCTTCCCACTCATTATGTGTAATTTTCTTTTGATTTGTTTTGATTTGTCTTAATGGGGATGGAACACCATGTAGGTGTGGGTGTAGAAGATGGGATGGGTAAATTTTATGGGGAATGAGCTGAGCAAGCAAGTTTGAAACTACCTCTCAAAATGATTCTTCATACAAGCCTTGGGGAGGCAATCAGACACTTGTTTTAGAATCCCTTGACAAATCCCCATGCTCTGTTTCACAAAACTGTGAAAGCAAAGGGTTGTGCAGCCAAAATTAAATGGTCGTGTCAGCTCCTTCTGCATAGGAATTTCGTTTGTTACTATGAAGTCTGTTGTCAATAAAACCATGGGTCTTCTAGCCCAGAAGACCACGTACATTGTGTGTGTCTGCTCACATCTAAGGCTGTTGACTCAGCTCAGTGAGGCAGCCATCTCACGGCATTATCAGGGTTCCCTCACCTGGACCAGAGCCCTTGAGGTTGAGTGGTCTGTACAGAAAGAATGGCTAGAAACTGTAGAGCAAGTCTGTGCATGGAAGAGGACTTCTATCCATCCCACCTGTCTGTGATCCCATAAGAAACTCAGCTAAACATCAACAAGCAGTTATAACTTTTACACAGTTCACAGTGTGGAAACTTGGAAGAGAAAAGGGGTTCAGAAAGAGGAGGTACAGGTAAATGCCCCAGCTGAACGATTCTGCCAAAATCACATGACCACAAAACTGAAGGGATTAGAGAACTGAAATGAGGGGAAAAGATTTCTTATAAATAAACAGATGTGTGAAAATTCCTGAGTATATCAACAGGTTGTCACAAGTACTGCAAATCCCACCCACCCAGCAGAAGAAACCTATGAAAATTCTACAGGGGGAACTCAAGAGCTGCTTTCAGTGGAAGGAAGCAATCAGGCCTATAATTAAGTTTTCATCTCCTATTATTTATCCAACATCATAGCATCTCATCCAACATCTACCTTGCCGACGCTGTTTATTTAGTTAGTTCATTATATTTCTCTATAATTTGTTGCAGTTGAGCTGAATACAATGGCTTAGAAAAACACCATTCCAAACACTTTCATCATCACAACTTTCTAAACGTCCCGGCCCTGCTTGCTGCCAAGCAGAGAAAGAAGCATTACTGTTTCTGTCACATTTGACTGCAGTCCTTTGCCCCTAAAAATGCACCCACACCTGCTCTGGGACCTGTTATTCATTCATCCTCCACCAGCCTTCAGAAGTGATGAATGTGGAGGGCAAAGGAAGACCTAAGCAGATGCTTAAATGCAGGACGTAAAAGAGAAAAAGATGAGTGACAAAAAGATATCAACCTGCATTTGGCACACCCTGCTTTTCTAGATTGTAGTTTCACATTTTCTTTGTAAGCTGTATGTTATTTTCCTGACTGGGGCTGGAACCATCTTTTGTGTGATGTGGTAATAAAGCTTTGGTTACAACAGGCCATTAAGCAAGACTGCAAAGGGTCTCTGATCAGTTACAATCAACAAAACTTGAATGAGTCTTAATTTACTGTGGATGAAACTGTGCCAGGATCTGCATCGTGTATGTGCATCAGTTAGACATGCACGGACCTGTGACGGGCTTCTATACAGCAGTAAATACCATCCATAAAGAATAAATGCCTGGTAGTTCAGGTCCTGTGTGCCCCATAGATGATTAGAGACAGCCATCTTGGTATGAAAAACAACAAAATAATGAGGATCAGCAGGTCTGATTCTGATTCCAATTATATTTATGTAACCCAGGAGTGACTCCACCAAGATGTGGAGCAGTAATGGTGGAAAGGCAGTGGCAGGCCAAGAATCTGTCTTAGGTAAATAGGCTTCATCCATAACACTGCCAGGGCATTGTAGACGGTTCAGTAATCGGAGGTGTGACGGCAGCACAGTCATGTTCTAGCTAGCTTCAAGAGTATGGCAGGGAATCTGCAGCTGCACAGGCTGTGGAAGGAGCTCCATATGTGTTTTGGAAGGAGGGAATGAGAACCATGAAGCTTAAACCACCGTATCTTCCTGGGTATTGTTAGTGCTAGGTGAAAGGTGGTTTCAGAACGTCTCACATGCTGCAACTGCAGCTCTGAGAATAGTGTAGGCATAAGGTTGGAGGCTGGCAGACATAAGCTGTGCTTACTGTAAATCTTAGCAAAGAAATGCACCTCTTTAAGGCACACGCCAGGTAGTTCCCAAGAATTTTGAGGTATTGCAGATGAGAAAGTCTTTCCACAGACACAGAAGGACTATTTTTCCTTTTTTTTCGTTTTCTCTGGCAATCAGATGAACCAAGGGATGGTTTTGATTCAGAATCTGGAGCAGATATGGGGAGGATTGATTCATGATCCTTTTCTTTTTTTTTCCTTTTAATGGGCTGACAGACTCTGCTCCAGGCCTGTGTTCCAAAGGCCTGATCCAAAACCCACTGAAGTCAATTCTCGTGGAGTGCAGTGTGCTGTGAATTTGGCTGCAAAGTAGTGCTCAACTACCACTCTGTAAAGAAACATAGACCATCAATTTTTTCTTAATTGCCACAACTGTTAAACAATCCCTAAAAAAGTCTACCATGCCTTCTTCCTGCCAAAGCTCCCTGTCCCCTGCTCTGTACCTTACTTTTCAGCGGTTTGGCACTCCCCACTCACAGATAACCTGGCATATGTCCTTGCCCCGTCGCAGGAATACCTGCCTGGTCCCATGTTGCACTCTGTCTCCTTTGTTCCCTTCTCACTGTTCCCAGTCAAGCTCACGTGGGCCACTGAAATGAAAAGGTTACACTGCGTAACAGAAAAGAAAAATGTAAGCAACAGAGATGTGCCTATAGCAGGAACATTTTCTCTCATCTTCTTCTGTTGCAAAAATCTTTGGCATTTATATGCTCACACACACACACCCTGCCCATCCTTTACTGTCCTCTTTGCTATAATGACTACATAAGATTGAAAACTCCTGTGGGCAGGGTCCTGGTGTATGGCTTGCTCTCAAAAGCGTCATGCACGCCTGGGCTGTTGTTTTAACGATCAAGGTAAGGCTACCAGTCAACATACCACATTACCACACCGAACAGGCATCTGGTCCTTACGCTGTAAAGTCAGAGCCTCAAATAGTCCTTTTGAAAAACCCACTTCAGCAGAGCAGTAGAGGTGTTTGCGTACATTTAAACATGTAGCCCAAGGGCTGCGCAAATAATAAGCTGTATCAGTTGAGCTGCTGGGCTAAAAAATTGTGGGGTAGAAGCATCTCAGTTTGGATAGAAAAGGAACTAAAAAAAATCTAATCTAAGTGGTCTCACTGAAATGAAAACCTGTAAAATGTAATTTTGTTCAGTAAGAAATGTTTCATTTGACTGAAAATGAAATGCTTCACTTTGGGAAATTTTGAAAGATCCAAAGGAACTGAAAAGGTCAGAACACAGAATCCCAGAATGGTTGAGGCTGGAAAGGACCTCTGGAGGCCATCTGTTCCAGCTTTCTTTCTCAAGCAGGGCCACATAGACCCAGTTTCCCAGGACCATATCCAGGCAGCTTTTGAGCATCTCCAAAGATGGAGACTCCACAGCCTCCCTGGACAACCTCTGCCAGTGCTCGGCCACCCTCACAGTAAAAACAGTATTTTCGTATGTTCAGATTCATAAATAACTTAGGGCTCAGGGTGTTGGTATCCTTCTCACTTAAAACACCAAGACAAAAGCTGGGAGGCAAGTTTTAAAGCCCATCTCTCTCTCAGGGCCGAATAACCAAGTCGGCTATGAGGATACCCTGAGATGACGATACCACAGTGACTTTTGTAACTCTGTACAGACAGTTTGGCCTTCACTGGAGCAAGACAAGACCATCCACTCCATTTTCCAGGAGGCTGGCCTCAACGTCATGACTCTGAAGCCATTTCACTCTCTTGCTACATTACTTTGTAAGTACTTTAATATAAACAGAGCAGCTCCTACAGGAGAGCCACACCTCAATGTATTTATAACCTCATGGCTAAGAGTGACTTGAGAGGTGGAATATGTTAGTGCGGGTCTGAAGTCTCCACTGGTTCAAGACGGAGGTTTGCATGTGAGGACTTTAACCCCGGAGGTGTTTTGTAGGTATTTTGCAGCAGAGGCTGCTCAATCTCCTCCTCTTGGAGCTATCCCTTTTCTTATAAAACATCCGGATAGTCATGGAGGAAGAGTGTGAAGAATGACTCCTGACATGCTAGTTAAAACATTCTCCTGGAAGGTGTGACACACAGGACACTCAACCCTGCTCCAATTAACATTGAATTACTTACACAAAGAGTACAGTGTAAACAGGAATGAGAGACCTGATCCTCAGCCCCTCTCTCCTCGATTAACTGAGAGGCAGCAGGCTAAGAGAAGGAGGGAGTGGAGGATCAGCTCACCCAGCCCAGGCCACCATCTCCTGTAGGTTGCATTTATTCCCTGTGAACTGTTGGTTAAAAGGGGCACTCTTCCTCCATCAGCTCTGTGACCCCAGCCCTCTACTCCTGATGCTATTCATGGCAGTCAACCTCAACCCACAAATAGTTTCACACTGACAAGAAATTGCCCAACACTTTGAGTCTTCACCAGAAAAAATTCACCAGCTCTGCAGGAACATCTACAGCCCAAACTGCCGCCCGCACACCTCCATCCTTCTGAGTTTCCTTCAGATTGCTGAAGCAAGCCAGGTAGCCTTATCTCCATGCTCTTTTAAGGTGCTGCTGTCAGATTGCCAGGCATTTTAAGGTGCTTTGAGTGCAATGTCTAATTTATGTGCTAAGTGTTTGCACAATGCCGAGCACAATGGGGTCCTGACTCTGGCAGGGGTGCCCAGACACTACTATTATTAACTGTAATTACGACTGATTACCCAAATCACAGTTCACGTCATGGGGCAGACTCTTCCCTGTGCCTGCGCAGAGGCCGCGGGGGCTCCGCCTGAGTGGCGCACCCAGGGCCACCAGCCCTGGGCCACCAGCCCTGCTTTCCGCGACAGGGACAGGGGTCAGTCAAGAGGCTGATGGGCAACAGGCAAGGCTGCCCATACGCTCAAGGGAGAAAGAGGAGGCTAGGACCTTAGCCTCTGCCTGGGGCTCTTCTGCGTGTAATGGCAGCTCTGCCAAAATATTCTTGTGCTCCTTCCCTCAGGGCTGGTTGCGAGCCAGCAGGAGTCAGGCTGTCTGCCAGGGCCCGTCCAGTCGCACTGTGGCAACCCAAAGGCTGTTGCCATTGTCTGCAGCACCCTTCTCCCTGCGTGAGGGGACATCTGGGACTCAGGGAGCATATATGCATCATGTCGTAAGACAAACTTATTAAAACGAAGGGAGAGCTATGAAATGCTGGCTCCTTCCATCTACTAGGCCTCAATTTTGGCACATGCAAATTAGTAAGCGCTGCATATTGGAGAAAGTATAGAGAAGAAAATGATAGCTGCTCATTTTCACATACTTAATTAGACTCTGATAATTACTACTCTGTATGTTTTAACTCTGTAAGAGCAACACATAGCCTGTGAGCACATGGCAGCAAATAATTCAGAGACTGAGTCAGTTGATGTACATCAAGCTGTCCTACATATATTTATCTGGACTTCAAAATATGCTATTTTTCAAGGCACTCCATGCACTTAGCTGACATCTACTTGCCCAACGTGATACTCCTGCCAGTGCTGGCCTTGCCTTTTCCACTGCACTAACGAGAAACAAAATTAAATAGAAAACAGTGTCCAAAGTGAATTCTGGGCTAGCAGATGTAACTCTCAAAGTCTTAGATGTTTCTCAAGGCATCACTCAAACAACTCCAGCTGGAGAAACAGTGGCAGAGGACAGAACTCGGAGCAGGACATGGGCTCTGCAAGTTTTAGCATGGCAGACAAGCTTGTTGAGGAGAGAATCAGGCTCACAGTCAGACCTCACCTGTGTCTGGTCTGCGAAGGCTCACCCCCCAAATCCTACTGTGTCATTGCTGTTACTCTCATCTGTCAAGTATACATATCTCAAAAGTCCTCAATGATATTTTCCCTTAAGTTGTATAAGACTTTGCTGATGTTTTTGTCTTCAAAATGCACCTTTTGAAATTTATATACAATGGTGCTGTATAATGCTTCAGGGAGCAAACTGTAAAACCAAAGCTGCAAATACGTGATTTCAGCATTGGTAGTGGGATGACGTATTTTGTCCTTGGACAAGGCCTAATCAGCTACGGTTGCTGTGGGACTGGGATGTACCTAGCACTTCTTACAACTGAGACTACAGTGTTTTTAGAATAACCATTGCAGAAGGAGCACTATAGCACTGAAGATTTGAAATTTTAGAGTTCAGCAAAAACATTTTGACCTCCTTCCATGGGATTTTTCCATCTCATTTTTCAAATCTAAAATATTTTGCTGATATTGGGAATTTCGAACAACTAATTTCCAAATTCATGACATAAGACTGTTTTACACTTTTCTCCCAGACATTCAGCTCACCAAAAAAACGGGCCATTGGACTCTTTTTGCATTGTGTATCCGTCTAAACAACTCTTACAGTCATACCAGGGTTGTTCACAAACACCTGCAAGATTTCATCTTGTTACTTTGTTCACAGATAACACTGAACAGGCAATTTTCCTTTAAATGGTTTTGAAGGCTTTTTAGTCAGAAAAATGTTTATTTTTAAACTCTTTGCATAGAAGAATTGGCCTGCTGAACAAGGAGACTTCTTTTTCCAAAGCTGACAAAAGCCTTATATTTTAACATTGGTATAACAAGGCATTTATTTTCCACTTAGAAATTGCTCTCAATGTAGAATTTTACACTAAAGTAAAAAAAAAATTCAAGTCATCTTTTCGACTTCACTTTAATGAAATCTCTATCTTCCTTGATGAAATGTCTTGCCTTGATCCATATTTTCCTGATTATCCTCCTGAGTTTCCTTCCAAGATGACATCTTTTTGTCATGGGTTAGGCAAGGAAAAAATGTTGAAATTTCAAAAACTCTTTGTGGACAGGAAAGCTATTTCTCATCTTCCTCTGCTGCTAAATACTTTGTGATCCTTGGAGGGGGCAGTGATATACATAGGTAGCATTCCTGTGGTGGACTCTGCAAGCAGCTGACTTTTGCTAGCTTTGCTGCGTGGAGGCAGACCTGAAACCTCCACTGGTCTCAGCCCCTCCATGTGATGGGTTGGGGTTAACCACAAGGAGCAGAGGCTGTGCAGAAGCAGGGACTGTGGTCCCTGGGTGGTACCCAGAGATGTGGCTCACAGCATACGAATCGCTCAAACATTTCTTACAGTTCTACACCATTTGCTTTTTAGGCCAAAAAGGCAGAGTTCTCCTGAATATGACAAAATATTGACAAATGAAATGTAAGTTTTGTGACAGATTTTGTTCATCTCCCAACCATCTCCATTCAATGGAGAGACCAGAATATGAAATATAGAGCACTGAAAACCACCCTGAAGCTATATCTACAGTGATACAGAGGAAAGTTCAGCTGCATCCTTCTGAGTTTCATGGATGGAGGACACACATCTTCCACCTTAGAAGAGGAGAAGCAGATGGGATGTGTTGTCAGCCTCTTTGCCCTTGGCATTTAAGTTTAAGGCCAGTTTTTGTTAGGTAACTCTTATTCATAGCAGAAGGCACCATATCCCAACTTTTCTCTGAACAAGAAGAAAAGAATTGCCTCTCCTGAAGTACTAATGCTCTTGGTAAATTCATTGTGTAATACTTTCAATATGTTTATATCCTTTCTAATTGAAAAAAAATTTAAATAAATTAAAACAAAAATTTAAAAATTACACCATACTGTCAAGAGCCATAAAATGACCTAACTTGATGGCATAGCTGTGCTCCCTCTTTTGATTTTCAAAACAATGTTTTCTCAGCAAAGCCTCCAAACAGCAGAAACATCCAGCATCCAGATGTTTACAATTATAGGCAGCTGAATGAGAAAAGCAGGTTTCATTTATCAATCAGGATTTTGTTTTTGTTTTTATTTGATGTGATACCTATTTGTGGATCCTTCCACAAGTTGCACAATTGCAGCTTTTGAGGATTATATTTCATGGTCACAATAGAGGGGAAAAAGGTTTTAATATGTTTTCACAGTCTTATTATCTACTTAACCTTTCAGCATCATTACTCACCTAATTGCAAGCTTCACAAAAAAACTTCATACGTTATGTCCTGTTGTGAGTTCATAACAGAAAACCTCTTAACAATTACTGGGATTGCTCCAAACCACTGACCTTGACAATCCCAACAGATCCCTGTTGGAAGCTATCAAACCATAAAGCCTGATGCTCTCTTCTAATAAGGAGATTCGTCTCAAATTCCTTTTTCCTTCTGCATGTCCAGCGCGAGGGCCTCATGCTCCTCAGAGGTGGCTGAGTTACTCCAAGGATGCAGCAGAGAGTCCTTTTCTCCCAAGGCAAGCAGCTTCCCCGATTTAAAAATAAATGGTGGTGAATTCAAAGTACATGGTGACCCAGACAGTTGTCTAGGTTAAAAAAAAGTCTTCCCACTAAAGCATCAAAAAGAGCTACGTCCATTTTCATCACATGTAACCCTGATCCAAAATCCAGGGCTGTTTTCTGTATTGCACAAAAACAGGCACCGTAGCTTGTGCTTTTGCTAAAACACAAAGTAGCTTTTTTAGAAATCCTTGATCTTGCATCTTGAGATTCTTTGTTGATTTTGTCTGTACCACTATCATGGGACACTGCTGCAAACACAGAAAACTGCTCCGGTCCTACGCCAGTAAGAGAGCAACTCCCATACTCTGCACCAGTGAAGCACCGGGCACAGGAAAGAGCTAAGTTTCAGAGACAATTGTGTTTACCCGGGCTTCCTGACAGCCACAAATTCTCCTTCTAGCTGTTATGCTTAATTTTCTTCTTTTATGTCTTTTTTTTTCTTTTTCGTCTTGTACAGCAAGCTAACCCAGAGAGACTGTGTCTGTTGAGGCCAGAAGAGACTGGGACAGGTTCTGCCTGGAAGACCTCCTTCTGCCTCCACAACCACACCAGTTGGGTCTCACAGGAGGTGAGAAGTCGGTAATTGGTGCCCACCCTGCATCCCATCAGGTACCACAGGTATTGCTGGACATACAGTACCAGCCCCAATGCCATTCTAGGAGGGCAGCTAGGCATATGCCAGCACCCCACGCTTTCATACACTGTCTCAGGGCAAGTAACAGATAAACAGGACAAGGTGTCCCAGGCTCTGTCCTTGCAGCCTGACTAGGCAAAGCTTGGGTGTCCCGTGCAGAGGTTGGGCATATCCTCTTTCCCACCTGAAAATTTTGACTTGGAAGAAGAAGAAATTTCACCTTTTCTGCAGGAGTGCCAGAGCAGCCAACAACCCCTGTGGTCCTCTTGTTGCTTGGAAGGCTCAGATAAATATCCTCTACTCATAGACAGGTCAATGCACAAGAAGCCCAATCCTCCTCAGCGGCATCAGATCTACAGAACATGCACTCGTAGTGGATCACCTGATACACAGGAGACTTGATGAACTTTCTAAGCATGTGTCAGCCATCTGTGTGGTACGTGTGCAGCTGATACAGTGCATACCAGCTGTGTCGCCCTTGTGTGCGTATGTTGTATACCCAAACCCTTATTTCTACATGAGATCTTCCAGGAAGAACTTCAGGCATCTTACAATTAAAAACTCATTCTGAGTACAAAATAGTCTAAACTTGAAGAAGGTCTACAAGAAGTCAGAGCGTGTTGGAACAATGACATTTTGACGTATTGTCTTCCTGCTGGAAGTGTGCCACAGGAACATACGTGCAGAGACTGACAGTCTTCCTTCATGAGAAACTGAAGCTGTTTCACCATTTGAAAGTAGGATTCCATATCAGCAGAGCAGCCATGCTTATCTTTCCTGTGTAGGAAGACTATTTGTCTTTTTGTAGACTAAAAATTAAAAGGCTCTGATTCTACTGTCATTTATGACATGATAAATCAGGTGTAACTGAAGAGAAGACAATGAGTGTAGTATATCATGCTCAAACAAACCTACTTGAGAAACCAGCCTCATAGGAAGGCTCTCTGTCTCTGCAACCGGAGGATCTCACAAGGAAGACCTGAGCTGTAGACCAGTGTTTGCTGGGAAAGCAAACAAGAAAAATATTGCTATACACTTGTCCCCTTCTCACCTAATTTTAAAGCAGTCATCTAAAATCAACAGGTGAATCACGCCCTAAAAGTGTCCATTTGTCTCCGTCTCTCTCACAAAGGGGCTTTAGCTGAAATGTAATTCCCTACGCTGTACATATTCCTATTCGATCAAACCAGTGTAAGCCAACTCTCTGAATCTCTATGGCAAGTTTTGCTTTCCATATCGGTGCAACCAGTACTCATCCCCTTGGAGACATTAAAATTTTGGTGAGGTGATTTTTTTTCCCTTCCCTGTAGCCCATTGATGGACCTCAGTGTTTTATGTAGGTAATGCAGAGCTGGGTGCCATGGGGAGCAGAGGAGACATGAGAAATCAACCCATGGTAGACTGTCTTCTTTTTTAATGCCCACAAATAAGGTGTAAAGACTTGGCTGATTTAATGAAATGCATCTTACTATGGCCTGAAAGAGGAAGGATGTGAAAGTATTGCCCTTACACTTTACTCACTGTGTGAAACATCTGTTAGGAAAAAAATATATTTGGAGAAGTGTGCCTTCAGCTAACTTTGGCTGTGTTAAAGCTAAGCACACAGTCCAGACCAGGCATGTTGTCTCCCAACATTTCTCACAGGGACACTTCCAGAGGGCGATTCCTCCCAATCTAACAAGGTCTCAAGTGGTACTCAAATGTACAAAGAGGTTTTACGCTTCATCCTCAAGATTCTTGCTATATGTGGGGAGAAAAGCAATCTTTCACTGTCTTGCTTCTTCTAATGAGCTACAGAAATTACTAAGTTATTTAGTTATTGTCATCTCTGTGCCTGAACAAGATCATTCTCCTCTTCCTCTGCCTCTTCTTTATAAATATTCAGGACTGTTAAACACAAATCTCTGAGCTATAACCAGACAAATTAGCTGAAGGAGGTAGATGGTACAATTTGTGTCTAACCTCTGTGGTCAGGTACCCAGAACTGTGGCAGGCTTGTGCCATTTGAGGACCTTTTTTAATCCTGCCGATCCAAGCAAGGCAGTGTTGGTAGCACTGTTACTTGCTGTATTACTCTGAAGCAGGGGAAGGACAGAATTAAATTCTGATGGCTTTTCCTGGAGAGCTGCCCAAAGGGACCTGTGGAAAGGGCATGGGGTCAGTTTGAGGGTGCATCCTGGGTGAGGCTGGTGCACTCCATGGGTTGACATACAAACTCACAAACAGAAAACTGAAACAAATCCTCCTCTGAGCTGAGCCTGTAATAACTAATCCTGCTTGAGAGAGAAGGCACACTGCAACTTTTTAAAAGAGGAAATTTAAAGCCTAGGACATCATATTGTATCCTGCCTTTTTTATGGCGTTCTTTAAAAAACAAACACAATGAACAAGAGAGATGGGATTAGGATAGGCTTTCAGTGCACAACATGGCCAAAAGAAGACTGCTTCAGGAACTGTAACTTTTCAATTTCCTACTTTCTCTAACATTAAATTAACATCAGTTTTCTTAAATTTATTCTACTCACTAAAAAAAAAAAAAAAAGAAGAAGAAGCTGCTTGCTTGTATCTTCCAGGCAAAGATCCATCACTACGGCTGTGTTGGAAACAAGTACCATTGTTAGACTGCGTGGTCCGTCACAGCCAGGCTCTCAAGATGCTCATAAAAATCTGGGACTCACTTTCATTACGATCAAGTGTGTGGATACATGCGAAGCACATTTGCATCACAGGGAGCAGGGAATGGTAGGCACGGAATAACATTTGAAGAAGGTACACCACACTGTAGCAAGAAAGAGTCAGTTATGATTACTTAATGAACTGGCTGATAGTCCTCCACTTGATATGTGAGTCTTTCTGCCTTAGAAAAAGTGACTTTAAAGACTTCTTTTTCAACTGTCATGGTATTTGGGATTTATGTGTGTGCAGATCTCCAATAACTAAATAACGGACACATCAGTAGTGGAATAAGGCAAAAGGCAATTAGTTTTGATTAAAAAATCTTAGTCTCTTAATGATATTGGTAGAAATGGCACAGGCCAACATATGTCAACATCCAGCAATTATTTTTTCTTTCCTTTTTTTCCTTCCCCCCCCCTCCCCGAAAAGTGGATTTACCATGCCAGATTACATCATTTTCACATACATTCCACATATGGCTCTTCCAAAAATTATAAACACAGATGCAGAACTGTAGTTTATTTGGCTCCTACCCCTGAGTGTGACACCCATTCAACCACTAGCTGCAAAAGAGCTGTGCTGCAAAACTGAGGTAATGTGTGTGCCAAGAGGAATTGTTTCCACTGGGAAACAGAGCTCAAGTGATTCCAGGATTCTTGTTTCTTCATGTATCTTGTCTACTAAAGACTGCAGAAGGTCAGCATAAATGGTCTCCTTCTGGAGAAACACCACTTGCCCAAGCAGCCATTGAATTCAATCATCTTTGTGGCCATCAGAGACTTTTGTGTGTCTAATTAAGAAATGTGGGCAATTACAGAATTCCTGGAAGTACGTGAAACAGACTCTTTTTTCCCACTTCCTTATCCAATAGGTGTATGAGATATTCCAAATGCTTCAAAATCAAATAATGGCCACAGGCTTTTCACATAATCCAAGAATGCTTGATGTTGGAAGGGACCTCTGGAGGTCGTCTGATCCAACTCCTTGCTCAGGTAGGGCCACCTAGAGCACGTTGCCCAGAACAGTGTCCAGATGGTTTTTTAATATCTCCAGGGATGGAGACTCCACAACCTCCCTGGGTAACCTGGTCCAGGACTTAGTTACCCTAACAGTAATAAAGTGTTTCCTGATGTTTCAATGAAACCTCCTGTGTTTCAGTTTGTGCCCCTTGTCTCTGGTCCTGTCCCTGAACACCACTGGAAAGAGCCTGGCCCCATCTTCTGTGAACATTTATAAGATCCCTTGATCCTTCTCTTCTCCAAACTGAATAGTCCCAGCTCTCTCAGCCTTTCATCATAGGAGAGATGCAGCAGCAAAGGTGTGCTGTTTAAGCCTTTGCAATTTCTTGTTTATCTGCAACATGTAAAGCTCCAGAAGCCCACTTTCTGCTTCTACTAGTCACTCAGTTGTCTTTAGTTCTCGTGTAGCACATCACAGAGCACAAGACATGCATACACCTTTCTCATGGAGATTTTATTTCTGATATGTTGCATCTTCTTATCAAATACAAGATGTCTGAGGGAAAGTGCTTCATTGCTTTGCTTGCAGGGTTTTAAAAAATCCTGCAGTGACAAAGAAGAAAAGGTGACTGATGGCTGCAGTCAGTTGATTTATGGTTACTGCAACAGAACACTGTGTTTTGCCCGATGGAGAATTTTTGGGTGGGTTTTTTTTTACTCCACATTCTGAGTAAAATATTTTTGTGAGCTAACAGGAACAAACAGGCAGATTTTTTAAATTATTTAAGAACATATCTAACGTCAAGGGCAGCTAGGTGTCTAAGTGCACTTAAATATCTGGGCCAGAAGAACAGGAAAGCCAGCTAAACCAGATAGTAGGGCTATCACAGGGAATAGGTGGTGTCTCTGGGCGGTCTAGAATTAGCATAGCCTAAACCAGACTGAAAGCAGGGCCCGTCCTTTTAATAAGTGTTTGCCTAGTGACTCACATCATCAGGGCCCCCACCTCTAACTGGAGCTTTTTGGACTGAAGCTGCTGGGGTGCTATTACTAATAATAGTATCAGGAGCCATACCGCAGAGGGGTAGATACCGGCAGTCGCTGCAGCGTAATAGGGTGTAGCCAGCTCCAAAGGGGCTCTGGACAAGTTCCACCTCGATGATAGAGCTTGGGCTGCTCTCCACAGCTCTTTCAGATTGCATCTAAACACTCCTCCCTGGAACAAAGTCCTCAGGCGCTTCTCCGCTTCAAAGCCCGCCTGGGATAATAAGAATGAACAAACGCTTTGTCGTATATGTTGGAAGAAAGAAGGAAGATGCATTTCTTGAGTATGAGGCTCCTTGCAAATACAAGATCTTCCTTGAATCTTTCAGCTGTGTCCAGTCTTCCCGCAGTTACTTCTTGGCTATTCTTTGCCGCAGCTGTCCTGGCCGTAGCAAATCCATGGTTATATTGGTGTTAACTTGCTTTGGACCCTCAGTGCAATTCCACTTGCAAGGTGACTAGATCTGCCTGTGCCAAGTCTTCCTAGCCTTGATCCACCAGTGCAGGGAGCAGGATAGGGACTCAAAAGCAACATTAAAACTGCATGGTGTGCCCTGTAATCTGGGAATAGGCACGGCTCCGGCAGCTCACAAACTGCTCTATAGCGTGCTAGAGAGATTTCTTCCTCCTGGGGTCTGGGGAGGCTCTTTAGATACACTTTCCTCCCTCTTTCCCTCTTAGCCTGACCAAGTGCAGTGACTGCAGTAAGAGGTGTGATGCTGGCTGATAAACGAAACAAAGTGAATGGAGTTTTCCGTATCGGCTTCCATGTACTCTTGGTTAGGTCCCCATGAGAGGGGGAGAAACCAAGTGCAAGTGCACTCTATTGCTTCTGCACCCTCCTGAAGCCATTCTAGCAGTCCTGAGAGAAAAGGAAAATAAGTCCTCCTTGTTTTCTCACTAATGTTCATTTCTCTCATGTCCGACAGCAGCTTAAGAAAAATGGTTGCCAACAAAATTGGCAGCTTGTAAGAGGGATGTGAGAAGTCTGCATTTGGGATACTGCCACCACAAGACAAACCATTGCCCTTTCTGGTCGTAGCTGCGCTGCAGTGGGCAGCACAGAACGGAGGAGAAAGGGAATAACTCAGCAAGAAGGCTTTATGGAGTAGAAAACAAACAGACAATGAAAGGGTGTGTTCCTGAAATCCTTCAAAGGGTGTTAACTCTTTCATAGCAACACTAATGACTCCCCCTTAAGCTGATAGTTTCCTCTGTGCCTCATTAAGGTTAATTCAGTGGGCCAGATTCATCCCAGGAGTCCTTTCATTCAAATCACTGGAGTGATACCACTAATAACCACAGCAAAACAATGAGCCAAACACTGCATATGAGAAAAATAGTTGTGCTGAAGCTTTTTGTGAAACTTGGTTATGGCCCTGACAAACTCTCCCACAACATTTTCTTGCTTGTGTGAATGGAAAGGAAACATGTCAAAAGGAATTTAGGGAACTGCACTCTAGCCTAATGTCAGGTTTGCAGTACGTTCCAGCAAAATCAGCCTAGTCAAAGAGCTGGGAATGGCTTGTATCTAAGAATGGTTCAGATACAGCTCATGAAACGACTGGAACCTGAAACTCCAAAGCTGGAACCATACGTGGTTGCATGCTGCTCCCTGAACATTTCCTTTCCAAGGAATGAACTGCACAAGCTGTGCTATGGAGCTGTGCACCTTCATCAGGACTGAGAGCACATCCCTGCCTCTGCCCCAGCGATGGTCTGATAGCCAGACAGGCACACTATGGTGCAGTCTCCATCCCTTCTCAAGGCTGAGGAGGGCACAGGTGCTGTGCCTCCATCTTGCCAGGCTGATGCCCTACCCACCAAGATGTGTGAAAGGTGTCAGAGCTGCAATCATTTTCTTCTCAAGGCTGTGTTTTGAAGAATGTGCCTCATCTGACCACTTCGGGCGGGGGGGAGCAGCCAAACTGCAGGCGAACTGGGTGCACCCCTGGCAGCCCTGACTCATGCGCTGCTGCTCTGCAGTGCAGGCACCTCCAGTACCTCCCCACCACCACTGGTGCCTGTTGGCCAGCTCTTGGTGGCTTCCTGCTCAGCATGCAGGATCTTTGCATCATCCTGCTGTGGTGCCCAGGGGTGCTGCAGTTCCTTGGGGTGCGGTCCTCCATCTTTTTTTTTTTTTTTTTTTGGCAGCAAAACCGGCTTGCAAGAGTCCTGCTCTCCCCCACACTTTATTTCCGCCCTCCCAGTTACAGCTTGCCACCCCCTCAGTTGTGCCGACACAAATGCTTACGAAGCCACCCAACTCAGCCAGGTTGCTGAAATGCCCTGCAGTGAACTGGGGCACAAGGAGGGAAAGCAGCTGGAGGAAATGGGCTGAGTGGAACACACGGGAATAGCTGCAGCCAGCCTTGCTGCTGAACAAAATGACTGTGGAGGTGTTCCCCAGTGGTCTACACAGACAAAAGAAAGGCTTTCGCCACTTGCTGCTCAGTGTTTCCACTCTGCAGGTCAGAGGTCTGGAGCAGAAGGGTCGCAGCACCCACCTTTCAGTGCCTTCACCTTCTATTCTGAACCTTACTTTTCTTTCCTGTCTCCAAACCTGCTTTACTGCTCTTGAAGCTAGGAGAAGATCAAGCAGGACAGGACAGCAGGAATGAGACACTGTCTAGCTGAGAGTTACAGCTGAGGCAAAGACAAAACCCTGGAGATATGCTGTTGTCCATGAGTTTTAACAGAGCATTTACATCCAGCTCCAAGTCATCACCATCTGCCTTTCCTAAGAAAGAGAGGCAAACAAGCAGGCAGAAGGCAAGGAAGGCAGGAAGGAAGATTTTGTGCTTTTGAGGCTGCCTTCTGAGTTCAGGGCTGATTTTCAGATAGGAACACATCTCTCCCCATGTTCTCTCAGCAGGTCATCCAAATGTTGCCAAGCACCAGATGTTTGAAGTGGCAAATTATTTGGAGATTTAAATTTGTTTGATGCTAATCTGCTTCTGATAGGGCTTTTATTGTTTTTCTTTTTCTTCATTTTTAAGACTTTTCTTCCACTAAGCAAAAGCTCAAGTTCAGCTGAAAAACTCCTGTAAAAGTGGGAGTGAATGTCTGTAAGAGGGAGGAAAACAGTGAGGAAAGACCTTCTCTGCAATTGTGACCTTAATTTCCAGAGGTTCTTGCACTTTAAGGACAGATTTGGTTTACGTTTTTCTGTGTGTCTGCTGACTCATGTCCTCTCCTGCAAGGAAGAGGTGGTGAGGGAAAGACTGATCTCTGAGCATGGGCTTCTTTCTCATGGCTTCCACAAACTCGCGCCCATCGAGTTTTCCTATTCCTTCACAACCTCCTGATGTGTTATTTTTCCCTGGACTGGTTCTGTGTTTCCCAGTGCCACTTACCCCCCGAGACCTATATAAAAGCAGCATTACTTTTTTCAGTTGAAAATCCTAAAAGAATCTCAGCAATGATTTCTCATTGAGTTGAATGACATGCTAAAAGGGCTAGATAAAACGTGTATGACATACCATGAAACACCATGAAGTGTTGTGACGTGTAGTGGTGGAATGAGTAGGATTTTATTTCCCCTATCTTTTAACTACCTTTCAGTTTCTGCAGAGTTCATCTGTGCCCAGAGGTATTGTTGATGCAGCTTGTTACAAAGGAAATATTCACTGACCACAAACTTGGGTAAACATATTCCACCCTCGCCAACTTTCTTAGTCTAAAATAAGCACTTATTCCTCAAGTCTGGGGGAAGCAAAAAGACTTTGACAAGTATCCTACCTGAATTTATTATTTCTCTGAGAATATCTCCCAGGTTTGGGATGGGCAATGTGGAAAGAAAATTAGTTTTACTATTGAAAAATTAATCTACACTGTAAGCAAAGTAATCAGGCCAGAATAATATTTTTTTTGCTTCAGAACTGAATGACCACAGAGGGATCTGATCTGGAGATGCCACAAAACAGCTTAACCCACAATAACTGTGCCAGCCAGCTTTTCTGTGGAGGCATTTCTTACCAGTCTTGTCTGGCTTAGGAAAATGAAATATGCTGAGCAAATGCATTGCATAACACATATTGATTACCGTATTTTTAAGTGTTATGTGAGTAAAGAAGATTTCGATGTTTTATAATGAATGCGTCTAGAAATATTTTGACACCTCCAAAAAGGTTTCAGTTCATTTCTGTGAACTCAAAAATCTTCCCAAATTTGGTCACTGCCAACTAACATGTTTTTCCCTGGCAATTTCTAGTCAACAGTCAGGGTTGTTTAAAATCTTGTTAGCCACTATGTTACCAAAAACACTTTTTTCTTAATGCAGAGCACGCTTCAAAGTAATAGGTCGCATATTTCTCTCTTTGCTCAGTCATCTTTAACTAACCATTGCATTCAGAAGTGCTTACTAGAGAAGATGAGATAGCAATCAGTTACATGCAACTTTAGGAAGTATGCAGTAATGCAAGCCTTCGTGAGACCAGGCTTCGTGTGCTAAGGGGGTTTTGTTTGGTTTTTCAGTCCACAGCTACAATGAGAAAAAATGACGTTTTGTGATTTAACCATCAATAATTCCAGCCTTTTACACACTGCTTCGCAGTCATTTTAGACTGTGCAAAGTGAGTTAAAAGTGGGTGTACCAATCAGACCGATAGTATTTTACTCCCACTCTACAGGAACGATAGTGACTATGCATGGTTGCAGGTAATGGAGAATCATGGTCTCTGTTTTTCCATGTAAGGGACTAGATTCTACCACTCCTACTCAGGCTGAAGTCCTAGTTTTACAATACGGGAACTTCAGCAGAAACACCAGTATAAGGGGTTCGTGTTTGCCACCCCCGCCTTCAACCGCATCTTTCCAGGTATCAGCACGCTGCCCCTACATTAGCAAGTTCATCTGAGTTTAAAAATAACCCCCCATTTCTGAAGGTTGTTTTTCTCTTCAGTGGCTCACGGAGGAGGCGGCGTGCACTCTGGGGGCGAGAGCAGGCACGCAGAGGCAGGCAGGAGCACCTTCCCACAGCACCGGCCCTGGTGCCTGCTGCCACGGCAGCCAAAAGCATTTCATCCCTACCTGAACTGAGGTCCTTGCAGTCCCCCTGTGTACAAATCCTGCCTTCTCCCATCATGTCAATGAAATGCTGTTAAAGAATGGGCTCTGTTTCATTTTTGCATTCCTATCTGACTGGTGGTGGATCTTCTGGCACTCTTGCTCCCTTTCCTTCTGATAACCTTGCCAGTGTATCAGGAGTGTACCTTCTCAAAGGCCATGCCCTTCCTCAATAATTGTCATGGGCCTAGGTAACACTGAGATAACACTGAGGCTCGATTCAGGGGCAACTGAAGCCAGAAAGGAAAAATTTAATATGTAGAAAACTAAATTAGATGGTCCAACAATTTCCCAAGTCCGTATTCAGACTCTGTGGGTCCAATATGAGAATTTGCAAGTAAAGAGTTAATCCTCCAAAGGCTTTCCCAAGTGAGGCCAGCTTGCTAATGCCAACATTAGAGCTTGTGTACAAGAAATTCATGCGCAGGGAGACTTAGACACTGACAGAGCAATGGCTTTTGTGCCTAAAGAGTCGTTAGGAAGATGCTATTATTTTCTATAAATTGTTCTTTTATTCTTCCTGAAAAGTCCAAAACAATGATCCAAATTTTCACTCAGACACAGTCAAAATATCTCCCCATAAGCCAGGACTTCCAGTATACAAAGCACTTCTCAGACATCCATTAATCCTCAAAACAGCCTGTGAGGTAGGAAATTGTAAGTGTTATTATCCTCACTTCACAGGTGGGGACTCTGAGGCAGGGAGATTATGTGATTTGCCACAGGCTACACAGTAAATCCATGCCAGACCCAGGATTAAAATTCAGCAGCACCTGACATCTGGGCAAATACTCAAGCCCTGGTCTCTGCTGCCTCTAGAATACTTGTTTACTTGTGCACATGCCTATCTTAAGCAGGTCTCCTGATGAGCCTTCATGATCGACCACTGTATGTCCCTGTGTAGTACAAGAGTGTACGCACATACCAAGAACGTACAAATCTAGGCAAAGCACAGGCTAAAACATGTCAATTTGAAGAAATCTCCCCAGAAGTCTAAAGGAAGATCTGCACAGCAAACTTTTGAAAGTTGTGTATTGCTAGTCAACTTCAAACAAAGCAGTAAAGTCTGGAGCATAAAGTGTTTTGTGCTATGCCAACAGACATAAAGGATATTATTTAAATCAGTGTTTTCCTGTCCATTTGCTTTCTGAAGAAAATGCATAGGCTGGCCTATGTTCAAGAGCCGACAAAACTTCTGATTTCCTTGTGCTGGGACACACAGATTAGACCCCTGAATTTAAAAGAAACACCATAAATTTTCATGTAAGTGTATCTTTCTGATAAGGTTATTTTGCTTTGAAAGAGGTAGATAAAATATACCGTTCATTTCTCTAGTCACAGGATATTTTTGTCTCTTTTCATACTACTGAGCTCTCTTTTTCAGTTCGTTATGCAAAACCCTGATCACAGAAGTTTAATGTTTTTGTTTTTCCACAGTGGAAAGTACTTCTTTGCTGTAGTTGTCCTGTCAGCTCTTGCCAAAACGTGTCGTTGTTCATTTTCCATCTCAAAGACTGTTATGAAAAGATTAATTTCTAACCTCGAGAGAAAAAAACTTTTTTTTTTCTGTTTTCTTCACAGTTTGTATGTGAGCTACTTCTAATGAACACTGAAAAAGGCAGAATAATAAAAAAAGTGGCAATGAATGGGAAGGTTTTGGACCAGATTTCTTCTCTGGCACTGGCAGACCATCCCTTTTTGTCTTCTCATCATATTCTGCACCAAGAGTCTGTGAACTAAGTTTGCATAATAACACTGCACCAGACCCTTTCTCATCTTTGATTTCAATCAATACAGACCAGCTACTCATTCATCCACATCTTCAGTAACACAATCCACTTTCTCTGGTTCCTCCAAGCTCTTCTTTCTGACCACGGGTCTGTCCTCTTCAGTCTTACCCACTCACTTTTCACTTATCTGATTCCTTTCATTGCAGCCTTAGAGATACCCAGAAAGTATTAGAAGCAGAGTGAGAGATGAAGAGAGAGGGAAAGGCTGAGGAAATAAAATTTAAGAGGTTCTTTCATGGAAAAAAAAAAGAAAGAATAATAACAATTTTCCACATTTTAGAAGCTTTAAAGGTATGTCCAAATATTCCTATACAATTTATTTTGTTTAGTTAAATAATCTTGCACTGCTAAAAGTATTCTGTCCAAAACAAACAAAAAAAATGCAGTATGATAGTCAAATCTTAGTGGCATTCAGATATTTCCTGCAAAGCATGTTGCAACACTGATAGAAAAAACTTTTGGAACCCTGCACTGCTAAAGGAAGCATAACTAAAAGCCAGCAACAACTCATCTGCCCCCATTAAAACAGATTATCTATGCTATTAACCAATGTATCCTTCCCAGTCCACTCAGCACATATATCACTTGTTCTCTTCTAAATATACGTTTTTTTTTGTATTTTGCTGCCCAGTTCCATATAACATACAGCAACACAACCATTCCAGTCACTTTGATTTATGCTTACATCTTCTGTTTGCTTTTCTCTGTTTGCTTTGTTTCTTTTGCTTTCCCCCCCGTCTTTTCTTCAGCCAGTATATATTTTTCTTCTTGTTTTTATGTGTTTTATGTCCCATCCTTTTACAACCAGTGGCAAATTTCTGCCACTGGAGATCCTTGTGAAGACACATCACACTTCATTCACAACTGTAATGAAATTATTCATCTTCTGCAAAGGTAGTCATTCTGTGGTTGTCTATCTCATACTTGGGTTTGGTTTTAAATGCAATATTTAAAACTGCTTCTTGAGCTTATGTGACTGAGCTGTGCAGTTCAAGTCTAGCTCAGATATGAATTCCTTGTGGACAGATACACCATCCTTTCTGAAGCACAGGGAAGAGCAGGAGAGCAGTAAAAATACAGTCCAGGTGGCTCCACCAGAGAGCGGGGAGATGAGTTGCTCACCATATGCTCGAGAGCCAGGCAGGAACTAATTGGCTCCCCAAAGTCCAGTTCCCTCAAGAGCTGTATCAGCCCTTGACACCTGGTGTGATAACACAGAGTAAGAGTCATTTTAGAGATAAGTGATGCTTATAGTCACTTAGGCTGTAAGGACCAGAAATAAGTGCGCAACATGAGTTCCTGCCGGGACTCTTCTGTCTGGTCTTAGTCATACAGTTCAGAGGTAAAATAGCAATGATAATATTAGAAATATTGCTTAAAGTTTATTTTCTTTGCTCTCTTCATTTAAAGATAAGAATGCCCATTATTTTTAAGTCACTCATCTGCACTGTATAAATGTTACAGTTTGTGGGTGTGCCAATTAAAGTTAATTATTACTTGACTAATCTGACTTAGCATTAAAATGTCTGGTAGAACTGGCTCTGATCTTGCAAAGGGGACTTTTTCTTCTGTATTCCTATGTGATTAGGAAGTTTTTTGTTTTGGGATCTGGATTTCCTGACCATCCATGCAAAAAGACAAGATGCCTGATGAATGCCAAAATCATTCCGTACAATTTAATAGCTGCGTTGGACCTGACCTCCATTTCCTTGGAAAGACATAATTGGTGCAATTCATTCCATTCAGCTTAGCATGAGTTGTACAAATCTAAGCGCTTCCACTGGTCTCTTTTTATGGCCAAGGGAAAGAAATAGCACTTCTGAGTGTCCTGGTTTCAGCTGGGATTGAGTTAATTTTCTTCCTAGTGGTTGGTTTTAGTATCAGAATAATGTTTATAATGTACTGTTTTAGTTGCTCCTAAGTAATGTTTATATTAAGTCAAGGACTTTTTCAGCTTCCCATAAAAGCTGAGAGGGAGCATAGACAGGACAAGTTGGCCAAAGGAATAGCACAGACATCAGGCTCAATATATAAATGGGGGTTGGCCGGGAGGCAGGAATTGGTGATCGCTACTCGGGAACAGGCTGGGCATCGGTCAGCGGATGATGAGCAATTGCACTGTGCACCACTTGTTTTGTATATTTTTTTATCATTATTACTGTTATTATTTTATCTTCATTCACTGTCCTATTAAACTCTTTTAATCTCAACCCACAAATTTTACTTTTTTCTCCTGATTCTCTCCCCCGTCCCACTGGGGCTTGGGGGGAGCGTACAAGCAGCTGCGTGGATTTGGCTGCCTGCTGGATTAAACCAAGCCATCCCATCCTAAAAAGATACTAGAGAGAGCTGATGTGATGCACGTTCCGAGAACTGTTTCTTTCATGTCGTTGGCTATAAAAGAAACTTACTGGGACTCGTTCAGGTTTAGACAGCAGAACTTAAATTAGATAAATCCCATTCATTTTCATCCAATGGCTGACTATGACATTTGAATCTGTGGTGGGTAGATTATCTGCATCGGAATATATCTTTCCCTTTCCAGCTTACTTGTGTGGTTTCAATTACAGCTTTCAAAAGTTCAATTTTCAGTTCTTTCAAGAAAAAAATAATTCTCATTTGTTTTGGTTTAGTCTGAAACTACATTTTTTACTAGGCAATACAACAATAACAAGACAACAAAAATGTTTACTATTGACTGAAACTTTTCATTCAACTCAGAATGGGATGTTTTGTTTTCAGCTTGGTGATTTTTAGCTATTCCTTGGATTTTCTTATTCCTTTAAAAATTAACATTAAATGTAGACAAATTTTGAAATGAACTATTGCCTCAAAACAAAAAATCGGAAAAGTTATTTCAGAAAATGTTAAAAGGAAATGATGCAAAACTCCAACAAAACTATCTAGAAAATCATGCCAAATCCTCTTTCAGATCTTCTGACGTTCTATATTTTGGAAAAAATAAATCACTTATAAGAAAAATTGTTGTTCAGTTCTAGTTTTGTTGTAAGTTATTTCAAATCAACAGCCCTAGACAAAGCAGCTCTTTCTTTAATGTGCCTCCAAGAGCATAAAAATAGGCATTCAAAGGCAACATCTATACAGAAGAGCAAATTAATAAATTTAATCATCTAAGTAAGAAAAAAACAAAGAACAAGAATACAGGTGGAAGTGGAAGGAAATTTGATCTCATTTCTGAAATAATTTAAGCCCATGCTCTGCTGCACGGTAATCTGTTAAACATTTTGCTGAATTGCAACTCTGAACTTGGCAACTACGAGATGTGGAAACATATATTAGAGCTTATATTTCTAGTGAGGTGAAAAAAAAAAAAAAAAGAAAAAAGCACACGCCAAATCAAATGCATGCGTGCTGCCCTTTCTTGAGACCGGCGTTGTCACTGTCTTGCAGGTGTATGATGAAATAGGGAGGTGGGACCGGTCTCTGGGGTGCTGTTGGTACTAGAGGCCATTGAGAAGAGCTGCTATTGCACTTGGGAACGTTTAAAACACAAACACCCACTCCCTCCTTTCTTCCGTATGGTGCATTTTGCTGTCCCCACCTTACCATTCACAGATCCTGTTTTCCCTCTGCTCCTCATCTCCATTGCTATTTCTTTTTTCTTTTTGTCTGCTGGGAGGCTCTGGGAGGGGAGCCCTCGAGTACCTTTTCCTCTCCCTTTCATTCCTCAATGAAAAGAAAGAAAAGGACTCCGTGTTCCTTTCGAGGATTACTCATACCTTTCTAAAGGTGCTGAGATCCAGACTCATCTTCAGAATAAGCTCTATTAATTGCACAAAGTTCCTAGGGAAGATGTTGATTTTTGCCTCTTATCAGCATGTGTGTCATTAAGCAGAGGTATAATAGCACCTCTTTAAACTGTCTGGGTATTATTACGACATTTATTTTTTAAAAAAAATTCTTCCTGTTCTGTTTCATTACCACTGACTACTCTGCTTTGTACATATAAAAAAGATACATTAAAATATTTCTTAGAACTGTTCATGCTTCCAGTGAGAGAAAAGTATAGGCCTGGGGGAAGCTCTAAGTCCCAAACCTGAGGGGAAAACACACCTCTTGGATCCCTTATATTGTCAAACATTGCCCTATACTTCTCATCAGCTGGTGGAATAAGGGTATGAAAAAGTGTTTCTTGGAATGAAATATGGAGTGGATGAGTTACTCCCACTGAGGCTCAGACACATGGTGTGCAGGATCAGACACTACAGAAGGATGCAGGTGTTCCCTTGTCTTTTACTTACTCACTCAACAAATTTTACAACCATTTGAGTTCATGTTATACTGTGCATACATATGTCATCGTAGCCAGGGCATATTAAAGAGGTAAAGCAATAGCCTTTGAGCACACTCTGCAGTTCTGTGCCAAGAGATATTGTCACATGCTCTCCATATCGTAACCAGAGCTGTGCCTCTTTCCCTTGTGCTTGGCATGGCTTACTGACCATGAGATCATGGCAGATGGGAGTCTGGACATGATAATGCACTCGTTAGAAACCGAAGCTGCTGCTGGTAGTGTCATTAAATTTTTTTTAAAAGAATCCTCAAAGCCAACCTTGGAAACTCCCTCATTTCTTCTTACTCCGATTACTAGCAGCATTATAAACATGGCATTCCTGAGAGAGTATGGAGGCTATGATAGAAGTGAACCCAGAGCGGAGCCATCTAATTGCAGCAGCACAAAGAAATAGAGTGTAGCGCAAGAATAACAACGAATATTTGTCTGGAAACATGTTGGGTTTAGCAGCAAAAATTCAGCAAAAGCAAGAAGAGAGTATGTCCTGATTACACAGCTGCCCTGACAGCTCCTGGAATGGCAGGAAGATGGTTGAAACCCTGGCCTGATACAACCTTGCTGAGGTAGTCCTGCCTGCCAGTTGTTGAAACCTGACAGCCAGCTTCAGTGAGGTCATCGGAGAAATTAGTGATGCATTTTGAGGATAGGCACTACAGTGTAAGACGTATCTACATCTTTTTTTTTTTTTTTCTCAGAAGAAAGAGTAACCCACTCAGAAAACAATTACTGAATTAACTGTGAAAACGCTGTAGGAGGGAATATTACATCAGCAGGGAGCATTAATGCATTCGTTTACAATAGCGCGCATTCTGACTTCTCTTCCACTTACTGTCAAGTACAAAGGGATGGTCAGGAATTGTGTGGAATGAGAACCAACCAAAGAGTACACTAACAAAAGAGGGAAGTGGTACAGATGCTGTCACTCATCCACTCTTCCTGCGCCAGTATCTCTTCACTACCACCCAGATGGAAGGACATACAGTTCTCTCGGTTGAAGTTGCTTTGACCCGTGGCTAGGTTGGAGTGTACAGAAACCCTCAGCAGACACTGAAAGATGGCAGCTCAGGAGGTGTTTCATCATATATCTGTCTGTATTTCGTGGTGCTGTTCCCCTCCAGCCTTCTGCCTTTTTATTTCCCTTCTGAAAACTGTCTTCCTCTTTCCTCCCTGTGCTCACGTATCTATTGATTCACTGAGGGCTTGGTTTCTCAGGGCGCATGAATTCCCCACTTCCATCAGGCATTATCTAATTTATGGCAGCCTTATTTCACTACCGAGGATGGCAAGGTAAAACTGGAGTGTGACTCTTGTCCACCAAGCCCACAGGCAGGCTCATATGGATACAAGGGTGGGATGAAAATCTGGCCTGAGCTTGGGGAGCTAGTAGAGACATGATGCTCCCATTACTACCTGTAGAAAAGATGATTTCAAGTAATATTCCTTTAATCCAGTCCACTGTCAATGGAGTTGTATCTCTGAAAACACCGGAAAAACGTTACACTTGCTCGTAACAAGAAATATGTGTCCTTTTTTGGCAAATGTCGGAAGGGGAGCTGTTATCTAAAAGATGAGCAACTGAAGAAGTTGACGGAAGAAGCAGAACTATTAATAATACTATACCAGAAAAATACGTGTAGGATATAAAATCTGTGGTATCAAACAGTTTTCTCAAGATCAAAGGTTCAAACCATTTCCTCAAAGGACCTTTTAATGGGTAATGATCAGCAGTGAGTGCTTCCGTGCTGGCCAGGATGCGTGAAGAGGTATGGCTTCAAGGAAACTCTTTGTAATTTCATGGAAAGATAAAGTAAAAGGACCTTGCTTTCTTAAAATAACAGGAAAATATCCCTTATGATACACTGCCAGATCTATCCATCTAAGGAAAGAATGAGTTGGAATTCAATCACACTACTGAAGAATTTGTAAAAGCCAGATCTGTGTGAGTTTGCCCTTATACATCCTTTTAAGCATATTGTGTGAAGCTATAATGAGTGCTGTACGCACATATCTATACATGCACCCACACAATTGCTTTTAAAATGCTGCTTCTGTAAAACACAGCTGCAGTGTGTGCCTGAAGATATGGTGACTTTGGTGGTGACTCAGTTAGCTCATGTTGATAGTTAAGACATTTCTTTAAGATACATTAGGAAATTTTCCAGATCTGTTTTCTCACCCTTAAAGAAAGCTAAGACATTAAAATTATTTTGTAAACAAAGAGATTTCCAGTATACCAATGAGTGACTGCATTGCACAATTAAGAGATGGGTTTAGGAGTAACAGACTTGAACAGCAAGGGACTCCAGGCTAAATCTCTTTTCCTGCAATTTTTAATAGACCTTTCTCCTCTGAGAGACAGCCACTGGTGACTGCAGAGCAGATCAAGTGAGGCCACCATCTGCTAGTCACTGTACATTAGGTATCCCTTCATGATATTTGCTCTACAGAGGGCACAGATTCAATGCAGGCCATAGCCACAGGGTATGTGTCTTCTGAACAGGGCTATAAAGCTTTGTGCTTTTAGCAGTGGAAATCTGTGGTTTGGTTTCAAGTGCTGTCTGAGATGCTATACTGACACAGTAGCTAAGGGAAGGTAGCTGTGAAGATATGGCAGTAAGGCTTCATCTTCCCAAGTAAGAACACAGGACTTCCAGCAACCATGAACACATCTGGAGACTCATGCCACACTCTTCAATAGCTCTGTTACTCAACCTGGCTCAGACAGAAATTGTACCCATGGGCCTCTATCACAGCATGGGCTCCACCAGCAAAATTTTGGAAGCAGAGCAAATAGGCAAGCTTTACAGCAAAGCAAGTGTGCACATTGGGCTCTGGTGACTCTCCCATTCCCGATGGAAATAATAACAGAGCACCTGAACCCTGAGCCGGCACAGAGACCAACAGCCCATGAGCCTTTCTGTTCCCCTCCAAGAAACTGATGTGCTAAGCGTTCAGTGTGTGCTGAAGTGCTCTGCTCTCCTGCAGCCCAAGCACGCCACCAAGGTCACTCCTTCTGTGGTGAAGGTACTGCTGCTTGTCAAAGCAGACTGAGCTCTAGAGGTCAAACATCTGCCTCTTTTCCTGAAAGCTGCAGACCTTTTCCCTATTAGTAATGCCCCATGTAATGGTAGCTTGCCAGACAAATTACAGAAATTTCTGGCTTAATAAATACCACAAGAGCTACAAGTTCAAGAGTTTGATTCTGTTTTAGTTTGGCGTGCTACAACATGAGATTAATCTACTAGTGCATCTTCAAGTACTTTCCAAATAACTCTACTGTTTGTTGCACACTTCTCTATGTTTACAGAAAAAAAGCCATTATTTCTCTAGGTGCTCCTCTTTCTATAGCCCTAAGTTATTGTCTTATAGTGGGTTTTGAAACTGTGAGAAACAATTTTCATTGACTTCACAGCTATAATTTATAAGGAACATAATGAGTCATTGTCACAGGCTGTTTGCCTTTGTTCTCTTCTACTTCCTTCTTTCTAAAGGGAATTTTCTTAGAAAAAAATATTCATTTTGATAGATAGCTTCAGGACTCTTAAAAAAAAAAAAGCAGCAGCATTTCTGGAAATTAGTGTGAGTCAAAGACAAAGTTTGACCAAAGAACAAACACGTGAGACAATGTGTTGTGTTCAGTGCTAAAATTTAAAAGAAGATTTGCATAAAGGGTATTATCCATTCTTTACAAACACAGCCATCCATATACTCGTACACTTACAACTATTGCTTAACGATAGCTTGGTGTTGCAGCAGTGAAAGTAGCAGAAAACTCTAGCTCACAGAAATGTTTGCACTTTGCAACACTTAGGGTTTGGTCAGTCGATTGGATTTAAGGGCAGGTTTAATATGCAATTTTATCTCCTTGAAATAAGACTCTCTTTCACTTGAAGATTTCTAATCTCATTTCCAAACATAAACATTACTGAGTGGGAAGGAATAGTATGTTCTGTCTGGTTTTGAACCTCTTTGAAAAACAATAAGGTAAGATAAAATGTGGACAACTAAGGCCATCATGTTTGTAACCCAGTAATTATTTAGATTGCTTAAAGCCCTTAAAGTGACATGTGAAAATACACCCAGCACAAATATCTTTTGCTCTTTTCTAGTTTCACACAGGGACTAATGATTTTATTTCCCTCTCTCCCTCAGGTTTTCATAAATCCCTGCTTTTGCCCTCATTGGAGATGTGCGATGACCGATGGAGCAGCCCCACTGGCTCCCCAGCAGCTCTCACCTTTCACCAGTCCAACCAAAGAGGCAGAAGAGCCTGGTTTACTTTCATGGTCTAGAAACTGGTCTTCTCACAAGTAGCCTTAATGGACAAATGTTTCATAAACTCCTTCTGAATAACGGGTACCCATTGGCTATAGCTGACAATCACTTTCTACTGACAACTTCCCTAGACGCCAAACTGTGCTTATGTTTCTGTATTGAATACAGTATTTCTCTTTCAAGTGTTTAAAGAAAACCTTGGGCTTCACTGTATGTAGACAGAGGTGAAGCTCTTGAGTGAGGCTGAGACAGCAGGGCTGAGCTGGTCTTTCAACAGATTTCAATATGGGTAAAATAAATTCTTGCAACTCAGTCCAGAAAAGCACAAAAGCACTGTTAGATTTAGGCAGTCCCTTAGAATTACTGCATACATTTTAAAGATCTCCCCTGAACGGGGTCTTACAGACTAATTTGTGCCATGCATGAGAGATGCCACATTCTTCTCTAATTCTGATATGAGTGGTCATACATAAAAATGTGTATTTATATAAATACACTCATACATATATACAACAATCATGGGTTTATGATTAGCTGATGCTGACTATCTGACTAAGATGACACTAGGGTGAATCACCACCACACCAAATTTGCTCAAGGTCAGGATTGTTTTCTGTTTTCTTTTTCCTTCATAATATGGCTTTGGTTCAAGGTGATCCATTTAAAATACGAAAAAAACCCAAAAAGTGTCTTTGAAAATGGTTGTGGTTTATTTGCATAAGTAAATCAGTCAGAGGAAAAGAATACACACATTATAATTTATCTGATGACATCTTTTTATCCCTTTTCTCTACTTTTTTTCCAGACATACTCAGGATTCAACTTTCTCATGTGAAACCAGTGTGGTCTTTTTTCTGCTGTAGACATAGCACAAATGACCTGTCAGACACTCACTATGTGACTCGTGCCATAATGAGGAGAGATCTAGAATACAGAGTCTGGAAAAATCATAGAATCATTGGAAGAGACCTTTAAGATCATCAAAAGTGGCAGAAAAAGTCTTCACAGTCGGGATTTCCTCATGTAAGTCAAGAGCAGCTCTGAAAATCAGCGGAGTTATGTGCATGTAAAAGAGCATCAGGTCTTGCGTTCGACAGCTGCAAGGTTATGATGTACAAACCATGGAGATTAAGTGGAGTGGGTTTTGACACTGGAAAAAAAGAGCAAATGTAAATACTCTCCTCCAACTAGACAATCTGAGAAACGTCCTGAGAAAAAAGATGTCTAGTGTGGTTGGCTCTGAAGTAAAACCAGCACATCCTTGTCACATCAGCATGAGATCAGAATCAAGTCCAGAAAACTTAGAAAAAAATGTCTTCAAAATACATAATACCAGATTGTAACACAGAGACACTACTGTGACATTGAGGTATCTGCAATATTAGTAGTCTTGCATCCTGCACATCTCTGCTTCCACCATGAATCCACCTCCTTCTCCTGCTGCAGAGGTGGGCTGGTGCTGCTGGCAGGACAACATGCCCTAGCCGGGCAGACAAGCAGCGCTCTCCCTTCCCTGCTGACAGTGCTGGCAGTCCCTCCTCAGGGCAGTGACGGCACCAGGCAGATTGCCCAATTTTGGGGGTCTGCAGGATCCAGGAATGAGTCTGTGCCGAGCTAGTGGGCCCCATACCTCCAGGGAGAGCAGGAGCAATTAAGGGTGCCAGGGTCACTGCACTTCATCTGTTCCTCTCCAAGATGAAATCCCTGTTAGCAGGTCCTGGACCAAGCAGTGATTTTCAAGAAGCTGCAGTAGAGGAGGCCAACGAGAAGGGAAAGTGAAAGATCAGTACTTCCACCACCACCCACCAATGCCCTTCCTGTCCTCCTGTCCAAGCTTTCGCAATGTCACAGAAGTCGGTGATACTGGGATTCCTTCTGGTATTAGCAACAGGAGACATTAAAATCACACTGCCTGCCACTAAAATCGCACTGCCTGAACCAAACACAACCAGGCGAGTGTAAGGGGCAGAACCCTTTGGCCTTTTGTATAGTAAGTACAGCTCATTAAGGATTTCTTTATGGAATATGCTCTTCTGAACAGACTTGTTTCCTGGAGAGGTTTTCTTGGACCCAGGGGAGAACTTCGTTTAGGATAAGAGAGAAAATGAAACTAGCAAACAGCCCGGGATCTATGAATTTTGCCACAATCTGGAAAGCACTACTTAACATGTCTAACATGTCCCATGCAGGACAGGAAATTTTAAAGTCTCAGTCTCTCTCATCTCCTGGGAATTCCATGATTTCCAGTCTCGTGGCAATTCTGTCCTCTCAGTCTCCTCCTCAAGTTTCAAAATTTCAATGGTGTAATCCCAAGAGCAGGAAATTCTAGGAAAATGCAAGAACAATTAATTTTTTCAGCTAACAAAATTATATCCATTTTTATTAATATTCCTTAATTTTCAGAACAGGTACGGGTTTGTGTGGCTGCAAGCTGGATTCTTAGCTTAACAATAAAAACAAATAAACCTGATGTAAGTGTAATAGTGCCAGCACAAATATTTTGAGTTTACTTTGATATAAATGCCGAAGTTTTCAAGTCAAAAAAGGGTTAGACAACCAAATTAATGAAAACGAACTCCTTTTTCTTCTCAGCCATCTCTAATTGTTTATTCTGGCTCCTGCTCATTGTGTATGTTCTTACTCTCTTAACCAGGCTTCATTTAAGCGGGCTGGTCCCATCCAGACAAGCTACGTTTCTGTGAGCCTGCAAGGTGCTGAGTGTTCTTGCTTTGATCCAAGAGAGATCAGAAGCATTAAGTTACCTTCAGGTCTTTGAGACTATCTCTGCATGGGAGCACATGCTTGAGCTCCTCGTGGGATTAAGGTCAGCACTTTGCAAGGCACGGAGCATTTTCATACCTTGGTGTTGTGGTTCTCAACACTGATGGCTTGGATGACGTTATGGGCTCCGAAGCACAAAGCGGTTGTAATCTGTACTGTCCTCCCAAAGTAGCCATACACCAATGTGAAGTAAAAGGTTGTGTTAAGTTCTACCTGATAAGAAACACTCCTGCTTGGCTGAGTTTTCATTAGATGGATAACCCCATGGAATGCATTTTTATGCCTGAGGATTTAACTTGCAAATGTACATGGTCTTCAATGGGCTCTCTTAACAACAGAACTCTTTTTTAACTGCAGAACTCTTTCTTAACTGAAACTGTGCCTACAACAAAACAAAAAAAAAGCATAATCATTGCTGACAGATTTCTTAAGACTGCTTTTGTTCCCAAATTTTTATTTAATTTGTTGAAGCTGCTAAAAATGTATTTCTGCTTAAGACTCCTGAGACAAATCAAAATACGCAAGGGTAAGGAGAGTGCTTAACTCAGACTGATATTGATTTTGAATTGCATATGCTCCGTGTTGCAGTATGGCTGTAAAACCTTATGCAAATGAATCATTTTGCACAGCTGAGTCATCCTTGCTGAGCTAATATTTATCAAGTGCATACAATCCAGAAGACCAATAAAATGTCTAACTCATATTCATGTTCGTAAATCTTCGTAACTCTAGGGTTTTTTCTTCCAGACAAATTCAAAACTATAAAAGATGCTGAAGAATTATAAAATTAGCAGAAAGAGAAAGAAAATAAGTCAAGGGAGGAAAAAAAAAATGTATATATCCAGGTAAGGCCAAAAAGAGATGGAAAGGCAACTGCAGAGTTGACAGAAATAGATTAGGCTGTATTTCAATAACTCTGCCAGTCATGGAACATGTCAGCCAAATCCTGAACTCTGATCTTACTCAGGAGATTGTTCCCTAGTAAAACTATAATAGCATTAGAGTTAGAAATCTCAAATATTGTAAAACTAACAGAATTCCAGCGCAGTAAAAAGGGACGGAATTCCAGACAGTAGGACTAGTAGCCTAGGGGCAAAAAAGCATTTTTGGCAGATTCTGGTCTTAACTATGTGAGCTTTTTACATACACATTTCCAAGACTTCACTTAGTTCACGGTTAGCCTGGTGCAAATGAGATCAGACTAATATACATCTCTGATTTCCCTTGTAAAATTGCAGTGGACTACAATGTAAAGATAATCCCCCACCCCAAATCTTAATGTAATTTCCATTCATAAGGGAATCATAAAAGTGGAGAAGGTATCAGGTCCTTTAACTTTTAACATGGCAAACCAAGAGCTCAGTAAATGCAGTTTGTCCTGCTGTGAAAAAGGAGTGAAAAGGGCTTTTGCCAAAGTTCGTTAGGACATGAGGTCATCCTAGGTAATTACAGTCCCAGAAAAAGGATCATGTGATTCTTAACCATAACCAACTCTGTTTGAAACTCAAAATGCACAGTGAAAAGTGGATTCAAAATGATTTAATGTGTTTAGAAAGCGAAAAACTACATGTTACTTCAACGACCATTTAACAGTTGCAGAAAAATATATGTCCAACTTACCACATGCAAATTAGCTCTACTTCGGCAAGGAGAGCTTTATGGTCCATGGGAAATATTCATCATGGCTGTCTCCACTGGGAGCTCTTCCATCAACCTTCAGCAAAGCCATGCACCAGCACAGCTCTCTGTATGTCAGTAACAGCAGTTACCACCTCCACATGCCTAGGGAAACCTTACACTTCCACAAGAGATTATATAAAAATACTTTGTGACCAACCAAACTGTAACCTCTTTGAAGAACCTGTTGAAAGCTTTGCTCCATACCAGATTAGGTGTTAGGAGCTTGACGAGTGACGGCACATGGTGTCTTATTATTATTATTTGACATACATTTTCCGCCTATTCCCGCCTCAAAGGATCTGACAATTTCTCCCATACTGGTTCACTAGCTGCCAACTAATTTAAACATGAAACTCTAGGCACTCATAAAGGTTGATGGATTGCAATTACATTGGACATCTGTAGGCTCAATTAAAGTGATTATTTAATATAAAGAATAAGAGACCGTCTGAAACAAGAACTGGAGATGGCCAAAATCCTTCTTTTTGAAAAATGACACTGTGATGAGTTACGTATTTAAGTGACTGTTGGCTCAGTCAATATTTAAAACTGAATGGTGTTAAGACATTTCAATCATCAGTGTTAAGAGTAAGCATGTTTCATATAGCATCACCAGGAATTAACTGGAAATGGTCTGCCTGTTGTTCTAGATGCCATACAAAAAGAAAGCAGAAGATAGTGGCCGTACTAAGCAGGTGGACTCTAGGCAGCTAAAATGAACACAGAGTGAGTGCAACAGAATCATGTAAAAGTAATAATGGGTTATGAGAAAGATGGGGAAACATAGACCACACTGCCCCCATTCCCAAGGATGTCTTCTGTCTTGTTCCTGTGTCATGCTCAGTTTCCAGGAATTCTCAGGGACAAACAGGACGGTCGTGTTCATGGAAAGGTTGTAAGGCATTCATTTCTTGTGATATGAGACCTACAAAGTATTGTGACAAACTACAGAGGTTGTTTACAACAGTGTAAATGCACTTGATGAATTAGCTGAACAACACCTTGACTGTGACGGTCAAGTCAGATCTTGGGAGACCAAGGAGTAAAAATCATTTTCCTCCCTCACAGGAGTGAAGACATCTAGTGAATGATAAGCAAACCATCCTGAGAATGGGCCTAGGATACAGGTCCATTCCACCAGCTGGAGTCTCCACAAGTTCCTCTCGTCTCCTCATGCACAGATGCTGAGTCTGGAGGAAATCACCATGCTGTTCCTCATATCTCCATCACTGCAGGGTCTGCCCTTCATGGCTACAGCTCTGCCATGATGCTGGGGCAGACAGGATGGGACCATGGCCAGGAGAGGTTTTTATTCCCTTCCTTGAAGTACTTGCTGTGCTTGCTGCAGAGGCACAGCATTTAGGCCCAGAAACACACAACAGTGAAAAATGTGTCAAATGAAATTGTTAGAAAGGATTTGCTTTTCAAGGGTACGAACCAAGCCCTTCAGCAGCGAAAGATCATCCCATTTCACGCTGAGTCCACAAACTACAGCACGATAAACTGGAGCTTTGGCTGATTTGTGATACGTAGGCCTCCCGTGAGGACTGATATCCTACACTCTGTGTGTGATCTCCACGCACCCCTTACTCCCCGATCTCCTTCTTGGCCTGTGACTTGGGCTGTCCGCATGGGCAATCTGCTGGGGGGGCTTCGTGCTCTCCTGGCCCCCCCGGACAGGGCTTGAGGAGCTCTCGATTTCAATGAGGGCTGCAGCTGCAGCTGCAAAGTACTGATCTGGATCCAAATTTCCCAAAGCGGTGCTCAGATGATTTAGTTCCTTGTTGAAAGGAGCCAGCACTGAATTTTAAAACTGAAATCAGAGCCAAACTTCCTCAAAGTCTGGGAATGTTCTGATCTAGTGGGTTTGGTTCGAGCCCGTCTCTAATATGAACCATATAGACACAGGGCCCATATCTGCTTTCATTTCCATTCACTTGACATGAGAGCAGGTTGGAAAACTTTCTTGCAATATAAGTTTGTTGGAAAAGGCCGATAGACTCAATCAGTTGTTCTGATATTCTATAAATTACAAGGAGAATTTCTGCATGAATATATTTTAGAAGATAAGTAGTTCTCTTCCCAAAAAGATGTTTCCAATAGTTTTCATTTCTATTGTTTCTAAACAGGTTTATACTGTTACCTTTTTCATGATGCATCGTTTTTTCATGACATAGTGGCAGGTCTCTGACATATTGCAATTCTATGTATTATTATTGAGGACATATCATCACAGCATGATCATAACTGGTATATTCCATTTCTTTTATTTTATGTGTGGCAACACTGCTTAATATAAACTGATACATTCATCCTTTCTTCCAGCTCAACATGCAGCCTGTGGGAAAAACGGACACTAGATGTACTGATACACTGTGAAATTTTATATTATTCTAAAAATGATACAGAGGTAAAATACTATTCAAAACAAAATGTTAAATCTAAACAAGATGTATGAAAATTCTGTCATTAAAAAATGTCTTGAAAGCAGCTCTTCCTAAAGTCCTGCTCCAAGGGAACTTCTGGAAATGCTTGATTTGATTTGGAAGAAAAACGAACAATAACCAGTGAGATGGAAGAGCCAAATCTGACCACTTCAACTTTACCTGTATCTGCACAGAGCATAGAGGATCAGGCCCCAATTTATCTGGGAGATGCGAATCACATCTGTGGAAGTGAAACAATCTTTGCAGAGAAAACTGCAAAAGCACAAACAAAAATAAAATCCCTCTATAAAATGCCCCTGAATGACAGATCAAATGTAGCTGTGATGCATAGCAGTGATCCTGAAGATGGGCAAGCTGATGGCGGTGTACCCATCCTGGCATGGAGCTAACCTGGAGGGCAACCAGCATGGCATGACAGAGAAGAGGGGAAGCCATGCTCCAGGACAGTGGCTAGCCCTTAGAGCAGCCCCAATAACTAGAAGCCTGCTTTACCCTTGGCAAAGCCAAGTACATTTCCTGGTTTCATTGCTTAGCCTGCAAGGTCAGAGCAGCCTCAGGCCCAAGACAACATGTGGTCGACCCTCCAGCACCGAGAGGATGCACCCAGTGCCCCATGCAGACCCTCACCCCTGCAGCTTTTGGCACTGGGTCTTGCAGGAGAGATGGTGCCTGTGGGGGCTACAAGGTCGCTCATCATGCTGACATGTCTCCCAGGACAGTCATTAGCTCTGACGGAATGCACTATATGCAAATTCAATACCTCCTTTGTTTTTAATGACCACGGGGTGTTAGGACACAACACACGGAAAATTGCAGCCACAAATAAGCCCACAAATGTATGAGCCTAGGACCTGCTGTCCTGGTAACTAACTCACTGCATAATGCAGGCCACAAATTTTCCTAAAAGATAAACACTTCTGGCACATTAACACACACAGAGATCACAAAACAAAACTGGGGGAAATGACACGTGCAGTAGTGATTTTAAATGTTGCTGTTCAGGGTCATTGGTATCAAATAGCTTTTGTTTGTGTGCTTTAGGTTCTTGTTTGCTTTGTTTTGTTCATTTTTTAGGGCATCCTAGTCATGAACATCCTGATTTGGGATCTTAGATAATGCTTTCATCTGCTTTCTTTTGGACTTATTTTCTTTGCTCAGAGCTTTGCTACTACTGACAAATAGCAGGCTTACTTGCAGGAAATCACATTTCAGTCACCAACTATTCATTTATTGTGGTTAATGCTTTAATTTGTATTAGTGTTAGATTAAAACCATTACTGTGATTAGCTTAAATACTCATCAGATACAAGATTCCTCACTGTGAGGAAACATGCATCTTTCAAGTGGACAATCCAGGAACAGCAATTTTCAACACTAATACAAGAAAAAGATAAAATGTCTACTTATGTTCATAAAAAAGACGTGGCATTAAAAGGTTGTGCTTAATTTACATTAAAATTATGATGTAAGAAATAAGCCTATTCACTTGGTCTGCCTAAGCAACTCAGGTGCTCCCAAACCTGTGCATTTTGCTCAGGATTCCCCCAGTGGAGCAACACGCCCCTGAATTTTCCAGCACCCCTTGAGCAAATATCGTGACCGTGTTCCTCACACCACAGACAATTACTTTGTGCAGTAAATCAAGGACTTCTGGAGCACACCAGACTTACAGCACACGCACAGACCATCTGGGCAGGGCATGTAAACGAATTCCTCAAAATCTGCATTGACAAAGTTTCCGGCCTGAAAAAAAGGGGGATGTGTCCAGGAAAACCCAGATGTATGATAGCTTTAACTGAGTCTAATCACAGGAGCAATTGTGAAGGGGCAGATTAGGCCACAGATGACCATAATTCTTAGAAAATGCCCTCACCAAACTCTAACAATCATCTATGGCATGTATGCAAAATTCAGTTTTCTTTTCATGGAAAATGGAAAAACCACACTCCTGACATAGAAACGATCCTTACATGACAAATTTCAAATCTTAGTGCCAATGCACGGAAGCACTAGCCCTTCTAAAAAACAAAGAAACAAAAGCACACTAAAATCAATTTTTTTGCCAATGTATTTTTCCTTAATGTCATCCTTAAAAACAGCTGGATACATGTTGCTAACTTCTGTGAAAGCATCTAAGTGAGATATACACCTAGGAAGTTCTCAGCCAGAAATGTCAGAAAACTAATCCAGAATTGCAAATATCTGGCACAACTGGGAGTAACTGTTCAAAAAAAATACCTTATACAGGGCAGTACTAGACAAACTTAGCAGGACTGATGCTCTATCCATAGCAAAATGAGTTTAATTCAATTTAAGAGTCTTCATAGATGATTGTATCTTCTTAACTAAATTAATTTAAAAGCCTATTTTACTTTTAACTGGTGAAAATTTCATGCATAAACCCAAGAATAAACAAACAAATAGAAAGATGCTAAGGAAGCAGGACAATAATATGCCCTTATGGGCAAGACAACTTGATTCATTAGAGTAGCGTGGCAGAAGCAAACTTTTAAAAGAGACTTAAATGCGGTCAGTCTAATCCAGATCCAAATCTAGCCTGGTTACTTCATTATAATTGAGATCAGATTCTGATGCTACCAGCAAAAGTTGCAAATACTCTTCCCAATACCATCAGTTCACCCTTGCCTGTGTTGGCAGAGCTTTATCAATACATTTTGGCACCTGGGATGCCTCCTTCCCTGGATTGTTTCTGGCTGCTCCTGCTGGCAGGGGTGCACCGCCAGCCAGCTGATGTCTAAGGTAAAAGCAAACCCTATCTTGCTGGGGCTCTGCCTGGGGGGACGCTGGACAAGGTCCAGTTAGCGAACAAAGCGAGCAGAAGGCAAAGGTGTCTGGAGTATGCTGGATAAAAGGAAAAGTGACCCAATTGGGAATTAATTCCAAGTTTGAAGGAGGGGAGGTGTGACTGTGCTTTACTAATTCTGTCCAGGACTCAGAGAGAGCGAGCCAGAAAAAAAATAGCACTGGGGGAGTTATTTTCTCATGGTATCTCCAGCCAAAAGCAAGTTGTTACCAGAAGTCTTCTGAGACGCATTGAGTCAGGAACAGGGGAAAAAAAAAAAGGGCTCTGGGACTTAAGGCAAGATGAAGATGTAGATGACTTGAGGCACCCACTTCCAAAGCTATCATCCAGAAAAACTCCACCCAGCAGCCACCCAGCCCTGGAAGTGCCAGCGTCCGCCGGGCTCCAGCGGGGTGCAGACGTGGATCTCTCAAACCCCGCACCAAGCTGTGTGGTGTGGGCAAGCTTAGGCGCAGGCACAGGGACTAATCCCTGGCTACAGACTGTTAAACTTCCCAGAGACCAAGGAAATATGAACCGGGAGGGTTTTGCCCACAGGCATCTGTGCTCTGAACAAAGCTACACTCTGTGGGCTGCTTCTCTCCTTGGCCAGCACAAGTCACACTTACCCCACCAGGGCTTTTCTCACATTTTATAGGCAAAACCAAATGCCCGATGTGGGGCCAGTCCAGGAAAGGGATGGCTCAGCCCCCGCCTCCGATCTTGAGTACTCCAGGACAGGGGTCCTCTGCAGAGATGGACAGGTTGCTTACATCAGAGATACCAAATTATGGAACGACAGGGCCTGTGTTAGTTCACCCAACCCCTTAAAATAGCATAGAAGCAGTAAAGAGTACCTCTGCAAAATCAGGTATTGCACCCTAAAAGTGATGTGTTTTCTCTGGGACACATCCATGCTTGGGGTGGTCTCAGGACAAGGGTGGTGAGAGAGCAATATGTAGGAAAAGGCTTTGTTGTACATACATTTAAACAAGTTTAGGCAGTACTTTGCTGATATTCACACTGATCACAATTTTCTGTATATGTTGTATGTATATAAGTGTATTTATACATGTAAGCATTTGTATGCATGCATTTTAAGTTATGAATGTATGTATACATCTGCTGGGTAGCAGATTTAGATTGTGAAAAGACTATTTCATCCTGCATTAGCAGCACTTAAACCTCAAGCAGTGCTATTGTGAGGCTACAGATAGTTGTAAAATACAATTCTTCTAGCTAATTAATTCTATAACTCATACCCTCATATAATACTGGAAAATCCAACCGAGGCACGTCACCAGAGGCTCAGCACTGTGCGTGTGCAAGCAGGTGTCCCATCCATCTCCGGTACTGAAACTAACATCAGCCCATGCGAGGGACTCAAACAGCAGTAAATAAGTTTGACACAGCTTTAGCAACACTTTGAGTTGTTTTGTTTTGTTTTGTTTTAAAAAAGGGAATTGAAAGCAGTACTAAATAAAATGAGAGGGGTCACAAGTCTGTGGCCAAAATGGAACAATAACCATAGTAAACTGTTGGGCAACAAGAAACAAGAAGGGTTTTTCTTGATTTTTTTTTTTGTTTGTTTATTTGTTTGTTTGTTTTCTACCCTCCTTGAATGTTTTCCACTTCATGTCAACCACTGGATTGTGGAAATTGATTCCTTCTGGATCTTTCCCAGTTATGTGTGCTGGGACACTGCAATACAAGCAGAGCAGTTGCCTCCGATTCAGATTTTTCATTCCTTTTGTGAAAATGCTCCTCTTTCTCTCTGCGATAGGCTGGTTTTGTCCTGTAAGAATGGGAGCTACTAAAGGATTAGGAGGCCCAGTATACATTCGTTGCTGGCAAGTGGCTTCTGACCCATTAGCAGTAAAATGCACAGCAGTGTATACGTGGCAACTGTTTACAAACTGCCCGTCACAGCAGAAGGGGCGATGGTGTGCTGTCACTTCACTTTTCCTCCAAAACGTTTGTGCCTGGTTTGAAGACTGGCTGAGCTGCTGAAAGTCAGTCGTTTTTGCCATCTTGTCAGCCATCAAAGTCCAGACCTACCTGATGGCCATCTCTAGGCCATCAGGTAGGTTTGGAGGAACAACACAACCAACCACCGAGCACAGCCACGTTTTGAAATAGTGCATTGAAGTGTGAAAACCAGGGTTAGGATCTCCAGTTATTTCAAATGGGCTTTTGACCTTTCACCTCCATAAGACCTCATAGCATGTTACTTTAGCATGGGCAACTAATAAAGGCTTTGGACTACTATAGGTTCAGTGAGCCGTTCTGCCTGCAAACTGAGTCCGGGGATCACCTGCAATGCATGCAAAGGTCTTCAAGTTGTCTTAAAGCGGTATACTCATCAAGAAGAAACCGTTGTTGGTTAGATGAGGCTGACGATCATTCCTGACTAATGGAAGAAAGCTCAATGTGTGCATGACCTTTAGAAGAGCTACTCAAAAGACTGTGAACTCTTTAAATAAAAGCAGAGTTTGGCTCTGAATAATCAGTAGCTTAAGAATATCAATAGCGTCTCAGTGGGTAAAGGGAAAAATGCATTACAGGTGGCTTTCTAATTGACCAGAGAAAATCTTGGAACTTTAATCAACACATTTAGTCTACACATCAACAATTCATTTCACAGATGTTTTGTTAAGAGGCCCACAGGCCTTACGCTGAGGAAAAACTCCATTCAACAATCTCTATTTTTACTCACATTGTTGAGTGAAGAGAAAATAGATGCTTCAGTTGACAGTCGAGGTCCCATTTTGTTACACATGGTCTACATGTGAAGCAGGAACCAGTCCATCCCAGTACATTTACAAAGTAAGCACATACTGCAAGAGCAGGTGCCTAAAAGAAACAGGAGGAGCGCAAACTAACTGGGAAATTATTAAGATTAGTATGATAAACAACAGCCACATGTAGCCATTCTCAGATATTTTGTAGATTAACAGGATCTTCTCAGATGCATAAAGCTCAGCAGGTCTGAAGTTATCTGAGGAGGTATGAGACATAGAATGTTTACTCCTTGATGCCTTTGAAGAGTATAACTCCTTCTGAAAAAAATCTGTTATGTATTTTTTGGTGTAGCATTTCATTAAAAGTTACGAAAGAAAAGAAACTGTCTGTAAAGTGGAAAGAAAAAGCAGCATTTCTGAATACGAAGTATCCATGTGAGATGTTTTTGTTTGTTCCTCCAGTGCAAGCCAATTTTTATTAGCGTTACTGATGCATCGGGAAAAAAAGTAAGCAACCGGAGAGAGTTCTTTAAACAGATAATAAAATCCCTCATTCTCAAAATCGAAAACAGATTGCTTCATGCTTGAAAAAAATGGTCTCATCGTAGGCATTGTTTTACAAGGGAAAAAAGGCAATACTCATTTGTAAAATGAGGAACTTTCACAAACAGTGAAAACCAAAAGTGCTGACACAGAGAGGAAGAATGTTACCACAGTGCGATGAGAAGAAAAGAGACCAAAGAATCCAAACCTATATGTTTTCAATCCTGTGCATATATGCCCTCATTACACTCACTTACTCACTCATTCTCTTGCTGATGCGATTCAAATATTTTAAGGGATAAAACTAGAAATCTCTTCCTTTTGAGCTGGCTTAGACCAGGTTCACATGGGCAATATATATGTATGCCCAGAAGTGTTTCTGCCACCTTCTCCTTCATGTATTTTAATCTGATTATTTCTTCCATTAGGGGAACAGAACCCCATTTTGTATCTGCAAACTGTGCATAAAGGTAGAATAGGCAGAAACATTCCTGTTATGATGACCTTTCTTCTGTCCCCTTCCTTGTTGTTTCACTTATATGAAAGATTTTTGGTTTTAGTTCTCTGGATCAGGGAATATATTTCCCAAAGGCTGTACAGTGACTAAAACAATGGTTCCCTAGCTTGGGTGGGAATTATTACCACTACTGTAATATCAATACATAATAACAACATAAAGAAGAACAGTTTTCTCTTAAAAAAATGCCCCACCCCTTCCCCACTGAGAAGAACTGACAGAAAAACCAGACATTTAAAATTGCTCTACTTTATTATGTTTGACACCATTTTTAGTCAAGAAAAAAGAAGAAATGATGAGTCTAAGAATCCTCAAAAATAAACCAACACAGAAAGCACAATTGAGGAATTTTGCACAAGCCATAGTATTCCCATAACTTTAAGAAATAGGTGGGGAAAAAAGGCATCAAATTTGTCTACTCTGACTTCTTAGGAAAGTAATAACTTTCTACTCTGGAAAATAAGTAACTCTGCTTCCTGACCACTGTCCTGTCTTTTGAAGAACATCTTTTAAACACACTGTTTCTTCAGTGTATCTTCATTACAAACCAAGACTATGATCTAACGCTTAGTCAAGAAGGGATCTTCCTGGCACTGGGCTTTCTGGTGGGTATCACACAAAGGCTTGGATGTTTGTTTCAGACTGTGATGGCCACCTTAAATTGACACCAGAGGAGACGTTTCCTTTTCCAGACAACAAACTGTTGAAACACTAAGACCAAACTTTTTAATGAAACCAGAAGGCTCAAAGACCATATTGCCAGCAAGATGTGTTTCATCAACCACGTATTATAGTCTGAGAAGACAGAAAACTCAGCAGTGAGTCAGGAAAGATGTTTATTTCAAATTTTAATAGTAGTAGTAATCTCTATACTAATCTTTATGGAAAAGAAAAGGACAAACTGAGGAAAGGACCTCTTTGCAGAAGGTAAATATAGAAAGATAATCCCTTTTATAGGGACTTCCAGTCAGTGACAATAATAAATGTTTTTAAATTAGCAATAATAATAAACATATGAAGTGTTAGCTATCTCATCCAAACAAACGAACAGGGTGAAGAACTGGTGCAGTTTCTTAAATAGTAGTACTGTAGTTTGTGTTTAAAGAGAAATAGCAGTAGAAGTAGGGAAGTAGAAGAGTACTCACAGCTCTTCACCTGATGGACCACAGTCATTGCAGGGGGTCGTGCAGCTACCATAAGAAGAGAAGAGAGCTGAAGGAAGATATAGCAGTAACTGCTTGGATTTTGGTGCTGTGGGAAGAATTCTGGGAGGAGACATGAGGGTGTTTAGGAGAGTCATGCATGAGAAAGATTGAGGACTATCTTTGAGCTAAAGGGAGAGCCGCAAAATGCCCATAAACCTCAGTCATATAGGTATGGTGACATTAAGCTGTGAAGATCCCTCAAAGCAAAGATATAAAATATTTATTAGGTGCAGAGCTGAACTGGGACAGGCTTTCTATAAGAAAAGATATCTTTTTAGATCTTTTCTTCTTTACAGTTTCTTTCTTATTGTGTAACTCCTGCTTTTTCCAATCACTGTTTTTTTGCCTTCCTTTGTATTCTATTTTGGTTTAGATAATGACTTAAAAATTAGACCTGCTGAATAGACTTGCTAATTGGGGAGCATCAAGGGGACTGTTGTTCAGATCACTTTAGATCCAAATAAAGCTCCAGTGGAAACTGCAGATGTTTCCCAGATCTGTGAAAAATCAGTGCAGATACTCTAAAAAAGTATTTGCTACGTGTGTTAGTGGGTTTGTTGATTCATTATTATCTGAAAGATATTTAGTTAATTGTACCACTGAAATATTCTTTATTGAATTTGACAATGAGGATAATGGTATTCAGTGTTTTCTTTCTTCTCATTAAATTCAGACTTGCTTTTCTGTCTGAGACATAAAAATATTGGAAACAGTGGAATGGAAAGGTCTATGGGAGGTCTGGCTAGACCTTAACAAAGCTGCGAAGCTGTCTGCTCATTTTCTGTGACTGTCAGCTAATGTCTTCTACCAGCTATGCAACAGTGGAAATGCAGAGTTGAATTTTCAGTTGCACATGGGTTATGATACACTTTGACAGGAGTATTAAACTCCAAGTGTAACCAAGATGCCTTTATGTGTCCTTATGAGTTGGTGATAATCATCAGGACTGTCCTTTGATGCATATATAATCTCCTGCATAATAATGATGCATTATAATGACTCCTGTAAAAACTTTTGGGGGTACAAGTATGGATGTAATCCTTGATGACGCTGGGAAATGGACTTCTCATTGTAATCTGCTTAAAGAAGAATGCTGGGCTTTGTAGAAGGAGAGAAGATTGAATCAACAATATCTTTAACAAGAACCATGAATGCAAAGGGAGATTAAATAATGATAGTGGCAACAACCAGAGAAGCCTGGAGAAGTCTCTGCAGAGATTTCTTTTGCAAGGTGTTATGTTATCAGACAGTCCCAGTTTCCCCTTCCCTCATCTGACGTGTAATATAAGGCTGCTGAATAAAAGTTAAATTTACTATGTGAATGTGCAATTGCCTTAATCTATGGACATCATGTTAGTGTATGGAAATGGCTAGTGAAGTATTGCATCCCACTGACAAACGCCTCTAATGGGTCTCTGACTGTCGTGAGCTGTCGTGAGACTCAGCTCAAACACAGAGCTCCCACATGCATGAAATAGACTCACCTTTAATGTATGCTTCACTTGATACTTTTAGGTTTAGCGATTACAACATCCTGAAACTAAAATAGTAGGCTGACTAGGAGCCGGAATGAACTTCCCGAGTCACTGGGTTCATGGTCTGCTGGCTCTACTGGCAGCGTTATATAACGTCCCCATAAAGCAATGGAGCTCCAGCTGGAGGTTACTCAGTTTTGCTGCTCCTCCCACGCAAAGGTTGTTCCACACCCTCCCGGCTCTGATGGTCAAGAATTTTCTTCTCTTTTCCTGCACAATTTCAGATCTACTTTATACCTATTTGTTCCTGTGCTAGCACCGAACTTTGCTATAGATAGCGCTTTTCCCTGTCCACTTTTTACTGCTTTGATTTATTTGTAGCAACCAATTATATCCCTTTGGGGCCTTAATTTTGTTGGGCTAAAAGAGCTAGACTTTTCTAGTGTCCTCCTCCTGGAAGAGAGTCTTCACTTCCCCTAATCCTCTCTGCACCTTCTTTGTATTTGTTTCCCGTTGAGTTCAGCCCTTCCTGATGAAGGCTGACCAGAACAGTACATAGTAATCTGGGTAAGTTTTGCTGTATGTTGTACGAGGATGACACTACTTTCCTCTCCCTGCTAGAGTGTCTCCTAGGTGTCTTCTTTAAGGCTGTGTCATGTTGGTAGATTACAGTAACCCTGTGAGACATTGCTATGACTGCATAGCCTTCCTCTTAACCCATTTCCCAATTACGAGTTCCAGTATATAAAGAAATTCTTGGCATTAACCCCTAACAGTGTGATGACTTTGTACTTAACAGTATTCAATTTCTAATTCTATTATGCCAGCCCTCAAGGTGATCCCAATTATTCTAGTATTGTTGTATCATCTCTTTGGTTCTCTTTGGTACTAAAAATACCTCAACAAGTCATTAGAGAGAGCCCGACATGTGATCACGGCTCAGCACCAAGTCCTTCAGGAACTGCCCTTGCCTACATCCATCTAAACATGCAATTTTCTTTGCAGCACTAGGTATGGTCGCCTTCTCCTTTCACTAGCCACCCTGCAGCTCTTGTATGTATCCCCACCTCTCTAGTCTGAACTGTGCTGCCAGATTCATTGTTTTGCTGAATTCCGGAGAGGTTATACCTGCTGCAGTTCTTTTGTCTAGAAAGCCAATAATATACCACAGACAATTGTGTATAGGATAATATATACCAATGCAAAACTTTTATTTTGTCCCATTTTCAATGTTCTTGATTGTTCCTTGTGCTCAACTGTTTGTCCTTCAGATCAAGACATCTGGAAAGACTGCATGTAAAAGTCTTCAGTGGCTACACCTGTTTTAAAAACCTAGTCAGAGTGGTGGGCAGGAATTACACTGGTGCAAAGATTTGGATAGTTTTAATAGGTTGCAAAAAATGAAAGCTTCCCAAAAACTGTCTTTTTTTTTTTAATTCACAACAGACTTTACATTTACAGGAAACCACTTCTAAAATGCACCAAATTGCAATATTTTCCGTGTCAGCTATTTAAAGTGTTCCCAAGAGCTTTCCTTCTGACTACCCTTCAAGCTTCCTTCTCCCAGTTCAGCCTGGGATTCCATTATAATTGAGCTGATCCAATTTTTGCTCAAACCACTTTCACCGCTGGCAGTCAGTAGCCTCATATGAAATAACTTTGTGAAGTTGAAAAAAACTGCAATTTGATCTCCTATGCAGGTCCATGCTTTCCAAACACATTCTGGTAAAAGTAGGAAGAGATTGCATCATTAAAGCCTGCAGTCAATTCAAAAGACTTCTCTCAGCACCGCATCTCACTTTGTGACTTTGCAAAGAAGCGTCCAGAAATTTCACACACAGTACAGACCAAATTTGCCCTTTTTGTTCATCATCCTAGGGTGGAATTAAAAACTTTTGGCCCAGATGCCTAATAGGCAGCTGCTTGCAATTAGATGGAGCATTACATCCATTTCTTAACTGACTTCACAACTGGATAACTACAGTATGAGCAATATACCATGAAAAATTGCCAGCATGTTTAATTTATCTGCATTTCTAGTGGTTTCTGTACCTTGCCCTCATTTTTCCAGTCTGCTCGCATACTGTCTGACTCTTAGCATTCCCACACTGTTGCAATATGGCTGCTTAAAGATTTAAGCAAGATTTTTGTCAGTCGTTACGTAGATGTGCAGCTCTGTGGCAGGACATAGGTTGCAAAACTAATGCGTTTGATCTTTCTAAAAATAGCATTAGCGTCTGAACAGAAAGGCAGTGATATAATTTTTTTTATATACTGCACTTTCATTTCCCCTGCTAAACTGAGGTTAAGTCTCACTCATCTTACTCACACGAATAGTCTTACTGACGTGGTTTTGCACAGAAAATTAAGAAACAATTTTCACTGTTTCTTCCAAGAGCAGAAACAAAGTGAATGGTACTTTTGAAGAAACAATTGCATTTGCTACCCCTTAAAAAAAGATGTCACAAAATAAGAGACAGAATATGTCTGTATGTAACAGAACCTGTGTAACAGAAAATACATCTAAGTTCAAAAGCTCTAAGTTCTGCAACTGTATGGATACTAAAATATAAATTAATAGAATTCCTACTTCCCATTAATTACTCTGCTCTACTGGAAAGCACCAATATCCATAGATATATCAAGGACCATAAAATTAATGCAACTGGCCTTAAGGCAAGTTCAAAGACCAATAAGAGGCATGGGAATCTATTTTGCTCAAGCTGTGTAAATCCATTTGCTGAATTTCCTCTTTCCCTGCCCAAGAAAATAAACAGTTGGGCCTTTTTTTACTATCTGGAGAAGAGCAAAGTGGGGAAAATGTACCATAAAGACCAAGGACAGGGTGAAGGCTGGCAAAGATCTCATTCCTTCTGTGGACTCAAGGGAGCCACTGGAAGGTGTCATTTAAGGAGGACAGAGGAGACCAGTTTGATATGACAGTCAAGGAAAGGAGAAGGCAGAAGGACAAGTGTGGTATAAACTGGGGTAGAACAAGCAGCTAAAAGGACAAACTGGTTACTCTGAAGCTCCAGGCAACAAACCCTGGAGTGCTAATGTGTATTGTAGGTTCTTAATGCCTCCACTGTTGTTTCACAGGGAAAATTGTTGGGCAATACCCCTACTGAGATGATGACCATGAGTGCTTCTTCTCACGCTGCCAGATCTGTCCAAGTGACCAAATGAAGGAGAAGCCTGCCAGGATTTGTTGTCTAACAACAGGCTGCAACTACCCCAGTAACACGGGCTGGTATGAGTAGGGGAGAAAGAGATAGGACACAGTGGACACTCTACACCCCTCCCAATGCTAGGGGTAAAAAATCTGAAGTTTTCAATGAGGATTAATAAAGGGAGCATACTCAATGTGGTGCAGGGGCAGGCAAGTGTGCACTTTACAGCAAGCTGACGTTTCTTATATTAACAATGTTTAGTCTTTTATTAACATTTCTTGAAACTACTCAAAATCAGAAATTTAAGCCTACCTTCACAGCTCACCTTCTGGCCAAACTCAGTAGCCACCAAGCACAGCTGATCCATTCAGGGTGCTAAATATGTTTCTGGGTCTATGTGTGACAAAGAGGAAGGGGGAGATGACCAAAGCTGTGAGCATTTACTGGTTTCTCATTCTTAATTTTGTAGCTTACAGACCTCTCTTTTCAAAGATGGGCTTCCTAAAAACCACATATTTAAATTATATCTTTAACCAAGAATCTCAAATATGGGTTCAAAATTTCATAAATGGGGTAGTTTCCAGATTTCAAAGAATTTACTCTCTGGTATCCCAACTGTCGCCTAATTTAAGTCACTGATAAGCTTTCACTGACAACAATGGGAACAGGAATTGGGTTTTTTTTTAAGAGTAGGAGGACAAAGAACCTATCTTAAAAGAGTTAACTTCAAAGGAAGGAGGTCAAATAACCTGCTGTCGCCTAACCCATCAGTATGTTCGCATTCTCCTTGGCTCTTGAATTTAAACTTTGCAGAGAGAGTAGGGATACTAAAAATGAAGGCCTTGGGGTTTCCACTTCCTATTAGTAACTGTGCTTTACTGGAAGCAGTTAATATCTATAAACGTGTCATGGGATGCAATATCACTGATGATTTTAGCTGGAAAGAACCATCACATGTTTTTTTCCTCTCCCATTCCTATGCATATATTCTGTGACCCAGGGGTTTTTCTTTTCCCATATCCAAGAGCATGTCCAATCTAACTTTCAGAAGCTATTTGTTCACTAGGAAAAGTCCAGTCCTCAGACAGTCAGTGCAGAGAAATTTTTGAAAATCGGACTGCATTAAAAAGCTTTCAGAAGAGCATTCAAACCCAGTAACTGACTAGAAAACAGAGCAAATTTCCTTCAGACAGTCCACCATGCCCCTCCCCCTGAAAGTCTTGGTTGCCTTGACTTAATCAAGCAAAATTAGTGTTCGAGCTGGTCTCAGAGGTGATTCTATACCGCCAAAATGGAAATATAACAGCTTGAAAATACTTCTGGGCCGCAGAAGATCTGTATTTTTAGCACTTTATTCTCCCTGATCAGACTGCATCTCCCATAGTCTCCCACATTTGTGACCATACTGCACCTCAGGAGAAGTCCGATTTGCCAGCAGCATCAAGCTTTACTGTAAAGTAGCATAAGAAACATAGGGTTAGAGCCACAGGAGAGACTTAGGCATGTCAGATGCCCAAGTTTGGTATCAACTAATTGCCCGATACACGTACAGTGCACTGTCCATAACATGCTGCCTTGTTTCCTAAATTTGCTGTCTGGCTCGCCTGCTGCCACCAAAGACATGGTGGCTCAGAGAAGTCCATTGCAGCCCATACATCTGAAGTATCAGAACCAGTGCTCAAGCGTGCTCCTGTCACCTACACAAAATGCTGGAGGAGGGAAGTAAGCTATTTGTTATGCCCATCCCACCTTTTTTAATATCACAAGCTCACAGTTAAGAGTGTAGATATAGAATGCAGGGGTGGCGGGGGTGGACACCATGTTGCAACCCATCTTCTTCTTAGGGGGACTTAAACTTGTTCAAAGTAAGTGCTTAAACAGCATTTGCAGGGTCATGCTCACATCATAGTCTGATGAAAACACATTCAGATGAAAGTAGATGCCACAGAAAAAAAGAAAAATATTTCCAATGCCCTGATTCAGCCCTTTGTTATTGGTAACCAAAGTAATTTTCTCACCTAACTTGCTGTGTGTTGTGAATCCCACTTGTGCACGATGCAAGGCAATGCCTCATCACAGTTTCATCCAGGGAGTTTCTTGCCTTTTTTTTTTTTTCCCCCCTCCTTAAATATATGTTCTGATAGTAAATGTAATGGACTAAATGGACTACAAGGACTGCTTGGTTTTGGTGTGGAAACCATTTCTCTAGAACACACCAGCAATGACCTATTAACAAGCATCCACAGTTAATATGCCAGCCAACCGGCTATGTTTTGGAAAGGTTTGTCTCTGTAGTGTGAAAAATAAAATGTGCAAATCAGCTACGAGAGAACAAAAGCCAAGGTCAGGGCAGTTCCCGGGAGTTCTCCCTGTTTACAATTATGGAGCGAGCTTGCAAAAAGCTGGAATGAAGTTAATCTAAACAGATGTTAATGTAACTGAGATTGGAAACTGGCCCTGTATGCACCTCTGTAGAGATATCATACTTCTGGGTTAAATGTGAGAAAAAATGTCCTTTTATAGTTATCATCTCATTGTTAGGCAGCAGATTCTACCACAAAACGTTTGATGTTTGTCACTGACAAGAAGGTTTGATTCTTCTCACACGATGTGACACAATCTCTGGCCCCAGACTAAGAATATATCAGCCAATGTCAACACTTTCTTCTTCCACTTTCTAAATATTGCTGATCAGGCCAAGTTTCATTTCACTGAAAAGGCCACTTTCTTTCCTGGCCGGGTGGAAGAGAGAAACTCAGAAGGGTTCAGACATGATAGCTGCATCTCTGTCAGTTTAGACTGCAACCTCTGCATATTTCAGCCAAAAAAGTTCCCTAGATCACAAGCGTGCAAGGCAGCAAAATGTGAATTTGCTGTTGGGGTACAGGCGCTTGGGCTGTTCTTGACCACACTGCCTCCTCTCCTCTGACCGCCCCTCGCTTGGGACTGCTCTGCCAAAAGAGGTACTCCTGGAAAGAGTTGCAAGAGTGAAAGCAGAATTCTTTACAAGCATTTTGTTGAACTGAAAAACTGCATTTCAAGAGGCCATGCCCACCCTCTTTATGTCAGCTTTGTAAAAGCGTTGAGTTCAAATTTATGATAAACACATCGTTAGGATAAACACTTTTTTGAGTTGCAGCTGAAGCAGAGCTCTGCCATAGCGACTGCTGGTGTCAGGTGCTAATGATACAACAGGGTGTCTGACAACCACTGGCTTCTGTCTTCTCTGGTCCTATCTAACGCACGTGGTATCCACCCAGGAGTATTCAGGCCATGCTTATTTGGTTTTGTTCAGTGCCTTTCTACACACATGTTCACATACATATTTTGTCCTTTATCCCTTTTTTAGCAAATAGTCTAAACCAAAAGATCTCCAGGAAAAAATCAGCAAGTCCTTTCCATGTGAATTAAGCTACCTGTCATTGGCAGTTTTTCCACTTTAAATTCACTTTATTCATGCTCTCAGAGTGCCTCCTTCATGTGTCCTGCTCCATCTCTCTGTCTTCCTTACCTTGTGCTTCACGTTCCTCCTCAGGAGTTACTGACACTATGTTAACAGAATATTATTTTTTTTTCACTTAGGATGTGAAAAATATTGTGCTCCTTCTCATGAAAATACTTTTGAAAATACAGAAAACCAGGTTGAGAGATTCAAAAGTGATGGCCCTGATAACTCACTGGCTACACTGAAGAGTTAACATGGGTTTGCTTGCAGAAATGGCAGCCTGCTCTAAGAATATTTCTGTCCATATCTGAGTATTTATTGGGTAGGAGGCAGAAAATTAAAAAAAAACTTTAAAGCACAGCAAAACATCTGAAATGGCAAGATGTTTTAACTGGAAGTCCCTTTGGTGGACAGAGGACATCCAATTCTAATTTCTTATCTGATTAAGCTCTTTCTTTTGGGCCAAACAGAAAATGTGATTTCACTCAGGGAATTTCAAGCTGGTCCCTTTGAGAGCTGTAGGCATGTTCTGCTCTTGGCGGAAACAAACAAGAGGGACGAGAAATGGGATAGTGCAAAATGGGAAAAAAAAAAAAAAGCCAGGTGTTTTTTTTGTTTCCAGAAGCAAAGCAGTTGGTCAGTCAGGTCAGATACTCTGGGGTGGCAGGTTGCTTTTGCTTTAGACCCCATACTTGCCTGGAACCTTATCTGGGTCTAACCAAATCCCTTCCTTGAACGCTGCGTAACTCAGTAGGTCTCTAAAATATGGATGGCAAAGGGGGGGAAGAAAGAGGACTCAGAAGGGAAAGAGCAGGTAGAGAAGGAGGGAGAAGGTGGAAGAAGGTATCCATGGGGTACGAGCACAGAAGGGGGCACGAGAAAGCGGCTAGTGCAGTGTAGTCACAGGCATTTAAGCTTAGTCCGGTCCCATGGGATGGGTGAAGGGGCCTCCCGGCTGGGCTAGTCTGGATCATCCAGTGACTGACGCTTACTAATAAAGGGAAAAGTCTCCACGGCAAAGGAGGCCTTCCACTGGGGAATTCCCTAAATGTCTGCTCTGCCCAAAGCTTCCCTTTTCTCAAGATGCCAAAAAAAGCAGGGAGGGGGGAAGGGAAACACAGACTTTCATTATTTCAGTCACCATTTAGGACTGAAATGCAATATACAAATTTTGTTCTAATTTCCAGTTCCCACATCTTTTTTTGTTTGCTGGATAGGATCTTCAGGCTTTGGTGCTACTAGTAGACTTTCTCATCTGTATTAACTTCAGTTTTATGACCCCTACATCTCTTTTTCATCCTCTCTGGTACAATTCATTGTTATTGGTAGTATAATGCTTACAAAACTGTCCCCTGCTTTCCTTCTCTGAGTTCACAGTTTGTCCAGATGTGGAAGGACTTTGGCCTGGTGAGTCTGCATGGCCATGGCTCCATTCACCTTGCTGCCTGCTCAGCAGCCTGCAGACAGCAAAACACACGTACCTGGTCCTGAAGTCATCTTTTTCCTCTGTGCAGGCATGCAAGAGAAGGTAAATCGGCATGAAAAAGACGACAAAAAGCAAGTTTAGCTGGGTAAGCCTTATTTCTAGTACGAAAGCACTGGTACAACTACTTCATGCAGATGCAGTCTACTCTTGTTTGATAAGAGAAGAGAAAAACTCTTCTTTAATGAATTCAGCCATAGATATTACCCCAGCCTATGCTGTAATCCTGCCCTGTGAGATATTCTCACTGCCTAACTCCCCTTCTTCATGGCAGCACAGGTCAGTTCCACACGGACCCCAAGTGCATTGGAAGACCTACATGCTTTCCTTTTGCCTGGTGATGAAACCAGAAACTTTAGTCTGTCTCTGTATTGAAACAAGGATATTGTTCCGATGGATGTCCAGGATACTACAGTCTAAATCAAAATGAACATTTATCTCCAGTACACAGGTCTTCATTTAACAAAACTGCATGAATACTATAAACTTAAAAAAAGAAATATCTGAAATATATGTTGATTTAATTCTCCAGAGATGATAGTCTAACAATACATGCGTCCAATTCTATTATTCCTGTATCCAGTACGAACTGATCACTTGAGGCATAACTAAATCCCTGTTGGCAAATGGACAGCGTTTGTTGATCAGCATAACAAGTTGTACCTTTTATTTGCCAAAAATGTCTCATGAGCCCAAAAAAGGCCTTTTTGAAGTCATTCAGCTTTGGAAAAGAGAAGTATTAAAAAAACCATAGTTTTTTGTGAAAAAAATTTACCCCAAAATTTGAAACAGGTGAAGGATGTGCAGAAGTGATGCCATTATTCATACTGTATTTTCCCAGAATTTCAGGTTATTTTTGTGATGGCTTTTGTGGCTCATCAATTATGCTGCTGTCACCTGGTTTTAGGTCAGCAGCTGATCCTCCCTCCATACCCAGGACAGGTCTCCTCATTTTTAGCCATAAGGCTCCAGGGGAAATCCTGGCCACCTGCTGGGCTCTACAGTGGCATCCTCGCTCCCCCAAAGGGGAGTTTTCTATTCCCAAGCCCTGGAAGGCCAATGCTAAGAAAAACTGAGCTGATGAGAAAAACAGGGCTGTGATTTGTTGCGAGTTTTTTGGTGACTTCATTAAGAAAGCCAAGGACGAGGAAGGCCAGGGATAGGACCCTCTGCAGAAAATGTAGTCTGAAGCAAGGGGAGTAAAACATGAGCCAGAAGGTGCTCTTAACACTGGCACATGACATTGCACAGCTGGGCAGCAATTTGACTAATCTTTTTTTAATAACACCTTATTTGATTGTCAAGGGGTAACTAAAAAAGGCCCTACAGAATTTTTTTTTACTTTCATACTTTCTCAGGGAAATTTGAAGAAGCCTCTTCAGGCCATGCTTTACTACTGAGAATATCCTTTTTTCAGATGTTGTTTTTGATAGCTATTTTATATCCCTGTAGCTTCCAAGTGTGTCTCCTCGCCTTCAGGGGAATGGGAATACTGACTTACAAGAGGAACAAGGAGAGCAAGAAGAAATCTGAACGATGTTTTTCGTCTTGCATGGGTAATTTATTTGCTAAGAAAAAGAATAATTTAACGTTGATCAAAATGAACAGGGTTTTTTTAGATAAGGAATTTAAATGAATTGTTTCAGTGTCTCCTTGAAGCAAAATATTTTGATGTTCTCGTTTTGAAAAGCCTGAAATGAAAGAGAATTTTTATTTCAAGCTACATCAAAGTTGGCTTGACATAAAACCAGGAATGTCAAAGAGCACTCCTGTTTTACTGGGGAAAAAATGAAAGTATGTCTGTAGTGGTACAGAAACTAAAATTTCTTTTGAATTATGAGATTTTACTGAATAAAAAAAAAAAATGTGTATGAATAATGAGAGCACTGTTTTGTTTTATATAAAATAATTAAAGCTGCATGTAAATGGAACAGTAGGTTTGCCTATTTCTTTTGGTGCAAATTTTAATTGCAAAAAATGTTTACTAATAATTTCAAATATATGGTGGGGATAGGTCTTCTCATTTTCTGAACTCAACAATATGCAAAAAACCAAGCAAAAAATATCGTCTTTATACTTCCCCAATCTTTCCTCAGATATTAAAATAACTGCTATACCAACTTCCAAGTTAAAAACATATTTATTTATGGTAATTTTCCTATGCCATTTCCTATGACTGTAGATGTGTGCAAATTTTGGGTTACCCTACAACAGAATATTTTCCTTTCAAAAAATGAGAAGTTGCAGGCCTTTGCTAAACAAAACCCTCTTCCTCAAATATTCTCTAAGGACATGGGAGAAAGGGCTTTTTTTTTTTTTTTTTAAGTCGCCTCTTTGTAAAACTTCAAATTTAGAAAATAGAACCCAGTTCTAATTAGGGTCTAATGGCCCCTTGCTGGCTGTAGGAGAATTGTTCCAATTACACTGTGACCAGTGTCGTTGCATATCAATAGCTGGAGCCTCTAATAATGCCAATAAACTATTTCTTTTGTTTCCTTTGTTAAATTATTTGGTTTGAAGCTATAAATTGGGGACAACAAGTGTCAACCTATCCTTGTGAAACCATTATGGGGTGCAGAACGTTCTGGGGTTTTAAATGTCCATTCCTAGCAGGGCCTCTGGCTACGCTGGACTGCATCTCCTCACTTGCCTGTTGTTGCTGCTATTCACGCTCCAAGAAAGGGCAGAATTTAAAGATTACCGACTTGAGATCCAAATGGAATATTCTCCTTTTCTCCTGTTGATCTGATCAAATATAGCGCTTGGGTTTTAAACTGACCTTATACGTCGGCGTGTTCTTAAATAATCAGTTAATTAAAATGTGACGTATCACAAACACCGAAACTTTAAATAACTTCAGTTGCCTATAAAAAGAACCGATAGCTTTCCTTAGGAGGAAAAGTACTAGTAGCTTACTGAGAAAGCTTAGCCTCCAAGGCCAGTCTAGCTAACTATGGCCTTAGGGCCTAATCCTTGCAAAATCCATCTGGAGAATGTCCTAATTCCACTGCCTGCTCTTCGCGATCATCCTTCTGCTTTTTTTCCCCCACCCTTGCATCCGTTTAGTGTCCTCATTTGCTTTCTAATGACTTTCTAAAGTGAACTCAGCTTTGTTTTCTTTCCCAGATGACCTTTAGGTGGCTTTCCGTGCTTCCCTACATCATGGCAATATGAGCCGTGATGCTCATATCCATATGATCATCATATCAATACCATATGCTCCAGATACAGAGCAGGTAACCAACAACAAAGCTGAGCCATGCTAAAACACACCTGTAACTCCCCAAAAGAGTAGGTGGAGCTGTGTAGGCATCTAAGCCACTTCTCTTGCACTTGGAAACAAACAAAGGTGCTGAAAGATTTTAGCCCTGGTAGCCCGGACATATGTTTTATGTGGGGTATTTCCAGTGTGATTTCCTGTGGAGCTTGCTGCTTTTCTGAACCTTCAATAATTCAGCTCGGTGGTGTTAGAGATGAGGCAGTGGCTCCTTTCTGGACAAGGTTGTGCATCAAAGCAAGAGGGTTTCAAGCATTTGTGCCAGCCTGATTCTAAAACACTGCAGGTACTATAAAACCCTTGTTCTTCTTGGGGTTATTAATAATCAGCCGTCAGATCTGTCATGTAATTGCTGCAAATCTACTTTAATTTGGAGAGAAATGTAGCGATGATAGCCTCTTTTCTGGTATGGTGTTTATTGTTTCACCTATTTCTTTTTTTCAGCCTCTAATTCAGCGGTTTTCATCCTTTTACATATCCCTAACTCTTTTTTTTCTGAGAAAGACAAGCATGGAGAGAAGGGGCAGGGTGCACCCTTGCACAGCAAATGTAAAGCCTGTTTGTCTCAAGCTGCTTGTCTCATACGTCCCAGGGACCCCCGGCGAAGAAGCCTGGGGATCTCTAGCAGTATGTGGGCCGTCAGCCGAAAAGCAGGAAGCCAGAAGTCCTCACAGAAGGAAGTGAAAATACTGCAGTGTTGTAATCACTATAACCCTACATGCACGAGAACATAAAGGCAAATGAGATGGCTCATCCTTGCTGTAATTTCTTGTTACTTACACTCCAGTTTTCAAGTGCAAACTCTTTAAGCGATTAGGTCTTGTAGTTAAAAGAGCTTGTTGAAGGAGCCTTGTAGTAGCGTTAATTCTCTCACGTCCTGACACACTGACCTGAAATGCTTATTTCCCTTTACGGCACCAGACTTCTTACTAACAGGGAAATCTTGGATAGCAAGGACTTGACAACTCGACAATACAGTTGAATTTCCAAAGTGAAAAACTCCTTGGGTAAAAATAAGGTGGGTTAAATGGATACACCTATGCTAATAACTGGGTACCTGTTTACACTTATTAGTCACCTCATTAAATGTATTACTCTAAATAACATGCCAGTTATATTTGTTAAACCCATTTCACAGGAAGCTTAACTAAAAAGGAACGAGGTTAAGGGCCAGATTTTAACCTCTGCATAAGTAGGAGGCTAATCACGGCTTCAGACACGCGCGGTGGAGGGGGAGGACCTGAATCAGGGCAGATCTAAGAGGTACGTGCATGCATAATCACTTCCACAACACTTGAGCTTGGGGCATGTTGTGGGATTGAGGTCTGAGCAAGAGGAGCAAACATTAGCAGAGCTGGGAATACCTTTTACTGCTCTGGGGATAATGCTTTTCTCTTTATGGGGAGGCTTTTAAATTATCTCTCAGTATAGCATATTAACAACCTTGGGGTTTTTTTCTGAGTGCTGGTCCACATATGTGGTGCGCCTGCAGATGCCGTGTGAGTTGTTCCAGCTCCCCTCAGCCCTGCCAGGTCTCTTCAGTCCTGACTTGCACACTGTCCTGCTCCGCTTCTTTCCACAGCAGAGGTTACCAGCTGTGGGACGCACTCTTATATTCTGGGAACTATGATGTTATTACCAAATTTATTTTTCCATGTAACTTGAGAGAGGAATAAAAAGCAGATTCTCAGCTAGCACAGATCATCACGGCCCATTTGTGATGGGGGAGGTTCATCATACTATGCAGAACAATGTCGATCACTATCAAACAAGAATTTGACTCTCAAAACCCAGGCACTGGTGGAGACTCCACAAGCCCTGGTCTCCAGAAAGGCTAGATGGGAGAATAATTCCAGATAAAATGCCTCAGGCACTACGTGGGTTGGACCTCTCTTGCATTTTCAATGTTTTGGGTTTTTTTGATTCTTAAACCAGATTCAAAAAGGCCTTTAATGGGCAGTGGGGGACAGGGATAGGACTGAAGTCACGATTTCTGCCGTTTCCCCAGCTGCAAGCAGAACTGTCGGCCAGCAGCCCCACGTGGGCCAAAGCTCGTTCCTCTCTTCTTTGTCTTCTGGCAGTCTGTTCCATCCCGCTTATTTTGCATTTGCAAGGTAAAATTTCTGCTAGGCGATAAACTGCATTGGTTCAGAGACTCTGATGAAAGAGACAAAATAAGCAGAAGGAGCACACATCTGGGGATGGGAAGTAGTGGGCATGGGGAGGGTCAGAGTGGGACATCAGCTGTTACATCAGCTCCTGCGCCTTCTGTAGACATAGCCCACATCCACCACCCTGAAAGCCCCTGTTCAGCTGCCATCAAAACCCCAGAAGGCCTTCGCTGGTCAAAAGCTTTTGAGGTGTTTAGCTCCAGGGTTGTCCTGACAATGAAAGCTGAGCAACCTTGTGCCTACCCCTCAGCCTAAGTCATCCGAGTTGCCTTCCTGAGAAAGAGGGAACACAGTGGGGTCAGGAAGGAAGAGATCCAGGTTCTTGACTCTGCTTTCAAGTGGGGTCAGGAAGGAAGAGATCCAGGTTCTTGTCCCTGCTCTCAGGACTATTTCATGATCACTGGTGGAGAAGGATATAAGGAAGACACTGCAGTGAGGGCCCTTACATCCACCCACAGCCCTGAAGTGGGGCATCTCATCCCTCCTGCAGATTTTCAGAAGAAAAGAGCCATCCTTGGTCAGCTGCATGGGCCATTACAGGATGTTTTACACCTTGCACAGTGACAGATCCAGAGCAGGGGAAGCCAAACACCTCCAAGCCAGACACTGAAGTACCAGAAACCACTACGCAGGAGATGTCCCCTTGGCTAACTCCAGGCTGCCATGCACAGGGTATCAGCAGGAGGTGGGTCACTGCACTGCATGTTTTGGAACCTACTCTGAGATGCCAAATCCTCCTCAAGAGCTCAACAAGCCTCCTGAAGCCCTCACCCAGGGTCTGGGGCTCTGTTCGGGAAGTCAGACATCAGCAGGTGTTGTGCCATTTAACCCATAGGCAATCGTGCTCTTTATTGGATTGGGCCTGTCAGATCAGATCTTAAAAGTTATTTGTGTTAGTGCTTGGCTCAGCAGTGTGTGCAAGAGAGCAGAAATGCAAGCAGTGTAGATATCCATCCTCTGCAAGTGCCTAAGTACAGCTGAAATAATTACCAGATGGTGACGAAAGTGACCCACAAGAGAATCACATAACTCCATCCTAAACAAGCTAAGATAAAATTATTGTCGCAGAGGTAAAGGGATAATAACAACAGGCTTCATTAAAGGAAAAGGAGATTTTTAATCTCCTGTACAGGGACTAGTTTCTCTTGCTGGAGATAATACCTGTAGGAATAGAAGAATCCTAATATTCCCATGTTCCCTTATGAAATACTTTGAAATGTGTTACTGGAAACTTACTTTAAATACATATCAAGACTGTGCATAAGGAGTATGAATCATTCTGATTTACCAGAACAAAGAAAAGAGGTTTGCCTTTTTTATTTTTTTAATGTTGGGTTTTTTTTCTCCAGAATTTAGCTTATTTACCTCAGTGTTTAGGCATATTATAGACATTGAAAAATGACTGGAGGCTTGATTTAAGCTGAAACATATATTACTCATTAAAAATGAGTCCAAGTTAGTAATTTAAGATCTAAATTGTTTCAGCAGATTTTTAAGAGGGAGAAAGTATTCAAAGAACTGTAAATTTACAGGTATACTGTATTACTTCCAATCACCCATTTAAACTTCTGAAATATCTTAAGTATGTGTGAGCCGAGATGACGACTTCCTAATTTTCTAACTGGGGTCTCGTTGCGTGATGTTGCCTGGCTGGAGCTCTGTGGCTGCCGGGAGACAGGCAGAGCCTGGGCAGGGCTGTGGGAAGAGGAGGGGATGCGAGCCCTGGCCCTGGGATCCCACTGTGGAGCATGTGTCCGGAAGACATCAGCTCAGTGAGTCCAGAGATTGTCTCTTTTCAGGAAAAGCAGCAAAATCTCTCTTTTTAGAAAAGTCCTCTTGCCAGAAAAGTAACTTGGAAAGAATACCCTCCAGTATTCCATTAATCTACATTTACTCTCCAAAATATAAGAGAAAAAATAGGGAAAATTACTACTGAGGTCATGGGAAGATGAAAACCACTTTGAGTTTGACTCTGAAGAGGCAGAATTCAGCAGAGACTACGCTGTTGCTGTTGATTTTATGTAGAACATACAAAGATACTAACAAGATTATAAAGCCCAGATAGGTGCCTAGATAATCAGACAGACTGACTGAGCTTATTTGTTTGCTTGGCTTTTTCTTTTTGTTGATTTGAAGCCAAAGATCCAACCAAAGATCTCTGCAAAGGCACAGCAGTCTGTAAGTAGTATTTTCTCACATAAAGTTGTCTGAGAGGCTGAGGAAGAAAGACAAGGAGAACTTAAAACAGTACTTTTAAAGCTTTTTTAATAAAGTTGTATTTGGAGTACATTCTCCATTCAATGTACATGCAGATCAGCCTTAATAATAACATACATTATATTTATTTATTTATTTCAAAGAAGAAAATACTTCAGAGAAAGGATAAGGTAAGTCTGAGGAGCCTTAAACAAACCTTTTTACACAGTCTCATTTTCTTCCAAAAGTTTCTTGGACAAGACACTGAATTTTATCATTTCTATCTTATTTATAGAAGTTGACAGATTTACTTTCAAATGTGATCTGTTTCTCTGTCCAAGGGCACGTAAGACCCCCACAAGCATCTGATTATTTATTAAATCTCAACTGTGCAGATCCGGCAAAGTTTCAGACTTTTGTTTAAATTTCCCTGTAAGAATTAGGTCACTTCTAATCTCCATATTTTAATAACTTCCTCTTCAACTGAAATTTAAATTGCTGAGAACCTTTGTGGGGGAGAGGAAAACTCCCATAATCATCTCATTTGAATAACTTGAGAAAAGCAACATGAGTATCACTCGGTGCGGGTGAGTAGGATGCAGGTGAGCAGCCACAGCCAAGTGAGCGGTCTCATGATGTCCCACCAGGCTGAATCTGGCTTGCTTCGGATTTGGGGTTAGGATGAGTAGGATCATTGATATTGGGTAATTCAGACCATCCCTGTGCTAGCCATGAGAATGGATGGTGCACCCCACTGAGGTATCTCCACTTGACAGAGAGAAACCGGTGGAGAGTTTGCTACCCCTGGGTACAAATACAGTGCCTGTTCAGGAGACAGAGGACAAGAAGAATCCCCCAAACAGACACAGTAGGTGCATTCTGCTAATTCCTGGGACCTGTAAGACAGGCCGTGAGGTATTCAGTCACATTTCCATGAGGAAAAGGTTACATGAAAAGACACTAGTAACAGATATGTTAGCATATTTTGTATGGCTTGGTGCTTCCTCTTGCAGGATCTCAGGCTCTTCAGTCAGCCCAATGTGGTGGGTGGTGAGACCAATGACATCCCTCCTTCAGTGAGGGCTGTGGTTCAGTTCCTCTCAGCCTGGTTCTTAGAGATCTTTCTGAAACAGCAACCCTGCTGGAGAAGCTGAGCCCATCTAACTCTAATCTTGCTGTGAGGACCCCAGTGTCTGAGGAAGCAGAGAGGGGGACACAGCAGAGGACAGAAGGAGCAATGGAGAAAGGAAGAAGGTTGACCCTTCCCTTGAAGTGGATGTCCCATCCCTCAAAGTGCTCAAGGCCAGGTTGGGTGGGGCTTTGAGTAACTTTCTTTAGTGGAAGGTGTCTCTGCTCAGGGCAGGGTGTTGGAACTAGATGACCTTTAAGGTCCCTTCCAACTCTAACCATTCTGTGATTCTAGGACCCATCCCCAGCTTTCAATCTAGCAATGGCTTGCCATTAGGTCAGCAGCTCATGGTCTATGACAACTCTAAGGAGCTTCAGAGGAACACTCAAAAGAGGACTTCTGTCTGGATATAACTGTCCATCTTTTCGGTAGCCTTTCCTTCTGAAAGTACAGACCTTCCACTGCCTCTCTTGCAATGAGACACTCTCTTGACACTCTCAGGGTTGCAGGGTCTTCTCCCACCACATGGAGCTGCAACAGAAAACAGAGCAGCTGCAGCAGTTTGCATCTAAGGAAGGTTGCCTACATTCTTGTCCCACTCTTAGCTAGAGAGAAGCCCCACTAAACCTGATAATTAAACCTTGGCTGGCAGGCAGAATGTGCAGCAGAACCAGCATTTCTTTTCATAAAGGACATGACCTTATTTTCAAAAATGATAGGTAAATTTCACAAACTACTTAGTCAAAATTAAATTAAAGAGACCTCTATACCATGAATGCCAGCTTCAGGTTCACAAGTGATATATGTACTTTCTTACTGCAGAGTGTGTTTATTTTTTTCCAGGAAGTTGGTGCTGAGAATAAGTTTCTTATTGTGTCTCAGCACAAGATACACTAAATGTCTTAGAGTCCAAATGCTACGGATCAGAAATGGTGGCTACTATCTAATCCACTCAAATTTTTGCTAAATTTTCTCTCAGTTTCACCCTTCCCATGCTTCCTTTCTCTGCTGAACTATTTCTTCCCATTAAACACTGGAAAAAATATACATACTTAGGCTGGCAAAATCCCTTGAAACACTATTTTGTATTTACGTACGGGGAAGCTATGATGGGTGAAATGAAAAGTCAGGACTTCCAAGTGTCACAAAGGTCATTCCAAGGACATCATCCAGAAAATCATAACAAACTGGGCACAACCTGGCACCAGTGCCTTTGTAGCCCCTGAAGAATTCTCTTTGAGTCCATCTTTCACTCATGATTGCCATTGCATCCCTGGATCAGCTCCATGTGGTTTTGCCTTCCCTTAGGCCCCCTACAGTTTGGAAACAGAGAATTTTGGACATTTGGAAACAGTATGGTCTAGTCTTCTCTCCTGGGATGTGTAGTGGTGCTGTGAAAGGCACAAGAAACATAGATGCACACCTAATCCCTTCCTCAGCGTGATGCAAAACTGCTTTAAAGACAGGGCTGCAGAAGATAAACACTGTGAGTCTTTTAGCTGAGCAATCTGTGATGCTGGCAGCTTCAGCTCTTTCAAAGCATTCCTGTCTACCATTGGCTTGTTCTACATAACGTGACTCCATCACGATTCCTAGAAACGGGCAGATAATCCCTTCTGAATTATAAACCTCCCACATATTCTCTATTGCTCTAACTTTTTTTCTTTCTCTCCTTTTCTCTTTCCAGTTTCATTTCTACGTCAGTAAGTTCACAATTCACAGGAAGGGGTTTTAAATTGCTCAGCAAATTAAAGTACATTAATAGAAGTGTGGTTCAATGGAACAGGGTCACTATCTATCACCCCCACTATCCTGTCTCTGCTAGTGACAAATAGGACAAGAAGGGCCTAGACATGCTGGCTGCAACAGCCTGTAGCCCTGTGAAGCTCCTTCCCTGACTTCTGTTCCTTCTCCTGGACCAGGAGAAGCAGAGCAGGATCTGCAGAAAGCTGGCACCACCTCCCAAACTGCCACCACCATCCGTCAAGAGCAAAGGTCTGACATGACCAGTGCTGCACCCAATAACCATGAAGAACTTTGTCTGGGTGCAAGCTGGTCCTCAAATCATCTGGAGAGCTTGCCCCACTCACTGCTCCTCCTCTCCTCTGCACCTCCTACAGAGAGGGAGTGGTGGGTTGGAAGGGAAAAGGGTAGAGTGACCCCTCCAGCCCTGCCCTCACTGCTCCACTGCCTCTGTGACATCATTCACCTCCCCTCTCTCTGCAGCTGAATTCTCACAGGTCTTCTGCCACACTGCCTCCAAAATCCCCAGGTATACACAGTCTGACCAAGCTCAGATCTCGCAGCTATCTGGGGTGAATGCTCTGGGAGCAGGATGCCCTTCCTTCTGTGCAAGAGGGCCACAACAGCCTCTGGTCAAAGGAGGACCACTGAAACCTGGAGAACTTGCATCCAGAGTTACCCTCCAGCACAGATGACAAATGAAGACTGTCTTGCTGCAACCTGAGTCTATGCTGAGGAACATGATCTATCTAGGAAAGACCAGAGTGATGTGTCATGTCCAGATCTCAGTGACCCATATACAACACGAGTGGTTCAGCTTGGAGCAGGATACTATCTGCCTCCTTCCACAGCCTCCAGTGGCTCCAACACAGCTAGCAACTTTTCACCCTCAACCTGAGATGCCTTATCATACAACTCTCCAAACTGTCAGGATTTCCTCACAACCTGGGAGCTCTTTGGAGTCAACAGATCTCCATGGTCAGCAATGCCAGGTGGATCCCACGTTGCTTGCCCAGCTCACAGAATGCCCCTCCTGCTCTGCCCCATCCCATCTACTCCAGGGCTGCAGACCATGATTAAATCCTCACAGTCTTCCAAGATACCCTTAAATCCTGCAGTCCTCTCTTATCTTGGCTATGTTTACAGGCCTTGCCAGGTGCCCCCTCCCAACTGCTCTACAAGACAACATGATATCCAGACAGACCACCTTTGCACCACACCTTGACAACGTCTTTATGAGTTCTCGCCCTCTCACTCCACTGCCTCCATCAACCCATCAACCAGACACAAAGTGCTAAGAGCTCTCCCCTCCAGGAGAAGGCAAGGAGCATCAGAGGGCCAGCATGCACTGAGCTAATCCTGTGTCCCTGGGAAGTTTGGCAGGCAGGCACTGTAGGTCCTGTTTCCAGTACCTGGCCCTGCCACATCTCCTTGCAGGGTACCCCTGGTCAGCACCTGGCAGCTACTCAGGTGCTTCAAGGGAGCAGTGAGTGCAGCTGGGGTGCCCTGCTAAGTGTCCCCTTCTGGTTCCCTATTTTTAACCCATTGACTCTCCCCTATACCTCTTTTCATCATTTTTGCTACTTGTGAGCTCGTAGAGTTTTTTCCTTTCCAGTGTCTTCTCTTCATCTCTTAGGCCTCCATGGTTTCTTTTTTTTTTCTTGTTTTTAGCCTCTGTTAGGGATGGGCTGCCTCCCGTACCTAAAGGGGAAAAAGATAAGGGGACAGTAGCCAGAAGCAGATAACTTTGGAGGAGTACAAAACAAGTTAAAATACAGCAATGTCTTCCTGGTACACCTTCCCAACCATCACACTCTCCTAGCCTCCAGCAACTTGCAGGTCAGTGATGTAAGAAAACACTTTCTGCAGAAACACTGTTCATCAGAACTCTCCTTCTTTAGTCACCCACAGTGGAGCATGTTGTATTATCTCCCCCAAATAAATGAATATTAAAGGTTAAGTCTGGCTATGGCAAACAGTACTGGGTGAACAAGGCATGCTGCACCATGCCTATAAATGAGAGAGACCCATTATGTCCTTGGAGAGAGAACAGAACTTTTATAAAGCCACGGAGACTCTTGTAACAAGCTTCATTACAAATGCAGACCGTCTGCCCATAAACCAAAAGTCAGTTCCTGCCAATTTCCTTGTACGCTTCTAGTTCCCGGTACCTTATGAGCCAGGGCTGGGTTTCCTTTCAGTAATGAAAAGGAAAATGAAAGAGCATGAAGGGGCAGCAATGGCATGCTCTAACAGAGAGGTTCATATGAAGAGTAAGTTTCTTACCTTCTTGAAGTTAGCAGGATGCTAATGCTGACTTCGTGGGGCCACAGTTTCACTCTGATCTATAGAAGCTGGCAGGCAATCTTATCAGTCTTTGGAAAGTGCTGCTATGCTTGTTATTTCCAGTATTTTCAGCAATTTTAATGACATTAAGCCCTGGGGGGTGAAGCCCCAGGAACAGAAGGATGCAGGCAGGCTGAGTGATACTATCATGAGCCCTGCTAACTCTCCTCGCTCAGATCAATACCCTCAACTGCTCCGTGCAGAGCTGCAATGAAAGGAACAACACAAAGCTACCACCGGGATCCTGAAAGTTTTTCAGGGAAAACAAGCAGAGATCAGCCACAAACAAAATGTTCCGACGCGGCCACTTTTTTGTTGTTTCATTATTTTTTTTTCTAGCTTGGGAAGTGCTGAAAATTCACCACCGTACTTCCACTCACTCTCTGGATCAGTCGTAGGGCAATTTATCTTATTTACGTTGTTACTATTTCCATAATATCTACTCTAATCGCAGCTCGCTAAAGAATTGTGGACCTGCTACATGCAGGTGCCTAACTCCACCATAAATATTTACAGCAGCATTGCCACTCAGGAGTTTTCACATGTGGCCTTTTTAGGCAGTAATTTATGTGTGTTTTAACTCTTCTGATGCATTAGAGCATGCAGGTGAAATTTCTCTTTAAAAGTGCAAACAGCGACATCAAGTATTGCCGAATAGCTAGAACACGCTTCACATAATTCTCATGCTGGCTTGGGATCTAATCTTTCAAGTGTTCTATGCCTGGCCCTAAAAATGTCTTCTTTGGATTTCTATAGCCTAACACACTGACTGCTTTCTTTTTACAGTCTATTTTTTTTGGAAAAGTCCCCCCACCTCTCCCACTTCATTCATTGGCAGAAGACCCAACTGAACCAAATGGCAAAGGAAGGAAGAGAAAGCCTGTAAACAGAACTTATAAAACCGCTCTAATCTTTTAAAAAACTAGTTTCTAAAAATGCATGCAGCATTTATTGTGTGAATAGAGCTTTGTGAAGGGGTCCCTTTATTATTTAAATTCAAGTAAGGATTTAACAAAAACACTTCTGAAGTTTAAAGCAGTGAAGCTGGTGATGACAGAGATTAATGCTCAGTTTCAGGGAATCTACTTATTAATTTTGTCAGGCTGAAAACAACGGTTAACAGTTTCCAAAATAGCTGAACAATGTCAGCAAACATTTGCTTTGACTGAACTGAGACCCTCCCCTGCCCTAAGATCAGCTCCGGGACATTTTCAGAAAGGCTTTCTTTATCTCTTGACAGTGTGAAAAAAACTTTACCTGCAAATTGACTTGTGTGTAGAAGGAAGCTATCATTCATGCTAATGGAGCCCATCAGCTTGCTTTCACTGTACCATGATACCCTGGAGCAAAAAATGTGAAGCCTGTTAAGCCCTGGGCTTAGCAATAGGATTTACCAACTCTAAAATGCCTACCTTCCTCTGTACACATATTGTCCACCACTATCCCACACATTTCTCTCTGTTTCTGTGACAGCTGGCCAATGTAAACTAGCTCTTAAAAGATTTTATGTTGATTTTTGTGCTCTGGGAGCTGTTTGCTTAAAATAAACCCTACAAATTTATAAAAGCAAAGGCACAAAGAGACACTGGAAAACTGCAGTAGAAACAGAGTAGAAAATTGTACAGAAAATTGTTAACAAAGCTCCCAATAATTTGGTAATGTGAAGCATCTTCCCTGCTCATTGCGCTCCTCAAATAAGACGTTGGTGGGCACATTCTGAAAGCATTAGAGTTCATGGCTCCTGCAAAAACATTGGTTTTATAAAATGCGAAGGCATGAGAAGGGTTTATCTCAGACCACAAAGCTGGAGAACAAAAGCATGAACTAGCTGGTCCCAACTGCGCTCGATATAAAGGCTTTGACTGGGACACTCAGGTGGGTTAAGAAGCACCAGATGTGTCTAAGTGGCAGGCAGCAACTTTGTTAGAGGTAATTTACCAGTTAATAGTATCATAAAGCTAACATGCAAAGAAGATTTTAGTGGGGGGAAGAAATGGCTCTAAGCCATCATCACCAAATGGGGAACATCAGACAACTCCCAGCCTGGCCTCCTGAGATCTGGAGCTGTGCCAGCCCTGGGATCTGACACACCCCATCTCAGGAAAAGGAAGGAGGGTTGACACAAAGGGCTCATTGACTGGCCCTGCATCTCAGGTCTCTTCTCTTGCCCGTAAAAGCTGATCCCAGCGCTCCAGAGCTGGTTCCATTGGCCCTTACCCTTCACTGGACCCGGTCCAAAGCTGTGAAAGCACTACCCTCCTCATAACCCAATCAACACTACATACTGCCAGGCAAAAGTTAAAAAAACTGAAGTCATTAGTGATGGGAAAGGAAAAAAACCCTCGAGGATATGACTGAAGCCAAGAGAGGTGCAGCAAGATTAAACAGAGCTAGGGCAGGGTAGAACAGTTGTCCTCACGGTCGGCACTGAGCAGATACCCTTCACTTCAGGTGAGACAATTTATACATCCCTCCACTGTGGATAGGTGGCAAAATGAGACTGGTGAGGAGCAGGGTCAGACAGTAAAATACAACAGGACAAAGAAGCAAACCAACCTGAGAGAAGCATTTTATGAAAGCCTGCAGTGAAATGTAATGATCAGAGCCATCAGAGCCCATGAGACCAGCTGGGACCGCTGCCTGCTTGATGGGGGCATCCTCGCTGTCAGCCTGACTGCCAGTGCCCAACCAGGACACATGAGAGCCTGGAAGAATCACAGAGAGGGTCAGGTGGGAGTTCCCTTTCCCTGACTGAGATGAGGTGCAAGTTTGTTTTCAGAGGATAAAAAGGGCTGAGGTAAAGAAGGCCTCTTTCTCTGGAGGTATCTAAAAAGTCCCAGTAAGTTAAAAGGCAATGCTTGTAGACAAGTTAAAGAAGATGAATCAACATTTTCGGTAAACAAAATGGTATATCTTTCACAGGTAGCTGATAGGACTTTTTAGCACTTGCAACAAAAATAGTCCTTTTACACAAAGTGCTGAGACCAATTGCAACTGGGTAGTGGTGAAAAGAATAATGTGGTTGAACCACCAAGGAGCCACAAACAGAAGTAAATCTCCCTTTACGTGTTGATGAGTAGCTGGAAAAAGGGAATCATCTTTTATAAAGACAGGACAAAGGTGGATTGCTTTCATGCCAACAGAAAAAGTCAGTCGTGCAAATCTTCATATAGAAGAAAAAATGCCTAACATAGTCCTGGGCATGTTTGGTTCAGACACATTGCTACAACAGAAAATTTGGGTGACTTCCCAGGTAAGCACTCGTGGGTACCTAGGAAGAACAGCTGAGGCACCACAGCATCTTCCACTGCTGCCTGGCCTTGACAGGGCATTTTAATACAAGAATCACAATCTGGTTTTGTTTTCTTCCACTGGCACTCACACTCCAGGAACACCTCTATTAAATGAAAATTAAACAGAATTCTGCTAAGGTGAAAATAGAAATTCTAAGACTTCCAAGATAGCTTGACACTGAAAGATCTAAAAGTTGAGAGAGAGATTTATGGAGACTTTCTTCACCTTGGGACTGTGTAACAACCACCATTTCACACTAAACTTCTAGATATTTTTTTAATGCAATACTGGGCCATCAACTGTAATTTTGGTAACTCAGTTAATTCTTATGTCTATTTAACCCTGGGAGGAGAGTCATAATCCAGGAAACTCTGGCTTTGCTATGAGAATCTACATTTGTTATTCATTACACTTCTCCAAATACTTGGGATAGCTCTGCTCACCTGCAACACTTCTTACCCAGAAAGTCCTATTTCTCAGCTACCAGCTACTCTGAGGTGCCCTCCAATTCCCTCACTATATGCAACCTCCTGTTCTCTGGGCATGGAGGCACAGTCTGTTGTCCACATGGAGCACATATTCAATGCATTTTCAGGACTCTAGCCCAGGCCCTTCTTGGCCAGTCCCACTGCAGTACTTCGTGCAGCATTTTGCCTGTGAGTCAGTGCAGTCTGGTCTCACAAAGTCTTTTTCAAAGTCTTAATATTCAGTCCTCCTCCTCCTAGCTGTAGCAAGCACTTCCATTCTCCATCACGCAACCTTGGACTTTTGGTCTGGTGCCCATCTCTCAGTGGGTATGGCACCAAAGGACCCTGAGGATAGACAGGAGTTTCAAAGGCAGATTCATAGTGCTTGATGAAGACTACAGAAGTCCAACCAGAAAGGATAATGTCTTTCAAAAAATTATTTCTTTGCATCCTGTTGTACCATAAAAGTACATTACAGACCATAGATTGTCTGGACTTACAAATGAATTCCCAATGTTTAATCTATCTGAATTTCTTTCTTGTGGTTTTTTACTTCAGTGTAATCCTTCACTAAACATTTTTCAGCCATTAGCTCAGGACTATACATTTTTCATTATTAAACTGCCTCATGTTTTCATTATATCTGCACGTCAGATTTTACTTAGTGATATATCAGTGGGATCACCTCTCTTATTACTGCACTTGAATTCCTCTTCTGAGAGAAATACAGTTGTTTCAGATGAAAAAGGGCTCCTCAAAGCTAAATGGCCATGAAGCATATTGTCAAAACAGCTACTCAGATTATTCGTGCTGGACCCAGGACAATTTGTATGAACTGAAGCAATATCGAAGTAATATCACTTATGAGAAGGGAACCAAACTAAAATTTATCTCTTTGGGGCAAGGTGCTACGTGTAGCTGGAGGAAACACCTGCCCTGTGGAAGAGCTGCCTAGATAGACAAGACAGACAAAAGGTGTGAGAAAAGAAGTGGCGTTGCCCCATGTTACAAACTGGGGTTTGAGTCACAGGGTGAGTAAGTGATCTGGAGAAGGTCACACAGGAAATCTGTGTCACGGCTGGTTATTAAACCCAGATTTCCTGATTTGCCACTGAATCCCATAATTACAAGACCATCCTTCCTGTCCCTTCCAATTCTATCCATAAAGTACCTCACCAGTTGGGCAATGCTTTACAGGAAGAAAAAGCCTTCCATGCTTCCTGCAGAATGACCTCGGGTGATTCCCACCATTGGGTCCCTCAAGAGAATTACATTTCTTTGTCCCCATCAGGCTGCTGCCCACGCTCGTGCAGATGTCCTTCCACCCAGCTTGCACCCTGGCATCCAGCCTACTCTGCTCCCTCACAGCACACTTCCCTGCTCCTTAGCCACAGCTCCTCTCATGGTCCTCTGTGCAGGCATCTGAACCAACCCTTCCACTGCCTTCTGGTTTGGTGGGGCTTCCTCACTTCATTGGTTGTGATCTGGCTGGTAGGGCTGGAGAGAGGAGGACCTGGAGATCTTCAGAGAAGGTCCTGCAGTGTGTTTAGTGATTCAACTTGAAACAAATGAAATTGGGTCACAGCGCACACAAGCTAGCTAAATCTTATCCCTCATACTTCAATAAAAAGGAGGAAAAAAGGCTAAAGATGGCTGTGTCAGGGTGGGGGCAGACCTACTGAGATTTCTACCAGCAGGGGGAGGAGACCTGGGGCTCCAGGAATATCAAATTTCCTGGAAATTTAGGGAGCTTCTGGAAATCAGAAGACAAAGGAGACTGGGTGGGGAGTCTTGTGAATAAGAGGTGGAAAAGAGATGTAAGGATATGAAGTGGACATAATTCAGCCTACCTAGGAAAGAAAGCAAGTAAAAGCAAGCAGTAAAAGTCCGAAATACAAAATTTAACAGGAAGATAATTATAAAATGTCACAGATTTCCATAATTCACTGAAGAAAACTAGCCAGATCTACAGATGAAAAAAGAATTTGGGTCCGTTCTTAATGGCCTCTTGAGAGGTTTAAAATCTGGTTTTGGAAGTGTTAAAGAAGCAGGTAGTGAAAATAAAGAGAACATACAGACAGGCAGCCTTCCCTATGGAAGAAGCAGCAAACTCATTTTCAAGTTTAAAAAAACAGGGCCATATGGCTGGATGGTAATGCAGGGCTGAACCCTATTTAATATCAGCATTAACACTATAGAAGCTGTTGCTATAGTAGTGACATCTGGAAGAAACCTTCAAATAGATTATTCTCTAACCTGGATGAAGGATTCTGCCAGTCTGTCTGTCAAAGAAAGCCTTCAGAGCAAATCAATAACAAAGATCTTGTTACCTGAATGCAATGTAATTTAACGGCTAATCAGTTTGACAACATTAGAAATAAAAGGAGAGAAGAAAAGAAGAATGAAAACCAGGAGATGTAATTAACAGCCAGGAAGGAAGAAAAGACTCCAGAAACACAAGAAGAAACATCAAACTTTTATATGGCTCTATCCACTGAACTTGATCAGTAAAATCACACCTTCACTCTAAACTGTTCCCAGTCTAGCTCATACTTACTGATCGTAGGCTCCACTTAAAAAGCAGTAACATTTCCAATGGATAGTATTATTAGTAAAGATGAGAGCTGCATGCACAAAGTACTGCTAATTGCCAGAGCAGTGATAGATACAACATCCCATCTTTGTTTAATGTTGTTTTGAATATTCATTTTTCTTTGGCCAAGTGAGAAGGTTCCTCTTCGCTAATTAAAATGAGTCTGCTGAGCACAGACGTTTGGCAGCCTCTGGAAATTCAATTCCTCCTCTGCATAGTTGGCCTCTCTGGCTGAAACAATATGTGAAATTGTTGCTAGAATGAGGCATTTGTTGGTCTGTTTGTTGGTTTGCATTATACTTACACCGAAGCATTTTGGACCTGATTTACTTCTTCTGACACTGAAGAGATCAGCTGAAGTTGACAGGAACAATTCTCAGCACCTCTCGCACCGTTTGTAGTTATTGAAATCATAAAAGAGTGCAAGAAAATTAACAGTGCCATTTCCATTCACTTGCACAATGTACATAGTAACTGCATGTCCAACACTCTCATGTGAAATCATGATCACGACCATATGTTTTTGGAAGGTAACAGACTGTATGTGGGGATACAGCATTTAACTCTAGAGAAATAGTCTCAGAAATAGTAATTGACATTTTTTGCACTTGTTTTCAAAAAAATACTGTCCTTTACATCCTTTCATGCAATAAACCTATTTGCTTCCTGCAAGGAGCAAAATTCTTTATTCATTGAATAGACCTTAACTTTCATCAGATGTCTTACCCCGATCCCTTCAAAGTCCGGATGGATGAATACCTGGTCCAACCCTGTATGCCTTCACCATTCAGTGCAGCAGATCCAACGGGGAGCAAAGGCATGACCCAATTCCTTACCTGCAGCCTACGGGCTTTCCCAGGAAGCAAGCGAATCCTGCTTCTTAAGAACAGGCAGGGGCCCGCACTTAATAAGTGGCATGTGGTTACCCCAGAAGTTTTGTTGTGGGGTCCAGCAGGAGCAGATTCTTGCAAAGTTTCCTAACGTCATCTAATGTGCCACCTGCAGATGTCTCAGAAAATGAGTGCTTTTATAGTTCACACTTTCCTTGTTGTTCACAGACATGTGAGTGGGAGCTAGATACACTATTCATATCAGTAACAATCAATACCAGTATTACCTAGATGTTAACACAAGATGTGCTATTTTCAGTATGCCGTAATCCACACGCAAACAGTAATTCTGGGCTTTCTTGTTCATGAAGCAGAGTTAGAATGTACGAGGGTCAGCACTGTTCAAAAGGTGAAAATAGAAACAATCTTTAGGCCAAAACCCCCACAATCTTTGCAAATTTTGTTTTATTTATATATATAAGGGTGATTTAAATTGTTTAATACCAGAACTCATAGAGTCTCAGCAGGAGTAGCTGTGAAAGGAAGAAAAAGTAGATGGAGCACTAGAAAAAAAATAGAGATTCAGTTCTGAGCAAGTGGTTAAGAAGTCCCTGGATGGCTGTTCGTGCAGTTCTTACTCTGGCAAAACTGCCGCTGACTTTAATTGCAGTTCACTCAGTTGGATCAGCCTGCTAATCAACTAAGCACTTTTCATTTCATGGCAATAAGAAGGTGTGCTGAAAATGCCATCATATCTCTAACCATCTTCAAAGCCTAGAATGTCTTCACACCATTTCATGGGTTTCCCCTTTCCAGTACTAAAAAAGGATGCTATAAAAGTCATGATTTAAATGATATATTGCGATTTTATGGACTTGGAAGCTAATTTTGCTTAGAAGCATTTTTATGGACTTTGGAAGCTGAGACTGGGGGGAAGCAGAGCTCCTAAGATCAAAAACTTTCCTTCTGTAGAAAAAGGGGGGAGCAATTTCTGCCTCCTCTGGATAGGACTCAATTGCTTCTTAAGTCTCCAATATTGAAAGTTTTTTGCTGAAAAATACACGTAAAGAAGGAATTCATTTTATCTGTCTTACAAACAAAAGAGATTATTTTCTATTTCTGTTATGAGAGAGAGAAGGGAGGGGGTCTTTCCAGGGAAAAGCCGTAAGATGTTTTCCTTAATTAGTTTAATTACAATATGTACTAAGACTATTAGATAAATATTAGGTTGTTTTCGGGTTCAAAACAGGCAGATGTTAGCAGGATTAAAACAAAATACTTTATACGCCTTTGAAGATTTTTTTTTTACTCAAAGACCTCAGCTCTTTTTTTTTTTCTTTTTAGGCTCTGTAACAGCTGATATTATTACATTTTTTTTCCTTTGATTAAAATTATGTCCATCTAACTCATGCAAGTCAGCTTTCATTAGCAAAGCAAGCAGGATTTGGCCTATGGTATCACATTTCTGGAATCTGATGATTTCTTTTGTATTCATCCATTCTCCCTGCTCTGATCAGATTCTAATTATAGCTAAATTACAGCTATTGTCTCAAAGGCTGAGTAACATATTTGTGGTGTTTGGGGGGGGGGAACAGAAGATGGCTGATTTAAAAATAGGAATTATACAAAGTAAAAAGAGTTGTTTGTAATAATTTTTTAATGGAAGATGGCAATGGTGGGGAGGGGGAAGGCATCTTTATATCCAAGTAGGAGAGAGTGTACAGTTTGCTGAACTGAAGCTGTCTTTCTACAGCTTCCCTCAATATTAACACTCTGTCAGCTGCTATGGGGCACTGAAGAACTAGGTAACTCCAGGGTAAGAAGTAGGAAACATGCTTTGGGGCCTAACAAAGAGTTCATGGAATATATGAACAGTATCACTGAAGAAATAAATGTAGACACATAGAGAAATATTCGTAGTCATGAGCAAACGTGCTATGAACTTAAAATGATGTTGCAGTTATATACATACTAAGAGAAGAAATAACACAATCTTAAGCAAGTGTATAAAGAAGAGGACACCATGCTCGTGTGCACTCATGAGCAGTAACAACATTTCTCTGAAACCACTGAAACTGTTTCCAAACTGAATATAGGCCAATGGCATTTCAGGCACAAAAGTCCTTCACTATAATCACTTTATCTTCTGAGAGTGACAATCTGACATAACTGCTTTTAAATGTATGAATGGTATTAACTATAAATTAAAACAGAACTCAAAGTAAAAAGAGCAATAAACTATTTTGGTCAGAAAGGCAGTTTCCAGTGCTAACATATTTACAAAGCATTTATACTTTGTCACTTTTAAAATCTACTGCTAAAGACTATCCCTAAGATTGCTTATTACCAGCCTGTAAATTACTCCAAGATACAGGCACTGCCAAATGAAAGACTTCTCAAACATTCTTGCATATCAATAGAAGTTGTTTTACAAGAAGAAGGCTAAATGCAGTGTATTTTATTGCATTAACCTGCTGGTCACCTCAGTAAGATGAAAACGTAAAAAAGCTTTTTTAGCATTTGATTTTCAAAAGGAGCTTTGGGTACTTGGCAGCCTTTCACCTCCACAACTGGTCTAAAAGCATAAGTGTGAGTTCATTATTTTCTCTCCACCAGCATCCACCGAGTAGACAATAGCAAAAAAACCCACCAGGCAGGCTGATGATGAACAGATAGCTTCACAAAAAAATCCATAAACCACAACAAACCAGTATATGGATAACGCCACAAAGATAGTGATATATCACTATGCATTCAGTAAAAAAAAGTGTACATTGTGAATATGTGCTCTTGCATGTGCACGCACAGCCCAGTGGCCTACCTTTCACCCTTTAAAAGCCTTTGAAGAAAAAATAGAGGCTAAAATCCCTGAAATGTTCTTCCTGTACACAAACTGAGATGTGCAGTTCCTCCTTAGAAAGAACTGTATAAATATCATCAGGTGTTAGTGTAACGCAATGACCACCAGATTTCATTAAATTACTAAATCTATTAAATGATTAAACCCTTGGGCACACCAATTCATGTCAAGTGTAAACATACGGTGAAACACTTTTAAATCAATTACCTGATGATAAAGGAATAATCTTCTTACTTAAATGAAAGCAATTAATGTATGTCAGGGCTATGCATTTAAGAGGTTTCCAGGATCAGAACCATCCATTTGATAGTACCTAAACTCACACTTTCAGAAGTTAGATTAAATATTGCTAGCAGATGTTGAGTAGTACTAAAACACAGGGAAAACTAAATAGTGACTAATTTTTTTTTTTTCTTCCAGCGCATTTCATTCCATGGGATCTCACAACGTTGTGCTTTACACAACACTGAAATGCAGCCCCTGATTTTCCTCCTGCCGTTGGTTTCAGTACCAGTAAGCGTGACACAGGGAGGGGAGCAGAGGTGGTGGCGCTGCTTCGCTCGTACTGCTAAGAGGTGCCATTGTGGGGTTCTTACCAGCAAGGGTGACATGAATAGCACGTGAAAGAGAAAAAGAGATGTGATAGGGCCACATGATGTGCCCTGCGGCACTGTCTCTCAGCTCCCCAAGGTGATGATGGGCATGAGGCCAGGCACAGCATTCCCATGCTGGACTGAGCAAATAATCTGCTTGCTCTGAGACTTCTGGGCCACAAAACCTGAGATTTTTGAGTGGCCCAAACATACACCAGGCCAGCTGACAAAGAAGAAATACAGTCACTAGTTTAACCAAAAGCATTTACAGAAATTGTGTGCAGGACCTGACACATTGTCTTTGACTCTGTCTTGCCAACTAGGCCTGTCTCCTGCGGTTGGCAGGAAATGTGGCCCTCGGTCTTGCTCTTGGCAATGTCAACCTAAGGACAAACGAAGAATTGCAACTGCCTCCCTTTTCACACTCTCTGTCAGTCTCCTTTACTCCTTTCAGCCTTTTAGTTCCCACTTCTACGGGCGACTTTTTTCAAAAATTATTTTTGCAGTATCGTGGCATGGTGGCATTGACAAAGAGGTGGGTGTTACCCCCTCTGGTCCACACGTGCTTTCTCCCTCAACCTGTGATCCATTCGCTTCACCATAGGCCTCAGCCACACCAGAGGTACTAAGCTCCACCACGGCGGCAGAACTGGGAGTCACCCTCTACACGTAACCACTAAGAGGTCAGGTCATGAGCAGAAGAATGACAGTGAACGCCAAGCAGGGGCCTGGAGGGTCTGGCCACGGGCCCTAGCTGAAGAGCAGTCTTCAGCGTGCATTATGTTGGATACGTCAAACACGCTGGAAAGGTCTCGTAGCGTTGGGCTGTGGGTATGCTCAGTGATGTGCAGTGTTAAGTGATACTCATGCGCAGCGTGACCATGCCCCCAGCGAAACTGCGTTACACACGGCTTGTGCAAGACACCTCATCTCGATGAATACGCAACACACAGTCATTCTGCGGCAGGGCCTTCAAGGCAGCCCAGTTAAGTGGCAGCAACAGCCGTGGGCGTTGGTGGAGCACGCTGATACCCATTCTACTGAGAAATAGCAGCATGTTTCTGGGGCAGACACCGCAGTTCATCCAGCACGAGTTCAGTGTTCTCCGACATTGCAGAGACTGCGTGGGCTAGACGCCCCCAAGGTTGCAGCAGGACGGCTACCTCTCCCTTCTCAGTGTCCCCCTCCAGCTTTCATCCTAATTCTGTGAGGGAGTAGCTGCACTTCCCAGAACGTGGGGAAAGGAGAAATTCCAGCCTGCTGCCAGCCCAGGGCTCAGTAACTTAAGCTGTCAGATGCAGAGTCACATGGATAGGTAGACAGTTGAAGACAGAGTGCACATAGAGATGGAGACATGTCATGAGTCTTGGGACTTTCTTTTCCTTCAGTTGACTGGCCTTTGGCACCAAACCTTTCCTAAAGTTTCCCTGGTTGCATCCTTAATTCAGTCAGTCGGTCTACTGTGTAGGGTCCTGGTGATTTTCTTCTCCCTGTTCTTTCCTTTGTCCCTCCTCCCATACCTGTATTTTTGGGGATTTTAGCTAGGGTTTCACTGTATCCTGGCACACAACGTGTCTAATACCTATGTCTAGATGGCAAACATAAAATTGGGGTGGGCGGGAAACAGTCACACTCAGAAACACTTCCAGGATTACTATGTCCAGCTGTAAAATCTTTGCACCTGTATGTCTTTGCTCTGATCCCATTCTGAGAGCCATTTCCAGAAGTGATGCACAAGACCCTCAGATGTAGAGAAGTCCTTGGCCTACAGAGTCCCAGTCTTGGCTGACTGCATCATGAATGATGACAAAATTAATTTCCCTCCACAACCTATTACACAGCTTGGCTGTGTTTGTTACCACATCCTTCACCCCAGGTTTCACTGACAAGTTTGGGAGCCCCCATGGCTGATGATACAGAACCATATCCTCAGCGATATCACATGCAGTATAAATGTACCACACTGAAGTATTTGATTCTTAGTAACTTTTCACTCTCACCGCCCTTATATCCCCAAATTGACTTTTGAAACTTCAGCTATGGTTTACCTCCAGTGTACAGGCTACATACCATACATAGCTGTCAGGAAAAATTTTGAGTTCTCTCCTATTTCCACTGAACTTCATCACAAATTCCCCTTAACCTTTAATGTGTAAACTCAAGTTCTTTCTCTAATGACTGAATATCACTTTTAAAACCAGACCACTTCTAAGAATTAAGACCGGGGAAATAAGTTTAAAAGACCCTCTTCTACTGTTTCCAAACCCAAATAACTGACCGAATTGCTTAATTTCAAAATCTTTCAGAGTGGAAAAAAATGTCCTGTCTGAGACTCTCCACGCCAAACTTAAGCCACAAATACATTTTTACCATCACCATTTACAACTGGTAAGTGTGTGGTTTATAATGGAATGATTATACAGCTTTAGCGTGGGATGTCATGGGCTTTCTGGTAAGGTGAGTAAGTAAGAACAGAGCCTGTTCTAATCCTCCATGCGTACGTTAGGCACAACTGTTGCAGTAAAGCAGCTCCCTGGCCCTTCACATACAGTTTTACCAGTTCTGGGTTTTGTGGAATTCTTTTTTTAATAAAGTATATGGTCTAAGGCCCAGCTTGAAACAAAAATGCTCGTTGCTTGCTGAGTTGTATGAACTTTGGAAATATGGCAATAAAATGGACACATATGTTCTATTATTATTATTATTATGCTTAAGGGCTACAAAAATAAATCATTCTCCAAGCTCACATGGACAAAATGAGCACTGCCTTCTGTGAGCGTCTGTACTTACATGTATCTGTTTACTTAGATGCATCTGTTCTTGATATCTCGTGGAAAAATCAAATATTGTATCTTATGAAAAAACATTGCTGAAGCATTGTTCAGAAAATCAATCCTAAACCAGAAGTCCATTAAAAAAAAACACTGAATACCTGGTTCTCTCTGCTTGGAACTCTCTTTTATTGTTATTAATAGATCATTTATCTTCAATACGGTTGGAGATAAAAATTCCTTTTTAAAGTGATGAAATGAAGAGATTTGCAAGTGCTGAAACCCCCTGATCTCCCCCTCTCTCTCATCACCTGATACAGGCTTAAGGTTTCACAGTTTGTAAAAATCAATGGGAAGTTCTCCCCTTGCCAGTGGCCTGGGCCAATTTAATAAGTACCCGAACAGAGAGGCGGCCTGTCGAAGGGGCAGTCACCTTTCGCCTGGCAGGAGGAGCTGCAAGGGCCAGGACACTGGAGCGCATTGTGTCCCCGTGCGAAGGCCTTAATCAGCAGTGACGAGATTTCTTCTCCCAGTCCAGCTTCCCCCACCCCACCCAAGCCTGACTGTAACCCGGAGGGGAACCTGCGAGGGGATGGCCAACTTCTGCCGCAGGTTGCAGTTACCAGGGGTTGGGGGACTTCACGTTTCCCATAAAGGGCTTTCTCCTCTCTCACTAGGACAAGCACTTCGCAGGGAAACTCCAAGCAGCTGCTGGGCAATTTCCTTTCAACTCTGTCCCAACATCACTGTTTACAGTTTTATGAAGGCAGCTCTGACTGCCCCTTCTCCTTCTCTCCCTCCCACTTGTTCAAGTTTGTCGATACCCGATCCATGAACATTTGTTTCCTCCTTCCCTGGAGGAGTTTTGCGCTCCACTGACCTCAAGTTCAGCCCCGGCGAGGCTGGCAGGAGGGCTCAGCTGGCTCTCCTTTCCCCACTTGCTGCAGTCCCTTGTGTTGGACGAGCAAAACCAGTGTAATTCAAGCAGGGGGGGGAACCCTTCCCTTGCCAGCTCCTCACACCGCCCCGGGCTCTGCTGCTGGGGGAAAGCTCACCCGCCCTGGTCCCAGCCCACGGAGGTGAACCCCCTACGCTCCATCCATGGAGGCCACTGGTGCTGGGGGTGTACGGGCAGGTCTGGACCCTTGTTCCCGCTCTGGCTGCCCTTAGCTCTCCTCCCTGGTCTGCACTGCTCCACGCTGCTCTGCACTGCGCATCGCACCGTACCCCACACCTGTGGCCTTGCTGCACCTTCCCCAGGTGGGTCCCAGCCTTGCGGCACTGCTATGGGTGCACGGGGGTGAAACACCGGGGGATGGCAGTGGGATGGATGGACGGATGGATGGATGGGTGTTTAACTCCCTTGCAGCTTGATCTCCAGGTGGTCGCCCTCCCACCCTGTATCGATACTCTTCAGCATCAGACCTCTCTTGCCTCCCCCTCCTCCTCTCCCCTCTTCTTCTCCCTCTTTTCAGCACTGACAAAGCCTTTTTCTTTAACCCGTTCGGGCTGTCCGCCGCGATTCCCCCGAAGATGGATTGAGGAGAGGTTGGGAGGTCGGGGCTTTCTGCCTGTCACCAGCTGCGCGGGCGCCCGCCTAGTGCGCGGAGCCGCCCCGCAGCGGGGATCCGCGGGGGTGAGCGGAGTTGCCACCGGTGACTCGCGGCGGGGACGTGAGCGGGAGCCTCGGGTGGAAAGAAAGGGTGCGCAGCGGCGCAGACCCCCGCCAAACACGGAGCAGGGGAGGGGGCAGTTCCCCCGCTGCGGATAAATCAGCCCGGCTCTCCCTCCGGCTTCCGCGGCGCCCCGCGGAGGGTGGGCGCAGGCAGGGAGCGGGCGGCGGGCAGGGCTCGCTGCCCGCTCGGCTCCGCAGCCCGGCGGGGAGAACCGCGCTCGTTCCCCTCGCCTGGAGCCAGTTCGGCCCTGGCCCCACGGCACTCGGAAAGCGCTGCCCCTCCGGTGGCTCCTTCTGCGCCACCGGCCACCCAAATGTTTATTAAATGCCGGCATTCGTTGCTTTCTAATTAGCGGCGCCCGAATCCGTCTGCTTTTGTCTTGTTCTTCAAGACGTTGCTGCTACGAGAGTGCACATCAAACAAAGGGGAAAAAATACCTATATTTTAATTAAATTACCGCGCCCTGCTCGCAGGAAAAAAAACAAAACACAAACCAACCAAGCACCAACCCATCACACATTGCGGGAGATAATCTCTTTACTTTCTGCGCTCCTCTGCCCGCTTCGCCCAGGATTATTCATTCCGCTCGCCGCGCTGTGATTTATTTGCGTGCATTTATGTTTCCCGATAGTTACATAGTAAAGCCGTTTACGCAAACTGCAGCAAGGGAACCGAGGCAAAAAAAAAAAAAAAAAAAAGGGGTTTTGGGAAGGATGTGAAAATGAACGCGGTTTGATAGCGCCAGCACTACCGCGGCGTTCCCATTTAAATCGCGCTCCTCGTCCTGGAGCTTTCGGGTGCCCGTAAAAAAAAAAAAAAAAAAAAAAAAAAAAAACATAAAGAAAGAAAATAAAGAAAAAAAACCTCAAACGCTCGGAATAATGTATTTTTCTGGGTACTGCCGAGGGGCGGGTGGTGGAAACCCGCTCGGCTTTGCTCCGCGCCGGCCCGGGGAAAGCTCCGGCGCCAGGAGCCCCCCGCGCCCGCCGCTCCCCGCTGCCGGCCGTTCCGGCCCCGCCGGCGGCTCTCGCCCAGGTGCGCTAATTGATGCTCTCCTCCGCGCCAACCCCCCCGTGTCTCCATCGGGGCACACCTCGCAGGTGGGGAGCGGGGTCTCGGGGAGTCCCCCCCCGGCTCCACTGGCACGCCCGGCTGGGACCGCTCCGCTGCACCCCCGGCCGCGGGGCTGCCGGCGCGGCTGCTGCGGTAGCCCTCAGCGGGAGCGACCGCTGGCGCCGTTTTGCCACCCACCCCCCGGTCCGATCTGGGGCTATTTTTTTTTAACTTTTTTTTTTTTTTTTTTTTCCTTTTCCCTCGCACCGGTGGGTGGCCACAGCGCGGATACTGCGCGGCCACCCGGCACAGACCCCGCTGCGGTGGCTGCTCTGAAGGGCGCACCGCAAACGAGGAACTTCTCGGCGGCTTCTGTGCCGAAGGGTGGGTGGGTGAATCAGCCACCGTCCCCATGGATGCTCAGGAAACGCTGGTGTCGGGAAAGAGAGCGGGCATCTTTTTTTTCTTTTTTTTTTCTTCCCGGAGGTCTGTGAAAGGAAAAACAATAAAAAATCCCTTTAAAGTACGTTTTAAAGTGCACGATTTTCTGATAAAACAGGAAGTCCCTCGACAGAGGGTTTAGGTTCAGTCCGAGGAGTTAACTCGTTCCTCCGCGCCCCGGTTGCCGCAGGCGGGAGGGGCGGGAGGTGACCGAGCCCAGCCGCTCCTCGCCGGCTCCGCGGCGCTGGCAGCCACTCGCCGGGGCTACTTCGAAATGTGCCCCTTCGTACGCCGTTTATAAAAACCGCTTCCCATCTGCCAGCAGCTCCTCAGAAGCGAAATGACCTGTTGTTACCGGCTGTCTGAGCTTACCGCTTGCCTTTGGGGTAAGGCAACGGTTACCTTCTCACAACAAACTTACCCCGGGGGTGGAAATGAGATTCCGGGAGGCTGCTGATGCCTTCCTTGGATTGTCCCAAGTGTAACATTTTGCATAGTCCCTAGTGGCTTCCTGTTCATTAAAACACCCCGGAATTATCTGGGAGGGCGTTCAAAGACAAGAGGACCCGTGCTTGCAAGGGAGAGGTATACGTGCTGGATTTTGGGAGTGGGGAACAGCGATCTTCCTTCAAGCAAGCACCTACTCTCCTCCTAAATCGCCTACTTTAAATCCAATTCACCTAATCCAGTGAGGACCTGAGCCTCTTTCTCACTAGTACAGAAAAGACGGGGGTTGGGGGGGGGGCTTTAGGATGGTTGGCATGTTATTGATTGATCCCAGCGATCGGGAAGACAGACTGAATGCAAGTCAGCAGATGCAAACAGGCAGAGCCTGGCTGAGAGATTGTTTTCCTCCAGAAAGTAACCTTGCAAGATGCTGAGGTTATTGACTTTGGAGTGGGGAAGGAGGTGTCTGATAATCAGTTCACTCTCTATCTCCCTTAGATTTATAGATCAGGGCCTCCCTGTCACTCCTGAAAATATAATCATGCTGGCAATAAACCCTGAGGGAAGAATGAGACAGCAAGTGTTTATTCTCGGAGCTAACGCAGTGACCTTTGAGTTACACATTTAAACGAGCCGTGATGTTATAGCAAGCCCAGCACAGGTTTATTTGGTTGCCCTGTCTTGGCTAAGCTGCCCGAGAAGGTGCCAGAGCCGTCCCGGCTCATACAGGGCTGGCAGCGCTTCCCACACAGCCAACGCACGGTGCCTTCCTCTGGGTCAGAAACTGCTGCCACCAGGCACAGGGCTGGTTTTGAGATCCGTAGTTTGGGAAGGGGGAGAGGTATCAGCTTCACTTTGTTTCACCAGATGGGAAAACTGCACCAGAGGGACTGCTTTTTTTTTTCTTTTTTCTTTTTTTTATTATTATTTAGGTTTGTGTTGGGGTTTTTTTTGACAGAAACATTTCCTGTCTTCTTTGCAAAAATGTATTTTATGACCATTTTGTTGAGCAGACTTCTCCCTCTCTGGACATTGCACAGAGTAATGCAACACCTTCAATCTGTGGAGCAGATACCTCATGTTTTCTTTATCTCAGGACATGCCTTTGTCTCTCTTCGACCTGTTCTTGCTCTTCAGTGAAAACTCACCTTTTTACAAGCTGTCAAACGTAACACTAACAGCTGAGCATTCCTTGGGAGAAAAAAAAACCCAACATATTTACTTAAAAATCACTTAGTATTTATGGCTCCTTGATTTTTTATTAGCCTTTTAACAATGTCTCTCACTTTAACACTAATCCAGAGGGAAGGGGCTCTCTCCTGTGCCTGTAGCAGATATACCCAAACAGAGAAGGGGAAAAGAACTGTTTAATCACTTCTAGTGTTTCTGATATTTAAGGCCATTTTGGAACAAGCCAAAGACCCCGCTTCAGTGTGCCCTCTGTTAAAAAAAAACCTACTGTATCCAAATTCCATGGTCTAGCTGGTGATAAGCAGGATTCAAACAAATAGCACAAAAAGCTGCAAATGCAACTGGTCCTACAACCCGATTCCGCAGAGGAGGCACCATTTCCCAAGGGACCTCCATTTAACGAGGAAGAATGTAATCAGAAGATGAAAGTTTGGCCCTTTGACAGAAAGATGGCTCAGGCTTCCAAGCTCTCCTTCACTTTCTTTCCTAAACTCAGCTGAGTAACCCCCCTGACTGCCCACAGTCTGGCAGAGGAAAGGAGGCTAAGTGCAACTAAGTGGTATCCATCTTAAATGCGGCAAAGTGGTTACTTTGGCCAAATGCTTGACAGACCGAGGGGCATTTCAGAGAGGCCTGAGGCAGCCATGAGCATGGGTAAGAGCTTGGCAAATGTTAAACAGCAGACACAAGATTCAAAAAACACCTTGGCTGAATTGCCTCTCAATTTGCTGTAGCGACTCGGGATGAAAATCTGGACATCACTGTGGATAACACAGTGAAAACCTCTGGTCAAAGGGCAGCAACAGCAAAGGAAGCTAATTAAATATTGGCTTGCAAAGGAAAGGGGAGGCAGGCGTGGGAGAAAGATTTACATGAGCTTTGTCATCATGTAGATCAGCAGGAAGCCCCTGCCAGGAATAGGATCTCAAAAAGAAAAGAGCAGAAATAAAATGGCTCAGGGAAAAGCACCGCAAATTGTCAGTGAAACAGACAACACTGATATTTGAAAAGACCACAGCTGCTTTGGAGAATACGGGATAATCAGAGGGTAAGATGAATAAGACCGATATGTAAAATATAATGGGTGTAATATAAGGTAGGAACTTCTTGGCCATCCTCATGACTTTTATGAGTAATACATAAACAAGACAAGAGGAAATGGAAAAGAGATCTTAGGAATGTTCTGCACAAGGCATAGTTAACTTGTGGAACGCACTGTCATAAGATACCATTAAACGCAAGGTCTTGATGGAATTCAAAGAAAAAATATATATGGATAATGAAAGTTATATTACTAATGAAGACAATAATATTTTTGCATTATCACATTTAGAAGCAATGCAAATCGTCATCTTTAAGTCTAAATAATGGGATATTGGAAGAAACATGATTAATCTATAAATGCTTTTTTTGGGGGGGGCAGGTTTTGCAGCTTCCTCTGAAGTAGCCACCAGCAGCCATAATTTGAGGTTGAATTCTGGATACACCTTGGACTGAGCTAATATAAACATTCCCACATTTTTACATCTCTCCTGGAGCAGCTTTCTTTCCTGGACAGCTTTTAGCCCTGCTTGCTAACACCAAGTCTGGAACCGAATTCACGAAAGTGCCGAATACGACACCAAAATATTAAGTAGAACAAATCAAATAATGTTCCATCCTTTTCTCCATGTTCTTACGGCACCTATGTGAATTAGAATGTCTCATTGACTATAAAGACATTCAGTCTCCAGATTTTTGCAGATGGGACTGGAGAGCTTTTGAATCATTATCCACTGCCTAAATAATAATAATGCGTAAAGTATGAACTGTTTCCTCCTTGACCTATTCAAAATAAGAATCGTGACCATTTATCTGATTCTTCACATGTGGCAGAGTCAGTTTGACTTTCCCTTCCAATTCAAGTAATTGCTACAGGAAATCTTTATATTTGTGTTCTAATTGTGGGACTTAGATTTGTTTTTAGTGGAACTAGAAAAGAGTACAAGCATGCAATGTAAAATTTCTTTAAAACTACAAAGAGAAAAGTTCCACTCTTATTTTTGTTCCTTAACTTTTAATAACTTTAATTTAACACATCTGGACAGCTTGCAGACTATCAGATAGTGCCTGCATATCTGGTGTTCTAAGTACCCTGGACAAATACAGTGACTTAACAAATTAAAAAAAAAAAATCTCTCAAATTAAATAAACCCAAGAACAACCACTGACACTCATCAAATATCATTACTGACCTGCAACACTATTTATTTGCCCTGCCAAAACCCCATCTATTCTAGGCAAGGGGAAAAGAGTAGGGGGGTTGTACCCTGAAAGAAAATACCTTCAGTAAATTCAAGCTGTTTGAGGCCTAGAATGAAAATAAGCAGCAAATTTCCGGGACTCTAATATAGTGATTTCTCCCTCAGTACAGACAGAGCTTCAATACCAACACCTCTGCTGACTGAACTTTCAGAGGAAAGGAAATTTCTTAACTAGACTCCTTGCCACTTTGGATCAAGCACCTTCAACATAGGATTGCTGAAACAGGTTACAATCCTGGAAGCACCGATAGTTACTATTTCTGAGACATGGCGGACTGCTTGACAGAGAAATATTATTTACCTTGTACAGAAAAAGTAAGGCACAATGTCCTGCCTAAGGTTATAGGAAGCCTGTCTAGTTCAGGAACACAAAGCTCTCCTCTAATTCCCATAGGAAGCCCACCTTTTCCACACTGTATTTAATCCGCCCAGCCCACCTCACACAACGCCACACTTTTGTCACATTTTGTCCATACCAGTTGCCTTCATGGCCGAAGGACAAAAAAAAAAAAGGGTGTAGACTACCCCAAAGCACTTTTCCGTCAGCTCTTTTCTTCAGAACAGGATGCCGTTTAGACTCATGCATACCATTATCATAAATAACCTCAGAACTACTTAAATCACAAACAGAGTTTGCAAGCACTTGGAAACAAAAATATGTGCCAGGTACACGTTTTAACTTATCCTTCCGTCTCGTTTTTCACTTATAAACATTGGTAAATTAGAATATTGTGAAAACTATACGTAAAGGGACAGCTTTGGGTTTGCCCATCCCTCCCTTCACTGCTCAGCACCCTGGCGTGCCTTCTCTGTGTACCTGGACATGCAAACGTAGGCTTTGGTTGCCTCGGATTATTCCGCTATTGATCATTAAAATGTTTTTCAGCTGGGCAGCACTCCTCCCTGTAATTTTGAGGATGGAAAGCCTTTTAGGCAGTTGATTTAAAAATGTGTTTCACTTGTTTGAGACCACTTTTTCTGACGTTAAAAAAGCTAGCAAACAAACAAACAAAGCTCTGCAATTTACTTAAAACATCACGGGCACTTGATGGACACTTAACTTGATATTCCTTTAATTCTAGCCTTTTGTAAGCGGAGCTCTTTTAATTGCAAATATTTACATCAAAATGCCCTGAGATGAAAGTGTGATAACGAATAAGTAGGTTCATGCCTCTTTTTAAACTAAAAAAGAAAAAGTAAAGTTCCTTCCTCTCACTTTCTGTATTTTCCACCCTTTCCTTTTGTTTTCCGAGCATCCGAAGGTAATAGAGCTTGATAAAAATGCAGCGGGATGGGGCGTGGGGAAGATAACATTATTCCAGGCCCTTGCTCTGTTTTGTTAGGACAGATTTAATCTTTGGGCAGCATCAGAAGATAGGCCTGAATGACTGCCTGATCATTTCTTCACTCTCTCTTCTTTTATCTGGATTACTCTCGACTCTTTTCAGGGATGATATCTCGCTATTCTTATTTAGTAAATTAGGCTATTGTTTCCCTGTATTTCACTTATTGTAAAATATTTTCTTTCTTAACTTCAGGCCATTGTTCCTGGGTAGTGAGCATGCTGTCACTGGAGAGGGGATTCGAGGAGGGAACTATATAACTGGGGACAGATTCTGCCCTATTTTGCCAGTTAGCACTAGTTTGCTGTTCAGTGCTCTTGATTTCATGGGAGTTTCTAGCAGAAAAAAGCACAGATAAAAGGGGTCAAATTTGGCCTTGTGATCGAAGGGAAAATTAAGGAAAAATAATGAATATTATGGAATATGGAACAGTCTCAAACGACAATTTCATTTTCAAGTTAGCAAATACTCAGAATAACAGGCCATGCACTGGATGATTTTTGAGAGCATTTGTTCAGTCTGACTCGTCAGTGCTTCTCATTGCCTCATGATAAACACTAAAAAAAAGGAAGAAACACAACCAAAAATATTACGGTCATTTTTGTTCTCTCTAACAGCGAATCTCAAGGCTAATGGTTGTAGTTCAGAAGCAGAAACCTCAGGACAGAAAACTAGTATGTGTGGTGCTGGGACTTCATTTGTTGTCACTGGAATGCATATTCTGGGTGGTAATCTTTTATCTAACTGTGCTTTGAAAATAAACCCCCCCAAACAAAACCCACTGTAATTATATTTTGCTTGTTCACGCTGAGCAAAACACGCCAGACATTTGGGGAGGGCAGGCTGAGGTGCGGAGGAACCGAGCACGAGCACATGCTGGCAGCTTCACAGCGGGCGCAGCCTGATGGCTGGCACCGGCACCAGCCGAGCCTCGACAAAACCCAAGGGACTGCTGCTGTGTGCGCTTGTGACGAGGGCTTGGGTGAAGGTGGTTACAGGCCAGCTCATTACAGACGATGAACCCGTGTTGTGCCATGTTTGATGACTGTTGAGAGAAGGCCAGAGTGAAAGATCTTACATAAAAGCATTAGCAAGGACATAATGCCAGTTGACTCACTCGGCACAATGTTGTCCCTGCACAGAGCACATGAAGCCATAATTAGTGAAGTAAGTGCTGCCATGTCTTCCGGGAACTGTTGGGAGACACCAGCTCCGTTACGTGGTTAATGACCACCTGCCCACGAGCGCCATGCAAAGTGATGGGCATTTCACAGGAGGCACATGGAAAGCCTCTCCAGAGGAGGCTGCTGCTCTTTTCTGGCTCTCTCCCCTCTGGTTTGAATGGTACCAACATTTGGACCAGAGGTGCTGATGGAAAATCTCGTTCTTCATCCAGGAGGGCCATGTCCACGAGAGTGTGGTGCCTACAGAAAAAGAGGAGAGCAAGACAGTAGTCATAACTATTTAATTGCTCTTTCGAAATGAAGCAGGGAGGCAACAGCATTTAACATACTTAAACATACGCCTCCATACTTTAACATACGCCTCCCAACCCAGAAGTGTTTATTCAAAGCCCAAAGAAACCATGATGCTGGGCCAGATCCATCCCTGGCATAAAGGTGGGACATGGGACTTGCTGTTGGTGGGGTGTCCGTAGGTGTGGGTGCAGAGCCTTTTGACGGGACGTGGGAAGATGCTCAATGGAGGCACCGCCACGTCCGGTGCCAGACGCTGGAGATGGCCTGAGGCGACCAGCCCTGTGTAAGGCATGGCACCGGCTCTCCCGTGGGGTTTTCACCAGCTCCTTTAGATAAACTGACTGAAGGGATCAAGCAGGTTGAGGGGGGACAGGACGTACAGGAGATCAGTCCCACCAGAAGCTGGGGACTTCCAGAGCCTGCACCTCTGAAAGGCCCCACTCCCACCAGCCCCTGCCACAGCGTTACGTCCCCTTCCCCAGCCCGGAGCTCCCAGGGACCCGCTTATCTTTCTATTATTCTCCTTTATTTTTTCCTACTTATAAACCTGAGAGGTGGGCTGACACCGCTGGGGGGGCAGAGCCATCCCCGCCGCCCCCGCAGCGGGCCCAGGGGAGTCCCTGCACCCCGCCGGGCCTGAGGGGAAGCGGCTGACAAAGGCCGGGGGGGGGCTCCGCTCTCCCCCTCCCCAGCCCCCTCTGGAGCAGGGGCTCCCGTCCCCCGTGTCCCATCCCCCCGCCCAGGGCCAAAGTGAAAGCGAAGCGGCTCCCGAAGCCCTTCGGGGGTGGCGGCGGGCGCCATGTGACAGCCGGGAAGCGGCCCGGCCGCACGGGGCTGCGGAGGGCGATTAACGGGAGGCGGGGGTGGGAGCGTGGCTGTGTATGATTTCTAACGGCTGCGGTGCTCCCCCCGACCCCGCCCGCCCTCCCGCCGGAGCGGCCCCCCCACCGCCTCTGATCACCCTCCCCTCCTCTCCTCTCCCCGCCGTCCCGCTCCGCGGCCGGTCCCTGGGGACGACGGCGGCGGCGGCCGGGCAAGGCGGCAGGGCAGGGCGGGCGGCTCCCCCCTTCCCTCCCTGCCCCTCCCCTCCGCCGCGTCCCCCTCAGGCGGGGCAGGGCAGGAGCGCGCCCCGCAGCGCTGCCCCCGGGAGGAGGGACTCGCCGCTCCGGCATGGTCACGGCGGCTTATTAGGGTGGTCGCTTCCCCTCCCTATTTTTCTTTTAATTGCTTTTTTTTTGTTTTAAATAATTTCTCTCCTCCACCACCACCACCTCCTCCTCCTCCTCCTCCTGGCCGCCGCCGCGGCTGTCACCGCTCTCACCGTTACTCTTATCACCGCTCTTCCCGGGGCGGCCCTGCCCCTTTTGTGCCCGCCGCGATGAGGCGAGGGGCCGGCGGCCGGCGGGCGCGGCCGGCCCGGGGGCAGCGGCAGGTAAGCGGGGCGGGGGGCGGGCAGCGGCGGCGGCGAGGGACGGTCGGGGGCCAGGCAGGCCGGCCGGGAGGGCAGCCGGTGTTCACACCGGGCGAGGTGCCGGTGCGGAGGGCGCGGAGCCGGGCGGCGGTGCGGTGACACCCGATGGCCTCCTCCCCCCCCCCGCCTCCGCCCTCAGCCCGTCCGCCTCCGGAGCAGCCCGCTCCTCACTCTTCAGCCTTTGCTCCTTCCTTTGTTTTATTTAGGCTGTGTATAAAAACTTGTTATCGCCGCCACCCAAAACGACATCCCCTTCCCTTCCCTCCCCCCCCCAAGTTGAGATCTTTGGGGTCTCAGTCCGCTTTACCCCTTGCTTTAACTCTCCCTATCCCAATATTAAACCTGTCTCCTGCGTGTCTTCCCTCTCATCAGCCTGCCCGCCCTCTCCCGAGTCGTCCCCCCCTCCAAGCTTTGTGCCTGTTTTGATTTATTCCACCCCCTGCCTTCGGTTTCTAAGGGACTCCCCTCCAACCTGTCTGTAGGTATGTTTGTGTAACCAGACACTGAGAGTAGCTGTCTGCCGAGGAATTAACTCGGCAACCCCCAAAGCTTAGTTTGCATTCAATAGAGGTGTTTGTTTTTCAGGTTTAAACCTCCAGACGGGTCGAAGAAATCGCCCGAAAGAGGAACCACTTGGCAGATTTTTGTTTCCTCCCGTGAAATCCCACTGGACGTGGTGCAGGTGGGGGATCGGGAGGGGAGAGATTTTGGGGGGTGAGGGGGGGGGGATGTCGGATGGAGAGTGACCAGGGGCCGAGTGGTTTGGGAAGAGAAGGGAAAAGGACTTTAAAGTTGGGAGAGTGAAGCCGTGCTTTCCCCCATCTCTCCTCTGAGGGCAGGGAGGATAGCTCAAGGCTCTCACTCTTGTTCGTTAAAAATAAATACTACAGAAGTTGGCAAATTCTGTAGTTTTAGAGAAGTGGATTCTCTCCAGGATTAACGTAAAAAAATGTTGATGTTTGAGGAACTGCTCTTGCTCAACCCGTAAATAAAGTGGAGATGTTGACAGTTTGTCTAGCCTCTGGTAAACGAGAACAAAAAAACCCATTTCATTTCTTGAAGGGCATCAATAATTGTGAGGGTGGGAGGGAGAGGAAGGAGTTTAACTATTAACCTGTATCTGGGATCGTAAATGAGTTGAAACTCGTGTTTCTGAAGCTTCTTTTACCCATTTGCTTTTCTGTTTTCCCCCCTCCGCGTTCCTTCCCTGGAGATGGTGAAAGGTAAATGAAAACGATGATGCTTGCATTAATTGGACAAGCAGGCGATTTTATGGCTCACCAGTAAAAAATAAATGCCACGGGAAAGTTGCTGTTTGTAGCGCAAGCGGTGGGAAAGTGGTCTGGAGAGCGTGTGGGGAGGGGGGACGGCAGAGCAGCGGGGCTGGCTGCGGGTTCTGCGGTTACTTTAGGGGGTTTTGGTTTTGTGTTTCCAGATCATTCACTTGAAGACGCCGGAGGACGGTTTGTGGAAGGTAAGAGAGCCTTTTCCCCAACAATTATATCCTCTGGGGCCACGTACCTGAGTGTTTGCCCGCCGCCCAGGCCCGCAGTGCCAGCACACTCCTGCCGGGAAGTGATAAATGGGAGAATGCGGAGCTGTTGCTGGCCATGGCGTGGATATTGGGAAGCACAGCATTTTTTTAGCAAACAAATAAGCTGCTTTTACGCACTGAGATGCTTGTTAAGCTGATGAATTTCTCCTTTCCAAAAAAGGGATACCCTTTCTTTTCTTAGTCGGGACATAGTTAGGAAAACAGGAGATGAAGAGTACAATGAAAAAGTTTCTGTTGCGACTGTTTTCTACACGTGGAAGTAATATGCCGAACTTAACATGTAGGTTGTTTCCAACAAAGATGTTAGTATTCATTTCGGTATGAATTGGGGAAAAAAAAAATCCTTGTACCTTCTTAATTTCAGCTTTCCCAAATGTGTTGTTATGTTACTTTGTGGCATGATTCCTGTCTGAAGTGAAATAAAATGACTCTTACTACTTCTGAAAATAAACTCTGTCCAGCCATCACAACTTTTCTCCTTCCTACAGGCTTAATGAAGTGAAAGCAGGAGATCTTGGGGAGGAGGCAAGGGTGGGAGAGATACAGGATCATAAAATTTGTCAGAGCAAGTGATTTGGGGGGGGGATATCTTTGTTAGTTTGTCGGCATTGCAGTTAAAAGCAAAATATGGTGTTCCAGTAAATGCAAATTCAAGTAATTTCAAATGAAAATTACAAAAATGTTTCCCCGTTATTTTTTTTTTTCCTTAGGAAGAGCAGCGTCTTTCACTTGATTGTCATTGTTTTGTCATTCTCTTGTCTAGGAATCAAAAATACAAAGACTGAATAATACTGCTTATTGCTTATGAGTTACTGTAGAAATCTGTACAGCACACTCAGTTCTGAGGGAGTTCCTCTTCCCCCCTTTTAAATGAGTCCCTGCCAGCAACAAGTGTGTTGATATACTGATCTGAAGGACTTGGGCACAATGCCAACTCAAGCAATTTAAATGACATGGTTAATGGTGTCTCTACTGTCCTTATCACACAGTAGTTGTCTTTAATAAACTCAGTGAACTTCCAAGTGATAATCGTGGATGACAAATTAACTCAAGTCCTAGCTCTCCTGTTCAGAAGAACTCTCTTTTGCTGTGATTGATAAATACCAAATGCTAATTTCAGATGAACTGTAAGAATTTGCAAAATACACCTCTCTCCTCTAAATATGTGGTTTCTTTCAGGCAAATAAGAGCCAATTAGATTATCTGAAGTAATTTTTTTGTTAAGTTTTTCTGTAGTAATAAATTTATGTGGGACACTGCATCCTTCAAATGAATACTTATAAAACATTTCAAAAGAGGAAATAATTTTGCATAAAGTAGGTAAGCCAGTATAATATGTCTATCAAATTCAGACACAGTGTAATTCCTGTAAAGCATTTTGGATGGAAGTGAAAATGATCGTTCCATCAATTTCAATTTGAAATAGGTAACCTTTAAAAAGCAGCTAATAGAATTTCAGAAGTACGCACACTGGCAAACAGTAAGCTGTTTCACAGTGGGAGTTTTTTGGGTACCTCCAGTTCTCTTACTGACTTTTCCCCTTGTAGAATTAAAAAATTACAACAAAATATGAAACTACAGAAGAAGAGTCAGAGTAGTACAATTGACAGTTTAACTGCAAATTGCATGTATGATTGCTGAGATGAAGACTTTTATTTTTTGATATATTTGATCCTAAAAATATCTTTGCTAGATCTCATTTTCCTGATTTCCAAACCTGCTAAATCTTGCCAAAAGCCGTAGTAACGCTCATGTTCTCAGCAGCTGTTAAGAGCTTGCTACAGCACTTAATAATGATGTGTTTCATGTCTTGTGGCTGTGATTGAAATGCAGTGCTTTGTGCTTAACCAGTAAGTTTGGAAATGCTGCTCTTAATGGCCAAGATTGTATTTTTGAAAATTAATACATGAATGCAGATTGTCTAATATTTCAGGTTTGATTTCTTGTGGCTTTGTTTGCAAAATTCATTCCTTTGAGACTAGTGAAAACTAACTAGATTATACCTATTTCTTAAAAGTGACAATAGATAAACAATAAAAATTGTCAATTACTTTCCTAAAACCTTGGTACAAATGAAGAAGCCCGACAGATATTTTTTTTTTTTTTTTTCCACTTTGTCTCACCAATTGTATTATAGCCACAACTACAATTATTAAGTGTTAGCTTTTGTAAAAGTGAAAGACCCAACCTGAAATAGTACTGAAATCTTATCATGAAACTGCTATGGCCCAGAGAATGGGGCAAAGAAGGGAATATGCCTTGATGTATATATTCACTATATATTAGACAGTTAATTTCAGTCATTCCTTGACAGTATGGATCTGCCCTATTTATTAAAACTAAATATTTTTTGGTTCCATGTAACATTTGGAAAGATACTCGATGATGTGAAGGCACGGTATATCTAGAAGGACTTTTTGATAGCTGATAGGTTACTCCTCCTTTTTGGATGCTCTGAGGTTATGATAGCGGCTTTCCGATATTCAGGATGTGAAGTTAAAAGTGATCTTCATTGTTAAGCCTTGTAATTTATGAGGTTTCTTCCCTGCAGCCCTCCTCAAACCTGATAGCTCTTTCAGTTTCACAGTTGGTCTCATGTTCCACTTTTCTTTTTGCTTTGAAGGCTGGGCGGAAGGCTTGTCAGGGTGTGCAGTTGTACTGTTCCGTGCGGGGCTGGGTGGCTGGGCTTGAAACCATATGGGTGTTGCTCTTCAAGAACTGTTGCCACCGTTCCCGATTCCTCTTTCTTATTAAAGCCAATGCTAAAAATCTCTTAATTAGCAGTGTATCACATTAGAAGCCACACGCTAAACATCATGTACTTGCATAATGACATTTTGAGAGATAAGGCTGTGAAGACTTGGGTGGGGGGGTTTGGTGAAAAGTGGGCAAGTTAAATGCACAAAAAAAGTGTTCAGGTTCAGAAAGATTTACAGATGTAGTATGTTTGAACCATTTCTCTGTAAAACATCTTTTTCTTTTATCCTCTCTTGTTTGCCGTGTTCAGCACTTAAGACCTGAAATTGCTAACGTGCATAATAAGCACAATCTTACTACTGTGAGGAATGCCACTGAACTAATTGGAATAATTTTTGGTGAAGCAGTGCCCTGTGTCTGCAGAACGGACTAGCCCTTGTCTTGTAAGCTCCGCAGGGCAGGGAATTGTCTTCGAAGTATTTTCTCTAAAGTGCCTGGCATGTCTGTGTGTGCCAAAAAATGATAAATAATAACAAACAGTAGTTGACAATTCATGTAGACTTTTTTTTTTTTTTGTTTTAGTTATTATTTTGGAATTTGCCTATAGGGTGCTTTCTAGCAAAAAGAAAAATACCAGAGTGGCTTCCAGCTGGGGCAAGATGTGCTCTGACAGCGAGAGCAGCTTTTAATCAAAATAGAACACACATTTGATCGATAGTATCTTCTGTGAAGCCATCAGGCCAAAACATCAACTGGTGTAAATCAGTGCATCTCCACTGAAGTCTGTAGAAACATGGCTGACTTACACCAGATGATGTGAGTGTCCTTTTTGGCTTTAACAGTTTTCCTTTAATCTTCTTGCCACTTAAACTTTTACTATGATCTGCCCACATTCCAGAAGTGTGGAATGAAGATGGGATAACGTTTCCTTACTTTCCTCCTCCTTTAAGCCTTTGGTGGCTTTTCTTCTGTATGATGTATGCTTTATCAGTTATATATGCTCTAGTCTCCCCTTCAAGCCTGTGAAGGTCGCTGTCCTCCTCAAAACTACTCCTGAAAAGGAGTGTCATTATTTTCAGAAACACTCCAGTCTTGTTTGGCTTGCCAGGTGCAGGTGTATTATAAATAGCTTCCGGATCATACTGTATTTGTTACCAAAGGTTCCTAAATACTGTTGTTAGTAACCCTCTTATTAGCAATTTGTGTCATGTGAAGAAGTTTAGAAACATTGCCCCCCACATCTATTTCCCAGAATAATATTATTGTGTCTGCCAAGTGTCTTAATGTTTTTAGTTACTAAACTACATCATCCATATGAAGTAATTGAAAATGCTGAGTGCGTACAGCTTGTGTGGTGGGAAGACTCAAATGAAATTTGGGCAGTAAAGAGGAGAAATAAGTGCTTTTTCTTTATCTTCCAAGCCTCTAATAAACAGTTTTGAATGCAGTGTTAGTAAACTAGTCCTTGTTAGACATGGGAAAACTGTGAGTAGAGCCGCTCACTTTCAAAAGTTCAAGCTAAATCTTGTTCTTTCCTATTGAAGTATTCTGCCATTTTTAAAATTTCAGAATAAATATTTTTAACAAAACTTGTTTTGTTAAGTACTGCAGAAAAGTAATCAAGTTTGTAAGATGATTGCCCAAAATTGATGGTTTTGAAGAAAGACAAGATACTTGTGAGAGAGAGTGTGTGTGTGTGTGTGTGTGCGCGTGTTCAGGTTTGGAAGCGAGAGAGAAATCATAAATCCTAACACATACACAGAGCAGCTACGAGGAGAACGTGATTAACTGCCTAATCATATATTTTTGCTCAAACGTCTTCTCACCCTATGCCCAGTTTTTTCCTGAGCTTTATAAACTAATAATATCTTCAGGGAAAAAAAAAAAAGTAATAAGATGAAAATATTGTGCCCAGATGCTGCACTGCAGAAGGTTACATAGAAATGTCTGTAGAGCCTGATAAAGAGTGGATTCTGCAAGTGGAAATGAGCATACTCCATTTCCTTTGAACTGACTGGAAAGTTACTTTCCTCTTTCCAGCTTGCCAGTTCTTCCAGAGCTATAAAGGATCGTAGTAACTAAACCTTTCAGCAACATTTTATTAAAGCAGGAAATATATGTAATTACAACATTTCAAGTGCCTCAATAAAGATACATAGAAAACCAATAATATATGCAATAATTTTAGTTCTTACAGGCACTCAGATGTCGATTTTCTTTTTTGTTTGTAGTTAGGAAAAACTTTGGATGGAAACGGGGCTGCAAAAGGGCAAGAGTTGATGCCAGAAAAGTAAAGCACGTTTCAGAGCCTGCCTTGTTTTTATTTTCTGTTGGTGACAGAGTCTTTGCAGAAAGTGAAAATATTCTAACAAACCTCTGAACTTGACTGTAAGGCTGTAAGAGCTGTTTTCAAAAATGCGTGTCTCTTCAGTAGACTTCCAAATTGTGCACGAAGACGTGTTTTCAGTCTTTTTTTTTTTTTTAATTTTATCTATTTTATTGTCAGAAACACTTTGCAGGTCTTAAATTAGTCCTAGTGGGACATCAGCTCCAGTTGAGTTATGACAGTTTATAGCAGCTGAGGAGCTGATATAATACCGACTTGAGAGCCTGGTCCTGCTAATAATGTAACATTCAATGAAGTCAGATTTCATAGATAGCATGTTATGGTAAGGAAAATTGAACTTCTACATTTTTATCCAAAAATTTCCTAAAAATATACATTTATAAGCTGCTTTCATAGGAGAGGGAAGTCCTGTTATTTCACCATTTTTAATGGTTTTCTTAAACGCCAGCTAATGATGAAGAATCAAATGCCATAAACTTGCATTGTAGTTTGCTATGTCTAATGGTGATTTTAGGGTTGCAAATACTTCACTGGCATTTAATTTATAGCTAAAATAAAATAATTTCTCTGTTCAGTTCCTTAAGATTGTAACAGCAGTTTATGAATTGGAGAATGATTTCATTGAAATATTTTTAAGTAACTTTTTTTTTTCCCACCTTTTTAATGAAATTGCAGAAAGGTACAAAACAGGGGGTAGATGTTGGGAAGTGATTTAGAGAAATTAAAAAAATAAAATAATTTTTTAAGTGAAGATCAGTAAAGCTAGAAATGATTGCTTTTGTATGAACTTTCTTCCTAAAGAGAAAAACACCCCTGAAAAGATTTTTTTTTTAAAGTTTTATAAATATTGTAAAACTGTGGAAGAAATTATATATTATGGTTTCCTTTTGTCTGTAGCGAGGATTTTTTAAAGCTAGATCTCAGAGGATTTTATATATTAACTACAGATCACTCCCAGCCAGTCACAACTCTGCATGATGCCTACTCTTGTAAGGTTTTTGTTTTGAAATCAAACTTTTTTTTTTTTTTTCTTCTGCATTATAAACAATTTGAGTAATGTATTGGACACTCTACATTGAATAGCAGAACACCCAAAAGTTTAGCGGATGAGGGATTTTTATCCTTCCACCCTTGCTCTGCAGTCGTGTTGGCGCAAGTTACGTGTCCAGTTGTGTGAATGTGCCGGCAGCGGGAGGGGAACACGGGGGACCGGGCGGACCGAAAGTTGTTCCTGTGGGAGTGTTGGCAGGATCAGAGCCTTGTACTGTAAACTGGCCCTCGTGATTTCAAAATGAAAGCATATTAACCTATAAGCTTAAAAATAGTTACCCTTAATTTTAATATGCATTGGCAGAATCCTAAAGCCTCCTAAGTGCTCTTCTGCTGTGACTTTGTATGCCGAGTTATCTATTATAGAACTTACTAATGAAATTTAAAAAACAAAAAATAAATAAAAAAAACCACAGAAAAATATATCTGATCAAAGCAATCGTTAGAAATGACACTATTTGATAAGATCATCTACTGAAAATAAAGGGGGAAATGAGATCTGACTGAGGTAAAACCAGGTAAATAGCTTTCAGCTCTGCTTTTGTTATTCAAGAAGAAAGAGAAACAATAGGTGCTGTTTAGAGTCAGGAGCTGCCCTTCTAACCTCTGCTGCTCTTAAAATGCCTGAAGGTTATTGCATGGTTCATGATGGCTTTTATGCTTGCAGTTCAACTTTTAATTTTCTAACAAAAGGGGATGCGGTACTGCTGATAAACACGGCTCAAAACAATCGGGGAGAAAAATGGAAAAATTCCTCATGCTTTTTTTCTCCTTTCCAGTTAGTGAAGTATACTGGCAGATTTTTAACAGAAAGAGAAGAGCACTGCCTTCTGTGTTAAGCTGCCAGAGCCGGAGACTGGTTTTTAAGAAGTATTTTCCACATTTATTTCTACAAGGATAGGATGTGCTTTTACATTCAGTAGCTCCATCCCAAACAAACGATCTGTTGCATGCTGTTATGGGGAGTGATCTGAACCTCCACAGGGGCCGTATCTATTTCAACAAGATGTCTGATTCTTGCCGCACTGGCAAAATCAAGTCGCTTTAGCCTTAAATCCAGCCATCTAAACTCCAGCTGCCTGGCTCAGAAGCGGTCCTGCTGAGCACCAGAAGCACCCTTTCCCTGCGAGCTGTAAAGCAGGGCATGGTATAAGTAACGTGGACAAATCTCAGCCCAGCACTTCGTCCCTGTACCTTATATGTGCTGCCTGGGTTTGTCAGGGTGATCATCACCCGTGTTCAGAATACCATGCTGGCAGCGACGCTTTGTACTCGGATACCGGTGCGATCAGAGGAGAGAAGGGGTCAACTTCTGAAGGTATTGTTTTCCAGCACAGCTGAAAGTAATGGAATGTAACAGTTTTAGGAATGTACACCTGTGAGTATATAATAAGAGAGTATCTGTTTGTGTATTTTCACTCTGACATTCAGATCAAAGGTTGTTGTAGTAAGAAAAAGGGAAAGGGGCCACATGTTTTGCCAACTCTGACCTGTTGTCTTGCTCGTTGTTTGCAAGTTTTCACTAGAAAATCAGTCGTGAGCCTGCTTCGATGAGGTGACTTACTTTCAGGGGTTCACTTGGTGCATATGGATATCCAGTTAAAACAAGCGGCAGATTCAGGTCTCAGTGATTAAAAGAAGAAATACTATCGGCAAGTGCTGCCAATTAAATATCAAAACTGATGCCCACTCTTGCATTGGACAGCACTGGGATATTGTCACCAGGACTTAAAAAAACCCCCACCATTGTGTTCTGAGGCAGTGAGTGTTACTCCTGGATGACTGATGCCAGAAAGACTGACAAGTAAGCTGAGAAACATCTTCAACTCTTTACGAACACATGCCAGCTTAAGCATCTTCGACCCTTTACAACTACATGCCAGCTAAAACAAAAAGCTGAGGAGGAGTCTGCCTCTTGCCTTCCAGCTTGCTTACAGCTAAAGGAAATGTATCCCAAATGGAGGGGGATCCCCCAGGCCCTGGAAGTTGTTTAATTAATCATCACTTTCAGCCTGCTCATTAAATGGCTTTTCTTTTCTCACATGGGCAAATGAAAAAGATTATTACACCTGGGAGAAACAATGACACCTGTTAAATCTTCCTCGGTTGTTAAGCAGAGTTTAAAAAAAAAAAAAAAATTTAGATTTAATTTTAGATATGCAGAATAAGTGGAACTATGCTTGCTTTATTTTTATGTAGGTTATGTGGGATTTGTACTGGCACACATTTGTCTCATAATAATGTATGCTACTACACCTGGCAGTGATTCTCATCTTCTTCAACTGAATTTGCTTAAATCAGAAATACTAGCTTTTTTTATTTAATTATTAAGGTAGAGACACTTTTACTGTCAAATTTTTGCTTGCTTCCATGACGCATCTGACTTGATTTCTGTAAAACAAAGGTGTTTTACATGAGAGTCAAAACTACCCTCAGCAGAGCCTTCAGTGGTTTTCTGCTTCTGTTGCATTAACATTTTGGTCATGATAGACGTCTTGGCAGCTTATGATGTAATTTATCATGTTGCTTCAGCGCTGGGGCTTTGTCAGCAACAGGGAATTTCAGGAAGAATTTTCCATTGGCTCAACAAAGCCCGCAGCAGCACTGTGAGAATTTTACATGGAAATCTTGAGTGTAGACATGGCCTAAGGGAAACGTACTTGTGTGTCTGATTTTGGGACACGTTTGGTAAGTACTAGGCCAGAGGTGTTGGGTAACTGTGGCCATCAAGAGCTTAGCTTGCTGTCCGTGCTCAATGTGCGTAAGATCTCTTGCAATCTTTTCTCAACATGTTGTGGAAAGTTATTAGTGCTTTGATAATACACATTTTTCTCTTTCCCTGTGGGCTCTGCAGCTCCGGTTTGCTCTGGATGAATTCCTGGGGCGCATTGTTTGCTTACTGTGCTGGGGCCTGGGAAATCAGTGTCTTACTAGGCGATAAAGACTGTTGTTCGGACAGTGATTTAAGATACTCTTTCCAAGATAGCAAGTCAGATCGAGTCCTCATTTTGCTTCATCCGGATTTATTCCACAGAAAATCACAAGCTGGGTATAATTTGCAAATGTTTGCTTTAGTTGCAGTTTTCACAGTGTGTTCTCCCAGTTTAAGGGTGGGGAAAATATGCAGTAAGGCCTGTGACACCATTTCACACAACCCTCGGCCACATGGTTTTATTTTATTTCTTGCTTTCTGTTGGCAGGCACTAAAGGGGGTGTTAATTCGTGGCCTGCTAATTTTGCTTAGAAGTTCTGTTCAGCCATCGGCACAAACAAAGGGTTACCAGCCTTGCTGTTGCCCATGGCAGCTGTGGTGCAACAGCAGCACGTGCTGCTGGGATCACAAGGCTGGACTACTGTCATTCCCTTGCACTAAAGCCACCAGCCCGGCTTCTCCTTCACTTGTCCACTGCTTCTTCAGAAGGTAGCAGCGTGGTTGCTTGTCAACCAGTGGTACTGTGCGCTTGCTGTGTCAGCCCTCTATTATTTTGGTTTGGCAAGTTATGAAGTGGTGACCTGACTTTAAGGTGGTGCTGCTGTATGTATTTCAGAGCTCCGTGGTAGGACCTAGTTACCTTAAAGATTGCTTCCTGGAGCGATGTCTGAAGGGTGTTTGCCTTCAGATGCTAGCCTGTTTAGCTTTCCCACCATTACATTGGCTGCGAGCAGGCGTGGTGAAATGTTTGCCTACTGGTCTTTGCCCTAGCCCATCAGGTTTATATCTGGTCCATCTTTGGTCGTTTGGCCTAAGTGGCATTGTTCCAAAAAGTTCAGGTCCGCAACAGCTTAAGCTCTCCCTTTCCATCCAGTTCCTGCCTTCTCCCTCGCTCTAGAGCTGGCTCACCTCTGATCCCATACGAGCCACCTTACAGCCGTGAATCTGCAGACTAAGCCACAGAAAATCAAGTAGCTTTCTGTAGGGTTATCTCCCCAGACTGGCTTTTCACCCGAGCAGCCACGCTCCGCCACCAGTAGCGAAGATGCGGTGGGAGCAGACAGCCTGGAGAAGGGGGAATGGTAGCACAGCCCTCACACTGGCACATTTTAGTCACCTCGTGTTGTAAAAATGCATCTCTTTCCTAGCGCTGCGGTTATTACACATATTTCGAAGCAGGAAAGCCTTTTCATTGTTTTATCACGTGTCTGTGCACATGAGAGAGCAAGACAAAAGCTAGGGACATTTTATGCATCACTGTTAAAGGGCCTGGGGGGTGGTGTTTATTTTAAATGTTATCAAAATCCTTGTGGCTGGCAGTGATTGAGAGCTGGTCTGTGTTGTCATATTATTTTTCTTTATGTTTGGAGATAGTATATCAGCATAACAATTTCCAAACTAGGAAACTACACCAATTTAAGTTAAACCCAAGGAACAAGCTCTATGCTTCTAATTCCTGCTTTCTGCAGAAGACTTGGCAATACCATGGCAGGCATTTTTGGCTGAGGCAAGGAGTCTATTTGCAGTATTTACGTAAATATTTTTTTTTCTGGAGGAAATGCCACTCACTGTACTTCATACTTAAGGTGATCAGCCAGTGGGAGAAAATGAGTTTGTTGCTGTTTAGCTTGCTAAAGAAGATAAAACACTTTCTGCCTTTTTTTTTTAACCTTTTAAATATCAGAAATTTTTATCTTCCCTGTTTGGTTTTTGTTTATTTTTTTTTTCTAAAACAAGGCTAAAGAACTAAAGTATGAGCTGTCTGAATCTGGAATTGGGAATGATAAATCTTTTATTAAATTTATTTTCTTGTTTTGCTTATCAGCTGAAAAAATTTGTTGAAAAAAATCAAAACCCCAAAACCTGAGTGTATGACATGCATAACTTAAAAAAAACAACAAAAGTCTGATTAAAATACCTTGCCCTGCCAATTGCTTAAGTTTTTATCTCTTGATATATGTGATGTTAAAACACAGCAAAAATAGCTAGTGAGGTGGAGAGTTCTAGGAGAGGAGAAAAAAAAGAAGAGAGAGAAAGGTGGATTTTGATACAAAAATAAACGCAGCACAAGCATAATGCCCTTCTGTCCTCAGAATAATGTTAAAATGGGTTTGTTTAAGTTTCATCCCCGGAGGGGCTTTGTTGTGTTCCAGTGACTTATAGGATGAAGTGATTTTTATGTCTTTTTCACTTAAATGTAAGTGGGATTTCTCTCAGGTAAACAAAGTAACACACACTCGAAGACTCTTTCTGCCCCATTTAAACACCCCGCCTTATCAAAACTCCATTTCCATGAGTGATGGATCTTGGCTCTGGATGGGAGAATGAAGTATTCAATTACCTTATTTTCATGTGCTAATGAAGCAGAATGTGGCTTTAGGGGGTTTCTTTTCAGCAAGGTAGCCTGTTTGGTTATGCACATGCCGCCTTCTTGTGTTTCCTTCCACGTCGCTGTCTACACTCAAGCGGTGGTCTTCATGGGCAACAGTGGCTAATCCGCCTGCCTGACAACAAGCCTTGGCCGCCTCCAGCCCAGCAGGAGCAGCCCTGGCCTGTAATTAGCGGAGCCATCAAACCAGCTGTTTGGCTCGAAATTATTTCTTTTGGCACCTCTTGCAACAACTTTATATGCTGAAAATCCGTGAAGGGGGGTGGTGGTTGGTTTTTTTGGTTTTTTTTTTTTTGTCTTTGCCTCACATAGTGCTGATGTGAGCTCTGCAGTCCCTCAGCCGGAGCGGCAGCGGATTTGTGCTCCCAAAACTCTGGCTGTCCTCAAAATGGGAAGCGCACGGTTTAAATATTTGCTGTAATTTGTTCATCTGAGCTTAAAAGTGCAGGTGCATTTGTGACTGAGTGTCACATGGTAAAGGCAAGTATTTTTTTATGGCAATGTCACGCTGCTGGCGGCGGCATCAGGCGCACGAGTGCCTCTTCAGTACTCACACCCCCTCCTCTGGCATCCCCAGCATAACTTCTGTCAGAGGTACTGGTTTAATGGGTGGGATCGTACATACTCTTGAAGCTATAATATACTTTAGGTGATAGCCCCTTAGCCGCAGTTGCACATCCTTTTAGCGCTGTATAATGAAAATTAACACATGGTGGGGGTTTTCCTAGCAACTGTATGCTAGGAATTACTGTGTCAGCTTCTCCACAATAGATGCTGGAGGGAAATAACCATCCAGGAGTTACTCACTGCCAGTTATGAAGTTGAGGAATTGGAAAAAGGCAACAAATTTCCCCTTTTTCCTTCCCCCAAAGAATAAAATTAGAAGGCTTTACAAAGCGCATTGAAACAAGTATCCAAGTTTGGATTTTTTATTATTTTTTTTTTCTTTCTGCGGAGACTTCTAAAGAAAGTGAAGAGCAACTTAAATGGCTGTGGTAGGTGTAAAGCAGTCACCTTCATTTCTCCTGTTAAAGCATTAACACAGAGAGGAATAGACTTTTAATATAATGTAAGTTACACTTTTTTCCCCTAAGATTCGTAAAGAATATTCCTAAGAATTATTCAGCATCATAATGAATCTCTGCTCCTGCTAATTAATGATAACTAGTAAGTAAAAGGAAAAAGTTAGTAGACAGTGGTAGCATGGGTTTTGTAAGGTGCCTCATGCTGCTGGGCATTCTCAATTCTCCTGAAGGAAAAATAGGGGAAAAGACACATATGAAAACAAAAATTGAAGCCCTCAGATGTTCTTTTAAGGTAATCTTTCATAAAGGTACTAAAGTAAGTGTAGTGGTAAAGTCCTGTCATGAATTAAAACAGGTGAAAAAAATAGGAGGCAAGCGATAATAGTCCTCAGCTCTCAACCTGGAGGAGACTGACATTTAAGTGGAGCTTTAAAAAACTGGTATTGGGAGGGGTGTGTATTCAGGCAGAGAGAGATGAAGACGCAGCCATGATCAGTGGGGTTACCTGGACAGTGGTTTGAAGTTCTGTATGTTAAGGCTGCTGGGGGAAGATAGCTCGAGAAGTACACGAGAAAATTAATAACACACATTATTAACTGTTGTGGTTGTAACTTAATAACACACGTTGTGATTGAAGTACATTACAAACCAGAGCTGCTGGATGCAGTGATGTTACCAGTTCCCCTTCGCAGAAATAAGGCTGATGCCGTGTTCTGCTGCAGCCATTGAATACGGCTTCCGTGGCAATGCCCCCGCCTGCGTGGCTCCCAGGAAATTCATCTCGTCTGAAGGAAATTCCCAGCATGCTTCCCCTCCCTCCAGCCTTCCTCCCCTTGGGGGGGAATTTCCCTGCCTCTCCCGGATCCTATCTCCAAAGTGATCTGGGGAAAACAAGGTGTAGCTGGAGCTCTGCAGAGCACCGGCTGCCTTTGGCAACCAGAGAAGCGCGCTGAGATCTGAACCAAGTTGCAGCAGCTCTTCTGTCCCTTAAATTTGGGGAAACAGTCCTGTGCTCTTCAGCTAAAGTAGGATAAAAGAGGTTTTCGTGACTAATATTTTGTATGCCAAAATGCGCTGTTCTGGAAAGGAAAGCAGTTAACTTGGTTGGTTATGAGTTCAATTTGTTGTTCTGGTTACGAGTTGGAGAGTTTTCAAGTTGAAACTTTTTAAAGTTTTTAATTTTTTTTAATCGTTCTCAAAGCTCAGCATCTCAGAGCGTCCTTTTCAAAATAAAGCATGGGTGATTTTTTTTTTTATATACCCAAATTTTCTTTGGGAACCGTTGAAGAGACATGTTTTATTTCACATTGCTTAACATTATTCAATTGTCCCAAAACAAAACTTTTTCACTGTGCAGAAAAAAAACCACCCTCCTGCCTTCTTAACTAGTTTTGAGACAACTCTCCTCCTCCTCCCTTCCACCCCCTTTTATATGTTCCTTTCTTGGATCTGAGTAGTAGGGCATCTGGTGTCTTAGTGTGGCTTGAAGTTACTGAAGCAAACTTTCCAGAGTTTTGAAAAAAATAAAGGGAAGCAATGTTGCAGAATGTCTCCTGACTTGGAAAAAGTAAACTTGTTTATACTGCTGCACTTGGCACTGGTCAGCTTGGCAAGGACACACACTTAACGTGCTTTTGGAGCTGGTAGTAAATTAAAGTTAATAGTAAACTGCGTATCTTTTACAAAAGTGTATTTCTTCTCAGAATAAAAAGAAGTTTGTTACTTCTTTAGTTACTTAGGTTTTTAGCTCATTTCCCGGGTGTTTCTCAATTGAGAACATCTCACTAAGGTTGTTCATTTTAACTTCTGTCTCACTTTCTGGTCCTCATACACCAGCATCTTGCTGCACCGCTTACACTGGAAACATAGCAGAGGTGTTTGTTTCTAGGAGCATGTTTACTGAACGTTTTAGAAGTTTGTAAACTGTTGTGTTTTGGAAGACTCTTCTCAGAAAAACTAAAATTTTCATCACTTTCCATTCTAGAATGGTGACATTGACAGGAAAGAGAAAAAACATTTTATGGTGGTAAAGGTAATATCTTCTGCATTATTTTATATCGAGGAGAAATGTTGAGTTCACTTTACAGTGAGATGTGTCTTGGGGACCATGGTACAGCTTTGTATATTTAAATATGCATAATTCCTAGGTATGAATTTTGTGTGAGAAGCAGTTATCTTACTGCATCTGATCTCACTGTAGAGGGAACTGTGAAAAATGTATGATCATACGGTGTACCTTTTGTATATAATAGGTATACACAGCATAACCACCAAATTCAGAGTACTGAATTGCAGTATTCAGTGCCTAACAGTTTATAAGAGATTCATGTGTTTATTACTTCAGAGATGAGCAGACTAGCAGCCCTCCTTCTGCTTGATTAATGTTAAATTTATCTTTACTAAGAAATATGAAGTCAACAGTCTCAATAACCGAGCAAAACCAGGACAAATTGAAAGAAGAGTACAAAAATAGCAAAAGTCATCTCAAGAAGGGAAGTCTCCCTTCCCAGTGAATTGATTGCCAACTGAAGATTAGCATTTAGATCATGCTGCTTCTTGCATACCAGTAATCTTATGCAGACATGGAGTGCCATTGATTTCTATTGCGGCAGTTTAGGCAGACGTGTCTTGGGGAAACTGAAAGCATCTACAGTTAAAAACCCATACCACTGCATTAAAGTCAACCTGCAAACCTCCATGCATAAGTAATCGTAGAGCCAGGCTTAAGGCTGTTGTGTGTTGGATTTCACTTCAGCTTCTGAGTGATCTCAAGGACCAGAGCAAGTAAAGCCACGACAACAGGCTGTTCTTGAGGTGACCAGAATATGGTAAATGTCAGAAATCCACATCTGAAATAAGAGGTCGCATGCTCTTTACCAAGCGCAGACAAAGAAAAAAGGCTCTTTGATGTGGCTCTAGCGTAGTATCAGCTTTGTCTCTAACAAGACCTCTGCGCTGCAAACTTGATTTGTGTATAAAAGGCTGTTCTGTTGGGTGGAAGGGCCGATACAGGCTTATCCTTCCTGTCGTCTCCACCCCCACCCACCTTCTGCACCTCTCCGTGATCTCTGTTTGGCTGGCTCGAGTCTCAGCCAGCTAGTCGTCATCCCAGCCCAATCACCTAAAAACCCCGGATAATCCCATTCCGGTGCATAAACCAGAGCAGCCATAACAGCGATAAACAGTTGCATAGCAGCTGCTTATTGCAGACGTACACCCACCGGAGATGCTTGGGGAGGCAGGGGGACCTCAGGTGCTGCTGCCCAGAGAGTAGCGCCTCAGGTGGCAAATGATGCCTCGGTGTCTCCCGCTGGTTCCCGGTGCACGTGGCGGTTCCTGTACCTACAGCAATTCATGCTTTTGCTAAATGTATAACCCCCTTTCTTAATATTAACATTGCCTTTCACCTCGCTGCTACTCCTGCCCCTTTCTGTGCCTGGGGCAATACCTACACAGTAAGTACCTAAGGGGCCCTCTTCTGTGCTTTGCTCTTGCACAGCCCGGGCATTTTGTCCCCGTAGAGGAGCTAATTTTGATATACCTGGTCTGGCAGCATAAAACAGGACAGTGCCCCTCTTTTCACTTATAATTATTTACGTATTAGATTTCTGTACATGGAGATGTGAATACGGTAAGCTTTCCAGGACTGTCTGTTGTAGACAGTGGATGTGGTAGGAAAATGGTGAAGGACGAAATAACTTCCAGTGGGGCAACTTCACTGCCCTTCTGCTTTACTCTTTTCACTGCCTTTTAAGTAGCTTTTTGTTTTAGAGAAAAGGGGTTAGGTGTTCTGCTAGGTATGAAATGTCCTTCCAGTCATATTAATGTAATTTACACGCTGCCTTACAAAACCCAGCACAGCATGCTTGAGCTCCTAGTGTAAACGAGTGAAAAGCAGCTATGAGGAGCACCTTCCAACAGGGGTTTCTTATAAATCAGAATTATGAACTTGAGATACCCGTGGTGCCCAGACCCCCATCACTCTCCTTGGCTGTGAGCGGAGCAACACAGGCCTCCTCCCCGCCTCGTCATTTGCTCAGCAAATGGAGAGAGGAGACCCCAGTGGAAAAGGTGACCAGCCTGGTTGCCGCAGTGGCACGTGGGCAGCCTGTGTGCTGCCAGTGCCTGCCTGCCCGCAGCTGGGGCTGAGAGCTGTCGCAGCCACCGACACGGGACGGGCTGAGGGAATTCAGACGGCAGTCTCTTCATTTGTGTCCCCTGGACTTCTCCCATCCCCGATGAGGGCTGTGTTCAGGGAAACAGGGCTGTTTATCAGGCCTCAGGTGGCACTTGTCAGCCAAGCGGTTGGGTTTTCCTAAATATTCCTTGGAGAGCAACATGTAACGTACAGTGAAGGAGGCTGTTTTCCCGTTTGTTTTTTTTTTTTAGTGTAAAAAGGCAATTAGTAATTTTAGAAGAGGTATCAATCAAAGGGGATTCATACCTCCTAGAAAATTAATCCACCCTGTAATCTTGTACTTTTGGTTACACAGTTTAATATCTTCGTATGGTGGAGCATTAGCTGTTTCACATGTTCACATCCCAAATCAGTCTGGTCAGTTCTGTGTCTGCTGTACACGCTCTTCAGATCACAGCTCACATGAAGGACTGCTCCTCCAGGTATCCTCCTGGGAATTGCTCCTCCATGCATCAGAAATCTGGCTTTTCTCTTACCTGGGTAAGGAACAAAAGAGGAGCTGATAGAAGTCTCTCTTCGCTGTTAGCCATGAGCAGCCGTGACCTTGTTTGTTTTGTGCTAGTTTTCGGTTGAAGAAAGCACTGACATTTCTTTCCCCTCCTTTTAGATTGATGGGTGGAAGCAGTCCTTGGGATTTGGCTATTTTCAAAACAAAATATTTGACCTGAGAGGTAATATTTATAGCAGGCAGCTAATAGAAAACACGCTTGCCCTCTCTCTGTCTCTCTTGTGTATGCGTGTGTGCACACCACGGGTTCCCTCCTGGTCCTGACCTCTGCCGCGCGCGCTGCGGCTCCATTGACTTCACCTTCTGTTCCCTTCTCTGGAGAAATGAATCACGGGCAGCAGCGGGGCTCGGTATGTGGGGAAGCGGGGTGCAGGAAGTTCACGGCAGTCCCGTGCCATTCTGACCCTCCGCAAATGCCCCCTCCTGACGGGAGTGATGGATGGCGCGGGGCTTCTGCGTCCCTCACTTGTGAACTCCGAAGGTTACCCGGGAGAGCGTTATTCTCCCTTCGGAAAGAGACCCTGGAGGGATGTTGATTTAGTGACATCTAGCAAGGACTGACCCTGTCAGTCAGTGCAGTAGTGTCGTAGCAGGGAATGGTGTTAGCGTTGGGTCACTGGACCTGAAGCAGGAGGAAATGATAGCTGGACCCCGTAAAAGCCCTCCTCCCAGGTCACTGATTGGATCTGGCAGGTGGGAAGGGGCTATTTTGGATGAGGTATCTGGCTGATGGAGCAACTGCAGTCCAGCTCCCTGGCGGCAGCAAGTGCTTTGCATTTAAGCGAGGGCTGGGTGAAGCCGCCTCGTTTGCTTCCAAACAGGCGCTCTCCCTTTTTTTCCTCAAGGAAGAAATGTCTTGTCAGCAGGGACAGTGGGATCTCTGGAGAGCTTAAAAATGTCCATATAAATAGAAATAGTGCCTGAAGTTTTTTAGGCTCCAGCTTCCTAGGAAGTTTGGATTTGAACAAACTTAACATGTTTGGACCCCTGTGCATCTCCGTAAATCCATTACTGTTCAGTGAGGATTTGCTGCGAGGGGAGGTGGCTCAGTGGACACGGAACAGGCAGTGAGGTGCCTACACCACTAAAATGAATATGGAGGGGTGGAAGCAAACCAGTTACAAAAGCGGCATTCGGGGTGAGGTGGGAAGAACCTGGGCTGAAACAAATACAATTCTGGTCTCCCTTCCCTGTTTCCCACAGTGCAGATCAGTACTTGTAGTCAGAAAACAGCCCCTACCCGAGGTACAGTGCCGATGGGCCTACCATCGAGGCATTCGCAATGCCACTGTATATAGTCTGGCCATAGCTGTGGACTTTTACCATATATTTCAAAACACATCATATTTTTTCCTGCCAAAATTGCTGATATACCAAACAGCAGTGGCTTCACAACAAACGTGAAGCTGGAGACCCAACATGAAAATCCAGCATTTCCCAAACATTATGAAGTTCCAGTTTTCAGTTCAGCCACTATGGGTTCGGAAACAGGGATCATACTCTAAACAAGTTGGAATTTGAGTGAATTTAAGCTGAGTATTTATTAAAGCTCTATTTAGACTGGGCCGTGATGAGGCTGGATTGCAGAGCTATAGGCTGCGATCAACACTCAGCAGGAGGTTATTTAGATTAAATACCAGCTGCGTTGGAATGGTGGGAAAAGTTTCAGACAGAAGTTTTATTTACTGTTTTTTGGGACAAAGTTGTGGGCTTGCAGTAATATTTCAGGAATTCCGCTGGACAGATAGTTTTCCTCCTTGAAGAAATGTTCTTTTTGCATTGCAGTGTTCTTGAATTCAGCTATTCCCTTGCATATCCTCTGATGAATACAGTTTATATCCAATTTGCTCCCCTCCCTTATCTCCTTACCGTGAGACTGTAATCATCTTTTTGCTTTCTTTTAGTCTGCCTTTTTTTTTTTCCCCCCTGGGAGAAAAACAAGACAAGGGAGAACTTTTGTTTGCGGGGGGGGGGGGAGGGAGAACAAAAGCTTCACAATTTTCTCAGTTTTCTTGAGGTTTTTCTCCCTTTTGCCTCTTCCCTTTTCCATTTTTCATGTTGACCTTCCCTCTCACCTTTCCTTTTCCTGTGTCCTAGCTAAAGGGTGGGCTCGCTCCTCCCTTCTCATCTACTCTTTTATTTTTGAAAATAAGAATGATGACTGATTGTTTTTCCCCCTCATCGTTTATCTACTTGTCCACACCTGTTTCTTTCACTCTGGTTTCCTTCAAGTTTTAGCACGTATTCTCTCTTGTTCTGCCTTTTGCTTTTCGTTTCTCCTCTGTGATTACGCCAGATCCCCTGGTCCCCCCTCTCCTCCTTTCCGAGCCCTGGGCTTGCTTCCTCCTCCCCAGCCAGGACAGAGGACTTTGCAGCCCCCGCTGCTGTTGTGGTGCCACGGACGCACTCCTGCCCTCCCATTTCTCCCAGTACAGTGGCATTCGGTTTGAGCACTAATGTGATTCGCACAGTTTTATTTCAGGGTCAGCCCTTTCAATAACTAAGGCACGTAGGAAGCACCGTAATGACTATGCTGCAGTGCTAGGCTTGAACTGCATAAAGCAGGGTCCACTGACTTACTTTCAGAATGAGTGCACAGTGTATAAAAATCACAGAGAGGAAAAATGATACTCATGCAGCTAATGTCCCTGTAAACAGAATGAGTGATTACGTAAACAAATGTGGCAAGCACCTCCCTAAAATTAAGAAAAACGCATGTTTCCTGTAATACTGCTTCGTGTTTATACGGGGTCTCTTGTCTATTTCTGGCTGCATAAAGTGAGCAATACAAAATACTGGAAATTATAGTTAGACTACTAAAGGTCTCCAGCCTTTCTCACTTAGGCAAGTAAGTGAGATTTCCTGTTTCTCATTGTCATCTGGCTATATGACGGAGGTATTCTGTACAATTGCTAATTTTATTTAAAAGGGTTTTTTTGTTTGTTTATTTTTTTTTAAGACGTTCTCAATTGCCACGAAGTTTTCCTGAAATTAGTTTTACTAATTGGTGTATTTCTTTTGCCTCAGTTACTTTTCTTGTATTGGAGCTTGGAGGTTCCAGGTGAGACGGTGCCTACCAAAACAGTCAATGGAGGTACACAGTCCTTGTCACACAGCACTGTGAAATAAATCACCCCACAAAGGGCTTTTAGCCCGTAATGGGGCTAAAAGCAGCTGCTCTCCGAAAGCCACAGGCACAGGCGTGCACTGCACACCAGCAGGGAACTGATTGGAAGGTGGAGGTCTTGCAAGCACAAGCTAATCAGAAAGAGTCAAATGCTAGAACAAAAAGACCCGGCCCCATGGCCAGTGCTTAGCAGATGGATTGGAGAGAGGTACAAAGGCTGAAGTGTTTTATCTGTGGAGGCGCAGTCTGAAAGGCTGGTGTGTGAAGCGTGGTACTGCCCAGCAGAAGCTGAGGAAGCCCAGGCGATCTCAATCACCAAGTGAACCCTACACATCCTTGTGTGAGCCCTGTGGGACAGGCTTGGCAGCTGGCATTCACTCACCCTGTTGTAAAAGTGACACAGGATTTGTACAATACAGATACTTTTCATGAATAATTTCAATAAAAGTCAAAATAGAAAAATTATAAAATTTGTTAAAACTGAAAATACTGAAAGCCTTTGATCAGAATCTACTCAAGCCCAAACTGAAACTGTCTTGTTTGATTTTTCCAGTGTCACAGTGAAACCAAATGCTCATTAAATCACTGTAACAGTATTTAACATCCTCGTGTCTTTTAAGTAGTCTGAAGAAGTTTTTGTTTCCAGCAAAATAATTTCATCAAAGTCACATTTATCACCTGAACTTTGCTAAGTAGGTTAATCAAATTGTAATTTAATATCCGAACCACAAACAACGTGTCAGTTGTGCAAAGCTCTCTGGTTACACTTTCAGGTCATATCATAGAATCACAGAATGGTTAGAGTTGGAAGGGACCTTAAAGATCATCTAGTTCCAAGCCCCCCTCCTGTCGGCAGGGACACCTCCCACTAGACCAGGTTGCTCAAAGCTCCATCCAGCCTGGCCTCGGGTCTTACATCCTAATTATCCTTACATCCTAATTATCCTTACATCCTAATCTCTTGGTCTTACATCCTAATTATTCCTCTTCGATCCTGCCCAACAAAGAAATGTTGTAATGCTTTAAAAGCTTATAGCTCTTAACCAGAAACTATAGGTGAACAATCTTGAGACACGTAGCACACTTTTAAATAGTGTCTCCTGCAGACCCGTGTAGTGCTTAAACACGGACTATTTCTTACAGCACCTGTCTCATATAAGCTTTTGGGGAGGGTACCATATGTAAGCAGGTTCATCTTCATATCCTGACAATGAAGAAACTGGAAACACCCATGCTATTTAGTTTTAAAAAGATGTCAACAGACATTGGAAATTTAAGATCGTTAAAAGGGGAAAAAAACATGAGTGAAAAAAGCTTCACAGGTCCTCAGCTCGTGCAGCACTCTAGTATCACAGGCGGCGGGACTGCAAAGTAGATGGCAGTGAGCTTCTCATGAGTCGCGTTCTGCAGGATAGAGAGAGACTGATCCTTGGCTGGTGTGCATTGACTTGCACAGTTTCCTCTTTCCCTGCAGAAGCTGTGACCAAAATGGCAAGCCATCTCAGGCGGTGCTAGATAAGATTACGGTGATTTAGGAATGACGCCTGGTGTTGGCCAAGCAGTAGCCACCACGGGAATGTGTACCATGGCAGCTCGGGTTTGTCAGCAGTGGGGCCCACGTTTGCAGGAGGTCCCAGTTAGTGCACTTCTGTTTGAAAATGTTTAAACAAAATTTGAAAGTAGTTTGGGACTTTGTGCCATGGTCTGTGAGCACCCCTCCGCCTGCCCCATCAAAATTTCCCATGAGAAAGGCCACTTTAGGAAGTGTGCTCTTCTACTGTTGTAACATCTCTACTTTCCAGAGAATTCAGCGTAAGACTATAATTTATATGATTATTAAAATTTAGGCACACAGCTCAGTTGCTAAAATGATTGCACATCACCAATAAAAAAAATAAATCCCTATACAATAAATACCATTTTCTCTTTTGCTAATCTAAAGAGAAACAGTCTTGTTCTTCATGTAAACAAGGCAGCTGTAGTTACCTTCCTATTTTGGATTTCATCAGTACGTCACAGTTTATTTTCCAAAATCTAATAAAACGGATGGGAAAAATTCTTTGGAACTCATTAAAATGAACCCTAATATATATCATTTAAAATGTGGTTTCTCCGCTTCTACAAGCTGTTTGCACGCTATGCTATACTACTGGTTTAAGATCTCTTAGATGAGGAAAAAGTGATGAATAGCAAAGCTGCAGCTTTCCCCAGCGTAGGGGTGACTGCAGGAGCAGAGATTTCTACCAACACAAAGAGAATTCCTGAGACGGCATAAGGCTGCTATTTGTTGTGGTAGCCTCTGAGCCTAAATAATAACTCTGCAAATTGAACGTAGAGGTCCCAAATTGCCACCTCATACCAATTCCCAGGAGGATATTTCACGTTTCAGCTGAAAACAAAACTCCAAAGTTTTCTTTTCCATGGGTTTCTGCAAATAATGTATCCAGTTGTGTCCGTGTCCTCACTTACAAATTTGGTCTTAGGCTCTGGCTCTGCACCCATGGCAAAATCGGGAAAGATAGAGTTTTAACTTGGCTTTGCACTGAGTCCATGAATTTTATTTTCAGTCATGAGATTTCAAGGCAAGATGAATTAATGCAAATTTTTAAGCTATCAACAATTTCACAGCACACACAAAAATCACGCAAAGGCGATTTATAGCTTATCACTTGCAGCATTGTCAAGAAAGTTTTATGTGGGCCTGAATTTGTTTCCTGTGCTCACAGTAAGCTCTGAACAGCGCAGCCTCCAACATTAAGCATCACAGAAGAAAGAAAATGTACATTTCTCTGTCACTATTAATTTGACACAGAGCTGTGATAGATTTATGAAAGAAGCTATATGTAAGAAGCACTATTTTTTTCTATATGGGTTACTGCAGGAAATGTAAAAGAAATGCTGTGGGGTTAGCACACTTTAGAAAAAAGTATGGGTTCAATGTATTGCACATATAAAGCATTATTTTCTTCTATTTTTTTTCCCCCCTCTAGATTAATATATTGTGTTTAGATGACAGGGAGATTATAAGTAAGGCTCCAGTTCTGCAAACATTCAATAGGATTGCCCATGGCAGCAAACCTAAGTATACTCATTTGTCAGATAGGCAATTTAGAGAGGTAGTAGGATTCATAACCGAGTGTTTTGTTTGCTTCCATGCTCATAAATGGTTTATTTTGGGCTGATCTTAGGTTGGCTGTGTGCAGAGAGCATCAAGCCATGTTCTGAGGCAAACCTGCTTTGTTACATTTGGAAAAAATGGTTTGGGTTACGGTTTTCCCTCAAATTATTAACAAGCACAAATGGTGTTTGATTTCACTTGCCTTTTATTTACATAATGATCAATGATAGGGCAATGTCTGAATTAGCTTGGAAATCATACAACTGTTTTTATTTGACCTGGTTTCTACGTTTGGATGAGTTTCCTTTTCCTGCATATAAATATCCATAAAAACATGTTGAAAATTTCAGGTCTCACCTAGTTACTCACTTTGTTGTGGCTACTGCTATCTTTATGAGTTTGATTCTACAAACACTTATGTACCGATGTTCCACTTGATGGCCTGTTAACACACATTGTGCAAATAAAAACCCCTCGGTTTCATCTAATTTTAATGTAATATTCTTCTCAGAGAATCACAGAAATAAGAGACAGAAAGGTGAATTTGTGCAAACTATTTGGCTGTGTAAGACTGTTCCCCAGTTCCTGACTCTCATCTAATGTTTCTTTTTGATTATTTTTATTACTTACCAGTTGTCATCTGTTGCTTAATAGATGGCCAGATACCACACGTTACTTAGGTCGAAGGCTTCCTTTGCCCCTGAAGCTCGAGCAGTTAGTCATGTTATTATTATCCACAGAACATTGTTTTTCCTATGGAAAGACTGGTAGCTGCGCTGTTTATAAGCTGGCTACTCAGAAGGCGTAAAACCCCATACAGTTCTGACTGTTCCTCTATACATGGAAAGTACAAAATAATTTAAGAACTGTGTTTCTCTTTTTTACTCAGGCGATGTTCCGAGTAAGATTTCAGCAGAATTGCTTTTGTGATGCAGCAAAAATAATAATAAAAAAAAAAAACCTGTCCAAGGACTCCACTGTTTGTCCTCTTTCTCTGTCTTTCTCTTTTTTACGCCCTGCAAACAGACCTCGCCATTACCCAAATTAACCTCTTCTGAGTTTGGCTTCCCCCCTCCCTGTATTTGGATTGGGCTTCCCTCTCTCTGGGTGGGGCGAAAAGTGAACTCTCCTAACATACAGTACAAATTAGGTCTTTTTAAAAACAAAGACTTCTCTTAAGAATAGCTGTATTTTATTTCTGACAAAAGAAGGGAAAACACAAGTGTGCACACTAAATCAAGAAGTCAAATGTGTGTAATCTGATGCCAAGTGTAAACATGTATGGACTTTACAAGGCTTGCCGACACTAGATACTCTGATTTTCTTTCATTTGAAAAAGTGCCTTTGAGTTTTCACAGTAGTGCTTGCAAGAGGCAGTCAAAATCGCAAAGTGAATAAGAGCAGGTCTACACAGCAGCTCATGCTGAATTGAGTAGTTTTTAATTTTTTATGGACATAGTATTTTCTGCTTAGAGTAGCTAATATAAATTTGGTAGATCTAGCTCCATGTGCAGCTGGCTTTTTGGCATAGTTTCTTAAGTGAATACTATAAAAATCTGCTAAAGAGTCAAAATATAGTCCCTCACATACTAACAAAACTGATTTCAAGGGAGGTTAAGGCACCTTACAACCTCGGGGTACTGGCCCTAAAGACCACCTGAATTCTCCTCCAGCACTGAAGGGCCTGAATACCTTTCTGTGTTCACTGAAGGAAAAATGGAGCGCAGAAGTTAGCAGTTTAACAAAGAAAGATGTTGTCTTGTCTTCACTGCTATATTCTATCAGGCGGCTGCTGTAACAAATCACGGTATTACTCCATCTGTGCAGAAGTACTGCTGTAAAACTGTAAATTTTCAGGCTGCTTAACATTTGTACTGAACGGTTCAAGCTGTGTTAATTATATATCTGTAAGCACTCTGGTACTGAACGTTGGTTGGGTAGATCCCAGAGGTCTGCCAAGGAATTTTTCACATAATCTTAATGTTAACAGTATTTTTGTAGCTGGGTATTTATTTTAAACGTATCACAGGGGTTTCTAGGCACTAAAAAAAATGGTGTTTGCAGTTATTGAGTGGGACTTCTGTTCTTCCGCCTTACCTCTAATTACACCACATGACTGTGAGAAAGGGTGTTTCATTTTCGCTTGTTCATGCTTTAGAGCAGTTACCAGATTGCTCCGATACTGTTGTGGGGAGGCAAATTACTTTAGCTCTTTACGTTTCTTCTGAAGACGGTGAGGCCTGTGATGATGGTCCTTATTTCTAGCGAAGAGGGAGATACTGATCAAAACGCAGTTAAAAGAGCTTTTCTGTGCTGAGAGACGGCGTGCCCCACAGTGGATGCTCCCAGCCTCTGCTGTCCCGGCACGCAGGGAAAGTGAAAGATCAAGGAGATGTTAACATCACCTTTCTTCCTTCCCTCCCTCCTCTTCCTCACTTGGCGGTGGCTGAGGGCTGGTTCAGCCTACCATGCCAGGTACAGCAGCCATAGGACCCGACCTACCTAAGCCACTTGGGACTTCTGAAAAATTGGGCACCAGAAGCCAACTGGAAGAGTTGATGAGTTGCAGCTCTGGAGAAGGAGCTGCTCTGGTAGCTCAGGATCGCCATACTAAACCAGTGCTCTTAATGATGGGCGTACCCTACGTAGGCCTTTAGACAGAAGGGGCCACAAGGTGCTGGCTTTACACCACCTGGGAGACACTCCGTGGCAGGCAAACTCCCACCTGCCCCACTCTGGACATGGAAGCAAATATAGCACTAGCCAAGTCCCCAGCCCTAAAAATGTCTAGGGAGGGCGGTGTGACTAATTCCTTAGGAAAGACTGACAAGAAGACATGGGATGGTGTGCTGCTGTCTGCTCTGCCTGTGCCACCATGCCTGAGGGACACCTTCTGAAGAATGATCTAGAAAAGCCTAGATGGACTCATACAGTGCTGCTTTTTCCCTCCCCTCCTCCCTCAAGCTTTTTCCATGTAAAAAAACCCAGAGAACTGGCTCCTAAAAGTCACTTGGATGAATATAAACTCTTGAAAGTGTCACGTAGCCCTTGGAATAATTCCAAATAAACCCCGGCTTATTTGGAAAAATTGCTCCTTGAAAGAAATGCACAAACATTGGTCTTGATCCAAAGCCATGAAATCAACAGGGAGACTCTCATTACAGAGGGCTTTGGATCTGGCCCGTTGGTGGCTATGACCAGAATGATGGTCTGTTACAATAAATCATTTTTAGATTCCTGTTTTACAAAGGCCTGCAAAGTTTTGGTGAGAGAAAAGAGAAAAGAACAACCTTCAGTTGCCTTCCAGTGAAATCTTCTCTTTTCCAAACTCTTTAAAACTATAATTTATGGACTGTCTTATTATTCTACTTCGAATCCAGTACCTTTTCTTCTCTCTTTTTACAAAGATTAGAGAGATATGTAACCATTTAGAATGAAGAGTGTATTAGCCAAGGACTTCTAATGCTCTTTATTTTCTTTTTGTGTTTTCCTTAACTGCTCAGTTTGTTGGATTATCTGAATCCATAGGTCATCTTATGTGAGCCAAATATCCATGACACAGAAGAAGAGAAAAGAGAGAACAGCAGGAACTGAAAGAAAAATTCTGTTTGTCCTAATTAATGTGTTATATATTGAGTTCTTCAGTGTGCTTTAGCAGAACAGAAGGTTGAAACTGCTTATTTGTTAGTATCATTTGCTTTGCATCCAGTTTTTTATCACTTGCGTCTGGGTTTTTTTTTACTGAGAACAGTGGGCACAGAGTACACTTGCTTTGTCAGAAAACCACAAGCTTCGCTAGAAGAGAGTCGCTAAATGCAATGAAGAGCAAAGCATTGGTCTAGAGGTTGGAGAAAGGAGTTTATTATGAGTTAGGGTATCAAGACAGAATTTTTTACCTGCAGAAATGCCAAGAAAAAAATTTAATTCGGTGGAGAAAATATGGGGTCTTTAGATTATAACTTGTAATATAATCAAACTGCAGCTTCTAAGAACTGTAAGTCAGGCTCTGAGGTCATGAAGTTGGCTTAAAAATCACAGGTTATGAAAGTAATATTTTGAGTTCTTTAATTAGCCTTCTGGGTTTGGTGCTATTAGATTTCGGTTTCAAGCCTTTCTTTGTCACCAAGAAGACTAGACACTTAATTTCTTTCTCTCATGAAGGCTGAGATTCCCACAAAATCACATTATTTTTTTAATATAAGGCTTTAAAAAAAAAGCCTGTCTTGTAAGACTCACAGTAGAATTCTTAAAAAGCTCACAGAACTGGTCTTGCGTAAAGTACGAGCTGATGGTAGATAAGCAGGGTCTCCAGATTGACTCCAATAAATACATTCTGTTCCTCATCTCATCTCATAGATATCATCTTAACATCCTTAAATATTGTGCTCATAAACTCTTAAGGAGCACCTGCTATCTTTAACTGTACAGGATAGTCTCTGCTGTGCCTGCAGTGGCAGAGTTTCTTCATCTCCCACACCAGGTTGGCAGCTCCAGGTGTGTCCTCTTCTCTGCTTTGTACTGAGAAAGGAGAAAGCAAGGGGCAAGAAGGTGCAAAGTGAGCTATGTCTGTCTCTCTAATTAGCAGCTCTAATTAGTTGTCTTTTCCCAGAAGCCGTGGAGGTGGTGGAGGGGTGCCAGTAATAATAGGTTTTCCTATTGACAAGTCTGGAAATTGAATAGAGACTGAAATTTTTCAGGTCATCCAGAGGAACGGGCAATAGTGGATCTGCGAAATTGATGCACTGGCAGAGAAGCAGCCCAGGACGCTCAGGTGGGTTTCATTGACTGGCCTGCTAGGGTTAAAAGTATGGCTGTATGGTGTTTAAGAGTTCCAGAGAGATGAATCAAATTCCACTCTTCTGTTAGACTCACAGTGAAGACAGCAATGTTCTGGAAATAGGATCAGATTTACAAATAAGTGCTACAGGCTTGTATCTTGGTCCAAACTTTGGGACTTATGTGACAGCAAGACCTCACAAGTGGCCTCTTGTTGCTCTTTTTGGAGGAGGTAAAAAAGCAGAAGAGAGAAGGTGATCCATATTTCTGCCCTTAATTTTGAAAAGAAATGACCATTTCAAGTAGAAAAGAGTTACAGCTGGGGTTGGGGCACCTGGGATAGGATGAGATTCTTACTTAGTCCCAAGTGAAGGAGGCTTGGCAGCCCTGAGCAAGAGACACACAGGTGATTTGAATGGCTGGGCCGTGACCTCCCTTTTCCATCAGTTTTTGTGGCTGGAGCAGGATAATAGCACAGTGCTGTGCAAAGGTGACATACTAATTCCTGATTTTGCTCGTGAGTACATCTTAGCATCTCCTTTTCCTGAGTGCATGAAGAAGTTGTGGCACTGAGATGGGGACTGATGTATGGGAGGTAAAAGGCTTCTTGGTCCCCTCTAACCAAGAAAATCCATACTGGGCCCCACTTGTGCAAGTTACTACCTCTGGTGTGAAGAAATGGTTGAACCAATGTGCATTGGTTTGGTTTGGTTGTTGATGTTTCAGGGGGGCTAGGGTGTTACACTTTTGAGAAGGTCTTCTTAATGCTGAATGTCCAGAGTCTACATGCTGTCATATACAGAAGTTGATGTGTTTTCTTTAATATTCTGCGTTCCTGCAAATACAGGATTATTTGCTTCCTGGCTTTTGAATGGATCAGTAGTATGTATATATATGTGTAGATGTGTTCACTTACAGTAAATGTGGAAATAGCGGAGACCTGAGAAGGATAAAAACGAAGAGTCAAAGTGAATTTCAGAGGAGATAAGTGGTGAAAATGGGTAAACAGAAGACTCCACTTCTGTGGGAAAACATGGAGGAACAAAACCACAAACAGGAGAGGAAACAGCCAAATCTAAACAATGAATTGCAGCAGCAAGCTGCAGCAAATGTGATTTTAAAGAACAGAGTGTTCACCACAGACATGCGTCACTGGTGAAGATCAAGTATGTGAGCACTGCTTTCCTGCTTCCCCATCCCCAGTACCTCCATGGAAAGCTCAGCCTCTCCTGTCCACCTTATTTGTTCAGTAGTGGACTTCATACGACTGATTCAGTTCTCATTAAACTGATTTACTGGGCTCGCTGGCTCTGCTCAGCTTCAGTTTATTCCTACTTTGTTTAAAATTCGGGAAGTGCTGGGGGAGGGGACAGGACACTAATGGCCGTTCTCGTGCAAGTGGAGTGGTAGCTGATTTATTGCAAAGGTTATAAAGGAAAAGTATTAAGTGTGTTCCATTCTGCTTGGCAAAGCCATCCTGCACAATGTCCAACAAAACCCTGAGAGCGCTGGTTTGTACCAAAAAAAAAAAAAGGAGGAGGGGTATGCGTGTGTGTGGAGGGGGGACGCTCCACCAAAGATGTGCTCTTCTTCTTTTGAGCATTAATTAAGACTGTAAATCACAGGCAACATGAAACAACTGTATTCGACGGAACGTGGACAGTTCTGGAGTTCTGCTGTGCTTGCACGATCAGTTTGAATACCTACACTGAAATGCTAATGGGAGAGCAAACTTCAAAGAGAAATTTTGGCATGAAGAAGCGGTCTGCAGGACCATTACACGGATAAAGTTGTAAAAGAGACTCCTCCGTGCAAACTGGGAAGGGAGGTGGAATGAAAGTTTGAAAGGTTTATAGGAGCTCAGGCTTCTTTTCCTATCATGCACAAAGTCAGTCCCACATTAATTTGTTCTTGTCTTGAAATAGGCTTGTGTATTTGTGTTGTGAATAAAAGGGGGGAGAGGAGGGTGACAGCAAGAAAAAATTGTACTTGGGTAATGAAAAGCTCAGTTAATAGTCTTTAATTTTCTTTTTCTAATAAATAGTTGAGGGATCTCTTTTGTCACATCATAAGTAATGGTGAGTCACATTCCCAGGATTATAAAATTTAAAGCCTAAATTTGTTATGATCAGGTAGTTTTATCTTCAGCAGAACATCAGTTATAGAAATTCACCCAGTAATTCCTGCACAGATTTCATGTCCTAAATGAATGTGCTAAAACTTGTTTTTAGGAAGCCACCTAATCTTGATTTAAAGGCATTAAGTAATTTTCAGATGCCCACACACACCCTCATGTCGGATTGTTTACTTTGTTATTATTTATTTAATATAAAACGTAATCTTTAAAATTCCACTTTATTTCTCTGTGACTTCACCTAGTTGCAGTTTCTTTCTAACGTGTCTGTACTGGGGTGCAGTGGAGCTGCTCTAGTGTAGTTGAGATGATTTTCACCCACTGTAGAATATGGTCCATTTGTTCCTCATTTTACTTTGGTCTAAAGCTACTGAATGCAAGTAACATCTTGATGAAAAATGGTCTGTCCTGAATAGTTAATTCACAAGCATCTTATTTCCCAGCAGAACATATTTACGTAATTATAAGTAGACTTCTGTCCAACTACTTGTCCGGGATTCCTCAAAGCATTTTTGGTTTGCCAAGTGTGGTTTGAGATGCAATTCATAACGTGGGGGATTCCAGAATGGCTGATGAGGTTCATTTTTTTGAGGTTCATTTTCCGTCTTGTAGAATATGATCTTGTAATAGAGATGCTCGCTTCAGATATGCAAGATGTTAAAAAAAATTGTAAAGAACAACTTTGGGAAAAAAATCTGGAGTTATTTATATTTAGTATATAGGAATCAGGAGCCCTGTTTGCAGCAATAGTCCCCATGCTTGCCATAAAGCTGCTTCTTCCACTGACCTTGTTAATTTTATGCCATCAAAGTATAACGGTCTGATGTCATGATGCTACTCTGAAGACTGTTCATTAATATAGATACACTATTTCTATATTTAAACATAGTATAAATGTTTATGCAATAAGCACAGAAAAGGAATTTGTTCTATTACAGGAATGTGCATGCTAGAGGGTTTATGGAATGAGAATTTGAGTGCCTTAAACCAAAGGTAGGGTTCAGAGTAATTGGTCTTGTTGTAACTTGCAGAAAGAGCCAATTTATCTTATGTTGTCAGAGAAAGTACTTGATGTAAAGCACAGTGTGTCCACTGCTTTGCCATGTACTAGTACTTCAAACCAGCAACTCTCCTTTCCTTAATGACAGAAAAAACACATTAACTGACCTTCTATTACATTTAAGACAGCATCTTTTTTCTTAATTGGGAACCAGGATTGTGCTGGCTTAGTGTGCGATGCCTTTCAGAGGTACTCGGATGGTCTCAAAACAAGAGTAAATGAATGCTGTTTGCTAAAATGTGTTGAACCATAGCACTGTCATGTGTTTGAAAAGGCTGACATGTATGTATAGCTTATGCTTGCGTGTCCAGATGTAAATAGTTTAAAGGGTGTGCAGTCTTGAACTGCACCTATGCTGGAAAAAAATAGCCTTGTCAAGAAGGCTGAGATAACAGCAGACACCTCGATTATTTACCCGCTGTTCTCTCTCTACCAAAGAAGGAGACCCAGCACAAATGAATGCTGCATTAATAATTCTTTTTTAAAAAATGAGATTTCAGTGTTATTACAGAAATTTATACAAAAGGCACGTTCTCGGCTTGCCGAACTTGGTGCATTGCTGTGGACCTAAACCAGTGTTTCTTACCCCCAGCCAGAGTGGCTGCATGCAGCTGCTAAGGATGTCATGTGCAGCCCCCATGCAAAAGCATACTTTCGTTATTCAGTTGTCTTTCTGGCGATGCTGTGGCTAGTTTACATTGGCTGCAGCTAAATATGTGGTTACAGGAAAAAACATGCATAAAAACTTCTGACCTGAAACGATTGGCAGACGCAAAGGATCTGTCCCAGGCTCTTTTAAAATGAGTGTACTATAACCTTGGTTCCCTAGTTGGCCTGCTGAATATATTCCTGCCAATTGTTGGATCATCCAGGAAGAATGCCTATCTATAGCCCAGGGGTTTATGTCAATTCACAGATACTTTATATGTACCGGGGAAGCAGACAAACATTTCTGAATGAGAGGTGATAAAGGGAAGAAAGAACTAAGGAAAGTGCTGGGGTTTCCATTTCTTGTTGACTTCAGATCAAGATCCAGTGGGTTCCTGGGAAATACACTCCATGCAAATGAAGTGGATGGAAGTACCAGCCAAGTGAGAAACACATAGTGCTATGTAAATGAATGGTCTTTCTGCCCATGACGGTGGAATCCATGATAGCAGAACAGCTGAGCAAACGCCCTTCCACAGCACCAATGTGGTTGCTCTTCCACAGGGATTTTGTATCTGTCTGTACACACAGGTAAGCGGGCTTTGAGTCTCATCCTGTGGCAGGCATATTGACTTGGAAGAGAGAAGATCCAAACTCAGTTTCATGGTCTGGGAGCTGGGGTGGCATATTTTTCACCCAGCTTCACATGCCTGAAATTGAGTCAGTTCTCTCAGAGCTGCCTTTACTCTCCATGGAGAAACAGCCAACAGTTTCAACACATTTATCAATCTCTTTCAGACATCTGCAACAGAGAGGTTTACGTTTAGTCAGATGAAACCAATGCTTAGCACCAGACTTTAAAATGCATTAAGATGTTCAGTGATGCAGAAGGAAACACACTGGATATACCAAAAGATGGTGGACATCGCTCTAGGCTGTTCTCTGTTCCCCAGAGAGACAAAATACCTGTAACAATCAGTCTCTGAGCCCCTGGGTTAATGATGCTAGCCTACTGGGCATAGGAGCCCTAAGTGCTGGAAATCTGTGCTACTAACTGGTGGGGGTGGTTGCTAGCAGTTTTGGTTGGGATGGTTGCTAGCAGTTTTGGCCTGACTCAACCAACACTCTTTTGGACAATTCCTGGGCACGGTTCGGGTGTTAAAGACGGAGCAGGGGTTGTTGCATGTGAGTGGGTTGGATGCAGCCCTGTTGTAGAGGCTAAAAGGTGCTGGTAGGGTGGACATAGACCCTTGTGGTCGAGCAGTCTGCAGTGCGTGGTTGCCACCATGGCTGTAGCCTGTGTGTCCCTGTTGCTTGTTTATTAAATCATGGCCATAGCGTTCCCTGTCTCGGAGTTGTTCATGAGAGTAAGTTGAAGCTCATGGCAGAGCACCCAGCCAGGGTAGTTTACAGCCGGAGCAGTTCCTTGATCCATTTTGCACACAGCTGTAGAGATGCTTGTGTCTTTATCTCTGGGGAAGGCTGGGGTGGGGGAAGGTAAATGTGTCTGCAGGTAGAAAGAGGGGGGTGGCAGCCACTGCTTTAAACCGGCATTGCTGCGAGAAACTTGTTCTTCAAATGACCCCCTGTCGACTTCACCTGCCAATCAGCGATCGTTTGCATAGTTCAGTATATTGGCTTCGGGAAGCCCCGGAACAAAGGCTATCCTTAAAAAACTCAGACCTTACTCAGAGAAAACTCCCACTCATGCCCCAGGGAGTTTTGCATGACGAAGGATTACGGGATGGTGTCTCAGCTTTGCAGTGTGTACTGCTTGTAGCTGCTTTTTACTTTTGTGGATGAGTAAGACTGTGCCCATTTAGAGGCAAACTTGATTTCCGTTTGCTCCCGCTCAGTTTGCTGGAAACAATGTAGGAATGGTAAAAGAGGTGGGGGTTTTGTGGAACCTACAGGTGAAGAGGAAGAGCACCCATCAGAAGGTGGGTGAATGTGGGGAAGGAGAGGGCTTTGAAGATCGTAGCAGGCATTTGAGTTTCCTAAATTGCCTATATTCCCACCCACGTGGGCCCCAAGGTTTTGGAGGCGAGGAGATGCTCAGCCCTGGCAGGACTGCTGTTAAGCCCCAGCTCAGCCCGTGAGTCTGTTCAGTGTCTGGGGATCCCGAGATGCTTTTTCCCCCCTCCTTTCCTGGTGTGGCAGGTATGCTGCATCATGCCTTTAGTGTCACTGATTCTGTGATTACTCATTGTTATTTTGTGTGAGCAAAGCAGGCAGATGTTACAAGACCTTCCTCGTCAGCATGTCCTGCAGTTTCTGTTTCTGTGGATGAAGCAGTAAAGCAGTCACTTCAGGGCCAGAGAACTGGGCCTTATTTCGTCAGCTGGAAGGTGACTAGTTAAAATCTAACTAGCAGTCTCACACCCAGTGCCTGACAGGAACAGTCTTTGAAGACTATTAAGAAAATAAAAATTCCCTGCTCTGTCATATAATGGAAATGAGTATACTTTAACAGCCATCCGCTCTAATCTGTTAGCCAGCCCTTAGCAGCTTACCAAGCCTGTATTTAACCTATTTCCCTAATGGCAATTAAGAAATGTTTTCATTTCCCAGGGAGAGGATTGCCAATGAAATCCCCCCCCTTCTCCCCCCCCCATCCCCATCCTGCGGCTCCGCTCTCTCCCTCCTCTTCCCCACACCCCAGCTCCTTCTTCCTTAGCCCAAGGCATCCAAAGCATTCCCCCTGTGTTTGGGTAGCATGCAGTGAGGAAGAAATGATTAAGCAGCTGAATGTTTGAAATCCAGCTAAATGCACCGATTATTATCTGCTTAGGGCTTTCTTATCTCGAACTGTGTGGTGCTTAATGGCAGGCCCATTGTTTTCAGCTCAAAGGTATTAATGAAGGAATCAGGGCAGCAGGCTGATGTCATAGGTGGCTGAAAGGTGACTTGCTGCACTGATTTCCCTTACTCCACCCCTTCGAGAGTCCCTTCCAACTAGTTCAGGAGAAGGGGTTAGTATTTTTAGAGTGGAGGGGGGGAAAAAAAAAAAAAAGCAGCCAGGTTGCATTTGTGTGTCTGGTAAAGGGATTGCAGAGGCTCCTAAATATCCTGCTTAAAAGATGTACTCTCTTAGCTTCTGCTCTACTTTCTCACTTGATAAAGGCTCTGAACTGCTGGCGTGGGTCTCAGTGTGAAAGCGGCCGGCCAGCCCCAGTTCACACCAGCCACTGGCCAGCAGACTACCTACCCTTCATGCTCTGACCCATAGCCAAGGTGAGGTTTTCGATGCGAAGAAAGAAGAGCTGTGAGTAAGTAGCTGCCACGAAGGGTCACTTCTTGAGGTGGACGCAGCGCCCAAGATGATGGACAACTTAAGGAAGTGCTTATGTAGTCTAGTGTCAGTTGTATTTTTTGTCACTCTTCTGAGTTAAATTACTTTTCTTTTTTTTTTTTAAAATGTACATAGTTATTAGGTGCAAAATAGCGGATGTAGAGTGAAGAGAAACTTCTTTCTCTGGGGTGGGATACTGTGAGTTCAGTTTTCTGTTACACAGCACAAGCAGGGAAAGAGGTGAATCTTCAGAGTAGATTAGATTTCATTGTCATTTGTGTTTTAATCATACATTGTTATTTCTGTAACATTTTGTGACAGATTTAATCTGACGTTCCCTTCTTTTTTATCATAGACTTGAAAAACATGCTGCTTTCTTTGACTTAAAGTTTAAGAATTAATAGTATAGCTCTACACCATAGAACTTGGCATCACACTGCCTACAGGAATGGTAAACACAAATAAGATTTCATCAAGTCGGTGGGTTTTTTTTATGGACCCAGCTAAGAATTTGAAGAAAGATCTGTTGCCGGAAACTGACTTGAGGAGCTTTTGTGATTTATGGAACAATAAAAAAAAAAAAAAAAGGCTTTTAGACAGTGGTGTCATAAGGTAGTAAGTAAAGAGTTCTTGTGTGCGTACATATCCAGGCAGGTCTCAGAGAAGAATAAAAAATACTGCTTTTTGTGTAATATGTCATTTAATAAGAGTCTTTGTGACTGCAGTTAATGTCTTTGCTGGCTTGTGATTAGTAAGTTAGGTTTTCTGTCTTAGCTAAAAGATTGAGTGAAGAGTTTACTCTTTTTTCTTATTTTTTTTTTCTTTTTTAATTTTTCTCCATTTCAGTTTAGTTTTAGTCTGGTGAATCAATAGTAGCTTTCACTGTTCAATAGAGTATTTTGTGCCTGCTGAAGGAGCTGTCTAAATAGCCCACTAGCAAAGGCTCAACCTCAGAAGAGAAACCAGAGGCAGAAAAAGCGTGGCACTGAATACCTGTACATGCATCAAAGCTGGCTGCTGTCTTGATGACTGAGATTAGCTTAACAGCAAATCATCAAACATGGAAATGTTGCCTTCAAATTTGTTTTTTTTCTAAGGAAAAAAACAAAACCCCAAACCTATATACCACTAGATTTATTTCTTCTTTTTTTTTTTTTTTTTCAACTTATTTGCTCATGGTTGTTGTGGGGTTTTTTGCTCTTGAAAATGAAATCAGCTAGCGAAGGAAAAACTGGAGAAATTTTAAAAGATGTTAGCTGAGGAGCTCCAAAAGGGTTGAGTGAACTGACCGGCACTTCCAGTCCTGTCCTCTCCCGTCCCCTCCCGTCCCCCCTCCCCATTTCTGTAGGTTCAGCAGTAAAAACCTATTGAAATGTGAGATTACCCAACTGAAGCAATCAGTCTGAAATGATTAAGGAAAACGACTATTCTGTTCTTCAGATGACCAAAAGTCATCTTGTTCAGAGTTTCTTATCTTCGATGTGCCATTTCACAACTGTTTCTGTCTTTCTAAGCTTGTATTTCCTGTTAAAATCTGGGAGTGCTTTACCTCATATGTAAGTTTGCATTAGAAACCATCACTAGTACTTACAAAAAGTGGGGTCTGCCTTACCCCTAAGAATAATTTGAGATTTTTTTTAAAGGAAAAAGTGTTTGTTTATTTCTTCAGTAATTTAGCAGATTATGTGTCAAGCCCAGGGTGAAATTTTGTTTGCTGAACTTATCTTAAACCTCAGGAGGGGAGGAAGGTTCCGTTTAAAGGTCAAAGTGTTTCAGGGTTTCAATTCAGTATATTTTTTACCTTTTAAAGTTTTCCCTTACCCCACCCAGACCTTGGACCTTAGAAGCTTTTTAGATGTCTTACATGCGTTCATCTTATATTGAAATTTTTGAAACAACTCTACGTTAAATCCCAGAATAGTTAAATATCCACGTAGGTATTACCATCCACTGTGCACAAACACTCGCTCTGGGAAGAAATTCGGTGTTTGAGGTTTGGGGAGAATGCTGGAGCTGACAAAATTCAGATGCTAATGATAATTAATTTATGTAGTGGCAAAGATAGGTGCACTGCCAGGTGCTTTACTGGCAGATAAGATCTGGTTTCTGCTTCAGTGAGTTTACAATCTGAGGCCCCGGTTTTGCAAATAGTTATGCACATGAGTTATGCCACCGAGTGCAGTGACACTACTCATGCATGTGAAGTTACTCACCTGCAGCGAGCGTATCTGTGTACAGTTTCAACTACGTTAGCTTTTCAATTGATTTCATGGTGAGTCAGTAATTGTCTGGTGTAATAATTGAAGTTATTAAATAAGCTCTCCAAGCCAGAAGTTAAAAGAAAATACAGGAGTCACCTTTCCATAAGGGAATTGAAAACTGAGATTTTTCTGGGAAGTTTTTTAGGATGCAAACAATCCATGTTAGATCTGGCACTTCCATGTCACACTGGCTTAAATTATGTCTATTTGCTTACAAATCACACAGGAGAAAAAAAAAAAAATCACCAGATAATTGGAAGGGAAAAGTGTTATTCTCCTTCCTCATTTGTCGTGATGCTGATCTTGGGGCCACATTAAGAGTGTTTCCAGTGAAATTACTTTCAAGTCTGGGAAAATTTAATCAGCAGAGGCCTTGGTAGCTGTAAATTTGTGGCAGCAGTCCCTAATTCATCTTGTAATTCTATGACAGGCTCTGAATTGCCCGTATTTGGCCAGGGATCACCTCAGTGGACAGTTAATGAAAGAGTAGAGGGAACTTGAAGGTCAGTCACACTGAATTCTTTTATCTTCCTGGATGTATCTTTTTTATTGCAACCTTTCTTCGTATAATTTATAAAACAAAGCCCTTTCTTTGTTTCCTGCAAAGGCAAATCTATTCCTCTTTGTTTATCTGCCTTCTTTCCTCGAAGCATTTGTAAAATAGCCCAAAATGTCTCAGAATAGATGTTTCTGTTGAAATTACTAGACAGAATTACATTCTAGCCAAGTGATGTGTATAGCATAACAGACTTACTGAAAATAAAATGGGAAAAATAAAAACAAAGAGAGGGGCATGGAATAAACAGCCTTTTCTTCTTTCTTATTTAATAAAGTGTGTGCCTATTTTCTGTTTTTCAGGATCTTTTCTTTCTTTTGAGGACATCAGCCTTACTTCTGGTTTTATTTCATTCACTGTTTCCCTCAGAGAACCTTGTGTCTTAATTTTCTCTCTCTAGCTTATTGCTCCACCCTTTTGCCTCCTTTTTCTGTCTGTTTCCTATTGCTTTTTTTTTTTCCTTCCTTAATTTTGACTTCTATTTCAAACGCATTTATCTTCCCACCTCAGAGTTCCCTTCCCCTGTTCAGCCTGTGTCAGAAGAAAATTTGGTGGGCTCACCATCATTTGACACTTGAAGATCAAGTGTTTTGAATGACCGCTCTGGCTTCAGAGGGAAAGGAAGTGTTGGTAGATGAAGTAGTGGTTTTTCAACACCTGAGCTCTTAGCATCCTTTCAGTCGCATCCTGCTGCTACCCCTCAGGTAGAATTCAAAATCCTTTGTAACTCTTGGGAAGCTTCATTTACTATTAAATTAAACCTACAAAGTGGGGAGAAACAGGAGGTATGAAAAGTGGGTAGAGAAGTCCACTTTTTATCTGGTATTAAAAAAAAAAAAAAAAAGATTTAGAGGTGAGTTTATTTTTCAAAGTACATTTAATTTAAACTAGCTATAAGAATTACCTGCGTTTTTATGGTTACCATCTAGTCAAGGATGCCCTTACTGTAAGTACAGTATAACAAGCTCTTCTATTTGTAAACTTAGGATTTCATGTCACTTGTTAATAGGCTTCTGAAGCCCAGGTCCATTTGAGTAGCTGTGACACAGCAGTGGTCATTACTCGCTGCAGGACCTGCTGCTTAGCGTGCACTAGCTGTGCCAGTCTCGGGTGGTGGGACATCTCTTGTGCACGGTGTGACTGTGACCACTGCTTGTCATTTACCAGCACCAGGGGATTTCCAGTCTCAGCGCTTTTGCAGATCACAGATGTGCTATGGGAGGCATGATGATGCCTTGGTCATGCTGTTGTGTCTGTGCAGACACGAGGGGGTTTTGCCCGGATTGAACCCTTTCAAAATGATGCCAACACAACGTCAGTCAAGTCCTGTGGAACAAAAATGGTCTTTGTTCTTGGACAAGACAATGTAGGGAGCAAGGTGGCCTCTCACATTGTAAGGAACACTGCATTTCTATACGTGCTGAGTTTCCAATATTTGTGCAAGAAACCACTGTGAGAAGGTTGATTAGAAGTGATCAGGATTGTTTTCCGTCTTGATTTTGTGTATTTCTGTTTAAATCAGAGTAAGTGGTCATATTTGAAATGCTGGAGTTGGCAGTAACTGCAGAGTAATGAAATTGCTTGAAGGAAGACATGAAAATCTTTTGTTTGTAGAAGGATATTGTTAATTTAATATAATTGGGTGTCTGCCTTCAAAAACCATCATATGCTATGTCTTTATAAAGTACTTTTCTTTAATGGTGTAAAAAATCCAGTAACAACCTAAAACTTCTCATTGTGAGAGGAGAAAAATATTAGTGCCTTTCCTGACAGGGCTTCTTTTCACGAGGGATTCCTCTATGGAGCACTAATCAAGTCCATTCAGAAAGGCCTTAATTAATTTAATTAAAATCTGTCAGATCAAACTGATTAGCCTGACATCCAGCCTGGCGGGAGGAAGGAGGCCGGTACACGCGCGTTGTAGCTGTGTCGAGGTGGGCTTGCTGTCTGCAATCAGAGGCGTACGGCCGCTGCCGTGATCAAAGCCGTCTTTCATTGTCCTCGGAATAAACACTGTGGCTCCCCCAGGCAAGTGATCCAGTTTCTTTTTTGTTAGAAAATATTTTATACCTGCGCATCCCCGGCGGCTGAGGAGGGGACGGCAGGTGCCTGGCAATGCGTGTGATTGAAGGGGAGCGCCAGGTCACCCCTCCTACCCTTCTGACAACGGGAATACAGATTAAACGTTGTTTTATCCCTCCGCCGTCCTCTGTCGTAGCCATTTGCCATGACCACTGCCACACTGGCGGGAGAGAGACAAGGGCCATGTTGAGGGGGTGGCTGTGGGTGTGGATGCTGAGCGTGGGTATCACCACAGCAGAGCCTTCCAAGGAATGCTGTGTCCATGCAGGGCATCTTCCTTTCGAGGACTGAAGTGGAAGCTGAGAATCTGCACCCTCTGCTATCTGTCTGTGCTCCTCCGAAACATGAGGAACTACCTCAACCACGTAGGCTTCTTAATCCTACAGCTGCTAATAATGATGCGCGGTTTCTATGGCAAACATAAGGGCAGCCAATGCAATCTGTGTCTCTAGCCCTTTCCACTTCCCCTACCCCACACATGTCCTTACGGAGTATCTCTCATCTTCAAAGCTTTTTTTATAAACACTTTTATCCATCGTTATAGTGGGGTGGATCCATCAAAACGGTAATAGCTAGTAAATGCTCAGGTTTTTAGGCCTCAATCCTGCAGGCGCTTAGGCATATGTTTTAGCTTTATGTACCGTAATTCAGGCTTCAGTGGAACCATTCACAGTGCATGAAGTTAAGCATATGTGTAAGTTAGGAACTGCAAAGATTAAACAGCATTCCTGTTTGCTAGAAATCAAAAGCTAGATGAAAACAGTGACCCCAGCTACAGAGGAACACCAGTTCCTGAAGGAAGATAAGCAGCAGCAGCAGCAGCTGACATGAAAGACTTGCCAACAGAAGACCTGCCAGTGGCATGTAAGTGTTCGGTCTTTGTGAGAAGGACGCTTGTCTTGGCAAAATGCTAACGGGCCAGTTTCTCCAAGGGAGGAAGGCACCTGGGGCATCCAGTCCCAGTTGCTTGAGCAGACACATGGTGAAAGCATCTTTCTACAGTTTAGCAGCACGTATCCAATTTTAGTACTTGGCCTTGACCAAACGTTTTGCCAGTGAGATGACAGAGATGCGTTGTTGGAAGAAATAGAATGCAAGTTTCATCTGCTGATATTTTTCCTGACTTTTATGTTCCCAATATTTTCTGCCAGTTGAATTGATACTGATATCCTTGAAACAGGGAAGGTAGCTTTAGTTTGAACCCTGAACCTGCAGAAAAAAGTGTATGTTTGGTCAGTTTAGGATCTTACCACTGGAGAAGCATGCTTTATGGAATGATTCAGGGTCATAAAGGTAGGGCAGGCAAATGCATAAGAAAATAAGCCACTAGGGAATACATTTGTCTTTTATGAAATTATGTAATATTTTGCCTTCTCTGCCATATAATCCTAAGGTTAGATGCGTGGACACATTTTCCCCTACCTGCCAAGGCATTCTTTGATCCTGATCTTGTATTATTTCTATGCTGGCCCAAGGACCCACCCATGATGAGATTTTTTTTGCAAGTGAATGTATTACTCGGTGTCTGCATGATCTCTGTTGATGGTGACTCAACTCTTAACAGTTTCTTCCTAGTGGAGTATCAGAGTCCATATTTTTTCACCATGGGTCCCTTCCCTGGCATCTTCTCAATTTCTCCATGATTTTTGTCTTAAGATAATACAAAACTGAGTTCTTTTCCACTGTGCTCATTAAATTGGATTCTGCTCTAAATTTTATTTTATACTTAATCATCAGGTACCTAGCTTGAAAAACTTTTTAAGATTACCACCATGTAACTGAGAGTGAGTGGTTGGCTCAACACATTGTGATAATGCATGTTTGTAGACATAAATAGGTAGAAAGGAGGAATTTTTATTAATAGGATTTTATAAAGTTTGTCTCTTCATGTAAAATAACTGTAGTAATTCTATGTACTGTTTGAATCAAAGTGATTTTTGTATTTTCTTCATCTTGCCCTTTCAGCAGCCTAATATTTGTGAGGAAATAACACTGGACACTATTGATCTATTTTTTTCTTTTTCATCCTGGCTCCTAGGTCACAGTTTAGGCCCTAGTTCAGCAAAGTACTTAAGAAGAGGCTTATCTTTAAGCACATGTTCAAGTCTCAGCAGAGTAAATGAGAATTAAGCAAATACTTAAGTACTTTACTGAATAGGGATAGAATTAAGCACGTAGTTGAATGTTTTGCTGAATCAGGGCCTTAAAATTAAAAATTAATCTTATTTGTGCTACAAAGACTGGAAAGCTAGGCACTAGATTTGGATCCTGAATTAATATAAACCAGGAAGAGGGTAGCACCAAATGTCACAAGAAGATGGGTATATAGGTGTAAAAATGGGGTAAAGCTGGGGTTGTTAAAATCGTGGGTAGGACATAGGAGAGATGTGCGTTCAGTTCCTATGTCTGTTTTAGACTAAATTGCTGGAGACTGACAATACCTGGTGCTTCAGTCCTGGCAGTGGTGAGCCTTGGCACATGTAGAAAGCCCTGTAACGTTCATAGCTGCCGTGCTCAGTCTGAAGTTGCAGGAGAAGGAGCTTAGTCTTTCTAAGCCTCGATACATACTCTCTCCGTCCTGTGAAGTGAAGGGAATGCCACTTCCCTTCTTTCTCGTTGTGTCTGCCTTCTCTGTCTGATTGCAAACTCTTTGAGGTGGTGAGGTTTCTTTCTACACATTTATGTGATGCCTGGCACAGTGCTTTTGCTTGTGGCTTTGAGATTTTTGTAATAAAAGCCCATAATAATAAATCTTGTGCTTTGGGCTTGACAAAATAATTTATGTGATGTGACTGAGTATCATTACAGCTAAATTTTTTGTCAAGATTTAGGTTAGTGCAAAATAATGGCAGCACTAAGTAGCTTTTTGACCAGCACGAGTAACTTGTGAGACTCTAGGAAAAAAGGTTTGAAGAAGTGTGGTGACTCTCCACTGTTTTTTAAGAAGACAGCTGCTGTTTTCAGCCTCTACAGTTGAGCTGCTCATGGAAGGAGGTATGGGAACAAAACCTCTTTTGCGCGGACTTGTAGGGACATTTGTTAAATCTGCAGACCTCTCGTGTGAGTTTTTAGTGCCTGTGAATTCCTTCTGGCAGTTTTTGGTACCAGTGATACACGATTGAGTTGTGTAAGTGAGGTAGTTGGCAACCATTCTACAAGCGTGGGGCTTGTGCCCAAGGCTGGCTCAGCGTCCATCAAGATGTTCTGTATTGGGGCAGCTGGTTGGTGATGCTTAGAGAAGACTGACTGACCCAAGTGCTCTTCTTAAATTCATTTAGGGATACGTTGACAAGCATGCCTGGTGAGTGCAATACAATCTGTAATGGGTCCTGGCTAATGGTTAACGGGCTCTGTTGAACCTGTGCTCCTTAAACAAACGCGGTGGGTGCGGGATGAGTTGTCTTATTTCTGCAGACAGGCGCAGTGCAGCTTGGAGACTGACGCTTTCTTCTTAAGAGTAGAAGCCAGCAGGAGGGCTTTCACTGCCTGCTCAAACAGGGAGGGAAGGCAGGCATCACGTTACTAGAGCTGCTATTTTCAAATAAAGACTGGAGGAATGAGGGTAGTGGGGTCCCTGAGCATGTCCTGAAGTTCATAGGGTGGCTGACCTCGAATCAGCTGTTACTTTGCTTTTTTAACTGGCTGCTGTCAGAACAGGTGCTCGATGCAGTATAAAGCTTCCCAGGATAGTTGGCGTAACTTTGCTTTCACGCTTTGAGAAAGGGGAGAGAAACAGGCAAGATCTGTGGGAGGTTGCTGTGTGGAGATACTCTGTTCGGTGGATGGAGGGGCAAGATAGTGCTGAAACTTTGAGCTTTCTGTACAAGGCAAAAACCTAATAGATCAGGTGAGTCAAAACTCTGTGGATCTTGCTTATGTACTGGGGGCTTTGAAAACTTTGTGGAAATTGCTTGTCATAAGGCATATGGGATAGCAATCTTCTTTTCTGAACTTTCACCAAGGCAAAAATTTATGTTTTGTATATGGAGAGACCTCTCACCCAAGCACAGTTCTTGCAGCGATAGCATTGCGTGGTCTGCTTGGTTAATCATCTTGGCTTATAAATGGGTTGAGTTAGTATCTTTAATCTGAACGGTTCTTGAGCTGTTAGAAAAACGCCCAGAACTCAGTGTGGAAGGCTTCAAAAGCACATCTAGACCAAAACCAATGTATTTTGTTTTTTCAGAGTTACGGACGGAGTAAGTTGGTATTTCAGTTTTTTAACAATGGGTAGTAGGAGATATACTAAGTACCTGAGAAATTGTCTCTTTGTGATCATTTTTTCAGACTAACTTTTCCCTTCTTGATGAATTAAGTGACCTACCTCTACAAACAAATGAAATTGTTAGCTTTGAATAAAGTCATGGATTTATAACTCTGTAGTATCTACTGTTCACAGTAGAAGCTTCTGTTCAGGACAGGAGTTTAGAATTTGATGCATTTAAGGTATTTTTATTGACCAGATAAAAATTCTTTGTTAAAACCTTGTTGGGCATTCAACACCTTCTTCATTTAGGTTATCATTGCACTGGTGTAAGTACATTTAATTCAATGAAGTTCCCTGTGACTTAGAGCATTAAATATGTGATGAACAAATTTATGAGAGAATTAAAAGATAACTCTTTCTTTTTTATTTTTGTGTTGTTTATTAACAGTATGCTTCATTTGACTTTGGTTGCACAAAGGCTCTGTCAATTAAGTTAATAGTAAATGTCACTTTCTAGTTAACATGTTATGAAAGCCTCTAGAGTGTGTAATGATTATTTTAGGAATCTTTCATTCACAAAATAAAATACATAGCCATAAATCTTTCCTTATTTAGTTTTTTTAAATGACTATCAAAGAACAAAACCTTAATTTGTAGCCTGAAGTTATTTTACTAAAATAAGTTTTTCTTGACAGACTTATTCATGCATGAGTATAGTTTGATACGATAACTGAATTGAAATTTAATGGAGAATGAAACAAAAGTGAAGATATTTTAAATAGATCAATGAAATATTGACAGGCCTGAAACACAGATGGTTTTGTTTTGTGAATTCCCCAGTCACTTTTTCCTTAGGCAGAAAAATCACACTTGGAGCATTTCTGTGAATTATTCTGTTAACCACAGAAAGTTTAAGATTATAAATCAAAATTTTTGAAGTGAATCTGAAATTATGAATCTGGAATGAGAGGCTGGTTTTGGACTCAATGCATTTTTGTTTAACAAACATGATCTATTTTGCTGGGAAATTCCTCTTTTAAGCATAGCAAAGTTATAAATATTTATCTCCTTAATAGCTTTTCGGATTATAGTAATAAAGTCTAAAATGATTTTATGAATGCAAGTTTCAGGGTTTTTGTTTTGTTTTGTTTTACTAACATCCATTTTATGGAGACTTTATGAGTTCCATTGCACCTTCCAAACATTGACAGTGCCCGGGCTGGATGGAAAGTTCAGACCAAATCTTGAACCTCCTCCGTGTTGGTTCTACAGACTGTCTGGAGTCCAAAGGTTACGAACTGCTTGTAAACTATCTCCAGAATAAAAGCCTGTCTGCCAGGACATCAGTGCTGGTATTGTGTTCTCTATTCTTTTCCTAATTTGCAGTTTCTCCCCACCCTGCTCCCGTGGATTCTCAATGGCCTGAATGGCTTCAGTCTATTTAATTCACTGAGGCTATGCTAATCGATGTCAACTGAAAGCCTGACCTGAGACCCTGAGACTTTTCAGAGATGTTAATTCACTTAATACTACAAAACTAAAAAAAAAAAAAAAGAGTGGTTCTAAATTGTAAATTGTCCACTCCTGAGGCACAGATACTAACCTTCTGGATTCAGCAAGCTCTTTAAGTGAGTTCACAGCTGTAATGACACTGACTTTACAGAACTATTTTCTTTAAGCTTTTTCTCTTTTTTTCCCCTCTGTTGGGTCTGGCAACATAAAGTTTAAAATTTGTGTTCAAAATACCCTGTACAAAATTAACCCAGTGATTTCTGAAGTCAACAGAAGTCTTCCTATAAATCCAAATTGAAGAGTTTGCTTTGCTTAGGTCTGCAAGACGAGCATGCTAACTCAAATAAGACCATCCGTATCCTTAAATGCAAGGCAGTAACACACTGCTCAACCTACAGGTTTCCCAGAGCAGATCTGGATCCTTGTGGTAGGTACCTGGGGGAGAATCTTCAAGCTCAAGTTAGGTGCTGAGGCTCCTAAGTGAGGTGGCCCACTGTGAGAAGACAGTGGTCAGGAGAGGACTCCCAGGAGCCAGGAAGCTCAGCCAGAAGCATCCTGAGTTCAGTTCAACAGCACGATTTGTGCGTTTTTGCAAAGTGGAGGATGAGACATAGTCCAACCCCATCCTTTCCCAATAAACTGAATTGCCTGTCTGTGCTTTGAAATCCTTTGAGGATCCAGGCTCAACCTCTCAGGCAGAAGTGCAAAATGGTAGATTTCCTCAATGCTATTAAAACAATGTGTTCTAAATGAACATTTCTGCCTAAAGCCCTTTTCCAAATAAAGACTTTTGCTAGAGAGACAGGGAGCGATCACTTACAGCTTTCCACAGGCAAACACTATGTATTTTACTCCCAACTGTGATAAATTTACCCTGGTTTTAGTTCATTAAGAAAACTTCAGCAGGGAAATGCAATTTCTCCTCATTACGTGTAAACATAACAAATAGTACTTATCTCCTTTGACTGGTTGTTTTTCGGATGTGAAGTTCCTCGTAAATGGATCTAATTAATATAAAAATTTAATGCATTTTTTTCCCCCTGCATCAGTGTGTGGATTTTAGTTAGTAGCCGAGTATGTAGAATCAGTGGTTCATCAAAGTGATCCAAGGTCCAATGAAGTCAACTTAGTGAGTCTTTAACTCTGAATTGATCCTTGGTGATCAACTTAAACTGTCGCTTTATTCACCAGAAATAACTTTTTTTCGTTGTTGTTCTTCTTTTGTAAAACACAAAAAACTTTTTTCTGGTATGAGAATTTTTTAATGTTACGGTAGCATATGCCTCATGGGTATTCTCTAAATACTCTTCGTGGCCCGCAGTGATCTCGATGATAAATCATTTTACGAGGCTTTGAATGTTCTTAACTCCAGTGAGATAATCCCGAATTTAGTGCATTAAATATTTTCAAGAAATGGGCCTGCTGGCTTGTAGTCTGCAGCTCTGATTCGTACAGCATGAAGTTTCCGGGTGCTCAGCATCTCTCCTGCAGCGGAACCCCAATCCTGTGTGGGGCTATCTAATCTTGCGGCAGGTGAGAAGCTGTAATCTGCAGAGGGCATCTTATCGAAATATAGAAAACTGATGAGTGATTGAGCCCTGTTTGGCCCGTACAGCCTTAATTCAGGTTTTGGTTTGGGTTTTTTTTGTTTGGTGTTTTTTTTTTTTTTTTTTCTAAACAGGCAGCAATGAATAATCCCCAGAGCTGTTGAAGCATTGGGGGGTGGGTGGTGCGGCGGCAGGCGAGGAGCTGCACGGGGCACCAGCGCCCCTCGCTCGCCAAGATCTGTTTGTCCAGTGATGCAAGAGTTTGCTAATTAAACAGTTCCCAGCGGTGTTTGGGGCAGAACCTGTGGACATTTAACCAATTGAACAATTTATTGCTGTAATTGAAGGGGTTAGCTGGTGTTTATTAACTAGCCTTCCTGTCACGTTCGAATGGATGGACTAACCCTTGGTCCCTGACTTGTTTTCAAGCGTCCCACCGGTGGTGTTGGCGCTGCGGTTGTCACTCTTCAGGCTGCTGCTTCAAGGCCAGAACTTTACTTATCCCCCTTTCGCAAATTCAGCAACATTATTGGGATATTTTTTTTTTCCCATTCCAGTAGCGAGTGTTTTATTGCAAACAAAGTGCTATCCCTTTAGAGCAAAAACCAAAATTTTATCTTAGACCAAAAAAAAATTGGGGTAATTAGGAAATTTCAGCAAACCACTTCTGTCTTGAAAATGGGAGTTGGGCTTTGTAATCCCAGCTAGGGCTAGTTTATTTTCCTTTTACGATCGTGGCCACCTCCATCGTCATTAAGGCGGGTTGGGGGCTCGGATAAAGGCGTGGTGGCAGTGGGGTGCAGCAGGGCTCCCAGTCACTCTGCGGGGGCACACCCAGTTTGGGGGACACATCTATTCAGGGGAACAATGAGTCCTGATGGTGATAACAGGCTGCTTCTCCCCTGTTACCCATGAAAGCTTCTATAACTAGAACTAATTGGCCGTTCCTAAAGTGTAATTAGCAGGGATATTAATCTAGGCCTGACAGGTGTGAAAATGTGTTTCTTTGAGTCCATTCAAAAGGCACCCTATCTGATCAACCATAGGGGGAGCCTGAAGCGATTGTCTCTATAAACTGGCAAGGCTTTAGTTTGTCGGAACTGAGCAGCCCACTTTGCTTTTGTTAATCGCGTTTGAGTCAGAGGACATTAACTCAACAGAAATGGACGTGAGGAAGTTCACTTAATACTAACATAATATTTGGTATGACTTCCATCATCAGGAAAGGAAGTGTGTGCTTCTGTCTTCGTTTGGGTACGGGAAGGAAAGGGAAGACTTTTTCAAAAAATATATTTTAATTAGAAAGATCTGATTTATTTTGCATTAAGGATCATTCAGTGTTTTGGTTTTTTTTTTCCCCCCAGTTCACTTCTAGTGCAGCTTGATAATCTCCATTTGCAGTGTTTGCTACTTTCCTTACTTAATGGTTCTTCATCCCACTGAGCACAGCACACAGCAGTGACATTAAAAGGTGATGCCACCAAGGGTGGCATTCTCATCGGCTGTGCAGGTATTAACTAGTCCCAATGTAACAGTCTGCGATGGGGTTTCAGGACTTGTTTTAGGAACTTGGGCCACGTGCATCGCTACTACCTCAGCTTCTTCACGGCTGGTGTAAACAGACACAGCTCAGTGGAGCGGCGCTGATGTATACATGTCTGAAGGTCCTGAATTCAACCAGCAGACTTAGTGTGGGATGCTGAAAGGGTTCCAGCTGAATCTGCAGATGGGTGCTTGTGCTAGTGGGCTTCGAGCTTGGAAATGGACGAGGAAATTCGTATTTTCCATTTTAATTAAAAGGGACGTTCACAATATAAGACTAAATGACAAAGCCCACCCCAAAGATCTGCATCTGTTTTACATAAAATAAATGCATTATAAGAGTGAGAAATAGTTGAAGATGGTCTTGATATTGGAAATAGTGTGTGTTCATGGGCATGCACATGCATATGTACTGCTCAGCCAGCTAGAATTTTCTTCAAAGGTAGAAAACTGTTTTGTTGTGTATAATGTATGGTCTGTTCTGAAAAATGTATGCATAATGCTTTACTAGTTCATTGTTCTGGAAGAATCTGAATGTCTAGACCACCATGATATTTCTTAGAAATATCTTGGAAGATTTCCTAGAAAAGGTGAGTCTAGAGGAGGTCTCCCTGGTCACCCTGCCCAGTCTCCTGATGGGAGAGGCAGCTTCATTAAAAAAACTGTTGTACTAATGAACAAGGGCTGTCTTACGAAGGCTGGGATTTTTTGGCTCATCACTGTGATGAAAGAGCTCCTCTCAGACTAAAGAGCTTCTGGCCTGAGTTCAGGTCAGTTTTGTTCTTGTGTGAAAATCTTCAGCTGAAATAGCTCAAGAAGCAGCTCCTTGCTCTTCACCCCATGACATATCTATAGAACACAGCCGTATCCCTTCTCAACCTTGGCAAGGCCAGAGAGCAAGAAAGTTCGTGCTTGCATTGCATAATGGCACAAGGTTCAGTGGCCTTCCAGAGCATGAAGAGTGATTGAGGTAGCCTTAGAAACAGTGCAAGTAGAATCATAGAATCATAGAATGGTTAGAGTTGGAAGGGACCTTACAGATCATTGAGTTCCAACCCCCCTGCCGTGGGCAGGGACACCTCCACTAGACCAGGTTGCTCAAAGCCCCATCCAGCCTGGCCTTAAAGTATGTCCCTGGACTTAAAATTGTGTGCCTTCCTGAGCAGTGAGGGCTTATTAACTTAGCTGCTAATGTATTGCTCTCTTGATACCCCTCAAACATTACACCATTCCACAGTCAGCAGGCTTAGGTCTGGCTCTGTGGGCATCACAGCAGAGTGTGCTGCATCACACAGATGTGCCCTTTTGCATCTTTTCTAAGAAAAGTTCTCCATTTTCTAACCTATTGCCGTCTAAATTGATCTTGATTCAACCCGGGTGACCAGCACAGGACGTGACACCCTCCTTCCGGGGCAAGAGAGAGATTTGTCATTTCTTTGGAACCCGTTGCCCTCCGTCAAGTCTTCTGAATTTTCTAGGTGATGCATAGGTTTAGTATCCAATTCCTGATTTAGAAGAGCAAGGCAGTCTTTTTCTTGATTACCCTAGATAGTGCAAAACATACAAGGGGAAGGAGTGTCTTGTGATTGAGACGATGGGCTGTGATTCAAGATGTGTGGGTTCAGCTCCTGTCCCCACAGTCTGCTTTCAGTGAAACCTTGGCGAAGTCTTTCAATCTCTTCCTTTTATGCAAAATCTCTGGCTCTTTCTCTCTTTTCAATTGAGCTGAGAGATTCTGGTCACTGGCTGCGCATTTGTATGCCTTCCCCTTCCCCACCATCGGTGTCCACTAATGCAAGCTGGACAGCCTGCCTTCTCACGTTTAGGGAGGAGGGTTCAAGTATGAGAGTTTTGGGGTGCGTTGTTAGAATAGAGAATGTGATCCCACACCCAAATCTGCTACCAGCACTCCTGCTTGCCTTTCCATGTCTCCCCCAATTCTCTCTCCCCCCCCACCCTCTCCCCCCTTTTCTCCACCGTCCCTCCTGAACCACCCAGATGTGGAGAGGAAGAAAAGGGCTAGCTTTCTCCCTCCCCACTGTGAAGCCAAAATACATTATTATCAGTCTCCTCTTAACCAGATGTGGGAACAAGATTACTCAAATCGATGTCAACTGAGTACAAGTTACGCAGTTTTGCAAGTTGCTGACTAAAATGATTGGAATTACCCAGAGCTAAATGATTTGTTATAGCTGGAAATTGGAGAGCCTCTGGTGTTTACAGCACTGACTGTGGTGGAAAGGGTACATCCTGCTGCTTCACCTCTTCACGCTTTTTATAGACAAAAAGGGTGCACGGTGAAGATGTTTGTTCGTACTTGCTTGACCTCAAATGGTTTGGACAGTTACTTTCTTCATACCTCAGTTATATTTCCATTCCTATTCACAGTTTTCATTAGCAAGTTATTTGGCAGCTGCCCAGAGTGACTTTTAATTGAGATGTTTCTCTCTTAGAAATCCAAACTGTGTTAACTCAGTAAAACCTGCTTTTGCTGCAGAGATAGCTGAGCAGGAAAAAAAATATAAAAATCAGCGATTAAAATAACGTCTGGATGAGCACTGATGCGGTGTTTATTGATAGAAAGCTGCAGCTCCTCGCTGCGCGGCTGGTAAGAAACAAGAGAATGAATAATAGCTACCAGTGTCCCAAGTTTGAAAAGTCAGAGGAAATGGCAGCAAGAAAAAGCAAATGAAGATGGATGAAACCCCAGAAGGGTGAAGGGAGACGTCTTCCACGCTGGACGGGGCTGGGGGGCTGACTCCTGGGTCACCTCAGCTGTTGCTTTTTGGAGGGGTGTTTTGAAAGGGCCCTGTTTGGGAGAAGTGCTTCCTGGCTGCCACCGCCGCCCTCCGCTTGCAGATGCTGCCGGTGGGTCAGGGGGAGGTCACCGCCAGTTAACTCAACACCTCCAGCGAGGAGAAAGCTCTTGGGGATAAAATACCTTACCCTCACTGTCTAACCCGCACCGAGAGAACTCCCAGATGTTTTGCTTGCCCCATTGCCTCATCCCGACGTACGTTTTCTTGGGCATCTTTAGCGCTGCCAACCAACACCTCTCCCCTTGCCCAATACCGTGGGTTCAGCATCGGTTCCTCCAGCCTGGTGGGTTGGCTTTTCTCCTGGCAGGTCCCTCTCCCCATGCTACGGCCAGGGCCAGATTGCCCTCCAGTGCCTTACTGGCACTGGGGTGAAGCTGCCAGGGACCAAGCGAGACCTCGGGGTCTGCCAGGGCAGCATCATCCCACACAGGCGTAGGTATCCCCAGGGTTTGCCATGTGTCCTGGGGAATGCCTCATGGTTCCCTGGGATCTAAAACTCATTTAGGTCAAGCTCCTCCTTGCCGTGGCACTCGCAGCTCTATGGCTCTGCCACCTCTGCCAGTACTCTGTCAGTGGGGACATCAAGGGGGACATCAAGAGGGGATAGACTGGACAGTGTTTGCTTACGAAGTGCAAAGTTCAGCAAACTGCACTGAGTCCCGCAGCTCTCCAGCAGTAGAGCAGTTGCATTTAAATCATTATGTTTTAAAAGGATTAAAGAAGCAAATAAACGGCACAAGTAGTGCAGGATCCCATTTCTGACATATACACAGAGGTACACGAGAAATCGGGGTCCTTTACATTGCTCCCACTTTTTTACTTCTGACAGCCGTTAGAGAGCCCTGCTCCCAGGTGAGTCTGCGTGCAGGCGCTCCCCGGTTCTTACTTCCCTGGGTGAGAGAGTTGGTGGGGCTTTCTCGAGCATCCACACGGATTCTGGGCAAAAGTCTGGAAAAGGTAAAATGCTGAGGCAAGGGGGCTGAACTCTGCAAAACCTCCGCAGGTTGCAGACTGCTGTGTTCTTGTCCATAAAAGAATTTAGTAGGCATATATTTTATGTGTGTGGGTACATCAGTAGATGCGTAAAAATACATATGTCTGTTTTCAATAAAAGCATTCCGTGATCTAAACATCTTAAAAATCTTAGGCTTCACATTTTCTTGAACAGGCTTGTTCGGGGAAACAAAAGAGGGTGCTTGACAAGATTATGGTGTTGCTTCTATACATTTCCTTTATTCTTGTGGCTAAAAGGAAATTACAATGTGTTGTTAAGTCAAAGTGTGGTCTGTGGAGCTGAACCAAAAAACCTTTAAATGGACTAAAATTCCCCTTCTGATAAAAGGGAAAACTACACAGCAGAGAGACAGGATATCTTTAATTTAAATAGTGGGTTTAGGTATATTAATTTGAGTTCAAAGCATCTTTCAAAGGGTATGATGCCCACATTTTTAATTTTACCTAATACTGAGCATCTGGTGTGGACTGGTTTGTGGTACTGAGAGCAAAAGGAAGTACATTACTCATAGATGAAAGGAGTGAGGGGGAATCACTGTCCTGACTAAAAATAGCCTTTTTTCCACCAGTTAATATCAGCTGGAGGTTTGATTAAATAGTAATTGTCTAGAAAAAGACAATAATTGAGTGTGACTGTTTCCTTTCAGGGGCCAGGCCCAGGTGGTGAAAGTTAAGTATTGTCCTTCAGATAAGGTCCTGAAAGCAGTTTTCCTGGATGTCCACCGAGCCCTTCTGCAAAATGTCCTTTCTGGGTGCTGAGCTGCAGACAGACAAAATCCAGGCCTTTTCGCAGGGCAGGGGCAGCAGCTTTCGGGGATGTAGCGCCGGAGGATTTTATGGCTGCATTGCAGATACGAGCTGGCTCACCTCTTTGGCTGGAACTCTAACCCAGAGGCGCAGAGATCACAAGAGACAAATGTCTTGAATTAAGAAATGGGGTTGACATCTATAAAAGTCAGAGCGCATCTAGTAGGCAACATGTGTAATAAGACTATAACATTATATCTAATAGGGAGATTGGAAAGCTGTCTAAAAAACCGCAGCTTCCATTCAGATCCGCATGTTCAAAACCAAAATACTCCAGATTAATGTTTTTGGGGGTTTTTTGCCCCTTAATTTATTGATCTGAGTCCCTATCATCTTCTCCTAAAGTGATGATACTGCTAACAACTTTGCCTAGCTTTGTTGGATTCCATAGTGTAGAAACATGTATTTCTGTGAGGTTAACAGTATTTTTCTCTAGATTTCTGTAAGGTTATTCTCTCTGAATGACCCCTCTATGCTTTGTAACGTTAACACTTATCACTTGTCTGGGACTTTGCATATTATGAATCTCTAAGCATTATTTAATTAACCTTTGCAAGTGTCCAGCGAGCCAGAGAGCCATGAGATAGAGCCCTGCAGGAAATGCTTTTCCTGCCTTGTGAAAGTTTTCAAATTGCTACTTATTCTGAGTGGAACAGACTCAAAACTTTGGGGAGTTTTTTCGCGGTGGAAAAGTGGAGGAGGAGAGAGCGTGAGAGACCAACTGGTCTGCTGCGAAATGGCCAGAAGTTACAGCGTGCTCCCTGGGGAAGGGGAAAGCTATCCTTTTAGCCCTTTGTCCCACTTGGTGAAGATTTGGGACTTTAGCCTTACGCCTCCACATGCTGAATCCAGACCATAACGGCTGGGCCAGAGTCGGGCCAGCTCTGCTGGGTGGCCTGGGGACAAGCGCTCGGAGAGGTGAGGTGGTCGCCATGGCTTGCTGGCGAGAGCAGCTCCCAAAAGCTTTGCCTGCCGTAGCTTGGACCATCTTTTCTCTTGTGCTCCAGGTAAGTGATCTCACTGCAAGGTGAGGCTGAGCTTTCATCCAGCCAGAAATACCACTCACTTGAAAAGCAGCACCCACCTTCTGCCTGGGTTTTGGCCAGTCAACATTTTCCAGGGGAAGCTGACCCCTTGGGTAGGTGAGGGTAGTTGCTTCAAAGCCACAGCAGAAATTGATACCGTATGCAGTTTAAGAATTCGGATGTCTTGATGCTGTGGTTTAAACCACTAGACCACACTCTTTCTGAAATAGGTAGGAATATTTGCATTTTTATATAAGGAAACTGAGGCACGGAGTCGGTACAAGGCATGCCAGAAGCCACGTAAGAAGCCTGTGGCAAAGCTAAGAACAGAACCCAGGTTTCCTGATACCAGCACCTGTGATTCAGCTACTGCACCCTGCGAGGGCAGGACAGGAAGGAACAAAGAGATAAAAATTGAATTTCTTCTGAAAGCGAAGACTCATCTTGCTTCAGTTAGTGTTTTCCATTATACCCAGAGCAAAGATGAAGTCAGATTCGTTGCTGCATCCCTACAATCTAATTTTTCTTTTCTTTAACATTTGGGTTTTAACAATGAATATCGCTTTGGCACCAACCTCGGGAAACTGCTGGCCTTCTGCTAACCACAGATTGGTAGGCTAAAGTAAGAGGCTGCCCATTGAAAATAATCCTGGTCTGCAGGGGGGCACAGATTTCTTCACCTCTGGGAGGCAGCCTGTAGTTTAAAGTAACTGGGGCCTGAAACTGCGTTTAGGTAGAGCACAGCGTGCTGAAAACTAACATGAAATTTACAGAGGGGGAGAGCTGTCTTTATCTGATGAGAAGGGCGACGAGTTTGTTTGTGCCAACTCTAAATACGTAGAAAATACGTACGAAATTTTAAAGGGCATGTTACCCATGAGTTTGGGAAAGCAGGTATTTTCCTGTCTTCCTTCATTGCAAATATTGAAAAACAATATAATTCTGTCTAGATTTACCAATGTGTTTTAGTAGAAAAAAAAAATGGGGTCAATAAGTCCTCTGAAAAGAGGCTAAAATGAAGGAAGATTGAGAGTTCATCGCTTCCATATTTTGAGCCTGCGACTTCCAAAATCAAAGGCCTAGTAATCCTAATGGATTGACTTCCAAAATTCCTTGGATTTGTATTGCTGGACTTGTCTCTCTCCAGGGCTTAGCTGGATCCCTGCAGATAGATTTTCAGGTTTATATGCTGTAATTCCACTTAGTCCAGCTGTAAACTTGTGGTGGCTGAATTAATACATTATAGGGAGGGGAAAAAAAAGAGAAGAGTATACCTACCAAACCCCTAGCTTGTATATCAAATCCTGAGGGGGGAAAACTGGGCATTTCAATTAGTTGGTTGTGTGGCCTGATTGAAGAACAGCCCCGTGGCTAACAAAGCTTTGTCTGTAGTATCAGCTTGCTCCTCATCCACCAGGACAAATAGAGTGGTTGGTCATTAACGGGCTAGCCATCGGGTAGGGGTTTTGTTCTTAAATGGGGGCTTTGTCTTATCCCTGCTGTTTAAGCCCTCTCCAAGCACTCCTCACCTGTCATATCTGTCATACATTTAATTCATCACGCTCTCTGGTCAAAAGCTACACTGATAGTATCAAAAGAAGAGGAGGGGGCTTCTTATAACTTTAGCGATCAAAGGAGATTACCAAGCAAATAAGATTTTAATGAAGATGGCAGGTTTGGAAAGGAGAATTTACTGCATTGCAAATCGCTAACACAGAAAGGTTCGTTTTATCTGTATAGTATTTGAGTGTGGAATCCCGAACTATTACAGAAAAAAGGAGGAATACATGTGTTGGTTCGTGGTTTTAATTAAAAACAGAGGAAGGAGATGGGGGTGGGGGGAAGAGAGCCCTTTTATTTCATTTATAAGGGTCATATTTTTAATCTGTAGATACGATAAGTGTAGCAGAAACAACAGGTTTGTTGCAATTATGACAAATACATCCAGCAATCTGCCACTGAACGGGTACTGTCGGACACCCAAGGGGCAGAGCGGGCAGGCAGTTCCCAGGCGCGGACACACGGATATTCCTGTACGTGACGGAGGCCAGAGATACCTGGAATGCACCTTTTGTGCGTTTTCCAGGACGGCAGCCCTGTGCCAGGGGAGCAGGGATCACCCAGCACCTTCGCTTACAGGTTTGCGTAGAAAAATCGTGTGCTGCCCCATGGGGCTTCATTGCTGTGGAATGCGAGCCTGCGGCACCCGCACTTTAATTCACAATTATTTTTCTATTAAACCTTCACTCTTTCCACAGAGGAATTAGCCCATTTAGGCCTTTCAGTCCAGAACACTTACTCAGTTTTCTGATAAAGTGGAAACAACCTGGTGGGGAATTATCTGTCGCAATAGTCAAGTGCTGCACGTCCAGTCGTTCGGAGATTCAATTAGCGGCAGAGATGCTCTATGGGAAACATAAAGCCACATTCAGCCACTGGCTGGCATCCGTGCAGCGTATAGAGCCAAAGCTGCCCTGTTAGCAGCAGAACTAGGCAGCTTTTATTTTTGGAGTTTTTTTCCTTGTCATGAAAAGAAAGCCTCTGCAATTGCTGAAGCCTTTGATAAAGGAAGGGGTAGTTGTATTATTAGCATGGATGTTAACATCTTTACTTAAAAGATAGGGGGGGAAGTGGCTGCCTGGGTTTCTTTAAATTGAATTAAGAACGTGGGGTCCAGGAAGGAGCTCAAAAAAACATGTCTGAGCTTGTCAGCCTTTACAGGTTTGGGTGGAAAACTCCAGTTCTCACTTTCCGCTGAGTAATATTGAGAGCTGATTATTTGTGTGGTTTTCAACCTGGCTATGAATTATGAATGATTTATTTAAGAAGTGATAAACTATGGGCCTGCCCTTCAGTTATGAGGAGGTCCCTACAGCTGAGGTGTTTTACGTTCAGCAAGGAGATGGGCCTCACCACCCTTCCCACATTGGAGTGAATAACTTGTATTTTCAATTGAGGGCTGGTATCCACCCCTTTAGTTGCTTTTCTGTAGTCCCCAGGATCTCCTGGTATGCAAGGCACAATGAACTAGTTTCACTGAAAGACAGATGAAAAATCGCACGCTGTCATCTGGTGGCATGAGTTTAGCTGAACCAAAGTCAGACCCAGATTTATTTGCCAGCGAAGACAGGATAAAGATACAGCCAGCACCAGTTCAGAAACTCTGCTTGAACCTTGCTTTGAGTAAGTGTGTCAACAAATAACTTCTAAACTGATTTGCTTGAATCAGTAATGATAAAACCCCTGTGTGAATAGGGTCTATATTTGTCTGGTACTGGGATGAGAGGGCACAGCAGAGGCAGCTGCAGCAGGGCTCTCCCCGGCGCTCACACCAGTTCAGTGGATGGGTGCTGGTGGCACTGGGAGTTGTTCTCCCCTGTAAACAGGGTTGGCATGTGTGCCAGACACAAACGCTTGCATTTACTGTTGGTTTAAGGGCCTCCGTGCTTTTATTCAGCTGGAAACTGTGGGGTTTTTTTCTTCCCTCTGTAAATTAAGGGGGGCAGAGGATAACTTACAATGTCATCTTTCCCTTCACAAATTAGAAACTCTGGGAAGGTGCGTGGGTTACGTGAGGTATAGACCAACCGTCCTGAATAATGAGTTCTGGTTATAGATCTTAAGAGGTATTTGCAGGACCAAACTACTTATGTAAAGAAGTGTTTTTTAAAATAACGTAAGTCCACATGACAGCGTATAGAAGTCAAATGACAGAGCAACTTGTGGGTTATTGTTACAAAACTAACCTTTCAAACAAGCTCCTAAAATGCTCTGTGATTGGAGTTTCACTTAAGGAATTTACTTTTAAGCCACTTTCTCCAAGTTTAAATCTGTCTGCAGAAAACTTCAAAAACTTTTTTTTTTTTCCTAAGGAAAAGAGAGAAAGAAAAATAGCATGCTTTTTTTTCTGCTTTAAAGTGAATGCTTTTGAAACATACCACCCCATACCTGACTGGAATAAAAAAAAAAATAATTAATTTACCTTCAGAAACTGGGCATCAGTTTTCTTAGACAGAACAAAAGCCACCATGCCAACACTTAGGAAGGCAACACATCAACTGCTCTTATAGCTCATACTTTATTCTCTGCATCAAAGCTCTGGTGGGGGGGGAGAAAAAACAGAGAGTGAGAGAGCGAGAGAGTCAAGCTCTTCAGAGCCTCTAATGACGCGTGCCAAACACGTGGAAGGTAAATCCCCTAATTCAGTCTATTCTTTCAGCATTCCCTGGCCGGCGGCCAAGCTAAATATTTCTGCCGGATAAAAAATGCACCCTCGTATGCGGCACTTTCTTAACAGGATGGCTCTCCGGCTTTAGCGGAGGGGGCTTCTCTGGGGGAAAGCCAACATGTGTGTTCTCTTATCTATTTATTTATTTTATTAAAAAGGGGCTTTATGGGCTGTGATTGGATTAACTTAGTGAACCCTGGAGGAAGAGGAAAAACAAATTGGGAAGCTGGTTTAGCACCCCCACCTTTTTGTCATCTTCTTTTGGGATTTCCTGGCTGGCTGCCACCTTGAGCCTGTTGAATGTTCTTTAGATCAATCAATTAAAAAGGCTTTAATATTTGGGTGATTGGAACGCAACATATGGGCTGCCGGTGCGGATGTCATGTGGTGCGTGGAGTTAATTGAAATGATTAATAGAGGTGTTAGTTTCTTCAAGACTAATTGAAGAAAGAATATAATTGGAAGCATGGACTAACCATTATTGTTGACTTTTTTTTTAACATATTGTGTCCCTTAAACACTTTTACATGTTTATCACCATGCAGATGGATTTTGTTTAGATTTCTTCGACACGGTGATTTGCAAAAATCACATCTACCGTACAAAAGTAAAATCTATTTTTATGTAAATTAACCTGCAAAAATACTTCCGTGTGCCTTCTCTGTTTCAGTAACCGGTGCACACACAGAATTTTTGGTACCTGCTTTTCTTTAGATACTCGCTAGACATAAATCAATTTACCCTGCCTCACTGTTACCTGTGGGGTTGCAGCATTCATCCTCAGACACTGATCAGGAGCCTTCGAAGGTCCGTTAGGGCACTTTTCTCTCTGCGCAATGAGTTGTAATAATTTACGCTCTTCTGGTGTCCTAGCACACTGCAAGTGTGCCAGGTATTTCAGGGAAATAGCGTCTTAATCATAGTGTCCCACAACTTGTCGGCTTGACCATATTTCAGAGGGGTCCAGTTACCTATATGCAGGACTGGCAAAAGCCTGGCTTTGACAGCCAGAAAGAAACGTGAAATGAGAGAAATTCGGAGGATTTAACTGTGATCAGATCTTTTGGCCTCTCTACCTTCTTTTAAGAATCATACATACTTTTTTTCAGTAGTAGTAGCAGCAGTCTGTGAGTTTTACCAAAATTGTTAAACTATTGCGAAATACAGAAGGAAAGCCCTGAGCTGGCTGCAGAGGACATCTGGCAGCAAGGAGAGGGTACAAAGGATGCGTGTCTGAAAAATCATCCCACTGCACAGGGTCGCTCTCAGGTTAGACATGGGGAAACTGAGCAACCCTGACAGTCTCTGGTCTGCAGTCAGCAAGCAGGGGCTGGCCGCCTGAGCAAGAGCAGTGCCGCGTCCTGCTCGCTGCTGGGCTGTGGTTACGAGTGCCGGAGCAAACTTTCAGCTGGGGATTTCTTAAGATTGAAGACCATGGCTTAAATATCTTGTGAATCTGCTAGAGGGCAAGCGGTTACCTTTGGGAGACGAGAATCTGGCAAGATGGTAATGAAAGGTTGATCAGAAGGTAAGTCGGTTCGGATTTAGGAAGACAGGCTGCATTTTGAAGCGCAGTATTTTCACACCAGTCTCCTTTTTGCCTGCTTTTGGTAATAGAGGAAAAGCTTAGGCATAATTCTAATGTTCTGGAGGAGAACTGTCTTTATGGAATGGATTTTCTCTGTTGTTTTCCTTTGTACGTGTGCTGCAGCTTATGTATTTATGCATCTTTTTTCAGTAGTCAGAAGGTTTATTCTTAAGCCCAGAATAAACCGAACAGAGAAGTGATAGATAAGTTTAGAGGGGGTTTGTTGCTGGCTCAGAAGAAAAAAAGTATAGAGGATGGTTTTAATATTTTAGAGTCTTCCCACACAGATTTCCAGTGATGCTTTGAAGGCAACTGTGCGTCTGCAAAGACTTTGAGCCTCCCCGGAAGATGTGGCCTGTCTTGTGTACAGATCTGAGCGAAGCGTTTGTAGAAAGGAAGTGGCTGCCCTGTACTGGGGGCTGAGAGGAAGGGAAGACATTAGGTCTGATTGCAAGCTTCCCTCACTCCCTGCCGCCTGATTTGTGTGCACGTAGTGCTGATCATTCTAGATAAGGGGTGTGCCGGGACAGACTGGTGCAAATTAATATTTCAAAAAAAAATTTTTATTAGTATTATTTGGTGACCAGATCAGTCACTTAAGGATCTGGTTTTATTACAGCAAGCTACTGCAATAAGATAGTCACTTGTTTATTTTTTTAATCTTAACAGTGATGAAAAATAGTAGCATTAGCATTTTTGTTGTCGCCATAGCCCTTTAGGATTTATTATATGAGAAGAAGCATTTTATGTAAACTTGTTGGAACAGGAGCATCCTCTCTGTCTTTATCAAACCTTGCCGTGTTGCATAATTAATACAATTCTGGTGCATTGACCTAAGCCACTGAAAGAGGAATAGCAAGCTAAGGAAACAAGGTTTAAATCTATGCACGTCCTCTGTATGTGATTTGCGTGTTATGATCATACTCTCATTGTCACGTAAAGGAGAATGTTCAATAACATTCCCCTAAAATTAATCGCAGGAAACTAATCTCTAGTATAAGCAGGGCTGGTAGCATCACCTGTCGCTAAGACCATTTGCATTAGGAGATCCCACTTTTAGGTGCTCATAAACCTACTAAATTCTGAACGTGTGGCTCACTTGTATCTTATATTTTACTTTCCTCAGGCTGTATTTTTCCCCAAAACCTAATCTGCCATTTCCGTGAATTTGGCTATGGAAAAAAATTGTGTTGCTAACATCAAAAGTGTGATGACTTTTCTTTTGAAAAGTAATCTCTGCCATGATAGCCCCCATCTTTTGAAGCAGAAGTTTGAATGACAGGTTCAGTGGCGAGGGGAAGGACAGCGTATGTGGCAGGGGAGGATGGTGGCCAATGTTGCCAGGGATGCTCAAATACCATCCTTCTGCTGGGAGCGCTTCCTGGTTCCTGGATCTGCCCATGTGTAAGTCCCACTTACGCTGGGACTCTGTCAGAGCAAGACTAGGACACACAGCAGTCGGGCCCCCAATCCTGGACTCCCACGCCCAGGAGAATTGCTTTTGAGGTAGAAGCCACCTAGATGACTGACAGGAGCACCCCAGGGAGCTGTAGGAGGCCGTCATGGCTCGCTTCAATGAGTAAACGCTGTTGGGTCTAAAACCGAGCACCTGAACAGAGAGCAGAAGAGTGCGTGTTCAGCGTGTACTTACTGCAAAGCGTCCTGAGGCCAGAGAGTCATCAAAAGGAGCTGTTTTTAAAAGCCTGTGGACAAGAGCTGAACCTGGCGGGGATTATGAAGGAGGAGAGACTGCGCCTGGAGATCAGCAGTGTCAGGGAGGAGGGAAACCGAGAGTAAGGTTGGTACAAGACCGAGGGATTTATCTTTATGGGTTATTGTAGACGAAGACGAGCAAGCTCGGTGTTAAAAGCGGGTGGGATGTAAGCCAGCTCTGATCCAAAAGCTGCCTGACTGCATTAGCACGGTGCTAAGCCCAAGCTAATATATCCGGCTTCTCACCAGGGCTTATTAGCTCGGGCTCAGTGCCATACTAACATAGTCACAGGACTTCCAGTTGGCTTGACACCACGTCTGCTCAAAGTGTGAACTGAGCTCACCACTACGTGCCTGCAGAGGAGCACCAGGAGATGCCTGGAGACTTGACCACACCACGCTGGTCTTCAGGCTGTGGAGGCCAGGCCTGCTTGTCAGTGGGAAGGGGCACGTGGGGATGGAGAGTCAACGCTGTTTGCTTAGATCAGGAGGGGAAAGAACTGCCGTGGAGATGAGGAACCTGGAGGTACTGAAACTGGCTGGATGAGAAGACCTGGCACAAGGAACCTGGGTGTGGGAGAGGAAAACGGGAGTGACTGGAGAGGGAAACTACAAGAGGGGAACAAACTCCATACCAAACCTGGCATGAAACCAAGATGCCTGAAAGCAGTCATTCCTTTACTTCCAGCACGTCACCTGAGGGAACGCACCAGCAGAAACGTCCTGTCCCTTCCAGTGCTTGTGCTGACCGTGCCAAAACCAACCGTATGGTTGCTCTGAGCCAGGTCTTAGCTGCCCTGCGGAGACCTGCCTGTGGCAGATCAGAATATCCCAGCTCCACTGATGATCCATGTGGGTGTTGGTGTGATGCCAGGTCATGGCATTTCTGCTTTTTCTATTTGCAGTTTCAAAAACTGGCACAGAAACTGTTGAAGAACATTACTAAAATTGCAAACTCAAGTTCTGTAGAGTTTAGGTTGTTTGCCTAACCCCAATTTGATCCTCGTATGCGTTGTGATACAGTCTTTAATTACTCATTTAATTACTGTTTTTTCTACTGGGTACTTGCCTCATTCAGGCATCAGACAAGGGGGATGAATCGGGGTGGTGTAATAAAACGTTATCTTTAAGACACCTCTCCCCCCGTCTCATTCACTGCAGTGTGAGCCGTGATAGGAAGGAGTGTTGCTCTTCTCAGGGCAGGTGAGCTCTGCTTGAGGAACCAAGTCTTATTTCTGCTTCTGAATAAGATTCACGCCTGTTCACCTTAGCAGAGCCTTTCGCAGGTGGTCATTAACTTTAACATCTTCTGGGTGTCTGATGTGAAACAGGGTACCTCTGCAAACACAGAGCCATCACAGATGCCAGGAGGAGAAATACTTTGAATATAAAAAGTAATATGCCGTGCTCAGTATATCGGCAGCTCTGCATCCCAAAATTAATGTACACTTTTGATGTTCAGGTCATTGTGTCTCCATACCTCTTCTGCAAACGAGAACAGCAATAGTACCTTCATCAGCATATGGGGGAGGTATTGTGAAAATCAGATTAGTCATTATTTGATATTTGTGAGGCATTCAGGTGCTGCTGTTGTGATGAGCAAAGTGGAAAAATACGAGACAAAATTGGTTTGTCTTCCATTTGAATGGTCTGTGGTAAAAGTAGGGCACTGGGAAGGAGAAAGAAGAGAAAAATCTGGAAAAATGGCTTTTTTAGTCAGCACTCTTCTCTCTAAACACTGAATGAGGAAGAGATCTGGTGGAAAAAAAAAAGATGGTGCATCGTATGCCAGGAGTGCAGACCTGAGATTCTGTACGCAGTCCTACATCCGGCATCTCCTACCATTGGAGAGAGTGCCCGATTTTACACTATAATAGTCTCTGGTTACTGCCATTTTGGAGCGTTTGTCTCACAGCAAAGTGTGGCTTTTTTATGTGATGCTGTTGTCTTGCAAATCACTGTAGGTTTTTACAGAACTTTGACTCAGCTTCAGGGAAGGAGGAATGAAGAAGCAGAAGAGTGAACTTCTGGAAGCTGAAACCCTCCTTTCCCTGTGTTTGAGCAATCTGCGCTCTTATGAAACCTTTTGAAATCTCATTTGCTGATGTCTTTCTGACCCCCAAAATTATTCTTGTGCAAATGTTGACACCCAGCAGAGATGAAATCATTGACTTAGGAAAACATATCTAGCTTATCAGAAATTGCAGGGTTCCAACAATACGCTAGCAACACCAGCCTTTCTGCTTTTCTTTTTTTTTATTTAAATTGTTTGTGGTTAGTTGGCAGATGGTATTGTGAATCAGGTTATACATATCTGAGGAAGCAGAATATTTTTTCAGTTCATAGGAACCTGAGTCCATGTCATGGACCAAACTGGTTTTCATTTTCTAGTCTTCTCGTCTGCTCATGAATTTTCTGTGCACTTATAATTTTGATATGTTTGCTAATGTTATGTTGACAGTTTTAATTACGTGCTCCCAGAGTGCATAAGCAGAACAAGAACTAGATTATGTTTTCCAATTGAATTCAGGCTGCGTGTAAATTTTCTGTGTGGGTTGAACCCATAGCTCACTGAAATCAAAGGACATCAAAGTTTCTCCACTGACCGCCTGAAATCAGTTAGTCCTCAGTTGTTGTTTTTGTGATTATTCTGACACTAATTTCCTTTTATTTGATTGCTGAAGGAAAGTGAACTGAAAGTGGCTAGGCAAAACATCAGAAGAATTTTGAGGCTTTGGCCTCCCATATCATGCCATTAGACACCAGGCAAGGAAAAAGGAACAGTTACAGTCCAGTGACTTGTGGATGCCTGTAAAGCCAGAAGAGGCATTTAAACTTGATTTTACATCTTAGAATTTTTAGGGTCACTAGGTAATTTCAAAAAGAAAAATATGCTTCTACGGAATTTGCTGTGCATACGAGGAGGAATCTGCAAAAACCCAGTGTACTCTCATTGGTCCAAAAGTGACAATTTTGAGTTCTGCTGTTCAGACATGAGTTTTGTTTTTTCTGCTTCAGATTAAAGGCGTGGCTGAATGTTCATTGTCCCTATGATAAAAGCAGTAAAAATAGGTGCAAAATGGCCCTTGTGCAATGTGGTAATTTACCTTTATTTTAAACTGGCTTACACATCTTAATACATTATGACAATCAGAATTATCAGGCCACCAGGCGGAGAGGAGTTTGTTTTGTTAATTGCTCTTGTTAAGCCTAATTACAGAACGGGGTGGAGTGGATGCGAGGGGAGGGAGGAATCTGCTAGCAAGAGGAAATTCTAAAATCCTCAGAGCGGTTCCAGGCAGTGCGTGTTGAGGAGCGAGAGCACGGGTGCGGTGTGCATGTACGGGGGTGCGAGCGTGTGTGTGTGTGTGCGTGCGTGCGTGTGTGTGTGCGCATGTGTCAGGGTGCCATAGTGAATGACAGACTTCCCATATGGACTAAAATCCTGAGATGCATGAGCTGGAGGTGGGGAACCTGTGCTGTGCAGACACATGAAGGTACAGCTGAACAAAGAAATGTGCTGTATAACTCCTTTTTCTTTTTATTTGGGGGTTGGGGGGGGGCGGGGGGATGATGATGCAGATTACTTACTTTGCTCTTAATTTTTGAATTTCGGGGTTGGGTTGAGTGTTAGAATGGTTTGCTGATGTGACGTGCCATCCTTTGATATTAGGGCGTTGCGGGCACAAGGTGTGTTTACGTGGCTGTGGGCTGGTACCCGGGATCCCTTCCAACCGTTTCCCTTTTTCCCGGTGACTGCAGCGGAGCGGTGCTGCCCGCAATCTGTGTTATTTGTGCAGACTTTCACTATGGAAAGCATAGGTCCGAAGAGCCCTCCTGCCCTGCATTATTCCAGTTTGTTTGTGTGCCCCACATTACGCTGCTGGCGACTCGCTGTGCCTGACCCGCATTGTCAGCCCCCTCCGATGCCGCCCCGGGAGCCTCCAGGACAGAAGTTTTTGATAAGGCAGTTTTGAGCAAGCCAGACACAAAGTAAATGATTATATAGCAAATCTGTGCGCTTCTCCGGGGTATGTTACCTGACTTGTTTGCTGCCAAGGTGGTTTTATTGTTTTGGCTACTGGGTGGAGGGAGGAGACTTAGAGCAGCAGAGGAGTCACGCTTTTGTTTTGCTTAATTACAATGTATGCTTTTAATAAAACCTTTTAGTGCCATGAATTAAATGGCATTGCAATCGTGCACAGGAAGAAAAATGCTGCTGCTGTTGCAGCTGACAGCTGAGTGGTTAGATGGCCAGCGCGGGTCTGAGGCTCAGAAGCCTTTTCTTTGCTGGCTGGAGATACCGCTGGGTAAATGTGTTTACTTTTTCCTTAGTATTTATACTAGTTAATGTGTCGCACTAGATAAATCTACTTCCTGAGTCCATCCTTCAGCTTGCTCTCTTCCCTCCCAATTGACAAATGGTTTGAGTTTGACACCGTTTTATCAGTTGAGCCCCTGCTGGGTGCTGCATGCCTGCTTGTTTCTGCTTTATCGTGAAAAGTGAATTATCTGCAATATTTTGTTACCATCTAACTAGCAGTTGGCAGGCTTTCCTATATGAACTGATTTAGATTTCAGCAAGGGGAGGCTGTTGTCTCTTTCTCTGCGAAGCCCCGTTGTTGCGCTCCAGGAAAACAAAAGATCCCAGGGCTTTCTGCACCGCAATCTGCTGCTGTCCCACTTTCAAGGAGGTGTTTTGTTTGTTGCGGCAGCTTCCTATCTTAAAATGATAAATTGAGCGGACATGTGCGCTGCTTTAAACCTCTGTCTCCAGGGCTTTGTGTATCACTTAGGATAAAATACATTATTTTGTGGTAGGCTGTGGTGCGATTTACACTTGGTTTAAAGATTACAAAGCAAAAGGGAAAGCATCAACATCTTTAGCAGTGGTAGTTTGATGAGGAATAGCTGTCAGAAGAACTCTACTGACTTACCTCAAGTGGGTTGCAAATGCATTAGGGATTCATTAATATTAATAGTAGAATAGACATTTCCTGCATTCGTTTGACATCTTCCACGCTCTCTTTTTTTTTTCTTTGCTTTTTTTCTTTTTTAAGAGCAACTTGGAGTGCAGTTTTAACACTTATTCAAGTTAATACAAGGATGATAAGCTAAAGTTAAACAGAAGGAGACCCCTGAGTGTGTGGGGTCGGTCTCTAGGAGTCCTGGAATTTGGTGCTGTGCTTTAAAGATTGTGGTAAACTCTTGGGTGAGGCTTCCAGAGCAGTTTGCAAAATAGGTCCACTAGGTACGATTGTAACCAGAAGAAATTATTGTCAGAAGAAATTGTTCTATGAGGGTGATGGGAAGGTCACTGTCAAAATGGCATGTAAGGGTTAATAACTTTGTGGATTTCTAAAGTGGACACAGTAGTGACTTGTTCACCTACTGGTGAAAAAAAGAAAATGCAAATCAGTCTTCAAATGTTTTGTGAGGTTGGCTGAACAGTTCAGTTTGAAAAATAAATAGATGCAAGGTAATTTCTACCTTTTTTCTCTTTTAAGTCTTGTGATGCATATTTTGATGCTTCTGCTTTGTTACCGGTAGGCTTCCAAGTGTTCCTCAAAAAAAAAACACAAGTCATTTGAGAAAAACACCAAATATCTTTGAGATGTAAAATAAAACCAAGAATATTGTCAGCACCAGGGGGGAACATGTAATTGCAATGATCGTTTTTCAGTGTCCTGTGCAGCACATCACAATTTTGCCCGCTGAGCCCTTTGACTAGGAGTGCTCATGGTAGTAAAGCCAGGCAGGGACTTATGGAAATAAAGCTATGGAAAACGCAGCTAAGAGTCACAGTCCATAAAATGTCAAAAGGAGAAGATAAGCCCCTGCAAAGCGCCTGGTCTGGCAAGACTGGTGATGCAGCAACTACAAACGCCGAAGTGCACGCGAGTTTGGCAGCTCTTACTGATAGGGCAGTTTGAATTGTCAGTGTGCGTCTGCTCTACTTGTTGAGCCTAATGAAAAGTACAGTTTAATCACTGGTGTGCCAAATTGACCATGATTAGCTGTTATTGCAGATTAGTGCATTGTCTGGGGCTCCAGAATTATTGATCCGGGTGCTGTGCTCTGGTGTTTTCTGTGCCCTCTATCGTAACCTCTTCTTAATGCTTAGGGGAGGGAAGCAGGAAAGGAGAGTAGGAGGGAAGAAGTCCAGATGGGAAGAAAACAGGTCCTGAAAAGACCACATAGGAACTAGGTCAGGTACTCTGGAGATTAAAGAAGCATGCTTCATCCCTGGACGCAGGAGGCAGGGACAAGTAGCATACAATTACGAGGAATTAGAACGGCAACAAGTAGTGCAGATTTATCAGCTTTAATTGTCTATTGTCAGGACAGAGCCCTTCTTGTAGATCAGGCGCTGCCAATGCTTTAATACCTCTAATGGACTCTCTATTGTGGGATTATCTTTCCTAAGGACAATGTCTTTCTTAAAACTAGTTGTTTTGGGAGAGGGAGAAAAAAAAAAGGGGGGGGGGGGAAGTAGTAGCTGCAGCCCTCGTTTTTTTTTCTCTCTCTGGTTTGTCACATTCTGCAGGAAGTAGCTGAGAGCCCAGTGTTGCCCTTCTGTCAGCAGCGCTATTCCTTCAGGGGAACTGATAGATACCTATTGAACATTAACCCCCTTTGCTCCACCTTCCCCAACGAGCTCCTCCAGAAACAATAGCTGGTTGATAAAGAGCAGATAAGCAAGGACACCCGGCTTAAGAATCTCTTTGCTATCTTTATTTTAAAAGCTTTCCTGGGTTTTGCAAAGTAAACATTACAACATTTAAAGAAGGATAAGGTGTCAACTATTTAATGAGAAGTTGTGTTTAATAGCAGAGGAATTCTTCCCTCCCCCAGCCAACACACAGGTATGAAAAGACTGTTATTTCACCACTGTGGGGTAGGAAAGGTGGAGAAACGGCAACTGTACTCTGAGAAGCTTAAAAAGTGGTCCTTCAGCCCATCCCTGCCAGATTTCCCTAAATCAGCTCTAAATGTACAGTCACTATTTTGAATCCTTTGGTCCTAGGTGCCACGGTAGTTGTGTTGCTGGATCTGTGATAATCTGTGGGTAAATATTTTTGTTTCTACCATATGCGCTTTGTCATGGTGTGTAGCTGTTGCTTTTGTTAATCTGTTTTGAAATGCGCTCTGTGGCCAGTTCTTTGTCTGAGAAAAGTGGCGTGGTTCCACCCATGGATCTCACCCTCCTTCTGCTGTGTTCATCAGCTTCACGAGACTGGGCAGCCTGGTGAGTTATCTGAAATGAAAAATGAATTGCGCAGGAACAGAGTCTGAAATTTCACTGTGGTTCAACTCACTGTGACTTACCAGGCAGGCTGTGGAGAGAATACCCCAAAAAGTGTCATGACTGCCAAGTTGGGAAGAGACATGGAAGCTGAAGCAATTAATTCTGAGTTCTTGTTTTGAAACAAGCTCTTGGTTTGAGTTTGTTTGTGGGGGTGATATCTTTGAAATAGTCACAGGAGTGGGCCTGCTAATGTATGTATATTCTCCCATCCCTCCTCCATAACAATCTGGAAACCAGCTTATTTTAAAGGAGAATTACCCAAAAGCACACCCTTTCCTCATCTGACAGTCCTCTGTCACTAGTAAGGTTGGAAAGGGGTTGGAATGGCTTGGCCTGTTTTCATTCATTTTTCCTCAGACTCAGTTGCTATGGTCAGAATCTTCAAAAGTCCGTGTTTAGGGTGTGGAAGGTTGTTTTTTTGTGCTCAGTTTTTCTTGTCTGGTATAAACTTGGGTTGGTAGAAACATGCAAAGACAATACAAGCATTGTTGTATGGGCTCCTGGCTATCATCCCTACCTTTTCCAAGACCACCATTGCTCAGAAGTGTGATGGGAAGGCTGATGGTAACCAAGAGGGGAAGATCTGTGGTCTTTGCTTTGAGGCATTTCCCTTCTCTTAAGGGACAAAGAGATGGCTCCTTACGTTTAGTCCAGACCCTAAACTCTGCTTTCTTCTTCCACACTGGAAAAAAAGTGCAGTGATAAAGCCGCTGCTGCTTTCTCAATACCTTCACCCCAGCTTGCTTCCTGGGAAACAAGAGTGAGTGGCTTCAGACTGTTTCGTCTTTGCTGCTCTGCTGCGTTGGCAGTGAGGAGAAGCCCAGCTTCTCACAGTGACTTCTGGCCCTCCTGACAGGAGGCCCAGACAGCCTGGGCTCCTTCTTCTCGAGCTTGAGCCTCAACAAGAGGAAATGGCTGAAGCTTAGTTCTTGCTTCTGTGTGCTGCAAGAATGTTTTTTCCATTGGAGAAGGGTTGTTTTGGCTTATTCGTAAGTCATCTGAGCAGTATTTTAATAAGGCCTAGCTGGAAACAAAAAGGGATATGGTATTTTAGTTAGAATCCTTTTTTCTCTTTTTAAGGAAAATTTCTTGAGAGGATAAAACAACAAAAATCAAAAGAGATGTTAAGGCTTGCACTAGGCAGTAGCTGAGAGTGCAGCCAAAAGATCTGCACTTGGTATTGCACAGCCGAGACAAAAATAAACGTGAAGGCATTTGGAAACGCTACGAGGCAATGACCAGGGTGCTCTGTAATTAAAGGCAGTCCCTGAAAGCAGTGTGTGTTAATTCAAAAGCCTCCTGGCTACAACATACACCACCCCAAATGCCCTTGCAAAAACCTTCATGTAGATTCAAGTGCAATTTTAATTTCTCTCTTTATAGGCAATACCATGCTGAAGTAGTCTAGGGCATACAAAGCCTCTGAGATGGTATCTGAAGCCTATAGGCTGTGTTTTGTAAAGGTCAGGACAGTCTGTGAGAAGGCGGCTTTAACTTTTGCTGTTGCACAGGGCGCTGTGTCTCTCTTTTTCCCTCGAATCTGACAGCAACCACGTTTTCAGAAACGTGGCCCCAAAACATGGGTGTATCTCGGCAGAACTTGAAAGCAAGTTCTTTGAGTTTGATTTCTCGGTTGGCTTTAAAAGCTGTGCAGTCGTGCAACTACATCATGTACCTTCTCCGAGTAATGACCACAACTGGTCCCCAAATGTTTACCAGCACAAGGATGCCTACATGCAGGAAGTGGGAAATGGGGGTGGGTCTGGTAGTTACTCTTGATGTGGTCAATCTGCCACTGACCTTGTTTGGGTAAGGGGAAGAGGAGGATGTGAAAATGAGACTCCGCTTTAATCTCTTGTGTGCATTTTATCTCCCCCCCCCAACTTTCTAAAGAAGTTTCATCTATTAGAGCCAGCTCCCTTCCCTCCTTCTTCCCCTTACGATTGCAGCTCTCGCAGGCGCAGGGAGAACAGCAGCAGCGGCAGCCGAGTGGCGCAGGCTTGTTGTTGAGCTGAAGTGGTGATAGCATCAAAGGAAATGGATGGGGATTTCTGAGATCAGAGCTGTTAGGGCCATTCATGATTTGTTGCCAGGCTGAAAGCTGCTGCAGAGAGAGCTGCCTGAGAAATGCTGATTAATACGGTAATTGAGGTTTTCTATGAGCGAGAAGGAAAAAATGAAAATATGACTAAAAATGTTCTTTTTGAAATGAACAATATTTTGAGATTGCACATTCCAGACAATAGCGGCTACTGGTATGAAAGATTTCTATAAAAGAGCAGAAAACTGCTGGTTGAACAGGGCGTCTTTTTATGTTTCTCTATTAAGGAGGAAGGTCAGAAGGTCAGTCTATATATTTCTTTAATGGCAGAGTTTCCTTTGTGATTCTTACTTCAGTACACATTCTTAACAATTTGTTTCTGTCTCTTCTTTCTTGATAAACTTAGTTTTATTCCAGATCAGGCACCATTAGGCTAGACCTGCACACCAGTGAAATCCCTTCTCCTGTGCTACAGTAGTTGTGGGCTCAGCTTCACTGAGACACCTGGAGCTAATTTCAGGATAGCCTCGGAGTGTGCCACGGAGTTATTTGAAGTCTGTAGGCTTCATAGTCTGTACTCAGCTCCCCAGGCTCTGGGAAGGGAGCCGCACTGACCTGGGATATTGGCATCCTCTTCTCGTCCTGACGAATATTTCACTTCATCTGATCTGATCTAATCTCTGCTTCCTCTTCTTCTCCTGCCCAAAAGCATTCTCAGTTCGTATAAAGGCAGATTTGCTTTTCTCCTGCCCTCCTTCACATTAAGATCAGCCCCTGAAGGAAACACATTAACCCTTTTTTTTTGCCCCCCTCCCCCCCTTTTTTTTTTTTCTTTCAAGCTAACAGGGAAGTGAAAAGCTCTGAAACAGCTGCCTCTCAGAGTGAGACTATTTTTCGGTAAAATAATCACCTTCAGTATGACTACATTGTTTTTCTGTTCTGTGTGGTGTGACTCAGCATCAGTTAATTAACCCAATCAAGTAGGCCGGATTTCTCTCCTTTAATGAATGGTTCTTCCTACTTCAGAGCCTTCCTAGACCTCATTTTGGATGTGCCTCGGTTTTACCGGGTATATCCAATTACACTTATATCCTTCAGCCCAGTGCTCGGGCCACCTCTCTTGTGGAATTACGCCGTGGTGGAAGTTAAGCCAGGACGCTCACTTGCAAGCAGTTGCCCTACTTATGTCGGCTGCCACGAGCCCTCCTGTGTTAGCGCATACGGAAGGTCTTTACACAGATATACTATTCTCAGCATCGCAGACCGAAAATGGCAAGTAATCGTTTCCACACGTCTTTTTATCAGAGGGAGGAGGAGCAGGTTAAGGGAAAGGGACATGTGTACACCCATCAGAGAGACAGACAGGCACCCGACTGCATAAAACGTGCTTTTTTTTCCCTCTTTCTCCCTTTTTTCCTGTGAAGAAGTATGTAACACCCAGATCACCCCAAAATATAAGTATGCATGTGTTTAAAAGAGGAATGTGAAACTAGCTGCCACGTAAAGTGCCGGGAAAGTGATGAGAAATACACTCACAGCCGGGTGAGAAGAAGGAAAAGTGCAGTAGAGTTGCCTGGCAGTGCAGCAGCTCGCGTTCACAGTGGGCTGTCGATGGCTATAAATGGAATTGTGCATCACCGTTCCTCAGAGCCCGAGGACGCCTCACTGAAGAGACAGGACCACTGAAGGAAGTAAGGCATCTGGTTGTTTGGTAATGAGAAGCAGGAATGCTCTTAATAATAAACAAACAGGACATTGTATGCCATCATCACAGGATGTCCTTCCTTCAGCCAGCACGCTGACTTGGATTGGGGGGGGGGGGGGGGGGGAATAAAAAGGGGGGGATGCAGGGTCTGCTAATTGATTAATTGCTCTACCAATCCTCTTTCCATCCCCAGCCTGCTCCCGGGCGGTCGCTTACCTGTCGCTCCGCGCAAGGTGACAGCTCGTTTTCTTGCCTCTCGGTGAAAGAGGCGTCGAGGCTGGGTACGCCGCCGGCCTTGCCCCGCTCCTGCCATGTCGGCTTCCCGGCAGCCGCTGAGGGAGGGGGAGACTGTTCCTGAAGGAAGAAACGGAAATGTTTTTCCTAATTCCTTTTACAAGCGTTGATTAGAGAGAGATGCTGGGAAGGGATAAAATCAGAACCCTGAAACTCCCAAACTGGTCATATCAAGTGAAGCACTGTACGTGTTAAGGTTTAAATCGGGTTTTAGGTGGTATTCGGAACCTGGGAATCGTTTTAATTGGTTTGGTTTGTTTTTTTTTAATAGAGTTCTATCTAGACAAATCGAGGGAGAACGAAGTGGGTACATGTTGACCTCCGGAGCTTAAAAACAGCAGAGAAAAACAGATTTTTAGTGAAAACGGGCTCACGCTCGCTTCCCGCCAAGCCCAGAGGTGCCCGCCCGACCCAGGTCTCCCCACTTACGCGGGGGGGGGGGGGGGGGAGCCTCCCCGTCTGTCGCCTCTTGGTCGAAAAGGGAGGAAAAAAAGTATAAAATAAAACAATTAGTAATAATGATAATAATTTCAGCAGGGCGGCAGGTAGAGCCCCACCTCCCCGCCCCGTGAGGGAGAAGGGAGGGGCCGGGCCGGGCGGTGCGCGCGGGGCCGGGCGGTGCGCGCGGCTGTGGCAGGCGGCCCCCCAGCGTTCCCCGGCGGCAAGAGCAGCAGCGGCGGCGGCGGCGGCACCTGTCTGACAGCGGGGGGGGGAGGAGCGGGAGGTGTGAGTCAGTCTCCCGGGGAGCCGGCCGCTGGAAGGAAGGAGGAATGTTTACTCTGTAGAGATGAGCCAGGGTTGCCGCCGACGGTGGGCTTCGCTGTGGAGAGGCGCGCGGACGCTGCCCCGGTAAGGAAAGGAGCGCGATGCCTTTCCCCCCCTCCCACCTCCCCCCACCCCCTCTTCCCTTCACCCCCCCTCCTCCGCCGCCCCGGCTCCTTCTTTCTCGCCGGCGCCCGCAGGACGGAGGGAAAGTTTCCTTCTCGTCGCCTCTCCCGGGCCGGGAGCGCTCCGCTGATCAGCATTAACCCTTTCGCTCCGCCGCGCAACTGTCACACACACACACACACGCCCCCCCGCGCCCCGAGTTTCGCTATTAACCTCCTTCTCCCCCTTTTAACGCCGAGAGCCGGCAACCATAGCACCGCCCGCCTCGGCTCGCAGTCGGGACGGGACGCGGGGCTTGTCCCCCGGCGGCCCTGGGGGAGAGCCGCCCGCCCGCCGCCACCCCCCGCCTCAGCCGGGCCGGCCGGGCCTCCCCGGGGCGGGAGAGGCGGGCCCGGGGGTCTGCACTCAACCCGGAGTCGGTCAGCCCTTAACCTCTGCCTTGGGGGATCGTGCGCTTCCAGTCTTGGCGTTTTCGTTGTTCCCGGAGGAGGGGTGTGAGTCTCAGCGTAGCTGCCTGTCCGAAAAGGAAGAAACGAAGGGATTTTACACCGGGCTCGAGCGTCATTCCCGGCTACCGGCGTAGGCACAGATTTTTGTCCCTGATGAACCTTACGGAAAGAGCCCGACCTAGGACCTGTTTGGGGATAGGTTTGATAACAGTGTCCTAAATAGACAGAGAGGCTGAAGGACTTGGTGGAATTGTCCGGCGAGACTCCCATCCAGGGCTTTGCGATAGTAATTCTCAGAGGTACCGTCAAAGTTAATAAGGATAGAAAAACTTTTTTAAATTATTTACTTTATTTATTTCCCCTGCTCCTTTTCTTCTCCCCCCCCACGCCCCCGGGAACGTGTTGCAGTGCTTTGTGCAGGGCTGCTGCTGCTGCTGCAGTGATGCTGGCAGGATGTCGGCTTTCTCAGCCTTCCATGCCAAAGGATAAGGGGACGTCGGGAGGAGGCGGGGGGGCCAGGTTGTTTTGAAAGTTGTTTGTGTGTTGAAAGCCGGTGGGAAAGTTCAGGCTTCCCCATTTGGAAGAGGCAAGGCTGGGTTCCGCTCTTCCAACGTGCACTTTCCATTTTTAGCTTCATTCAGACGCAGACAGCAGCTCCTTTCCTCTTCCTCTCCTTGTTTGTGACACTTTTTTGAGGCAGCTTTTCCACAGGCGACTAAGTGGTCTTGCGGCCATGACCCCACGTTTTCTGCAGCATGGAATATTTTTTTTCTCTCTGAGGCATTAAGGAAAGGGTCTGAAAAAGGTAAAGCGGTTGTCAGCCTAGGGATTTTTTCCTCTTTGTTTTTGTTCCCTCCTCATTATTACCAAGGCTGGCGTTTTGAGGTGCTTGCTTCAGTCAGAGAAGCTTCGTTTACACTGCTTTTTGGCTATTACTCAACTGTACCAACTATCCTGCATACGCTTTTAAAGTGTCACAGACTACTGTATTAGTCACGCTGTCTCAACGGAAACCACAACACTGAAGGACAATGAGGATTAAAGGCTGTTTTCTTATTTTCCAGGCTGCTACACAGTGTAGCTCGGACGCTGTGAGTTTCAAGAATCTGGTGAAAGGGAGAGAGTGGACAATGAAAATGGACATGGAGGATGCTGACATGACTCTGTGGACAGAAGCTGATTTTGAAGAGAAGTGCACGTACATTGTAAATGATCACCCGTTGGATCCCAGTGCCGACGGAGGCACCCTAACTCAGGCAGAGGCTTCCTTGCCAAGGAACTTGACTTTCAAATATGCATCTAACTGCAAAGAGGTAAGCGGCAATGCTCTCGGGAAGGTTGGAGTCAGACAAGCCAAATCACAGCGCTTTGGAAAGTGTGTGCTCACCCTGGCTTCCATTCTTTAACACGCACACCCCACACCACCATCAGCAACAAAGGCTGTCTGCTGGCTTTTAAGATGGGACCCTAATGAGTCTTGTAAGAAACTGTGAGCTGGTCATCTATCATGTAGTATTTTCACTGGAAATCGCAGCCAGCCTATCCCTGAAACTGGTTCTGTACCAATTCGCAAACAGTTAAATTTTCACACAATTTGAACAGCATCTGAATAAGCATATTTAAACTGTGTGGTGGTTGTCTGTGCCAATTTCTAGACTGCTGTTTGCCAGGACCATTCATTGCCTCTGGCTCAGAGATTAAAGTGCCTCGGTTGTCCAATAAATAGCTTTAAAAAAAAGTAGAGGGAAAAAAAAAAATTCCTGGAAATGTGTTTAATTATTTCTTTTTGTTTTCCCTTTGGTTATGAAATTGCTTTATTCTTTTCGTGAGCTTACCGTATTCTCAACTTCCTAAATTCTTACAAACTCCAGTGTATCGGTTAAGGAAGTGATGGTAGAACTGTAGCGAACTTGACAGAAGGGTGGACATAGCTTAAAGTAACTTTTGTTTATCTGGGGCAGTATCTTCACTGGTAGCTAGCCGTGCGAGTCTGTCCTATCCTTGTCCCTGGAGTGGGTACATTCTTTGTTGTTGTTTCAGAAGGGCTGGATAGAAATGAGCCCGGATGAGCAATTTGGGTTTGTGTTTACTCCTTCATACAGAGTAGCTATTATAGCTAGGTGTGATGTTCGTCGGGGTAATAACCCAAGGGACAACCCTTCATTTCTCCTTGTGCTGAGACTTGTGGTATAGCAGCTATTACCTGTGCTTCTACTTGGCTAAACACACTGACCACAGAGCTGAAAAGAAGAGGTACACTCATCCGTGCCTATCAAATATTTCCTTCCAGAGTAGGTACTTGTTTAGTCCTGCGTAGAGAAAGAGGGCCGGACCCCCAGCTGGAGGGTATTGGCACTGTGGAATTTAGCTTGGCAGTGCCTAATGCAGTGCCTAGTAGGTTTGGTAAGAGGTTAAAGCTAAATTCTTCTGTAAAATCACTTCTCTTCCCGTCTGCCCTGCCCTGCCCTGAAGAACTTTGGCAGAGAAAGGACACACTCCAGAAAAAAAAAGTGCAAAAGCTTGTTTTGTGTTATTGCATCGTTAGATAGGTCTTACTTTTTGGGGGGAGATAAAGCTGCAACTCCACTGAGTGATACAGGAGGATTTCTTGGTTGAAGGATGAGCTTGCAGCGTGACAGCTCGGGCAGATCCTCGGCAGCCAGCTGGTGACTGACTGGCTGCTCAGGCTGCTCGCTCTCTCTGCCTCCGTGGCAGGAGACGTCCGAGGAGCTTTCAAAATTCCCAGTGCTGTGTTTGGAAACACCAAGATGTAATTTCCTTACGCTATAGCTCAGGTCAGTGAATCAGGGTAGGAGGATTGCTGCCGTCTCTGTGTAAGACATGGGGGGAGAGAGAAGTCGTTGAAAGATTCCTGGTTCTGCCTTGTAAAATGTGACCCGTGCAGCTCCCTGCTAGTGGGAGTCTGAATATAGGACATCCTCCTTTTGTTCTCCAGAGTTCCCCCTGGTCTTTTATTTGCGCTGAATAGCACCTACCATAAGAAGCAATAGGATCTTTCAAACCCTGACTATTTCTAAGGTAACTCTGAAAAAAAGGGCCGATCTGATCCTTTTTTTCCCCCGCCTTCTGGGAAACCTACAGTCCAGTGAATGTCTGGACAGGTCACTCGTTTGCTACTTGTCTGCAGGGTGAAATAGTTGTAAATGGCATAATCTCCTTGCATTCTAGCAACTTCTGATGTGAAATATTATTTTTTTCTGTCTGCCTTCCAAGTTTGATTTTGTTCATTGGGGTCAGGATTGGGTGCGTGTTGCTTTCGCACATCAGTGTTTGTGGGGTCAGCGAGGGAGCCTGATTCTGGTTTTGACCTTATGGAAAACCACTGGAGTCCTGACAGCTCCAATAGGGTGGGTTTTTTTCACTTGCGAAAGGATGAGGTAAGACTTCAGGGGATGCATGCGTGCGTGTTTGCCAGTGGGTTTCAGATGTGAGCTGTCTTCATTGTTAACTTTGGGGAGAGCTGTGGCTTCATCTGGTCGAGAGTTTGAAATGCTGAGTCAGTTTATTGACAAAAACATATAAAATACATCGCTTGTGAAATGCTAATACTGTCACGATTAGATCATGAAATCCTGGTGTTGTCATGATTAGTATTATATCTCCGCTTGAAGTAGGAAAAGTACTGCGTGCCTGCTTAGGAGGGAGGAAGTACAACGGCTGTTGTTTGGGGAGGGTTGCTTTTCGTGTTTCTTTTCCTTGCATGCTTTGTGAAGTGAGTAGCTCCTTTTTAAAGGTTTATTGAATTTGCGAGGGAGTCCATGACGCGTCATATTCTTGTTTATTTTTGGATCTTGATCAGGGATTTTTCTGAAGGACACATTTTTCGGTATGAGTTCACAGTATGTGTCAGCATTTTAAAAAATGAATTACTACTGCTCGTAACATTTTAGGCTGCTAGATTTGCATGAAGTCATTTATTTATTTCTATGCGTGAATTATTTATCCTTTGCTCCAGTTTTAGCAATTGACAAAAAACGATGAAACGCAGTGCCAAAATCATGCTCTAGAAGGCCATATGTGAATGATCTTTTTCATGCAGACATTTAAAAACACTTTTTTCAATATTTTTTTCCCTGTGGTCTCAGTCCTTAAAGCCCGAACAGCCCTTCTTGATATAAAGTGCCAGTTGTTCTGCTGTCTTCAGTATTACTAGTGCCTCCTGGTCCATGAGCTTGACAGAGGGAAACATATCTCAGCAAACCCATAACTTACTGTATTTCTCTGATAAGTCTGTTTCTTAAGAGACAGACCCTCAATCAGTGATTTTGATGAAAGCAGTGTTTTAGAACTATTACAAAGTGTCCCTTGCTGACCTCAGACACTTGCTCTTCCCTATTGCTTTTATTTTATTATTTCCTTTATATGAGATCACCCAGGAAGCGATCTGAAAGCATTTTGTTCCATGGCATCTCTTTTAGAAAACCGGTCACTGTACAAAGGGGTATAATTTACTCAGGCTTATGTAACTGTAAAACTAGTAGTTAAAAAAAATAATAAATCAATGTTATTCCGGGATGGCCTTCCCTGTGTGCGTCTGGGGAATAGTGTTATTTCACTGAAGCCAATAAGAGTTTGTTCGGTGTTTGTTTTTTTATTTTTCAGAGCAGTTTAGTGGTCCTGTTGCAAAATACCCTCCTTTTGCAGCATTGTCAGGGGTCGTTGTTTACTTCCAGCGCAAAGGAAGATGTAGGAGCCTTGGTCTTCCAAAGCGCCTTTTAATATCAAATGTTGGATCCGGAGCCCACACGTCTCTCTCCCGGGGGCTGCGGGGCTCTGCCACCCGGCCTGCTGGCCAGGCCCGCCGGGCTCCATCCCTGCCCCTGCCCGCCGCCCCGCTGCCGGCCGCCGGCCCCCGCCGCCGCATTAGGACCCTGGTCAGTTCCAGGCCCGCCGCCGCCGCCGCCCGGGGCTGCTACCGGCCCCGGCCCCGGCCCCGGGGCTCCCCCCGCCGGGCCGCCCCGCAGCGGCCGGGCTCTCCCCCGCCAACCCGCTCGGCCGCCGCAGCGCCTCCAGGTCGGAGCCGGGGCCCGCTCGCCAGCCCGGCTCCGCTCGGCGCATCCCGTCCCGCTGGGAGCCAGGGGAGAGCGGGTTAGCTCAGCCCGGCCTCGGCAGGAGCAGCAGCTGCCCGCAGCGCTGGAACCGGCCCTACGGCTTCAGGCTAACGTTTGGCCTCGTCTTCCTGCTAGAAATGCTGTTTTGCTGAAAGGGAAAATGTGGTAGCGGCTCGCTTGCAAGAGTGTTGAAAGTTCGGAGCTTTGAAGGGAGAGAGGGGGTAAGTGTCTGTAGAGAGGAAATTGTTCTGAAAATAGCGCGTTGCTCCCACACGGCATGGTGCAGACCCAGAAGGCTGCACAAGGGCAGTAGGCTTTTATTTGTGGGGAGCGAGCTCAGGTCATGCTCCCCTGTGGTTCCTTGCCACGAGGCTGTTTCGGAAGGTCTCGTCGCCGAGAGGCAGCAATGTGCCGAAGGACACCTGGTGGACACAAGTCTGAAATGCCTCTCTGCCACAGCTTTTCGGCAGCCGGGAGACGGCTTCCCCTCCGCTCAGGATGTGGAGTTTCTTCTCTGTTTTGCCTAGAAGCCCTCGGCAGCTCTGTACTTCGTGGCCTCTTGTAAAGCCCACCCCCCGCCCCCCACTAAGCTGCATCAGGGCAGGAGCCCGTTTTGGCAGCAGCAGGGGGGCTGCTGGCAGCCTGGAGCCAGCCTGTCCCATCACTGCCGGCACCCCTGTCCTGGGGGGTACCCCTCATTGACCACAGCAGCTGAGCTTGTTGGGGGCACAGTGGAGGCCAAGAATTGCTGACCAGAAAGCCACCTTTGGTTAAAAGTTGTCTGGACAGCTTTAATCTGGTTTAGCAAAAGGGATGTGCAGAACATCCTCTGCCAAAATAACCTTCTGATGGGCACAGGGTAAGAAATCATCTTCATGTTCAGCTGCACCAGGGGAGAAGCAAAGACTGCTTGTAAGGTGGATATCAAAAAGTATCTGCTGTGTCAGAGACGCCAGTTCAGTGAGTGTTTCAAGTTGACTAGTTCGAGGACTGATTTCTAGAGATTCTGAGAATTTCATTAAAGCTGTTTTAATTAAGGCCAAGATATTTTAAAACCGTGAAAAAACTCAAGCTACCATGCAGTAAAACTGGTAGGGTGTGCTGTATCTTGGTTGTGAACTTTTCTTGAGAGGGCAGATGGATGTAAATGAAGATATATGGGGAAGATGAGAAGAACATCTGCCTTTTTCAGCTCTCTATGAGAAATGTACAAGCAAGACAAAAATAAAACTGAGCCACTGAGCTTGTTTCAGCTTGTGGTAGGTGTAGGAAAATTTCTGGAAGTCCCTTTTCTCTCTCTCCAGTCCAGATGCACAGATCAATGGAGCATTTAACTACCTCTACTGTTGATGTTTAATTTTTTTGTGGTGTGCTGAAACACATGTTGAAACACAGACAAGCACAAACAGTCACCACGTACACCCAGCAATCTGTTTCCGGGTGGATTACCTCCTTGATTCCTTGGCTGCTATTTGTCACCTCTGTTTTGACATTTAACGTGAAATTATGCTAGGTGTTAGTTGTTTACTGCGATTTTTAATCTTGACCAATACACAGGCAAGTACTTCTCCCTCTGTTTTTCTCCCTTTCTCACACCAAGGGTGATACAACAGAAGAAAATGCAGCATGAGAAAATCACAAGTCTTAGCTGATTTGTGAAGTGCTGTCTGCAGTCCAGGGTTTTTACTGTCCTTTGCTGTGAAGGACTGTTACAAAGAAAATGAAATGCTCGCTGGAGTGAGCTATCTGCAGGCTCTGATGAGTGCTAACCTGCTTTGGTAGAAAGGTTGATGCCTTGCGGGGTACAGGCAGCAGTAATCCCAACTCCCGGTTGGAAGCAGCCACTTCTGCTGTTCCTGCCTTGATCTGAAAGGGGCGCGATGTGTGAAGGGGATACGATTAATACATTTTGCTGTGAAGGCTTGGTTGTAATACCAAATTAATGGGCTTTTCACCTTCCTTTTTTTCCCCACTATCTGAGCAGCAGCATCAATCTTGAAAAGGCTTGGGGTTTTGGTTTACAAAATTGTTGGTTTTCTAACATTGTTTGGATACATTAAATTTAAGAAGACTGGTGAGGAACAGAGAGAGACAAAACCAATAACTCAGCAGTGTTTTGCAAAGGGTTACTCCAAGGCACGTTCTTCTGAATAATGATGAATTGCTTCCTGATTTGTGGTCAGTGACTTTTTTTGGTATAATTACTGTCAAGAAGGAAGCTGAACAACTAGACTACATTTCTTAGACCTAGCATAGTGGAGCATTTTCATCAAAACCCTTACGCCTTTTTGACCAAACCCACTTGACATGTTACCGGAACTGCTGCCTCCTTTTTATAAAAGAGGGTGATCTGTGAGTACATGGCCCAGAGCCATTTCATACTCTGTTTTGTATGCCACTGTATGCTGGTGAGAGAATTGTAGGTTGTCTTTTTTTTTGGTTCTCCTTTTAGCTATCAGGACGGGTACAGAGCGAAGAGGGTAGGGATGGGGAGGATGTTTCATTTTGATCTGGAGGAGCAGTCATTCCAGTTCCTAACTTATTAGAAAAGCGAGCTCTGTAGCAGTGAAGTGATTGATAGCTATTGAATAGTTGTGTTTACTGGAACTAGGTTTTTGGAGGTTGCCTTTGATAGGAGAAATAACTTTTGAAGGTACCTGACAGTCTCTGTACATTTCGCTTACTGTTTCTTCTTGTAAATGTATTTCCACAAAACACATTTTTCAGGCGGTGTTCATCTTTGGCTTCCATATGTCTCGGTAAGATGCTAGTATCTAACAAAACTGGTCATACTATATCCAACACAATTGTTAACTTATTTCTGTTTTGTTGACCTATCACTAAAAATTTCTTGCATTGGTTGCTTTACCTTCTTAAGTTCAGGGGACAGGGGAGAGGAAGACTTTTTGATTTCTACAGGCACTGAACTGATCCTGTGCTGCTCTTCTTGTAGGTCACTGGAGTTATAAGCAAAGAGTACATCCCAAAAGGAACGCGCTTTGGACCCCTGGTAGGAGAGATCTATACCAGCGATACGGTTCCCAAGAATGCGAACAGAAAATACTTTTGGCGGGTAAGCAGGAAAAAACAGCACCATGTTGTTGCAGTAAGCAGATCACTAAATGAGTAGAGCTGAGAAGCTGGGTCACTTCCTGCTTCAGACCTGTGTGTGAATACAGGGGGCAACTTCTGTGCGCTGCCAGGCACGAACAGAGCCAATGGGCTGAACTAAGCCAAGTAAAAGCCTGGCTGTCTTGGATGTAGGGACTGTGTGGGTGGAGAGAGCAGGGGAGATCCACAGCCCTTCCCAGCTCTGTCTTCTGAAACACATCAGTACTTGATTGTGTAAAGAAATAGTTGTGCTTGCTGAAGGGGCAGGTTATTTTGCATTTCTTCACCAAGGAAAGTCATTCTTGTTTATGTAAATACCACGTATCCTTGATTTTTCTAGCTGTGAAGAAGCTGTGAAAGTACTGCATAATCTTTTACTCTGGAATTATGATACATTTTGTGGCGTTTTCCCTGGGTTTTGAATAGAACTGCTATAACTAACACAGTGGTGGTGGTGTTCAGCATATATCATTCAAGTCATAAGCTTTTCTGGTCCGCTTCAGAAAGTGTTAAAAGAGCAGCCCACAGACCTTAGTGAAGAGAAAAATCCATTAAACGGCAGACAAACACTAGAGGTGATGCCTAATTTGTACTCTGTAGTATAAGCTGGAAGGGAACACCAGCCAATTTGTTTTGCCTTGGGAAGTCTATGCTGGGGAATATGCTTCCAGTTTATCAGTTGACATAATCCTCAATCTCCTTTACAGACCCATTATTAATTGTTAGAGAACATTCCTTCAGCCCCATCTCCTTCCATGGATTTGTTTTGCTGCCTTCTGGCCATTTAGGTTGTGTCTAAATCGGTGGATTTGGGAGTATATCCAAGCCTCTGTGCCCAGGTGCTTGCCTGCCTTAGCAATATCCCGACCTCTCATCCAGGTGAAACCCAGGGCAAGCACCGGTGTTCCCCACACCCCTTTCTTCCTACCTAATTGCATCATTTTGGTTTTCTCAGGTTGTCTTTGTGCAACGTAATATAGCATTGCACAGGCAGTTATTTGCATCGGTGTTTTTACAAAGCAGGCAGCTGTTTTGACGTTCGTAAGGCTACAAAATGTTTCTTACAGCCGAGTTTTTCGGGAGCTTGCTTCTGGCGTAGGAAGGGAGTTGTATGCCAGGCCTAGCCCTGCCAGTTGCAAATCAGACGGCAAACATTGGGAAGAGGGGCTGCTAACCATCTTGCAGGACTTCATTCATATATTGGAGCGAGAAAGATGACATCATTCTCATGATGTGATTTTAAGCCTTAACGCAGAGGGATCTTCGGAAATAATATCCTAGGAGCCATCTAAGCATCGTTAAATTCCCTGTTATAATCTCTTGATTCGTTCAAGACACACTGCTGCACCGAAAATGAATTCCTTCCTCGAGGTCTGAAACAGGCTTGCATATGCAAAGGAAATTGTGGGAGATAACTTCCCACATGTTATTAAAGGCATCCTGGGCTCGCTGGCAGGAGCGGGAACATCTGCTGCGCGCGCGGGGGGACGCTGCCTGCGCCTTGCCCGCGCGAGGGGAGCGGGGCCGCCCGGGGCCGACGTCATTTCTGGGAACCGCGCCGTGACTCAGCACATCTGGTCTTGCCTTCCCCAGAATAGGTGGGCGCCCGGTGGGGCGCAACCAGAGCAGGGTGACCGGCAGCATCCGCGGCCCTGCCGAGGGAGCCGTGGAGGGCCGGTTTGGGAAGCGGCGGCAGGCGTCGAGCGCCGGAGCCCCGCGTTCCTGGAAGTTTGCGAGCCGAGGTGAGCAGAGAAACCCGAAGGCTCCTCTTGATACAGCACAACTCGCCCGGCTCCCTTCCATTTTCTCATAACAAACACACCGCAAAATCTCTCGCAAGCTGCTTTGATGAGGCCACATGTATTTCCCCCTTCTCAGTTTACAGGAAGTTACTCTTAAAGAAAGTGATTCTGGTGTTTACGGTCCACATTAAAGGGCCAGGCTGCCTTGCCCCTCTCCGCAGGCAGCTCTCTCCGGGAGAAGAGGAGAGGTCCTGGCTGGTCGGCAGCACGCTTGCCCGGCCAGGTAGGTAGGAAAGACAATGGTGTGAACGCAAAGGCAGGAAAACACCTTGGAGTGTTTTCCCCCCGAGATAAGCTCCGTCTCCCCTTCGGAAAGGCATTTCCTGCTCAGCGAGGTGCGCTGCTGGTGCAAGCTGCTCCTGCTTCAAGGTCTGGCTTTCGCCTGGTCATCTGTTTCGCAAAACCCAGGAACCCCATCTCGTCCAGCACAGAGCTAGTTCCCCCCAAGAGTAAGGGATATGAATTTAACTAACATGCCTCCTGGATTTTTCTTGATTTTTTTTTTTTTTTTTTTTTAATATAAAATAATTCTCCTGTTCTTACCACTTCAAGAAACAGTAGCTTCTCTCAGTGATTGGGACTTCTTTCCCCCCAAGTCGCTGAAAAGTTTTTAGATTCACGTTTTCTTTCCCCTCTGCGGACAAGCCAGAACGTGTCCCTCGATAGGAAAAGTGACTTCTCATCAGTTGGCTCCTCTCCAGGTCTTCGTTAAGTTATGGCAGGTGAAGTTCATCTTTGCCTCGCCCAGCCTTTCTACAAAAGGGCTACAGTCCAACTATGAGCAAGTGTTGCTTTAGGACTCTGGGGGGGTGGAGGATGTTTGCATAGTTTAAACCTTTGGGCGGAGGTGGTAGGAAACTGCAAGTACAGAGGCCATAGAAAAAGGCGAGAAAGACTCTGACGTAGCACAGCCAGTCAGTCTTATACACAGGTGACTCAAAGCATTAATGCAAGCATGCACTCAGACCTGCAATCATTAGCATTACCCACTTGTTGATCATAGCACCAGGAAAAGGACTCTCAGGTAGACTGCACGCAGGGAGAGTACTCTGCGTTTCAGATTTGGGTATGATTTGTCCATACTTACAGAGGCTAAGCAGAAACGGAAAGGTGACTGTGGACTTGCCTTTGAATAAGCATCTCTTTTCCTAACGCAGAGGATATCATAGTTGGAAAGGGGGGGGACTCGGCTTGAATTCTTATTTCAGTAATATCTTCTTGTTTACAAAAAAAAAAAAAGCTTATCATTTTGCCTCTCTGGACTCTGTGCACACGTGTTGTGTATTGTGCATATATATATTCATAGGCACTTCCTGTCTATTCCAGATCTATTCAGGTGGTGAGCTTCACCACTTCATTGATGGATTTAACGAGGACAAGAGCAACTGGATGCGTTATGTAAACCCTGGCTACTCCATTCAAGAACAGAACTTGGCTGCTTGTCAGAATGGAATGAACATCTACTTCTACACCATCAAGCCCATCCCTGCCAATCAAGAGCTGCTTGTGTGGTATTGCCGAGACTTTGCGGAGAGGCTGCACTATCCCTCCTCCAGAGAGCTGACAATGATGAACCTCAGTAAGTGGATTACAGTATAAAAAAGGAATGCCAGTAATGTCTCTTCTGCCTATATGATCTAATAATAAGTTTTATAATTACACAGCTGCATCATCTGTTGTGTCACAGTAGGTAGCTCGGAGTAGAAAAGGGGAATTAAAAAACCCAACGCAACAGAATGAGTTCCCTGTGCCTGTTCAAATGTTAAACAGATTATAAAAAATCTGAACAGTTATTGGTTTACAATCTGAGCCTTATCTGATGAAATCCTGCACAAACAACCTGAAAATACCCTCTGCCTTCAGAACCGTAGATGTTGGTTCACTCTCAGACTTTCCAAGTCCAGATCTCTTAGTGCGTTGCGCAAAAGCCTGCTTTGATAGCATATACTAAAGGCCGTCCAGTCATGCTCCCAAAGGGCTGCCCTCACCCTACGAGGAAGTGTGGCCATATGCCATGACTCTGTTTAGGTGTCTGACAAAATACGTGTTGACTGCATAATGCTCTTCGAGCCTTGCATCTACGCTTACTTGTCTTACGGGAGCAAACCTCCTGTGGTCTTCTCATCTGGTTACTTGTTTTTTAAGCTCAGTGTATTTTGTCCCCGTTTCTTGGCTGTATATCGCAGCTTTCGTTTTCTGTTCAGAAATAATAGCACTGGTAGCAGGGGGGAGAGGTATTTCCAGGAGTTTATCTCTCTGTTCCTTTGTGGTTTCTGACTATTTCCAGCCACAGCACTTTACTCATAGCTTAATCACTGCCTAGCACCTCATCCAGAGCCCCTTGAAGAGAGGGAGAGACTCTTGCTGACTTTCATTCGACTCTTAGGCTGCCTCCCCCCCTGCTAGCTGCTCTGAGACAGAGCAGAGCATTCTTTTGTGCTTCTGCCAACACCTACACTGAAATTTGAAGGAAAACCTGCAAACTTTTTTTTTTATAAAAAGGGCTATTTGCTGTTATTTGGCAATGAATCGTGGGTTATAAAATATCAGTGTTACTTTGGGGGGTCATTGGAGCTAAAATGTAACCCTGCATCATGAAAATGATGTCACACGTTCAGATTAATCAGAAGTACATCTGTCCTCCACGGATGTTGTCCTTTCACCAGGTTTTGGTCTTTCCCTATAAAGTATAGAAGAAAGTTTGCTTTCTCTTAATGGCAGAGGGAAGGAGGCGGGGTGGGGGGGAGGATGTGGTATGCTGCTATATTCCCTATTCAAAAAAGTATCTCACTGATTCTGTCGTCTTTGCACATATGTCATTTCATCACTCGCTGTGCAGTTTTATTTCCTGATATGATGAACTGTTGGGTTTTCAGTGGGACCTGCAGGTGGGAAGAGACAGCAGCATTAAGGGTTCCTGTGGGTAAGGAGTTTGCAGAGATCCAGACAGACACATTTGACCACTAGCTAGGAGGCTACACAAACACAACCTCAGTTTCCTGCATCTGCTGGCATCTTAGGTTGCCTTCCAGAAGCAGCGAGGAACGTATTTGTAAAGTGTCAACTAATTACCTGGTTACTCTTACTAAGATCAAAATTAGGGGTGTCTGGACATGTGCAGAATAGTTCATTTTAGTAAAAGTAAGTTCAATAAGTGGGTTTAAAGAGATGGGATCTTAAGCAACAGTTGTGTAGTTCAGCCTTAGCATTTGAAAGAGCGATCTCCCAGCTCCTGGCTGCTGGTTTTGGCACCCTCTGAAGAAGAGGGAGGCAAAGTCGAGGTCCAGGTCCCACCTCAGGCTGCAGTCGGGGGTTCCTTACTCATGGCTGTGGTGTGTTGCACCCAGCTCCCTCCCTGTACCACATCTTGGGCGTGCAGAGCGTGCCGGTGCCCGCGGGAGGCTTAGGAATAGCCGTCCCTTGGCTGGTTGCCCAGCCCGGCACAGGAGAGGCCACCTGGGACACACACCTACAGAGAGCTTCCAGTGCAGCCTCAGTCTTGCCAACTTAAAATATAGACAGCTGCTTTAGGTGCCTCAGGGGTCTGGGGATCACGGTCTTGAAGTTCAGCACCTCAGTTCCTTTTTAAGCACCCGAGCAGGATAGGCCTCTGGGGAAAAATGTATCAGAGAGAATTTCTCTGGCTTTATTTCCTGTAATTAGTGGCCTCAAAAATGAGAGAATCACCACTTTAGAGAATAAATATTTTTACACATCCATATATAACATCTACTTGTCTCTGTAACAGCAAACTTTCAAATTAAAGGTAACTTCTCCAGCGTTATTTCATTTGTGCCGTAGAAGGAAAGCATCCAGATTAAAGACAGCAATTAGGCACGTACTTAGTTATGGGTTTAACCCTGTCCTCTGTGTTTTCTTGAACTGGGGCCTTTGACCCAGTCCTTCAGACGCTGAAGCACACACCTACCCTTCACAGCCGTGATTAGCTCTGAGTGGAGCTGCGTAACTTGGAGTGGATGCTGAAGTGCCTGCAGAGGAGTTGCACAACAGTGGCAGAGTCAAGACTCTGCATTATCCCAGCAGTGGAAACTCAGTCTTGTTTCAAATTATCCCCTTCTCCTTCCTGCCTGTTTTGAGGCCACTGATGTTGTTTTCTATCAAGGTTTGAGATGCGTCACCTTCAGATGGTGCCGTTGTCTGGTAAATGGTTTTCAGTGCGATGGCACAGGATTTCTGTATTCTGCTGGCCAAAAAATCAGTTTTCGGTAATTTGTTAAATGTGCTTAACCTCATTCAGCTGGGCCCTCAGGTTGTCTTTTAGTCTGCCATATTTTATTTTTGGACAGTCGAACAGACTGAGAAAATTTATTTCAAGGGTCCCACACAGCATTTAGGATTTCACTCCTGCCTCATCATAGGAGGATTATTTTGGGACGGAGGGTGGAGAGGGTGACAGTTTGGTTTTTTTTAAAAAAAATATTTAAAAAAACCCAAACAATTGCATTGACTCAGGACATGACTATTCGATAATAATGTTCATGTATTGCAATCATATGATGCAACTTCCTGCTGCTCATGTCTGTGTTTGTCTCCTCAGTCAAGTACGGGCAGGTGACATCTTTTGGTCAAGCTTCAGAAAAAAAACCTTGAGTTGGGGGGAAGACAATTTGCATTTTTACAAAACATTTGGCAATCTTTTTGTTTCATTAACAGGTTTAATGAGGCGCTATTTAAAATCTTTTTGATTCTATGAAGATTAACTCTTTAATGCTGTTTATTAAATGTAAATTATTCTTTTTTTCTTCCTGCTGGCCCTGCCACGCTGGCCGTTAGCTAAGCCCTGCCACTCGCTTTCCCTTTTGTTTATGGACAGTTTCACTTTCTGGTTTTGAAGCTTTTCTGTTTGGGTTGAGAGGAAACATCTGCACTTGCTTAAAAAAAAAAACCTCCTGGAATCTTCAAAAGGGCTGAGGAAAATGATTTTGAAATTATATGAAAGGTTGTCTTCACTAAACCAGAATTTGGGGGCTAAAGTTGACTTAATATTGATTATTTGAGGGCTCCCTTAAAGACCTTCTCTGAGCAGAATGTTTTCAAAGACATGTCACCTTGCCTTGGACACATTTAGAAAACAAATGATCAAATTATATACTGCTAAATGTTGGTCGCCATTCTCATTTTGAGTGGAGACACTCTTTGTTTTGCCTGCTTCACAACTTCGAGGTTCTCTTTCTACTAGCAAAAGAGGTGCTTAATTTAGATCGAAAATGTGAATCGGCATAATTAAGCTCCACCACTCGAAGCGTTCAGTACCATCTCACTCCTGAAATTACTATTGAAATTACTGCCTGCCTACAACCGTTTTTCAAGTTTTTAGAAAAAACAGATCATTGTTTTTATGAAGTCTTTCTCAGGCTACAGCTTGGAGCCCGAGAAATGAGAGGAAAGCCTACGGCTATGCAGCAGTCTGTAGCTGGAACACCCACATTGGAGTGACTTCAGGCAGCTCCTCCACTCAAGTTTTATTAATACTTAAAAGTAACAGGAGTTTTGTCCCTTTTCCCCTTGCACGCACTCACTAATCTCAGATCTGAGCAAATAATCTGTTGACCTCGCTGAGAAGTGGATCAGGCTCCTAAAGAGGCACGTCTGGGTTTTTTTCTTTCGTTTTTTCTCCCCCTCCCCTTGGATCTGTAACTTAGAAATGCAGCTGCACTGTTCTTGTTTTGTCATGAACCTCTTTTCTCTGTGACCACAGAAACTCGACAGATCTTGGAAGAGTATGTGCCTATATTTAGTGTATATACATGTATATGGGAGTGGGAGGGAAAAATGCATTTGAAGAGCGAGCGGGAGACATTGTGATCGTTAAGAACTTAAATCTAAAATCACAAGTTTAAAAAAAAAACAGCGTAAGAAATGTATCTCTTTAACTTTGAAGTATGGCTCCTTTCAGACCAACAGGAAAGGTTGTAAACCTCTCAATCAGTTTCAGCCCTGGTTTAAATCCATGTTCAGTATAAAACGTAAGAACCTCTCCTTGGCCCCTTCTCTTATTTTACACTGTGCTGACACGCTGGTTTATGTTTTGATCTCTCTGGTGTTCCCGAGTGTCCCTTGTGCTCAGGTAATAAGGGAAAAAGCCAAGAAGGGATTTATGGACCAAAGATAGCTTGCACACTAAAGAGAGCTGTCACAGTTAGACTTGAAAAATAATCTTTAAACATCGCGACTTCTGTCTACTCATGCATATTAGGAGGGGAGGCTTTACCGGGAACTTTGAAGGGAAGGAAAGAACAATTATCTTTAGTCTGTCAAGTGGGGACATGGGGCTGTTGCACAATGAAAGTTACATTCTCGCTGTAAGCTTCCTTTCTGTCACTCGTGGACTTGCTCTGGCCCCTAAGGCACGTACATCCCCACCCTGATGCTTAACCTTGTGACAGCAGGAGCCGTTCCTCCAGCTGAAGCGGCCCCAGTTTCTCTATTGCTTTTCCAGCAGCGCCAGCACTTCTCCTTCCTCTTTCCCTCCCCCGAGGTTTTTTTTTTTTTTTTCTTTAAAAGAGAAAAGTGTCAATTTGAACTTCCTCCTCGACAGACCCCACTGAGAAACTGATACGGGCCTGATAAGGTGATATTTATTTATTTTTTCTGCTGCAAGACTTCACAAGTCCTGCTTCCCTCTACCCCCCACCCCCCCGCCCAGCTTTCAATACTTCCCGGTCTCGCGTCACCAGGAATGTCTGCTCTGAGATGCTGGCGTGGTGACAGGCAACTGATAAGTAGACATAGATAATATTGTCCACAGTGCCTTTGTGGAGCTTCTTGAGCCTAGTAGGACCTCTGTGTTTTACCCAAAAATTTGGGTGGACGTTTAGAAAACGGGTTACCAGTCCACGAGTACAGACAAAATGACAAAAGAGAGCAGATGATTTTTAATGCCAGCCAACGCAACAGGCTATTAATTTATTTTTGAAACAGCTCTGCATTAAACTTTAACATTGAGAGAAGCAATGGGGAAGCTGTGTGTATTGCACTTGCTGTGCAACACGCCTTATGTTTTATCATAAATATTTAAATTGAACATAACTGTGTTCAATTGTGTTTCATTGCAACGTTAAAACACACAAACTTCCCACATATCTCAAACTAAATTTGCTTGCTACTAGTCTAATGCCATTTGAAAAAGGATGCTGCTGTAGAACTGAGGTGCTGTGAGTAGGAGCATGCTTTGAAAACAGCTGTTTTCTTGGATACATTTAATAAATGTCTGTTCCGTTGCCTTATAGGGCAATGTTGCCAAATGACACGTTCCCTCGGAGTAGTAAATAGTGAAGCAAAGAATCCGCGTTGAAAGTGGCGTGGTCATTGCCTCTTCCCATCTTCCTCATTGGGTTTAGCCGGTCCCCCAAAAATCAGAAATAACTGTTTTTCAGCCCAGTTAGTGAAATAAGAACAGTCAGTCACAAAAGTAGAAATTTGGCTAAAGGGCTATGATACTTTCGCGTGATGTACCTGTCAGTGTTGACTTGTGCCTCCTGATGGAAAACCTTGCACATAACTAACCATGAATATGAAACCTTCTTGTAGTTTTCCCCCTATAATAAAATATTTTACAAGTCATCATTTCAAGATTATATAACTATTAACTCTGGGAGATTAGATAAAAGCAGACTTCCTTTTCTAGTGAAGGCATCTTTCAGTGTCCTGTTTGTATGATTGTTATGTCAAGATAAACAAGGTAGAGTCTTTGAATGCAATGAAGCAGTGTATGCGCTGAACTGATTCAAATGGTTGCTAGCTTCTATTTCCTTCTAAATGCATATTTCTTTTGCTTTTTTTTTTTTTTTTTTTTGGTTAAAGTACTTTTCAACTTAAGCTGGAGCCAACCAGTCTTGCTTTCTTTTGCTTTGCTTCAGCATTTTATTTTATAAAGTACAGCTGTAAGCAGAGGAGTTTTGCATAGACTGAATGCCACAGAAATCTGCAGTAAATAGTCTGCTTTGTTGTAGATGTTCCTAAGCAGTATATTTAATGAGTAATGATCTGTTTACTGATGGAGAATACCTTCTCTTTGAAGAAGGCTTTCATCCTGGCCAGCCATGGGTTTTTTGGTACTGTAAGTAATTGAACTGGCTGGTGAAGTGACTGCTGCGGTTTGGCAAAAGCCGATTTGTCATGCCTTGTTATTTTACTGAGGAACATTTCTGGGAGCTTGCCTTCTGCAAAGTCCTTCTGTTAAACCTGTATTGTGAACAAATGCTTGTTACCGCATTTATTAGAAATACTGCTTAAGTAGACATTCAACAGCAAAGCTAGTCAAATTTAAGGGGAAAGAAAGGTGAAATCAGTTTGCAAAGTGGAGACTAGCACTCTGCAAATGAATCGTCATCCAGATCTGTATGTACAGGCTGGTATCCCTTAAATTAACAATGCTTTTTATTAACACTTACTACCAGCAGGGCGTTTCTTCACACAGAAATTAGGTTTTTGGCAAGTTAAATGATTCCTCATCTCCGAGAGTGGCCCTTCCTTCCCACTAAACTTGTAGGTTTTAGATTGTGTTTTGAAAAGAGATAATGATGGTGACATATCTAAATAATCATTACCTTGTCTTTGTATTTCAGCACAAACCCACGTTAATCCAAAGCAGCACAGCGCTGATAAAGATGAGCTCTGTCAGAAAAGCATTCCAAAGAAGGAGCACAGTGTGAAAGAAATCCTGAAAATGGAATCCAATCCTCCGAAAGGAAAAGACTTTTTCCAGACCAACATTTCACCAGTTACTCCAGAAAAAGACTTGGATGATTTGCGTAAGAACTATAGTCCGGAGAGGTGTTTCTTCCCTCGAGTTGTCTACCCAATCCGACCTCACATTACAGAAGACTATCTGAAAGCTTCCTTAGCATATGGGATGGACAGACCCAGCTACATTACTCACTCGCCCATCCAGACATCTACTACACCGAGTCCTTCAGGGAGGAGCAGCCCAGACCAAAGCTTAAAAAGTTCAAGCCCTCACAGCAGTCCAGGGGTCACAGTTTCGCCTCTGGCACCTACTTCCCAAGAGCACAGAGAGCCGTACTCTTACTTGAATGGATCGTATGGCTCAGAAGGATTGGGGTCTTATCCTGGATACGCACCCCCTGGCCACCTCCCACCTGCCTTTCTACCATCCTATAACCCCCACTACCCCAAATTCCTGTTACCTCCATTCAATATGAGCTGTAATAACCTGAGCGCTTTGAACAATATCAATGGCATCAACAATTTCAATCTCTTCCCAAGGATGTATCCTCTTTACGGCAACCTGCTCAGCGGAGGTAGCCTTTCTCACCACATGCTGAACCCCACCACGCTCCCCAGTTCATTGCCCAGTGAAGGAGGCCGTCGATTGCTGCAGCCTGATCATCCGAGAGACTTCCTCATACCAGCACCCAACAGTGCCTTCTCTATCACGGGCGCTGCTGCCAGCATGAAGGACAAGCCATGCAGCCCCACCAGCGGGTCACCCACAGCTGGTACAGCAGCCAGTTCGGAACACATAATGCAACCTAAACCTACCTCAGTGGTGTTGGCTGCCACCGGCGGTGAAGAAGCCATGAATCTCATTAAAAGTAAGAGGAATGTGACCGGTTACAAAACCCTCCCATACCCACTGAAGAAGCAGAACGGGAAGATCAAGTATGAATGCAACGTTTGCTCCAAGACCTTTGGCCAGCTCTCCAATCTGAAGGTAGGCAGTGGAGAGTAAGACACGGGCCTTCTTGGAAGGCTCTGGTTTCTCCCTGTAGGTTATCTAGGAAAAGTAGGGACAGGCCTCCTTTCCTTGTTAGGCCATTTATCAGTCTGGGATTAATACGGCACCCCCCAGCAAGAAAGCATAGTTGTAAAGACAGTGTTTTAATACTGACGCCACCTAATTAACTAGATAACATTGTATTTTGGCAACGGGAGCCTTCCGCTAACTTGAGGAAACATCTGAAAGTACTTTTGTTACAGCGCTGGAAACTGCAAATTGTTAATTGCTTTTGCTTCTCCCTAGGTGCACCTCCGAGTACACAGCGGAGAGAGACCCTTTAAATGCCAGACTTGCAATAAAGGCTTCACGCAGCTGGCTCACCTCCAGAAGCACTATCTGGTACACACGGGAGAAAAACCCCACGAGTGTCAGGTATGTAACACACCACAGAGACAGCTCCACCGCCCCGGGAGGCCGGTGGCACGGCAGGGCTCGTGCGCAGCCCCTGCGGCGGCGCCCAGGGAGGGCTGTGCAGCAAACCCCCGGCTGCTCGGGGCTGGGGTGCGTATCGCAGCCCTGGTGAGCAGCGTCTGTGGGACAGCAGGGTTGCCTCTAGCCTGCTAGAGCAGCATCTGCCCCATACGGCTTTGCCACCCACCATACTCGAAATACCGTTCAGTGATATTTAAATAAAAAAGGTGGGGATTTTTTTCCCCTTTATGAGAAAGTGTGAAGATATAAAAAGCTGCTGCTTCATCCTGCCGTCTCCTCCTAGGTGTCTGTGATTTAAACCATAAAATCCCCTCCCACTCATTTACTGTTTCTCTGCCACCCCCCGCATTAGGTTTGTCACAAGCGGTTCAGCAGCACCAGCAATCTCAAAACCCACCTGCGACTCCACTCTGGAGAGAAGCCTTACCAGTGCAAGCTCTGCCCCGCCAAATTCACCCAGTTTGTGCACCTGAAGCTGCACAAGCGTCTCCACACCCGGGAACGTCCCCATAAATGTATCCACTGCCACAAGAGCTACATTCACCTCTGCAGCCTCCAGGTCCACCTGAAGGGCAACTGCCCCGTCGCTCCTGCCTCCGGCCTCTCCATGGAGGACCTGAATCGGATCAACGAGGAGATCGAGAAGTTTGACATCAGTGACAATGCTGACAAGTTGGAAGAAGTGGAGGACAATATCGACTTGACGTCAATCGTGGAGAAGGATATACTGACCATGCTCAGGAGGGAAATGGAAGGAGCTAATCTGAAAGCATCTCTGCAGAGGAACCTGGGAAACGGACTTATCTCCTCAGGATGCAACCTTTACGAGTCGTCAGATATGTCAATTATGAAGTTGCCTCACAGTCACCCACTACCTCTGTTACCTGTAAAGGTCAAGCAAGAAACAGTTGAACCAATGGACCCTTAAGACTTTTTGGCAAAGTGATTTTTTTTTTTTTTTTTTTTTTTATTTATGACTTGGCAAGTCAGGGTGCCTGTAGCAGTTGCTTGTACATAGTTTCAATGCTGCAAAGCAATCTTGGCTTACAGTAGTTTCCCTACGCTCTCCAGCTGAAAGAAGGAACTCCAAAGTTACTGTTTTCTCAGGGCATAAAAAGGGGCAAAGGACTGTGCGTTGCCTCGCCAGTTACTAAAAGACAATCATCTATCCATAATTATTTTTTCAATGATAGTACTTCATAATTTATTATGCAATTAATCATTCTAAAAGCAATAATTAGGAAAATGTTTACAATGACTGGAAAATTCATTGTAATTTTTACTTTAAATGTTTTTATTTTTTGTTTTATGGCCATTCTTTGTAGATATTTTTTTCTGCACATCTGTTTTAAGAACCTAAGATGGGGGTTTCAGTAAATGTGTTTTATGTACCAATGTCTTTTAAACAAATGCGGTTTTTCGTATTGCCAAAGTTGGACATTTGACACACAGAATCCTAGGTCCGTTGGTTTGAAAAAAAAAAACAAAAAATGCTGTGTACTTTTACGTGTAAATCACCCCACTGGGAATTGAAAAAAAAAATAAACCAAACCCAGAGCAGCAGGAAGCAGGGGAAGAAACTGCTGCCCCTGCCTCTCTGAGGACAGGAGAGAGATTCTTCCGCCTGCAGCGCTGCCTGGCAGGGACGTGGCGCAGCGCCCACCTGCCTGCCACGGACAGGCCTTTAGGAAACAGCCGTAGCCCCACAGACTGTCACGTATCTCGATGACCAAAGGAATGCATCAGCTTAAAGTGGCTCTTCCAAAAGAAAAAATCTCACTTACGTTCTTGTATTTCTAAAAAGCAGTTTAAAAGCAAACACACAAATATTCTTAATATTCTGCCTGAAAGGGAGTTTTTGGCAGACTTCTTTCTTCTCTCTTTTTTTTTTTTTTTTTTTTCCATGGCCAGAGCCTTCCAGGGATAAAAAAAAATAAATGGTCAGATTCCCTGAGAAAGAAGGGGTTTGGTTTTACTTGTATTTTCCTCTCCCACTTTGCCTGGGTAGAAGTGGGGAACAAAGTCCTTTCCTGGCACATACTTTTTTTTTTTTTCTTCCTGTACGACTCAGATTTTTTTCTCAGTATTTGTGTTTGTACATTTTGTGGTTAATTTAATTAAAGAAAAAAAAGGGCATTGCAAAGTTGTTGAACAACAATTACCTCAGTGCTTGTGTCCAGTGGTGCAGACAATGCTGTTTTATCTAAATGCTTTGCTACTTTAGAGAAGAAACCAAAATGTGCACAGGGAAAGATAGAATGCACGTCCTTTTATCTTTTTGTTTTGCTAAGCCCAAAGATGATATGGTGACGTTTGAGGTGTAGCAAAGAATACATGTATATTTATAGATATATTTATACCACTATACTATATATGTATATGTATATATATTTATACCACTTAAGTTGTGAGCCAAACCATGTAATAAAACCTATTTTTCATCTAAGTGTGAAAAGCAAATGTTATCCAGTTCTACACGTTACCAATGACCTCAAACCCAGAAGGTTGTACCGAGGCATTTGTCGCTGGCCAGCGGGCACAGGCTGCCCGGGTGACGCCTCAACGTGCAAACACCTTGCGTGGGTAACGTCACCCACGCTCGGCGTCTGGGCGAAGTGGGTGGGAATCGCCCTCTTTGCAGGACGGGGTCAGGGCTCCCCTGCTCGCTGCTCCCAGCAGTGGTACCGGGGGAGGGAGGAGGCGGGTGGTCAGTGAACAAACAGCCAGAAAATGTAACTGAAAGAACTTGAAAAGAAGCCAAATACGACCCGTGCATGGTGTGTTCACGTAACACAGCGACGGGCAGGGTGGAAGTTAGTTGGGATGAGCCCCTCGGCTCGTTTCGCCCTGCCGTTAACGAGTTGCACGGTCAACGCGCATAAATACAAGTAGCATTATTACACACCTCCTCTCCATGTATATCTTTTTGTCTGGGTTAGATTCTTACCAATTTTAACATAGCCCACTTCGGCAATCCAGGATTCGGTGACCTTTTCCTTCAGCAAACTTCATTTTAATGCCTTCTGTTAAAAACCAAAACGATCCTGAAAGACAAGTCTCTCAACACAGGTTTTGAAGGACTACAGTTCATTACATTTCCACTCCTGCAAATTGTGAGGCTGACATCTTTTAAATGTAGCAATAGTTCATAAATATAGTACTTACTTGTAGGATAAACCAAAGTATCACTACTCTGTCACTGGACACACACTTTTCCTGTTATTTGCCTGTAGTGCTTTCTTGTATTTGATACAAATTTTACAAGAATTTATATGCATCAGCTTTAAGAATTGTTACTTCTCTTTACTGTTCCCCCTTCCCTTAGAAGTTTTACATGTGAATGTAGCAACAATCAACAGTGTTTTGGGGTTTGTTTTTTTTTTTTGTCTCTCTTGAGAAAGACTCTGACCAAAGTTAACAGGCTTTTTACTTTGCTAGAACAACAAACTATCATATGTTTACGTATTGGTTTACATCATTATTTATGTGCAAATTGTCAAATGTAAATTAAATATAAGTGTTCATTGCTTTACTGACGCTTCCCTTGTCTTCAATCTCTCTGCACTGACTGTGTCCTTCCCCTCCCAGCCGCCGAGGGCGAGGATGGCTCCCGCCGTGCCAGCTTCTGCCGTTGTGGGCTCTGATTTTCCATGATTGATCATTACCCCAGCTTTGTTAATTATGGCGCTCTCTTCACTTTTAGCTAATACCTAAAAAAAAAAAAAAAACACAACACAAAAACACCCAAGGAATTTTTTTTAAAAAAAAAAACAACAAGAATTTTCAGTGTTTCGATGGAACTGCTCAAATGGTATCTGCCTTGCAGATATGTGACCAGGGTTCTCATTTACATATTTCCAAATGATTGTCATTTCTGGCCTGAAACCCTAACCACTGGGACCACAATGACACACTCAAAATGTCAGTGTGAGACCACTTAGTCCTGTGTCAGCATGGTGGGAACTGCATTCAAAACAAACGTGGATCTGTTCTCATTGCTCGCAACCCAGACGTGAACACGAACCAAAGCCGGGAGAAGGTCCAAGCGTCCGCTCCCCCTCACCACCACCACCTCCTCGGCCAAAAAGTAACAGTCGGCCAGGATGCCCCAGAAAAAGCTAATTCAACATTTGCTACTTCCATCATTTAGCGTGAGATCTAAACCAGAGAAGCCATGTGCTGCCCTGCCCTACCTGAACGTTGGAGAAATAATGTTCCTGCTCATATTGAGACACTCAGCGCCGTATGATGTTTTAAAAGTATTTCACTGTCCTCTTAAAAAATTCATTTAAACATCTGTCTCAAGAATTTGAAATACTGCCAGCACCGAACTGTGGAGTTAAGAAAACCAGAGCACTGTTGTCATAAACGTGCCAAATGCAGCATGTTATATTCCTATAGTCGACAGAGCTATTGCTGTAATAATTTTTTTAAAAAAACATAGGATAACCGTTGCCGCCATAAATCATACTTCATTACTTGGCAAAGCGTTATGTTGCGCTGGAGAGTTATGTCCTGGGGACACTTGTAAGCTTTAGAAGATGTTTAATAAAACACATTACATAAAAAGACAATGCACGTTATAGATCACAGCCCCGCGAGGCCGAGCCCGGCAGCTGCTGCCTTGGTTTCTGGCAGCCCCCGTGCGCTGAAGGCCCGCGTTGCCACCAGAAAGACAGGGGGTTTCAGCCATGGCAACACCACCACCCCCAGGCCGGCTCACCGCGGCGGCCTTAGCAAGGGGCAGGGGCGGGGAGAAAGCTCATCGTTTTGGGTGCAGCCATAAAACACAGCCCTGCGGGGCCGTGTGCCCCCAGCACAGAGCCGTGGGTGGCCTGTGGGGCAGGTGGGCTCGGTGCCCAACGTGCTGCCCTCTGCGTGAAAATGTTGGGGGGACCAAGAGTGATGGGGCATGGAAGGCGACGTGCCCTTTCCTTCCATGGCTTCGCCAGCTGCGTTGCCAAGGGACGGGGCGAAGTACAGCTAAGATAGACTCAAACACAGATTTAAGGGGGATCCTGCCCTTCTGGCTGGTTTATAGAGGCAGGTGTCTCTCAGCTGGGTGCTGGGGGAGGCACCGCTAATTCCCAGTGTGGGCAATTACAACCTCGAGGTCAAAAACTGAAAGAAAAATGACTCACCGAGGGGCTATGAGCCCTTTGGGTTCAAATCAGCGGCTGCCGGTGCACGGCTGTGCCCCAACACGTGCTGGGACCACGCTCCGCGCGGGATGCAGCCCAAAACCTTTGCTGTCATTCAGAGGCATTACATTAGAGCGAGGGAAATAGTTGTGGCTGTAATTAAAGGCAGCCAGGAAACACTTGGCTAATTACTGCGTGAGCCAGGGCTGAGTGGATGCGGTGGGGCCGAGGAATGCGCCTGTCACCAGGCAGGTATCTGCAAAACACAAGCCGTCACAGCATCATAGAATCGTCCGGGTTGGAAGGGACCTTTAAGATCGAGTCCAACCATCAACCGAACACTGTCAAAACCACCACTAAACCACGTCCCTCAGCACCACGTCTACCCATCTTTTAAATACCTCCAGGGATGGTGATTCATCCACTTCCCTGGGCAGCCTGTTCCAATGCTTGACAACCCTTTCCGTGAAGAAATTTTTCCTAATATCATGGTGGCTTAAGAAAAAACTCAGCGATGGCATCAAGGTAGCCATCCCAGTATCAAGACATAGGGTCAGGGTGGGCTGGCAGGGAAAAGGCAGCTGCCTGGGCTGGGACGTGGCGGGGCACAGATGGAAATTTTGGCAACTTCACCACTAACCAGTTCCTGCCTGAACAGTGGGAAAACTTGACTTTTTGCCAAAGTTGCGACACTTCCCCAAAACACAGGGAGTTAATTTCTCATTAGATGCTGAAAACGGGCCATCCTGCAACCCAGCACGGCCGCTGCCAGTCCCTTTCTCACCAGCAGCACGTGGAAGTGCCGGCAAATAGCACATTTGCACACCCATCAAGGCCACCTTTGCACCGAGAGGTTCTACCAACCTGTGTGACTACGCTTTCGCTCATTTTCGAAAGAGGTTGGGGAAGATTTCCCAGAGATTCACAGTGGTGACCGAAGGGAAGAGGAGCCACTAATCCTCACCGAGCCCCGGCTGCCTCGGTGCCTACTTGGGATGCAAAGCTGTATTCTTGTCCTGTCCTAGAGGGGCCACATGTTGATTACTTAGAGACACAAGCAAAGCAGACATCCCCTTCTGCTCCAAAGCCAAGCCTCCTGACTTCCACTATGACAGCTTGCAGCTTGGCACGAGTTGAATGGAGCTCTGTGCAGGAAAATCTGGTGCAGAGAAGATTCGATGCTGCTTTCCACCTCCCGGCACCACCTCTGCAAACTTCAGCCTGCACAAGCTCACCTGGGAAAGGCACACAGCCTGGGCTCCTGCAGTGTTGTCTCTCACCCCATGCTGATGTTGTCCTACCACTCGCTCTATAGTTCTCCCTGGCATCCTCTCCCAGGGCAGGGTGATGCAGCCCTGTGCGACAGCCAAAGCCCAGCGCCTGAACATCTGTCTCCTGGCAGTTCAGAGGCACCCTCCAGCCATCACATCTGGCTACAAACTGCTTTGTGGAGCTGGGGGTTCAGCAGACTGGCTGCCACCAGAGGGAAGCTAAGACCCCAAGCAGGCAGCCAGCAGCAAGGCAAGGAGCTGTGGTCACTGGGTGGGTGGCACACACCCCTGGGAGAAGACCCTCCCCAGCAGGGACCCCTGCGGCGGGCAGGGGAGAAACTCCTGCACAGCACACGTGTGAACTTTTTGATGCCAGGGCTTGGGGCAGGAACCTGTGACCAGAGCACAGAGAAGGGCGGCACTGGCATGCGTGTTGGGCAGAGATCTCTGAAGAGAGATGTCCAGCCCTCTGGTAAAGGGAGATGGGCACTTGGAGCTCTCCCTGCCCCACCAGCTGGTGGCCAGGCACCTCCGTGGCATGCGGGCACAGTGGCCCTTCCCTCCTCCTCCTCCCCGGCCTGCACGCAGGGGGATGGTTGGGATGCCAAACCGCTTAGGTAGGTGTGACCAAATAGCCCTATTGAAGGGAGCCAAACCAGTATGACTTCCTTATTGTGCAATGATTAATAAAGGCCTTCAGCTCTTTTTTTTTCCCCCATTAATTGTGAATAGACAAGTCCTTGGTCATTTCCTTATCCAAGAACCGAGTGAGATTCCTTACAGCATTCCTGCCCCAAAGTGGCCGCACCGCACTGGGAAGAGAAGCGATTCCTGCCATATTGAAAGCACGCACAGTGAAACCAAAGGCTGGAAACCTCTTTCCCAGTTCACTCATGCTGAGGACTTGGCTGTCACAGCCTGATACCAGGCTTAGGGATGGGGAGACCCTAATGTTTCTGCCTTTACCACTTGAGTTTTACATGGTAAATCCTAACTGAAATGAGTGAAGCAGAGAGTAGCTTTGGGGCAGGGAGAAGAGGGCAGCAGGCAGCAGTCTCTATAGGATTTCTTGGATATTACAGTCTTGATTCCCAGCTTCCCTACAGCTTTCCTATGGCAAAACATTCTACATGAGGACTGTCACGCTCCAAACCACAGGAAACATTTGCTTTCACCTGTCCTTAATCTACCTTGTGTTTTCAGATGGCCTTTTTATTTTACAGGACAGGTCCTGCGCATCTTTACAGACAAGATCTGCTCTTCTTGTCAGCCTCAAAGCCCCATGCAGAAATTCTTTAGTATGCGGGGAAGGTTTGGTTTCCTCTGGCCACGCTGGGGCGATGTCCTCAGGCGGGGACCCAGTTCACCAGGCTGGGCGGCGTGCCCGAGAGGTCTCACTTTACTCAGTCATGAAAAAAACAAGAGTTAAAAATGTTGTAGAAACTGCAACCAGGTGCGAAAGGGAGCAAGGATACATGAAAAGTGAAAATTTGCCTTTTTAATAAGCCGTTGCAGGTTAGCTGGGTGTTTAGGAGGGAACACGCACTGGTGCTCATAGTCATTCAGAGAAGATTCTCTGTGTGTGTGCATGTGTGTTTTTAATGAGACTAGAAGGTGCAGAACGGGGCTCCTTTTCTAACCTATATCGCAGCAATTTGTGCATGTCTGTAGCTGTGGGTGTTATGTGCTTTCTACTCTGAGTGGTAAGTTTCAGTTTGATTCTGCTCTCGAGAGCTGTGGGGACAGTTTGCACTTGCCTTATCAACGCAGAATCCAAATAGCTTCACGGTGTGCCCGGCCCCCTGACACTGCAAACTGAGAAAATACACTTTAAGCACAGAAGAGCGGGTGAGGTGACAACCAGAGGACTTTTTCTCACCAGAGCATCCCAATCTGCCAAACCCCTCGTGCCCCAATCAGCAGGGCAATAAGGCACCTCGAGAGCCGCAACCTCGGCATCACCCTGAGAGGCCCTGGCTGGGACCCCGGGGAGCAGAGCCAGGACCTCGGGGAGCAGAGCTGGGATGCTGGGGCTGGGGCTCTTTTCCTACATCCCCACTGCCCTAAAATCCCGCAGCACCTCCTCCAGCCCCTTGCACCAATGCCCAAGCACTGGGGGCCCCCTGCAAATTAGGCAGCTGCAGGAGGCACTGGCCTGTCCCCATTCCTCCCTGGGCTGGCCCTGAGCAAGCCTGGCTGTGAGCCACTGACCAAAACTGTGCCCATGATTAGAGACAGCAGCAAGGGAAGGGCAGGGCAGGTACTTCCATGGTCCTTGGGAAGCAGCTGTAGTTTGGCTCCACAGACTCGTGGTCTCAACAGTAATCCCTGTGCCCAGCCATGCAGCTGATTTCCAAAAGAGCATTGCTAGCTTTGCATCTGTTTGCTAAAAATGCCTATCTTCTAGACTACATACCAGTGTCCATGCTGCCTGTCCTGCTGTTCCCACATGGGCTGTGACCATGATGATGATGATGACGATGACATCCATGATGAGGTGCCCCACGTTCTCCACCCCTGCACCTCCTGTCTGGGGGTCCTGTGTGGCCACTGGCCCCATGGCAGCAGCCCCGGTGTTCCATCATCCTCGAGAAAAGCCTGATCCCTGCAGAGAGAGACCCCACAGCAACCTCAGCAGTTGCTGCCGAAATCTGTGGAAAAATACCCCCCTGAATCTGGAGCCATTCGGGAGTAGGTCAGCACAGTTCCCCTGGGACGCCCGGGTTCCTCTCACCCTCCTTGGGTGCCACATGCCGCAATTCACTGGGGGCCTTGTTCATAAAATACTTGAGTGTTACTACCTACATAGCAGCTAAGAGCAACCTGCAGATTTCCTCTCTCCCTCAGATCTGCTTGAGGTTTTTAATTGCACCCCCCAGATACAACACTCAGGAATGACTGTGTTGTTCGCCACACAGCCACCTGTCTTGCTTGAGCTCAAAAAGGAGCCTGGGAGACGAGGTGGAACAGCGGCTGCAGGTACAGCTCCCTCTGCCCTGTCAGGCACAAGTGGTCCAGGCTCCTCCAGGGCAGGGGCAACGCAGCACCGGCCCTTCTGCTGTCGCAGGCAGGATTAACCTTATTCTGCTAGTGAGCACCTGACAGAGAGGTAGGCTGAGGAGCAAAGGGTGCCAACCACACTGGAGGCATAGTGCGCTCTGATTTCCTTCAAAATCTCAGCTACTTATCCAAATTAAGGAGGCCAGAGAAGAAGGGCCTTCCCTGACCATCAAACCCATTCTTTTGAAGCAGCACACACCCCTGCAGAATACTCTAAGAACCTTGTTAGACATGAACATCCTACAGTTCTCTGCCACTGGCCTCCCCCCCCCCCCCGCCTCCCTCTGTGCCCATTACCCACAAGGGAACACCTCAACCCCATGTGAATCTGACTCCAAAACTACATTCAGGGATGGATCCAGCCAGAGAGGTCAGCCACAGGTTCTTATTTCCCCCAGATTTGGGGTATTTAAGACTGGGAATGCCTGTTGATGTCATTCCTAATGCATTTTTGGGTTTTTTTAATGAATTTTCAATGTAATTGTTTAGACCAATCTAAACACTAAGGCAGTGATTTGCATCTACGCAGGGGAATGTATCCAAGTTTAAGCTCATCTAACAATGGAGATCTAAAGACAGACTTTTTATCTAGAAATTTCAGTACTTCAAGGCTAGCACTGTTTTGCAGCAAGGACAGGGACCCAGGAGCCAAGATGGGTGGATTCTGCTTTTGGTACCTCCACTAACTGGCAGTGAGGTCTGGAACAAGTCAGTTGACCTTCCCATACAACGCCCGACTCATTTGTAGAATAGGCACAAGACCTGTGCAAGCTGTGGTGTAAGACTGATATTTGTACCTTGTTTTGAGATCCTCCGATATATAACGGCATGTATTTTTGTTGTTCGTAGAGAGAACAAGTTGCTTATAGTAGTGTCTGCAATATCATAATATTTAGAAGTCCTCACTTACGGACTACGACTACCCTGAACGCAACAAAAACTCTCTCTGCCCCAAGGAGCTTACAAACGAAGCACTATTAAAAACCCCCAAAACCACAGTGGCTAGGTGCAGAGCTTAAATTTCCATTTTCTCTCAGCATTTTCCCACGAGGGGATTGCATGTGAGAGCACACAACAGAGAGTCAGATCACACCCGGTTCGGTTGCTCTGGCATGCCATTTGGCAATACAAGAATGACATAAATTAAAGTGAAACCCTTCACCTCAGCCTAAGTGAAAATGTGAAGAGCGAGGGGGGTGAGGAGGAAGGGGGGATATTGATCCGTATCTACTCAACAGTCAGACCAGTGGTGTGGTGGCAACAAAAGACATGCCTTTGCTTTTTCAGTAACTAATAATCTATAGAGAACCATTTCCTTTTCTGCTGTTAAGATAACACATTCGCCACCTCAGCTGCATGCAAATAATTCGTGCCTCTGCTTAACTAATTTACCTCTCTGGTGCAGACAGAAGGGCAGAAACTTCCCACCAGTGTCGACTGGTGTGCAACACTGAAAGAGGAGCCAGCTCACCCAGAACTTTCTGAAATGTTTAAATCATTAGAGGACAATTGCACCAAACGCTCTGCAGGAGAGACATGGCTTCGTGAGATTAAATGGGTTATTTTTGCTGGTATTCGGCCCTGCCTCTGCCCCACATGTGGGTTGCAGGCTGGAACTGACATTATCCAAAGAAAAGCATTTGATATCTCTGCACATAGACCACAGCTGGTCAACAACTCATCCCAGATTTAAACACAGTATATTAGCTCTCATCTGGTGCCAGAAATTTTACATACTATTAAAAGCCGGGGCCCCCAGAAGTGTGCTGAAACTGAGTGGGCCTTCACTTCACATTGCTTAGAAGCAAACGGGTATCGAGTTGGACATGTGTCTGTATCTGACGAAAACCTTGTTCTAATCAAAACGCTGATGCTACTTTCACTTGCTTGCATATGCACACGTCTCACCCCACATTAACACAACGTGAGCAAGGTTGCGATGTCAAGCACCAAAAAGTTATGAAATGCCAGAAATAATTAAGCTTGTCCACACGGAAGCATCAGGAACAGCCCTTGCTTGCAGGATCCCGTGCTGGTTTTCCCATAGGACTTCTACCTTGCTCAGCACGCAAGATGCTCACCCTGTGCGGGACGGGGCAGGGATGCCCTCCCTCTCCTCTTGTCTCCATCACTGGCCACATGGCTCTGGCCCCCGTGCTCCTGCACTGCTTTTCAGCCAGTGCTGGTTGCTCCTTGGTGCTTTTGGTGGGCCCATCAGGAGGACAGCTGAAGGCTTCACCTGTGTCACTCAATGTCCACATGGGAGAGGAAGGTGGTATCCCTACGCACAGCAGAAAAAGAAACAAAATACAGGGTTGCAAGTCAAATATTCTCTTTGGGTGCCTGGACTTTCCAGGGCAGTTTGTCCCAACTGAAGTGTTATTTGACTGTAGCATAGCTCATCCTAACTTCAGGGGTCACTGGGAATCCTCAAAGCCTTCAAAACAAGCACCTAAAACCAGAGAGTTTGATACTTCACAGCCTGTGAAAATTCAGGTTAAGTGACTTGCTCCATGCTATGCAAAACTCTTTGGGTAACAGCCAGTGAAAAGCGTGTTTCTCCCAGATAGCACCCAGCTCTCTGGTGGAGATGGCGCCTCCATCTACCCCACCCCTTTCAATGGAGACCACCACCAAAGTGTGGGGTTTACAGATAAGAGCCTCCTCTGATTCCCAATGGCAAAGACCATTGGGAAAGGTAATGCTCATCCTGAAAAGACCACATCATTATGCACATCCATAGAAGCTTGATTCAGCCTTAATTCTGGCTTTTCTCAAGCTTGCTGCCTCCGTGCTGTTCCCACAGGCTGCCTGGGCAAGCTCTCAGGTCACGGAAAGCACATGCACCAGCGAGATTTGTCCCGTTCCATGGCTGGCCTGAGGTATGTCAGTACAGCACAACAAGACTGGCATTTTTCCATGAATCCAGCCACCAGCTCTGCTGGCAGTGGCACTGCTGCCAGGAGCAGCCTGTCACCCATTATGTAGACTAGCACAGGCGGGTGGTGAGCCCCACACTCTTTCTCTCCATCCTTCTCATCCTCCCTTTCCCTGCACCCAGACCCATTCTCTCGCCTTCTCTGCAAGCATCCCCAGGGCTCCCTGCTCTCTGCCTGTGCTGCCAGCCCTGGCAGCACACTGACCACCAGGGGAAGGTGGCCACCAGCTTCTGTCTCCCCAGCCACCACCCAGTGGAGGGAAGCAGTGAAGCGCCACCTTTTCTATGGAAAACCCGGTGCCTCCTAAGTGAGGGGACCCATGCAACTGAGGGCAAGGGTGAGATGAAACATTAAGAGAGAAAAAAAGAAAAAAGGAAGAACATCTTTTCACAGTCCGTAGATGCAAAGTGAAACTATTTTGTTAGATTCTGCTCTCCCACGTTGAAAAGCCCAGTTTCTCATCTCTGACTTTACTCTGAGGCATGAAATTTCACCCATGACTTGACAAACTATAACATCCACAACGCTTTGTGGCTCCTCAGAAGCCTGCTACCACCCTGCCAAAGCTCACCTTCAGCATTTTGCTGGGATGATATTGCCAAATTACTCCCTTTTTTAGGCTTTTCCTTATTTTGACACATTTTGCTTTGCTAATACTACTCCCTGGAGCTGAAAACCCAGTGAGGTGTGGAGCTGATGCTCTTGTTACTGCACTGACATCTCCATGGCTGAGTACAGGCAGCCAGCAAAGCAAATAACTGGGCCCACACTAGCACAGTGTCCCCTTTACTGGAAAGTAATAACAACCAGCTTTCCCGTGGATGCTGAAAAAATTACTAACCTGCTAAGCAAGAGCCATTTGCCTTCAGGCTCCTCACAGGGACTCACATAGCTCACAGAGGGCAGATCCCGCTTGGCAGCCTGATTTTGGACAGTCTTCATCTACAACCCACATAGTGGACATTTAAATCAAGACCGATTTATGCAGAAACATTTTAAATAGAGAGAACTGTGTTTAAGCCCAATTTTATGAAAGCTCAGCCATGTGCTTGGCTTACCAAAGTTAGCTCAAAGGAATAATAATTCTATATACTGCCTTTGAAAAGATGCAGTGTTTTTGCTCTATTCTGGTTTAGTAAAAGAACAATCTAATCACAGAGATGAAGAAATTGGTAAATGTTTCGGTCTGGACTGAGCATGTTTCAAAAGGAAATGGTCTATCTCAATGAAATTGCAGAGGGGTTCAAAGGAGTGGACGACACTCATTATTTTGTATCATACAAGGAAACAATCAAGGATTAAAAAAATCTATTATTCTGGTCTTACTAGATGATTTTTCCTCCTAGTATTATGAAAGGTTTCTGTTTCCCTGTTGACAGATCATCTTCCACAATGTTGTCTAAATATGTACTACCTCAGCCACTCACTGTCCCCATTGTCGCACCCTTTGATTCAGAGGAGATAAGAAGATAGGTCAAAAAAAGAGGTAGCAGGTGATTGTACCACCCGTGAAATATTCATTCCTAATATGTTGTTTGCTAGACCTGATGCTCAGGTACTTAAGATATGTTTCCCGCTACTTCTCCTTCTCCCTGGAGACAATTTCTTCTTTATAATTTCTGTATCATCTTGGTCAGTTTTGGCATTGGCACATGTAGGAGCCTATACATACTCTGCCCTGCTTCAGGGATCACTAACATTCCTCTGATTTTAAAAAGCCAAGAATGGGGGAGAACAAAAACAAAAGACAAGTTTGAGGGTCTGGATACCTTTTGTCCTAGTACACATGGGAATTAAATTGTGTTTGTCTTCTCCTCCTGCTCTAAAGACAGAGGTGGCATTAATAATGCAGAGGGCATCTCTCTTCAAGCTCTCTTGCAGCTTTTAAAACATAGAGAGCAAATAGCAAACTTAATTTTCAAAAGGAGATGAAAGGTAAGTTAGGCCTTATTGGTAAGAAGTGAAATTAAACTGGTTGTTGCTGTTTAACTTCTCTGTGCTATTTCCTCACATGAATTAGTCATGATCAACTCTGCTTGGCAGTTGTCCTTACAAAAAAACAGAACAGAGAGAAGTGTTAAGCACTCCCATACAATTTACCCAATAAATTTGTCATACCCCTTATATAGAGTTGTCCCTCCAGTTCTGCCTGTTCCCTAACATATCTGGCAGTTTGAACAATGTTGGCAATATTTGAGCAATTAGGCATTCCAAGTGGAAAGGTTACTATACCTTAGCCTCAAACGCAGGGTGTGTTTTGTCTTGTGCCTTCAGCCATCCTTGATGAGCATTGGTTGCACAACAGCCGTGAAGTAGGAAGACCGTCTTTCAATTTCAGTATGGCCTAGATTGTTTTGGTTTAGCAAAAGGCCAATAGTCCAATGGCGAGTACAGGACAAATGCACCTTGACTCAAATGCTAGCGAGACAGATCACAAAGAGGGAACTTCACTGCTGTTACTATTTTAGAAGTGTTAAAGCCTTTGGTCATACCGGCACTGGGGCAAAAACATGTAAAAGATAACCCATACAAGAAAAATCCCTCTGATGGAGCTCAGAGTAGGACTGGTCAAGAAGATGTGAGATTTTTGGTATATTTCCCCCTCTTTTGGTTGAGCAGCATCAGGATCTTGGTTTCTTTTTTGGCCTCTTTATTTGCAGTCCAAGTCCGTTGGGAAGCTCTGGACAGGAGCGGACATAGCCAGAGAAGTCCCATAGCCTCAACCAGGTGGGACCTGCAGACCACAGTCCATGAGGACAGGGACAAAACCACCTCCCAAACCAGCCAGCCCAGGAGACAACATCCTCAGCCCAAACCGTCACTGAGGTTGGAGAACAAGTGTGAGTTGCAAACGACAGCCCCGCAGAGGAGTGCCCCAGGTCGCAGGGAGGCCACCAGCCACCGGACTGGCTGCCACAGCCCTCCTCTGCGGGCAGCAGGGCACACCCAGTGGCCAGCCTGCCTGCCCTGCCCAGCAGGGATGCTTGGCTGAGTAGTCAGGACCTGGCTTAAGCCAGAAAAAAACAAATCTAAGCAGTAGAGAAGGAAGTTTTGCAGGTCGCAGCCACCACCAGTGCTGCCCATCCAACCCTGAGCCTTCATGGGAGGTCCGGAGCACTGGATGTAGGAGGTCATGTCTGAGATGCCTGGCTGCCCTCTCCTAAGGGGACCTGAATGGATTTGAATGACCTTACCTGTGCTGGGGTGCTCCCATGGGGCCCCCCACACCTCACCAGTGTCTCTCATGGGGCAGCTCCGTACTGGTAAAAACTGCTGAGAACTGGGCACTTGGCCTCTCCACTTGTAGCTGGTGGTATTTCCCTGGCTGGGGTAATGTTGATGTTCCTAATGAAGCTTTGGCAGAGAGAGAGAGACATGTTGTAACCATTAGCAGACTTTGTATTTAGAATTTATCTTAGAAAGGGACAAAGGATAACTCAGCTCAATGGGGGTCTTGTGCAAATGCAGGTCTACACTTTTCATTGTAATACCAGTCCTGGTCTTCACCATTGTCTTCCTCTGACCCAGAAAAACTTGATGGTGAAAATAATGTTAGTTAGAAAATAATGGAACTGATAAGTCATTGCAGGCACATGTGTGTCTCATTATACATCAGTTCGGTTTCACTATATATTTTACACTATGTAACATAAATTTCACTATGCGCCACAAGTATTTCAATATGTGATAGTCAGAAAGTGGCAGTTTACACTAAAAGTTTCAGTATGTGGTAGGATATTTCAAATACTATAAATTCTCCTTTTAAACGAAATGCATTGCGTAGATTAGTAAGAAATGCAGTTGTTTTAGTTTACCCAATGTGGTTTTCTTTCAGAACAGTATTTAGCACTGTGCTGTTCAATTGCCATGTTTATTTTTATCATACACATTAATGGATGATTAAGTGAAAATTCATTAAACATACACCACACAGGACTCAGGCAACCCGAGTTCCATTTCTTAGATCTTTTACCTCAGCTCAACTTACACCATATTAATAAACACACTATATTTATGAAGACCATATTAATGAAAAAAATAAACTTCCCATGTGAGGCTTGTGATTGACCTGGTTTGTTGTTTTGTTTTTTTTTCTAAATGAATTCTCTTTGAGCAAGTAAAATTTGAGGGATCTGACATCCCCTATAAGGGTGAACTGTTAAAGCAATGAGCAGGTATACCAAGGGTCTGCACTGAATCCCCATTTATTGCAGATGATCACCGTTTCAGTTGCAACCAGCAGGAGAAGAATCTGCACTGCCAGCACTGCGCTGCTGATCATGGTTTTGAATGTGTTGACCAGTTGGCCATACAAGTATCGCGTTAATCAGGCCTTTGGCTAGCAAACCCCATAACAGTACTGCACCAAAAAGCTCTGTCATATATTAGAGTTACCAGGTCATCATATTTTCATACGTGACGTCCTTCAGCGCCACAGGGTACAGATTACCTTTGAAAGATACTTGCCGTGAACCAAGAGCATATAAAAAGCAATCACGTGGCTTAGTAAAGCCAAGGCACATCTGCAGCAAGGATCATCTCCTGCAACCTTGGTCAAAGCCATGATAATGCTTCCAGACCGGTGCAGCAAAGCAATTTTCTTACATCCAGTACCTACCATCAGAAATGCAGAAAGAAGAAAAAACATTATGCTAAATTTTGATTATGAGTTCTCCCTCATTCTCATCTCCTCTAAACACAAGCTACACCAAGAACACCTCCATGCAATAGAGCTCCATGTTCTACTTTATTCAAAAAACCAGCCTCAGAAGACAGCATGGGGCAATGCTGAAGTCTAGCTAAAGAGAGAAACATCAGTTACCTCTGCTCTGGCTTTTGCCCCTCAAGATATAATCAGACAGATAATTTTCCAGCAATTTCAATGGATAATTTCAAAATGCTAATGATCCGTACTGAAGTTCAGGGTTTAGAAGAACTGCAGGCCTCAGCTGCCCTGTCTCGCAGTCAGAAGACAAGACTGACCCTGCACCGAAGTGACTCTGGACAAGCCACTTAGAGAGTTACAAAGGCCCTAGATTAATTAGAAACTAGGTCCTTTAATGTAACTCCTTGCCCCATCGCAGGCCTAGCAGACCTCGTTGGCTCCCTGCCAAATAGTTCAAGCACCTATTAACCAAGGAAAAGGTAAAGAGCTTGGGTTGTAATGTGCTGGATTTCAGCCCAGTGGTTTCAAATCTCCTGACCTGCAAGAGCAGCTTATCTGTGCTTGGAGGTCAAAGACCTCAGCAAAGCCATGTTAACAGGTCCGCACTGGCACCAACTCAAACATTTGGCTCTTCAGATTACAGTGATTCCTTGGTTTCTTACAAGTGGGGCAAAAAGGGCCACCAAAGCGGCCAGTGACGGACTCGGGGCTGGCCTGAGTCTGCTTACACTAACTTTTTTAGCAAAACACACCGCTGCAAGTGCTTCCTTGGCTCACAGGAGCTGGAACCAAACGCATCAAGTAGACAGCTCGGTTACCCTACTCTTCCAACATTCAAAACCAAGACCCACAGCATTCCTTGTTTGTAGTCTCTACCTACCATAAGAAAAAAATTCTGCCCCAGACACATCACAAAGCAAAGCTGTGTCATACATTTCCCAGTGACTGGTTTGAAGGAAACAGGAATGTTTGTGTCAGACATGAGGCACGGGGACAGTCTGGAGAGCGGTTGTTACTGCTTTTGTCCCAGATAGGGGCTGGGTGCAATGGGAGCTGCCTTCCCATGCCCAGCCTGAAACCTGGAACCATGGAGTTTCTCCACATGCCTCCTACAAGGCAGCTTGAGGGCAGCCCTGCTGTCTGCCAGAGCGTCCCTGCGTTAGACCAGGTAAAACATGGGCTCCTCTCTCCATTCAATAAGATATTTGGGATGAAATAAAAGTAATGTTTTTAAGCGTATGTCTATTTTCCAGCATGACCAAACCTGAGCTGTTCCTGTTCCTGTTGAAGAAAAGAAGAGACAACAGTGCAAACTTTCCCATATTCACTTACTCCTGTGTTAGATCTGGGCTGAGATATGTACAAAGCAACGTATTTATGCCCTAGATTCCACTGATGATACTGCCAGCAAAAGCTAAATTACAATTATTTTCCTGTAGTCAGGTTGCTAGTCCAACAAGTTTTGGAAGGAGGGAAATACATTACACACATCCTCCAAGTCCCCTCCTAAGCACTGTCAGGCTATAATTTTAGCTTACTCTTATTACTGATCATGTATAATTGACGTTGAGCCATCCTTTAGCCATCATGAAAGTTACATTATCTAAGTTGTTGCATTACTTTCACTCTCGTCCAAAGTTTTCAGTATTTGTTGACTGAAAAGGCAGAACAGCAACAGAAGTTCATAAAATACGTACCAAGTCATATACCATATCCAAACCTTTTCATTTGACCCAATTAAGTTTCACTTGTAGGCTAAAACACATGATTTCAGGAAAAAAAAATTGCAGCGTAGCTTGCAGTGTTCACTGTTATGATTTCAGAAGCAGTTGGCATTGGCTTGAAGACTACAGTTTCATGTGTACTAATAACATTTAACAAAGGACTTTTCCATCTTTGCTGACTGAAGAAGTAGGACCATTTGTAGCGTGTAATTAAGCTGTTGAGTTTCCGTTGTTTTGAATGTGACCTACCTTTTTTCCTCTTTACTCAGCTATGGCTGAAGCTAATATCAGTTCGTCAAAATCCTTCTGTTTTGAATCAACGTGTCTCCATCTATGCAAATCTGAAAGGAGAAATGCTCACAACGCAGTTCATATTCCTGATAGCTGAAACATTCCTGTGGAACATCTCTGCCACATTCATGCTTTACGGACATTTCTCTGTTTGAAGTCAACTTCTACAGGTTTTCACACAGAAAATTTTCATCAGCCTCATTTCCTCCAGCTTTAGCAGCAAAACATAACGATCGGCACGCAATAGGCAAGAACTTTGCAAAGCGACACCTTAAAGAAAAGGTTGTCTGGGTACGGTGTGAAAATTTTCCATATCGGCAGCCTCCTGCGTTCTTTTCCATTGATTTTCTTCATATCAGCCTTTCTTACTTTAAAAAAAAAAAAAAAGCATTGGTGCTTCTTTTAGCTCTGATTCATAACAACTGAAGATTTCAACAACATACTGTGGCAAATAGTATTCTGCTGATCTTACGGAAGGAAAAAGACCTGTTAGACCAAACCTTCTTATTCATTCATTGCTGTAAGTCCCTACCTCTAACCAATGTTCTCTTCAGGACAGAAGGGAGCAGCTTGAGAGGGGTTTTTTTAAGATTGCTTGAGAGTTTTGATGGGAAAAAGGCCTTCCATCAGTGTTCATACTCTTGCTTTTCTACTGCGAGACATAAAACAACTGCAAAATTCAGCATCTGTTGACTTCTGCCTAGGTGGACAGGGAGGCATTTCCCTGTTCTGGAATTGGGGGTTGCAATATTGTTTACAAGGACAGCAACTCTCCCCCAGCTTTCATTTGCAAAATGCTCCACAAATACAGACAGAAGCCACAAAAGAGACTCAGTAGTCACTTTTGTATCTTATCTTTTGTATCTTATCTCCTGCTTCAGCAGGGGAGTTGGACTAGATGATCTTTATGGTCCCTTCCAACTCTAAAAATTCAGTGAAATTCAGTGAAATTAAGCAAGACGGCCAAATTAAAATGAACAGCTTGTTGATTCAAAGGAGCACCCTGAGAACTCCTCTGCAGCAGCACAATGTGTTTTAACCTCTGGATAACTACATAAAATGAACAAATGGCTTGTTTAATGCTGGATTTCTATACCTAGATATTTGCTGGTGCCCATTTCCCATAAGCATAGGGTAAAACAGGATAACACAAATTTCACTCTACCATAGTAACAGAAAACAGTCAAAAAGAGGGCAGCACAGAAAGGCATACTGTAATTAGCAGTTGTCTTCTCAGGTTGGCATATCTAATCATTGCCTCGTATTTTTTTTTTTTTTAATTTTTAAATTTTAACATTCTATTGTTTCTGCAGAGGTGGCAAACAGTTGGAGAGGAACAGACCAAATCCAAATAACTTCTCACACGCAAAAGCATCAGAGGATGCTGCAATCCCAGAAGGTGTTTAGGAAACTCAAGAGCTGGGGGAGGTTTCTGTTATGTGAGGGTTGTGCCTGGGATGAGGCACAGCCTTTGGAAGGGACATCGTGCAAATGGCACAAACCAACAGTGGCGTAAAGGAACCTCACTGGTCTGGATAAACCCTGAAACAGCACAGCCCATGCTAAAACCAAACATTAAAAGTAAGAGTACTCTGAACTCATTCTCAACAAGTGCCACCACAGAACAGATTCACACCTTACAATGAAATAATGAAAAACACCAAAATGAAACTCAGGAATCCACCCAGATCCTCTTTGCACTCCAATTAGGCATATCCTAAACCCTGGGTGGAGGGAGAGGGAAGCAGCGCTGTCTTTTTCTTGTTCAGACAGCAATACCCCAGAGCACACTGAAAGCAATTATTTCCATCCGCCACACACAGCCTAGAAACCTGAAAATTGTTCTGCTAGTAGAAATCTAATCCATCCACCAGTGAGTAACCAGAAGCAACCTACTGCTTTCTTTCGTGAATGGTCACAATGTTCTGAAGATGCCACAAGTCCAGTTCACTGTTTCGCTACACCTGGTAGGGTGGATGTTTAGTACTGGTCTCCAGACTGAGCAGTAATCAAGCAGCAGGTGAAAGACAACAAAAGTACATAAAATGCTGACCCATTCCAGAAATTACTCTTTCCTTTCAGTCTGCATTTGAAAAGTATCAGACTAGTCAATTTTTCCCCTTCTTTTGAGGAAAAGCTGGTAATGACCCAATTAACTACTTGCTGAAAGACAACTGCTTTGAGATTATGAAGTTCTTTGTGTAAACAGCTGCTGTTTGTAATAAAAAGCAATTTCAGGATAAATGTGTAGGACTTCAGCAGGTACAAACACCAATTTAAGTAGTGCAGTTGCCATAGTTCAGCCCATAAAATCCGCAGACATTTAGCTGGTCACTGATACTGAGATTATTGACCACCATCAACGAGAGCAGAGATGTCACTCCACCAATGCACCAGCACCGCCCCTCATTTCTGTACACGTGACTTTTAAGCTGCTGCATCCTCACGTCTGCACTATCCACCCCACTTTTGCAACAGGAGCACAGCATTGGGTGGGGAGGAGAAGGGAAAGGGAAACTAGCTGTCAGCATTTCTGTAGCCATTTAAGCCCTAACTATTTGTTAAAACAAAGACCAGCCCAGTCTCTTTGTGCAAAACACTCCAGGAAAAGCAAAGTGTTATTATCTGAAGGCACAACTTAACCTTTAAACAGCGTGTCAGTTTTCTTCTCAACCAGGAATATAGTACTATATACACCCATCTCTCTGTCTTCCATAGCTTGGTCAATAGCTATAAGCATTGTACCTCGATCAAAAGAACAAGGACAGCTAAGCAGATTCCAAGTCAACACAAACTACTGAGAAATAAGCGTGGTAAAGAGGGAAACAGATGACCTTTCTCCAAATGACACGGATGAAGTCTGGTACCTCAACTCTGTACCCAGGCATAGACTCTGGACGCACCCAAGTTGTCAGTCACCCAAGCTACGTGACGTGACCAGCCAGTCCTCAGCAGTTACGGCTCAGTCCCATGCACAGAATACAAGCTCAGATTGAGTTACCTGGAAGAAAGCAAGTTGCTGGTTTAGCAGGACTAGTAGAATTTTAAATTCAACATGAGATCACATACTTTTTTTTAAGAGCAGAGTCTCAGTAGCAAATGCACAAAGCAAAACTCTCATGCTTGCTTGAAAAGAGATTTTAACTGATGAAAAATCTGCAGTTACTAAACTTGTCACAGTACTCCCCATGAATTTCTCAATCACTGAGAAGTGGACTGGCTAGAAGCAGACAGGCTAGGCAGCCACTCTCCCATTGTTAAAATAATTGGGATTTCTCAAGATTCTCAATTAAGATAACAAACTAACTCTTGTGGTCTGATCTTGTTGAAATATTTTGGATATTCTCTGTTTCCGACACTACAAGGAATTCTATTATTTTGTTTGACAAAAAGAGGCAAAACCAGTAGATCTGCATGATGAATCCCCACATAATCACCCTCCGAGTCAGATCAAAGAGAAACTCTGTCTCAGACTGCAATATTCATCCCCCTTTTATTATTTATTAGGAGATGGATTTGCCAGACACAGTATTTTCCAGAAGGGAAAGTAAGATCCAGAATCTAAAATAGTAGTAATGCCGCCTTCCCCTAACCATACATACTAACCTCAGCTTTATCAAAGCAGTTGAGAAAATCTGAGGGTGCTGCATTGCACTGGTTCAAATTAAACAAGCCAAGCAAAAGATTTTTTAAATTTTATTTATGAGATGTGAAAAAGTTGCCTTCTACTCTCCAAACCATAGTGCTAAATACCAAAGACACTGTGAAAGGGGCGCCTCTATTATTCAAAAAATATTTGTGTGCTTTTTGGTAGATTAATTGCATTTAACATTCTGGTTAAACACACAAACAAGCACAGCTTTTTGTTGTTGCTTCAAATGAAGCCAGAAAGAGAACAAAAGGCATTCAACTGAACCAATTTAGGTTTATAAACATATTAATTTTAAGAGCGCTATGTGTACACTTAAAATGAATTTAAAGCAGTCAACCTTTGCAGTATGATGCCCAGTTTCGCTGTATCCAAATAATCCATAAATCCAGATGCAAGTTGTCACAGACACTTCTTTGGAGAGCTCGCAAAGTTAAAAGTCAATGTTTCCTATTAATTAATAATTGTTTTCAGCTGTTTTGGCAAGTGATTAAAACAAAGTGTCTGCCTTTAATGTTACAGTATAAAAGTTTTCTTCTTTAGAGGCCTAAGCGCCAAGCGGGAATTACCTCATTTGCAGGAAGGTGTCATACTTGATTGCTTGGAACATTTGTAAGCAAATAAGATGGACTGATATTGTACCTGCTGGTGCAATGATTTCCGTACCACATCCATTAAAACTACCCATCGAGCAGTTCCAGAGAACCATCAGCTGAGATAATTAAAACAGTACTTCTCATGTTAATGGAGTACCACGCCATGAAAGGCTCGTCCCATAAAGAAACTGTATGGGCTGTGCATCATTTACCAAACTGTGCCACCTTGTGAATTCAACCACAGGCCCTTTAGACTTTGCACGGCAAAGCATGGCAGCACCTGACCCTTCTGTGCTCCAAACCATCTCTGAGATATCACTGACAGGCTTGCTCGATGTATCAGCAAACGGTTCAATACGACCGCAGTTCTGACCAGCACTGGCTCCACAGCAGGATTAGACTCAGCTTTGAGAAGGACCTTCTGCCACAAGTAGCCTTCTAAATATCATCTTTTATTCCCAAGCTGCTGCCAATTCATTCTGCCAGTAAAACTGAAATAACAATTCTCCTGGAAGCCGAATTTCCACATCCCTGCAGAGGAAAGACAGCAGATTTCATGGCACAAGCTGGGAAACTCTGCTTGCAACGTGGAAGGTACTGACATTAACATAAGCAGCAGTAAGATCCCTATTTACCTTCCCTGTCTGAACATCGGACAACTCATGGAGAAACCTTTCTCTTCTGCTGCATCGAGAAGCTCGTGAAGTGATGAAAAGTGCAGGATTTGAGCTCTTCTCTTTCTGGTACATGACGGGAATCACTGCTAGCTCCTCCTAGCTCTTGGCTTCTGCCTCTGGTTTTAAAAACTTTCAAGGTATTCTTCATTTGTTGAGGTAGGGTTTTTTTAGACTAAATAGCACGCTTTATCTCTGCAAGGCAATGAATCCAGATAAAGCTGCAGACTCTGCTGAGCAAGCAACAACGTGGCTGTGCTCCGGGAGTGTATTGGTGACAGAATTCAGAACCACCACATTCTGGTTTAGGTCGGCCCTTATTTTAGGGAAAGAGATTTTTTCCACTGGTACAACACCATTACTACAGGATCTGAATGGGAGAGGGATACCTCAGTGCTCCAGGCAAACACTGACCCACCAAAACACTCAACAGAAAGACATACAAGCCGGAGCATTCTCTTGTTCCTGTCATCCTATTTGCCACTGCAAAATGATTTCAAATAATTGTCAAGAATCTTCCAGCCACACCATTCACACTTAATCATATATCATTGCACAGTGAAATTAAATAAAAATCCCAGCCACTGTTTTGCTTCAAATAGTTAACACCAACGATAGTCAACGAAATGATCCCTGAAAACCCTGTTTGATATAAATAACAAAATCACTCAGAAGAAATCCTGCAGGTAGAGATGAACCTTGAGATTCATTACTATGCAGATGTGGTTACAAAGCATCCAGCAAATCCACAGTAATTATTCATCCTCATGTTCTCCCTCCCTGCCCAGTGCCAGAGAAAGCACCCTGCTGCTCTCACAGACACCAGCAACCTGTTTACCCTGGGACATGAAGAGATAAAAGTTCCCTGTCTTGAGGCAGCTCTGAAAAGCTCACACCCTTGTTTATTATGTGGCAACTGCGGCACATGCCCATACGTTAAGATGTTAAGGATCTTCTCCTTTCCTGATGGTATCCGAATCCATTTCAGCGTAGCGCCTCACAACCCATGAGGATCAAAGCAGAGCACCTAAATACGATACAGTTCATTTCAAGCATATATTAAAGATGAATGCATTTTTATCCCATCCAGACAATACCTTGCAGCAAAGATCTACTTGCTCATGCTGCACACCCCATGCCTTTGATTATTTCAGCATCTTCTAATGATGAAGAATAAACTCCCTTTAAAAAATAAACATTTTTTTTTCTTGAACTCTCAAGCCTCCTGATACCATCAAATGGTGTTTTGGAATAGGAGCCGCATGTGGTTTTGAAGCACTGTTAATTGCCTGCAGTGACACAAGCAAGGATTGATTTGGGTGCAGGCAGGGGGGGAAATTGTGCAAGAGGCCTCTTCCATACGCCATCACACGACCTCAATCAGATTTGCTTTCTGAAAGTGTACAGAAAGCTGATTACACAGAGACAGCAAAACAAGTGTGAACGAAGGTAGGTATCAGCCTTTGTGGATAATCCCACTTCACTGAGCGCCAATTTTCAAAGAGAATTTTATTTACATCTTGAGTGACTACCCCAGACCAAGTCTCTGCTAGAGGTGTGGCTCAAAAACCTCAAAGGACCTAAATTTCAGAGCCCCCTGAAATGATAGTTGAAGAATGAATCGTTATGCTCGGTAGCTGTAATTCACCTGCTTCATTGTTCAAAGCATGCCACAAAAATTGGAAAGGCTGCATTGTGGAAAATTGTGGCATCTAATTTGGGGAAGGAAGGAGGGAAGAGTGCAAGTAAGTAGGCTTCAGAGGACCGAAATATTTTTCCCCAAAAGACACCGAACCCAACATTATTTATGGAGGCCAGAGGGGACGCAACTCCTGCTGCACCTCCCTGAGGAAGGCAATTGCAGCAGAACCCTTCAATGCATTCAAGTTTCAGTAAGAGATAAAATAAAGGCCAAACAGTTCCTCTTATTGGTATATTAATTAAAAAGACACAATATATTTCAAGAAAATGGTAAGCTGACCCGTTAGGACTGTGCCCTCTTACCACTGAAATAATTGAATGCACGATCAGCAATAGGACATCACTTATTTCACTAAAATTTGACATTATGATTTCTTAGCGAAGGATATTTGAGCAATAAATTAAGCTGACTTTTTTTTTATTATTATTATTGCCATTATGGTTATTGATCCAGCAATTTCTTCAACAGCTGTCAAGTACAAATTTATACACAGTAAAACAAAACTGGATGGCTTCCATAAGGGAGCAGATCGCCCAAACTGGTGAAGAAACTTCCTGGGTGGTTAAGCAAAAACACACCCCAGCAGAAAGGTAAAAGTCCTTGTGTGTCTTCCTATCAAAGGGTGTCAAGATGTAAGGTGCAGAAAAGCTGATGATTAAGAATGACACGTCCTCTTTCTACTGCCTATACAGCCTGATTATGAATATCGACATATTTTTCTACAACTAAGCCCGATACAATGGAATCTTATTCTGACTGGAAAACGAAACAGAAAAGGCTTGTGACCAAAACTGGGTTTGGTATTTATCACAAACGTTGAAAATGCTGCTCTGTATGAAACATTCATAACAGTATAAATTAAAACTTCAGAACCATGAAATTTTCATGACACAGAGGTCCTCGAGTGACCCCATCAGCCGTTCCCTGGATAAAAAAGCAATGCCAACGGCTCAGCTCTCCACAAAGCAAGGTGCGAGCACAGCAACAAGAGGTGCCTGTGCAAACCCCGCCACCATTTTGTGCAGGGCCTCCCGTCTCCCGCAGGCCCAGGCCTAGGAGCTGCTGCAGAGGAGGGAGCTCTGAAACAAATTCTGTAAATAAAGGCCTCCTGGAGCATCTCTCTTATGAGGGAAGGCTGAGGGACTTAGGTCTTTTTAGTCTGGAAAAGAGAAGGCTGAGGAGGGATCTGATCAACGCCTATTAAAGGGTGGGTGTCTAGAGGAAGGGCCCAGTCTTTTCTCAGTGGTGCCCAGTGACAGGACAAGAGGTAATGGGCACAAGCTTCAACATAGGAAGTTCCACCTAAACATGAGGAGGAACTTTACTTTGAGGGTGGCAGAGCACTGGAACAGACTGCCCAGAGAGGTGGTGGAGTCTCCGTCTCTGGCGACATTCAAAACCCACCTGGACATGTTCCTGTGCGGCCTGCTCTAGGTGGACCTGCTTTGGCAGGGGGGGTTGCACTAGATGATCTCCAGAGGTCCCTTCCAACTCCATATCATTCTGTGATTCTGCGATTCTGAGGCAATGTGCTCAAAGAACAAAGGCAAACAGACCCTCTCAAGCACAGTGGCTGACTCCAAGGAGAAGGCAGTGATGGCAGGCTGTGATGCCGGAGGTGCCAGACGTTTCGCCTCGCAGGTGAAAGCCGGTGCACCACCCCGTTCATGGAAAGGACGGAAAGGAAAGCACAGGGTGGGAGCTGCAAGATGATGAGTGAATGAGAAACCTGGGTGAGATCAAGAATCCAGCTCTGTCATTTCACTCCCCACGAAGTGTTTCTTTCTCTCGAGCCCCACCTTCACTGTTTCCCTCTGCCCTCCCTCCTCCACACCTCGCTCTCACTGTTTTCCTACAGGGCTACCCAGTTTGTGGTCACCAACTCACGTCTCGCATGTCAAAGGAGAAGCCGTGCCAGAAGGGTCAGGGAGTGCTCCAGCGGCGGGGACATTAGTCACCCTCACTGGAAGGGCGAGACAGACGCCGGAGGGCCCAGAGGGGCAGGTCCAGCCTCACCTCCCGTCAGCTGAGGCCAAGGATCAGCTGAAAAAAGAGAAGCGGCAAATTAAAGTGCAGTTTGCAAAGTAAGGGACAGGACTCGTAAGATAAAATTGTGGTGGTGGAAACAGTGAACAAGCCGTACAGAACTTCCTGGGTCACGGCCAGCACTTCAGGGCACGAGGGCCTCTCCCACCGCCCGATCTCTGCCTCCCATTTGCCTTGTACGGACTTGGATAAACTTTAAAATGAAGGAACACCAGCTCATTTCGCTAATTTTGAACTGTGGAAAAAAAAGTAATCCAGTGAGGGTGCGTGTACCTATGACTGATGGAAATCAAACCTCTGAAGTGCAGATGACTTTAATTACAGCTAGAAGAGCATGTAAGGTGCAAGTTTCAGACAGATAGTTTCCATTCTGATCTGTAATTCCGCAGTGATGAAAATAACCTCTCTCTAGCTGAAAAAAATTACAAATTGTCTTTTTTTATGGCAGCGGGGACACTAGTGACCCTCAGCAACAAAATCTCAATACACACAAGGAGAAATTATAGACGTATTCTGTGTGAAATAAGACATCACCAGCTTTTGCATGTACACCCTCCCCGCACACCTCTCACTGTGGGGGCACCAACTGGAGGGAGAGGGTTAGTGAACAACTTAACTATGGATTCCCCACCCTCTCCCCACAGCTTGGTTTTCTTTGAAAGCGGACCCGACTTCTAGGAGCTTTTAAGACGTGCACGTGAACTTGCGAAATGCATTTGACGAAGCCTAGCAAGTGATCCTCTGCGAATTCTGGCAGACGCAAACTGCATCACATACCGGCTTTACCCTTCCCACTGTGCAATACTCAGAGTTACTGCGAATGCTAAGACGAGAATATAACGTGCATTGGTAGTAACTAGATCACATGTTTGTTCCCACAACTTATTCATTTTATGGTATCTGTTGACCTATATTAGTGAAATGATGCGAGGACTAAGGCTTTAAACATCTTCAGTGGAAAGTGCTGTTTTAAAATCTGACGCATTTTAGCAGTTTCAAGTGCAGTGAAGTCAAGCTCCTTCAACACTAACGCGGTGTTTGACTGCCTCTCTTTCTACCCAAAGTGTTTTTTATCCATAGAAATACTATTAAAAACATGTGGAAAGTCATACCTTTAAACTTCAAGCAATTCCCGAGTTTTTTATATGTATGAAAACCTGAACTACACAGAACTGCTCTTCGTGTACCTGTTTGCATAGAAGTTTTGGATTCTTTTGTGTTCTTTAATCTATTGTTTAGAGAAACTGGTGTTTCATTTCACAGTTAGAAGAACTTAATTACTCGAATCATGGAGACATGAAAAGCAAGGGAAGGAAAGAAAACATCTCATTTTAAACTCTTCTTCCACAAGCTAATTTGATAGTATAACTTAAAAGTACAGAAATCTGAAATCTACTTCTGAGCATTTGAAACTTCACATCTTTTTACCTCTGTCTCAAGAGATATTACTCAGGTTTAATGTGACATTTTGAAATGTCACCATCCCTGTCTCAAAACCAGAAGTTTTAACGCAGAATAGACACCTACCTACTTTAATTCAGAAATCTATTCTACATGCGTTGTCTATATTCTAAGAACCTCTGTGCGTGCCCTTTCTCATCCTAAGGAAGGGAAAAAAAACCAATTCAGGAATCTCTTTCCTGCCCAAATAAATGGGGACTGCTAAAATCAATGGCTGATGTCACTTGCCAAAAGCCTTGCTATTCTGATACAGCCACAAATTTTGAATTAAAAATACTTTTTGTGGGGGAACATTTTCCCCTGAAATACACTTTTGCCACATCAAGAAAATAGCATTACTTCATCAGTAAAGACAGAGTTATTTTTGCTGGAAGGCTGAAGTTGGAAGCAGTAGTACTTGCCAGAGATCCTCTCAGTCTCCACATTTTATCCATTTGCAGCACCGGAACAAAGGCACCCACGGGAGTCCTCATGATCACTAATGCAGTTTTCTTTCTGGCATAATTTGATAATCATCAATATCAATATTAGATTTATACAAGTATGTAATCAGTTTTAACACCTACATATAATAGCAGATGAATAAATGCATACTGTAAGCTACCGCTGAATTTGGAAGCAAACTAACATCCAGGTTTCTTTGGAGAGTTTAAAATTATTACACATAAAAATGTTCAATTTGGAAAGTGCCTATAAAAGGAATTAATCCATCCTTTTCTTGTCTGGTCCCATGGTTTGGCAAATTATCACTGGCAAGCTGTGAAATTTGCTTATTATACAGGATACAAATAACACTGGAAGTGATGATCGAGAGTCTTTGTCAGCTGATTGGTATCTGGCTGCCAGAGCAAAACACGCAGGAACACAGGACTGAAAAGACTTTCCCAGTCACTGAGTCCAACGACTTCTATCACAGGCGACCAGCTCTTTCCTTTCCATAACTTACCCCGGGCACCAGCGTGCTCCACAGCTCCCAAAACTCTTAGCGGAAAATTAACTTAAAGTAGCTCAACAGTTGTCCTTTCCATACCTTTATTAATGGCTGGTACATACTGCATTTTTCCCTTGCCTAATATGACCTTAAGATTTAGTATTTCATCACATTTCTGCAAGATTTCCCAATGATGCTGACACACATTCCCAGTGGTATTTACATTTCACCCACTAGGGCAGCACAGTCCCCATCCCAGCCCGAATCTCTCCTTTCTGTGCAGGAAAAGATCTTTCCCCAATATTCCATGTGAGAACTGCTGCCCGTGCAGGCAAACAATTCCCCCCCCCCTTCCCTGAATTTTCTCTACCTAATGGGAACCCAGGATTACACGTGCTTTAACCGCATAACGCACCATTGTAGGAGTTCTATTTATTCCCCAGTGGAAATCCTTCTCCTCAGTCCCTGCGCCCACTCTGTGTATTCAGTTCAACGTCTTTTCCCATTCTCCATTTTTCAGGGTTACCAGTCCTTCAGATGCCAAGTTCACATTCTGCCCCATAGCGGCAATCTCATTTTACCAGTACAAATTCATTTTATTTAGTATGCTCCTATTCCCTCCCTCCCCCCCTAAAGAATTCATGGAAATCAATTTAAAACAAAGAACCCCCACAATTTCTAGCTCTTAATGAAAGGGCATCACCTTGTGTACTGACAGCCAGTGCTATCAAAGAAATCATTGGAAAATTTTCTTCACAGAACACTCAAAAATGGAGGTAGCCATTGACAAAACAACATGAAATACAGTGATGACAGCAACAAGCTCTGTGTTTTGCACTTTTAAAAAACTTATTATTTAACTTGCTTATCAGATAAATTCTAAATGCAGAGGAACATGTGTGTGTATTTGGCACTTTTCCTTAGCATTGAAATTAATTCAGTGAGCACTGTGTTAGATTCTTATCAGTTTAGACCAAATCTGTTTTTTCCAAAGTTAACAGCTTTTCAAAGTGAAGAAAATGATTTAATTAAGCCACAACCACCTTCTGTTGCTATTGTTATTCACACACTAAGTAAAAAAAAAGCCTACAAAAATGTGATTTAAATCAGGTAAAGCAAAGACGCCACTTCATTTTTGTGATGATGTGCTTTTCTTTAGATGTATCACCCAAACAGCTCTTTAAGGAGCTCCTACTTCTTAAGTATTAATTAAATGTTTTTGTCACTCCATGACAAAGATCCCTATTTAGCTGGAAATAAAGACAGACTCAAATTTTGTTTTATTTTTTAATAAAATTTAAATAGTTAAAATAAGAGGAAAGACTATGTTTTAAAGCCAAGCTATTTCTTTGTTCCATGCTAGGCCTTAAAAGTTGGACTTACTAGCAAATACGGGCCACGAGAAGAGAGTTGTATACTTAAAATGCTGGTGTAGAATATATTAAAATAGCCAGTGACTTACTCCAGCTTACCTTAAAACAAAGGAAACACAATCTTTATAGTTTTTTAAGTGCACCGCCTCTTATCCTGATTAATGGAAAAATTGTCCCTACAAAAGACTTTTTTTTTTTTAAATATGAAGACTCTACAAAATATTTGCTTTATCCATTGGCAGGACTTCGAAATTCTCCAGAATATTTAGATGCGTCTACCTAAGAACGTTTATAAATGCCAATTCAACACTGTAACAAAAATTCCAAATAGAACTGGAAATCAGAATAACTCAACCAAATCATCCCACTATAAGAATATTATATTTCAATTCTGCATAAACACAAATCAGCATGGTTTGCTTCATTTTAAAAATCCTTCATGACCCGCAGAATACAGCATAGGTTTATTTCACTATTACCTTTTCCCTTCCATTTCCTTAATGCTATTTCTTCATTTACATTTAAAACAAGATCTAATTTGTTCTACTGACTTCTTCTGCCCTTAGGGCTTTTTAGCCTCAATTCTATCCCCACCCAAGGAGATCCTTCCCCTCTTGCTTCTTAAGGAGGTTTTTGTTTGTTTGATTGATTTTCATTTTCTTCCTTTTCAGATACAGGTAAGTATCCTACCATAAAGGGAGCATGGGAACAGCACTGGGAGTTACCAGGACATTTGCAAGCCAAGACTTTGAGTAGGAACTTCAGCAGCTACTATTTTTGGAAGAAAAATGTCATGCGTTCTTTATATTTGATAATATTTGACATATTTGATAATATGCCTACTATAAACATAGCCTTGTGCCACAAACAACCACAAACTGCAGACAAAGCAATATGGCACACTGTTTGATGAATTCAGCGTAACACAAAAAATGGTAGAGTCCTAGTAGCAGCTGCAATGGTAACAAACATTTGGAAACCAAAGCAATCCAGTAACCTAAAAATACATCTGCTAAACTCAGGAAAAAAAAAATATCTGTGCAATGAGATTAGAAGCTTCCAAATTTCAGACTGATTGCTCAGGGACCACAGTAGAAAACTAAACTCAGATGGAAGGAAGTATTAACTTGGAAAAGCTTCAGCCTTCCAAAATTCAAAATTATTAAAAAGCAATACATCTGTTCATCATTCTATGATTTAACTGTTTTCTAGTCTATGGGAATAAACAGCAGGATACAATAGTTTGCAACATCCGTTTACTTTTTTTTAAAAAAAAAAAAAAACAAACCTTTTTAAACTAAATTAAGAAAATATTCTTACAGGAAAAAAAATTTAGATGAGCACAAAGAAATGCTGTGACAAATCCTGAGACAAATTATCCTACATCATTGCTAGTCTATGAAAACTGGTTTGAATAATAAACATACTGTAGTATTCAGTGACAGCATACAAATCGAAAGTATTTGTAAATTATTAAGTTGTGCATGTTTTTAAATGACAAAACATGCTCACGGTTTACTTTAAAATCTCTCACTGCTTATTATCAAAGTTAAAAGATCATTTGCATACCAATACACATACTGTAAACATGAACTTCTCATTAAGGAAAGATGGGTTTACAGTAATTTGATCTTTTACAGAAAGCTATTGGTAACTGAATCTCTCAGTGTCTAACTTTCTAGAAAATTAAACCAATGTTTCCACTCTCAAAGTTGAAACACTACCGCTTTAGGAAACAGCCCTGTTTATTTGTTAATCAGAAATACAATCGAGTGACATATTTCCATTTGCTCTTTGGCTGACAGTTTCAGCTTCATTATATTTTACAAGAAAACAGCAGACTTGCAGAGGTCCTGTAAATTCTTTCATATCGCAACTGATTTAATTACAGCGGTGAAGAAAAGCAGCGGTGATGCAAAATAAGATCAGCCCAATTGCCCTTATCTGATGATAGGATCTCTCTTCCTGTTTGGCTTGCAGCAGTGAGGACTTCTTGTTTTGTTTCGGTTTTTGTTGGGGTTTTTTTTTCTGGTCAGGCTGCCTCCATCAGGACTGACAGAAGCAAGAAGTTGACATGCCTTTATAATTCCAGCTCGAGAATGATCCTCATACCGACATAGCTGAGTTTCAATCAGTAGGTCGGGGAATGATACTGATGTGGAGAAAATTATCCGGATAGCTCATATGTTCGCTTAGCCACTGTAGGGGTGTTTCCAGCATTGGCTCAATTCCATGAATCATCACTTGAGTCTTCTGCTCTCCATCTAATTCAAAGAAAAAGAGAAACCACTAGTATACCATTCAAAGTTCACAGGAAGATTAAACATTTACTTATAGTTAATTTACGGTAGATTTAATTGGTGTTACAGAGTTTAACATTTAACAGAATGAAAAGCAGGAAACATTGGTATAGAGAAAGCTGAGGTTTCTATCGTCTAAAACAGAAACTTTGAGTTAAAATTAATTCCAAGAAAAAAAAAAAAAAGGGTTAAAATGAAACTTAATGAAAGTGCCACTCTTCTTTATTAGCTGCAAGGTTTTTTTTCCTACAGTGATCACAGCTCGGTGTCAACACAGTTATGGCATATCCATCTCACCGGCCATAAGCCATATGAATTTTACACAGACCATGCTTAAGATGTTGAGCTTCCTAAAACTTACTAATAAAGTTGTGTTCTTAATACTCTGAAAGAGCTGGACTATGTGCGATATATGTCACACGTATAACAGATGTAATATTCTTGAAGTAATTTTGTTTTGCTAAGAATAATTTACTGAAGTCTCTAGCAATATTTCAGTTACTCAGAAGGCTGAGTTGGCATCAGCTTTTTCTCACTTAGTTTCATCTCTTGGAAAAGTTAGCAAATGATTCCCAGTATGACAAGAATATTTTCTAAGAATATTTCAATTCTTTTTATTTATACTTGTCCCGGAGGATGCAAGTACTTTGATCCTTTGATTCAAATGATGGGAACCAGCTAAAGCAACTGACATAACTGTCATGAAATGAACTAAAAAAAACAAAAAATGAAAATTTATTTCAGAGCCTTGAGATGAGAAGAGCATCTGAAATATGCTCCAAATAATGGTTACGGGAAAAAAAAAGTAGGCAGTGAAGTTTCACTGTTTTTATACCATACTCTGGCATTCTCACATGGACCTACCACAGTGAAATCCACAGTCAGTGCTCAAAAATATCACTGCCTTCTCCAACTGGCATTTTAGCCACCCCCCTCCAACTGCCTATACTACAGAACAAACCACGTGCTGCCCGAGAGTTGCACGGAGGAGAGCAGAATCTAGAAGTGAAGGTACCATGACTGTCTCTTTCATTCAGCTCCCCCAGTTGTGGCATAATTCCTATTTTATAGCATAGATAACATCTTATTGTTTTGGTAACCGACATGATTTGACAGCTGCCTGAAGAAGTTTGTATTATAAGCGGGTATCTATGCCAGCACAGACTAAATTAGATGAGGAAGAATCATCCTTGAATATGCTGTTGACTTTATGCTAGTAATAATTCTTCCTGCAGAAGCAGTTATGTTTGCCTAAAATGAAGCATTATACATTAGTTACATGTTGCCTACATCTGGACTCATATTCCATACAAATTCTTGATTAAATATATAAAGCTTGATTCTCTAAATGGCATAATATACAGATTTATCACACTAAATTAAGCATAAACAATTGCTGGTTTCTGGTTTTATTGCAGACAGGCCAGAAAAATGCAGAACACAATTTAAAAATAAACTTCTGGTATTTCCAAGAAAAGCAGGTATTTACTGGGCTGAAACATTGTCAAGAGCATAAACTCCAAAAGAAAAGATCTTGGAAAGCAAGTTTTTATACTGAGAAGTTAGGAAACATCTAAATATCTTTAATATTAAAGTAACTCCCAATATAAGTATGTATTTAACATTACCAAATTAAAATCTATCTATGGTATGCCATAAATTGGCTACAGAGTTGGCGACATTTATTTACATTTCATAATATTTGATTTCCAGGAAGAACTAACTGGCAAACACAGATGGCAGAACGCTGTTTCGGCATTAGTACTGTGCTAGCCACCTATACATAGCTCACTCTTCTTTGCAAAAACTTGTACAAAAATAAATTAAAAGCTTTAGAGCCTCATTATCATTTTCATGTCATTGGAGGAAAGGCTTATAAATGATAAACACTTTCTTTGACTCTTCTTTTACTGTGTGACAGAACATTTGTGGATTTGCGTGCATGTGTGTACTAACTCGATACCTCTTGCTTAAAAATGAAATGCAGTTAATCTGAGTGTCCCGGTTCCCTGCCCTCTACCCAACTTTGTCCCTTTCTCATACAGATCTTTTATTCTGTTCCTCAACAAACTAAGAAAGTCTCAGAGTTCAACCAAGAATTTACGGTTTAATTAAAGTCTAAATCTCTGCATTAGCATTGTTTGTGCCTCCGTATTATCTCTGACAAAGCATCACTTCTCCTTAATTCCTTTTCCCCTTGCGGCTTGACTAAAGAGATCTTATCTACCAATTCTGTATTTACTGTACTCTTCTTTCACAAAATCCATTGTTTTTACTTCAGCATTCTTCCCTCCTTTTGTTACCAGGGACCATAAACTCTCACTTAAGTCACATTTACCCAAACTTTCCTCAACTTTCATGATTTCAGTAACTTCCTCATATTGAATCACATACAGAGTCTCTCTCTCCTATAGATGGCTCCTCTGCTTTACGTAGTAAAAAGCTGCCAACAGCAAATACACTAAAAAAATTACTGGAAAATATTCTTGTTTTCTCAACAGCTGTCTAATTGGTATCCACCATTACCACTGTGATCTGGGTTCTGGATGATTTGCTAGCTATCATGAAAGCTTCATCTGCCTGGTTTATAGATAGAATAGATTTACGTAATATTTTTCCTTCCATTACTGTTAATAGTCTTAAGAGAGTTGTAGCTTATTTTTTATGCATCTTGACACATCATATTCTATGACAACAAAAAGTTCTTTTAGACACAACATATATTTAAATGAGTGGTGTAAGATTTAAATGACTTAATTACATAGAAGATTAATGCCATGTCATTGGATCATGCTTACAAAAATTAGGGCAAATAACTGCTCACCTGTAGTAGATGGGGTCCAGACCTGGTAATATCATTACTGTCAATACCTATTTTACCATATTCAGTTATGTAGTAAAAAGTAGGATTTCCTCAAAATCAAGATCAAATTTTCCAGTCACCTCAATGACTTTTTTTTTTCCCTTTTAAAATCATGATAGAATTGAGTTACATGTTAGCTATCATATGACCGAAAGACGGTTTATTGTACTTGTTGCATATTAATCTCTGGAAGAAGATAAAGTGGAAATATCAGAAAAATAAAAGCATAGCAATATATGTTCCGTAGGAAGTTTTTATAATGTTTGAGCATAGTAACTATTTACTTAAAATCAAAGTATTTTTGTATTACTGAAGTGATGCACAAATATTAAATACTGTTTTGGCATTTAAAAAAAAAAAAAAAAAAAGCCCCAAGACCAATTAAGTCATCTCCTGTCAGAGTGGATGTCCCAGGATTAAATCATTTTTCTTTGCTTTCCTGTTGGAAATCCACAAATACAGAAGGCACTGTAGCCCCCAAAAGCCACTAGCGGCAAGTGATAAGCACAGATTATAAAGCTTTTTGGTAAAATTTAACAATATTCCATCTTCAGAAGGCAGACTGTGCTTACATGTTGTGTTCTAAGACATTTTTGAGACATTTCAGATCACTTAATTTAGACACTAACCGAAAGGCTGCAACACTTAAAGTAGGTACCTGACCCAGGCTGATAATTCATGCCATGTAAAGTCAGAAGAGCTTTCCAACTCTGTACAAAAAATGGAGAGAAATAGGCAGCTCTGAAGTGAAGGGTTTAAGAAGAGGTCTTCTCTATCATCTATAAGGTGCCTCAGTGTTCCTGATCAGGAAACCGCCTTGATCCAGCCAAAGAAAGTATTGGCAAAGAACTCTCTTTTTCAGATAGGCATCTGCTGGAAGGAAGCAAGAGATAAAGGAAGGAAGTGGCTGTTCCATCTCAGAGTCTGAGGAAGTGGCTCAAAGCCCTTCTCAACCTGAGGCAGCTTGAGCCCACTCTCCCTTGTTTAAGGAGAATGCACTAACTACAACAATATTTGCTGTTGCCAATCCCAAGCTTCCTCTAAAAACCCTCAATGCTCAAGCATCAGTGAGAGACAGAGAAAGGACAAAGAAGAGAAAATCTGTAGTCGTCAGAGAAGCTAGGAAGATATGCAATGTCACGGTACCATGTAGTAAGTTTTTCTATTTCCTGTAGCGACATAAATTATTGCTTGCAAAGCAAACCACTCAATATTAGGAAACAAATTAATTAGCTTATTCAGCATCAGATTGTTACACATACTCCTGATGCAATCTAAATACATTTTTCTATGGAATTATCTTTTTATTTAGAAAGGAATCATTAAAGATGGAGGGTGAAGAAAAGATTGTTTTTGAGATAGATTTAAGTGCCTAAGAGCAGAACAGTGAGAAGACACTACTTCTGGCAAAGGTACACATTTCAACCATTTCTCACTCAGATTAGCACCACAATGCTCACCAATGTCGCAGCTACAACCTCCCTTTCACCTATATAAGATCACCTTCTCTAGCCAGACTCCATCTGTGATGCACCACTTAAAATTCCTCAGTGGGATAAAATACCTCTCTTCTGATTTGTGGCCCCTAGCAATCACCTGTCAGGGCAGTTTAGCTGGCTTAAATTCTTTCACTGATAGACAACATAAGATATTCAGGATTTAGCAAAAATTTCCCTGGAGTACTTCAATTAGAATCCTCTTGAATACAAGTCCTCTGCATAGCAAGTCCCAGAACCTGCCTATAGTCATCAAAACAGACAACGCAGAAACCACAGCTTCTTATTCAGGGCAGCACCACTTAGAAAATTGGCTTCGAAACCCTAAAAAGGAAACAGAACCCTGTGATCCAAACTAGGAGCAAACAATGCACTTCTTGCATGATACAAGGCCACAGGACTCTGTTGAACAAGGATACTAAAAAGTGTAAATATAACTATGGAAAGCGTAATGCAATAGCAACCTTATGAATAATGTAACAGAACTAGTTTTCAGCTTTTCCAGCTGTGAAGTGGGCCATAAACATTTGCTTGCTTGTCTTCAGAATACATCATATGTTCTGAATTAGATGATACTAAAGGTATTCCTGACAATAGATTATATCACACTGTAGGAAAACTCATCTTGGGTCAGCGTCACAAGGAGCAGAGTTCTCCTTTTGTGGCTGTGGTGGGGCCACCTTCCCCTTCCACCTCTCCTGCTCCTCCCATTACCAGGCAGGAGAACATGCTGTTAGGTTCACGTGCTTTGAAGCAGCCAGAGCACTCCTTGACAGCGTGTGCTCAGCAGCTGGTGCCTTGGGCATCTCTGAATCTGAACAGACACATCAACACCTTCACTGGGAAGATCTTCATCTACCTCTTTAGGATCTCTTAGGAAATTACTTACAGATACGTGGCTTTCAGTAATGTGCTTCATGTGTAGACGCAGCCACTAAGTTCATTACTCACAGATATTGCTGACTCAATTTTTAAAACCTAAAGTCAAAGCTGGGTGGGGCTAAGTTCCTGTCAAGCAAAGGTGAAATTTTCCTTCTTAAATGCTAGACTTCTGGTCTAGAGGATCGCATATGAAACTATGCACAATTATTTGCAAAAGACTACACTATATTAGCAAGCAAATTCAAAGACTGTGTTCTAACCTGTAACCACAGGTGGTGAGAAAGAACTGAACAGTGGCTGAAATTATCCTTCCCCTCTCTAGGCACCTCAGGTTGGAAATACTAGGGCATACAGAGAAGAGACAGCCCCTCACGAGCTTCATGGTCTAAAGAAGTACTCCAGGGGCTTCTGCAACAGTAGTAGAATATAAATAAACAAGCACTTCATCAATGTACTTCACTTTTTGCACTTCTAAGTAGGTAACATCTCTAAAAACCCCCAAACCTCAATACTGTCAGTAGTGGTTCAATTTGATTCAGGGATCTCTCAACTGCTAGCACTGAAATGCATCAATAGCATCTAGTTCTTCAACAGCAACCTGTCTAAAACTGAAAACAACTCCAATGTCTGATATTAAAATCGACTATGACTGGCTACCATTTACAAAAAAAAACCCAAAAAAACCAAAACAAGCTTTGCAATTATTTTTGTTGTGTGGTACAAAAATCATGTGCTCATAAAATATCCATAAACTTCAAAATAATTAAGCTAAGGAGTATTTATCAACATTTTAACACCAATTTTGTAATATTTACTTTAGCCAGATGCCATATCTTTTTAAATTTATGGCAAAATATTTCTTTGCTCAGTGAGCAAACTTAGCTACAGAATGAATTCAACCCATCTATAAAACAAATATTCACACTTTGCTTTTCTTAAGTATCTATCTTTTTTTTTTTTGTCTAAAAATTAGAAATTAAAACATTAATTCAGGCTTTTCCATTCATAAATTCAAATCCAACTGGAACATTTCTGCAATCAGTTTCTGGCATGTGTATGTGTAATAGCGACCAAAGTACAGAAATATGACAAGACGTTCAGATTCCACAGTAATGATGAGCTCAATATAAAGGACTCAAATAGAAAAACAAACTCGTATATTAAAAAAATCTTACCTATTCAGCTGAGTACTAACAGGTGGTCAATATCTCTGCAATTTTATGGGAAGTGCATATGCAAAAAGTTGAGCTTGGTCAAATCTCTTGCCCAAATAATCACTTGCTCTTTGAATGAACTCAGCACAAGTACTTGAGACAGTGAACACTTCAGTTCTCTTTACTGATACAAAACATTTCATATTTAAGAAAGGATAGCTTCAAGGTCTACGGTTACTACACATTCTATTGAGCAGGGGTTTTTGAGTTAAAACAGAAATAAAATCTTAGTATGAGCTTTCAGAAGCTTCACACTAGCCTATTTCAGCCATCATATCCCAGGTTTTCCTCACTTTTCTGTGAATTCCACCCTATTGCAAAAAGGACCCTGAATGTCACAGTAGTAAGCTCCACTGCCAGAAGTGACTCATTTTCCATAGCAATCTTAACATACTTTTCACATCACTTTAATTGCATGTGAACTACCAATATCTTTGTTCCCTTCCTCTCCCCTAACTTGGAATAATTATCAGTTTAAACAGAAACACAGATGATATACTGGATCACAGTCAGCAAGATGCGCTGTTCAGTATCCTCTGACCAAGAGCAAGAAAACACAAGAAATTCTGCAAAGCTGACTCTAAAATAGCTCAGCCACAACAAAAGATTCCTCTGACCTCAAAAATTTAGAGTCTGATATGTGACCCAAAAGCGCAGGACTGACTTTTCCTTCCTGCCTACATATCCTGCCAGCCCCAGGGAAAGCCACCGATGCTGACTTCAGGTAAAGAACTCGCACACAGAAATATATAGTCAATACCGCAGTCAGAACAAGCCATGTTCCTCAAAATAGTTCTGTATCTGGAACAAACATTGTTCTTAACACAAGATGATGTGGTTTGGAGAACAAGAACTTCAGTTCCTGCATATAATCCAACTGCCCTACTTGAATATAAATAAACAATTAAGTACATCTGGTTAACTAGCAGCAACATAAGAATATCTCTCATTTTAACCATTGGTAGTGACACAAGATCAATTGCTCAAACTGAAGGTCATAGTTTTCCTAAATATATGTTCTCAGCTCTGGATATTCTTGATATCCACACAAATATCCTAGGCAGCTTTTAACTGTGGCAAGTTCCTGGCCTCGAAGACAACTAATAGTAAATAAAATCCACAACTTTCCATTTTGATTAAAAATCTTTTGTTAAAATAATCTTAATTTTAATAGGTTTACTGACCAACCCCTTGCAGATAACAGAACAAGAAGTGCTTAATAGAACAAGAGTGCTTAACCTATCTTTTCTAACTCGTTATTTGGATTTTTTTTAATTCTTCTCCAAAATAAATACTTCAAAACATAAGTCTCTCTCCATCCTGGAGTGTTTTGTCATTCATATCATGTCTCAATTTCACCCTTACAGCACCTTGATGTCATCTTACAGAGCCACTCATAAGAACCACTGTTTTTCAGTCCAAAATGCTATGATAGGACTAGACCTGTATCAACCTCAGTGAAGTCTGCTCCTACAGAGTACTTGACTACAAAAGAATAACTCCAGGCAAGATATCTCAAGTACTCCTCCTTTGCAACTCTCATGAAGTCCATATTCACTGATTTGGCTTTAATTACTGCTGCATTGCTTTACACAGTTTTGACACAGGCCAGATGTCTGATCTCTACATGATCTTCTTGTGGCATAAACATCTCCTATCTGAGTTTAGATATTTGTGACTTAAAGGAGAGGAAAAAAGTGTCTTCGTCACAGTTCTTAGTATGATTAGATTCCCTAGATTATATTCCAGCACAGTCCTAGCTTTCTCTATCCCCAAAGTGAAAGTAGATTTTTTTTTTCTTTTTATTCTTGTATATTTCATAGACACTTTTTAATGGGGTTGTTATAACAGGTCCCAAACTAATTTATGACAGAACCCTAAAATACTTTTCTTAAAGAGTTTTAGAAGACCTTACAATGACTGAACCTGAGATGCTTCCCATCAAAAATCTCGCTTCAGGCAGAAAAAAAAAAAAAAAGAAATTTTATAAGATGAAACTCCCAGGAAATATTTTTACATCGCTTCTTGAGCATCAATGCCCTAGCCTCAGCCCTGAACCAGCAATAAACCTGTGCTGGTTTACAGAAGACTGGAATTAGCAACCGCTCAAGTTGTGCCAGGGGAGGTTTAGATTGGATATTAAGAAAAATTTTGACACTGAAGGGGTTATTAAGCATTGGAACAGGCTGCCCAGGGAAGTGGTTGAGTCACCATCCCTGGAGCCATTTAAAAGATGGGTAGTCGTAGTGCTTCGAGATATCATTTAGTGATGGTTTTTGTCAGTGTTAGGTTGAAGGTTGGACTCGATGATCTTAAAGGTTCCTTCCAATCTTGGCAATTCTATGATTCTATGAAGCTTATAAAACAATTTTCTGCAATTTGTTTAAGTTTGGCTATGCATATGTGGCAAAGTTCAACAGAAATCATGCTGCTGTTCCATATAACAAGCAAGCACACTATACATTTGTATATACAAGGAACAGGCAAGGTGTGCATTAAAAGATAAGCACTTGAATGCATAACAAATTGAGCCCAGCTCATCCATGGTATGTTTTCTATTGTTGAGGGACAGTTAAATCACTTTTAGGAGTTGTGTAGCTTTTTTCTTTTTTTTTTTAAACAGCAGACATCTTGACTTACAATATGTTAACCCTTTCCTGCAATATGCCCTTAATTAGATATGAGATTTCCCTTCCCTCTAAACAGCATACAACTGACCTTCAGAAATCAAGGCTATCTCTGTTTACAGCCAGGGAGCTAAATGTGATCAATATGGTTCTTGAAAAAAAATGAAACATTTGATAAAGATTTTTCTCTGTAAAGATTGGCATAAAGCAAATCAATTTGCTGTAAAAGACCTCTTGATGCTAACCGTTTATAACTTTTATAATGTCGTTGTTTTCAAAACACGATTATGCCAAGCAATTAAATCGCAAATTCTCTATACAATCATATTATATATTCCCTATGCATACACACATTCATACTTAAAGGTTTTTAATGGCATTCTTGAACTTTCAACCTCTATTTTACTTCATTTTTAAGTTACTATAATTCACATCATGCCTGTAAATATTCTTCAATTCCAATGGCCGTCCATCTTTTATAATGAACTTTTCAGCTAATCAAATGATGAACCATCCCTAGCAAGGCAAAGCAAAGAAGGATAACTGTTGCTGCAAAGTCATTGTCAATACAGAAAAGACCAGCAAGTTTACTTGTTTTCATCAATCCATAATGCTAATTGTTAGCTTATCTGCCCAGCTTAATAAATCAAATTCAAAAGAGGACATTCAAACATAATTACAGTCTAAAAACATTTGCCTGAGAAGTGGTAAGCGATGTATACAGATCAAAGGCTTAGTGGCTGCTATTTCATGTTTTGTACCTTCCCTCATTTAACTGGAGAAAAATAAACTGGGTTTGGTTTCTTTTAAAATGCTACTTCCAGCAATATTATTATGATGTTTAATGAAGTAAACAACTTCACAAGCAAACAATACATGAAAATAGAGATGGGCTATTCAATTAACCTCAAAGTACAGACAGTTTTGTTCCATGTCTGACAAATTCTTCAACCTCTGCTAAGTTGATCAGTAAAAACTTGGCTAATTGAATCCATCGATGTGAAAAACCACAGGCTCAAGTCTGTACTGCATACATCAAGCTGAAGGATTTCTGCGTCAGCCATGGCGGTAATAGTCAGCGGGGTCAGGTCAAAGAGGGTTAAAGTGAGTCAGGATATAGCCAAAGGAATACATCAAACACTGATTTTAAAAGGGCAATTAATCTTAGACAGAAATGCTTCCTGGGGAATGAGATCTCAATCTTAAGAGCACACTACATGATGTAGCAGTAAAAATGTACATATACAAGCTTAGCGAGCTTTCATCCTGTGATCACAAACAGAAGGGGAGTGCTGTTTATCAGAGAAATACAAACCCTTGCTAAAATACTTACATTAGCTTCTTCCGGGCCCTTACTCATTGAAAAATAAATTCTTTAATGAGAAGGCAATAGAGTTTGCACACATGAAATATCTTTTTCTGTACATGTACTGTAAGTTCTTTCGAACACCTAGTAGATTAAAGTATTTAGAGATCTCTAACACAGTAAACTGAAAGAATTAAAGAATTGAAAAATTCAGGAAAGTGTGGGTAAGGGAGAACTGGAATACCTGAAGGGCTCTTTACACTGAACACTAACTTTAAAAAAATAAAAAAGAAATACTCCCCCCAAACAGCTACCTGTTCAGAGTTAAGATTGGAAGTAAATTTTAATCTAAAGTTAATTTTAATTTTTCTATTCCAAAATATCAAGTTAGCTTCAAAGTTGTTCGACTATCATATAATCTTCATTTTTAAAGAGAATTTGACTAGTAATTTTTTTTAGAGTTCAGAAAGTTTTTTCCCCACTTACAGCAGAAAAGCAGATCAAAAAAGTAGATAAAACTTACAACACATACATACAGCATTTGCAAACAGAATTTGCTAAGTCAGCATCATTAATTAATTAGTAATATTACTGGAAATCATTAGCTATGTGGACAAAACACTTCAGGTACATAGCTCTGAAATGAGTTACAGCTCATTTGCTGCATTAGTTTGCAATTTTAAAGAGAGCTGGTTTTGTAACCACACTCCCATCTGAGGATACTGATCCCCCAACATCAAAAGTAGCAGAACGGCATCTGTTTGTGTATCTGGTCCATATATCTGGCTTCTTTGCTTAAATTGCCAGTGAGTAACACTTTGCATTAAGATACTGGACTTAGTGAAGTTTCCCAAAGTGTAGACACCCACCGCATTTTGCCATTGCAAGTGTGGTGATGACACCATCAAGAAAAAGGGCAAGGAGCACAAGAGGCATTCAAATCTTCAATGACTATAGCACCTCTGTGCATGTACAGCCAAGCCCCTGAATAAGGAAAAGTTTTACCTCTATTTTCTTACAAATATTCTCCAAATTGCTACAGGTGCTAAATAAGATGTACAATTTATCCACTGACTGTGAAGCTAGCAAAATCTCTGATTAAAATGAGATATTCAAGAAGGGGACAACTACTATTGTACAAGAGCTGCTGAACCCTTAGAGAAGAGAGGATACAGTAAATAGCATTTATTAGTGGGTTACTCTGCTTTACATTATTGGTAAGGCTGCTACTTTTCTCCTAATTATTTTCTGTAGGTCCTTTAGTTTTGCAGGTTCTCTTCTTTTTAGGCCTGTAAGATGTTTATCTCCTGGGAAAATCAGGTTATAGCTACATGCATCAAGGCAGAGTAGAAGATGACCGCAAGAGAGAAGGAAGATTGGAATGATTTTACTTAGTCCCCCCTCGCCCCCCCAAAGATACAGTACATACACCTAATTTAAAGGTATAGATGTAGCTCATAAAATAGACCAGAACCCACTCTCTGGACCACAGGGCAACTGCCAGAGAACAGCTCACGCGTATTCAAGCTAAATTATCTCCCCCTCCTTATCACTTATTGAGCACAGCCCCCAGACTGGTAATCCGTGAACAATGCTCCAATTTTCTGGGAGAGTATTAATTGGTGTAAACCAAAATTATGCCAGAGAACTGCTAATAATCATACAGCACAAACAACACATGTTCTAGACCTCTTTCGTTTACTAGTATAAATAAAAACACTAACATCACAATGTCAAAATCTGTTTGTGCACTGCAGTGTCCTGGTTGAGAACTTCACGTTGCAAGCCTTCACAGAGGTTTACTGCTGTCTCCTGAAACCTTTGGTAGATCCACTAAGGTCTCCAGTTACAGCACTAAAGTCAGCAGTGCTGTGTATGTAGCATATGAACATTAACAGGATGATGAACCCTACTGATAAAAAGGAATTTTGGAGCACTCACATTTTCTATGAAACTAACCTTAAAAACTATCCTGTAAGTCTGTATACTTTGTGTACTTTAATTGTTGCCAATATGCTTGCTTCTCTGAGCAAGGATACATGAGAAACTAGGAGAAAGGTTTGTTTTGGGTTTTTTTGTGACTTTTTTGATGGCTCAGTCATACTGAGTGACCTCTGTGACCTCCTTGGGGTGAGACAGACTGATTTAGATCAGGATTCAAAAAAATCAAATTCTTAATTCTGCTACTGACCTCTGTGTGACCAGGTGCAAGCCACATCACCCCTCTGTGCCTCTAATTTCTCCTTCCTTTTTGTCTCTCTTCACTCATCTTTTGTCTAACGATAAATTCTGTGGGAACATACTGCAATGTCCGTACAGTACATAAAGAACCTGACGTCTCCTCCTAAGACACAAAGAAAATATTCCTTTTAAAACTGAAAGTTCACCACAACCAAAGCAATTTGTCAAGATGCTTTGATTCCAACAGTTTTCTTAAAACTCATATGCATGGCAGATTAGTAACAGAAACCTTGCCCAATTTCTAGTAGTTTTCCACAATCTTTTCTTGACTGCCTAGATTGTCAGATCTGTACCATTCCATCAGGGATTTGGGGGTAGGACGTTGATGCTCTACTGCAGCCCATGAAGCAGACTGCTCTAGGATGAAAAATCCCCCCTCTTCTGCAGAGAATTCTAGAAGTGCTGGCTTGTGATTTCCAAACTGAGTAAGCTGAATTTTGAAAAAGTTATTTTGCTCTGTGGAGGATTTTACTTTCTCCATTTCAAACTATTACTGTTAATAAAAGACTTAAAAAACTTCGTTGTGCCTGAATAAAGTCATTGGCCTTCTGACAAATTTAAAGAGAATAGTCTGGAGCCTGATACCAATAAAACTTATTGGGTGGCCGACAGAACAATTTTAGCTGTAGCTGAACAAATTTCCAGTCTTGTACGAGAAACAGCATTATTTCCCTATTTGCTGTACCTATTCCTACATTCTACCCTTTTGAATGGGGGTAATTCAGAACCACTTCAGAACCACCAGAAACCACTTCTAAGTCACAAATAAAAAGCACATTACTCTTCATGATATTGGGAAAGTTGCTGGATGGAAGAGGAAAAACTAGATTACAATAGAATATTTCAATTGGAAAGGACCTACAATGATCATCTAGTCCAACTGCCTGACCCATTCAGGGCTGACCAGAAGTTAAAGCATGTTGTTAAGGGCATTGTCCAAACGTGTCTTAAACACTGACAGCCCTGGGGCATCAATCACTTCACTAGGAAGCCTGTTCCAGTGTTTGACCACCTTCTTGGGGAAAAAATACTTCCTAATGTCCAGTCTGAACCTCCCCTGGTGTAGCTTTGAGCCATTCCCATGCATCCTATCACTGGATACCAGAGAGAAGAGCTCAGGACCTCCCTCTCCACTTCCCAACCTCAGGAAGCTGCAGAGAGCAGACCAATGAGGTCACCCCTCAGCAACCAAACTCCAAACTAGACAAGCCCAAAGTCCTCAACTGCTCCTCACAAGACATTCCTCCCAGCCCTGTCACCAGCTTTGTTGCCCTCCTCTGGACACATTAGAGTACCTTCACATCCTTCTAAAATTGTGGGGCCCAGAACCGCAAACAGAACTCAAGGTGAGTCCGTACCACCACTGAATACAGCGGGATAATCACATCTTTTGACTGGCTGGTTATGCTGGGTTTGATGCACCCCAGGATGTGGGTTCCCCTCTTGGCTACCAAGGCACACTGCTGACTCATATTGAGCCTGCTGTTGACCAGCACCCCCAGATTCCAAATAACTCTCAGATTATTTGCACCTGTGTAGTCATGACAAACTAATTCTATATTAATTATGTAGTCATGATTATTAATTCTATAATCTCCAGGCAACTTCTGGACTTCTACCTCTTTTGATCAAAAAGAGCTACTAAATCAAAAGGCATGCAGTTTTAACACAGAAAAAAAAAAAGTATTTCCACTTCAATTTAAAAAAAAAAAAAAAAGCAACTGGGGTAGGTAGGTGTGTGTGGGTGTAAACAAAAATAAAATCAAAAAGTTGGAAGTCAGACAGATGAAAGGCAACTGCAGAATGATAATCCAAGCAGATGGCCCAGTTAGGAAAAGATAACAGGCACAAATAATGACTCACACCCGAAAGGAGATGTACACGATGACCTCCTCTAACAAGGAGAGCACCACTGAGTCAAGGACACAAGGAAGGTGGAAAAACTTAAGTAGCAGGTCTAAACTGAACTTCAGACCACAAGATGACTCTCACAGTAGAGAAGACAGTGGACTAGAATTCATAGCCCTGGTGAGCTTTTAATTATCTTTTAATGTGCCTGCACACTACAAGACCTTTAACCCTTCACAATACTGTCATATCCATGCGGGATGAAAGCATGGCTAATAAGCTGCCTAAAACTGACTAGGGCTAGTTAAATTTCTAAATTTAGGTGGCCTGGAAAAGTATTTCAACACTGTACCTCCACAGCACTGAAAAGCTGAGACCAGCCTGCAGAGAGCACAGGCAGTCAGACTTACTAGCTAGACACGGGGAACAAAAGCTTCCTGAGTTTGCTCACCAGTGGAACAGCAAAGACTGGGATGGTGCTGTGCTGCAGCTCCCACAGTAAACCCCAGGTCCAGCTAATTCTGACCTCAGACAGAGCAAGCCCAGTTATATTTCATGTCAATCCAAAGACATACACACTGCACACATTTTACTTCCTTCTATTGCACTATTTGTCACTTGCATCAAAATCCAGAGCTTACACAGCAAATCTAATCTAAATTCAATTTTCTGTTTGACTAATTTACTGGAAGTCAATGCTTAGAAAACTGGAGGAGAACAAAAACAGTTAATATGTAGTCTCTCATACAATATACATTAAAAAAAGCTGAGACTTAATTGAAAACAGCTGGTCCCTAATTTTACAAAATCATTCTGTACAGCAAGTCTTAAGAGAAAAATCCTGGAAGTCTTTTTGATCCTTGTTTTATTTCTGAAAGAACTAATGACACTGCTGTAGAAAGAGGTCAGTTCACACAGCTTTTCTGAATGAACAACAATGCTGTGAAAACTGGGATTGATTGATAGCCTACTGTTTGCGTCATTATGTCCAAATGTTTACCATTTGAGTCTTCAAGGAAGCATGAGACAAAAATCAAAACAAGTTTTATGAAGACTTCAACAACACTGGCAAATGAAAATTGTATCCAGAATTGTTTAGACATGACAGCAGTGAAAGACAACTGTTTCCTTCTGCATTATACAATTTTTATCTTTGCATTATGCACAATGTCTTAAATTTCTGGTGTGGAATAGGAAAAAAGTCTTTCGCTCCCCCAGAACAACTCCGTTTTCTATCATTTTAACCCTTCGCCTCTTCAAAGCATTCTGTTGAACTCGACGCTGTTTCCTCCTGCAGTTGCTGCTCTGCAGTTATGCAAGTTCATGGTGTGTTCATCCCCTTCTCCCAATAAGATGAGTCACCATTTCTAAATGAACTGTTTACAATATTAGGACATTCTTTTACAGGAACCTCATAAATGTCTACTAAACAGTTTTTTTTGTTTGTTTTTTTTAATTGCTGTGAATTATTCTCATGGGTTTTTTCAAATTTGATAAACTCTGAAGTTCCTAACTGGTATCGCTACTTCTGGAAACAAAGGCCCCTTAATTGGCAACAGGAACACCTATCATCAGATGCATAAAACCATGGGGAAATGCAGCATGAGTTCTCTAGCAGCAACAGATAGATAACAATTTTATTTATCTGTCATAAATGACATTAGGCTACCTGCTTACAGCAACAATCTACCTAATCTCAGCAAGACAGAGGTTATTAGACAGTAGGGGAAAATAGCAATGGTGTTATCTCATTCGGGCACAGATAACTAATTTCCTTATTCAGCAGTTTTGGGAAGAATACCCATAAGTACCATATCAGCTATCTGACCTTATGCTATCTTTGCAGGCCACAACATGGTCTTAACATCTTCTCTTCCTTACCTGGACAGAAACTATAACCATGCAGTCTAAGAGACCACAGGCAGTATCAAACTTCATCTTAGCCTGTTCCTCCATAATACACTAAATCTTCTCACAAATAGTAATAACTCTCAAGTTATTTAAAAGGCAGCCTAATTTTCTGGAAGTGGAACTACTGCTGACAATTCCACTTTACCACACAAGAACTGTCCAATTAAAGGATCAACTTTTGTCTGTGCAAGTGGCATCCACAAGCATAGGAAAAAAAGATCAGACAACGAGTTTACAAGCTGTAGCATGAATAATCAGAATAATTTGATTCTAACCCCGGAGTCCTCATGAATGGGTGTTTCATATTAAAATAAAAAGAGACATCTGTCATGAGCTCAGATTCAAAACTACACGATGCACAGTCTATGAGAAGTAAAACTAGGACTTTGGACTGTTGGCTGGAAAGGATCTTTGTCCAATTTCAGGAGTGTAAAATGCTGAACGAAAAGGGGGACCAGTGGACAATTTTATTCTGGTCTTCCCTGAGTAACCAGGACATTAGTCTTCTTGGATGACATCTGAAAACCGAGAGATCTAAACTGGGAAAATGAAGAATGTTCATAGGGAGACATGGTCCCTAGGTATCTAAATATTTTTGATTTTCATATACGATGGCACAAAAAATTGTTGGGAAACTCAAGGAAACTGAAGGATAGATAATGGAACACCGCTGGACGAAAGGATGGAAAGCAAGAAGAAAGAACAAAAGCAGAAGTGATAATGATTAACTATTTCCCTGAAGATATAGATCAGTCTCTATTAGGAAATTAACTAAGGTTTGAAAAACTACAAAAATAGCTATATAAATTATGGTGAGCTTAGTCAAAGTAGAAGAGTCCATTTTAAAGGATGCAAAATCAGATATTAAAAGAGTAACCAAGGATAGCAAGAGTTAGGTATAACTAGAATAGAGGTATTGAAGCGACATGATGGAGGAAAAAGAAAGGAAACAGCTGTAGGTACATTGACATGAAAGAAAATAAGATGGGTCAACACAAGTTGAAAAAAGAACTAAAAGTAAGTGCCTCTTCCATGATGCTGGGATCAAAATCAGAAATAATTAAACATTGACCAAAACCTAAATGACTGGCTTGCTTCGGTTTTAAGTACAAACACCTAGGAAGAAACAAACATAAAAACAAAACCAAGCACCCATCTCCCTCAACAGGAGATGATCACAACTGAGAACTAAACACAGTTTGATATGCTCAAACTGCAGAGCTTGCAAAGTTTTACTTTAAAAGATTCAAAACTGAAATGAAATTGCACATCTAGTACGGATTCCCAGTAACTCTAGGAGGTCAGCAATAGCAAGCTAAGTATTATCTATACAACCACAGAACTCCCAAGTTTTTTTAATTGTTTTCAGCCTTTAGATGAATTTAAGTAAACAATAATTATGAAAATATAGTAAATAAAGTGCACTAATACACAGCATAGGCTTACCCACAGTAAAATTTCAGGTTGAGGTGTCTTTCATTTATGAACTACTGCGTAACTGATAAATTATAATTTTTTATTGCATTAATGAAAAAACAAATAACATGCCTTAAAGAAAGATAAGAGTAAGCTGCAATACAGAGGAAGTGATTACTGATTAGTTTGTGTTTGAGAATATTAATTTTAGTATTTATCAAACATGACAAGGATGACTTCGCTGCTTCCCAAGCTTCATGCCAACACAGGAGGATCAGAACAAAGGAAAAAAAAAAAATCAAATTAAACACATCAATAGTAAACGCAAGGTGATACACTTTCTGTGATGACTTGGTCTTACTATTTCTGTTGCCACATAACCACAACTGCTGCCTGTGAAGCAGCTAAATAGGCACCAAGAAAAAAACCCAAAACTACTCTGCTAATGAGAAAATACCTCATTTTACACACTTGCTGTCTCAATGCTCATTTAGACAGAAAATTAGAGAGGGTTATATTAGATCAGTTCTAACCTAGTCTTCTGGAAGACAATACTGTACGGTACTGCAGTAGGAGTACTGTAAGGTGAAAAAAAAGCATCTTCTCTGAAGGTTCTCTCAACACTACTATTCTTAAAGATGTTTGCTACTAATAAAGGTAGCCAACCTCCTTGTTTTTCTAGAGGAACAGGGTATCCTTTACAGTCAAGATAATTAATGTAATTGCTAAGAGTTTTAAGAACTACACTGGCTTCTTAGTGCTTGTTCTAATTTGAAGTACTGCTTTTCCTCACACTTTCTGATCATTACTTGCCATGTATAAATTGCCCGATACGCGTTTTGACAAATGGGTTCCAAACTGCTACATTCTCTGTGACAATTCCACTGCAGTCATTAAGGACTAAAAAAAAGATCAAACTAGCACGCCTTGCAATCTGAAGAGTTAAAGGATGGATTGTAAGTAGAAGCCACTCTTTCCTTTGGTCTAACAATGCCCATGACAAAAAGCCTTTAACTTTTATCCATCAGTTTTCCTCTGATGAACAGTTTAAGGAGGTGAAACTATTTAGCAACCCAGAAAGGTAAGCACTGTACAGTGTTCATTAAGCAGGATAATATATAGGTAACTGAAAAAAGGAACCAGTTTGAGGAGAGACAGGGAAGTATGGGTTGGGATAATAACTGCTCAAAATTTTATTTTTTAGAGCACTTCAACAAACAATAAAAGCCTTGAATAAATAGTTTCATAAGCTAATTTAAACAAAACACAGTATCTAAACAGTTACCCACAGTCTGTAACAGTCCAAAGTAATATTGACACAATACTTTACAAAGACCATTTTCACTATCAGTGTTTTACTGTCACCATTCAACCTGTTCTACTTCTGACAATGTTCTTTACATTGTGCTTTCAACAGTTGGTAATCAATGTACACATTCAATCCACATATATATTTTTTCATTGACATATTTTTTCTCAGCACAGTTAAAAGAGAGACTTAATTATATCCATGTTTCCTAAAGCAAAGACATATAGACACTGTGGGTGGTTCTTGAAACCCTTCCCTCCCTCTTCTTGTGGTGGTCCCAAAGTATCTGGCAGCAGGAACAGCTCACATATACGGCTGCAAATGCAGAGTCTGAAAATCATATATTCTCCGTGTTCCCACGGCACAGAGCTCAGTTACGGATGTCACCATAGACAAGCAATCACCACAATTAGCATGAAGCTTCCAGTTGAATGAAAAGTCATTGGAAAAGAGAAAACCATAGAGGAAAAAGGAAAAAAAAAAAAAAGTTCAACAGATGGAGAAAAACAGAAAGAAAGAGAAGCTCGTATTGGTTGTGTTGCATTGACAAAAAAAAAAAAAAAGCAGCTAATGTCACCAATGCTTTAATTCACTCAAGAGAGGGTTTAGAAAATAGTCTTGGAAAAATATTTAAATTACTTTTAAAGAGAGTAAGAAAACAGGAGTGAAAAAGGTTGAAAACAACTTGCTTCACCAATATCTATTATGTCTTTAAGCATATCTGATGAGATACTAATTTTTTTCCTTTGTTCAGAAAAATTAAGTAGATGTAAGCTTTGTTAACACTGAAAAAATCTGAAAATCCAAATATAGAAAAGTTTCCCGTCATTTTCTAATATACGTTTGATAACGTATTCTGTTTGGTTACAACATTATTTTCATGCCTTGACCAGAATAAAAATAAATTGTAGATTAAGACAAAACTTATATGTTTACAAGAACAAAAATTAGAAGATACCAAAAAAGGTCCAGAGGACAATTTTTAATATAATGAAATATAGTCTTGACCACATGCTATTTTTCTTTCAGAAACTGTTTCATCAAGATTTTCCTGTGGAAAGAGACTGTATTATCATCATTTTATAGATCACACACTGAAGTCAAAGAGATATTATGACCAGAAGCATCCATTTTTTGGAGGGTGGGAGAGGAGAGGAGTAATGAGAGGCCTAGAACTTGACTTCAGAGGAGTGCCTGGTGTTTGCACACCCAAAGTCTCAGAGCTCTCGCTGATTCCAGGTACAAGCAAGCAAGCTGTTCAGCAGAGCACTCACATTGATTACTGTATTTTTCTGGTGCTGCTCTCTATTAAAATGGGTGGTTTTCTACCACTCGGCTTGCTTAGTATCACATACGAATGAATTCCCTAGGGGGGAAAGAACTGAATTCAATTCCCAAAGGCAGTATTCAGCTGTCTAAATTATACTACTTCCTGAAGTACATTCATTCCCCATCCATCATTTCAACAATTGGGACAATGATTTTTCACTACACAGCCCTAACACTAAAAACATGTCCAGGCTGTGCAGGAAGACAAAAGTCTCACAGAAAACAAAGGAAGATGAGAGGTGGAGAGTGATTATTAAGCTGTATAATGATCAGTGTGCATATGTATGGAAATTAAGATTGTACAGGCAGTCTACAACTCTGAGACCTCCTAAATTTCAAGTATTCAACTTCAAATGGACAAAACTTCTACAGAAGCAAAACATTTATGCAGTTTCCCAAGTTTCCAAAAAATACTTGCGAATAGAATTCTCGTATGTCCATATAATGGATAGAAACACTCAACTCTACAATCTCCTCTGTATTTTGAGCTGATGGAGCATCTACTGACAGAGGAAGCTTAGTAAATTCTCAGTGAAGCAGAAAATGAGTTGACTGAGTAGGTTTCGTGGAGACTTCAGCAGCACAAGTGTGCTGAGGTTCTGCAGTCTCAGGAGTATAGTCCACTTGCTGGAAAAGGGAGAAGTAGGTCCTTGTTAGGGATGCTAACATTTCTATAGGCAAAACTCAATAGTGGCACTATGCAGTCTGGGGAGTTAGCGGGGGTTTTTTAAGAGCCTGAAGTTGTATTAGAGCATGAACACTTAACATGGTGCACATTACGTCTGCATAGTGCATAAGATGAGTAGATTAAGCCAAGCAAGAGAATAATCAAAGTTCACTTATTGGCTTAGTTGAATCATCAATGAACAGAGTATGATGAACTGAAGCAGTCAAGCCTAAACCAGTGCCGCCCTTCACGCCTCTTACCTGTGCATGTTTCTCAGCAGTAAGAATCACTGCTGTCATGGGCATCCATCTTTTCAGGTCATTTTCTCTAAGTCTGATCCTTTCTCTATCATCCCTCCATTTTGTCCTAGTTCTGCTTCTTCCTGATCTATCTCGTAGGTCTTTTTTTCTCTCCGTGTTGCCACGCTTAATTTTCTACTTCATATTCCTCTCTGGGGTGCAGTCTACTTGTACAGCAAATCCTGAACAAGTTTTCCCCAGTCTCTTAGCTGACTCTTTCCAGCTCCACCTGACCACCTATCCACCAGCATCTTCTTGTTCTGCCAGTGCAAACTGCCCTTTTCAACTTTTGATTCAATTTGTTTCTCCAAACAGGTGTCCAGACCATCGGAATGAATTTACCAGTAGGACTTCCACTCCCATTCTTTCAGAGATGCCTTGCACAATCTCAGCCTATGATCCACATGCAATCTCAGTCTATGATCCTTCTTTTTCTCCCTCATCCTTATATCATCTCCTATCCCGCTTACTCTGTCCAGGTGTTCGCAGCTGTTAGGTCAGTTTTTGGCTCTTGCTCCAATCTCTTTCATCCTGCCACACTGTTTATAGTCGCTCTCTCCATCACACTTAATGACTCCCAGATCTGTCATTTTCTTCCAAATTACTCATTCAGTCTGCCTCCCCCTCCACTGGCTCCGTGTATCAGTCTACCCCCATACCTCCTCAAGAGTTCATTTTATTTTCTGCATTTTGCTCAGAGAGCTTTCCTTCTGTTACCTACCAGAAGAGGAGGAGAACGCTCAGGATGTAAAAGGAGCGATTGAACAACACAACAATACAAAGCTGCATTATAGGAGAAATTCTGCTGAATCCTAGATAGCTCACACCCACGTGAAGGATCAAATTTATTAAATTCTAAGTTTGCAAGTTGCTCAGTAGAATCTTAAGGATCAAATCTAGGCCAAATTTAAGCAGATTTATAGAGGAACAAAGAAGTATATTCCAGTACATGGAAAACCTTCCACCAAATTTCAAATTGCTCCTAAATATAAGGATAGTACCTATTTCAGTTTCTTTTCTTCCAAGTAATCACTGTTTTTTGCCTCCACTGAGTAAACAGGACAGGGTTTGTTTTGGCCTTTAACAAAAATGAAGAAAGCGTTTAGCACAGCACATTTCTATTCTGCTATTAAAGGTTGGTGTATTTGTCAACATCTGAAAAGATGGCCTACTAATGGGAAGCATCAAGTCACTGGTACTCAGACAAAATTACGTAACATTCACGCTTTTTAATAAAGACAGTAATTAGCACATTCCCCACCTGCAGCTTTAGCAAATCCACATAGAAATTATCATCCATTATATCCTGGAATAACTTTTGCAGAAATGCTTTTTGAATTTCTTTCATTTAATTTGTGCTCTGGCCTGCCTTCCAAGTCAAAATGCATCATCCTTGTGTCTGTAGGATCCTTACCCTTAAGTACTTAAATATGGTTAAACTTGCTTGTGCTAACACTCAAGCGTCTATTTGTATCTTGCTTTACCTTTTGGACATTTAGTTGAAAGCATTACCTAAAATTATGCTCTAAAATTTATAGTAGCTTTAGGAAATATGGACGCATGGCTAGCAACATTCCATGTTTTTCTTACCTTTTGTTATTTTTGGAAGTTGTTTCCATGTGATAACAAGTATTAAAAAAGGGTAAAAAAAATACTTTGAGATTCCAGTAAATTTTTAAGATCACTGTGCTTAGAGAAATCCATTACAACTGTTTGATTTGAATTACACAACTTCTATGTACAACATCTTATAGATTTTTTACACTGACTGCAAATTTAGTGCTTCGCTTTCAAAAATTACACCAGCATATTCTGTGCCAAGATCTTCTCTAGAATATCAGACATTTCTTAAAACAAATTGCCATTTATTGACTGAAAAAAAAAGTTACCCATTTACAGGTACTGGTAAGACAACAGCAAGAACAAGATGAAAAACATTTCACATTAAATAATTTTAATATTAATTTGCAGAGTACATAACTTTTACATTCATCCTACGTAAGAAGTATATCAGACTTCCAATAGTTTGAGGCTAAAATAACATCCAGAAATGCTTATTTTTCTGAATAAGTTCTGATCAACAAATGCTATTGTATGAAACGATAGAATGCTACATGAACTAATGGGTATCTCGTCACAAAATACTACTTAGTAACCACAGAAAGTATTACAACCTTCTAACTATCTCTTTCTGTTCTGGTACATTTTTAAAGGTTGGGCTTCAACAGGGAAAAAACTATTCTGAAAACATCTTCAATTTCTATGAATTTTTGAGTTTTACATATTAAAACTTCATGCAATACAAAATTAAAGGAAACTTAAAATAAAAATTCTACTGATATTGCTTTAAGAATCTATTTTAAAAATGCAGAAAATAACACGTGAATATTTTTATTAAGAACAGCATGATGGCAAAGTAGTACATGAATTTTAAAATAGAACTTCCAGAGATTAGTTTTTCAGGAGTGTTTAACGACTCAATTTTGTCCTTTCCAAACACTACATGTGATGTATAATGGGCACACTATAGGGCCAGAAAGGAGTGAAATCTCAAAGTCTGGTACTGAGACATAGTTCTACCTCCAAAATCCCAATATTAAAAAAAAAATAATTAATAAAATCAACAGAAAATATCTTACTGGACAAAAGTTATTTCTACAGTACCTTCAGGGGTGATAGCACTAGGACACACATCTTTTAGAAGATCTCCCAAAGTATGCAACTGTCCTCCTGAAGCAATTGGTCGAAATAGCTTCTGTATAAAAGGTCTCTCTGTTGTTGCCTGTTTTAACAACAAAATTAGCAAAAACAATTTAAGGACCATGCACATATGTAGTATTACTACTTGAGACAGGCAGAAAATAGGACAGAACAAGAGGTTGCAGCAGAAGCAACACCTGACGTTTCTGGTTTTTTTCCCCTTGCATTCCATTCATATCATGAAATGCAGGGGAGTTTTTGTTTGTTAACAATTGAAAGTAAGTTGACACTCCAGAAAACTGTGAAGATAATTTACAAACAGTGTCATGGATATGAGAGTGTTAAATCCTTTTTATTTTTTAATTTAAAAAAATCCCCTTCTGTTATGGCAATAGGAATCTGCTTGAACAAAACATTTTAATATATTTTAAATTTTAGTAAAACAAGCAGTAGGCACAAACTTAGGAGCTCAACATATGCCTATATGTTTTGCTGAGTCAAAGCAAAATTGCAAAAAATCTTCAATACCTTCTGCAATAGTCTATCTTCTTGTTTTAGAAACACATTAAGCACTTTCAGTGGCAAACAAGTACCCTTAGAGGGCAAGCCAGGTGAATTTGTTTCCAGTAGATTCTATGTTGAAAAATTCAAACTATTTCAGCCACAAGAAACAGAGTACAATTAAAAAAAAAAAAAAAAAAAAGTGTTGTGCTCTGACAGACAACCTAGGGTCTTATGCCTACTTAAGGAATTAGTCAGTTGTAAAGAACATATATGCCCCACTTCTGCTGCAAATATGCACAGGAATTCAGAATGATTTCAACTATGGGTCCTGTTAGATCTTGCACATAATCATGATTTCTTTTGGAGACAAAAAAAACCAAGTCGACCAGCAGAAACTACTGCCGGTCACTGTCCACAATATAGGCAATAAAACTCCCAACTCTGTAGAAGAAACAAAGTAGCTTATGGCATCTACGGATGCACTTATTTAAGAACTGTGGTTGTGTTAAGTAATCCCCTCCTCTGAGTCTATCTATAAGCAATCCCAGGCTCAGCAAGCATCTCATAGTGAAAGGGCAGGAAAAGTTTTTTTTCCACTGACAACCTGATCTCTTCTCCCCAACTGGGGCACCTGAGCCAGAAAACAGAAGTTAAAAACCTCATATTCAACCAACCCCAAAATTTTAATCAAGCTCTAAATTGTTGCTGACGTATTTCTGCTAGCAGCTAACTCCAGAAAGCAGCTGATGTGGCCTGCATTCCAGGTGACTGGGCTCCACTAAATTACACTCTCATCACATACTACCTTAATTGGAAAAAGCAATACAAGCTACCGCCCCTTCCAAATTTAGTTTCCGACTTCTCAGAAAGTGGTTCCTGTCCTACTATGATAATTAAAGAATAGAAACAAAACAACACAACTCAACATCAAGATGTATTTTATCTCCTGGTGGTGACTTTTGGGAAAAAAAAAAACACAACCAAGTACTGGAAAAAATTTGAAAGTTAAAAATTAATTTTGAAAGGAAGTTACAATGTGGTCTCTGCTACCTACCTACATGACAAACCACAAGCAGTAGATTAACCACGACAACTCAATTGTCATTCACCTCTCTGAAACAGCAGGGCAAGGAGTCTTTTCCTAAGAGTGGTAACACTACCCCACAGTAATTCCAGGGCAGTACAGTGCAGAACTGTTGACACACAGTTACGTGTTACTTCTTGCCAACAGTCTCCAAAAATAGAAAAATAGCATTTTTCCAGTTTTTCCCATGAAGACTGATCAGAAGGAGCTGACTAGCTGCTGCAGTCAATTCTCTATGTCCTCAGGGTAGCGTTATAAGGATACAAACAGTGCTAATGAAATGTCCGAACATTTGGAAAATGATGGGAGGCCACAGCCAGCAGGATCCACCTCAGACAGATCCACACTTGAGAAGTGAACTCTGGCACATTATATTGAAGAAATGCACGTCCAAAACAAATAAAAAAATAGAAAAAAAGATGAAAACCCTAGAACATTGTTACAGTCAAAATGATCTTCTATCATTTTGAGTTTATTTTTTAAAAATAAACTCCATCATTCACAGAAGTCTAATCACAGCTCCCAAGTGCTTACCATCTGGAGTAGTAGAAGTGGAAATAAACACTAGAAGGATGCAAGCAAAGGTGGTTACCGTCAATAGATTTTTACAATAAGAATTTCCAAAGTGCATTTTGCAGTTTCTTATTTTCTTATTGGGGTCTTTCAATACTTAAAGACATCTTATAAGAAAGATGGAGCCAAACTTTTTAGCAGGCCCTGTTGCGATAGGACAAGGGGCAATGGCTTTATACTAAAAGAGGGTAGATTTAGACTAGGTGTAAGGAAGAAATTCTTTATGTTGATGGTGGTGAAACACTGGAACAGGTTGCCCGGAGAGGTGTAGATGCCCCATCCCTGGAAACATCCAGGGTCAGGTTGGATGGGGCTCTGAGCAATCTGATCTAGTTGAATATGTCCCTGCTCATTGCAGGGGAGTTGGACTAGATGACCTTTAAAGGTCCCTTCCAGCCCAAATGGTTCTGTGATTTCATGGGAGTTTTAAGAGGCCTTTTAAGGCAGCATAAAGCCTCACAGGATCAGAGACAAGCTATATAGTTACATATCGTGCTAGCAATTATAACTCGTTTTCTTCCCTATCATCCTGCCAAACAAAAAAAAAAAAAACAAACAAAAAAACAGTAGTCAGCTTGCCTGGTCCTTTTCAGAATCAACAGAACATCAAACACCAAATGAAATCCACAATTTAATTAGTCAGATATTTTATACAGGATGCATCTTAAAATAAAAAACATAACTCATGAACTGCTGGGTTTTAATCTGGAAAAATCACAGTTACCAGTATTTCCATCTAGAGGAAGGGATTTGGATTTTCTGCCTACACACTCTGCTGCTGCTCTAACAGTATTCAAATAAATAAAAGTTACCATACATATTGAATGCAGAAAGTAAAAAAAGAACTTCTTACAATCCCCACATGTGCATAAACTGGCAGCCTAAAACAGTAAAACTTGAAACTTTCCTACTTACTCCCTCAGATTTTCAGTAACTTGTCAAGTTCATAATCTGTGCTGTTTGGTAATGAACCAGTTTACACTAAAAAAAAAATAAAAATCTCATAATTTAAATTTATCATTTTGTTTAAACTGAGAAGCTTTAAAAGTAACAATAAGAGTTTGCATAATGACTTAAGTTATTTTATTCAAAAAGATAAGTGCAGGAAAATTAACTACTCCCTGAAAATAAAGTTAATTATATAAATTTTATTAAGCATTTACTCTAAAGTCCATTTTCCATATATTTTCTAAGATGTCTTCTGCTCTGTAGAAATGTTTTCAATTAAAAATCTCAATGCACAATGAAAAAGTGACTAACTGAAAATATGACAAATTGCTGTAGTCACAAAACCATCACAATACCATGTCTGTCTGAAAGCAAGATACTGCAAAGCCCCATCTGAAATGCTGCTCTTTCACTGGAGCTGAAATGCAGTTTTTCTGCTGTTTTCTGTTTGGTTTTTTTTTTTCTTTTTTTTTTCTTTTTTTTTTTTTTCCCTTGGGTGTGTAAATTTGGCTTCTTTTTTCTTAATACTAAACCAGAATCACTGGGTACTTCATTGTAGAAAAGGCACAAGGAGTGTTTCTGGGTTTTTTTTTGTTTGGTTGGTTTTTGTTGTTGTTTTTTTGTTTGTTTGTTTTGTTTTTTGTTTTGTTTGGGGTTTTTTTTTGTTTGGTTTTTGTAAAAAAAAAAAAAAAAAAAAGACTCCACTCACTGGAAACTAGACAGGCAGGTTATCACACTGAAAGATTAAATGGAAGTGGCAGCTACAACTGAAAATCACTAATAAACTCCGGTAATAAAGAATTTGTGTCAGGTTGGGAAAAACCTATTCCTCTGTGTGTAGAAAAAGCAAGATCTAAGGACTTAGCCTGAGGTGACCCTCCTGATCTTGCCCTACCTCTTGTCCCAAGTTTTATGGTTTTAATAACTTTATCTTATCTACAGTTGCTTCAACTGCTGCATATTTTGACTTCCATTCAGAAACTAGTCACATGCTAAGAGTGGTTACTTGGCTTTTAAGCTCATTTCATATATCCTGATACTTGCAGAATAAGGCCAATAGAAACACTTGACTGGCTTCTGGAAAATATCACCAATGAATAAAAACTACCACATCAGAGAGAGCTTTTACATATGTAAACAGCTAATATTAGACGGCCAAAACAAACTAGCATCAGTGATGTAGGAGGGAGAAGAACATTTGAATAGCAGGGCAAACATTGACTATCATCATCTAGAAAGTAAACAGGTGACTATACAGTAAAGAAATCAGTAAAGTTCAACTCATGTTCGTTATTCTGCATTACTGGGATGCCTGCAGGCTGATGAAGCTGGTGATCATAGCAGACAAAATGCTTTATAAGCAAAATTGTGTGGACCTCTAATTCTTCCCACACTGTTCAGTGCTGCTTTCTAAGCTTCCTACCTCCAACCATGCTTGTTCTTAAACAAAAGCAAAACTAAAAATCAATAATTTGCTTTTGCAATGACTGGTGTAACTCAGATTAAATCAATTTTGTAACTTGAATTAAATGCTGCAAGATATTTCTGTATAAATAACTGGCCAATATCTCTAGCATTCCTTTTTTGCACTTTCCTGCATATTTCTTGTTTATACAACCTATTTAATATTTTGAAGTATTTATTTATGTTCCACTTATTAAGGCGTCTTAAGCTTATGCTAGGACAATAGAAAAATCTAGTGTGATACTCATATCTTAATTAAATCCTCAACAGAGTAAAGGTGATCATGTAGCTAAAAACATCAATACTGTTTAAGTGATACTTGTGATTCTTATTTCATCATTCAATTAACAAAAGCTTACAAAAAGCGCTGGGCAAGCACGTATTGAAGAAGATACTACTCTAGGCATAAACTTGTTATGTTAAAATTCAGATTCTCCCTTTCACTTCCATTTGTAATCTCAAATTAAAAAACAGAGGAGACTGCTTTATTTAAATTGATTTGTTCTCCTATGGTTGGATCTTATTTTTAACTTGTTTTTAATCTTAAAATATTTCCATATTCACAATTGCTGCTATTTCCCAGCATACCTTTGAGTTTATGCTTCTAAATAAATAAATTCTGAAAGATTTGTGTGTCAGCTGCAGTCTTCGGTATTTTACTTCAGAAATATTTCAAAAATAATTATACTCTTATTTCTTTATCAACTATTTTATAAGCAATAAATTTTCACTTCAGTCAGGATAACCTTGAAACTGTACTTTCCAAGTGTGCTAAGAAATAATACACTTACAAACTCTAAGGCTAGAGATTCAAGTTATAGCAAAACTTGACATCCATTATTTAAATACCAAAACACAACATCATGGTAACTTCGTTTTCACTACTGAACTGTAGTATAGTATACCTATGCACAAACACTACATTCCAGTAAGTTAGCCTCAAATTTACAGATTTAAAAAAATAAAATATGTAAAATAATCCATGTTTGTTAATTACAAATAAACTTAAATTGTGCCCCCTTCCCAAAGAATTCAATAAATGGTCATGTATTCATTTCAACACAAATGAAGGAAGCCTTTTCTTAACAAGCTGCCATTACTCAAAAAGCATTTCAGAAGCAGAAGAAAAACAACCCACCAGATTCCTCCCAGATACAAGACACATTTAAAGCAAAAAAATTATTCTTACACCTTCATTAGATATTTGGAAAAAAATAAATAGGGAAGCGATATGTTTCTTCCCACTTCATACCTTGTACGATAGCAAACGACTCAAAAATGGCTATGTCCAACAAAACTACAGTACTTCTATTGATTATGATCCGAAGACAACATTTTTTGACTTCAGCTTTTAAAAATCTCAATGTCAGATACAGAAATCTTACACCCCTGGGTTGGCCTAATTGTAACACCTCAGAATAGAACACACTACTTCAGTTTCTTAACCGCTTCTAAATGTGCATCAGACTGTCCACACCGATTTTGTGTCCATGTCAAACACATTCACATCACATTGCACAAAGGCATAAAAGAGAAAAAAGGTACAAACATATCTCAGATCCTTCTAGGAATCCTAGATTTTAGCTTTGTAGCATCAAGTAGGAGCCTGTCACAGAATTTGTAGGAACAATGGTTCCTAAGGAACAATTTAAGCTTCCGTGGCTGGACAGAACAGGGTTTTCCACATGGCTTTTCAGCATACTAACATGTTGATTCTGAATCATAGAATCTCAAAATGGCTGAGGCTGGAAGGGACCTCTGGAGGACATCTGGTCCAAATCCCATGCTCAAGCACGGCTGCCTACAGACAGATAGCCGCATCCAAGCAGCTTTTGACTATCCCTCATAGTCAAAATAGGATGGGGACTCCACAACCTCTGTGGGCAACCAGTGCCAGCGCTTAGTGAACCTCACAGCAAAAAAAGTATTTCCTCATGTTCAGATGGAGCCTCCTGTGTTTCAGTTTGCACCCATTGCCTCTGGTCCTGTCACTGGGCTCCAATGGAAAGTGCCTGGCTGCTTCTTCTATACAGTCTTCCTTCAGATATTCGTACAGATTGATGAGATCACCCCTAAGCCTTTTCTTCTCTAGGCTGAACAGTCCCAGCTCTCTCAACCTTTCCCCCCCTCATATTAGATACACCAGTCCCTTAATAATTCTAGTGGCCCTTTGCTGGAATCTTTTCATCCACAAAAGCAAATATAACATTATTTGCTTAAAAGCAATGAATAGTACAATACTTCATATAACACTTTCAATCTACTTAAAAGCATTAAACCTAGTAATACTCCTTAGCTTTCTACAATAATGATTGGCTAGAAGAAACTCGTATAGTCAAGGAAAGCAAAATTTCAGAAAATTATGTTTGTTAATTCATAATGTATTCCTAGAGTGTGGTGTTGCGTCCCACTTCCTGAAAGGTTCATTCCGTTTCACACTTAGCTGTGTACAATTTGCTTTCAGTCTTCTGGAAAGTGCAAACACAAGTCTTCGTACTTTCAAAAAAAAAAACCAAACAAACCAACTTTCTATTTTCTAATTCTCAATTTTGTGCAAAGTTAACCTGCTTTATTTACCTATTTTTCTTAAAAGTAAGTAAAGGAAAAATAAGATGGCATACTGACATTGACAAATCAAAACAGGTACTCCTGACTTTCATCTATTTGCATCATCATCATAGGCTAGGCTTTGTTCTAGTTTAATTCCTAAGCAATAGGCACTCTATATGCTGCACAGCCACAGAAATAACTCTTCAAGATGTCATTCTTCATCTCTCCACAGAAAAAAATTCCGTATCTGCTTTTCCCCTTTTTCTGAATGTAAAGCAGTTCACCAACTGTGGGACTTTTTTGCTATAATGTCAGAGTACGAGAGTCAATCTGAGAGGAATACAGCTCCGGATTGCAAATTTTGGGTAGCAAAAATCCCTCTTGCTACCAAGTAAGAACCTGACCACATAATGAAGTGCGCAGTGAAAGTGGCAAATCACTTTGTCTTGACTAAACTGAGTGAAACAGAGAAGTTAAAGTGATCAGCTTTAATGATCAAAAGGCAGCAATATACTAAAGAGCACTGCATTTAAATTACAAGATCGAACAGCAACTCTACACAGACCTAATTCAACTGAATTACTGCTTCATTCATTGTCTTCATCCCAGCCTCTCAGTATATTCATATTCTTAAGAATTAACAGTCAAGGTTGAAGTGAAAAATGCAATTATTTTTTTAAAAATTGCATTTATATATTAACTTTCATAACAAATTTATATAAATATACAAGACTATTACGTTAATAAAAGAGTTTAGGGAATTAGAGCCACAAGAATTCAAACCTCATAGTTTAAATTCAAATTTGTAGCATGAACATTTACATAAACTTATTTATATCCAACTTCATTATCATAAGCCAATTCAGAGAAAAGATGACAAATTAGAGTTTTACACAAAAATAATTTGCTAAAAAGTAACTACCAATTTGTGATTAGGGAGTGCATAAGACATTTGGTAAGATAAGGCATTTTCAAATTAGGAACAGATAATTTTTTTTTCCACCAAAAGTGTTCATTATTTCATCATAACTTAAAATGTTTGTTGATTTATCTTTTACTTACAACAAAAAAAACTAACTACATAACCATTTACACAAAGTTAATTAACTACTGAGATGCTACTACGTTTTGATACACCTAGATTCTTCTAACACTATCTGAAAAGATAAAAAAGGAATTAAAACAAAATACTACCCAGTTTTTCCCCAATATGCAGAAACCAATATATCCCTAAATTATTTTAAACTAGTTACAATGTAATTCAGAACCTCAACAAACTATTTTTCATAAAAGCAAACCTACTTTATTCTTTGTATATAAGCTACATCTACATTCAACTGATTACTGTGGCTCCTCTTGACAAGCCTGAGCTAGCTTAAAACTATCCCCCTCGGTAACAGTTCAACCGTTGCTCTGAGAAAATACCCAAATTGAGGTTTTACAGCCTCATCTCTTCTGCGCCTCCTTCCCTGAGCACTACGTAACTTTTACAATAGCTTTGAACTAGGCAGATTGACAGTTTTACAGATAACTTGGGCAAATTTATGTACACTTTAGTCACATATCTGACAACAAATACAGTTTATAATCTCAGAATTTTTCTTTTAAACTCTGATTGACAGCCCCCATTCTGTACTGAGATTCTTAAAGGCACATGGCTGATCTTGCACGTGGGTTCCTGAAGTTCTTTTAAAAGAACTGCATGGACATTCCTTAATACAAAACATGTAAAAAAAGTCATCTTTAACAGTATCGGTTTGAGCTAGCTCATTTCACTTTGCACTTAGACGGACCAGAAAAGCTCCCACAATTATGGAACCACAACTTGTGGTGACAGTGATCTTCAACTCAAGGCGACAACTTATCAAATTGCTATTACTTTCAGCACAGAACTAAACAATCAAGTTCAGAAAACAAATATTCATAGCAATTTATGGATCATGGTGCCCATATGCGATACTGGCTAGAAGGGGTTTTGGTTTGGGTTTTTTTTTTCCCCAATAATGAGGCACTAGGAAAAATATTTGCCTACTGAAGTTTTTAAACTTTCTCATTCACACAGCTTTGATTCTGAACAGCTTTAGAACTGGGGAAAGTGTGCTATTGTTTCTTCAGTGCTGAACCATCAGTTATTAGAATAAGTCATTCTGTGTACTCAATTGATGATGAATCAGTTTTTCTCTTTTCAGCACAGAAAATTCAGCTGAACACAACCATTATACAAATTAACCATCGTTTCACATTACTTTCCTGTTCACTCAAACTTTCTCTTTGTAAAAATAAGTTTTTTAAATATAAATTGGTCTATTTTCAACAGGTTTTTTTATGAAAACGTCATTTTTAATAAATAAGAAAAAATTAAATGAGGTATTACATATGAGTTTACTTAAGAGCATTTTGCACTAGCCAACAAGATGCTGAAACTTGCTGTGTTGTGTTGCCCTCTTCAGGTCAACAGCACTTACATTTTCCAGTTCTTTTGCTTGCTGTCATAAAAATGTTCAGATTTGCAGTTTCAAGTAGCAGCTAACTTTACCTCTATCCCACTAGTACTTGAAGTATTTTTGATCTAAAACCCTATAGAAATAAACTTTATCTTTGGCCTCTGCTTCTCCCTAACTTTAATACTAATCTTGAGGACTATCAAAATATCAGCTGGTGTTTGAAAAGATGACTAAAAAATCAACTTCAGTGCTGGTAAGCAAGCCTCATGACAAGAGGCTTAAAGAGCTCAATTGATTCAGCTTACCAAAGAAAACTGAAGCTGCTGAAATCACTCCATAAGTGAATTTGGAGATCAGAAAGTCAGATGACTTTTAAGTGGTGTAAGGCAAAACAAAAATCTAGAAACTGGAGGTCAAGGCAGATAAATTCAGCCTCAAAAGGCAATGAGGCTTTTTGCCCAAAAGAAAAAAAGAGATGTTAAAAATCTAGTAGTGCAAAAGGATGGATTCATTATTACTTGAGAACTTTACAGGTGGACCCAGCACCTTTCAAAACAATCTGTTTTGATCAGTTTTTGAGTGGCTGTCATAACATGGGGCAAACTGTGATGCTAATTTGCATACTTGTAATGAGTTTTGCAGTTGATTATCGGAGCTCTGCCAATTAATGTGGAAATAGGAATAAACAAGTCTTCCACTGCTTGGAAAAGGGCCATGCTTGGGCTTCTGATTCATTTATTGAGCCAGGTATTAATAATGTCTTAGAATATTTCATTTCCCCCTCCCACCTTGCTATTTTCAGAGGACAAGTCACAGTAGACATCTGACTCTATTTAGACATCTTAGTACCACGACTTTGACATAAAGAGCAAAGTGTTGGATTTAACCAATATATTATGAAGTATGAAGAATTCCACTCACATTATTAAGGCAGATAAATGTCATAACTTTGTGACTGCACAATTTAATCACAACAGCTTAAGGGACTTGTGATAGGCAAAATCTTTCAAAGCTAAGGCCTACTATGTAATTAGCCAATAAAATTAATAACCTAATCAAACCCCTTAGGAAATAGAGGCAAAGGAAATGCTCGTTGCAGTACCATGGCACGTCCCAGTACCCAAATAAAGGAACAAGCAAATAAACAATCCCAGATTATGCCCCCTTGGGATGGCTAACCATCAACAGCCAACCTGCCTTTAGCCAAGTGAGACTCTAGAAAGGCTCAGAAGAACTTGTCATGAATAGTTTGAATGCATTTTCTTTCACACACTTTTGTAATTTTATTCTCAAGAATGAAATGCTATCTACAACAACTCTAGTTCCTATATACTCATAGGGCAGACTCCAGAGGAAGGGAGGATGACTGACAGGGAGAGAGCAAGCAAGTGGGTGAGCATAACACAGGGAGAGAGCAAGATACTAGAACTCAGGGATGAGTACAAACTGAGTGTACAACTGAGACATGAAGTGATCCCATCTGCAGCTTAAGACAGCAGAGAGAAGTTTATCAGGGCAGTCTCCATCAGCACGTAGAGACTCCTCTCTGGTGCCTGAGTAATATGCCCCATCACAGTGCCTGGAGGCAAAGACTGACAAAAACTTCCTGCCATCTGTCACCCATATAGTTTATTCAATTAGAAAGTACAAAACCAGCTAGTCTTATAAACATGGGGAAAAAGTCCTCAAGCCAAACAGGCTCTAGTACAGTACAAGAAAAGCAGGACTCCTAAACGCATAATATACTCAAAACATTACTATTATTTTCTCTCTTGCTCATAAAGAATAAATGAAAAAGGCACTCTATTCAACTACTATCAGACAAGAAGGCAAAAAAGTTTTCATGCAACTGCCAACTGAAGACACAGCAGCTTATACCTCTGAGGTAAAGTGGGGCTTTTTTTTTTATGCATTTAAGTAAAAGTGTCACAAAAATATAATTACTATTTTTAAACCGTTTCTTGTAGAAAGAGTTTCCACCTATGTCAAAGGTTCCTCTGGTGCAAGTTCCATATGACACAGTTTAGACTGCAACACCTGGTAATAAAATCTCCAAAATCTCTCAGCTAACACTTAAAACTGCAAATGAGTTGATACTCAGTCTTTTTTCTTAATCTTCTACAGTAGATGCCAGGATTCTGGTCCAATCTTAGCTGCTACACAAGAGGGGATGCTGGACAAGGGCTTTTAAAATTACCTGTGGTTAGTTTAGTTCTGACTTACCCAAGTAGGACGTTCGTATTTTTACCATCTCTTTCTCCCACACACACCATCAGATTTGGATACCACGCGAGATATGATTCATATTATTCTTTAGAAATGTATTTTAATAGACAAGCTTTACAATTGAAAGAACCTTTGAGTTTTGAAAATATCAGGCCTTCAGCGAAAAGCATGTCAGGTTACCGTATTGCACATATTTTTCCTGCAGCAGCTTCTCTCAGACACATTTAATTGTTGCCAAGATGGATTTCTCTTCATTGATATCATAATCCAATACATTTCTTTGAAGAAAAACAAATTCATCCTTATACTGCCAAAACACAATTCAGGCAGATCCCATCATAGAATTTCCTTCTAATAATTTTGGGGTAATAAAAGGTATGGAGACCAAGAGGAGCAACTCTCCCCACTGAAGACAATGCCTAGTAACTTCCTGCCATCCACTTGTATATCCTTAAGTATCTACAAAAACATTATGTGAAAACACATAGGGAATATACATCCACTGTAATACAAATCCAGGCTAAATTTCATTCCAGGTATTTATGTAGGGATATGCAAGCAACCAGTTAGAATGCAAAGCGGACTTCTCCCAGTATTAATGGCAACTAAATGCAATCAGGGTGGGGGTTAAATACATCTTAAGAATACTCTTGAATCAGTTAGTCCAGCATATGCAAGTCTGTCACTAAGTACTGTAAAATTATGTTAAAACTACAGGAATTAACTCCTTGCTTGGAATCAAATCATAATCTCACCCTAACACTTTCTGAAAATTCCTTTAAATACATAGACTCTTATGATGAGCAGTAATCAGTGCACAAACCAAACAAAAAACCTAGAAACACCTGCATCCACTTTTTTAAAAAAGAGGAACATTACTGAAAATATTTAGAAATATTTAGAGCAGCATTACTGAAAATAATATACATCAACCTTCTTGAAGGCTGACTCAGCATGATCTGTATTTGTGTTTGGTCTTCTACTCTTTAGTTAGATATTTTGGGTTTAAACTACAGCAAGTAACAGTTTCCAGTTGAAAGGATAATGAGAATCAAGATAAGTACTACTGGTTAAATGGATAAACATTACTGAATTAGATTTTTTTTAAAAAAAAAAAGCTTTACTAGCATGAAATCATGTGATACCATAGAAAATTTCCCTCATGGCTTATAGGTCTATACCTTATTCAGACAGCAAAACCTTCATTTCACAAGCCATTTACATAATTTCTATGAAAAGACTTTAAAAAACCCCCACTTATTAGTGAATAAACAAACACCTTTTACCAAACAAACAAAATGCTGCGAGTGAACTACTTTTCCTGATACAAACTTTTTGATACTTATACAAACCTTGCCATCTGCTATGATCTCTGACAAAATAACTGACTTCCGTTCTCAATCTAAGGTTTCACTATGACAGTAAATATCTTATATCAAACATTAAAAGTTACTTCAGTCCCATTGCAAGACTGTATAGGTTTGTATAGTCATTAAAACCCGATATAAAGTAGTATCAGACTATTCAGTACTTTGACTAAAGGACTTTTCAATAGTTACAGGTGCAAAACAAATGTAAATAGATGAAAGTATTTCAAAGACAAAACAGAGCAGAACTGTTTAATTTGCTGAGAGGCTACATGAATTCTGTGTAAGTTTTTAACCATACTTAATTCCAAACTTCATCGTGACCTTAATGCTATAAAAACTAAGGGGACACCCAAAAATTTTAAGGATTCTAAAGAATATGTTTCCAAGTAAACTGCTGAGAAAAACAGACCACTGGTGTATTAAATCAGAAAAAAAAATATTCAAAGCTAGTTTTGGATTGTAAAACATACAATTAGAAGACACGGGTAAGAACTAGATGCAAGATCTATGCCATTACTTTCACCTTATAATGCCAACACAAAAGAAGCCTCCACACTGGCTAAAGGAAAACTTGCTCCTGAAATGTTTGTCTTAGATCCTTTACAGGGCATTTTCCATCCAAAGCAGTCTTCATAGTTAGCAGTTATTTTTAATGACAGAACTAGCTTTTTAAAAACAAACAAACATCATCTATACCAGCCTTAGCACATTCTCAAGTACTACACACAACACAATGAATGGTAATTAACTATTAGAATTTAATACAGTCAATTTTGTCCTTGTTAATTTATACAACTCCAGGGTTCAGGAAAGATGAACATACAGACTTTTACCATAATGTTAGAAAAGGGAACGTATAATTGTGAAAACAGGTTATGATATATGACATCTCAGTGGAAGAGCCTGGTAAAACTGGTTTGATTTCATTGTCTCCTACCTGATAAATTCTAAATGGGATGTACCGAAATCCACTATCTTCTGGAGGATACTCCATGAGTTTTCGATTTATTGCCCAAAACTGCTCAAATTTATCTGTAAAGGTAAAATTGGATTTTGTTAATAACATTTTTTTTCGGCTAAAAGAGGTAAATGAAATACAATTGGAACAACATGAAAACTTCCCTTACAGAAGCATGGCCTGTATGAATTTATTTTCCCCACATTTCTCTTCCCTACTTAGCTTGAAGCCAAAGGTAAGTCATCTGAGTTCTCCTATGAAAAAACTGATGTGGCAACTTACACAACTGAAAGAGAAAGCAACTTGAATTCATATTGCATCTCTCACTGTTAAAGAAATATTGGGCCACAAATTATGGATTTCATTACTTCAATTAACAGTGCTTGTTTCTCCACTCTGCTGCTACTGGTCCACACTGTCTCAGTTTGTTAAAAATGTCTAATGGTTCTTAACTATAGATGAACAATAGGTGTAAAATAAAGAGAAACTAAAGCAGTAGAAAAACTTCTGGAAGGGTTTACATTTGGATATGTAAATCTTAAAATAAATTGCAACAATATATGATATAACCAGAAAACATACTGCCAATTTCATGACACAACTTGAAAATAAAAGTTTGTTTGAAACACAGCTTTTTAATATTATCCAAGTAACTAGGTTTAGTAAAGTAGCCAGAGGCAGCACACCATCCTGCTCAGACATTACAAGAACTGAATAGTTTCTTGCACTTAAAATGTATTAAGGACAGCATAGGTCTAGAGCAGTAAAGGTTTTTACACATGCAAATTAATTATTCAAATCAAGAAAACAACCAATACCAAAAGTGACAGAAAGGAACACGAAGAGCTGAGATGAATAAAGCTGCTGCCAGCCTTACTAGAGAAGGCAGCTTTAGAAGAGGAAGAGCAAGGGATGTATTTCCTTACAGGCCCTAACTCTCCAACACACCAAACACGGCAGATGTTTCTTCAGAAGGAACACAGAGTCTCTGATTTTTCTCTCCTTGGCACAACGTTCAGCCGAGTCTCAAGAAGCCTGGCAGTATAACTGCTGCAGAATTCACACACACACACCCCGAAGCAAAGTGAAATTCAGAAATCTATTTGCAAAACAAAGGTCCTTCTTGCTTCCAAAACGGCCCATAACAATTAAAGCAATCGCAAAAAATTAAAAAGGTCTGAGATTTGCTTCACTCCAATGTACAGCACAGATGCCTGCCAATAGTTAATACATATTGCAGGGTTTACAAGACATTGCAGGAATTTCCAAGAAACTGTAAACAAACTCCTGCCAGGTACTCAGTAGGAGCGTTTCCTGATACTTATCTCAGAAAGCACTTCCACACCCTTGTTTCCTGATTAGCAGCAAGCACCTCTTGATAAGCACTTACCTGAGCTGCAGTCAGCACCACCATGCAGGCACCTGCCTGAGAAGAGGAGCTGCCTGGACACAGGGTGCTACCCCACAGCCCACCAGCTGGGAAGCTCTGCAGGTGGCAGTGACAGCGGTGGCCCCAGAGCTGACTGTACCCAAGCAAGCCTGCATTTGGGAACCCCAGCCTACGGAGTCAGAGGTTTACTCTTACAGTATCTAAACACAAAGAACAACTGCATCCTCCTCAGGAACTCTGTGAGCGGGAAGGTGAAGATTCAGCATACTTCCCTCGTTCTTGGAGATGGCGTTGAGAATGGCTTGCAGCTTTCTTACCACTACAGATTGTGTGGACAGGCATCCTACAGGAGGCATTGATCGATTTATACTTCAATTACCACTTGACTATAAACTCAGCTGACAACACTATTAATTATGGTGATACACAAAACAAAACAAACAAGACCTACTTAAACTAGTGAGCTTCAGTGGACTCTTAAATAAGGAATCTGCATATTTAGAGACATCCTACCTGAACAAAAATAAAACAAACATTAACTTCATCTACTTGTTTAATGCTCATATACAGTAATTAGGAAAGTTGGATAAACAGCTTACTGTCCTCAAAATTCAACAGAGATGAGCAACACATCTTATGGGATCAGAAGAACAAGAAATTCTGAACAAATAACAGACTTATGGTAGGAGTTTAAGTATATTGTCCCTTGTGGCATATGGCAAAAAAGTAAATCTCTAAAGGACAAAAAAAGTTAAACAGTGGTACCGTACAGTTAACTAACTTCTATTCCTCATTCCAGCTTCCTCACCTCCCAAATCAGGCAGGTAATCTTATATAAGGCAGGTAAATTTACAAATTTACACATCTCAGATTATTCTCTGAACAGTCAGACAATGCTCAAGACAATCTACTGTTTTATCAAGATGTTTAAATTTCAAATAGTTTCTGCAGTTTCTAAATATAACAGCAATAAGTCTGCAACAGCTGAATGATGAAGTTGTTGCCTTTTGTAATCAAGTATGTTCTGTCAATCCACCTGATATCCCAGGGAATGAAAAACTTTCTAGTAAATCAGCTAGACCTAATAGAGTCAGACATCTTAAAACACATCTCCACTGTGTGTACAGCACTGTCTGAAGACATCTAAACTATTTTTCCTCATAACCTTATTATTACTGCCCTCCAAACATCTTTCCATGGATACAGTATTTTTACTACCGGAAACTGAGTTGGGTGTAAGAAAATTAACACAAATTTTTAAAGCAAGCAGCAGGAAAAGGCTATTCAGTTTGCATACTGATACATATGACCTGGCAAGAGCTTTTATTAGCATTAGGAGCATTGGCTGAATGCCAGAATCTGAAAGCTCCAAAATACAAAATCCCCAAATAACTGCTTTTGCAGAACCCTTAAAAGTCAAAGCTTAAAACAAACAAAAAACCCAACACTGGACAACATTCCCCCCTCTTCCCCATCCCCTTGAAAATATAAGTGAAAGGATTCATCCTTCTCCCATTTTTGTGTGCCAGTACCTCCTATTTATGCAAAACAGAACTAAGGAAGCTATTAATGCTATGATGAGCTATAAGAACTAACTGGTGCTTTGGCTAGACAGGACTTAAAGACAGAAGGTGCTGGCCGGAAGTTTGACAATCAAAACAAAACTGAGTTTTCATCAAGCCAGTAAACAAGGAAGAGTTCTCTATCAGCAAAACCACTTTACACACTCATCTCCCTCCCTCGCGAAAAACTTATGCAGTCTACATGATATCTGAACTCCCGTAATAGTCAAATCTGATTACTTTTGTTTTCCACAATCCATCTGTTTTTAAGAAAGTGCTTGACCAATGTGTTAAAGAGTTTCTGTATTAGCAAAAACCAGTACTTGCAGAAGGCAGATGTTCATATCTGAACAATATTTAAAGTAATGGCGGTAAGATTTGAACAGAAGTGAGATTAGTGACAATATAAGTTTCACCTGACTCTACTAATGATATTTCTTAAACAAGAGAGGATGGTTGCTATATACTTCTGCCTAAAGTGAAATATAAAAACTTTTCTCCCTGTATTTTACGTCAAAGATCAGAAAGTGAATAACCAAATAGTGGAGAAGAGATCCAGTTGAAAGTCAAAAAAGTGAATGAACAGATGTAGCCCTCAGGTTAGCATATACGCACAATATTTTGTCTGGACTATTCATGGTTTCTTCTTAAAGCCATCTAGTTTGATAAATTAAAAAAAAAAAAATGCTTGGAATTGAATGGTATGTCTAGTTCTATGCAAGCAATACCAATCTGTGGCTTCCATAAAAACATGTCCAATCCTCGAGTTTAAAAAACACAAAACTTTTGTCTATTCTCAGTGGTTTACCACTGTCTAATAACCATACGAACCATAGAAGTGATGCACAGTTACAGGTACTTGGACAGAACCAACCATAGCATTAACTAAGAGACCAAAGACTCTCCAACTGATGTATCAGAATCATCAGACTGGAAGTGCCTTTGGAGGTCAAGCTTTGGACTAAGAGATCCTGCCCCCAGAAAGGAGCTGTCTGCACACAGTTAAATGAGTTTGCTCAAGGCCTTGCCCAGTCAGGTTTTGACCATCTCCATGGGTTTCCACTCAACCATCTCCACTCCCCCCACCCTAATATCCCATCAGACTTCCTCCTACTGCAACTTGTAACTGTGTTCTTCTGTAATTGTCTGACTCCATCTTCTCTACAAGCCTTTCATTTAGGTAGTGGAAAGTAGCTACTAGATCCATCTTCAGCCTCCTTGTCTTCAGGCTAAGCAAGGTAGTTCCCCCTCTCTCTTCTAATACAGCATATGCTCCAGCCCCTAATCACCCTAGCAGCGCTCTGCTAGACTCTCTTCTGTTTACCAACATTTCTTTTGTCCTGGGGTGCCAAAGAGGACACAGCATTCCCTGTGCAGCTTTACAAGTGCTGAGCCGAGGGGAATAATTACTCACCATCTGGCTATATTCTGGGGGGGTGGGCACAAGGACTAAAGCAGCTCCCTGGTTAATCATTTCTGCAACACCACGCAACAGACACGTTCAGCTTGTTGTTCACCGTTACCCAGTCCTACAAAGCTGCTCCCCAGTCAGTCCCAGCCTGCCCTGATGTCCCTGCTCCTGGTGCAGGACTTTGCACTTGGGTCTGCAAGCTTCAGGAGGCTCCTGGTGACCTCCAGCTTGTCATGGTCCCTCTGCACAACAGATCTGCCCTCCAGTGTGTCAAATGCTCCCTCTAACTTTTTCTTTTAGTCACATATAAACTCACCGGTGATTTAATCGGTGGCATACATATGAACAAATAAACTCTACAGACAGCTACAGCTGCAAGTCAAGGATGCAAAGTGTATTTCCTTAACATTAAAGTAAGTATATTTTCTACTGACTCGTGCTCTAACAAGCATTGCATTTAACTGCTAAAGCCAGAAAGGAGCCTTCTCAAAATTTAGTATCAATTCTACTTCCACATTGTTTCCAAGAAGACTAAGACTCTACATGCATGCATAGTTCTACTGACTGCTGAGCAATTTTAACCAATTTTATAAAAGGTTAAATTTTGTGTGGTATGCCTCAAGCATGAAGCAGCTTTGCTGATGAAAAGATTAAAATTTTAAACACTTCAAAAGTATCTGTACTGTGCTATTCAGAAACAATATTTATAGTTGGTTACTCTCATTTCTTAGCTATTTAAAGACCTGTCTCTAAATGACTTTAGGCCATCTAAATGCATTGTTCTTATTCTTGTATAATAAAAACACAGATAATTACAATTGTCAAGGACTTCAGGAAGACTCCAATACATATTTGACTCTGACTACTACAGTTCAGTGCCAGCGTTTTGAGAACACAGTTTGAAATACTGGTCTGGCATCATTAAAATGTAACATTTTTTTATTCTTTTCTATTTTACACATTGCCACCATCCCCAGTTAAAACATTCTTTCTATTAAACACTTTGACTACTTGAATATTTTGACAGATAATGGTTTATGATATAAATCCACAACTGAAGAGGGCACTCAAGTTTACTAGTCTTTTCAGGCTACCTTCAGGCAAGACTAACTATCAGATATGGAAAGATAGGACCCCAGAACTGTTTTGACTTTATGTAAGTGACAGAAGCTAGCTATAGAAATATGTGGAAATATTATTCACTTCATAGATAGCAAAGCAACAACACTCAACATGAATGTACGTATCTGAAGTAGTCATAATTTTGCCTTGTAATTACACATTTTAAATTACACATTTATTTTTATGCTGTAATTTATCCATTAGTTTTTATAGCAAGTAGTATTTCGAAGGTAAGAAATAAAAGCATATGGCTCAAATTTCGCAGGTTAACAGGACATTTTGAAAACTGCATGACAAAGCAGCATTTCACTCTTCAGATTATCTATCAGATATAAAAAGGCCTTTCCCCCCCTTTTTAATATACACAAGGAAGCCATACCGTACCAACCTTTTTTTCACTTATTAAACATACTCACGAAACAGAAGTTTCACTTTAAGTACACTGTTTCCTTAACACCACCTCCCTTTATATCTAGGTCATCAATTTATCTGGAAAAGGTTCAGGGGAAGAAAATCATCAAGATGGACTACTTTCTTTCCTTTATTCAAATATGAAAACACATACACCCTATCAAATTTAAGCTTTCTGTGTAGCCTAAAAGCAGGTGATCTCAGTATTACCACTTAAGCTAAAAAGAAAGCTCTGATGACTATTAAGCAAAAACGCATAATCCATTTTTGAAACACATAACCCACAGGTTACGTAAGAATAGAGAAGCAGGGCTTGTTACAGACTTCCCTGAGTAAGTCAAAGGGAGAAGGACTCCAGACAATTTTACCCATTCTCCAGTTCTCTGCTCCAAGCCTAGAGAGCCTGGATATTTTAATACCTTCTTTGCCTCTGATTATGCTCTGTTTATACACATGAAAAATAGACCAGCGTATCTCCACATAACTTGCTAACCTACTTTGCTTTCCCTGTACTATGCTCTATCTAAAATACAGCTTTTCTTAAAAGTTAAGGAACCTTCATATTAATGCATCTGCCAAATTCAGGAGCTTGCTAGCAGAAAGTAACTTAGAACAAATTGCAAAGTAAGAAACCCTTAACAACTGAAGAAATTTAATTTTAAAAATTAAGTCAATTTTTTAGAGACACTTTACTTTGAAATTTAGTTAGACCTTACACATCTATGAGGAAATGACATATTTTTGAGGGGGAGGGGAGGAAGGAAAGCAGGAGGCAGTAAAAAATAGAGATTCTGCATCACTTACACCTAAGTAAAATAGATTTAGAAAAATACAGTCAAAGATTCTCTCAATTTGAATCCAAGTCTACCAAATACTGAAGACTAGAGCAGTGAAGGTAGAGAACCAGCTTTTTTGTGATTTGGGCTGAAGATGAAAGGTACACCTGCTTCAGTAGGAAGTCTGGAATGTGGCTATTTTTCTAAAGAAATGGTAATGTTCCAGGACGAAGAGAGTAAAAATGCGGACAAAACACAAAGCCCTTGAAACTGCAACAGGTATATAAATTCATACTCTCCAATATATATTAATAGATTATATAGTTGGTAGATTACCAAAGAAGCAGAGACCTCCAAGCTTGCTCCCTCAGAGTTTAGCAGCTTTCATTAGACACACAGGTCTAACAGAAGATGGTAGAAACACTAGAAAGCATTTCTATCTCTGTGTACCTATTGTTAGACAACCTCCTCTCATGCTACTCTGAGTGCTGGGTTACCTTTTGCTTTCCTCCCTTTTCTGCCTTTGTGCATTTCATGCCCTCTGAGACCCACCAACTCTCACTGGTCCTACAAACACAGCAGCTCTGCTCTGACCCCTTATTGAGAGTGGAGCAGAGAAAGCCAACGGGTGGTAGGGGGTGGTGGTGGTGGAATTCAGGGTGCCATCAATTCCCCACCTTTGAACTGCTTATTTTTACATTCATTCTCCTGTTAAATTCCTGAAGATTTTTTAAGTACCCATTGCCTAATTTATGTCTCAGATGACCAGCTGAGATCAGAGATTTGTTCAGCTACCAAAGCATACTCATCTCAGGCTGATGTAAAGAACAAGGTTGTTCCCACCAGTTCCCTACAAAGAAGGGAAACATACACAGCAAACTTGAGTGGGCCATGTGTCAAAAACCCAACACTGGTTTAGATATGATTTAGAAAGAAAGGCAAGAAAACACAGGCCTGATTCTGTCAGTAAAAGATAAAATATTGCATATTCTAAATGTTTGCAGGATTTTTCTCCTTTACTAAGAACACTTCAATATGGCCACTTAACTTTTGGTAAGCCCCACAGTATGAATGAGCATTACGTTCTTTTTCCATAATATTTTCAGTAAAATAATTTTATAACATATAAAGAAGACTTAAAAATGGCCATGAGTTTTTACTGTGTATTTCCCCACCCATGTATCAGAAATACCAAGGCTAGTCTTCACCAGTCATAAAGGATGCCTGTGAAAATTTCAGGGTACGGTTGCTTATGTCTCTTCACAACTGATGAAAAGCAGCTGTGTTGAATCTTTCTTTATCAGAACCATTATATACTGAAGTTATAGATATTCTTTGAACCACGCAAAAAATATAGCTCTCCCCCTAAAAACAGTTGAGATTTCATTTGTTTGATCCAGAGTCATCACTAGGCCCACAGAGTCTTAAGGTTTCAAGCTGAAAGCCTTTATTTTTCCACACAAAAGGCAAGAAAAAAGCCACCCACTTGAAAATCCTCTTTATCCATGATAAAAATGGCCCTAACACTATAAAACTAAGAACAGTAGTAACATTTTCCATTAATTCCGACCAAAAAATTTTAACAATTCTTACAAAGAAACAGAAGTCAGTATAGCTATATAGCCTGCTGTCATTGCTCCCCTACCACAATCAGACATCCATGACGCTGGTCAAAATTAGGGCAACATAGATGTACCCATCCCAAGGAAGTGTTCTAGCTAAGAAATATCTGGTTTGTAGACAAAAAGTGGCTAACGTAAGTCTGAAGAACAAGCAGAACCACAGCACAAGCAATAGACAGGAAAGTATGTTTACCTTCCTGATTTGGTACCAGATTAACACAAGACCAAAAATCGTGGGAGGAGGGATCTGAAGGTTGTTATGAACACCTACCAGCTGTTACCAGCATAGGATTTTACCACAAATTCACTATTACAGCTCTTCCCCTAGATCTGAAAAGTTTCTCATGCCACCTGTTCAAGTACTTCCTTCTTAGCAGAAACATTTATATGCAACTAGACTTTAATTGGTAGTTACATTTCTCCAAACCAGCAAAATTGGATTCTTTTTTTTCTAAAACCCTAAGTTTAATACATATCCTGTAAGTATTGCTATCACTTGTTAAACAAATAACACTTCCTATATTTAAGAACAGAAGAAAATTGTTTGAAGTTTCACAGTAAAAAAGACTGCAGATGTATCATTACTTACAAGGCAGTTATCACAAATGCTACTTTCTTTTCTTTTTTGTGGTCATTTATTCTGTTTCAAAGAGGTTTAAAATTATTACATCTCAAACGAAAGCCTATAAAAACATACTGAAAGATACAACACGCTTAAAAGAGTTTTCTTGGTTTCACAAGCTTTTCTTGTTTCTCTTTTATGAAGAGCTGAGAAATTAAAATTAGCATTTGAAAGTATTCAAAAGATTGTTTAAACTTCTCATTTAGGTGTCAGATTCCACAGGTGCAATTTCTCATTAAGTACAGTGAAACCTTCCTGAAATCAACCTTGCTAGGCAACCTCTGTTCTTAATATTATAAAGCAAAACAGTAAAATTCTAGTTTCCCTACAACTGAAGATACTTAGACAAACAATCAACTAAAAGACAGAGCCTACGATGAGCATGGAAAAAAAAATACAGCATGTCAGTTCTCTTACCTTGCATATTGAGGGTATCAAGGTTCTATAATTTCTGTTTAAGAAAAGAACCTTAATTCATACCATTTCATTGTGTAGTCAACTCTTCTATCATTATTATAACTCATTAGACTCATAAATCATGTTAGAGGTCTTTTAGTTTTAATTTAAAAAAGCATTAACAAAAAGAGCTCATAAAGTGCACTGCTGGGAACATTTGAGCACCAGGACTAAGTGACAGGATTTCCTTTTTGCAAGAAAGCTAAAAATTCTTGAAATAGAAAAAAGATGTGCTGATGTAGCATTTTGCTTCTCTCGAACCAAACCGCTTGCAAGACAAATCCTATTCCAGCAGAATACTTTTTTTCCCCACAGAATTATTGAAATTGCGGTTTAAATTGACTTGTAACAAAGTAAGCTTTAAGGAAACATCTATTTCTATACTGATTCTGGCCTCCAGTGGACCAGAACTCTTTATTTACTGCTGATTCACAAAAGTTAATATATTGTCAGTCAGCTTGCTGACTAATATCTATACAAAACAGAATCTCTCAAGAAGCACTTTGAATTGAACTAGATAAAGTGCAATTTCTTTCTTGATAAATTATACAGATACATACAGAATCCCTCAAGATCTTACCACTCAAAAGGCAAATTAAGATAATCCCTCAATTTCTAACTCTCCCCCAATTAAATAAATAACAGAAACCAGAGTTTCTAATAAGGACTTAGTCATCAAAATTATTACAGAAGTACCTTTAATATGAAAGGCAGTACTATTAAGCAACAACAACAACAAAATATCAGAAAACCCGCACACTCACTAGATACACACATTAAACCCAAACTAATTTGGATCCCGACTGTCTAACACAAACACATGCCTCAAATCTTCTTGCATTCAAAGCTTCTCCCATTTCATTTAATTTTCCTTATAAACATATGGGAAGATGTTAATTCTGAAGTGTTTAGTATTTTGCATCTCAACACAGATTAAACATCTTCATGCTTACAGCTTCCGTAAAATAAATTTACCAGTAATAATATAAATGACAGCTTCAGGAGATAAGAAAAACACATTGAAAGTGGCATTACCACCCATTCCAGATAGCAGATTCTGAAATACTTACAAAGTTTTTCAACTTGCAGGCCTCTAAGAACCATGATAAGAAAGAGGAGACGCTCTTTCAAAAACAGAGGTTATATTTTGCACTGCAATATAGATTCGTGCCATCTGTCCAAAGTAAGAACACTAATTATTTTAGAACATCCTGTTCTGAATTATTTTCTGACTTTTTCAAGTCAATACTTATTTATGCAGAAATCTTTGTGAAAGCCATGGTAGTATCAGCAGTGGAAAAAAAAAAAAAGGCAGAGAGAAAAGAAAAATTATTCATCTATTGGGCAACTTTTTTGAAAGTTTACCTGTATCTTTTACCTAAAGCATTAACAAGAGGAGGCAACCTTTTTTACTTTACAGTCCAAGATTGTTGAACAACTGAACAACACTTACACCCCAGGTGTCTCCCAGATAAAGACCATCAGTTGCATAAAAGTACACAAGACAAAATTTATCTGTTTATTTTGTTTTGTTGCTAGTTTTGGTTTGTTGAAACAGTCATGACCCAATTTAGTTCCTTGAATAACTCAAGCCACATTTGGATTATCACATAAATGGTGACTTTAAAATAAAACTATCTTTTCCATAATATTAGACTGAAATTCTGCAGAACAATGACATTTTATATCCTCTACCACAGCTAAAATTTGAAGAAGTTATTTATTAGCATACTAGACCTAAATATAATTAATACTTGATGCATTGTATTTACCATTCTGTAATCCCATCCACAGTTGCTTATGATCCTTTTTTTGCATCTCGTTGATGACTTGACTTTTGTGCTTTAAAGCATCTGCTTCTTTTATGCAAGCCATAAAGTGAGCTTCAATCACATCCTTAGAATGGCAGTGTAGAAGATCCTTTTCTGGAAAATTCTACAAAGAGAAAAGATAGATCAAGAGAAATAAATGCGTAACACACCGTAGAAGACAAAGAATAAATGATAATTTTATCAGGTTTATATTCATACAAAAAAACCACACTGGAATCTTCTACTTATGGAAGAAGCTAACAACCATTCTCTCACTCTGCTGACAAGAAAGGTTTTCCAGTGGAAAAACACTTCAGGAAAAACAGAAGTTGAATGATCTGTAAAACCAGAAATTACTCTAAACCACCCAACATCAGTTTGATAAATACATTTAAATACATCGATAGATGTATTTAGGCCCTTACATCCAAAATTCAGAAAATGAAGAGTTTTAACATGTTTTCAAGCAGATGTTCAATTCTCTGGCAGTGAACAGGGGGAAAGGGGGAAGAGTAAGTGACAAGCACCCAATTCCTATTGACTCTCAGTGGCAGTTTAGCACACATTTCTATGCAGGCCTTTGAAAAATGTTTCCTCCAAGTATCATCATTCACTATAGCATATATGAACTATAGCATATGTGCCATTTACAAATGTTTTGCTCAAAGATACCAGAATTCCTCATAAACTCCAACTCTACCTAATACATACGCCTACTACTAGCTCCTGTGACTTCACTTCATTCCAAATGAAACCCTTTTATTTTGTTAGAGTTGGCACACTGCATTCAGCGTTGCAGATGCACAGTGACCACTCCTCAGGTAACTTTCTTCCCATTAGTAATTGGCAACTACCTTTCCCAATTCATTTATTAGCAATTATAGTAGCAAATCTTTTTCAAGTACAAAAAAAAAGATTTATTTGGAAATTACCTAATCAGCAGTTCAGCACTGTATAGGTGTACAGGTAGAGTTGTTATTCCTCTTTTTTTTTACCAACACTTGGTATCATTTGCCATTTTACGATAATACAAGCATTCATTATCACAAATTCATTGTCTTTAGTTTTCAAAGGTTTAAAAACCCAGCATGTTTTATCCCCTCCTTATTCATCTTCTTTTCACAGTTGCTTATGACCACTCCAAACAGTGCAAACCCCTAGAGCCAAACCAGAGTGGCATCATTACTACTCTCCTTCATAATAAAGGCTTGCCATGTATTTTTACATTTTAATTCTCATCTGTTATTCCACAAGAGGACCTTTCCTCTTAACCCATTACAAATTGGCTATTTAAAAAAGCTTTTGTGAGGGACTGTCAAAACCATTTTGGAAATACAAGTACATATAAAGGGATATTTTTCAAAGGCTTTTACAACATAGTTAACATGTCACAGTAGGAGCAATATAATGCTGGAAAAACCCATGCCTCCCCTCCTCCACATAAAACCAGGAAAAGTAGTGAAGACTGCTTCAAACTACAGGTACTCAAAACATCCAAAAACCGCTAAACAGCTGGTGATATGAAAGGGAGCTGGGGATTGCCTTACCTGAAGGAAATTCTGAGGACAAGAATGATAGTTTCCTCCTCATTAGGTTACTGAAAAGAGTTGGAAATTAAATAATGGAATTTCATATAGTGATTCCTCTTTATGACAGTGAATTCAGACTCTGGAAACTGTGGATCAAAAGGATGAGTATCTTCCAAAAAAAGGAGTATAAAGGGAAGAGAAGACTGCTAATATCTTTTCCACCAAAGTATACATGGTTTGGTGTTGAACTCACAAAGCAAGTGCTATTGTTACTTAGGACGGATGTATGTAGAGCTGACTAGAAATATGAGGACAGAGATAAAGCTTGTTTCTCATCTGAAGATGGCCAAGTATAAAGACATTAAAGAGGACAGAACAGAAAGGAAAGTGCTCCTTCTAGGGCACGCCTACCTCCCTTTCTCCCATACAAAGCTGAGTGTCTAAGCATAATTGGGCCCAAGATGAATGGAAAGCATTACTGGGATTGTTACTTGCCAGCTGACATCTGCAGAAGCCTGTAAAATACTTTTAGAAGTTTAACTGACTTGCTCAAATAAAAAAAGTAAAGTCTGGTAACCAATCCAGAATAAAAGAACAGTCAGAAATAGCATACTTCAAGATCAAAAAAGTCCTTTACATGCAAGAATTCAAAGAGAGACACTGGCAAAAAAAGATGAATCCGTGGAATGTACCTAATTCCAAGTAATATAGGAACCTAGAAACTGACTTGCAGAGTTAACAGCTGAAGTTTTAGCTAAACTTATGAAAACAACAGGTTTGTTACAACAACTGTTTTGTTACACAAATGTCTAAATATTTAACTTCAGGGTCTTTTTTGGGACATTCCTGTGTTTCTACAGGTAGGCATCTTCTTGCTGACTTTCTTCAAATGAATTTCAAATTGCAGTAATTGTCACTCCCTGGAGATGTGTTCCAGAGAACATAAACAGTGCGGTCTGCAGAATAGCAAGGAGATAGCTTCTAAGGGATAACACTGTGGAAGCCTGGAAAACACTCCTACAATCTCAGTGCTGTCCACTATTTTCTTTAGAAGAAAAACACTGACACATTTCTATGCAGTATTATGAGTGGAAGCTGAAAAGCCTAAACATGAAAGTGGTAACTTTAAAGCAACACTGCTGCATGTCTACAGGAATCGTATTAAACAGTTTCACCTACATGAGACTATCAACAGGAAATATGGCATCCCCACTGCTTTATAAGCTAGGCACAGAATAATGGGTTTTATACTTAAATATAGAACATGTATGCTTGGTTGTTTTGGTTTTTGGTTTGTTTTTTTTTTTTTTTTTTAAATTCTGCTTGCCTTCTTTCTACTTGAGCAAATAGTGATAACTTTTTTCTGTTACGTGAAGAAAGAGACAATTGTAAACAAGCTGGTAGCCACCCCTGGATATACAACTATGAGATTTGCAGAAAGTTTTAACAGATCCTATAAGAAGCTTTAATTCAAGTACTCTTATTGGCAATGCCTTACTCCCTTCACGTTCTGCATCTCTGAAAGAAAAGTTATTAAGGGTTGACTCTGATTTTCTTAGAAAGCTCAAGTAGTACTGGTTTTGTTTCCCATACCAGTAGACACTTGCAGCACAAACTTGGTGATAAAGAAGTAGGTATCATCTGTACAGACAAAAGCACTAAATGACCTCTCACATAAAACTGTTCCAAAAACATCGCAGGTAATTGCAGTCTGGTTTCACAACTCTATTCCAGTCATATTCACTTATCAGTTCTAGTTCACAAAACATCTGTTTATACTGTTACAGCCTAGTTGTGTTAGGCTACATTTACATAAAATTATACCAATAATAGGGCATTAAAAACCATAAAGAAGATATCCAGTGGCAGGGGGAGCAACAATATATTTATGTTTAATTACCACCAGTGGTCTTTTTTTCAAAAAAAGATTATTTTTAAAAACCCTCATTTATACCTCTGCCTTCCACAACGTCTCCTAGCAGTTCCACAATTTATCCATATACTACATGGAAAAGCCCTTCCTTTTCACTCTACCTGACCCAATTTTTAGCTAAGAAAACCAAGACGACAGCTGTTATACAAAAACAGACACAGTCTTTCCTCCTCTACATCAGGTCACAGGTGGAGAGGCAGGCACCAGCAGATAAGGGCTTCGGCAGAGGGAGAACATTAGCCTTTCCCCTGGCACACCCGATTTCCTCTCCTCCAATAAATAGTGCTACCAGTTCCAGAGCAGTTCACCACCTCCCACTTACTGCCCAAAATCTGGAGAGTCGGCTACCACGCTGAGAACATGAATAGTGCTAAGCATGCTGCAGAGTAGCAGGAGATGAATTTAACAGGAAGAGATAGTTTCCCTCCTCCCCATAAAGCCACATCTGGGTAACAAAAGCACCTCCCCAGATTACAGCTTCTCATGATTCTCAGACCTTAGTACTCTGTTCAAGCTTGTCCTTCTATGACTATTTGAGGCAACTGTATTTCAGATTACATCAAAAACAGGACGAGAGATTAAGCAGGTGCTTAATCCAAGGCGTTTTATTTTTAAAAACTAAATTACATGAACTTTTAAAATAATACTGCCGTAGCAGTAAATGATTTCTCATCTTTAATGCACACCTTTGAGACAAAGCTAAATTAGCTGATCTTTGGGCAAGCAGCAATATAAGGACATTAAAGTCAGTTTACATTACTACATGAAATTGAGAAGCACTTTGGTGCTGCATCTTATTTCTCTAGATGGCTCTACTTTGGGATGGCAACATCCATGCACACTGCCACTGGTAATCTCCCAGAGTTCTCAGAATGTGTAACAATTAAATCATGATTTATGAAACTAGACGCCCTACAGTTTCTTCAAAACACTCTGGAAGTTTCTTCATCCCCGATCTCTCTGACATATCAGACAGAAGTGTTGCAATTACACTTCAGTGGTTTCAAAAACATCCCCATCTGCAGATTCAGTCAGTCACTTTAAAAGTTTCACCACGAGGGAATACATATCATAAGAATGTATGATTTCAGTGCACACTTCCAAAAAGAATTAGATGACTACTTTAGTAAGATCTTTTCTAAAACACCTTCAAGAGAAGAAATATTTGAATGAAAACGTTCACAACTATTTCCCAGCATGCTTTTCATTTCATCTCCAATCTCACACGCTAAAGTCAAAGCCCATTAACCTAACTTTTTCTTTTAGATCAGTTTTCCTATCATATTGTTTCTTTTACAATGGAGAAATTAAAGTTAAATGCCATGATTTTTACTTGTGATTTTGACTCCAGAACATACCTGGGATTACCATCTCAATGCATTTCAGAGTATGAAAGAATCCTGCTCCAAAGCTAACCCTGAGCAAATATTCTGAGCAAAGATCAGTAGTGCTATGAAATCATACCCAAGGAGTTTACAATGTGTAATCAAAACAATGTCTCTCCTGTGACTAAGCTGTCACAAGACCAAGCTCATTTCACTCACTTCTCTGCAGGGGATCCACATGAAGTACAACAGCACACTCCGACTTCAAGGGTTTCTAGAGTACCTCATATCTGTGCTCATGTGCCCAAAAGGATGAGCACTTCTCAATCTGCCCAATCTTCAGTCAACTCAAGCTGTCTGAATTAAAAACATTATAGAAAGTTTTTCCCTTATATCCACTCAACTACTCTGACACAGTCTCATAACCTTATCTTGAAGAACAATTTTAGATTTTCAGATTATAATAGAATAATTTTCAAAGGAAGGTCATTTGAAAGCACATACAGTCTCATGGAATACAGCTGTAGACTTACAAAAAACTTTAGATGATTCCTGGAGAATGAACATTTTTCCCTTCAAGTCATACCATTCACTTATTTATAAAACAATTATGAAACCTTTCCCTATCTTCCAAAGGTCATGTAATCCCATACTCGCTTGTTCTTAACTAAACGTGTATTTCAATTTTACCTTGAAATGCACTGTGATGCTCCAAGGAAGGGCTGTATTTGATGCATGAAGATCAAAGAGCAAACCAATCGGATAATGCCTAAAAATTAAGAGATATTAAATGAACATAAACACTGTGCATTTAATTCTACACATAACAGTTACCATACCTGCATTTACATGAAAAAAAAAAAAAGCTGTTTGACTCCCACAATATACTGCTTATTCAGAAAAGTTATACAGGCAGGTACAAACAACGGATGTTTTCTGGCAGAATCAAGTCTTGAATTTACACATTCAATATCTAAACCAGTGGTCTCTAAGCTGTGCCCACAAAATACTGCTAGTTTTGCAACAGTGTAAGTGGCTGACAGCTGTTCTGTGGAACCCTTCAAAACAGTATTTTTAGTCAAAAAGCTTGATAATGGTAGGAATAGCTGGTCTGACAGAAAGGTATACATGCTTTCAGATATTTAAATGCCATGGGTTTATACTACATTCACAGAATCACATGGGGTTGGAAGGGACCTCTGGAGATCATCTAGTCCAACCCCTCCGCCAAAGTAGGTCCACCTAGAGCAGGTTGCACAGGAACGTGCCCAGGTGGGATTTGAATGTCTCTAGAGACGGAGACTCCACCAGCCCCCTGGGCAGCCTATTCCAGTGCTCTGCCATCCTCAAAGTAAAGAAGTTCCTCCTCATGTTTAGGTGGAACTTCCTATGGTCAAGTTTGTGCCCATTTCCTTGCCATATCTGTGGGCACCACTAAAAAAAGACCAGCCCCATCCTCTTGACACCCACCCTTTAAGTATTTATAAGCATTGATCAGATCCCCCCTCAGTCTTCTCTCTTCTAGACTAGAAAGACCCAAGTCCCTCAGCCTCTCCTCGAAAGGACGATGCTCCAGGCCCCTAATCATCTTTGTAGCCCTCTGCTGTTCCCTCTCCAGCAGTTGCTTGTCCTTCTTGAACTGGGGAGCCAGAACCGGACACAGTACTCCAGATGGGACCTCACCAGGGCAGAGTGGAGGGGGAGGATAACCTCTCTTGGCCTCCTGGTCACACTCTTCCTGATGCACCCCAGGATGCCATTGGCCTTCTCGGTCACAAGGGCACATTGTCGGCTCATGATCATCCTATTGTCCACCAGGACTCCTGGGTCTTTCTCATCAGAGGTGCTCTCCAGCAAGTCAGCCCCTAACCTGTACTGGTGCATGGAGTTATTTCTCCCCAGGCGCAGCACCCTACACTTGCTGTTATTGAAGTACATCAGGTTCCTCTCTGCCCAACTCTCCAGCCTGTCCACGTTGACCCTTAACATCTCTTCCCTCTCCCACCTGCCTGATGTCATTGTGGAGAATAAGAAGTAAAAAAATGACATATCTGTAAAAGGGTTGAAAGAGGATAGATCAAAATGAACACTGTATCTTTACTATCAAATTAAGAAGAATAAAAGGGGAGAATTAATATATATTAACTGAAGTTCAGTGGTATTCTGGATTAAAGGAGTTACACATGGAAGCTCCTTCCTCCAAATATTAACTTCTGTTTTATAGCTTTGTCTCCTTTAAATTCATTAGAAGATACAGCCTCCAGCAATATAAGGAATATATATTACACAAAACTTCCACAGGCATTCTAAACAGTTCTTTCTGCAATCTTCTCACAAGCAGACACTGGCAAGATTTTTGATAAAAAAATGTTTCTGCATTCAGCATACCAAGCTCCATTCTCTTATCTTTCAAAAATCTTAACCAAAAAAGCCTTACTAACTTTTCATCCTACAGAGATAAGCACACACTTAACTGTAAACTCAGTAGCTTCACTGAATTAAACAGGACTGATCACAGGACACAGAGCCAAGCACGTACCAAAGTTTTGAAAGTCCAGAGTGCAATAACTGAGAGCATTGCTCTAAAAGCACCTGTGCAAGCCAATTTCCTGACCTGTTAAACTCTCACACAACAGTGCTTTAGCACCCTCTACGGGTGAGCTAACCTCAAAGCTAAGACAAAGTCACTTAACGACAGCAAAATAAAAAAAACAAAACAGTATTACAATTCTTGAACTTACCTATTGCATTTTTAACTTCTTAAAAGAAAGAATAGGGGGAAATATCAAGAAAGTATCTAGAACTTGTTTTCCTGACAGAGGGAATAAAGAATATAGACAATCCATATCCAGATTTGTGCTGATTCACTGTTAATGTTCAAGTTTTTACCAATAATACTTTTCATTACTAACTTCTAATCATGTCTTGAGTACTTCAACAGGGATTCAGCAAGAGTTCCATGAAGAAGTAGCTTTCCAGAGCTAAGCAACAAAAATCAGTTTTTCTTTGATAATTAGATGAACACACACAATTATTTTCATTTACTTTCAATTTATACAAAACAGACAGCTATTAAAAAAAAATAAAATAAAAGCACCAGTTCTTGGCCTACCTCTGTATTTTCTGCCCACTGTAGATTACAAAATAAAGTTCATGTACTCAGGCTTTCTCCAGTAAAATCCTTGTGCTTTGATATATGGGCTTTATTTTGAAAGAGGCGAGCTCTAAATTAATTTTGTTCCATAGCAGAACACATGAGACTAATGAAGACAGTGGACCATGAGAGAAATCATTTTCTATTCAGAAGTGCAGTCTTCCATTAAGAATAAAGTTCATAACAGGAGTGAAGCAATCCTGAGATATAAGGCATGTCCTGTTTCAAATTCCCGTTCTCTCATGCTGGCATTTTATCTGAAGCCAGTAGAAGTCGTAAGTAATGCCTGTGTTTCACTTACTTTTTAGATATAGTTACAAGCATTTTTTAAGTCTGGGAACAATAGCACTCCATATAACAAAATACTAAAGCAATTCTTTATATTTCCTTCATAATAAAACCTGTTTCTTAACAAGAATAGAGAATTAAGGGAGGCACAAAGAGAGAAGTTGAGAAGAAAACAGGACTTGTCAATCTGTACACGGAACAACCCCCCAACATTCCCTCACTCTTAAGCACATATCTACCTTGTGCTGTGAGTCTGTATTCTCTCACTAAAGATTTTGCTTCCAGTGGTACTGCTGCAATGCTGTTTCTGAACTTCTATTTGAAAAACAGGCATAGCAATAAAAGAAATATATAAAAGCCCTTTAGAACCTACAGTGATCAGGAGAATGAAAAAAAAAAATAATTAAAAAAACCCAAGAGAGCCTTTAAAGATTTGCCCCCCAAAAAAGAAAAGAGAAAACAAAGATAACAAAAGCTAGGGGAAATGTCCAGCCCAGAAAGGTATCATTTTGAAAGAATATTATTGGATTGTTGAAATCAGACTAGTCTTAAGTAGAATGGGAGCCAAAGACAGGCAGACTGTGCAGAACTTTCTCAAAGGAAATAATGAGAACTATCAAAGAGAAAATGTCTAAGAGACCACAAATTTTTTTTTTTTTTTAAAAACATATTGCTAGACTAATGATGCTTTCTGGAAAGTCTTCAACCTATAAAAGTGTAACAGCACCTTGACTTCCAGTCATTGCCAATTTATTACTGCTTTTATTATTTTACAGAAGGTGGTTTCAGAGTGCGAGAAAAGTCCTCAAAAACACCACATTAAGTACTGAAAATCCTTTTGAAAGTGACAGATGGACAGTAAGGAAAATTAATTACTACTTTTCTAACAATTTCTTTCTGAACCCAAGACAGAAAGTGACAGCGTGAGCTGGTATGTTGTTTTTGGACCAGAATAATTTACTGAAGTAATTCAGTAAGACATGGCACATGAATCGAGAATTCCAGGACAAAAAAAAAAATCCTATACTCCAGAACTGTTTGGGGTACTATGTACAACTGGAATGTTGCTGTGGATGGACTGACGCAAGCTGCTCAGGAAAGACAGGCAGGGCAGATGAGGGAAGAGGGTTGTCTTCCATGTGAGGGAGCAGCTTAGATGTATGAAACTTAATGGGACAGACAGCAGGCCGGTTGAGATCTTGTGGTTCAGCATCAGAGGAGAGACTAGTAAGGGCAACATCACGCCGAGTTTGTTACAGATTACACAATCTAGGCAAGGAAGTAGATAAAGACTTCTTTAAACAACTCAAGAAGTTTCTGTATCACAGACCCTGGTTCTTGTTATCTCTAACAACTGCTGGAAAAGCAACATGGCGAGACCCAGGTAGTCAAGATTTATTGACACAGGCATTGGATGGACCAGAGCTGACCCACAGCTGAACCTGTTACTAACAAGACAAAATAGTTCTGGATGTGATAATCAGTGGCAGCTTTGGCTCTAGTGACCATGAAATGGCAGAATTCAAGGTCCTGGAGAGACTGATAAAGGAGAGCTCTCTGAAAAGATTTGATCCATTTCTGTTTGTAGTCTCTGATGCTGCACAGTCTGAGGACCTCTTCCTGCAGCTCCTTAATTTGGTGCCAGACACCTTCCCTCAGCACACACCACCTGCAGGCCAGGAGACCATCTTTCCCTGCCCCAGCAACCTCAGTGGGAGGCCCAGGCTCCTGTAAATCCAGTCCTGGAGAGCTACATCCTCCCCTTCAGGAGCTTGGTCTGAGTGCTGCAGACCATGAAGTTGAAGCTATGTTTCAGACTTCCTCCAAACTCTCACTGGAAAGGAGCTGCAGCTGAAAAGGGATACACTACATCCCAACCAGGTATGAAACCACACAACATGACCTCACAGTGCAATGTAAATAATTAGAATATGAAATATTACTAGCAAGTTCTATTTGATTCTGAATGCAGAAGTTACACTTAAAAAGATTAAGCATTAACGCTCCCTATTCTTTCTCTACAAACTACTAGCTTGATCTAATCCTCAGTTCTGGTATTTGGGTCTTCTCTGAACAAGCTTCAGCTATTTAGGGGATTCCCATTCTTCTAAAATAATGGTTTGCAGATAGCATTTTCCTTAGAAAAGCAATTCCACTGAAATCAGTAGAGCTGTTTCTAGCAGAATATGCTTAGATTTTCTGAAAGATCAGGGTTCTAATTAGCAGATCATAACTACACTATTCATGTTCATTTCAATGTTCAATAAGTTTACTAAGTTTTCACTTAATTTTAGAATTATAATTCATATTTTTACTCTATACCTTTTTTTTTTTAATTCTAGTTTAAACATCATGGTATTTGAAAGCTTACAGAAAATACAGATCTATTCTTGGTTGAAGTAAAAAGCTTTTGTTTCCTTTCTTGTTACAACTTTAGTGAAAACTTAGTTTCCTTCCATTATCTACCTAAGATTATAAACTCACTGGGACAAACTTGGTACCTTGCTGTTTATTCAGACAGTATCCAGCATGACTCAAGGTCACTGTGGCACATCAAAAGACCAATTATTGTTAAATTTCAAACAATTTAAGTAGATGTCTAAAGCTGGTTTTGCCAGCCAGTTTTGAAGAAGTAAGAAAAAACTAGTTTTATGCTTTTCTATTTACATATTTTCAAGGTTTACACTAGGTCGGTCTCAAAGAAGCAGAAGACTATAAAAGATCTACTGCATCATCCAGTCTAAAGGGGCTCCATGATACGATGCGTGCTAATCAACAAGACAATCCAGGCTCAAGAAGGTAAAACAGCCACTGGTAGTTTTCTTTCCTGCTATGACACAGGAAATAAAGAGATACAAAATCTCTTCAGTGTTCAAAATACTAAGTATTTTCTGGAGAGCTGATGCCATCTGTACCGAGCTAGAAAACACTGCAGCTCTCAAAATGTTGGTTTTGGTTTTTAGCTCTTCATGGCAGAAATAAAAAGAAACAAAGTCTGATGAACAGTATTTATGAAAACTAAGTAAATGAAACAATGGCAATGTGATTCCTCAACCTCGGGGAGGTGGAAAAAAAGATACTTTTAATAGATGATGACAGAACAAAAATGGAATCAACAGAATTAGTTCAAGAAAGCTGAACTAGCTGAATTCAACAAGAGCCTGTGCATCAGTATTACATTATCAGCGCAAGCAGAGATCACACCACTGAAGAGTGAAGGTTACGCACATTATTACCTTTAAGTATATCTCCTATTTGCATTCAGACTCTAGAAATAATACTTCCTATGTATGCTACTAGGCATCTTTTATAAAGGTAGAGTAAGCTAAATAAAGATTTATGTGGTGATTCTACTGCAAGAGATAGTAAAGTCAAAACCACAGGAATTTTGTATTACAGTAACACCTAGAACAAAAACAATAGGTGCAGCACAACCTCTGCCTTATACATATAGTTAAGTCAAGCAGAATAATAAAAAAAACTATGGTCGACATTAAACCTTCTTCTGTTTTTCACAAACAACATACTTTTCTTACCCTCCTCCTCTTTTGCCGTCTTTGCAACCTGATGGAGTGATCAGTTTAGGAATAATACTGACACTGGGCTGAACTTGGTAAGTCTTTACATGACAAATTGAGTAAAGGTACAAAGTTAAATAAACTCACCATTTCAGTGGTGTACCTTCATATTCAAACCATATTTCACTAACTTCCTCTTGTCTCATAACTTTCTGAAAGTGTTTCTTCACTTTGTCTGTTACCAGTGTTAAGTAGCTTATCCTTGGCAAAAGCAACTGAAAGAAAAAAAAAAATTATATAAGTTATAAGAAGTTATAAATGACTATATTTTCATTATAAATGACTATAATTTAGTCATTTTCATTAATGACTAAATTAATGAAAATCTGTACCAAGTATGCATTTTCAGAACCAAAATTTATTCAGCTTTCTTTTTTTCCTCCCCTTTAAGGTAAGATGTGTTTTAGACAGTTTACTTATTAATGGTCAATGAAAGGCTATAAAATTATGTATTCATAAAATGCAGAATAGCACTATCCAGTATACTAACACAAAAAAAATAGTAAAAAAATAAGTTCTTGATTCTTTCAATGTGGTGGGAAGGAGAAGAATGGAAATTAATTTCTGCTTTTCTGTATTTAAGCGGGCCAAAGAATTCAGTTTTTGACCTTTTTCATATAAACAGACAGGAACATGTTCTAACTCCTTATTGAATATGAGCAACTGTGTATCAGCTATTATTTCAAAATGCAAATTCCTATAAAGTTTTTCAAAAAAAGAATGAAAACTAGCTGCTTAAGGGTTTGTTTTCAAAGTGTATTTTGTATTTCCAATAGCTGACATTTTCCATTTTCTTTGCACTGGGTTTGCTAATTCAGCAGGTTATAGTCAAGGCTACTATGATTCTTCCATCATTTAACCTTTGCCCAACTACCAAAATCATAAAGAAAACAGACAATATTTTATCAGTTGAAACAAGACATCTTCTTACAGCTTTGTGGTATACTATCTTTTGTTCTCAAGTGTAATGTTATGCACTAGCTGAAATAGAATGCTGTGTTGTTATTTTTTATTTGCACCTCCTCTCCCCCCCCCCTTTTTTTTTTTTAAGGTCTCATGCCTAGTAAGAGTGGTTAAGCAGACTGCATGAGCGTACTGACTGACAGCTCTATAGCACATTTACTTAAGATGAATCGGTCCATAAGCTTTAATAAACAATGTCCTTCAGTATCCCAATGAGAAAAGATTAACCTTCCTGTAAAATAACATTTAGTTTTGGATCAGGCATTTCAAATTAATCGTATTGATCCTGTAAAGTTATTTTCACTTCCTAATTATTAATAAAATAGATGGGTCTAAGGAATAAATAGAAATAAATTATTTTTTGCATATTTAGAAAAAGAGAAACATTTGTTTTCCAGTGTTCCTCATAACCATTGTTGTTTCTTTAAATATTTTCTTTATAACATATGGATAATGCTAAGCCTTAAGTGAATGTCTGTTACAGACATCCCAAACTATATAAGGATATATTTTGGCTGACAGAAAACTTGACCTCTGCTGCAACATTTTTCCGGAATCTCTCAAAAAATTAGACCACACTTTGAGACACAAATTAGATAATATTTTGGCCATTATACTAGAATTTGCTTACAAATATCAGATCCACAAGAAGAAGTGTGGAGAGTAAATCAAGAGTAAGTTCTTATGAAAGAGAATGGATTTGTCTTTTAAATAATGCTGCATTAGGTTACTAACCTGGATACATCTGTGGAACAACTAAATTTTAGGATCACATAAAACTGCAGAAGATCAAGACTCACCACTGTCACAGTCATCAAGTCAGTTAACACTTGATATTTATGTACCATATATATGTACCATATAGGATTTTTTTTTCCATCTGTTGCTCTTACTACTATTATCATATTGTTTCTACCTTCTTTGAAGGGAGCATAATTCAGCAAGGTAATTAAACACTGCCTTCATAAGGTAAACAATCTTAATAAATTCAAGGAAGTCATGCACACAGTCAAGTGAGAATTGTTTGGTACCCCAACGGCTTAAACAACAATATAATTTTTTCCTTTATTAACCTAATTCCATATATCTACACTGATTGTTCTGGAGAAAACATAGTCCAGGCTATTCCAATCAAACCCAAATATTTTGGTAACAATTCCATTTTACTTCTGTGTGATATCTGCAGTTAAACTAATGCTGGTATATTCTGACAGGAAACCCATTTGGACTGCTGTAAAAGCCAATTTTCAGCATGCTGCATGTGGCACAGCCATGCAGAAATTGATACATATATTAAAGCATTATTGATTGCAACTCTGTTTGACATAACCCTTTAAATTGCATAACTAATTTCCTCTGTAAAATATTTTACTTTAGTTTTTAGTGTGGAAGAACAACGCAGTTTCTATTTCAACATAATTGGAGATCACAGACAATAACCAAATGGCATTTAACTGAATTTAACAGAACATGGCCAGCACTCCCAATGGGCCTCTTCAGAGTACAAAACCCAAGAGTTAATTAGGTTAAGTGGGACTGCCTGTTTTTCAGAGATGCTGAGCATTTGCAGCACCTCCTGAACTCTTTTTTTTCAGTCTTTCCATCTCTTCTACCTTGCTACACTCCTCCCTTTCCATGGGAGACATGAGAGAGTCCAATTCTATCACTTTTCCAGCTCTAATTATCCCCAAGATTTGCAAATATACTAAATCCATTAAGCAAGATCTTTAAAAGTATGAAGACATTTTCCATTTGTTATCCCTTTTAATATCCTTTTTCCACCGTTGTCTACGCTCAGTGAAAAACACCAGTTAACACAAAACATTTTTACTCCAAAAATCCTGTCATTTTTAAATGCTATTACTGAGCATTTCCAGAGGAAAATTGCTAAAAATATTTAGAAAAAACCTCAAACTTTAACATATTTAACTATATGCTGGGCTTTACTCAGTCTCTCTGAAGCAGAATCACATCAATTGTTTTATAGAGGCCTCTATATGAAAAACCGGGCTGAAGTATCTAATTAAGAAAAAAAAAAATCACATCATCATTTTGTGCTAAAGGTTAGAGCAAGGCTATGAAAACACATTCAACACTGCGAATAATGTAACAACAGCAACCTCAATGTAGGACTAATAAATCACTACATAACACGCTAAAAGACAGAATGTCTATCATAAATTAAATGACCTACAGTACTGCATACACAAATACGCAGACAAGGTAATATCAAAGTTTTTAATGAATAGACTGAGTGCATATTTAGCATAGATTTAGCATAGATTCAATAGTTATCAATTTAAATAGTCTATGAGAGAAAATAACTAATAGGAAAGTGCATGATATAACACATAAGGAATTAAACAGAAGAAAATTCCAGTTTTGACTCAAGTTGTCTGGCAATTGACTCCGCCATGCTGCCCGCTGATAAATGGCAGATAAGAATAATGCCTGCTGTTCACTATGCTGCGTGACCAAGAAACCTGAACGAAAACCCCACTTTCAGTTGAGCTTTGTGGCTCTGAAGGAGGCACATCTGTCTTGTACCCTAGAAAGGAACGGACTTTTAAGAAGATTCAAGGTAAGTCTAAAGCAGTCGGTGTATGAATTAATTGCTTTTAAGTGTCAAGACCGAGTAAGGATTCCTGAAGTGTTAAGCGAGGCTTGGGTGCCTTTCCCTCCAGCAACCAGTTGTGTAAGTTTTCTCCCACTCAGTATAAAAACAAGAAGCTGGCATAAATTCCCTCAAAGTAGTCAGAGTACACGGTATAAAGCCAAGTTCATGACTTGCTGGGATCAGAATGACCATTGCAACAGTAATGAAGACAAGAGAAACAAGTCACTCGGTACTAACAATTAAAAAAATACCATTTGAGAGCATGGAAAAAACCCTAAAATTCATATTCTCATCTAAATTCATAAGTCAATAGCCAATAAATAATTTTATGAGGAGAACTCTTAACCTTAAGAAAACAAAAGTAAATTTCCAAATATAATACCAGCCAGAATAAATCCTAATAGGCTAGAACATGCCATCCCTAAAATTACACAAACCACAACACCTTCCTTTTGCATATTGTCTATTGCTACAGTATTTAATCACAATAACTGGGAATGCTTTCTGTAGAGGTTAAATGAAACGCAAGGAACTCTTAATGCCTAAGGAAACACTTGCAGTATGTTTTTGTGTATAAAGAGTTCCTCTCCAGCTATCTCCATGGGTTTTATTGCAGAGCAGAACACCATTTAACATGCAAAATAGATTATTAAAAAATTCTAGATTTAACAGGAACTAGACTGGTCTGATCACCAATGCATCCAGGATGAAGAAACAAAGCATCCTAATGTGGAATGGCTTCACGTTGCTCACTATTACAGACATCTTAATAGAACAACCCTTTTGACAGTGGGGAGCTTCAACAGCAGCCCAGTAAAGGCTAGTCTCTTGGGCAGAGTATCATTCTAAGACTGCCTTCTGCTGTAATTTTGGTCTTCACACCTGACAAATCTCAGCCAATGAGTACCCTGCTGCCAGCATGTTTTTTATTTCTAACTGTTGTTTGCACCAAGAGACAATCGATACACCTTTTAAAATAAAAAATGTAACAATTTTAGGACTAGGGAAAAGTCAAGAGAGTTCAGCAACAAAAGCAATTCAACCTAGCTGTTCCTAACTATGCTTCCACTCAAAACACAAGCATCTGTACGAAACACTCCAAAGAAACTTGACATATCAATTTCCAGCGTAACTCTGCAGAAACCTACCTGGCTCAACTACAGGAAGAAACAGGATAGTGTTTTACTTGAGCTGCTTAGTCTTGGTGTCACTGCTCTTTCCAAAAGATAGACAAGCTCATTTAAAATTAGCACTGCTACCCCTATGCAGTGGCATAATGCAATACACGCATGAAACGCTCCCGTGCTCTCCTAACACATCTAACAGACAAGGGTCTTCTGCCACACTGCTCACAAACTGAAATCCATCACACAGACTCTGAGTTGTTTTTCTAACCCCTCACCCTCCATGTCTATGTCTTCCTCCATCTTCATAAAGCAAGTTCCTCAGAGCAGCTTTGTTCCCCTTGTAACACAATGACGTCAGTATTTCCTTCCCATTTATGGAAGGCAGTCTGGAATACAGAGGTTATTATCCATATTAACAAGTACTGAGGTGTGGTAAGAGGAGACATATAAAGCTGAACAGCTAGTGTTGGAGGCTGGGAATGTTCTTTACGTACACTTTTTTTACTTCACGTTTGGGCATTTTGATGTTTTTTACTTCAATTTAGCTCCAGTTTGAGCCCATACACTAAATGCCAATTAGAAGCTGAAGCACATCCTCTGCTTCAGCTTCACGTGAAAGTGATTCAGCTTGTGGGCTACAAGACTGCTGTGTAATGCAAACCTGGGCACAGTAAGAGGAAAGAATGAAGACTTGCTTCAAAAATGCACTCCAGATCTGAACAAAAACATTAACGTAGATGCACTCTGAAACCATGAGAACTAAACCATGATTTAAAACTTTGATTGCTATTCTACCTTTTACTATTTTAAATCCTTGGTTTCTTCAAGAAGCAAAGCTATATCAGCTCCAACATGACCTGAAAAAGAAGCTAAAATTTTAGAATTGTGATCTGTATTTAACTAGATTTTGCAGAAATAGAGTATCAAGCCTTGAGAATTTTTGTGCATGCTTCAAACGGAGTAAATAAAAGAGGCTTAAAACTATCTCCTTGGCTTAGAAAGTTGACCACACCATGAAGATAATATGGTTTCAGGGTTTCCATGCTGATGTTAAACAGATCAGGACTGCTTATCTCTATAATTAAACTCATACCTTTCATGTAGCTCTTACACAATATATACGTATATATTTTAACTCATATATATATGAAAGAAATTTAAAGTCTGAGACTTCTAGATAGCTCAGATGCATTTAGCAATAGGTCAACTGCATGAAGTAAAAGTGTTTCTATTTTACCAGTGGCGAAACTAAAACATAGAAAGATAAGCACTGTCATTACGGAAAGAAAAACATTAGTGCTTTATTATGTTTCAAAAACTCACCAAACATACATGGAAATCAGAAACTGATTACATAAAGAGGCTTTTAAACACAGAAGAAAAAATACTTATATCCAGTAATATTTTCAAGAAGAGTACAACGGGATATGACAAGATTTAAGGATTTCAGAATCATGCAAAAACTCATAGTGCAAGATTTTTCCTCCCACACACTTGTTACATTTCAAATTTGCGTTTCACTGAATCGACTAACATTCTCTATCAACTGAATGTCTACTAGATGCTGAAAGAATGAAAACTGCTGAGCACACTATAAATAAATACCACATAGTTATAGAAGGTCCTTCCAAATTACAGCTCAAATACATCCATCACCCTCATTTTCATCATACAGTTCAGGCACTGTACCGTTAAGACATTATAGCTGCTTTTCCTACACCTGAGCTAGATCTCTCAGGGCTGCTAGCATTTGAAGAGAAGGAAATGAGCAGAAAAAGTCCATGAGCAGAAATACTGGAGCCAGTGTTCATTATGAGTTTGCATTACATGGATGACTACTCTTAGTGTTTAAGATTGTACAAAGCTCTAAAGTTATTTCTGTAGTAACACACGAGTTCTCTCACATCTTCTGGTCATTATCCAAGAACATGCAAACTCACCATGAGTACATGTAGAGCCTCCTCCTTTTACCTAGTTACTTATTGACTTTCATTTATTTATTTTTTTAAGATCTTGATTATCTGTGATACGTTTATCTCACTGGTGAAGCAAGCTTAAAGTTTTGAACCTGCTGTGAAGAGAGACGAATCACAGAGTGGTCATACTGTTTACTTTCAGAAGGTAACAGTAATAAGAAGAAAAAAGGGTTGTTTTTTCTGTGTAGCATGCACACATGATGGGAATGAAGGAAACAATCGTAATTATGGCATATACTCACATAGTAAGGTTCAGCTTCCCTTTCAGTTATCTCATCCTGATACAGAGTGAAACAGGTTGGTATTCGGCCAAACCACACATCTCGAAGTACATCTTTGTCATCTGTCATTCTTCCAATGGACAGTGAAGCACATGTAGATCAGCTTGTTTCTTCAGCTAGAACTGCAAGCCTGCTCCCCCCGAAAGAAACAAGTCATCACTACTGCAAATACAGCACCTCCTTAAAGGTTCTCCCATAACTACACTACTGCAAGCATGATTAGCACTGTCACGGAAAAAGTTAAATGCATTAGTTTGTACAAAGAAGGGGACAAGTTAAGGCCTCCGAGTTAACACTTTCCCAGTTACAAACACACGGTGGACGACGAGTAAATGACCATTTTCTAAGACTGCATCACGCCTCAGCCGTAGAGGCAAAGGGACCCTTCCCGTCACCGCCTTACAGTCACCCCGCAGCTCCCACACCCCCCCGAGGCTCCGGCTTTACCGCGGGAGCCGGCCCGGGACCCGCGGGCAGCCAGCAGAGCCGGTGTCCGCAGACGACCGGGAGGCCGGGCAGCGGCGGGGACAGCGAAGCGAGCAGGTCTCTCGCTGGCGGGGCCGCGACCAGGCCCGTGGGGAGGGGATCACCAAAGCCCCAGGAACGGGCCCCAACACCGCCCTCCGCCGCGCTGAGAGCCGGGGGCGCCCCCCTGGCCCGACGCCCGCCCGCAGGTTCGGGGCGGCGGCCGCCCTCGGGCGCCGGCAGCAGCGGCCCGGCCAGGCCCGGCGGGTTCCCCCTGCCTCCGGGGCGGGCGCCCGAGGTGAATCAGCAGCGAACCAGGCCGGACCGAAGAGTGCTACGGCGGCACCCCCGGCGTGCTCTCCCCGGGCAACGGCAAGGCCGGGGGGCGGGCCGCGGCGGCCCCGCCCCAGCCCGCCGGGGGCGCGCGGCATTCCCCGGGAGGAACCGGGCGGAAGGGCCGGCCGCGGGCAGCCCCGCCAGACCGGGACGGGAGGAGGGGGGACGGAGGGGAACAGCCGTTACCTCAGTCGCGAGCCACTCCACCTGCCCGCGCGGGGGGAGGGGGGGGAGCGTGCAGCGCTCCAGGCAGGAACTGAACCTCGTCCCCGCCTCCCGCAGCGGCCACGCCCCCTCGGCCCCACCTCTCCGGCGCATGCGCTGTCCGCCGCGCGCCTTCCGCCCGGCTCCCGGCTTCCCAGCGGCGCCGGAAGCCGGAAAGGAGGCGGGTTTGAGGTCTCTGGGCGGGAAGGCGGTACCGGGCACCGCCGTGGCGGTGGGACCGAATCGGTCCCGCAGCCGTCCCCCCGCAGTGAGGAGGCGGCGGCGGCCAGCCGAGCCCCCTGAGCTGGGGGGCCGCTGCGCGGCAGCTGGGCCCGGCCCCGCTCCTGTGAGGCGTCCGCGGAGTCGCAGGGCGGACGGGCGGCGCTTCTGCTCGCGCGCAGGAGCCGGTGGACGTTAAAGCTGGAAGCGTCGGGTGCTCACGGGGGTTAAACTCCCTTCTGGTGATTGTGAGGACAATCTGACCACGTAAGGTCTCCGTCCCCTCTTACCCGACTGTCCTTCTCTCCCGTTGTTCGTGTAGCAGGTGTTACACGCCGTGATTTTGCACCATGATCACAGGAGGGTGAGGAGCACCCCCTGCCACCAGGGATATCTCCCACGTCCCGCGGCACCACTCTGGATCAGTTTTCACCGGCCCAATAGGTGCGAGTTCACAGCGAATTCCATCCCTGCCTTTTCAAGAACATCTCCTGTAATTCTGTCACTCTCCCATCCCCAGCTCGCTGTCCTGCAATTGTAGGAGCGAACAGCAAGAACATCACTTTTGGAGCGGGAGGGAACATCGTAATTCCAAAGAAGATCGTAGCTTCCTTGCTACTATGTGTCACGCACTAGCAGTCGTCAAAGTTGGGTTCTTCCGTGGCAAGACGTACAACTGCAGCAAACAGGTATTTTCCAGCTGTTACCTTGGCAGTTAACATTTGAAAGAAAACTGATAAAAGTTCGCGTTTGCCTGATGTGGATGGCGCGCGCGGCAATTTCAGTAGTGCAATGTTCTTGCTATGCTGGATCGTGGCCACCAGATGTCAGGCAGTGGCCACTGCTGCTGAAGGTGTCGTAATAACTGACTTTTTGTGGGTTTGTCCAAAGACTGGTATTTTAATGAATTTGTATGTTGCTGATTGAGCCGTATAATTTGGGGAATTTTAGTATTTTTTTCAGTCATCTGAAAGATTAGGGAAGTCTGAAGAGCTTGTTTTTTCCAGTTTAAATAAGTTTGTCATTATAACCTCTTTTTGATAAAACATACTATTCTGAACATGGAGCCCTATCATAAATTCATAGGAAAAAAGCCTTTTTTGTTAATGGTCTATAAGCCAAAAATTTGGCTGTGGGACTTCTGTGATTTGGGATGTACACAATGAAACTTTGCTTATCTTCTCTCCAAGGGTATTTGCAGCACTTTAATTAAAAAAAACAGGCAAACTGGTATAAACCTGGAGTAAACTTCACACTTGGTGTGGTCTACCCCAAAGCATAGGGAAAGGCGGCACATAGCACATACTTTGTTGCGAGGGCTTTAGCCTCTCAAACGACCAGGTCCCTTATGCTCCTAAATATAGGCAACTTATGCTTGCCTTGGGTGCAGGAATTGGGCAGCACCTCTAAAGGGCACGCTAACGCTGTGATCATGGAAGGGGAGGGGTTCCTCCAGAAGTATTCCCTGTGCAGTCACAACAGTTCAGCTGGCGTGGATGGTTGGAAACGACTGCCTTGCAAGCCTGGAATGGCAGAAACTTCTGGGTGCAGGAGGACACTTCCATGGAGACCTGCACAGAACTGATCCACGATTACAAAGGCATCCATCCCACAATGGTCATTGCTACAAGCTTCTCTGGATTTCTGCAAGGAACCCCCTTAATGCTGTCACAGGTCTATTGAAACCTGTCTGATGAGGCTGCATTGGCTGGTGGAGCTGCTGCAAGGTGCCAGCACCACTGAAGATAAAGAAAGGTAGTTTTCCCTGGTTACAAGATTTACCAACTTTCAGAAAGCTTTGCACATGTGGATTTCCCTACAGGAAATCAAGGAGAACCACATATTTATTCTTTGCCCTTTTCTCCTGTGAGCTCCTCAGAGTTCTTCTATAGCAAAGGCTTGTTTCAATTGTGCTGAAGGATTGGACCGATCATTGTAGCAGCATTGCTAAAGATAATGCCAGCTTGTATTGAAAAGAAAATGGCCCAGCAACATCCACTGGCACAACCGCTCTCACTCATTTTTTTCTCATGAGCAGGAGGAAGTCTGCCAGCACTGCTATTAGCAATAATACTGGTAGAGTGTATAGACTGAGGATGTGACCCATTCTTGATGCTGCCTGCGCTTACCTCCTGAGGTCATAACCTCTACTGCTACAGCTCTTGAAGCAAACCATTGGCCAGCTAGACTGTGTAATCAGCATTCTGTTGATTACTAATGATAACTACCAAACAGATTAAACATTTACTTTTGCATTATTCTCTCCTGTATAGTATAAGAACCGTGGGCACCTGACTCAGGCATACGGATTCCATAGGCTGAAACCTGAACACCATTGAGTGCCCAAGTCTTTTGCTGGATCTAGGTACAAGATGCTAGGTAGGGAATAAAACACAGTAAGTTATAAAGTGAGATAATTTGCTATTTAGAGTATCTTCCTATTTAAACATCCTAGCAAACTGCTGATGTAGTTATCAGACGCAGAGGCAGCTAGATACATTGTAAAATCTGTGTGAGATTATAAAGACAATAGTTCTATAGGCAAATGAGACTCTGATGACGAACTTAGTTGTAAGTAAATACATGACATATAATGTAACTACTGAACAAGTAAAGTAAACCTGAAGCAAATGCCAACTTTGCTATTAATATGACTATAAATAATGAATCTGAATCCAAACATTAAAAATAATTGCTAGGATGGAATGTCAAAACAGGTACAATAAAAAAGGAATTACCTCCTTTGGCATATTGTTTTCCACATTGTTATCTAATGCTTCAAGTTGCATCATCACTCAGCAGAATGGACCAGCCTAAATTGGAAGGGGAAGAGTTCGACAAACATATTTCCAGTTCCAAAGATCCTCAGGCCATATTCCCCCATTTTAAACGTCATCATCAGGCAACACGCAGTGAGTCATTGCCTAATGGCACCTGAATCAAAACACCTGTTAGTGAGCACATACGGAATGTGAAGATGCTTGTAAAGAGCAAGATTATAATTAAAGATGCATTAATTCTAACAGAAATAAGAGAAATGGAACAGATGGTTTACATATTTGTGGGCAGGTTTTTTTTTTGTGTAATGGTAGTGGAGACGAAGATTTGTAAACAGATTCACTGTATAATTTAAGTTGGAAGGGACCTTTAGAGTCCTTTTCTGACCTCTAGGCCAACACCTCTTCTCAAACCAGGAGTAGCTACAAAGTTAGATCATGTTGGTGAAGGCAAATAATGCCAACGTTTGGTTGCTGAAAACTTGCCTGAAAAAAAAATGTGAAATAGTATTTCCCTGTATATTTTGCTATAACTGGGAAAACTGATGCTCATTGCTTTGACCACATGGAACGAATTTAATGCTGCTTTCATAGAACTGGTATTTTATAACACCTACACATACACAAAGTAGGGATCATTCATTTGTATAACAAAAAACCCTGGCAGGTGAACAAAAAATTCCTTTTATTCAGGCCTGGCTCCTCTTGTGTAAAATTCTGACTCCATTAAATCAATGGCAAACCACACAAAGGTATGTGAAACTTATTCCAGTGTTACTTTATTAGGAACTGCTCAGCAGTTCCCTTATTTTCCCTAACAATTTTTGATAGAAAGCAAAACATATTTTGTTTTAATTTCTTAGCTATTGTCTTTTGAGTATGTAAACAAAAACAGATTGTGAGAATCATTAATGTACACCTTTTAACATGCAACAGTGAGTAAGAGTCAAATGAAACTCATAATGCTGCTATTTATATCTAGCTAAATAGTTCATTGTTGCCTACTCCCAGTGAAGAATTAAGTTGATTAATTACATGAGAAGCTGATTCATTCATCTGAGACCTGTCTGGAAATAATACAAGTACCATGTCTAATGTTTTCCAGATAAGATTTCAATTTATATGTTTGTGGAAGCAAACACATCCAATAGTGATTTTAAATTCACTAAAAAGTCTTTTTAAGTTTAAACCCCTTAATACACTTCATTAATGGAGAAACAAAGATATATCAGAGCTTCAGAACTGCAGTTAACAAGACAAAATTCCCTGCCCATACAAGTCACCACGGCTTCAGAAAAGTTATTTTCTGTTCTCAGTAAAGCTGTCTTTCTATTGCATCTGACCTAGACTACAGTTTCTTTCTTAGCTTTCTGAAAGGAAATACTTCTGATTTGTAATAAAACACATGATTTCTCTATTCCAGACAAAATTGGTTTTGTGGTATGACTGGCTGATCTTCAGCAGTTTTACCCAAGGAAATAATTTTTCTCAGTGATTCCAAATTCACTTTGTATTCCCAGCAGAAAAAAGATGAGAATCATCAGGAATCATCATTTTACTGCCTTTTGAATACCAGGCATTCCTCTTTGATAAGTGACAGTACTTGACAGAGTAAGTATTACTTGGTTAACATGCAGAGGGGTGAAAATCTAGCTAGGTGAACAAATGGCTGTTGGCACTTTCTTTTGAGGCTGCTTACCTGTAGAAGCCCTTTACGTTGCCCTCCAAATTCCTTGGTGGTTTCATCCCCAGCCATGTGTGGCTTTCCTAATTTGATTCTTGCATGCCTGGGTGATGCTGCTAGATTTCCTGGTAGCCTGTCCCTGCTTCCACTTTCTGCATGCTTCCTTTCTGTGTCTGAGCTCAGCTAGGAATTCCCTTTTCAGCCAACCTAGCCTCTTGCCATATCTGCCCATCTTCTTGTGCAATCACGATGGGACATTCTTGTGCTTCAAGGAGATTTTATTTGAAGATCAGCTGTAATGGGATGCTCCCCAGAGACTCCTGCCTACCAAGGAAGGAATCCTTGACCTGACCAAGATGAAGTCCGCTCTCCTGAAGTCCAGGTCTTTACTCTGCTATGTACCTTCCTTGCTTCCCTTAGCATCTTAAAATCAACCTGTTTCTCCACTTCTTTTTAGGCTTTGATCTCCATACCCTGATGAACCTGCTTAAAAGCCTTTCTCAATAGATTAGCAAGACTGTTGGGAAAGATGCTCTTGCCTCTCTTTCTCACGCTGGTGCCATCACTCCCTACCAGGCCTTGCTCCCAGAAGACGATCCATGGGCACGGAAGCCAAAGGCACTGCCTGTGACACCAGCCACACTGGCTTTGATCTACGAGATACATCTTCTCATACTGAGCTCATCTCCTTGACTGGTAGGATCAAAAAGGAACAGCACCTTGGCCCCTTTACCATAGCTTAAAGCACAGCAGTCATCTTTGATCTGTTCAAGGTCTCTTGGCAGCAGCACTTGTGGCCAGATGGGTAAGCAGAAATAGATAGTAATAGTCCAAAGACCCCACCAGTCCTTCTGTGGTGTCCCACATCGGGGTCCAGGACAAGCAATCAACTTCCCGACAGCAGGTCTGTCCTGCAGGTGGGTGCTCTGGCTCCTCAAGAAGGGAGTCTCAACCACTGTTACCCATTACTTCATCCTTATGGTGCTGGTTCCATCCAGTTTGGGATTTTTGTTGGATACCCCTGGAATTCTCCATGAACTTCTCTAATTTTAGCTATCCCTCCAAACTTTCCTTCTCGCATAAATTTTACTGTTTTGCTGTATATAATAGCTCATCAATAAATATTTTAAATAAGAACAATCTTCTTGGAGATGTTTAAGGAAGTCCATAGCTTGTTTCATCTCATATTGATTATTCTTACTCTTTCTGTTGGTCTATGACAACTTTTTTTTCTCTCAACCCCTAAGTATATAGTTTCCTTGATAACCTATTGGGAAGGGCATGGTTATAAAGACTGCATAAACTTCAGCTTACTCATTCTCCTTCATCTACTTTTTTGTAGACCAGCTTGTAGATAACTCCCTAATTATTGTTTATTGGTGGCAGAAATTCACTGACCTGCATTCTCAGAGCCACTCTCTGCACTTGTTTTAAATATTGCGTCCTTATTCTCTGTGATCGCAACTGATTATCATGGGAAAAGCAAATGCTGACTAACAGCTCTGCCACTTCATGTTTCTACTCCCTGGGACTCCCGATAACTGGTTTGTTTCATCAGGCTGTTTCAACACCTCCTCTTTTGGATAACTTTTCATGGGGCAGGGCAAGGTTTAGATTCATCCAAGAAGAGGACAGAGCTGGTGGCTGCACAGAGCGGTGCCGGCTGATGGATTTCACAGGGTCTTCACACAGACCAAAGGGCTTTGTAATATACAGGAGACAGGAGGAGGAAGTGACTGGTAAACATAACTATGAACAGTTTCAATTTCCTAGTAATGCTTCTGTATTATCTGCAGATATATAGGAACAGTTATGCTTTTAATTACATCTGGTCAGCTTAATATTTAATTGCAGATTCTTTAGCACCTACCTAGGTTATAGAAGACTGGGTAGCTCTTGCATTTGTCACAGGACACTCATATCCCACAGCAATTTAATCAGCTGTGCTTACGCTTCAGTCTTTAGTGTTTTGGTTTTAGACTAAATTGGTGAAGATAGATACTTGCCTTCCTGCATGCTTGTACGTTTCCCAGCTCATCTGTTAGTATAAATAATAACAAATAACCAATAATTATGTATTTAATTTCCAGGGCTACTGATTAAGTAATATACTTGGAATCTCTATAAAATAATTAATTTTAAATTTTCATAGAATCATAGAATGGTTTAGGTTGAAGGGACCTTAAAGATCATCTAGTTCTCACCCCCCTGCCATGGGCAGGGACACCTCGCACTAGACCAGGTTACTCAAAGACCCATCCAGCCTGGCCTTGAACACTTCCAGGGAAAGGGCATCCACAACTTCTCTGGGCAACCTGTTCCAGTGGCTCACCACCCTCACAATAAAGAATTTCTTTCTAATATCTAATCTAAATCTCCCCTCTTTCAGTTTAAAACCCTTACCCCTCTTCCTACCGCTACACTCCCTCATAAATTTTGTGGTAGTTTCTGCCTTTCTTCTTAAAAACTGAAAGAGAAAAATCGTTTTCAAGCTTAAGCCATGCTGGCTGGTAGATTTCTGTGAGAATATGATGAAAATACAATAGAATGGCATTGCTGATTTAGTCAAACTTAAATTAAAATTATTCTGTAAGGTGAAAAGTTTCCAAATTAATTTCAACCTAGAGAATAATTAAAATTTAGATCAGGATGCAAAGTAAGAACATGGATATAGCTTAGCTTTTGGGCAACCATAGAAGTGTAGCAGTACTATGCACATTAACTAGTGGAAAACTGGAAAGCAAGGGAAACAAAGCCATAAAATATTAACCTGGAAATATAACCATTGCAGCAAAGCTATACCTACTCAGGAAAATGTAAGCACATCTTGATATTAAGCAGTAAGTTAACAATATGCCAGTATCATAGTCCTAATGCCTTGTTATGATGTTAATTTTGATATCTTTTAATTAAATTGATTTATGATCATCTTAGTATACCTTTAAATTGTGACTAAAGGAGAACAGAGTGCTAGAATTAGCATTCTGGGGTTTTTTTGGTTTTTTTTGTTTGTTTGTTTGTTTGGGGTTTTTTGGGGTTTTTTTTTGTTGTTTTTTTTTAAAGTTAAACTCCAGAGGAGCTTGGAGTCCCCAATGCACAGAGCAGCACGATTCTGCCTATCAATGGCATCCTGCCCTTGTGAGAAGCAGCATCTCCCACCTCCCATTCAGTTTCTGTTAGTCTGCAGATGTACATGATGGAAGATGGGAAAGGGAAAGAAAATTTGCCACAATGTAGAATGTTCTTTCCTTGGAGTAGCATCCACAGCATTTGTTTCAGTGTAGTAATAGAGTCCATTTTCTCATAGCTATTTTATCTTCCCTGTTACAGTTTCAGGAAGGAAAAAACTACTTATTGGAAGACCTCAGATACCAAACAAATGCTGTAGCGAACCAATGTTGACATTAGGGAGCTGGTATAAAAAACATAGCGTACGCATAGTGTTTACAGATTTTAGTGTTCAGCTTGAGACCAGGCATAGAATCTTTATGTAAACTTTTTGTTCAAACTGGCAAGTCCAGAGACTATGAGATGAAAAATGTACAGAGGAAACATTAATCTTTTACTGGGAGGCAGAAGAACACAATTCTTGGGTACTCAGAGCAAGACTGAGGTGGGTTGTAGGTGTTGTCTTGGCTTTGTACTGACACTGCACTTCAATGAAGGGTAGTTATCATTAAGAGAAAAGTAACATCAGCTTGTCATTAGCAGAATGAGAAAAGCACTTAGTAGGTAACAGAGAAGGAAACCCCCGAAAGAAAGGTTTTCTGTGGGACAATTATTTTTTTTCTGTGAACTGATTGAAGGAATGAAAACTACTACCATGGTTGTATTAGCAAGCATAGAAGTGATTCCTACACTGGAAACTCCTGAACATTTCATAACTGAAATCTATTTGGCTATCTGCCTGGACTCACGGGCTGCACCTAGCTGGTATTAAAATCAAACAGAGCACTCTCACTGTTAGTATCACGATGGGAGTATTATGTGGAGGTAGTAACTAATGCAGAAGTAGTTCACTTCTACATTAAAAAAAAAAAAAAAAAGAAAAAAAAAAAAGATGGCAGCGGATAGCACTGTAATACTCCATGTTATAATTAAAGATCACATGCTACACCTTGGCCATGTTGTGGGACACTTCTAATGGGTAAGCACTGAAGTTATACAGCCCTATGAACTACATACATGACTTATTTTGTTTGTTTCCTTTAAGCTGTAGGATTCTAATGTGAAAGCCTCTTTAAAGACCCAAAGATGGGTTGCAGGACTCTTCTTTGAGTAGCTTACAGAAGGTGTGTGGGTAGCAGGGGTGTGTATATGACGCCTTCCACCTATGTGAATATATCCGCGACTCAAAGGCTCTAACAAATCGTTTGCATTTTACAGCAACAATAAGAAACCATGCTAATATTGAATTGAATAATTGAATATGCTAATTTACCATTACAAATTCTATCCACTCCTATCTGCTGTGGGCTAGTCAGTCTAAGGAATAAAAATCTTACTTAGAGTATCAATGGGTTCGGCAGAACTATCCATGAATAACTGGATTATAAATTATGCCAAAGCTATCAGAAGAATGAAGGTGAAATCTTGACCCTGACAAGGGTCCCATGCGTTTTTGACTTGATCTGATCATTAGCTAGCACCTAAGAGATGGGCACTGCATGCTTTCAACAGAGGTACCAGCTCACAGATGGAGTTAAATGCCAAAGATCCCAAATTGGACCATGATGGGAAGGAGACACCTTGAAATGAGACCAACACAGAAAGCTGAAGTACTGCCTGAAGTAACCATGCGGTGTGTACAAGAAATTCAGAGCATGAGGTTATATAAATTCATCCCTACTCCAAAATGTCCCTTAGAGCCTGAGGTGCCTCCATCTACTTCAGCTCCAGCACCTGCATGCTCACCTGAGTGATTCCGCAGGCAATCCAGCCATACGGCCGCCAGACAGACCAGGGTAAGTCATGGCAACTGGCATACCAGTAACGTTGACTAAGTGAAGGTTGCTCTTTGAGCCTGATTGATGTTTTGCTCCACCTACCAGGTACATAAGGCAGTCCCAAAAATTCTTCTTGGCTTCCAACTTTACTTCTTGGTTGAATCTGAAATCCCTGGCACTTGCTTCCAGATTCCTTAGTCCTAGTCTCATTTGATCGCTGCTTGCTATTTTTCCAAAGTCCTTCCCTGTGATATGGACTTGCTGATCTTTATGGGGTCTGCCCTGCTATCTGTTTTAAGGGTTTCTTGGCTTCTCTGGCCTCCTATTTATTGCTGTGGCTGCAATTCTGGATGGGATGTTCCTGAGATAATTTAGTTCCTAGCCTTGGCCTTCCCTGGTCATAATATTTAGTTTCATTTCCCATTTTTGATTCCAGTCTGTCTGTAACCACCAGGAATGATCACCCACATCCCACCATGTCTGATAATTTACTGAAGACATGTATTTATGCCTTTTTTTTCCAAGGCATGGGATGGGACTTGCTCCCTCTCTTCAAATGTAGCCACAGAACCCATAGTCTTGTTCAGCCAGAAGGAAAATATCAGTGGTGATATGACTGTGAGGTGGAACTTCCCATTGTAGGTAGGATATTCCTAAATTAAGGCTACCATTTCCATCCCTATTTCTACATTGTACCTTGAACTCTTGGAAGAAAAATGGAAATCAGCATAGCATCTTGTACAGAGCCTGCTATTATTGTGTGCATTAAACAAGACCCAAATATGCCACCCACAGTGAGTCCCAGAGGAGATTTAGGCCAAGGAATACCTAGTTTTTAGCTCCTTGTCAGACTTAGGCAAGAAGCAGGCACACAACACGCAGTCCTGTGAAGACTGAGGCAGCTCTGGGCATGTGGAGAGACGAATCCCTAAGTACCTTAGGCACTTTCAAGACAAACGGAGGCACCCCTGGAATTTAGGTGCCTGTAGGGTTAGGTGTCAAATGAATGTGGGATTTCAGGACCATAGTTTGTGTCTTACGTGTTTTATGTGGGACAGAGGAAGGATTTTGGCCCCTGCATACTTCATTGCTCTTTTATCACCAGCTCCAAAGTGTGGGAATCCAAACCACTCTTCATTTATTCTCACAACTAATTACCTGAATCTCAAATATTTGCTTGCGTGTACTGTTTCTAGAGGAAATGTTAAACCTCTATTGTACTGGAAAAGAAGATAAAGTATTTAGTGACAAAGATGATGACAGTCTATTCCATTTTTCTATAATTTGCTTATGGGCTTTAGATTGTTTTTTCCACATATATTGTGCTATACATTGGAACAGTTTTATATTAGAACAGTGTTTCTGTTTTGAAACAATAAAAAGGGAGGATCAATTATTTGAATAAATAGTGTTATCTCAACTTGTGTGTTACTTAGTTTCTGTAACAGCCTCAGATTTTGAGTATGTATTTGATTCTTACTGTAATTCCAAAATTTGCATGTTTCTGTAGTTTTTTGTAAGTCTCACAGTGTGCAGCTAGGAGGATATTGAATATGACAAAGTCTAATCTAGATACCAAATCATCATCTTTTTCACCATGTTGGAATGAAACCAAACAGGAGAAGGATAATTTATTGCATAATATCTTTCCATGATAGGAATTACTATGAACTGTTGCAAAACTGTGCTGGTTCAGATAAAAGCTAGACGGACTTGTTCTGTTGCATGTGTCAGGACTGCTGACATAAACATGACCATCCTTTAAAGTTCCCTAAATGACCGGCTAATTCTAATGATTTTCTGTCTTAACTAATGGTCTTAGAAATGCCATTCCTGAGAGAAGAGGTCCAAATCTTCTAAATAAGACTAAGAGCAAGTACTGCTATGAGCCTCTACAAATCTGTTTGGATCGAGATTGCATGTTGTTCTGATCTTGCCATATTTAACACCGAGACTTTAACTTTGGCCGAAGTTTGAACAAGTATTATCAACCAAATCCCTTTCACCTACTTCTGAGAAATCAGGATATTGTGTATCGGGATACTGTAGTGTATGTTAGCACTGCAGCACAAATGCTGAATATCTCAAAGCTGATGTTGCATGCTTATTTCTTATATGTGTTACTCCAGAGAGATACTTAACTCTGCGCATTTTCTAGCTACTCTGTGATAATAACGCTGGTCCAGACCCTGGCAAAATAATCTAAAAGGATTTGAAAAGGTGCCTGCCTTGGACTTCTCCTTTTTTTCTGTTCTGTAATTTAAATTGGATGTTTTCAGGCCATACATGAATTTTTTTTGGTGTGGAATGAAGTAGCACAGGTCGCTGAACATACCCTTGGCCATCTGGCCTGCCAAGAACTACAGGTACCAACTGGGTACGGTGACAGGGAGAGGAGACACAGGGACTGCAGTGGCTCAGACTCCTTTCTCCCCAGTGCTGTTTAGCTGAAGTGGCTCACCAATACTGATTTAGTCACCTTTGCTTCAGCACAAGCGAATCCAAATTATAACAGACCTAAATGGAAATGTAGAATACATGCTTAGTAATGTATTTATCTGGGTTCTTCTATGGTGAATGTCATAAAATGCCACGGTTATGCCACTTGTGGATCTCTAGTCAAGCAATTAGAAAGAAATAGTCTTAGGCTAAAATACAAGAAGAGGTATAGATATTCGTATCTTTGCAGTCTATAGCCAGTGTTCAAAAATCCTATCCCGATACAGGAAACAGGACCTCCTGCTTTATTTCTAGCCATCCATCAAGGACGGCATGCTACCTATTATCAGGTCTCCTGTGTCTGCTTTTGGAGAGAGTTGAAACCCAATTGGATGTGGTCCTGAGTAACCTGCTCTTGCAACCTCGCTTGAGCAGGGGGGTGCACCAGACAACAACCTTCAGAGGTCCCTTCCCACCTCAAGTATTCTGTGATTCTATGATTTCTACGCTTATATAAATTGCTTTACCAAAACTGACATTTTTTCCTTGATCCCATATGCATTTCCTAAGGGTACAACCATTCATCTTTCCAGTTCTATCCAATTTTGTCATGACACATAGTTAATTTTGGGAAAAATCACTTTCTTTGTTAATCACTAGCCAAGTAAATCACACACCACTAAGGAAAATAACTGAATTTGCCCCCCTCCCTCCCCCCCAACAGGTGTATATCTTGTTTTGGGTAAAACAGTAGTACAGGTAGGGCTGAGCTGCTCAGCCAAACCCCTTCCTTATTTTGTCTTCCCCTGCCTTTCTCACATCCGTGAGATGTGAGATTTCTCACATCCTTTCTCACATCACGTTTTCTGAATCATTGTCCTCCTGCCGTAAAAACCCCAGCATTAATTTATGTCCATCTCAATTGATGTAGCGTTTGTTAATTATTGGCTGATTATGACTATTTTAATAGTGAATTTCAAGTTTTTCCAGCATGAAGACGTTTATTATTTCATGTTAGAAAAAAATTAGCAGACAAATGTCTGTTAGCACACAATTATAACCTCTATGTCCCATCAGTAGCAAGCAAAATCAGAACAAAAACTCCTCATACCAGACAAAAGCATGCTGGTTAGTTACAATTTAGGACAGACAGTATCTGTCAGCGCAGAACAGTTAAGTCTCCTGAGGAGAGCTGGAGAAGACCTTAGGCTCATTTAAGAGAAGATACCAAAAAGCACCGTGAAGACTCATGGGACCACCACGTCCTGGCTTGGGCTGGCCACGATACGACCTGAGATGATCCTCCCCGTTGCAAGACGGCAGAGGTGCATGTCCCAGCCTGACCCTTCCCGCAGGAACGGCTCTGCCTCCCCCACAGGATCACTTCGCCCTTCTCGGCGGGATAAAGAACCGGCGCGACGCTTAAAGCCACTTTATTCCCAGGGAGAGGGACAAGCAGTTAATTAATTAATTAATGTTGCCGGCACCGGGACAAAAAGCAGCGCTGCAGGGTTCGGGGTGCGCTGGCTCCCTTGGAGCCCCCTCGGCTCCCCGGGAGGACGGGTCGGGCCGGGGGGGGGGACGCGGAGCCCCCGGCTCTGCCCCTGCGCGGTGCGGGCGGGCAGCCTTTTCCCCGCCGCTTGCACAAGTGTCCGGGGCGCGGGGCACACCTGAGGGTTAGCAGAAAACAACAACAAGATAATGGCCCCTAATGCGCACCCTGGGCACGGATCACAGGCGGGCCGCTCCCTTCCTGTGCGACCGGCGGGGAGCCTGCCGCGCCGCGGCTCCTTCGGCGGGGAGGGACCGACGCGGCCGGCGGTGGGCAGGGAGGGAGGGAGGGAATTGCCTTATTAAACGCATACACCGAGGCGGGCGGCTGCCACCGCCGCCCCGTCCATGCCCGCCGAGAGCCCGCAACCGCCGGCCGCGCCGCGCTCCCCCTGCTGCCGCTCCTGCCCCGGCTGCCGGCGGGAGGGCACCGCCGCCGCCCGCAGCCCCGCCGCCGCCTCCCGCCGCCGCGGCGCGGAGCCCGGCATGGCCCGGCGCGGCCGCTTCCAGCGCTTCTTCGGCCGCAGCGAGTCGGAGGACTCGGAGCCCGAAGGGGCGGCCGCCCCTCCGGCCCCTCGCCGCCGCCCCTCCGCCGCCACCGCCGCGCCCAAGCGGCGCTCCGCGTTCCCCCACTGGCGCCCGAAGAAGAAGGAGCAGCATCCCCGGGGTGCTCCCGCCTGGACCACGCCGCCCGCCTCCCCCCTCGGCTCCCGGGCCCCGCGGTAAGCGCGACCCCCGCGGGCGGCTGCGGGGGCCGGGAGAGCGGGCGGCGCGGGGTGGGAGCCGCCGATGCCTGGGGCCGGCGGGCCGGGCTGGGCTGCAGGCCAGGGGTGTTTTTCTCTCCCGAGGAGGGAAGCGGGTGTCCCGCAGCCGCCTTCACGTCCAGCGTTTGCCCCAGCCTCCTGGCGGAGCGGCGCCGAAGCGGTGTTGACAAACAGCAGCGCCTGTGAATAAGTAACAGTCACCCTGTGCCCCAAGCAGAGGGAGGCTTCCTGGCCCCAAACAGCCTGCTGAAGTGTGGCTGGTGTGTGGGAATAGCTTTTACTCTTCTGTAGCAGCGGGCTTGCTCTGTGCGCGCTTTTCCTGGACGTAGTAAAAGGGAGGGAGAGAGGAGAGAAGGGCTTGACACCGCTTTTCTACAGGTACTTCCCCTAGCTGTTGCTCCCCAGTGTGGTTCGAAGTCTGCCATGAGTAATGACCATCTAATAATGCACGCTGGCTTATAAATTCTTGAGGACACAGGCATTCCCTGTGGCCGCAGCATGGGGAAGCTCAGGGAGACCGTGGGGTTGCCGAGCAGTAGAGCCTTTCTTTCCACATGAAGGGTATGGTTTCACAGCAAGGTATGGTGAACTCAGGGTTACGTCAGGAGTCGGTGTGGTTAATGCTGCTGAGATTTGAAGAGCAAGACCTGGGCAATGATAAGATGTCAGTGCTACCAGGATTAAAAAAAAAAAAAAAAAGTTGCAAGTTCATGGTCTCTCGGGTTTTTGGTTCCGACTGAGAAATTTCTAAGTTACAGAATGTGGTTCTGTGTGTTTATATATATCTATCTAGTTATACAGAAAATGCTAGTGCTTGCCTAAAAATAGACATCACATAGAGGCCTGGACTCGACTAAAGTATAGTCTAATGATGTTTGTATTTGGTATTGAGATGTATTATTGAAAACTTTAAACACCAACATCTGTTATAAAAGAAGAAAGAAAGAGCATATGTTTATGTATTAATAGGAAAAAGAAACTGAAGTCTACTTTTCAGAACTGTTAAACCAGGAAATGATGTATTTCACAGTGCTGTTGAGTGGTCAAGCTCAGGGTGATGCTGCAGGTGACCCCAACCAGGAACAGACCCTGCTTCTGCCTTCCAAAAGCCAGATAAAACCAAAGAGCATCACAGTGTGGCTCAGGTTGGAAGGGAGCCCTGAGCGTGGTCGGCTCTGAGTTCAGACTCCAGTTGCTCAGGATCGTGTCCAGTTGAGTTTTGAAATCTTTGAAGAACAGAGAGCGCACAACAGCTCTGGGCAAGCTTTGTCACTGCCCGTGTGTGAGGAGGTTTCTCCTGGTACAAGGTTGAAAACATCTCTTCCAAAAGTTTATGGCCTCTTCTGCTTCTGCCAGGCACTACTGAAGAGCCTCTTGGCTCTTCTTGGTGACCTTCACACGCGTAATTGGCAGGCAGATGCTGGGTCTTCTCTGGGATAACCTCTTCCCCAGGCTGAACCTGCTGCCCAAGCCTCTCCTCTCAGGGCAAGTGCTCCAGCCCCTGAGTACCTTGGGGCCCTATGCTAAACTTGCCCCAGTTTATCAACATCTGTTTTGTGTTGAGGGGGCCCAAAACTGAAGAGACTATCTGAAGGTGGTCAAATGAATGGCAAGAAAAGGGGAATAAGTCTTTGGTCTAGATATGAGATCTTTTTTCTTCCAGATACCTTGCTAGATCTGCAGTGCCAAAACAAGCCAGAAATGCTGTATGGGATTTGGGGTTCAGTTCTTACACCTGAAAAAAAATAGGGTGTTTTTTCTGTATAAATTTGTTATCAAGTGCCAAAAATACAAGTGAAGTCTTATAATTGAAAGGCTTCTGAAATGATAGGTTTGTAACTCTTGTTACAAAATAACTGGTCTTTTGCTTTTTGGTCGGGGAACCAATCCCTCTACTATTGATAACAGGTTGGGCTTGTGCTTCAGCTCATGGAAGTACACATGTACGTCACTATCATTAACTGCAGATGGTCATCTTCAGAGAGCATAAACTTCTCTTGTTTGTGTAGCTTTCTACCACCCTATTTTTTTAAAATATGGGATAAACGAAGCCTTTAATACACAGCCAAAAACACTCAATGCATTTTTTTAGTATGTTGAAGATTATGGTAGCATTTCTGAAAAGACATTTTTTTGAAGTATTTTATTTTTATTACGTGGATGGTAGGTTGTAATGCACGGTTGGAAGAATGCTGTATAGGCCAAATAAAATACACTTTTAAAAGTGGTTATTTTGAAAGCTTAAGATGCTTAATAAATGGCCAAGGCTTTTGCTATTAGGGAGACGTGCTTTGGCACATAACTAGCATGTCAGCTGGCAGTTTGAAGACACCTATTCATATGATACTCCAGTTTAAAACTTACCTGATGAGCTATTTTGCTCTTCTTATGTTATTTTTTTCAGGTAGTCAATACTTTTCCTTGCTGTTATTTACTTATCTTGAAGAGCAGTAGCCAGTATGGCATAAAAAAGTCTTGCTATAAAAACCAAACCAGCAGCCCAGCTCCTTTAGACTTGAGGCTAGAAGCGTGCGTTCTCCTGCCTTGATGAAATTTATGTTGTACTGCCTCTGTTTGTGGGTGTCTGGGGTTAAATCAGGGAAGCCAGATGAACTCCTCTGGTCTCTTTTTCTAGAAGAAGCTTGTAGAATATTTTTCCCAGAGATTTTTCCTACATATTGGATCCTCTATGCAGAAGAAGGTGCAGTGAAAGAGAAGAGTGAAACAGAACAACAGTTGTCACCATGCCATAGAAAACTGCACCGTATTAAGAAACCAATTTTTACTTGATCCCTTGAAAGTCCCATCCCTACAAAGTTGTCATGTCCTGGACGTTGAATGATCTCCACCCAAGGGCAACTTTAAAAATGAGGATGATGACTTGGGTTTGAACTTTGAAGCAGGAAGTTGACTACAGGAGGACAAAGAAAATTGTATGTCTTTGGGGTGTGATTGTTTAGCAGTCTTTCTCACAGTGTGCACTACTCTCTGAATCTGGAGCTTTTGGTATTTGGTGGTCAAGACCAGACAAGTTACTCCAGTCCAGTTATGAGTTGGCTAACACATAAATGACAGTAGCTAGATTCTTGCCCTACATGTGTCAATGAAATGTCACCATGAATGCGTCAATGTCACTGTGAAAAAAGAGGACGCTTTTGCTTCTTTTTACTTCCTCAGTTTCAAGAAACACTGTCAATTTGGTGTTGGCCTTGGTATTGAGCATGATAGGACTGCTACCATCAGCAACACCCCTTGTTTTTACTACTTCCCTCTCCCCTGATTAAATTTAACTAAGCTCGTCTTCATCAACATACTAAATATGTGAATGCAAAGAAACTTACGTGAGTGTTATTCTGCAACAATTTGGTAGGGAAACAAAAATTAATTAGGGTTCAGTAACAGCATAAAAATAAGCAAAGGGAAACAGCATTAGGCTACATTCAAGGAAAGGTGGACCGTGGAATCATACCTTATCTCGGAGGGGAACACACACGTTCAGGAGATATGTTGAATGGGAAGAAATGTGTTGCATGTGGAGAAAGTGGTGGTGAGACCGAGATCAGGTATCTCTTCCCTACTTTCATATTCTTTGAGTTACTCTTCTTTGACTTCTGTATTAGAAGAGGTGAAGGAACCGTGCTTCACAGCGCACCTATAACGTCACATTTTGCGGAAAGCTGAAGAATAAATATTTCACCCTGTGAAAAACAGAGTTTATAATAACACAGAACATTAGTAGCTTGCTTGATTGACAAGAACAAAATGTAGAAAACTGTCAGTCAGCTGTGTTAAATGGTATAATACAACCCTCAACTCAATGTGCTTTATGTGCGAAACTTTTCATTTGTGCATCATCTGGTTGAAGACAAAGTGGAATTGTTTACCTGTGTTCTTTGCAAGACTGAATGTGGATGTCTGCAAGTGTTCCTGGTTGCACTTACTTTATCGGAGGTGGAAATGAAAAAGGGTAATTACATTTGCAGTATAATTCTTGGTACTCTGTAATGTAAGCATAATGCCTTAGGAATAAAGTCTTACTGGTTTGTTTTATAGAGGAAAGGAGTTCTCTTAAATTATCATGATCGGATAATTACATGCAGAAAGTTTTTTTTCTCAAATTTTATCTATACTAATGGGGAAATCAGTGCTAGTAAAAAAAAAAAAAAGTATGTTTCTAGAAAAACACTAAGATAAGAGGGATGGCGTGCTAAAACATTCAGTTACTTTGTTTGCATTCTTAAGAGGTAAAAAGTACCATCCTGTGAAAACCTACATAATGACATCTGTGTCATGACAGTAGTAATCTGTCTCTCCTGCATGAGTTCAGCAACAGCTGCTGTTTCTGTGTCGCTGATTTTGCAGGTTTGGTGGCTGTGAAAAAAACAGTGGGGAGAGCGCCCTCCTTTTCGTTTTGTCCTTTTAAAAATCTAATGCCAGTCTAAAAAATCTGAGCCGGTAGGACTGCTGGTGCCTTCCTGATCAGCCTGCAGATGTCAGTGGAAGGGTAGATCCTGGTAGAGAAGAGTGGGATCTCATTCCCAACTTCTGTAGTGCAGAAGAATTAATGACTTTCTTTACTCATGTTTTTTCCCCTTAAATTAGAAAAAATGATCTTAAAAAGTAAAGTGAGTCAATGCACTCATGCTATTCACAGTCAAGGAATTTTTCCTTAGTTTTTGGGGTGCTTCTGCCTTTCTTGCATGTTTTTTTTGGAGGGATGGTGTACCCTACTGTATTCAGGTGAAACTGATCCATAGTAATGCTGAGTACCATTGAGGTGATAGGAGTTCTGCACTGAAGAGTTAAATTTCTATCAAAACAAGGACTGTTGTGAAGAAGCAGGTTCTAGCCTACTCGAACTAGGTGCCAGTCTTGACACCTTTGGTTTTAGTGTGTCAGATCCACACTTTGAAATAGTGGCAAATAAAAATATAAAGGTGTTTTGAGAAATTATTATTATAAAACACCATTGGGGAAACCGCCCAGGATGGTGCACAACAAAAAATTCATATTGAGTGCAGGCACATATAGTTGGCACTTAATAACGCATGGAGTGCTAAAAACAATATTAAATATTGAATGCATACCAATTCAGTGAGTAGCATTTTTCTAAAAGTGCAAACAGCAGGTTTCACTTTCTACTCTTTCTTAACACTGCTATTTCTTGTCTCTTCCTTTTCTTCTTGTCACGTTCCCTTCTTCCTACAACTCTCTCTCACATCTTTCCCGCCCTTTTCATCCGCTTGAGATTTGCATCAAGCCATTCAGCCTTCATTCTCTTTTGGGTTCCTGCTTGCATGGAGCAAACAGAAGAGTGATGTTTTACTGTACCTGTGACGGCCTCAGGGCGTAGGCAGGACAACGCTTGTAGGTAGAAATTAATAGGTTATTGAAACGGTGAATATAATTATTTTTATTTACTTCATATACAAGTACAAGATCTTCTAATTTCATATCTTCTAATTTCAGATATCTACATGGGAACTAGTTATTCCCTTTATAATCAAGGAGGGCAAATAGGCATGTCTGGTGTGCAGTTCATCTCACCCTAAGGTTAGTGTCTAAAACAGGCTAAATGAATTGCATCTTAGAAGTGCCAGTTTTGCCTCATTGACTTTAAAAGCTGCCTGAAGGTGACGCCTCCAACATCTGAATTTTGGCAGCTGAATTCCATCCGTGTTACTTGATAAGGGGGAGTCCACAGGCTAAAACTTCCATGCAGGAGGTGCAAAGTTAAACAGTCATGAGCTTCAGAAACTGTGTTCTGATTTTCCATGTGCAGCTTTAAGGCACCTTTTTTGTTCACAAGCAGTCTGCTTTTAAAGATTAATTTTCTGCAGAATTTCTGTTTATTCAGTTGATTATGGTTAAGAGTTTTCAAGGAACTGGGGGTGATCCCTACTTCTGCTGTGTTTCATAGGGAAGGCTGGGCACATCATGGGAAAGTCGTGGAAAACAAGCCTTTCACAGATAATTACAGAGAGAGAACAGGGGAAGCAGGAGAAAGGGGAGAGGAGATTACTTGACCTAGGGTCTGATTTGCAGAAATTTAGCCAAAATGATAATGCTTAGGGAAGTTAAAGGCTGGCAGAAACAGAATCTTATAATGGGAAAGATGGGGAGCTGTTAACAGTAGGCAGTTTTTCCTTTAGCAGCTTGCATTTTGAAATAGAATAAAAAGATGAGGAGCTATTCTATAATCAGAGGTTCCTGTGCAAGGGAAAAAAAAATACCTTTTTTCAGCTTTTAAAACAGACAGAAGGAAAATCATCAATGGTTTGCATGCATGTAATATATCTGATAATAGTGTATCTTTGTGTGTACTATTCTTATATTAGTCACTTCTTACACCTAGCAAATTTTCTGCTGTACAGTTTTCCTTCTCACGCGTGTTTGTTCATGCAGCCACATGCTGTGAGCTAACACAATCTATCATCAAATACTTCATCATTCAGTGCTCCTTGAAGACAAAAAGGGAAAGATAGGCAAAGACTGATCAATATAAGGGATTAATTGTCTCCTTTGGTGCCCTCTGCAAAAAAGCATAGTATTCATTTAAAGAAAAGAACTTATCATCTTGTCCATATCCTTCATTCCCAAGAGTTGCAAAAGTACTGCCATTTTTCATCTGAGTCACTTTGGAACTGTACTTGGAAATTCTGAAATGAAAATGAAAGAATATTTGTTGGATAAAATAGTATGCTTCTTGCTACATGAATCCTTTATTTGTCTAGAATGTACAGTTATAAAGCCAACCAAAGTTTTAAAAGAATGTCCTGAATGATGAAAATTTGTAAAACACACATTTGATGAATTCCCCAAATTGATGAGCCTGACACCAGAAGCACAACCGCTATTTAGCTGAAAAAAATCTTGTTTTTCTCAGTAAGGATACCTTATGTTGATTACAGTGCTCCTTCTACCATTAGAATCACTCCATAAGTACTTTAAGAACCGTAGGTAGACAGAGGGTCCGCAGTGCATCCTTTAACCAGCTTTTTTATAGTTGCCGTTTCATGTTTGTAAGCTGCTATTCTATTGTCCCTCGAGTATTTTGGGCTGTTGCTGGTGGTGCTGCTGGTCGGTCAGGAATGCTGTCGGATGCCATTCAAATCAGTGAGGATCAGTGCCCAAGCTCACAGCGCTTGATCAGGCTACAAACAGCTGAGCAGAAAAAGTTGAAGTTGCATGGCCTGGTGGTAACCATCACATTCCATTTGTCCCTTCTGTGGCCAGGAGCAGGTGCCACAATACAGTCTCTTCAGGGCTCACAGATGACTTCTAATTAACGCTAAGAAAGCAGGAGAGAACCTGTCATATCAGTGGGCTTGTGAGGAGAGGCTGCTTTTTAGGAAGTGAGGACATTGCATGCTTTGTCCTGTCAGGAAACTAACAGAATGCTCTCCTTATTATGCCATAGATACAAAACAGGTTGATTTAGGTTGGCTGAAACCTCTGGAGCTCATTTTGGCCAACGCCCCACTGGAAGCAGAGCCAACTGCAACATTAGATCCCACTCTGAAGTTAGATTGGGTTGCTCAGGTCTTTGTCTAGTCATGCGTTGAATATCTTCATGGACAGAGACTCCACAGCTTGTCTGTGAAGACTGTGAAAGCTTGTCCTCAGGTCTAATTAGAATTTCTCATGCTGCAACTTGTATCTCTCTCCTTTTGGTCTGTCCCTATGCACCTCCGAGCAGAGGTTGACTCCTGTTAGGTAGCCAGTTTCTACTCTTCCAGGTGCTCCTTGTACCTCATACCCCAGCACCTAAGCATCTTGGTGGCCCTTCTCTGTACTCACGCCATTTTCTACACCTTTCTTGTCCTGGAAGTGTACAGGTAGCCTTCATTGACACAAGGGCACGCTGCTGATAATGTCTGATACTAGAGTAATGTGAAAACTAAGGACTTGCAGAGACTCGGCTCTGAGAACTACAAGGTAATGCCAAGTGTCATTGTGAACCTGTCGATTTTTGGGAGGAGTGTCTATAGTTTCTTATTCTTTGACTTCCAGAAGGTTTTACTGATCTGTTTGTTTTGGTTTCCATAATTTTAATTCCTTGAAACCACCAGTTGGGATTTCACGGTGGACATTCCACAACAGCCAGGGAGGTACTCTGTGATTAGCAGTGCTGACACGTTTTCCTACTCTTGGCTGGGAATCCTGTGCCACTTATGAATCATTTAGTGAGTAACCAGTAATTCTTGTGACAGAACGTATATTTAGAATTTTGGGACAGTATAAGCATGTTTGGCAAAAAACCAAACCATATGATTGCTAATAACAGTCTATAACATTATAGTGCCATCTCTCTCTTTAAGGAGAGTGTTTTGATGGTGCACCCATGATTACCAATTTGCAGATAAACTACAAATAATTCATACTGCATGGTGTAGGGAGGTCACCTGTAGATAGATACGTTCTGAAACTTACTTGTTGTCCCCTGTGGAAGCATCTCTATGACCTCCCTTAGCTATGTGTAAAAGCTGAAGCAGTAGGGGAGAAAATAGGAATGGAAAAAAGGATATCTACCTTATGCTCTTTCTGTTTGAAGAATACTTGTGTACTTGGCAAAGAGGAAGAAGTTGTCAAGTTTGTTTTTTTCCAAATATGTTTGACAGTAAGACTAGATAATTCAGTGGAACTGCTGAAATGGCAGCCCTTGTTACCTTTGGTGTTACCTCTCTATTCTTACCCGTGCAGACTAGGTCGCAATAAGAGGTATAGATTTAGGCATATTCAGTCTTCCTGGGTTAGAATTTGTCTAGGAGCAAGATGCCTTCTGTATGGGAGCAACATAGATGGGCTAGTATAGCTAGCATAGACACAGATAGCTTACACGATCGCATCAGAGCCAGATTGATCTGTTGGGCTGATTGGTTTTTTACAGCACTCAGAATAAGCTCACATATGAGCTTATTTGAAGACAGGCTGAGAGAGTTGAGGTTGTTCAGCCTGGAGAAGACAAGGCTCCAGGGAGACCTTATAGTGGCCTTCCAGTGTCTGAAGGGGGCTATGAGAAAGCTGGAGAGGGATGTTTTACAAGGTGTCCCGGTTTGAAGTAAAACAGAACCAATTTTCTGTTCTGTAACTTTACATCCCAGCTAGGCCTCCTCTAACTCTCTGATTAACGGCATATTGTGGAGAAAACTGCTCGTTCTCAGAATGATAAGACCAATGTTTGTGCTCCATGCCAAGGAATGGTGTGCAGGGAGGCCCTTGCTTATACTTCTTGCTATAACAACCAAGGTCAGCCAATTTCGTTATTTGCCCCCTTAGAGGGTCGGAAACGGAAAAAACGTAGAGGGGTCACATCGGTGGGGAGGAGCGGACAGGACAGGTGACCCAAACCTGACCAACTGGGGTATTCCATCCCATCTGCCCCATGCTCAGTATAAAGGCTGAGGGATCAAAGGGTCAACCCCCTTCCTGCGATGGCCGACGTCCAGAGAGGACTCTGTCTGTTCATCTGCCTTTGATCCCGATCCGTGTGTTCCTGACTCCAGAGCTGGAATCCAGTTCCCATTCGTCACTGAGTCCAGTCTGGGACTTCCCCAGTGCCTGCCGGTGACGTGACTGTCACCCTGGGAGCTTGATACGGTTTTGTATATATTGTATCTATTTCATTATTTTCTTCTTTATTTTTATTTTAATATTAATTCTTCATTAAAGTAGTTTAGTTCATTCTAAACTTCTGAATCTCCTTTATCTCTTTCTCCTCCTCTCTCCTCTTTTAGGGGGGGGAAGGGGGGCGGAAGGGCCATCTGTCGGTCCGGTTTTGGTAAATTCAGCCGAAACCACGACACAAGGGCAGGTAGTGATAGGATGAGGGGTGATGGCTTCAAACTAGAAGAGGGTATATTTAGATTAGATATCGAGAAGAAATTTTTCACTGTGAGGGTAGTGAGACACTGGAACAGGTTGCCCAGCGAAATTGTGGATGCCCCATCCCTGGAAGTGTTCAAGTTCCGGGGGGGTTGGAACTAGATGATCTTTAAGGTCCCTTCCAAACTAAACCTTTCTATGATTCTGTATTCAGCCTGAAAGGGCAAATGAGCAGACACAGCACCCAACTAACATAGTGACATGGCTTGCAAACTAGAACTGTTTTTTGCCTGGCTGATTTAAACTTGGACACATTGAACACACACATCTGCCTCACCCCAACACGTAGACATATTCTGAGTTAACCCCATGGGATTCTTCTGATTTGAGACTGGATTCCTTAACTTATTCAATGGGAGGCAACCTTGTCTGTCTTCAGTTTAGGCAGTAAGAAATCTTTTTCTCACACCTTTTGTCTGTGTTGTTAGTTTACCGAGTAGTCTCTCCCAGGCTGTGGTGGCTTAGGTTGCATGTTTATCAAATGTCTAGAATAATGGAGTCTGATTTTGACTATGGCTTCTATATGCAAATAGTAAATAACAGCACAAAAGACAAAAAAAAAAAGTTGGCACCTTTCAAAAGCTGTGAATGAATACATATCATTTGCAATTTCAGAGTGGAACTCATTAGGCTTTATAGTCCTTGTGTAATTTAAAGGGTGTGTATAAGGTGAAGAATTAAAAAAGAGGCTGAGGCCTATAAACATTCCACAGGGATGTATTTTAAATACAATATATGTGACAGTCCTGCAGGTGATAAGTCTGTTCACGTGAATTTGGCTGCCTGATTCCCAATGAACAACTCAATGCCCATTTCTTTCACATCTGATGGAAATTGAGCATAGCCAGAGCTTCAGGGAGGCTCTCATCTCCTGTATTTGGGATGAAACCTGATGATGTTTTCAGGAAAATACTTGTCTTCAAAGTTCTAATAAGTCTGAATTGTGGAGGTTTCTGTCCTCTCTGTTGGTAGAGTAGAAATCCAAAGACAGCCAGAGTTGTACCATTGTTCATCTGAGTCTGTCTCATTGTTTGCACTAAGGCCATGCATCTGTGGCTTGGAGTGACTGGTAATTGAACTAACCAGTTCTTTGTAAGATCTAGATGATATCTTCCTTGCTTGGGACAAATAGATATCTTTACTATATACAGCCTTTGAGGTAAGGGAGAGCTAGTAGTTTTAACGCAGTTTTTTTGGTGTTTTATATGAGATATATTTATGACAGCTATATTCTGTGGGAGAGATTTCATGTTTTCACTATATTTCACTACAAAAGGAAAAAAAATCGGTAGAGATATGACAGTACTCTCTACTGGCTTGTTACAGTTAATAAAACTAAAAACAAAAATAAAAATCTGAAGCCTAAATGATGCTTTTTCAGTCAAGATACCTGACTTCTCATCTTGACTTTCAAGAAGTATTTGTTAGCACAAGCATAGTATGTTTGGATTGAAGCATAGTTTAGAAAATGTTTAGCTTTTATAAACTTAAGTTTGAAATAAATAAGAGTCATATCCCAAACAACTTTTACATGTGTGCCAGTGTGCTAAGGAAGTCTTGTAAATAAAAAAAAAAAAGTCAGCACGTACTTCATAATGTAACTTTTTGGCAGAAGTAAATCTAGTCAGATGAGAGACTCTAGTCTCTTTTGATATGCAAAATGTCGCTTTTTTTTTCTGTAAATACTAAATACAACATGATAGTAAGACTTCTGATTTGAAAATGTGAGCAAAAAGTGACCTCAGTTGTAAATATTTACTAGTAAGTGAAACTGCGTAGTAATTCAGACGTGAGTATTTTTATGAATGCTCTGCATCCTAAATGAACCTTGTTTAAATGGGATATCTCTCTTTTCTTCCCACTTTGCAGTTCAGTGCTCAGAAGCTGTGCGTGAGCCCATCCGGAGCTGGCAGGCTGCTGAGGCTGGAAGAATGTCCCACTGGCTGCTAAACCAGTGGGGCAGCATTGGAGGGAATGATAATAGTTCAGGGCTTACACGGCGGTGTTCGAGCGCTGATTACACCTTACAGAGGTGCTCGCTGTGACTGCTGAGGAGGGACTGAACGTGAAGTATCTGGCAAAAACTTGGCAACTTTAAATGCTCAAATTCTGTGTCTAAGTGAGCTCTAGCAAGTTCAAATGTTGCACACAACAGTATTTTTGATGACATTGTAGTGTCGCCTGATGTAATCAGGGTTTTGTGATGGCAAGTTTCTTTTAAAACTATGAAACACAGTTAGTTCATGAAGGGTGTTTTCTTACCTTTGGAAAGGTATCTAAATAATTTCTCACTGCTGCTTGCCTCTGTTCTTTGTCTAGATTGTCATCCTAGATTTATTTAGCAGTTGTTTTCTTTGGAATTGTTTCCGGTTTTTTGAGTGATTTTACTAAATATGATCAGGGTGATTCCTTGATGCCACTACAGCTGTAAGTGACTAACTTGTCATACTCTACAGCTTTGTTTTGCTTGGTTTTGCTTGGTTTTAAAAGAAAAAGAAACCTCTGTATACCTGTTTGGACATGTCTAATCTCTTCTAAGTTAGATCAGAGTTATTTGCCAACCTTTGGCATATTTCCTTTGTATAGTTCTGTTAAACAATGTTTTCCCCTGTGCAGTTTTGTGCAGGAGTAGTGCTTTTCTCATGTCTACCCTAAAGCAAGTCCTTTATGCTCTGAAGACTCCACATTTTGATAATTCATTTCTTTGTGGTTCATAAGATTTATCAAAGTCCATAAATTCTCTTTTCTCACTGTTCTTTATTATGTTCCCTGGAATGCCTTCTCTTCCAATGACGGATTGGATATGCTTTTCCAGGTGAAGTTGAACCCTCTGGTCATTACCCTGGGAGAGCTGCCAAAACAATGAGCTATTATCATGTATTCCTTTCTTCCCACAGTGAGAGGTATCAGTTCTGACTTTGGTCCACAGAACATAAGAGTTGATAGAGTTTAACATTTATTTCCCAGTTATGCCTCTCTGTAACTAAGACAGACGGATTTATCTCTTATCAGTAATAATGCTTATTTTTCAACAATGTGCAATTCCTTCGGTTCCTCTTCTGGACATCATATTCCCCAGGCTGTCCACCATCTGATCTGTTTCTCTCATAATTCTGAAATATATTTTTATCTACTTCCAGAGGACTCAACGATTTACAGCCTATATTGCAGCATAGGTGTGTAGAGTGTGTTTATTGAATATAAATGGATAATACGTATATTAATTTTATATGTAACACGTAATACTTGTTTTCATTCTAACATATGCAGTTTGGTTCATTGACTGCATTTTCTTGCTAACAGGATGTCCATTACACTCGAAGATGATTATAAATAAATTTTGCTGCTGGTGACGAATTAGGTGTTCATGTCATCTAATGAAGCAGGCGTGACCAGCCACGTGTTGGCAGCAGCAGGCTGTGCTGTGCATGAAATACACGTGCTTACTTTTTTTCCTTTAAAGAGCAATCAGGGTGTGATTCTCCAAGGGCAGATTTTGTTGTTTCACGATGGGATATTCCATCTAGTGGCTGAGTCATTTCTACCTTTGAAAAGAGTTTTGAACCCTCTTCCAAGTAGCATCTTACTCAGTTTGTGGGAAGAACACAAGCAGTTGCCTTTACTTCTCCAGTCACGTTTCCCATATTTCTGAGGTGGTACAACATCCAGCTCTCCTTTTGAACTCCCTGTGGGCATATTCATCTCACCCAGTAAATTGTAGCATTGTTGGTAAGTGTTAGTGTATCACTTTGCTTCAAAAAAACCCTCACTTTGTATGATGGTCTGGATGCCATTCATAAAACTAAAAAATTCCCACACTGAGCTGCTTAATACTAAACTTTATTTTATAATATAGTGTTAGGGCAAACAGCTGTGAAGTAAAGGATGTTGACTGTCATGCAATTAAGTACTGTCTAAGTGGGTACTGAAATGTGGACAGACTTACTTGATTGAGAATTTCCCTGGGTTGCCCTTGCTTGCCTCTCCTATCCTTGTAATTTTAGCCTGTGAACACTGAAACTTTGGGGAGTCTTTTGGGTATCCTGTTGTCTGAACTTCAGGGTCAGGTTTTTACAGATGTTAGAAATTGGCCTAAAAGAGAGAAACAGTCACCATGAATGGCTCTTCAGAAAAAAGGTTCTGCCAGACTCTCTGTTTCTCCACACACATACTCAAAATTGACTGGTTTGATTTTGAGTAGTAGTCCTCACTTGTGTTCAGGTGTGGATGTGTGTGTCGTTACCATCCTCAAACATAAGAACTTTCTAATCTATTGGTATCCGTAGGTATCAATAGATCTGCTGCTGCCGCTTTTGCTTCATATCAGAGGGCTAAATGTCTTCATGTGTTTCAGTCACTCCTCAGCCTTGGTGGAAGCTTCTTGTTCTTGGGGAGCTTTTAACTTCAGTCTTCAATAGTTTTTATAAGCCTGGGTCTGCTGGCTTAGGTCCCACATCACAGATTTCACGGAGCTGAAGGACACATGAACAAACAAGGCAGTGATCGGGGACATCTTGGGGAGTAGCGAGCACCTCCCAAAACTGGAAGCATGAATGTTTTCCAGTGGTGCTCATGCAGCTTCTGATGCTGGTGACCTGCTTGCAAAGTGCCTGGGTGAGGAGCGAGTGCTGTGGTACTGCCAGCGCCTTCTGCTTCTCCCCCAGGGCTGGATCACAGGCAAATGACAATAAAGAAACAATTTCTCACTATGGCATCTTGTTATCTGATCCTTGTTAACCACTGTGGCATTCGGTACCAGCGCTGGCACCACCCAGGGTGCCAGGATATATTTGACAGAGAACCCAGGATACTTCAGGGCATCTGAGCAGCAGGCAACACTGACTAATGCTCCAGGGCTTCAAACTGCCTTGCTGACGGCATTCAGTTCACATGATGTCCCTGCTGCCTTTGTCATCAAGGCTGTCGCTGTGGAGGAAGGGTGTTGCCTTTCTCTATGACTCCTTGCCATTTGCAGGAATCTAGGAGGATGTGATGGATGTAAATACTCTCTGTCTTTGCCAATGTGAGTGGGTCCCAGAAAGAAAAGATGATTTCTGAGACAGTCTAAGGGTGCAGAGTGTTTTTGGCCCTATGAGGGACCCTTCAGCCCTGCATCCATCCAGGAGCAGTCCCCATGGCAAGAAGATATTTGTAAGACAGTGACTGAGTTCACAGGTGTTGGAGATCCTGGTCACAGCTCATTCCCTCAAGATGAAGTGATTGTCTGTAGATGAGCACCCTACAAGTGAAAAGATTTTGTAGAGCTAAGGTCTAAGATGTGATGGAGCAGCAACATATCACCACATCAGAGCCAGCCACTACTGTAGGAAGTTCAGCAAACAGCCTTGGGAACAGTGTCTGTGCCTATAAACCAGTGACCTCTGGATAGTGGATTTGCCAAACTGACCAAGGGTGCCAGGGCTCTGGAAGTATCACCTACGGCATGGTTAAAAATAGTATTTATCTTATTTAAGCATTCCAAAGAACAGTTTTACAGTTTCATATTCATAAAATACTATGTGGTTTCTCAGGGCATCCAGATTTGATGGTATATTCAGCAAAACAGTCCTTGAAGTCTCCATTCTACTTCCCACCTCTGAGTGGACTGATTATTCCTTTGTAATTATTCTTGTCTGTGCCCACGGACAATCACAAATAGAGGAAAGGATTATTTTTTTTTTAATGTGTTATTTAGCTTTCCTGAAGTCTATATGCACCTTCTACAACCACTCTCTCTACAGATAAGGCAACCTGGGCTCGCACGCTCATGAGGAAACTGAAATTTTGGGCATGCTCTGCCCTTTATGATGATGGTGCCAAGAACATTAAGATACATACGAAGAACATCAAATGCATATGTAGTGCTGCAAAAAGCTCATCAGGTCTGGGCATTTGTGATGGGTTGACCCATCAGTCGCTCGTTTGCTCCCCTTTGCCAGTGGGATGGGGGGGAGAATTGGAAAAGCAAAAGCCAGAAAAGCCAAAAAATCTCATGGGTCAAGATAAGGATAGTTTAACAAGTGAAAGAGAAGAAAAAAAAAAAAAAAACCAAGCGATGCACAATCAATCACTCACCAACTCCCACCAGCAGACCGATGCCCAGCCAGCCTCTGAGCAGCAGCTTTTGGAAAGACACACCCCAGCACAAATGCACATGGTTTTTATTGCTGCGCATGACGTTGCATGGTATGGAATATCCCTTTGGTCAGTTTGGGTCAGCTGTTCCTTCCCAGCCTACTTGCTGGGGGGACAACGTGAGACATGGATAAAGCCTTGGTGCTGTTCACGCACTGATCAGCAACAGCTAAAACGTCGATGTGTTATCAACGCTGGTTTTGGTCACAGTTCTAAACCACAGGACCATACGGGATGCTATGAAGAAAATTAACTCCATCCCAGCCAGACCCAGTACACACTCTTAGGTGCTTATCCGTAGTTAGTGATTTGTTGTTCACTGAAGTATTTATTCTATCAGTTTGTGGATTTTCTTATTAAAGGTGTGGCTGGACTGCAAGGTTGGTGGAGGAGCCATGACAGTTGGATATGTGATGAGTTTTATGCGCATACATACTCTGGAAGACTGAGAAAAATAAAATAGCTGCGACTCAAAGATCGGAAAGGTCTGTACGAAATAACACGAGTTACGAAAGAAACGGTGAAAATATATTAATAACACAAGTTACCGAAGAAAAGGTGGAAATAGATTAATTTCTTCTCTATGAATATTATAAGCAAGACTGTTTTATACATGTTTAAAACCCACACAGAATCTTGAATGAAAGAATCACCAAATTATTCAAGGAAATTTAAAGCCTATTTTTTTAAAAAAGGAAGAATAAATGATATTGCATTTTGACATCTCCTGAAATGAATTGCCTGGGGTGCGCATGAGGTCGGTCAAATGCTGCAGTTTAGTTTTAGAAAACTCCTGAATAATTTTTACAAATTAAAACATTTGTAGTTAGTAAGATTACAGTAAGAAAAAATAAGCCTTAGACTTCAGAGCTTAATGAGATTGCCTAGGGAAGACAGGAAAGGTATTTTTGCCCAATATTTACTCTGTTGCATAATTAGAGGAAAATTTTCCCCACTTTATTTACAAAATAAATTAAATATGGTCTTTTTAATGCTTTAATGAAATGCAGGTTTGCACATCTAACATTATTTCAATATTTTTCTTGTGCAAGTTTTCTTTTTTCCTTGTAGACTCCAGACTTTTTTTTTTTTTCAAGACTTCTTGTTGGTTTATCTGATTGTGTTTGTTAATCTGTGTAAACATGAATTTGAACACAAATCCATGTCTGAATAAACAACTGGACATATTTTACCACAATGTGACATTCTCTGCTGTCCTGCATCATTACTTAGCTAGTAATGAAATGCTATCACTACTACATCTCTTATCCTGGAGGTTACTAGAAATGCCATCGGGTTTGGGTGACTGTCACTATTGTCCCCTGATCTTGATTCGAAAGACCACAGAGGTATGTATGTGGTGTATATCTTGGATGACTCCCAGGAGCTTGCTCACATCCTATCAGTTGGCTTTGAAGTTCGTGCCTGCTGTTGCCTGGTGTTGATGCCTCCTGCCACAAGTCTTCCCTGGCAGATGCTGGGTCTTGGTGGTGATAAATCTGGTGAAGCAGTTGCTGTTCTGAAACTGTTATGATAATTGCAGATGTTTCAGTGTAATTGTGTCTCCTCCCTTCCCACTTATTGGCCATACCCACTTTTTGGGGACAGGACCTACCACAGTGAGACTCCAAAGATTCTCTGCATAATTGCACTGTGAGTAGTACTAGATTTTACTTCCTATGCCCTCTTTTTTTGTCTTTAATATGGTTTACCTGTTGATTACATGCTATTGCTTAATATTTACATCTGAGTTTTTACATGGTGCCTACTTAGCATGTATGCAACAGAAAATAACAAATTGCAAAAGCTTGAATCAGTACAGACAATTTTTAAATGTTTATACAAATTCATTTTTCCTAAAACTACTTTCCATTTCCTCCAAGAGTAAAAAATACATGATTAAAAACTGAATTAAAGAGGAAACCTTCTTCTATTAATTGTTGAAGAAGTCCTTACCCTCCTTTCTTTTTCCATTCTTGAAGTACCTTTCTCATCTCTCATATTTTCAAAAGTGTTTTACTTCTTCCACTCTGATTTCTGTATGTCTCATATGCCTGGAACAGTCTCATTATTTTCATCTGCTCAATAACCTTCTGTCTCTCAAAGTCCCTTTACAAATGTGCTTATTTTGGTTAGCTTTCCACCCCTCCTTTTATGCTGCTCCACTGTCCTTTAATCTAGCCCAAATTACAATTTAATAATGAAGGTGAGGGTTGAGGAAGAGAGGCAGTTCTAGTTTCAAAAGTTAGCCGTAAAACAAAGCCCTTCAGTCATCCTACATCTTCTGCTGTTGCGGTCCATGGTTCGGTCAGCTCTGGCTTTTCAGGCTGCGTGTTTGTTTTCTTGTACGTGTGCACAGAGCGAGGCGCAGAAATACCGCTGTTTGCTGCTTACAAAAACAAAGGGGAACTGAAGCTTTTCTTTGATGAAAACTGTGTGCCGTTTCACTAGGGACAAGAAAAGCCTTTTAACAGAAGCAGTTTTCTAAGTGCCTGCCAAGGTTTCTATAGCAAAACTACTTTTTGAGCCAACTCTTGACTGCCTAGTAGAGCATTAAAAAAAGAATGACTAAGGATATAGAATTAAGCTAAAACCAGCACAAAGTGTAACATAATCAGTTTTTTTTCCCCTCTTCCTGTATTTAACTAGTCGAGGGCCTCCATCTTTTCTTCTGCATCACTGACACTAACTGCTTTTATTAATTTGTATTATATGCCAATTAACATAGATAGGTGTTTGGCTATACTGGCTACACCTTGGCTGTACCTTTTATTTTAGGAAACTGACATTGCATTTTAACATATTTTGTGACCTCTGCTCAAACATCAATATTGAGAGGACAAAAAAGGGATTTGAATTAATACTGAAGTTATACAGACTTACTTGGGAAGAAAAAAACTTTAAATGAACAAGCTGTTTTGATAGTGAGGTGGGTGTGTAAAATGAAAGTTGTTAATTCTAGATTTTTGTGTGGAAATTTGTAAACCTTGATTAGTGTTTATTGCCTCCATTTTCATTAGTCTTGTGACACATCTTTAAGGGAGGAGACTATTAGGCATGCTTGTGTAAGTTATTTTGTACAACTGGACTTACCCCAGAGATCATTGCCTGGGAATGATAGGGTCTTGCTTACAGGTCCAGCCATGGTTGTTCTGAAGTTCCTAAAAATGTTATTGCACGTGTTAATTAGTGAGACCTGAATTACTAAAATGATGTTGAACTAGCTTTAATTAGTGAAACCAAAATCTCAGTGTCCTCTTGTTTCTGTAGCTCCTGTTTTTCCCATTAATTAATGGAAACATTACTAGAAAATGATATGTTTCATTTACATTTTTATGTGAAAGATATGTAATTAAGAGACTTCCAGACCTGGCTACAGTGTTGCCTTCTGATGGAAACAGTTCAGATCAAATCTTTTAGTAAGGTAATTTCTTTATGATGCTTCAGCAAAATAATGTCGTTTTATTTTTAATCTATAATTTAGCAATTTACAACATTTAAACTATGATTGATCTTGAAAATGAACTTCAAGTATTTAGCAATTATTTGTCATTCTTGGTTGCTCCTTTCTGATCCTTGGCGTCTTTGAAGTGAGTATTATCTCATACGAAGACAGAAAAAAATACAGTTCTGAATTACGGGTAATGAATATCCCTTGACAGAGATTTTGGAGTCTGTATCTTTGCAGGAGGAAACTTTGCAGCCCTAAAGGGCTGCTGCCAGGTTAACTTATTTTCAATTGTGGATTTACTGTACACAGCAGCCTAGAGCAGGCTTTCAGAATGCTTGAAGGTCCGAGTTTGAAGTTGTCACTTCTTTCACTGTGTATGTAACTCAAGAAGAACACGACCACTTTCTTTTCCTTTGCATTACCGATCCTAGTAACAGAGTGTTGGTTAGTTTAGTTATTTATTCTTGCTCTTTTTTGGAGATTACTTAGAGTTTTGAAAAGGCTCCTTTAGTCGGGAGAAGGTTTTTTAAGAAAGGAGGGGTTTATGTTTTACTTTGAAAAATCATCAAGGCAAAATACACTGCAGTCTAAAACCCAATTCTAAAAAATGTTTTTGCCCCCAAATCCTGAGGATTTATCTGTGGGAGATTCTAATTTCTTTGTCCCTTATGAAGGAGTTGCCCCATCTGGGTCACAAATGACAAGATAAATGCCTTGTTAAACTGGTTTTAGCCCTTAGAGGGTTGAAAGTAGGCAAATGCAGAAATTAAAATAGAAGGTTTTAGCAAGTAACTACAGAGTTGCTGGCAGATGACTCTGTACTAAGCTATTGTAAATAGGACATCCTCAATGACTTAAGTCAGTCTTTGAACTGGCTCCAGAACGACTTGCATTTCATGTGTAAAGTCCAAGACTCGTAATACATTTGTACCAAATGATGCTTTAGGATAAAGCTTAATGTGTGAACCTTCTTAAAATTAAAATGTGATTGAAATTGTAGTAGAATTATTTTGCGTGATTTGAGATGTTTACTTAATTACTCTTTGTACTCAGCTGTCAATATGATGTCTTGCGTAAGACCCAAATCCAAACTGAGCTGCCTCACCTACTGAAGCAGTAGGATGGTATAAACACCTTTGCCTCCAAAGGAACACCAGAAAACTTTGTATGTGGTGCTTTTGTTTGCTTTTTTTTTAAATGGTTATGTGATCTTTTTAAGACTGGAAGCTTCCAGGAGCTTACACACCGAAGGTACATAGAGCATGAGAACCACTGAGGTAGTATGCATGCACACTCCAACAATATAGTTTGTCACTTAGTGCCGTACCAAAGGAATTCACTTCTCGATGACACAGAACTGAAGTATGACCCTGAGACAGGAAAATTACTTCCTTCAGCAAACAGCGTGGAGGTTGCTCCTGCTTGGTATAGCCCTTATCACGTAGACGTGGTAAGAATATGTGGTGCTATAGCTGCAGGCTACTAAGAGCAAATTCAGTCCCTGAAGTTTTTCTTCCTAATTCAGCTTCAAACACAACCAAAGTAATCTTATAATTTTATAGATGGCATCTTTAATTGAAGATAAGGAGGACTATATCTAAATTTGCTTGTCACGTGGAGAGGGAGCTTTCATTAATAATAGACTTGAGCCAGTCAGAAGAGTAGGTGGGGCTGAAAGTTAAGGCTTGTGGGCTTGTGGACAAATCAAATTTGTTTTCACTCAGAAGTGCATGTGCATTGAGATTAGCCACCTCTGCCCTGGCTATCTGGTTGTTAAATCTAAGAGACAAGATAAATGTATTTCTTTTATAGAGGTGTGGTCACACATCAGTGCAAGAGAGAGAAATAGTTTGTCTTAACCAGCTTCCTCAAAGTTAAAAACTTGCTTAGTTTTTTCTTAGGATTTTTCTTTTGATATAATGATCTCATTATAGGAGCACATTGCTTTTACTCATTACAGAGAGTCTCTGCCTGCTTTCCTGTCTTCAGAACCGCTTGGCAGTCTCCATCCCAGACATTTAATGTAATTAACTTGTAGGTGTTTCCTGCTCAGGAGGTGTTTAAGCACCCTAGGATGAACAAGCATTGAGGTTGGAAGATGAGCTGTTCATAACCAATAGTTGAAGGCCTTGTAGTTTAGTAATCCAGAAGAGAGCTGTTAATGAGCAAAGTGGAAGCAGCATTAAGTAAGTGTACTGAATTGTAACAAAATGCTCAGAATTTTAAATAACAAAGCCTTACACAAAATTAACTGGGCTGTCAGTGTCCCAGTTAAGAAAATACTCTCTCTAGTTTGTCTGCCCCGCCTGTCTCAGCATCCTCTCATGTTCATTTTTCATTTCCCTCTCTTCTGTTTTTCACATCCCTTCTTATACCTTCCCTCACAGCCTGCAAGATCACTTTTGGTAACTGTGGGAAAGAGAAGGAGGTAGAGGAGGGAAGTGATAAATAGGTTTGACAAGAGGCAAAAATATTGCTGGGAGACAACTTCTCATTCCTCCAAAGGTGAAGCGAAACAAACTCTAAATGTGAAGTCCGTGGTCTTCTGGCTCCATAGAGATAAGATGCAGAGATGCAGGTAGGCTGCCTCGCTGTGAACTTCGTATCCAGTACGAATTCTGAAGTGTGCTGCTACTTGCTCTGTGAGTTAGTCCTTCTTAAAAAGCCCATATGACTTCAGAGAAGCACTTCGTGGTGTAAATCGATGTTATGATGTCTGTTTGAGCTGGTGGAAAGCCTGTCCTCTGTGGAGGTATGAAGAAAGCCCATCCATATCCACGTGTTTAATTTGATGTGTAACTTTTGACAATTTAAATATCTGTATTCATTGCTCTCAAAAGGATATAAGAATGAAGAGTGCTGATAATAATCTGTGGGCTTTGGGATGTACTGTTAAATGGTATCTCATGTTGGTGCTGGGCTAGAGTGTGTGACAAAACCAGTTTTTATGCTGCATCTGTGCCTGCACTGATACATATTGCTTGTGAGTTGCCTTTTCACCTTCTCTGTTGTTCGCCTGGCTTAACGATTCCCAAGATTTCCCTGAACTACTATTTCTGCTGGACTCATGACTTGAAAAGCCATAGGATGTAGGAAAATAGATTTTTCTAAGTTGTATCTTGAAGTATGTCTGTGTTAAAACATTTTTAGTGTTGTTTTTCCTCATAAATATAACTGTAAATACACATATAACATAAAGATTGTTTGCTCTAAGACATTACAGCCATGGACCTGGCCTGTTGAACACATTTATAAATAGTGATTGAGTATTGTCATCCTATTACTTTAAGATATGATTCAAACTTCACTCAGTTGTTTCATATAGAAATACACAGAGAATTTGAATGAGATTAATTAGTGGTTTCTTAAACCCAAATAGTAAAATGTTAGGATTTATATTAAAATCTCTGCAGGTGCATGTTTTTAGGCAAATGAGAAAAGCTATCTAACCTAAAATAAACCTAAAATAATATCTTTTGCAATGAAGTTATCATTATTTGAAACCTGAAATCATACAGTCCATTATTAAGTCTGGAAGCAATAAAACACAACACATCACATGAGCTGACTTATCTAAGTATAACTTTGTGTTTTCCTGTTACTTCTTACTGAATATGTCATTTTAATTCAATTTTCCATTCCTGGCATCAAAAACAGTTGCTCAACAATAAATTGTTCTTCCTTTCTACTTAAAGCTCAGTAAAATTGTAATGGCCAGTTTTCAAAGCTAAATTTCCAAGTCTACATTCTTAACTGGTGCCTCTGTAGTGCCACTTTTTAAAAAATATATTTGCTTTTTTTTTTTTCTGTAGCATGTTTGGAACTGTTTTATAGGTTTCCTAGATTGTTGATACTCAGAAATGGTCTTACATTAATGCAATTCGTGATCACAAATCCCCATTGAATATAAGCCACAGTGATAGTTTCTGAGCAAAAGGTGGCTCAGTGTTTTGTTGCCAAAAGCCCGAATTTCAATTAGGCTTAGCATAATTGATGCAAATGTAAAATGGCTGGTACCACGCTAGTTGATTGTCTTTGTTCCAGACAGTGGGCTAATTTAGCTCATGAAATCAACTCATTTCAGGTGAGTTCCTTTGCTGTAATTGCAGGGTGTGGTTTATGAAGATTTTGATGAATAGATAAATTGATGAGTTTATGCAGCACCAGTCAGACCTCACAAGCCCTGCGTGCATCTCATTCATTTGGCCTGTTCCTCATTCTCTTGGCCTGTGCTGTTGGGGAGGGGCGTTCACCCCTCTGCGTGCTGCTCGGCTCATGGGACCTGCCCGGGGGTCTCCTCACTGGCCCGATGGGTGCAGGAGATGCTGGAGCAGGGAGAACCATAGTGTAAGGCTGCGTAATCTTCTGGGACCTCATGCTGAAGGAGACCTTGCTGAAAGCTGCGGTCCCCAGCCGCATCCTGGCGCTGTGGTCATTTATTTCTGTATGACAAGACGTGCTCAGGTGTCCTTGGCTTGTGCATCCCCCCCTGCTGCCTCTGCACCCACCCTGCACAGGCTGTCTCGCAGGCGGCCAAGGGGGAACTTGAGGGGCCCGTTTTGGTGCAATGTGAACCTGTTTCATCCCTTCTTGTGGGCAGAAACTTTTTTCTAAGAATTAAAGACTTCCCTATTTGCTGCTGGGATTGCACTCTATGTAGAGATGCCCAGATGAATTAGACTTTTTCAAAGTGGGAGTTTAGTCTAGGGCAGATTGGTAGATGCTCACAACAAACTTTAAAGAGCAGAGAGTGCAAACTTTGCTAATTTTTTTTCCAGCTATCACTTTGAACCAAATGCTAATACTCACAGAAAAGAGCAGGGGAAAAGCATTGCAAGTGTGAGTCTCTATGTTCAGAAGTATTTTCATGTCCTTGAATTTGTAAACATCTTTCTGTATCTCTCGATGTAGCTACAGAAAGTAGCAAAATTATGCGGTAACATGATATTTCAGTTCATCAAGTCATGGTGAGTCAATATGAACAAAGAAAGAAAAGCATCATGTGTTTAAAGAAATGAGTGATGCTAGCTTTCTGTCTCCTCAGTCAAACAGCTTCATCTGGTTCTTTGAGCTTCTTACTATATAAAATGAGAGATTACCTTTGTTAGGTTAAGTCAATGTGATGATTATTGTTTATACAATGCTTAAAGCTAGGTCGGAATATAAATATAAAGATTAGCTCTACACTCAGTGAGATAATCCAGTGCGGCATAGTTACAAATAATCTCTGGTAGTGAGGATGCCAGTGGTGGGTTCTTGTTCAATGCCCACCCAAACTGGAACCTGTCTTTGCTTGGGCTCACTGGATGCTTCTGCGATGTCAGACATGATTTATTTTATATTAATACAAAGCAACAAAGGTCATTATGTATCTTCTCTATCACATCTACCAATTAAATGTCAGATGCTCTCAAAAGTTGCCAGAACTTACATGTATTCAAAGAATAGAGGTTTTCAAAGAATTGAGGTTTTTTTATAAACCTTCATTTTTCCTGAAAAACGGGAGTAAAAAAATTACAATGGGAAACTTCAGAAATATTTTGCAAAGTCAATTTTAGTAATAAACTTTAGCTGTTTCCGAAACATACCAGCATAGGTGGAGTTGATGTACTGTCAACACTTAGCTGTGGAACGAACAGAGTTGTTATCACAGGCAACATGGTTTATTTGGGGCACATCGTGCCACCCAGTGGCCAGATGGTAATTAATGAAAAAAAAAAAAAAAAGCGCTATCAAAGGAGGGCATCTTACAATAATTTTTAAAATATATTTTATTTTTAGACTTCATGATCAGCACACGGGGTTCAGTTTCTAGAAAAGTAGTAATGGACAAAGTTTGCTAGTAGTCTTCAAATTACAGAATAGAAAAGAGCTTCAGTTAATTCAAATAGTCTCCCAAGTAATCAAATGACAAAATGTGTTCCTCCTTTGAAACCAGTTTTCAGAAAGTGTATCAGTGTATCTTCAAGTGTTTTTGTACCAAGCAAAGGTGCTATTTTTGTTGGTTTTGTTAGATTGTGATTTTTTCCTGTGCAAGCAAGAGCTACAAGTGCAACCAAAAAGAAGTGATTGGTTGTGGTAGGCATTAACTGAAATTTATGATGCATCTCCTCATGGCATCATTAATACAGAATGATAATCTGGTTCGTAGGTATGAAAAGGGGGAAAGTGGAATTGCTGAGAAGATATTTATGATGCCAGCAAGATACAAAATTTAATCTGTTACAGCGAATAAATTCCTTAGTTGAGATTCCCAGGAGGCAAAAGCGTGAAATGGTGAGAAGCATCTGGTACAGGCTGGAGGTAGATCAAGCTTTACACTACTATTCATGAAGATTTTAACTAGCTGTATAATGGCTGGGCTTCTGGTGCAGCTAAAAATATTATTCACTAGGTTTCCGGATTATTTAGGAGATAACCTCACAATTCAAATGCAGCTATTCTCAGTCTGAAGTGTCTGTATTGGGTTTATTTCCCAATTAGTCGAGGTACTAAAGAAGTTAAATTTAAACATAATGAAGAGCTGCAATAATTTCTATGACAGTGGGGCTTTTTGATTTTGCAAAATGGAAAAGGGTCACTTGGAATAAGAAACCAGAATCAGCCTGGATTCACTGTGTTAAAGATGTGGCTAAAGAGCAACACTGTGTATCCGTGTGAGGACTCGGGAAAACATGTTTTGAAGGACTAATGACTGTAGTATTTCCAATTGCATGCTGTTTGAAGCGCAAGAAAGCCCGAAGCTTGAAACCATTTCATCTCATGAGCAGTGGCTCAGAGCTTCAACAAACTGCCAAATGCAAACAAATACATTTAATGACCTGAAATTAATATATTGTACTGGGAAGGCAGTAGGGCTGAAAAAACAAATACGTGTAGGTATGGCAGTGGACAACAAGTATGACAAGTTTGTGGTGTTACAGTGGCTCAGAAAAAGCCCTGTGCAGTCCTTGTGTGTGCAAATGTATCGTGGAACAAAGCGAGGAGGCAGCAGACCTGCTCTTCGTGATTTTTGATGGGACTGGAACGGGACCATTGTGTCCAGCTCTGGACACATCTTTGCTGGAGGGATGTTGTCAGAAGGAAACAGAGAGGAGAACGCGGGAATTCATTTACAAAAGGAAAGGTTATGCTAAATAATGTCTGGGTGAGAGTTACAGCTGAAGCCTGCAAATATTTAAATGGTGTGAATTTGCCAAACAAAGAAAGGAATTATTTAGGCTGACATAGTAAGGCAGAGCAGAGTGACTATAACAAAGGGTACTTTTAGGTGAGGTATTAACCCTGTTATTAAGATGTATGACAAAACACTTCGAAGTGAGCTAGTACGAATACATCTGCCCTGACAAGATGTGACCTAAGGTAGTTTAAACAGCTTTTTCTATCTCTAGGATCTAGAAAGGTGGAGGCAGAAAGGTAAAACTTGATTCATCTGTCAATCTGAAGCCTGGCCATTAGATGGCAGGGTGATGGCACAAGAGGGTGCGTGCCTCCCCGCCACTTCTTAAAGCCATGCCCCAGGAGGAGCTCAGAGCCACTCAGCAGTCCCAGGGCCTGGGAGAAGTTTGAGATGCTCAGTTTTCCTATAAAAATCACAACCTGTCGCTCCCACGGCAGAAGGTCATACAACAGTTGTGTCCCAAACACACGTCCCTTCGAGGATGCCTGTGTCTGCTCCGGCATTTTCACCTCTTGAAAAGCTGTATGGGTAGGTGGGTAGGTACAAGAAGTGTTTAGTTACCCCAGTGTAACAAACGCTTTGTATAGGAGCTGAAGTTGGTTCAGGTCTGAACAATGCTCTAGTGAAGGGAAGAGAAGCAGCTCTTCTCTTCTTCAACTGGGGATACAGTAATAGGAGGACTGAGGCAGTGGGAAGAGGAGATGTGAGTGCTGTACGTAGCTTGCTGCAGACTGCGCGGGAAGTCCACATACTGGTTTTGTGGAAGAGATGACAGAAGGTGTAACAAGCAGTAGCTTTGTATGGAAAACTTCAGCCCAGAGCAGGCTGTTTGAAATGCTCAAAATATATTAAGACTGTAACTACAGCAACTCAAATAATGTTCAATAAAAAAACCCAAACAACAAACTTGTTTAAAACAGAGTCTACACTGCTAAAAGATCTGCCCCAGGGAACGGTCCTTATATATGCATCCACACCTCTCAAGATTACACGCCTCTAGAGTGAACTGGCTGTGTTTGTGCTGCCTAACACTTGACCTGGGCCCGATGCCCCCGTGGCTCTGAGACGATAATTATATTTTTGTGGCTTCAGTTCAAAGTGTCTGAGGTAATGTGAGGGCTGCTTTGCTGCCTGCAAGACTGGTGTTTTTATAGCATTATGCCGAAGGTACGCAGCATGCTGTGGGGTGTGGTGTGGGGCACAGAGGGGGTGTCTGAGGGCAGGAGGCTACCTGGGATAGTGCAGGGCAGGAGGAGCCAAAGCTGGTGTAGTCCCATCCTTGCTCTCCCATCCGTAGGGCAGTCCGTCCACAGAGCTGCACCTCGGCTCTTCCTCGGAGTGAAGTAGCTGATGTCCTCCAGAGGAGAGCCCAAGCACAAAGTGATGCATGTGCAGTATGGCTGACAAGGGGACCAGGACCGGGGAATGAACCAGGGAGGTAAATTGACAGCGTAGGTGCACCCATCGTAGTCATGAGCACCTGGGTGGTGGGCGTGCTGGGGAAAAGCCCTTTACTGCTCTTAATGTTGTTCTATGTTCTGCAGTAAATCTTTAGCACAGACAGCTTTGCTGTTCAAATTGATATTTGCTGGTCCCAGGGAAAAATTTAAGTGCTGATACGGCATGGGAGGGGGGAGACTGGGCAGAGGATCTGAATAAACAAACAAGATGTCTTTCTGTTTTAATCAAGTTGCTCTTGCTCATACATGCTCTCTCTTTTTTAAAAAATGATCTCATCCTGTGTAAAAGTGTTGATTGAAAAATGGGAATTAATATGCAAGAACCATCTACCAGGTACAGAGTGAAGGCTGTTCTGAAAAATAGCAGACTGGAGATGGATATCAGGGCTGAATATGATGGATTACGGTGGAAGCCGTGTCTGTAAAATTATAAGGATGCCAATTTAGTAAGCATTATTAGTTTAAAATGTATGACAATCTCCTCTTTTCTTCTTTTTCTTTGTGCATTGTTTGCTTATTGGTCTTATCTCAGTGTTTGCATATATTTTTGTCTTCTGGTTAATTTCCTTCAAAATGATTTGTAATTGCCATGATATTGTAAGACAATTAAGACGGTTAATAGGATAGCATTGTGTTGCTACTAGGGACTTAGGCCCAGACAGGTACGAGCAATGGGGCCAAGGTGTGCGGTCAGGATGAAGAGAGCACTCCCCAGTTTAATTCCTATCTGATGCTTTCCTCTTCCAGTCAGTAGTTCTGCCATGAACCAGTATCCCTGTACTGGTAAAGAGAAGACATATATACCTACAGAACTTCTCCTTCCTCCTTTTAGTGCCTCATGCTCTCTTCAAAAGCTTGGTAATTTCCAAGGCCTCCTACCTGCTCTTCCTTTGCTTCACTGTAGAATTAGTTATTATTTTCATTAGCTATATGAAAACATGCCAGACACACATTGCCGTAGACCAGGTAAACATACTCTGAGCATTTTTAACGTAATTAGTTGTACTATTTAGTAGCCAAACATGTAACAGACAATGAACTACTCAGTCTATCATAAATATTCACCCCTGAATATTTTTTCTGATTCAAAAATTCTTACCTCCCCAGACAAATCTCCTCTCCAAGTGCCTCCGACAATTGATGGGCCTTGCAAAATGTCTGGGAGGGTTTCATAACATGCCGAGCGTGTTGCAAGCACCTTTTTCCCCCTGGGCCCTTGGGGCTTTGAGCGAGAGGGTATGGTTACACAAACAAGCCCGGGTGAGGAAAGCCAGGGTGTGGGTTGGCGGTGAGTCAGCTCCTCCACCATAACTGTCCACCCGCCTGCCCTTGCCCCACGGTGAGTTTCTCCACAGGGAGTCGGGGCTAGCTGCTCCCCATTTGGGCTGGAAGGAGGGAATTTGGCTGGGCAGTCAGGGCAGAGGAGGTGCAGCGCGGTGCCTTCACACCCTGGCTTGCCCCCGGCAGCTTGTGTGCCTGCCCATGCCCTCAGGCGGGAAGCGTACCGCAGCGTTTCCCTGGAAAACTGCCCGGTGCCATAAAAGAAAGCTTTTGGGAGGCTCTGGTGAGCTTAGCTCATCAGCAGATTGTTGGGAGGATAGACCTTAAACCGTGAAGAAATTCAAAGAGTGCCTCTTCTCATCCACTTGGAAATCCGGAGTTGGCTGTTTTCCAGCCGTCTTCGGGTTGAAACTTTTCACGCTGCTTCTGTCAGCTCCAGCTTTTGGCACGAAAATAGTGTCCGTTAAAAAAAAAGGTGTATGAAAGAAACAGTGCTGATTCACCGTAACTCTGAAAGCAGCCGCTTCCCATGGACCTGCCAGTGCCCTGAGGTCTAACGGTGTCTCAGGGACTGGTGGTCCTCCACTGTGGCCAGGAGTGGGCCCATGGGGGTGACGTGTGAGGGTCGCCCTGGGGGGGTCCTGCCTCTATTGCTGGAGGGGAGCCATCAAGTGCCTCCCAGGTGGGTGTTGCTGGCTCACCTGGGGCACAGCACCCTTCCACAGCAGGACACGGCGGGTCCTGGGGAAACATCACGACTTCCTACCTAGGAACTGTTTGCTCCCCGGAGCTTCCTCCTCTTGGCACTTTGACATGTGGGATTGGTGGCATGTTGTTTTCTGACATATGTTCATTATATAGCACTTGGGGTGCAGACGCTTGGCACCAGCCCAGCAGCACCGTGGTGGCCTCTTGCAGAGAGTTGGTGTCACCTCAGCACGTGACAGCTCTTCCATCCACTTCCCATGGTGCGCCGTTATTTTCCTCCTTCTTACTCAGACTTCAACCAAGCGCCTTCCCAGTCTCCTGCCCATACTATGTCACTTGTTCCGCTGCTCTGAGTCACCGAGTTGATAGTCCTCAGTCTACTGTTGCTCCCTTGAGTGGTCCTACAGAGGCCTCCAGTATGTATATCAGATAGGGTAGGATGCGACAGAATCTTTCAGCACCAGGTGAGCAGCTGGTTAACGTGACTTTTGAATTCTCTCGTTGAATCTACAATGTGCATGGAACCACCCCAAAAGCAACCTCCATTGGCAAAGGCAGAAAATAAAAATTATGATGGACAGCTCAAAGTCAGCTACGGCTTGGAGAAGGTAACCAGCTATTGAGAGTGATGCAGTTTCTTCCTTAGAAATAGGTAAATAAACAAAAATAATTGCACAAGTTTATTAGGATATGTGTTAAAATGTCAAAACATTTTCACCACAATTATGCAATAAACTGAGTGCCTCTGTAAATATGCCTGAGGCTTTTCTGCTCTCTTATTTACTCTTTGAAAACTCTATATGGCAGTCAGTTATAAAACTAAATTTGCAACTAAAGTTGTACAAACAGAGCTGAATTTGGTACTTTGTGATGAGTCTGGAAAAGAAGCCCGTGGGAAAGGGAGTTTTGATCCAACTGAAATGGAAAATATACATATTTTAAGGACAAAACAAAACAAAAACATTTTGCGACATTTTTTTTTGCTGAAAGAAAAATATTTGATGAGGGTATTTCCTACCTAAAAGTATCACAGTGTTTCAAACTGGAATGAGTTCATCAGATGGCCACCACTACAGTCAGGGGTTGCCTGTGAGGCTGCACTTGTCCTGTGAGGAGAGGGTGGAGAATTGGGCATTCTTCAGTCTGGAGGAACAGACAGCTTTGGGGAGTGTTGGAGGCCACCCAAGTACATGTGAGGAGGTTCCCAAGAACCAGACTCTTCACAGTGGTGCATGGCAGGAGGACAAGAGACAAGTTGATTTTATCTAATTGTAATAAGACTAAATATATAAAGTGTCATTTTCATCAGCCTTTTTAATAAAACCATATCTTCAGAGAACTCTGTATTCTTGCTACTTTGATTTTTCATGCAGTGAAATGAAAGAGATGATATGAGTTGTTCAGTTTTTACTATTTTATTTCTCTCTGAGGAGGTGACTAAGTGTGCTTTTCCATGTTCTTTGGATTCAGAATTTCAAAATTGACACTGCAGAATAAGCACAAGCAAAATTAGGTTCATTAAGCTTTAGGACTGACTTGTTAAAAATTAATGTATTGTTTTAAAGATTGTATAGACTTTCATTGTGACAGCATCTTCCCAATAAATGACCTTCTGTTTTGAGAATTCAACTGATTCTTTTGTGAGACAGCTTCCAGAAGGAAGGTGAACAGAACGTGTGATGTAATGTGGAACTATAAGCTCCAAAGGTTGTAATCATCTGCTGTGTCTGTAGAGGTGGAGTGACATAAGATAAGACGACTAATTTTTCTGCCTTGTGGCTCTGATGTGGTTATCCTGATGAATATTGTATTCGGTTTTTGGTTGTTTTGTTATCAGGAAAAAGCTGACAAGTTAGAGTTTCAGATAGCTAATGCAGGTGGGATGAATTAATGTCTAACAAGAGGAGCAAGTAGTTTGACTAAAATATAGCCATAAACTTTAGAAGTACTGGAACCACTACAACAGGAGAAAACAGCATAATGTATTTTGTTGAGAAATATACTAGATATTAGCTCAGACTTTATTCCGCTCGGATGTATTAATTGAGCAGTCTTTTCTCTGCTTTCAGGTACTGTGATATATCAGGTAGACACTATACTGTTGAAGAAAACCAAATACCACCAGTAATCTGTCAGCACTCTTATGTTCTTCCAGCGATATCAATGTCTACTGCCTCATTACCAGCAGCACTTAGAAAGGTAAGAGAAAACTAAATATGTGTGTTTATATAAAATACACATATATACACACACTTATGTATTTCATAAAGAAGATGATTATTCTGGAAACAGAATTTAAAACTAGGTATAATTGTAATCTTCCTTTAAAAGATCTGTGTTTAAAGCACTGGAAATTTTTCAAATGAATATCATGTACGGAAATAAGGAAGGTACATAATAACTATTGCTGGCATGAAGAGCCAACAAAGGAAATGGCTCGAGGAGATGTTCCACGTGCTCTCACAAACCATATGGCTTTTTCCTTTTGTTCATAAAATATATATAAGCCAAAATAATAAAGGAACAGCACCTACACTTTTACAGCTTCTCACTTAACCTGTACTGTTTTCTATGTTAAGTTTTATTCCAGAGAGGGAGAAAAGGCTACACATTTGGTTTCTAGTGTTCATTTAACTCATGTAGTGTTACTCATTTGCTTGGCAGTAGTATTACTGCATGGAAGCAAGCTAGGGAAAATGCTAATTACTTCTGTTCTAATGTGAGAACTTAATTTCAGATTGCAGACAAGGTTGTGCAATGCCATTCTTGTCTTTATTGTAATCTTTCCATGGAGAGAGAAATACTTTTTTTCCACATTAACAAAGTACACAGCAAGCCAGTAATTGAAAAAGTTGCTTTTTTCTTGGTTGTGGAACTAATATTAATCTGAATGTATTTGATGAGGGCTTAAAATATTCTGTCTTTAAAACAAATACATTTATTGTCTAGTCTTGTCAAGCCAGCAAATCTCATCTACTAATTTCTATATGAAACCTTTAGAAAAGACTCATTGGTCTTTAGTTGAATATGCAAATAATACAAACCCCAAACATCCCTTGTGGTCTCATTCAGCATCTTAGTTCTGTTGATACTGTAGAAACATGCCTACAAAAAGAGCTCAGTGATGAAACAGCAAAATGGTGCAGTACTGTGATGGGATGACACTTCTATTGCAGTAGAGCCAGCTGGGGAATTAGCTTTCCAACAGGAAAAAATCCTGTTAACCGTATTGCCGTCTTGGATGGACTTGTATATTAACTCCTTGAAAGAACTTCTCCCAGAAAAACAAGTAGATGTTTGATTTTTTTCAGTAGAAATTTAAGAATGGCAGAATTCAGCTGTTATTTAGAGAGCTCTGAGTTGGCAATTTGTTCCCCCTTTGGAATAAATTGTTCACGCTTACAGCTAAGTTAAACTGTTGGGGTGTCATTCCTCTATCCTGGACCCAATCCGTTTGTACTTAGAATATTCAAAAGCATTTAAATGAAGCACCTAAAAGAGTATCAGAGCAGGTCACATCATTTTCTTCTTCACAAAGGTCTGATTGTTAGATAAATCATAAAAGTCAAGGAAATTGTGTGTGTGTGTGTGTAATTCAGCAGTTTCTTCTGTATTGGGATAATCTGTTAATGTGTGTAATAATATAGAGTCACCTGCTGATGATAGATGCTTTATGGGAACTGGGGTTTAATGAAGCCTGCCTTCCCTCAGCATTTCTTGTGGGAGAGCAGTAGAAAATGGTGCATGACACAGAACATAAGCTGTTTGCACCAGGCTCCTCTCTGTGGCTGTTCTCTCTACGGAAATCTGTTCATAAGCCTTTCAAAGGTGAATGTACTAAGTAGAGTCTTGCAGACTAATTTACACAACCTAATTTGTATTATCCTCTGTTTTTGGCTAATTTAGGTTATTCCCTTTACCTCGGATAATTAAGAGCTGACTCCAGCAATGACTAAAACAGACAAGCTCTCCTGCATTCTTTTATTAATTAAACAGTCTTCCTAAGAAACCTTGCTTATCAGTCTCTGGAGCTTGTTAACATTTGGTTTTCTTTTCGGAAAAAAAAAAAAAAAGAAAAGAAAAGAGAGAAAGTAGTTTTATTTTGATGCTTTCCCTTTCCTTTTTGTAGTAGTGATCATTAAATGATGAAGTTCACTTTCACCTAAATTCCCTTCCGCTCTCAGCCAGTTCGTGCCTACTAGTCAGCAGAAGATCTAAAATAGCCACTCCCTTAATGGTTTTGTTCACCTTCTGAAGAAAAAGCTGTCCCCAGCATATTCCAAGAACTTGTTGGACGGTCTCTGTCTTGTATTTCTTTTCCAACAGAAAAAAATATAATTAATTCCAAGAAGTAATTAAAGCCGTCAGGTTCTGTCCTTTTTGGATGCTTCCCTTGCTTGATCAAAAAAGTCTTCTCTCCACCCAATTAACTAGTGTATAATAAACTTCTATCATAATATACCCTGGTTTTCCCCTTTCATCTTCTTCCAGGGTGGTTTAACAAATCTTCGTCTTACCTATTCCTGTACTTCACAGCAGCTGATCTTGATATACAGTGCAACTTTGTTTCTTTTTGTTTGAGTTTCATAAATAGTGTTGGTAAAACAACAGGAAATTAAAACAGTGTTTAAAAACACTTGTTAGTGTTGCTAAGTAAGTGAATGTTGTGTTGCCCAAACTATAAGGCAGAAATATTTCCTCTCACTACATCATTGTTTTAGGAAAAAAGCGACATCCTTCTATATCAATATTGCTTTCTCATCAAATACCTTGATGCTGATTCCGATGTATTTCTAGTTCTGACAAAAATTTCCACTTTTTTTTCCCTTTGCAAGGCCATCTGGGATTTATCACTTTGTTTCAGTGTAAGCTTCTGATTTGAACAAGTAAACATGTCGGCTATATAACAGTGAAAGATTTTTAAGATCTCTTATCAAATATATAAATAGCATATATTTATTAAATCACTGGAGGAAACTGGATCTATGAGAAGTTAATAAATCATACAAATTAAAAAAATACTTAATTTTCTTGACTCTTCTACCTATACTATTAAATGTGCAAAGCATTTGTTTTATGAAAATGAAAGTTAGCAGTTTCTCTTCTGGCAAATGGAAGTTTGGTAACACACTATTAAATACTAAAAAAAACCCCAGAAATAATTTAGAGATGTCAGTTCTGCAAAATACTCTATTTCTGGACTTCTAAAACCAGCTTATTCCTTTTCCTTCTCACAAATAATGCATTCCATCCCTGGTTACATTTGCACAATCCAGTTTTACTCAGTGGAGCTAAATAGGAGGAGTATTTGGTGTCTTTGAGATTGTTTGCAAATGAAGGCAAAATAGCTTGATAAGATTCCTGTTTGTATTTAGAAGGTCTATGCAGATCAACATTGAAGATTATTTGAGCTGTCATATAAGCTATACTACATAAAGTAGATACCTGTGGCATAATTTTATGACTGATTTTTTTATACCTTTAAGACTGTTAAATTAATAATAAAACACTGTGGCCAGTGTTCTCACTATGAATGAAGAAGCAACTTCCTGATTGTTTGATTCATTCCATTCTCTTTGAGTAAATAAGAATTCCATTTGAGGACCAAATCACGGATAAACGTATATTTTGCAGTCGTACAGCTTCAGTAGTAACAAAATACTCATATCAATTGAGGAATAGTTGTACCTGTGATATGGCAAACTCAAGTGACTTTAAATGATGTAGTTAAAGACAAATAGGCTTTAAGCTGATAGGTTTCCGTGTAGTTAAGCTGAAAGGCATTTATTATTATAGAGAACAATTTCAAATTTAGATTGACTTCTGCTGATAATAAAATGAGTGAATGAAAAGAGAGTTCTTAATCCTTCATTATTTATACATTTCCTGTGCAGCAGGAGTAATGATCACAAAAATCTAGACTTTAAAATTCCATGTGAGATACTTGGGTCTAAACAGTTTTTTTCTAAGTCACATCTATGTGCTCTAATGCTGTCTCTCCTCTTATATTCAGGTGTTGATTAGTCATATTTTCATACCTATAACTAGGTACCTGTCTAAAGGTTTCTCAGGATTCTCCATCTAGATAAGAGTTCTCACACCTACTTGCTACCTGAACACAGCCACTGCCTTTCACACAAAGATTCAGTCCTATGACATGAATATTTAACGAAGGAAACTGGGTGGAGTACTTCTAACACCCAGGTGTGGCTGTGGAAGCCCATTTTGATTCTGTGTCAAATTACTGGATTAAATGAGTTTATTCTATCACTGCCTTTGCCATAGTCCTGAGACAGCAGATATGCAGATCCCTAATTCCTGCTGCTCTTCTAACTCATCTTTCAAGATGATAGCTAGTCAAGGTCTAGGACATTTTCACTTTAGGATTCCTCATCTGCTGCTTTAATTTCATTTCTGCCTTGCTCAGAGAAATGCTTGCAAGACATCCAGCCCAGGTCCTCATACTGCTTCTCCTTAAAGTGCTTTATTTTCTCAAGAAATAATAAAACCCAAATTCTATTTGGGATCCCACGGGGTTAAAAAATCACCTCCCAGAGTGATGTTTTAAACGGTGGAAACAAAGCATTTTATATTGCCATTTGATAAATTTCCAATACCAAGTAAGCGAGAAAGCAGGCGAGACACTTTCTAAAGTAACAGGCAACAAAATTATCAGTTTGTGGATAGGTGAGAGGAGGCTGCCCTGAGGAGAACAAGTCTTTGCCTTAAGGTTCACCACAATTTTTAAGAGATAAGGCCTTTCAGTGGTTAACCGATCTCCTCCCAAAACTTAAGACCGAAAGAAGAGAAGGCACCCTTCTCCAGCTTGGAATCAAAGAGCTGAACAAAAACTTACTGCCAAAGTCCTACAAAGTGAGTCAGGCAGGGGCCAACAATATTTGCTTTTCTCAAAGTAGAAAACCCCCACAATTTCAGGAGAGCCCTAACCTGCCTTGTGCGAAGACTGAAGGGAAAAAAGGAATGGTAAATAATATGACATTATAAGATTTTTTCCGTTTGAGGTGAAGGGCAGGTATAGCAAGGTGGTCACCTAAGAGGGGCTTATGTGGGGCAGGGGAGTGGTTTTTGGTTTGTTGTCTTCTGAAATCTGGGTAGGTCCTCAACTGTTTGGAATAGGTTATACCTTTCCAGCTGATTAAATGTTGCAGCAGGACAAATTTTTATTGTATCACCTGAAAAAAAAAAGTAGGGGAAAAAGCCTGTTCAGCACCGTGCTGGACATCTGGATTCTTGCCAGAGTTTGTATCTGCTTAACTACGCTTATGCGTAGTTTGTATAAAACTACTACTCAATGTTTGTATAAAATAATGCACTTTGATGTGTTGGCATTTTTTTTCTTCTCTTCTTCGGTATAACTATTGTGTTCTTTACCTGGTAAAATTACTGTCATTCCTCATGTGGGCAATATAGCAGGGGTCACCAGATGTGGGCTGTAGGCCTCACCAGGGCCACGTCTTCAGCGCAGACAGTTCATTGCTACCACAGGATGCTCCTCGTCACCCTCCTCCCCCAAGTGGAACTTGTTTCCCTGAAATAATGCTCGCGCTTTCCTACCTCTCTCCCAGGCTGAACAAGTGAAATAATTTTCCTTTCTTTTTTCTTTCTTTTCATTCTTGCGTTTTCTTTTTTTTTTTTTTTTTTCCCCCAGGAATTCCGCCTTGTTACGAGACAGATAGACTCAAAATCCCTTGATAATCCCCACAAAAAGCCGACATTTACTTCCTGCTTTTTTGGATTAGTCATGCTTCTGCTCACTCCAGTAGGGCTACTTTTTAATCACATTGCTCCCCGTTGTCCTACCTGCAGAGGAGACAAGTAGCCTGCCTTGTTTTAAATTTTAAAGCATAACTTTTAACCTCTTTAAATAGCCAGATCCGCCTGTGACAGCCACCACCATGTTATATACCTCTAATGCACTAATTTATGGGAAATCTGGAGAAATATATTTCTCTGGTTTAGATGAATCAAAAAATACAGCAATAGAGATTTTTATAGGATAGAATATATATAGGACTTTTATTTACATTTTTATATATATATATACAGGTATACAGATATATACATAGGGATGTGAATTTAAATTTATGTACAGATTGAGGAAAGTTCGGGGGATGTTATCCATAAGCCATGGATGAGAAAAAGGAAAAAAATGAAATGTGATGAAGTGTGGATCACATGAAAGGTCATTGGACAACATTCAGAACATCTACATTATTCATTGTCTGTATGGCTTCTAATATGGATTTTAATAGGATATTACTGTGTTGGCCAGCACAGTAATTCCTTATTGTGGTTTAAAATGTCTAGGAAAACATGAGAACGTTGTAATAGTTTATCTAAGTTGTTTTTTTTCCTTTTATCCTATCTACGCAATTTGTTCCTATTCTTGGGCTGCAACCATCCTGTGGTTTGGGCAAGAAAGTGATGTTAATAGGAGAAGAACACTGAAGTCTTTACTTTGAAATTCATGGGGGGGGTGGGAAGTAATCAAGTTTTCAAACCAAACCAGTTGAGTAGGGTGGAGAGATGTGGGAAGGGAAAAAGAATGCCTCATTTTGTCCTGGCTGTGCCAGCATTTCTTACATGGTTGACAAAGTATTTATACTACACTTAGCAAATATTTAATTTGCTCTCTCCTTTAAACTTTTAAAGTTTTTATAGGATGCTTAGCTCGTAGTCATGCTATGTTTTGCAATAGTTTGAGATGATTAATACTGAAATATTCGTTCAGAATTATTTAGTTGATAAATATGCAATACATAATTAAAAACACAATACCACCACAACCAGTAAGAAGCAAAGAAAATTTAAATAGTACTGCAATCATCATGAAATACAGAACTGGGACAGAATTTAAATCCCAACCGTTTAAGTCACAGTGATGTCTCCCACAAACACTTGTGCTCTGAGAAGCCACTGTATTTTAAATTACTTGTCCACAGTATTTGGTGGGTAGCATCATAAACCAGTAACCTGAAATGACATGGTGAAATATTAAAACCCACAACGTACAGGGGGAATAACTTGAAGATAGCTTCTATCGAAACGCTTTCCATTGAGAGAATATTTAAGAGCTCAGTCTACAGAGACATAATGGCAGTTTTGACTACCGTAAGTATATTTGACAGAAAGGGATGTTCAGAATCATGGAAACAAAGCTAAACTGGCCCCAGCACGTACAGACAGTCTTTGTAATACCACCTGCTGGCAAGAACCTACACGTAGGCCAGCTCTTCCTAAAGAACAGTACTAAATAACAGCAAAAGACTGAGCTACGTTTTTGTTAATTCTTTCAGTTTTTATAACTTATGGGGCTGGTTTTTAATGTAAATATTTCTCAACATTGGCACTAAAAACTACAGAAGTAGCAGAGCCCCTGTACAAGCAATTTACTTTTAATCGCACATGGTACTGTGGTACCTGTAGTAATGCTGAATCAGGAAACCAGGACAGCCATCCGTAGTTGTAAGTCACTATTGGCAATGCTTCTCGGGCTGACAGAACTTAGATATTGTATCTGCTTTAAAGTGAAAAAAAATGATAAATGTGATATGAATTTCTGTACACCAGGCACATTTGCTTTTGGGCTGCAGTAATTGCACAGGGAGAGGGGACAAGAGTGATCCAGAGAGGAGACTGAAAAGATTGCACCAAATCAAGCCAAAAAGCCCAAAGCAAACCAAAACACCAAAGCAAGAACAATTTATTGTTTATTGATTAAATTCACAGCAGACAGGAAAGCAAGCAACCCCCAAAATATAAGTAGGAGTGTTCAGAAGATAGAATAAGCTGTTTCTATCATTTAGGTGCTCTCAGTTACCTGATATCAAGTTTATGCTTTTCTAGGACTTTACTGTAAGTCTGGTTTATTTTATGTTTCTGGTTAAAGAACTACAATTCTGGTAATTGCATCCCCAGAAAAGTAAGCCATTCATAATAGAGTTTTCTTTCTAACATGATTGATCTGAGGCACACAACAGAATTAAGCAATTCCTGAGTTAAGAGCATCCATAACGAAATGTACCTTTAGTTAGGCATCATTCTGCTCTGATTTCCCAGGACACGGCAAACATCCATAGCATTGCAGCAGAGATGGTCTGGATACAAAACTAGGGTTCTTTCATAGAAGAAAATGCCAGGTGCCCTCAATTAAACTGCATTTGTTAATAATGAAGACAGAAGAACCCAGCAGCTAGTTATACATGCACAGTCGTACCTACTGCGTAGGCAGAGACCAAAATTCTGACAAGTCCCAATGTCAAAAAGCTTGGACATCGGGTCCACTGTAAAACTATCTGATTATTATGATTTGGCTTTGTAATACAGCTCACTAAAGACCTGCTCATCCTTTTATCTTCCAAAAAGTCTGGAAACGTGTGGCTAATTACAGCACAAGAGAGGTTCTCAGGTATCCGTGACAGACCTCTCAAAGTATTGCTCAACAAAATTACTTCTCTGCTTAATAAAATACCATTCTGCTGACTAGACTGATGGCATCACTGCAATTTCCTTGTCGGTCCACTTTTTTTCCATATTCCCAGATCATTATTCCTCTTATCCCCATTTGAACCACAAATTAATTTCTGTATTAACTTAAAAAGGTTTTCATTTTGCTATTTCCAACCTGGCTTAAGACACCGACTCTCTTACTTCCTAAAAATAACATCCAGGTTATGTCCAGTTGTTATGGCTGGTTCAGAGGGACTTTGAAAACGTCTTTCTCTCTTGTATTTCTGCTGCTTTTTGGTAAGGAGTTTAGCACAAGAACATTTAAACTGTGATTGATTGCAGGTGTACAGGACTATAGCTGAAAGCTAACATGGGCCTCAGAGAAGAGAAGTGCAAAAGACAGGAGGGAAGATGGCATGGACTTACTTAGCATTTTCATAGAAAGAGCATAGCCCCTGGAATACTGAGGAAGTATTGGAATATGTCATGTAGTCTAACACTTTGTCATTCAAGATGGCAATGGCTGTACTGAGGAAGAAGGTTTCCTCCACCTCTTTAGAATATAAATAAATCTGGGGGCAGAGTAGGAATACCAGTAAATTCTTACTCTGAGAGACATCTTTCAAGTACTCACAAAGTTGATTGAGGACATTGCTGGGGTTTTTTGCATGCAGTTTGAAAAAATCCAAACTGTAACATGTATCAGACAGCTTGCATTTATTTACTCTTGGCTGGCAATTTAAGACAAATGTTACATGAGAATTCACCTTCCAAGCAGTTCAACACATCCACCTTGATGCAGGAGAATTATAAAAAAGGCTATGTCCAACTTGACGTTGGACTTGCATCCTGCATAGTCTTCGTGTTGAGCTATGTTTGGAATTTAATTTCGTCTTAGTTATTGCATGCTCCATGTAACACTGTAAACAAATTTAGAGGATGCAATGGGTGAAACTTCTGTTTCTGTTTGAGAGGGTTAGCGATGGCTTAAAATACCGTCACATGAGCAGTGATCAGGACGTGTGGCAGTGCTGAGGTCTTCAGGGCTGGATTGCTGAACAATCTGCAGTCCCCCAAGCAGTGATAAAATAAAAGGTCTATCAAACTGGCACAGTACTGCGCAGTGCAGAGTAGGATAATGTGGATAGCCACATACTGAGTGTGGCATTTCCCAGGGAAGGTGACGAGCAAAGCATTAAGGAGGTCTGTCCTCAATGATCAAGCATGGACAGTGCGTAATGAGTCTGGTAAAGGTGACATGGGAGAGTGCACCAGGCAGTCCAGTGTTATCAGTGGCCATCCTTTATCTGCCCCACCTTTGTCTATCATCGTGCCAAACACCTCTCTACATAGCATTTCAACACTTGGCTGCTGTTGCTCATGCCGCTGTGTAACTCTTTCTTAGGATGACACCAGACACTTTACTGCCTTCTCCCCGAAGGGCATGCTCCTCCCTTCTCTTTCCCTTGGTGAGTGAGTGCAGTCCTGTGAAGTGGCTCTTTGAATCACCAGGGGTTTTTTCCTGGCCTCCACGCTGGGCTGCTGTGCGGTGATGCGCGGGGAGAGCTGCAGACGGTTTTGCATCATGCTTTTCTTGTACCACTTCCACGCTTGTGCAATGAGCTGGAATGGTGTTCAGGACCTTGGCAGCTGGCTGTGCTCTCTCCTTGGGCGTAACCCCATTTCCATCTTGCCGTGCTACGTGACCAGGTGGCTCAGCACACACACACTACACCTGTGCACCCTCAGAGCCGAGGCGGTTGCGACACAAAGCTTTTAGTAATAGTTCATTCCTCCTGACCAGGCTTTTGCCACTTTATATGCTATATAATGCATATGACAATTAGGAATGTGTATATATATACATATATGTGTAATTTATTGCTCTGTAGTCCCAGCTGCAGTATAATAATGGGCTTGCAAAGGGTAGTCATGAAAAACTTCATCTTTCTGGTTTTCTTCTCTTGAGAACTGAATTATAGTGAATAAGCTGGAACGCTCCTTCACTTACCCTTTTAAAACAAGCACTTCATCTGCCATAGCTCAAGATCTGCAAAAGCAAAGTGTGATCCACTTTATTAAAGAATTGCCTAAACTACTGTTTGAGTGAGATTTAGAGATTATAAAAGAAATCTACCATTCCTACAAACTAGTTTTGTTCAGATAATTTTCAAAATCACAGTGGGTAACATTTCAACAGGTAAGCTTTCAGTTTGTTGTGGTTGCAAATATCTAAAGATTTAAATATAATGTTTTGTTCTACAAACACTGCTTTTTATAATGGAACGTGACATTGTAACTGCCTCTAAATTATACCTTATGACATGCAAATACAATATAACCTCTTGCCCCCCCCCCCGCATCTTCACAATCCCTCTCCCCTGTTTTTTTCCTTTTCATTTTACTAATTTGATTTCTAGGGTATATATGCTGGAAAAGAGAATAATTGTCTAGGAGAAAATAGGGATTGAAAAGTCTAGCTATTGAAAAGTCTGAAAAATCTGAATAAACTACACCGTAGATGTTTAGAAACCAGAATTTAGATAAAAAGAACATCAAGATCTGTATACTTTTTTGTATTTCATCTAGATAAACTTGTGATTTTAGAAGGCTTATCAGTGGTAATTCTGGATATTCCCTTCCTTCTTCTCCAGGGGGAGTTTTGATTGCTTTGCTTCTGAGAATGCTGAGGGTATGTTCTTGCTTTGGCATGTGAGGCTTAGTTTTTTATCAGATAAATTTCTGACTCTTGGAATTGAAAAAAAAACATTTCCGAACATGAGAAAAGTATAGACAGTTTGTGAGGGGTTTTTTTCTAAGCAGCCCCCCCAGCGAAACAGAAGCTCACCCTGCTTGTTGCTGGCTGCTGTTGAGAGACTTGTGCACAGCTGGGAAACTGAAGAGACTTGCCAGGTTCATCACGGGGCTGGCTGGGAAAGCCTGAGCTGCACCAGGGACAAAAGATGGGGTCCCTTGCAGATGAAAAGGGTAGGTAGTTAGAGGAAAACCATACAGAGTAGCAGACATTTGTCTTCCCACCCCCTTCCCACCAGGTGCCAAGAAGGCGTGGGAAGGAAGCGGCAGAGTAGGAACAGGAGAGAAGACACATGCCTGCCTTCTACATACAGGAAGCACTTGCTATCTACCAGGTTTTAATGGCAGGCAACCAGCTCCCTCCTATATTCTCAAGCACTGACAGATAATGGAGTAAGTTTATGCAAAGTGGTCCCCAAGAGTTGCTAATGGAGTGTTTGTACCATATCTTCTTTAGAAAGGATCAAAAATAGTTTGAGCCCAACACTAGAACTGTCGTAGTTAAAACTGTGTTTGGTTAATCACGATGCTTTTAAGGGTTAGCTTTAAAAGTACCTTTGTGATGTCTCTTGTTCTAAGCCACAGACACCAATGCCACTCCTGGAGTATGCTGGATTGGCCTGTGCCCAAACTAACGTCTTATTCAGAAATTCAAGAGCAGAATCAGTAATACTGTGTTTTCTTGACATTTCCTGGAAATGCCGGTATTTCTGAACGGCATACCTTCATCCAGTTTGATCCAGTTCCCTGCTACGTTATTGTTAGTCAACAAAATATATTTTTAGACGTTGAGACCTGATTTTTTTTAAAGAATACCAGGTAGGAATTCAAACTTTCATCCAATTATTCGCTAGTGAGATTTAAATCTTGTTGTAGTTATATCTCTTTAGCAGCTAACATTTAGTAGTTTGGGTGCACAGTAGGATAATGCAACATGTCTCTAATAGTATATATGTAATAGCAGGAAAACTTACATCTTCCTTTTTCTTCAGAAGTAATAATGAATCTGTTTTCTGGACAGACACGTATTGTTTATTTTAATGTTTTATATACTAATTAGTTCTGTTCGGAGCCTAAAATAAACATACCTAAGAATATAAGTGCATTTCATTAAAACATTTTCTCTTAGAAGTTTCTCTTGCTTAATGGTGAATATTAGGCGATACTGATGTAATCGTGGGATTAAGAGCAAAGAGTTTGCAGGACTATTCCACTTGATTTAATTTTTGCCCACTGCACTGCAGGGAACCAGTGGGCCTTGAGTCATTCCTATCTTCTCTGTACTGGTTTTATAAAGTTTATTCTAATTAATAATAAGGCAATTCTCTGTAATAATTATTGTAATAATTAGTTTGAGGGAATTCTGGGAGCCTTAGGTGAACACTGTTATTTAGAATAAATACTAAATTATAACATTATAATTCAAATGTAAAATGAGATGTCCAGCCATTTTTATAAATTCAGGATAAGGTATTTTAGTAATAATAGTTCCTTGTACTTAATACTCTTCCTCTGTACATGATGAAAAATCTGTACATCAAAGAAGTTATCAAGGGGTATAAACACTTTATACATGTTACAAAAGGGCTCTTTGAAGCACATAGACTATCAAGCCCAAATTTTCCAAAGCAGCTGCTGTGTTGGGTGCCTTCATATTGGGGGGTTGACTTGAGACACATTTCAGTTGAAAGGTTCTGTTTGTTTAAAGGTACCAAATGGTGCCATGGCATAATGTGTAATAGAAGTTACAATGTGTGATTTTTATCTATTTAATGAGAACTTCCGTGGAGAAGAGAGATTCTATTAATTTCATATTTAAATACACTTTGATTAAATATTGTCATTTTTCATCCTACTGAATGGCTTTCGGAGTCATAAACATACAGTAATTTTTTCCTGTTTCAAGACCATCACATCAACTTCCCAAAGCAAGCATGTCAAACATGCAGCTCACTTTGTTGTTTATGAAATTTGGCTTTGGTCAGATTAGCAGTCCAATTTTCAGCTTGTTTACTTTTGCAGTTTTACAGTCCCACCTTAACAACACAGTCCTCAGAAGGATGGTTTTCTGCCTCTTGCCTCTATCTTCTACTATGCCTGACCTGGGGAAAGTCCTTGTGTTGCTAGCAGAAGACTTTTAGTTTTCCATTTGTAGTTTCAGACCGTCTGCTTTACCCAATGAAAAGAATCCCAGTTTTCAAAATTTCAAATGTATATCATATAACAAGTTACTTTTAGGTATCTAGAGCTAGAGCCACTGAAGGACTGAAACACTTGGGAGCCTTAGATAATTAAACTAACTCCTGGGCATATTTTCCCTAGACTGAATTAAAACTGTAGGTAAGGACCTAGGTTTCCTACGCAGTGCAAGCAGAGAGTGAGACAATCTTTATCCTTCATCTGCTGAGCACTTAGGGCTAGCTAACAAGAAAGACTGGGCACAGGAACATATTAAAAATCCTGCCTTGCTCTTGAGCTGCATGCAGAATCATGTAGAGATGTCCAAGCTGGCCCAGGAGGAGCCAGCTCAGTTATAGCCAGCATAGAGTAGCCACATCAGTGCCGTGTTTGGCAAAGGCTAATAATATATGTGGCCCCTTGGGATTATTTCCTCTTTGTCCCTTAATCATTTAGTATAAAAAAGTATAAACAGTCTTGAGAAGATGGATTAGAGTATCTGGAATGAGATCCGAGGATTACATTGAGTCTGACAGTTTTAATTTGATTTCCACAGTCTGATTTCAAAGGTGTTTTCAGTGTGCATAATTTCTCTTCTGGGAATATATATCAGCTTCCCTGTATCTAAGTGCTTAGGAAATAAATACATTCAGATTGCTACTTAAAATGCTTTTTCTTAGATGAGAACAAAGCAGAATGGAAAACAACTGCTAACCAGCAGTTTTGTTTGACTGTAAGTAAGCTCAGTAATATGAGTAAAACTATCAGTCTTTGTCATAGTACCTGATTTTGGGTTGCTCAGGGAATTTACTGATGCTTTTATGAAATTCTTGCATGTGCTCTGAAATGCTGCAAGACTTCTTCAAATGTCATATACTTTCAGGACTGTGGAGCTCCTATTGACAGCAATAATTTTGCTGAAAGGAAGGGGAAGAAATCAAGATTGATGATGCCTAAAAAAGGTGCCGATTTCCAGAGATTTATAGCTTAACGTGTCACAGACATTCTTAGATTTGTAGCAAAAGGATCCTATTTCCTACCTCCAGTAATTATACATAAATACTTAATCAAAAAGGAATTGGGAAGTGTTACCATGATCTGTATATTTAAATCCGACAATTTATGTTAAATCTATACTTACCAATATACCAATTACCATTTAGAGTAAGTGACAGGACACTGTACGCTCTCAAAAAACAGAAGAGAGATCTACAAACCTAGAAGAAAGAGACCAAGTAAATGCAAAACCACTTCTGCAACAGATTCTTCATCATTCTGAATTGCATTCACAATTGAAAAAAAAAAAAAAAAGGAAAGAGGTTACATTTATTAGTTGTGACTTCTGGTTAGGGAGACCTAAAAGGCTTCCAAGCCCCTCTCTGCCCCTCCAAAATGCTTTTGTCATTTATCTTCTATTGCTCAACAGAAACAGTACTTTCAAGTTCCTGTCTTTTAGAATAAAACACGGATAGTAGATGTTTATTTTCACTCTTTACTTCAAAAGAGGTAACATGTTGTTGAATCTTCTGATTCAGGTTCTACTGAATCTACTCAGATCTACACTGAGTAGATGATCTAATGATACAGCTCTGACCCAGCAGCAGGACTCAAAATCCTGAGAGCAAAGATGTGAGGCTAACATATCAAACTTTCTCTTACACTGAAATACAAAAAGTTACAACTACAATAATTTATGTTAATGCTATTTTTTGCATATAATTTTATTTCTGGAAGTCTTCCAAGTTCAGAAGAGTTTAAATATTCTCTCAGTTCTTAATTGTTGAGTGATCCCTACTCCTATTTTTGGTGCTGCTTGTTTTCTGCTTTTTCAAATCCCTTTTTAGTATAATTTTTCCACGAGTCGCTAGAAAAATACAGATTTAATACACCAACTCAGGAAGCCGAAGAACCAAGGATGGCTGCATAAATCAACCTGTTGCTGAATAAAGGCATGAGTGATTTTTTTTTTTTTCTTTAGCCATCTTAAATGTGGATCAGGAAACAGTAATCAAGTTTGTGAGAACCAACGTGTGTGGTATATTTTTTCCTACTGTTGCATATCTACGTTCTAGTATTGCATGTTAATTAATGCACGTAAGGCATTTGCCCAACACTAACTTCATAGTTCTCTGCAACAGGTTCTCTACTTCTGTAGAGGTGCTTACGGAAGGACTTGCTGCCACAACTTCTTCAGCTCTTTCTCCTATCCTCTAATTGAGTCCCTTTCATAGTTATAATTTGTCTGCCAAATGACTTATCAGTTGGAAAGGCTCAAGTCAGATACTACTTCCTTTTTTGCTTGTTTTTAACTGAGTGCTGCCAGGAGAAAGAAGGGGTTAAAGCGTGGGAGGATTGCTAAGAAAAGGGGTTTGGTTAATGACACACAGGACTGCATCTCACACACCACAGTTTGTTTATTCTTCTGTAAACGGCAAAAAGAATTATCATCATCATGGTAAGGCAAACAGCACTCTCTTTTTTTCCTCTCTTTAAACCCTACTAGAAATCTTTGGGCTAATACATGATTAATTTTTTAAAATCATAAAATCAACTGATCTCCATTAGTTTTATAGAGCGTCTCTTTAACTGACAGATGCTACTGTTGACAGAAGGGGAGGGGGGAAAGATTTTAGTATATGGAAATAACTAGCTCTGGGGAAGAGGAGATGGGAGCAGGCATGCCTTTTCTGACATGTCTGTTCTTTTTTATCAACCTCCTTTCCTAAACACTCATGTAAGGATCTGTTTAATTTTTACTTATGCTTCTTTGTCTTTCCTGAGCTTTTTCAAAACATTTCTATTTATTTGATTTTGCATAATTTGCCTCTTTCAGTTTTCCTTGGTTTTTTTGATACTTCCAATATCTAAATCTCTGTGTTCGGCAACGAAGAAATAATATGAGCTTTATACTTACATCTATGCTTCTTGAACTGATTATATCATTTCAAAAAAATCAGCTAAACATGTGGTCTCAGTATTCTCATTAGCCTATATGCTATTGGAAAATGGTCAATTTTCAGTGTGCATTTGAACTAAAAATTTAGTTTTACAGTGAAAAAATAAATTGGAAGCAGATAGGTCTTGTTCTCTTGAAGAGATGAACTGCTTTGCTAAAATATCCTGAAATAGTAGAAAATATAAATAGTTTGTGGAAAAATATGACTATTAAGAAAACTTATATTTGTTTCACTTCTCTCTGCTCAACAGTCTCAGATTCATAGCTCCTTGGTTATTCAGGTAAGTCTCCAATCTGGATAACTACATTCCCTGTATACAGAATTCAGGTAAAGCTGGAATTGTCTGAAATCTAACTATTGCTGTTTATATCCTCTGTAAGTGGAGCAGGCAAAGAGATGGAAGAGGCAGGGAGTAAATTCCATGCTAGAGTGGACTTGTTAAATTTAAAGTGTATTTCTTTCTCTGCCTCTGAAGAGGACACTGTCAACCTAGAACCTGATACAGTTAAAGGAAATGCTGAAAAAGTGTAATGTGCATATGCCCAACTCTTGGTATTTGGAAGAAGGCAGTGTGTGGGCTAAAATAAAATAAGTTGTACTTTTCATACAGTAACCCCTCTTTTGTGGCTTTGTGAAGGGTCAGCATAAACAAGGAAAAATTACTATAGTGAATTGAAGTAATTTAAATCTAGTTGACTGACGGCAAGGTTAAGTTTAAAAATCATTTAGGTTAACTTGAAATATAATTGCTTTTTTTCCCTCAGTGAATCACAAAAAAAAACGGTTTGGGTCAAATGTTTTGCTAGGTATAATTTTTTTCCCATGCTTTTTAAATAAGAACACGAGAGAAAGCAGCAAGCCTTTATTTCCATCTGCAACTTCCCCCCCCACCCCGGCTCTGGCAGTAGTTAGGGCACTCACCTGTAGGAGAGCAGTATGAAATCTCTCTGTAGGACTTGAAACAGGAACTCGAGTGGGTCTTGTGCTTCTCAGACTTTTCTCTCTCAGCTTTGATTTGTACCTTCTTTCTTCTAGCTTTCCCACTAATATTTTTCAGCACGTTGTGGCAGCAATACTCCAGACGAATTTTCAGCCTAAGAAAGCTTGGCACTGCTAGTGTTGAATATTTGAGTCTCGGTTCCTGCAGAACGCTAGAGCCTGAAGAGTAGTAGTTTATTTATTTAAATGTTTTTGGCTAATGCACTTTTTGAGGTATCACGTGACTGCTAGAACTCCAAGGCTTTCTCTTTCTCATGGTTGTGAGAATTACAATACTGTGATTTAAAGATACCCAAAGTTACTGGCGTTCCGGTATGAACTTAGAAGGGTCCTACATTATTAGAATTGTTCAAGATAGAAGGGTCTCAGAGGTTTTCGTGTTACTTGAAATCCAGTTATTTATGACCTTCTAGTGAATGATAAAGCTCAAACTTACTCTTCACTAAATAATGAATGCTGCTTTTTCCCCCTCTGAAGGTGAGCATATGGTAAGAAATAAATGTTTAAATTACAGAACTGTCCATACTAGATGTTACCACCTAATAGCTACCACAAAGTTGCTAATGACTAGTAAAAATGCTACTTTTTTTCTATAATGCGTGCTCTAAGAAGTGTTTTCAGTCATGTTCAAATGACTCAGATGAACTAATCTAAGAAAATTACATCCAATTGATCCCTTGAGACACAGCCTGAAGTTCTGATTCAACAAATCACAGTAGCTTATGCTTTCTCTCCACTGGAGACCAGCAAAGCACATGTTTAATTACGTTGTTAAATTAGGGGTTTGGCTGTGGCAACTAACATTAGCTAATGAGAAAAAACCCCAGCCAAAAACAGAGGAAATATTTTAATGCTAACATAAACAGGTATGAATATAAATACAAACAAGATTTACATTTCTTCGTTAAGAAGGCGGCGTTTTGCTTTCAGATTAGAGCAGTGCTTTAAAGATTCATGCAGTGTACTTGAAACAGCTTCCTCCATGCTGTCCGAGGAATGGGTAGGCAAGTCCTCTGTTTTTTTCAGTTGCCAGCGCCTTTGATCAGGGATTCCTGAAACGGCTCATGTCTCAAGGGTAAGATCGCTTGCGCAGAGACGCATTGAAGAAGCCTGATCTGCAGAGCAAGAACACTTCTTGCCTTCTTAAAATCAAACATTTCAGTGCAGTGCTCTGGAAATGAAGCATTCCTGTGCTCCCACTTGGGAGCCTCTCGAGAAGCTCGGTCTCTCTGCCCTCTTGCACTGGCAATACTGGCTCACCTGCATTTATCTGAGTTAAAATACAAGCTCTTCAGGGCAAGTACCCGGCCTTTTATGTGTTTTGAAAGAGCTGTATATAATTAAGGTACTTTGTATGAAGAAATTACTTCAAAACAGTTTACATAGGGCAGCTATTTCAAGATCAAGAAAAAATCTTTAGCCTCGTTCCCTGAGGAAACAAGGCCTATGTGACTGGACCGGCTGGCTGTCCCTCCTCCCTTCCATCCAACACCTTTTGAACTTGTCGGACAGTTTAAACTACATTTGAAAGGGGGAGACGTCTCAAAGATAATTAAGTTCCCATGGACGTTATGAAAATCAGCTGCTGGGAAGAGAGAAATCCACATCCACAGTTCAAATAACTAATGTTTTCCAAGCGTAATCTTGAAAACCCAAAACTTGACTGCAAGTGTAATAATGACTGTCAGGTTGATAATGTAATAGCTGTCAGTCCTCTATACTTGGGATTACGCATCCAAATATTAATATGCAGATTGATACCATAATGAAGTTAGATTCCCCTTATTTTGGTGTTTCAATGTTTTTTAGTAGGAACAATATAGGCATCCTCCTCGCACTTGTGGTTATGAATTTTCAGAGAAATTAGGGTCACTCATTGCTTGTTGGCTTGCTTGAAGTGTTCCTGAAAATTTTTTATTTTTACTTTTTTCAGCTAGTGATGTTCTTTACTGTCTCCTTATCCCTTCCCCATAATTAGTTAGTACTGGCAATACATACGTAGAATCAAGAAATTAGATAGTAATTGGGCTGCATTACTCATGATTGTTGCATCTGATAGGGAAATTCATCGTTGTTTCTGTTATTGCAAAAGCACTTTAACTGTCTGAGCTCTATGAACTCAGCGCAGCCCTCGATGTTGCTCTGTATTTAATTGAGTGTTTTGGTTGAAAGAAGTCGGCAAAGGGAGGGAAAAACCAGACCACAAAAAGAAAAAAGGAAACCAAATTTTCTCATTTCCAGATTATTTCACTGTCTCTAAAAAAAACCACCCCAACAACACAAAAACTTAAGTTTAGGGTCATGATTATAGACTGGTCTATTTGAAAGCCACTGGGGGAAGATGTGTGTGGAGACTGGACTTTACTGGTGGTACAGTTGCTTGTTGGTTAAGTAACACACATGAGACAGGTAGGCAAAGACGAGGGTTCCCATGGATTTCTGTTCAATTGCAGTATAAGTCAATGCTACGTATTCCCCAGTTTGGGTTTTCTGTATTTTTCACGTGTTTGGGCAAGCTTTGCTGCTACACGCCGTTCTGCTGGCAGTAAGGAGGCTCCATGGGGCTCTCCTGGAGCCCAGATGACGTTTCACAACTCATGCTTAGAACAGAGGCCAAACGTTAGTGTGTCGGTGAAGCAAAAATAACTAACTTAATACTTTTTCACCCCATGGAGTAAGCGACCGTGTAAAAAAAAAAAAAAAAAGGCCCTTATTTTCTTCAGTAGCCAGAGGGCCAGACAGGCTGCGGGCCAGGCGGCCTGGCCAGCCGCAGGCGGGTTGACCTGGTGTCTCTCCCGCCTCCGTACCAAGGGCCCTCAGCAAGCACCCAAAAGTGAGACCTGCGTGGTTCTTCCTGCTGAAGCTGTTCCACTTCGCGTAAGTCATTAAGGGTTAATTAGAAGAGGACTAGTTTAGCAGTCATTAAACATTACATACTAATTGAGCGCCGGGGGGAGAGGGCCGGCACCATTAGGCCGCGGAGTCATTCTCACGCCGCCCCGCAGGGGGGATGAAGGCGGGCGAGAAGGGGGGGGGGGAACCGCCTCGGCGTGAGGCGCCGGCCGCCTAGCAGCCGGAGCCCCGGGGCTTGGGGCGCCCGCCGCCCCGGCCTGGCCCCGGCGCGCCGCCCGCGGGCCGGCTCCCCGGCCCGCGGGCGGCGCGCCGGGGCCAGGCCGGGGCGGCGGGCGGGGGCGAACGGGTGGCCCTGGGCCGCCGCCCCTCCCTCTCTCCGCGGCCGAGGGAGGTGGCTCGGGGCGGGCCGGGGGCGGGCGGAGGTGGAGGTGGAGCGCCCAGACACCTGGCGCCGGGGTGCGCGTCGTGAGGGGTAGCTCCGCGTAGGGACCGCTTGAGCCGGGCCGGGCGGTGAGTGTCGGGGTCGTTGGCGGGGAGTCGAGGCGAGGCGCCCGCACCTGCGGAGCCGGGCGAGGATGCGGCGCGGCCAGGGGCGGGTGAAGTTCGCCGCGGCTCCTTCCACCAGTTCATCCCGTTCTGGGACGGTGAAGGATGGCGGCAGCCTCGGAAGGGCGGCGAGGGGCTTCTCCCTCCCGGTAACGCGGATGCGCAGGGCGCTGAGGTGGGACCGGACCGGTGCTTCGTAGCCGGCCCCGCGGGGAAGGTTGCGGAGGCGGCCGGAGAGAGGGGGGACCCCGCCGGTACCGGCCCCGGCCCCGCTGTCGGGCGGTCCCCGGCAAAAGAGACACCACCACCACCACCCCCCCCCGCGTAAAACCGCGGCGAAGCAGCAGCCTCCGCGGTGCTGGGGGGGATCCGCGGTCTCCTGGGGAGGTCTCTGGCCCGGCGGAGTGGGACATCACTCGCGGTGTTCTTTGGCATAGAGACATCTCCAAACAAGTATTCATCGTACCGGCATGTAAAAAGTGTGAATATATTAAAATGTAAATGTGCATGTGTACTCAGCAGTGGTGTTGCGTGTTTCCTGTTTACCATGTTAATTAGAAGTTGTAAGGGAAAACTTCACCGAGAGTAATCCAGGGCAGTGTTTGACCCAGTAATGCTCATTGAATGATGCAGTGGCTTTTATAGTTCTGGGTTTTCTAGCCCAAAACACAAACCAAGTATTTATTTGACTTCATGAATGAGAAGAATTGTAATACAATTTATGCCTTTGAAACTATTCTCTACCAGCACAAGTGTCAAAACTAACTCAGCCGGTATGGAGGGAAAAGTTAAACTCCTCACTCTTGTTTTTATAAGGAAACTTTTGACCAAGCAGTTTGTCCCCAGTCTTGTAGACACCGGGATGCTTTCCTGGGTTATTTTGGGTGACATTAACTAACAGTGCAAAAGTTTGAGATTTGGGACATACAATGGTGGTATTGTAAGGCAAGATGAGCATGCTTGTAAACAAACACTGGCAAAAACATATAGAAGTATCTTGGGATTTTAATTGTTTTTTGCGGGTTTTGTCTTTCTTGTTATTTTTTGAGAGCTAGTGTTGTTCAGTAAGCTGTTTTGTTCCCATTCACTGTGTCCTTTTAGCTTATAGGTGGTGCTAATACAAACAGATGTATTATAGAAACAATTTTGACATTAACCAAATGTTTGTTTGTTTTTATAGTCCACCTCACAATTTCCAGATTCTCCCAGAGAAGAGAACAGAAAGAAACCTGTTTTGGAACGACTTGGCAATTTGTTTGGTACAGGGAAAAGGAAGAATGTCAAAAGTTCACTAGAACACACTTCACATCGGAAAGGGGAGAGGTCAGTTTCTCCTCACAGAGCGCAGCCAATATACTGTAGGCACGTAAAGGAAGGACACGAAGCTCCTCAGGTACAGAAGCAAGTGAGAAACGTGAGTGCCGTTTGTGAGCCGCAGGAATATAGTTTCAGCGGGGAAGTAGGACTGCCGTATCGCGATACCATTTCAGAATGGAGTTGTAGGGGCGTCTCTTCTGATAGTGAGTGGTCAGCCGATTGGAGCGGCAGCAGTGAAACCATTAAAAACTCTGTCTTTGAGAGTAGCCTGAATGTGGAAACCCCGGAACTGGAGAAAGAATCCATCACAGATATAAATAATTCCACAACTCCAGATTTCATAAAAAGCTTGAGAAGTTTGTCTAGTGAAGACTTAGAAAAGAGTATCTTGAGCCACAAGCAGCTTGTGAACACGTGGGTGTCTGAGGAGCCTGGGCATGCAAAACCAAAGGATTTGCCATATGTGTTGGAATCTGCGGCGAGTGAACGCACACATTCTGCTAGAGTGTTAACAGTTGATATCTATCTAAGAAAAACAGACGAACTCCTTAATGAACCCGTGACTGTTACATCAGAAGAGAATTGTAGTGACTCGGACACAATGGATAAAAAATCTGCTAATAAAAGATCTGGGAAAAGGAGAAAATCTCAGTCGTCTAGTGACATTCCAAATGGAGAGAGAAACCAGAACGAAACTACTGCCAGAGAAGAATCTGTTTTTGAGGATGATGCTTCTGAGGTGTTTTCAGACAAGGTAGTAAATTCAGAAAGAAAAGCAAAGTCTCCTCAACAGACTCCTGAAAGGAATCTCTCTTCCTCGGGTAGCAATCAGGACCTAAAAGTTGGATCTGCTCACAAAGGGGCATCTAAAACTGAAGCTGACAAAGGCAAGCAGCAGATCTCAAACACAACCCCTGGAAGGAGAAGGTCATATAAAAAGAATCAGTCAGACCCTGTCCCCATCTCCCCTACTGGTCTGAAGGGTCAGGTAAAAGATTACTCCTCAAAAAGGCAACCTTTAGCATCACCAGAGAGTAACCCAATGACAAAAAGAACTTCAGTGGAAAAGGGAGCTATACCTGTGGCTTTTGGGGAAGACAGCTTGGAGTCTCCCAAAGCTTCTTTGGCTGATAAAACAGAAGACACTGCCTTGGTGTTTACTGAAAGCAGAAATGAGACCAAGGCAGTAAAGCATGGTAATGGTTCGGATGGAAGAGCTTTCTTGCGTACTGATGGGATTAAAAATGGAGACCTGTGTATGTCAGCTGAGAGACAGACAAATTCTGACTTAGACGGCTCGAAGCTGAAGAGTTTGGATGCTTCCAGAACAGTCACAACAAAGATTAGCCTGTAAGTAACATAAATTAGTTTACCTTATCCCTGTAGCTGTAATTTTGCCTGTATCTGTGTTTAGGACTCTATAGGAACGCTAGCAATGTATCTGTTATCTATCTAGATTATTTTCAATTAAGAACTGCCTTTTAAAAAAATTTATCGTAATTACAGTTACCAGTTAATAAGCACTGTAGCTTACGTGTGTTAGAAAAATAATTATTTTTTTCTATTATTTTTTTATAGACTGGGAATTTCTTTGTATATCAATTCTATTATATGGAACAATTTAACATACATAAAAGCTGCTGTCATCATCGTCAGTGCCCCTGTTGTTGCTCAGATTAGCTTGGCTGTCACTGACCTTAATGTAGTTTTTGCTGCCTGAAACCAACTGAGAATGTGGTTAAAGATTTTTGTATGTAAAAATCTTTGAATAAGGAAAGTGTTCAAGTTGTTCCTTGAAACAACATAAGTTCTGCTATTAGAAGAAATGTAGGATGCAATGTAGAACTTGATCCTTCAAATGGTATAATAAATCACACTCCAGAAATTTGAATACCTATAGTTGCTTTCATAAGCATGTGCAGGATGACTCATGTAAATTTTTATGCATATGTATAACATCAGGCATTTGCCGAATTATTCATATATTAGTTCGCAGGATTTGGTTTTACATTCAAAGAAATTCTTATCTGTCAAACAGAGGTGATCAGTTCTTTCCTTACGATTATAAAGAAGTGGATGTATTTATGACTTTCGCTGTAATCACTAGTGTGAGTGCCGTGATTGATTTCCTGGATTCTCTTCTACAGTGAATCATTTTATTACATTTGTAATTTCTGTTGTTTAATTGTCATGGCCTATGTACTATGCGCTATTGCTTTCCGCATTCTGGTACATTCATTTATAGGTGTCAGAGTATATTGAATCCTATAGGTCCACCCGAGTACACCCGAGTGTTCAGAATCGCTGTTCAGCTGTGTTAGAGGGATGTGAAGGTTCAACGTTATGGCTTAAGAAACACGTATGTTTCCAGTTATGCTTCCCCCATCTGAGAAGCGTAGGAACACTAGGAACAATTTCTTTTGCACTGTTGTAGTGCTCTACATCCGATTTGTTCATTTGTAACTGGCTTAAAAACACCTAGCGCTGAAAGTTAAATGGTGGTATTTTTGTACGTGGTGATGCTTTGCCGTCTGGCAGTATAGCTCACAAATGTTATACTCTGAAGTTTTGTATCTTCATAACTTCAAAGGAAAGGTAGCTTTCATATTTTTGTGTCACAGTCATTAGTGGTGATGGAGTTCTAAATGCTTGCGTAGCTGGGTTTCATTTTTCTGGGTATCTCCTTGGCTTGTTGTACAGTGAATTATCTTCTGCTGTACTCATACAGTAATATACCAGTATCCTTTCTGACAGATTTAATGTTAATGAATAAACAGCCTGTTCTAATTCACCTGATTCTGCGGGGTGTGTGGCTCACTGTCTTGGCCTTATCTGCTGCTATAGGAACTTTAGCCCTGGGTGGGACTGCCGTGTTGCATGCAGGGTTCCCAATGCATCTGATAACTGTGTGGAACTGTGGAATGACAGCTTCTTTAGCCAGACAAATCGATATGGTCAGATTACCTGCTATAATTTGCAGTTGTTCATCAGAACACATGAACTATAAACCTGCATGTGGATTAAGCTGCTGTAAAATGGGAAGGAAAAAGATGGTGACGTTACTAGAAGGTGGTGTGGTCTTGTTCTCCTGTTATTGCTTCGGAGAACAGATAATGTTTCAGTTTTCAAAGGTTAAAAAATTGTTAGATGCTTCATAGGAATCCCCTTCAGTTTGAAAAATACTTATTTACTCACCGACTTGTTTGCCTCATACAAGATGGATTTTGTATAGTCAGAGTAGTTTTTGCTTAAAAATGCATAACGTCTCTTCCGAAGTGACATTGTGCCAATTCTGGGAATCAAGTTTCTAAAGAAACTATTTTAAAAAGAAGTCGGTTTTGCTGGTTCCCTGCAAGTAATGATAGCATTTTCTGTCTTTTCTCCTTTTATGTCTGTGTACTGGGAAACCTGGAAGTCACAGGATACTTTGCTTCTAGCTTTTGAAAGGGAAACCTATCAGGTTTGAGAATAAACTGAGGTTGATGGTACATCTTAATCAGCAAATAAAACCTCAGGCAGTAGTTACTTTGATGTGCTTAGCGGAAAACTTGGCTTCAGTTGTCATATTTGATGTTCAGACATGGTTTTGTAGTTGCCTTTGCATTTATGCCCACTTGTTGAATTATTCTGCTCTGTTAACACGCCGTTTTCCTTTGCTCACCTCAATCTGATGTTTTGGCATCAGTTACATGCTTGACGTGGTCGTTTGGACGGTACGCTTCAACTAGGTGACTCACCTTCCATTTATGACTGTATTGGGAGAGGTTTAACTGCTTGCTTCCACAGGTTAGCTGCAAGGTGTAGCCAAAGAGGAGGATATCAGTATTTCTCTTGTGCCTGCTTGTTCCTGGCATTGCAGATCAGCAGTGGGTAGTAGGAATCAGTCACACTGGGCTGTTTGCATGAAAGCGTTTGCGCTGTTAAGTGACTCCATCTTTCGGTCCTTTTCCCCCATACTAGAAGAGAGGCTTAAAGGACACTCAAACAACATCTCCTCCTTTTAAACAAGCTTAGAAACGCAGTTCTTGCAATAAGGCACATCTTTTGGCTGTATTTAACACCAGTATTTCTTAATGTGGAAAAAGGCGTAGTGAAAAGATGAGTTGGACGAGACCTGCTGTAGCGGATGGAGCTCCAGGGCTGAACTTTCTATTACTCTTCAGTCTCAGCTCTTTTGCTTCTGTGCAGAAATATTGCAGAATGTAAACTACAAAGTGCTGAAGTGGTTGTTTCTCCATAAATTTGCAAAGCTTGAAACTATACCTTTGAGGTGTTAGCTGTTCATTTGAAACAGGTTTGAGGTGTGGCTGATAACTATCAGTGTTAACCATTAAACTTGCTTATGTCAAGGCATACATGGAGAGATGGATTTTATTAGGAAGATATGTATTGTTATGCTGAAATGCACATAGTAGTGCAAGTGACAGGCTGACAAAAGGAAATGAGTGGTGTGGAAATGAGTCTGTTAAGATAACTAGGCCGTTAGCAATACCTCTTGAAAATGCAGGTAGGAGAGGATAACTACCTTTTTCTGATCAGAAAAGGACATGAAGGGTCCTGGTGAACAGCCAATTCAGTGTGTGTCAGTAGTGCATCCTTGTAGCAGATGAAGGCTGAGCCTGTGTTGGGCTACTTTGGCAGGAGCATAGCCAAGAGAAGGTATTTGGTGCTCATGAGGCTGCATCTGAGGCATTATATTGAGTTGTACCCCTCCCTCCTCTTCCAAGTCTTCTCCTGGTACAAGAGATATGTTCACAAATTGGAATGAGTCCAGCAGTAGGCCATTAAGAAGGTGATAGCACTAGAGCATACCAAGTATGAGGAGAAGCTGAAGCGGCTTGATTTGTTCAACTGAGAGAAGGACACGGGTAGACCTCAATCACCTCTCGCTACCTATAGAAGAATTATGGAGAAGGGAGAGCCAGATTCGTCCCCGAGATGTGCACTGAAGGGACAGTGGCCGTGGTTGCAGGTTGCAACAGTGAAGTTTCAATGGGATATAAGGCAAAAATAATTCACAGTGATAGTGGCTGACCTGCTGCAATGCTTCCCTAGTAAGACTGTGAAATCTTGACCCTTGGAGATACGCAGAACTTAGTCAGACAAAGCCTTCAACAACTTGCTGTAACTTTGAAGGTGTCCCTGTTTTGAGCAGGAAGTTGGACTAGCTGACCTTTAGAGGTCCCTTGCAACTTGTATTCATTTTCCAAAAAGAAAAAATCATAGAATAATTTCACTTTGAAAAGTTGAGGAAAAACAGTCATACTGCAAATGAAAAATAGTGTCTAAATATATTTAATTGTGTGCTGTGGAGTAGTTCCCTCCCTGCCTTCCCTCTTTCAGGAATAATTTTTTTCTGTTTCTAGACTTGAATTTTCCAAGAGTATTTTATTAGCACCTATCTGAATTATGGCCAGTTGTTTATAAGTTAATATTTCCCTTTTTATTGATCACATGTTCTTCATAAGAGCCTTCCAGTTGTGAACCAACTTGAGCAGGCTGGTAGTTACAGTGAGCACTGTCAGGAAGTCTTCTCCAAAAAGACATGGTGATTTTTAACAGTTGCTTTCTGTATAGATTTGTAGGCAGCTGATTTTGGGTACCTTCTGTTATTTCATTAAATTTGTTCCTCATGCTTTTCCCAAGAAAAGCTTGTACAATGCAGAGTCTTGATTTATTAAGATTGACTTTCTTACTTGGGATGGATCTATTGAGGAAGAAGAGAAAGGGGTGATCTCAGGTTTCAGGTTGTTCCTGTTGACTTATTTGTACCTCGCGCTTCTTTCTTGGGCTATGGAGCTGTCTGAGAGCTCAGTGAACACAGTTTGTGTAGCTAAAAAAGAAGAAAGCACCTAAATACCAGAATCATCCATTGATTGATAGAGTATTTGAGGCCCTGGAGATTGTTGCTGCTAGTTTCTTTGGTCTCCCACCATCCTCAGTTTTCATTTAGTGCAGTTTCTGCCTGTTCTTCCACTGCTGAGTGTTTCCAGGTTCCTCTTTGGAGAACAGCTCTGCCTTTTTGGTGATGGTGGGCTCCTTGGCACTCCTTATATCTGACTGATAAATTTTGAAGACATGTGCCCTGCATCTTCACAGCTGTTCATGCTGTTCCTGCAGTAGCAAGCGACACGGACAACTGTATTTTCTTGGATGTAGGTATTCAGAGGAAGGAGGCTTATAACCCTCAGCTGCATGTCATCAGCCTTCTGCCATAGTACATGAGTACTATGTGCTACGTACTTGTACATGCTTCTCTGTCTGCTCTGATGGAGAAGTTCCTACAAATGTTTCCGGATTTGATTCTCCTAAAATCAGCAGGGTTAGTTCACACAATGTAAATTGTTGGCTGACTTTACCTGAAGGAAATGGGAGAGTCCTCACGTGTGGTGCTCGCTTAGCCAAGTGGTGGTGCAGTGACTGGGGACAGCTACCCTTTCCACCAGCACTAATGGAACCAGAAGAGGACTTCCGCTTGATTCAAGGTTACTTCTGCAGTGTAAGGGCTGCAAAGAATCTGGGCAGATGTCTTCAAAACTTGTTGGAGTAGTATATTCAAATGTTAACCAACTCATTATCACCTTAATGAATTGGGATTTGTTTCTTAAACTCTGTAGGGAATTCATGTGTGTAATTTATTCTGCCTATTCACTATTAAATTTTAATGTCTGTCAGTCATAAGTAGTTCTCTGCCTCAATTGCAGATGCTGTAGGCTGCTGTGTTTTTTGTTTTACCGAGCATTAAAGAACTACATACACATTTGAAATGTATTTTCCTTATTTAGTGTATAATTTTTTTTTTGTCATTCGTATAGTTACTCCTTTTTTAGTTAATTACTTTTGAGATACCAAAATTTAAACTGAATATGACTATGGAAAATTTCATTATAATGTTATATTTATTGTTTTGAAAATTGTTACAAGTCTTTTCAAGATTAATCAACGATGTAACTCTGTATCACTTTGCCTCCTGTAGTCCAGCCAAACCGAAGAATGTAGAGCTGAATTTTAAAGCATCTACCAATCAAGACAGTTTAGAAAGTGAGCAGGATACTCTTGAAAAACCAGTTAATAAAACTAACAGCAACATTGCCAACAAAATTTCCTTGTTTGAAAATAAATGCGCTAACCAGACCCAGAGGCCTACTGACATCCCTGCTTCAAAAAATAGCACTGTACCAAGTACATTTGTTGGCAGAGCAAAGCTGAAATTTGGAAAACAACCTAAGGAAAGTGAACAGCCTGATAAAACATTAAATAAGCAGAGCAGTCGCCAGAAGTTATTTGAGAATGGCACAGCAGAGAAAGAAAGCACTGCAGAACTAAAAGGCAAAAATGAAGAAGGCTCTGCCTTTTGTGAGGATATTGGGAAGACAACAGAACTCAAAGTAAAAGCGGCTATATCCCTTTTTAACCAAAGCAGCAAAATTGATGCTAGTAGTGTCTCTCTGAAGCAACCCGATCCAGAACTAACCACAGCTAAAAAAGAAAGTTTACCTTTAAAACTGTCTTTCTACTCACCCAGCAAAAGTGAAAATGCTCAAGATACTTCCTACCAAAGAAATAACACGGGCTCAGAATTCCACAGAAATGAAGAAAAGGCGCTGCCAGACACAGAGGTTTTATCACCTAGCAGTGAAGGTAAATATTCTCTACCATCTCATCAGGTTCCTAGATCAGAATTTAAGAAGATGGAAAATGGAGATAAAAAGGCAAAGCTGGGAGAGCTGAGCTTTGCAGCACTACCGTGTGACGACAGCAGTCAGGACAGTATATTGCTATCAGAGCACAACATCAATACACAAAAGAGTCCAGGCAAAACCTGTAACGGATCTGCTGAAGACGACAGCGTTTTTGATTCCCCATCAGACATGAAGAAGTTTGCTGAAACAATAAAAAACTTGGACAGTTCAGTTTGTTTACCCCAGAAAAAGAAGAGATCAAAGCTTCCCAAGTCCCCAGCACCCCACTTTGCAATGCCTCCCATTCATGAAGACAACTTAGAGAAAGTATTTGACCCTAGTGTATTTACTTTTGGTTTGGGACTGAGGAGGGAGAAAACACAGGATCTGTTACCAGCCCAACAAATTAAAATGCAAAGCCTGGAAACAATAGCCAGAGTCAGGCCCAAGCGTGCATCAACAGAGCAAAGCATCATATTCAAAGCCCTGCAGTCATGTAATAGAGACGAACCTGCCTTTACTCAGGAAATAAATGGAAAAGAGAATGTTGATGGTACAGATGGTGAAATTAAGAGATCCCGACTTGAAAAAAGCTCCCTCTTCTCAAGCTTGCTGTCTTCTACATCTAAAGAAAAGTTTTTTAATCCTTCTGTCACCTCAGTAAATAACGCTGCAACAGCTTTTCCAACTGACTCCTCAGGGATGCCTCCTTTACAACAGGATGCTTCTGGGCCATTCGGCATTCCTCAAAAATCGGAGGTAATAAAGATCATTCATGAAATACAACCACGTAAATTTTTGTCTACCTGCTGAATGACTGTTAATTTTGATTTTGCAATTCAGTCTCTTTCAGATATGAAGTTTCCAAGTTTTGTGGAGAAGTACATGCAAGCAGATAGTGCAAAAAAAGAATTAAGTTTACAAATGCCCAACTATGGGAACCCTGAGAAAAGTTTTTCCAGCTGGTTAGGGACAAGCAGATATGAATCAAATGTCCCCAGTGGTTTATTAGATGTGGATGTAAGTATTGTGGTGTTTAACATCTGTCTGGAAAGTTATCTGGCTTTTGTGTTTTTATAGACAATATGCATACATTGGTTTTTTTGGTTTTGTTTTCCTTCTTGGGGGCATACATAGATTACAAATATATAGAGGCGAACGTAGGTATAGTACCGGTTTCATCTGATGTTGGCTATACATGAAAATGAGATGGCATCTATTAACATGATTATATTTCTTCATGGTGCCTTTATTTTGAGAGTCTTCACAAATATGAATTGAAAGTGTATGTTTGAATATGTCTTCATATCTGATTTTGTATTATTTTGAAACAAATCTCATGCTAATTTTATTTTTTGTTGTAAATTAGTAGAATGCTTTCTATGAACTTCAGAAAACTTGTGCCTGCTTCTTCTGTTAACAGTAATCCCTTTTCTTCCAGCATGACATTCAGCCATTGCACTGTTAAATGAGTAACAGAGCAAACTGGTTTTTTTAGCCCTCTGTTTTTGTTCCCAGTATCCCCATGCATTTGATAGAAAATATATATTCTTTAAGAAGTGGATAGTAGTGATTATTGAAAGTGCTGTTACAGTGGAGGGCTGTTCCTTTGTCTGATGATGAGCATCAATTCATCATGAGTGAAGGCAGAGCTCCGTTTTTGCTTTTAGGTAACTTTACCTTAATGTGGGAGAACTTCCAAAGCTAGCAGTTACCTGCTGTTACAGTTCTACTGAAAAGGGTGCAGGAATAGTAGAAGTAACTATTTCCTTCACCTTGCAGAAGGAAATCCATGCTATCTTGTAATTTTGAGGATGTAGATTTTTCTCTCATGGGAAGTTTTTTAACTATTGTGGGTATGAAAATTAGGGGGGTTATTTGCAGTAGTGTAGACTTATTCTGCTGGTTAAAGAGGCTTTCTTACTCTGGATGGTCCTGCTTGGATTTCAAAACCTGAGTTCAAAGCCAAATGACTAGTACTGATTTTTTTTTTTTTTTCCTACTTAAATCTGTTGTTCCTGAGTGTGTTTCAATTTTTCAGTAGAGTGTGGAGACCTGATATGGCAAGGGAGTATATACACACATAAGACTGCTCTTGTGAGAAGCCCATTAGGCTCTGCAGGGTTCCAGGACTTGTGCAGCACTGTTGCTGTCTCTGAAGTGCCTTGCTCAAGTTAGGCAGGAACCAAAAATGTTTGTATGATGTGTACCTACTGTGCGTCTTCCACTGACTAAAAACACGAGGATACAATGGCTAATGGGTAACGTGAAGGATCTTTATGGTCCCTTCCAACTCTAAAAATTCAGTGAAATTCAGTGAAAAGAGCAGCCCTAAACAATGATTTTGGTATTCCTTAAAACACAGAGCAAGTTCTAACTGGAATTGATGCACAGTCTAATAAAAAAACAGTCATGCTTCAACGTGTCCTGATAGTGCCTACAAAAATCTGATGGTGGTTGGGAACTCTGTCCCAAGATCACTGCCTGCCCTGTGTGCTGATTAATATGTTCTCATTAGTTCCTTGCACGTGTTGCTGGTTATCTTAAGCTGCAGCCTGGTTTAGGGGCAGGATTTGTTTCAGTTTGTTTGTATGAATAGTTCCTGGAAGAGCAGGACTCTGTCCCAGAATGAGCACTCCTGTCCTTGCTAGGAAACCAAATGCGTAATTGCAACACTTTCTTCATTTGTTTTAAGATGATGTGGTGCAACCATAACTTTCCCATATATTCTATATTGTATAATTTACTACAGACTTCAGTATTGTTTTAGATTTTGTATACCTTAATGTATTTTATTTGCTGTGGCATTTTACTCTGTCACTTCCTGTAGTGTCTCATGCTTTTTGAAGAAACCTATCTTGTTACAAGCCATTCAGCACAAAATTGATTATGCTAATTAGTTCATACATGTACATGCCATCATGTCTTCTCAGTCTTTCCATATATTCCCTCAAAATTTTTTCATGCTTGATGGTTACTAGACATTTATACTTTCACTACTGTCGTTATCATTGTAGAGCATGTATTTTATTAATGCCAATTTTTAAAGTAGTCTCTTGGAATGAAATTCCTGGAATATAGAGGAAGTTGATCAGGCGGATTTTAAAGCATTTCAAGTCTGAGGTTAGTTAGCTTCAGTGAGATGACAATTCAGTTTAAAAAAAAAAAAAACAAAAAATCCAAAGTGTGTAAATTTGTACACTTGTAAGATACTGCTCTTCTTGAGGAAGAAGGAATTGAAGTAGTAAGTAGGTGTAGTTAAAGAGTTATCAGCTTTTTGTCATTCAGACTAGTTTCTATTTTGTTCCACTAGCTCTTTTTTTTTATAGCTGAGTATCTGTGTTGAATAAGTTTTTGGTTTGTGGTGGGTTTTTTGTGTGACTTTTCTCTCACCCCCTACTAGGCACTTTCAAGAAATGGACAAATTAAAATCAATCCCCGACCTGGCAAGGTAAGATCAATTTTATGATCTTTGCTGTTCCTCTCTATATTTAAAGCATAGCAAGATAAAATTATGTTGTTGTTGGTTTTTTTTGTTTTGTTTTTGTTTTGGTGGTTTTTGTTTTGTTTTGTTTTTAACGCAGCTGGTGATATACTGTGAATCAGACTATCAAAAAAATGCTATTGAAGTTTTCCATGATGTTCCGGATTGCAGTTCTTGGGTTCTGTCGCCAACAATTTTAGTTAAAGTCATCAGAGGATGGTAAGAGATTAATTTTTACTCTTTATCAGTCATCTGTCCAAAAATCTTTAGAAACAGAACCAGTGTGTAAGTAAGTCTGCCTTGCAAATGGCAATGTAATGTAGACGTCTATGAGCAAGAAATGTGGCATTTTACCACTGCAATAGGAAGTTCTGGTCAGAAAACTTATCTTGCTGACAAATTGAGTGTTACCATCTGGAGGGGTGGAACATCTCACCAGGCATAGGGGTGGGATGAAATGACAGATTCTGTCTAGCTGTGCTGCCCTTTGACTCCTGTCTGCTTTATGGGTGCTTGCATAGTATTTGGGTTGGACTAAAAGACTAGCAAAGGATTTTAAAGCCAGGTCTGACATGGGTTTGGATGCAGAAGATTAATCCTATGTCCAAAGGTGGTGCTGTAGAGGTAGTTGTTTCTCTTGCAAGTCCAGAGGGAATTTTTCTCTGAAAGCTAGATTGCCTAAGAGGAATTCAAACCAAGTTCATCTCCTACGTTCTTCATAACATTAACAGAACAGCCATTATTAGTGTGGATAGCGTGGCAAGCGTGGCAAGTTAAGTTGTGGTCAGGCTATAATGCAGGCAAATAGCAGGTTCTCAAAAGTAATGATCTGATAGTAAGCTGCAGAAACAAGGGCTAGCTGCAGTAGGAGGTACTGGGAAGCACGCTGCTGTTTAGCTTCAGAAAACAAATGAAAATCTTCTGATCTGTGTGAATCAGGTCTTCTTTTTCAGCATGGACTAGGGGACTGCATTCCCCCCCTATTCCCCTGTTCAACTGAGAGCTCCAGGGGAGGGTTTTATATTTGCAGATGGGTATAGTTTTTATATAGTTATATATTCAAACCTGCGGTTAAAAATAAAGTTGTGCTTGTCTTCTGAGAGTTCTTATCATCCTCTGGCACATCTATACCAGCCCCTGTGGAACTCCAGGCTGCTGTTCACAGGATCCAAGTAGCTTCTCTGTTTATACTTGACACAGCAGTCTGCGCTGTCAACATTTTCTGACCTATAAATTGGTCCTGATTAGTATCTTATGCAAAAGTCTGGTATTCATAGACGGTAGTCTTGCTGCCCCAAATCATCAATTTAAAAAGGTGGAGGAGTTTTTGATGGAATTACAAAGTCAGCAGTAGGCATCTTCGTGTTTTTATCATTGCTTTTAAAAATATCACAGAGACCAGAAATGACTTAAATCAGCTGTATTGGGGTGGCAGGAAGGGTCTGGAAATAATACTTCTTGTGAAAGGATTTGTTAAATGGGATCATGATTTTTGCAAATCACACTTGATAAAGCACCATTAAAAATGAGAATTTTTTATTTTAAGCTGGATACTCTATGAGAAACCAAATTTTGAAGGCCCCTCTATTCCACTGGAAGAAGGAGAGCTGGAACTCCCAGATATTTGGGGTGCAGGTACTTCTGAAGAGCAAAATGAATCCAAATCTCTAAAGCCTGCAGTGATTGGTTCAATAAGACATGTTGTTAAGGCAAGTAATAGAAGTAAAGAAAATTTTATATAGGTCTTAATGTTTTGTGGTGTTTTGTATTGATACAAGGAGTGATTGTTGTATTAGGGCACAAGTGTAATGTGAGTTGTAAATGCATGAAACAATCTTCCACATTGAATTTCTTGTTTAATCACAAAATAAATGTGGGGAGTTTTGCTCAATGGGGATTGCTGTAACATCCACTGGAAGGATAGGGCAGGAAGAAAACTGAGTGTTTTTTATTAGTATAGCCTCCAAAATACGATGTACAGCATATGCTTTTTAGCCTGGTCAATCTCTCAGGAAAAAAATCCCAGAAAATTTATCAGTAGTTCCACAGATTCATATTTTCAAAAGCATGTGTGTGGGTTTTTCTTTTCTTTTCTTTTTTTTTTAAATCAAATTTACACTCAACGTGAACTTTAGTGTCAAACACTGAACCTTGTTTGTTACTCAAAAAATAGTCCTGTATACACAAATTTAGCAGGGAGTTTCATGCGTGGTGGAACAGCCTTCTTACATGCGCTTTTAACCTACTATTAAGTAGTTACCTTTACAGGTTGCACAAACAAGTATGAGCTATAAAGTCACTTGACTAGGACAGGAAAAAGGAGGAATATATATTGCTTGTGACTACAATTCTTGTTTAAATTGCAGTTCTCTTCAAGAATGGCTTGCTTGGTGTTATGTTAGGATTTAATTTGCTAGAGGAGATGTTAACTGATGAAAGAAGATGCATTCCTAGATGGCAGAAAGTAAACAACGTAAATGTTGATTATAGATTGACTGACTGTTTTGGTCCAAACAGAGACAGGAAAACTGGCATAGTTATACTTTTATTATAGGCATCTAATAGCAGTAGTAATTGACAAGAGGGGAAACAATTTAAAATAAACAGGTGTTTCAATGCTGATTTAGTTATCTGCATTAATTACAGAACTTGCAGCACAGACTAAGTGATCGTGGCAATCTTCATTTTTCAGGATTACAGGGTTTGCCGAATTGATTTGTATACAGAACCTGAAGGCTTAGGAATCGTGACTTCCTTTTTTGACGACACGGAAGAAACAGGGGTGTTTGGCACCACTCAGAAGACTTGTTCTATCAAAGTACACTGGGGCATGTAAGTGCGTAGTTCTGTATGAACGTGCACTGCTATGAAAGGAATTTGTTTTAAACCATTGGTTACACCTATCAGACATGCAAGCAGGCTGTATTTATCGTAGTCCTATATTTTGGCAGTATTTGTTGACAGTAGCAGTAGTACATCATTGTAATGCTCGACTCTTGGGGAGGACCTCTTAATGTTTTGTGTTAGAGCCAGCTTTTCTTCTGCTTGCATGTAGTAAAGACAGAGTAACCCTTGTGTATTCATAGCAAAGGAATGAGTTTGCCCCTCCTGCTTTTTCTCATGAACTGTTGTGATAAGACCTCATTTCCTACTTGCTTTCCTCTAAACTTGAAATCATTGTACTAAAATAAGAGAATTCTCAAGCCCTTGTGTTACAAGATAAGACTTAGTGTCACGTGTGGACTCTGGAAAGCATTCTTGTATTTCACAGTGTGTTTTAATCAGTGTTTTTATGGTGATGTTTAGGACACATACGTATGTCACCTGAAAACATCTGGTCATCTGAATTAGGTGTGTAATGTATGTCATGAACTAAGTGAGTGTTTATGAGAAAGGAGACCTCTGAGGAGGAATCCAGACTCTGTACCAATGGTAGTTTTGGTAACTTAATAAACAAACTTGTAAATCAGTACTGAAAATATGCCTCAAAGTGGCACTGGGAAAAGTATGCAGAAGAGGGAGGCTGCTTTCAGAAAAAGTGAGAGTGGAATCACTTTCAATGATGCTGGGTCCTGCAGAACATTTTAAGGGTGTGCAGACCTTGGTTGTTACCTGTTGGCCATGTTGCGTTTGGGCACTGATAGCATTCACCCTGCTGCAAATGGTCTGTTTAACTATCAAAACCTGCCCCACTGAAGATAAGTGTTCCACACCACTGCAAAGATTTATTCAAATAAGCCACATGATGGATGGGGCATTTTAGTTGTCTCTCTGATTAAATCTTTACACCTTGATTTGGGGGAAAAAAAATGAAGTAGTTGGTCCTCTGACAGAAGGTTATTTCTGTTGAACTGCAAACTTAATCCAAATTACATCTGCCAAGAGTAATGAAATCAGATATATTATTTGGAGGTTGATTATTAATTGACTTCATCTACCTCTCCACTTTATTTCTGTCCCTCACTTAAAAGCCTTCTGTGAATAGTGAAATTATAAAATTTTTGGAAAGGAAGCAGAGTGTGTACATCTCTCAGACTTCAGACTGGTCCTTATTTTGCATCAGTGTGACAGTGTTCTTAGTGTTCAGTTTACGTTAAATCTGTGTAAACTCTTACAGTCATAATTTCACTCTTGCATTTGGATCCCCTGAGGGAAAGCAAACTAATATTTGCACCAGGAAGCAAAACAGACAGTTGAAAAATAATCATAGAATCACAGAATGGTTTGGGTTGGAAGGGACCTTAAAGATCATCTGGTTCCAACCTGCCATGGGCAGGGACACCTTCCACTAGACGAGGTTGCTCAAAGCCCCATCCAACCTAGCCTTTTTCAGATGTCAGTTCATCAGTCCTGTGTAGAAAGAAGTCGCTTCTGCCACTTGCTTGCGTGAGAAATTCAGGAAATTGTTCCTGCTTTTTTTACATGTTGCAGGGTCTTTTCTTTCCTTTAGTTTACAGGCATAACATAGTTCGCTCTGGCAGTTGAGGGAGGCTCTGATTCTGAGTCACCTTGCCATGTGGGTGTGGTTGTATCTTCTTAAGGTTTCCCAGTGTTAGTGGTTAACTGTTGTTTACTAAAAGCTGCCAACAAAAATGAGTCAATGCACCTTTATCTTCTGCTTGTGCTGTCTCCTTGTTCTTCCATGTGTTTAAATTCTTGCAGTGAAGCTGGGGGCTTACTGAGCGTTGCGACTACAGGACACACAATATATCAAACATTCAGCTATAGACAGCAATAAAACTAAAACTAAAGTGTTGCTGTTTAGTATGAGTTTTATACTGCTCCATGCTGCAATTTTGAGAGATCAGTAAATTTAACTGAAAGAAATACATTGCCAGCCTTAGGCAGAGACCAACAGTATGTTTCTTTGTTTCCAGTAAGTGATCACTGGCTAAGGTTTTCTTGAAAAAGCTTTGAAAAACTACTGTTGCTGTCCCAATCAGGAATTCTGAAAGTTGTGTCTTTCAAAGTAGAATTATTAGCAGATACAAACCATGAGGAAGTAGATTTCTAAGGAGTTGTCAGGGTTTTCTATGTATTAGTAAATAACACAAGTTCAGAATTCTCTATTGAACAGATTTTGCAAGAAATCCAAGTCTAGCTTAGTAGAGATCTTTCCAGTTCTTGAAAATTCATTCTGCATATTTTAAAACTATTCTAAAAATTACACAGAGTAAGCTTTAGTCTTGAAACTTCAGATAGAGTCAAATTCTTAACTGTCTCTTCATTGTACTGATTTTTTTTTTTTTTTTGCCTGTTCAAACAAAGCACATGCATTATTGGTGGTTCCTGCACAGGCACAGTTTGCCAGTATGCCAGCTTGTAGTTGACAATTTTGATGGTAAAGAAACAAATTTTTATTAAGTATATAATGGTGTCTTTTCTAAAGCGAGCACATTGTCTTGTTCTTTACTGATCAGAAGTGTTCTGAGGTTTTAACCTTTTCCTTTCCTCTCTCCCTTACATTAGATGGCTAATTTATGAAGAACCTGGTTTCCAGGGAGTCCCTTTAATGTTGGAGCCTGGTGAATATCCTAATTTAGCATTCTGGGAGAAGAAGGAAGCCTACATTAGGTCTATGAGGCCCTTGAAAATGGTAAAATATTGTTATTACTAGCAAGTTACGTGACCTACGTTTATGTGATAGAAATAATGTGTTACGGTGGATAGATTTTTCAAGACTTGCGAAAAAGTAACTTTTCAAAAACCAAAATTTTTAGTCTATGAAATTCTTGAATTTTCAACATTTGATTGCATCCACTTCTGCCTTTAATCTGCCTTTTTGTTTTCACTTGTGTTCTTCAAGAAAGATTTCACCTTCTTTTTGTGAAGAGTTGATGACTCTTATAGTTGCCTGTTTTATACTTAGACAACTTATTTTTTCTTCTTTTTTTAACAGGGTGGTCGCAAAGTTGAATTCAGTGGAGAGCCGAAGGTAAAAGTCAATAGTTGTTTGATTGTCAAAAGGTATTTTATAACACGTAAACTACATGTGGGTAGCTAAATATATCTTGATCGTGTACCGGCTACTGATGGCTTAATGGCTGGTCCTGCTGTATGTGACCACACCATGAAACTGCAATTTCTGTCACGTTTATGCATCTGTCATATATGATGTCATATTTATGACCGCATTAATAGCAATCTGGATAATACAGATGGGTAGTGAACATTCAAGCCCTCATGTTGCATTTCTAAGGGAAAGACATCTTGAAGAGAATAGAGAGATTCCACTTACTAGTTTCATAATCTTGCCTTCTCCCTCTATGTGCCCTTGCAAAAGCAACTGACTGTCATCAGAATTTGTCATGCTCTCTGCAACTTTTATTTTACTACATTTCCACTACAGGTAATCGTTTATGAGAAGCCTTTCTTTGAAGGGAAGCATGTGGAAATAGAATCAGAGATCTTTATGCTTGATGACAAGGAATCAGAAGAAAAGACAAGACTTCCATTTACATCAGTGGGATCCATGAAAGTACTGGGAGGAATGTAAGTGTGGGAAAACACCAGCAATATTTCCCCTTCACTGAGGTAGTAACTTCATAGGCTGGAAACTGCAGTGGACAAATTCAGTACCCATTTATTTTCTCTGATTTTCTAGTTTTTGGGTTTAGAGATATGCCTGGGTTAAATTTGCAAATATTCGCAGCAAAAGAACAAATTTCACATATCTGTATCTGCTCTATAACAATATGGAGCGGCAGTTGCTCATTTTCACACACAGATTCTGTTGTTGTTTAGTTGGGTTGCTTATGAGAAGCCCGGGTTTGAAGGCCATCAGTACTTGCTGGAAGAAGGAGCGTATCGGGACTGGACAGACTGGGGCGGCTATGATGAAGAGTTGCAATCACTGCGACCGATCGTTGGTGTAAGTTCCAAGAACACGTAGTAGGCAGTCTCTTGAGTGCGCTGAGACATCCTGTTGCGTTTTCCTTATGATGCTTCTCTTTGTTTTAACAGGACTTCACGAGCTCCCATATGATAATGTACAGTGAAAAAGACTTTGGATCAAAGGGTTCCAATATTAATGTGTTAGGAATTATTTCCAATTTGAAAGACACTGGATACGGGCTGAGGACACAGTCCATAAATGTGCTAAGTGGCGTGTAAGTGATATTTTTAATTACTGCCTAATTTTAAATATGCTATGCTTTTTAGAATTTGGTAGTATTTGCAGATGTTTTTTGGCACGCTGACTTCTAATGTCTGCGTGGAGTCTTCAGATAAAATTTTCTGCCCTTGACTGCAGAATGTGAAAAGTTTTTGTGAATAAGTACAGTAAATTGGTTTTCTTCTCATGATGAGATCAGATGGTTCCAGGAAACATTGACTTACTGATATACAAAGTATGAAAGTATGACGTTTCATCAGAAAGGTAGAAATAGCTTGTTCTTGTGGCTGTGTGTTTTTTTTTTTTTTTTTTAAAGCATTTCAACAGCAAAATTGTTATGGAACTAATTTTCAGTTTTGAAACTAATTTCCAGGCTGCTTGTGTTTGACCAGAGGCAGATTCCTTGCTCTTTCTCTCAGTTGTATGTAAAACTCTTACCACACTTACTAAGACATTCTGATATTAAGGAGACTTCTGAAAAGTAATACTGCTTTTGCAGTGAATCCTATGGGTTAATAGCATTTTAGTACTGTGGCATTGGGTTTTTTTGAATTGGATCTTTTAACACAGTGGTTCCTAAAACTTTGGATTGGCACGGTAATTAACAACTCTTCTTACTCTGTGTGACAACACACATGGCACAGAGTTGATAGACTTTGCATTTCACAGCCTTGCAATCTGCATCTAAGCGTTTTGGAAATACAAACAAGTATTAGCAATCATGTCTCCAAAGATACAAAATTGCTTAAAGTAGTAGAACCAAAAGAGCATGAGAGGCATAGTCTCTGTCTCTGCCTGGTATGCAGGTGACTTGCTGAAAGCTCTGCCTTACCCAGCCACACCCTAAATCCTTCCCTGTGTTATCTGTGTGATATCCCTGCAAGTTTTGTCTGGATAAAGATTGCAGAATCAAGCTCAGTGCATTCCAAAGGAATGCTTTTAATTTGTGTATGAGCATGGTGCGACAGCAGGTTTTTTTTTTTTCTGCCTGGTGACCTTTGAAGCCACTTGTGTCCTTTTGTCTTCTGTAATACGCAGGGGAGTTTCATGGGAAAGAGTCATCTCTGAAGGTTGGGAAACAAATTGTGGGTTACCTATCACGCCCTTTGTGTAGCTGCTGTAGTAAATGTGGCTGTTGCAGCTGAGATAGGAATCATACTTGAGTTTGAGTTTTCTAGTAATTAAGAGTGCCTCTAATGCTCTGATGGTAAAGGCAGCTAGAAGTCATTACAAACAAAACTCTTGTCCCACAGACTCTGCTACTGCTCTTGTAATCTCACCTTGTAGTCTCTTGAAGATGCAATTTGTAGCAATAAGCTTTATAAAAATTGAGGTGCATTGCTCGTTACAGGTGACTAGCACTCAGCTCTTACCGGTCTCGTACGACCCTTTTGTTTCCAAAGAGGTTGTGAGTGGTGGTGTTCTTACTAAATGCTAGTGTGTGAGAATGACTTACTGTGAATCATTCGGCCTTGCTTGGTAATAAAATGCTTTATTTTAAGTGTTAAGTAACTGTTCAGGTAGACAATTTTTATATCTTTCCTTCCAAGAAATCAGTCATACAGTGATGAATAATCCATTGAGCAATTTCCTGAGCTGTTTAGACTGTAACGTACATGATGTCATAGTGAACTGTGACAGATTCAACAAAAGGTTGTCATAATATTTCGAAGTAACCTTCCTGGTATCATATTGAAAATACATCATTAAAAAAATGACAAAAATATAAGAAGCTCTGAACCTTTCATAATAATTTTTTAACTACAGGTTTCTGGGTTAGCAGTTATAGCAGTAACAGATAACAGATGATCTGTATTTCCCACATAATTAATTTGATTGCTCTGTAATTTAAAGGGTATATCAAAGAAAGCCTGACGCTGCAGAGCACAGATACTACTGAACAAGTTCTAAGCTAAACTGCATCTTTAAACTGTGTGCTGAAGACAGCCCAGCTCTGCATTTGGGGAGAGAATACTCCTTTTTGGGGTAATTGAGTGCTAGCTGCATGAAAATTTTCAGCTACTTGTGTTTCTGAAGAATGTTCCCAAGCAGTATTTTAACTTGTTTGCTAAATCTATTGTAAAGACATCTCAGAAGACATTTCCTAAGGTGATGAGGATTGACTTCTTTAAAATTGATACATGTTTTGTTCTTCAGCAGTCTTCAGAGACTGGACAAACATAAAATCCAGAGTATTTTATTCTTCTGCTGTTGGGGCTGGAGAAAGCAATCCAGGCTGCCTGAAAATAGGAGAGGCGTTTCTTGTTTTAAGTAGGGTTTGATCTTTACTTCCAAGTTGGCAGAATTCTAAGTGGCGGAAAATGGAAGTATTTACTAGCAACAGGTAACACCCTTTACAAGTTTAAGCAAGTACTAAATTCAACTGTTGTACAATTTTGATTTCCTCTCTGCTTAATAACTTCAAACTTGTATTTAATAGTGATCAAAACAACAGGAATTGCATTTGAAGTCTGCCTTTTCTTTATCCATAAACACATCAAACTTTTGCCAAAAATACTGAAAAAGCCCCTATCTTTGAGTTGATACTTTTTGAACTTAGTGGAAGAACTTCTCCAGATTTGTTTTTTTTTACGTAGGCGTTTCTTTTACTGTGGTCCTGTAATCAGCCTGGTTTTCCCCTAATTTTCAAGTAATTAGTCCACAGCCCAGATTTGGCTGCTTCTAGTGCACATATGGATAGTGAGATTAAGGAAATCATTAGGTGATGAGTAGTTCACATACAGGAGTCAGCATGTATTACATTTAATCTAGATGCACTCAGGAAGGAAACATGGGTGAGAACTAAAGAGACATGAGGTACAAGAACAAATCTCCCTTGGGAGCTGAAAAGGGCAAGAGCCCTTGGGTACCCCATGGGAGAACATTTCAAACGAATCTTCTGCTTCCCTCTGTCTCTGAACTGAGCTGAACTGAAATTTGAAAAAATCTTTCAAGGAGTCACAAAATTAAAAGTTTGCATGTCCCTGGGATACTAGGAATCACAAGTGTTGAAGGGGTATGGTAAAGAACCGGTTTCCTCTCTTTCCTATAAACAGAATTTTATTACCTCTGTTAATTATGCTGCAGTCTGCAAGTGACAGTTAACTCCCTAGTCCCTCCTGGTCTATCTGATTAGCGTGTATAGGCCAATTTAAACCCACTGACTCCATGTGGTACTTAAACTTTAAAGACTACGGATTCTATTTCAGGCCTGAAGGAGTGCTTCTGTGCCTGAAAACTTAGTTTTTACAGCTATGGTATTTAGTTTAATGAAGGTGTTGCTATTTCTTCTGTAGCTGAGAGAGAAGGTCCTTCCAGGATTTAGGTAATCTGTCCTGTCCTAAAATGAGTCTGACCAATACAAAAAGGGGGATTACCCCTCTCAGCTAATGTTAGAGCATACGTGATGAGAAATGGCCAATGTTTTGAAAGATAAAGTTAGATAAGATGAATTCTGGGCTAACCACGGGCAAAGCTGATTTTTGGCAAGTTATCTGTCTCTGGATTCTTTATTTGGCTGTTCTTCCAGACCCTGTTTGGAGCTGCGTTTCCTGGGTATCACATATAAAAGGCTTTGGGAAAAGATACCGTGCATGTATAAGTATCAACAATATATAATTGACACTTTTCTCTACGTCTGTGGTTCCAGGGACAGGGATGGTGCAGAGGAGTGAAGGTCTCCAGCACCACCCCGCCAGCAACCTGGGAGGAGGCTGTTGCTTAGCCTAAATGAGGCAATTTGTAGGGCTGGGGGTTACAAGAACTGTTGTGTCAGGAGAACTCGCTCCCTGTGGGGCAGGGTTGTTGTTGTCATGCTGCGGAGCAGTGCTTCAGTTTTTGTGGTGCCTGGCAGCTGGGATGCAACTCTCTTGCTTAGATACAGAGGCGATGACTTGCTCTCCAGGCCTTTCTGTTAGTCAGAAGTTGGATTAAGGCACTGCTGCTTCCTGGGGGATAGTCTTGAGGTCTGACAGGTTTAGCTGGTACTGAATTCAGCTGCCTGTCCTTGATGTTGTTATTACTGCTCTCAGCAGCTTGTATGGGTTTCTGAATGAAGTGGAAAAGCATAAGTATTTCACTAATAATCCCGGACTAGAAATTTTCTAACTGCATGGGCTGACTTGCACGGGAGAGTGGTATTTACTTACTTAAATCCCTTGATTTCAACATAAACATGTGCTTAAAGTGAGACACGCTGATTACTTCTGTGTTCAGGCTTCTTTTTAGATAGGCTGAAATGAAATAACTGCTATCGAGAGATTCTTAGGAGGCATCTGGCATATTTTATCATTCACTTAATATCAGAAACGCTTGTTTGTGTAGATGTTAATCAAGTTAAACTGTCAGGCACTGCAGCTGTATCCTGGCATTTGTGCACTGAAAAAAATCTAATGAACGTCTGCTGAAGAAATTGGTTAAGGAAACCTCACTCTCGCAGCTTTTGGTATATGTGGCGTACAGGTATAGACACACCTGAGACATTTGAACTGCCTGCTCAATTTATTGTACATACCAATGTCTCTTTGATGAATTACTATGAGGTGATTTTGAAATGTGCCTTGAAATATGGCTTAAGTAATTAGTGCATAACGAGTTAGAATAATTGATTATATCTGAGGCAAACCAAGAGATGTGAATAGTGATAAATGTGAATCACTATGTGAGTGTTTGCCATGGACAAATAATACAAATTTCATACTCTCAGCACGTACATGTTGATGTAGCTTTATTTCAGTTTGAAGTTATCCCACTTCTTATATTTGCAGAGACTCTGGCATTTTGTTCTTGGAATAAAACTACAGCTTAATAGAATCAAGTTGCTTGACACACGTAGGCCATTTTTTGGTGAATTTAGCTGGTGAGACTTAGCCTTCAATGCAAATTATAAGTTCCATATCATTTTACTGCTTTATGATGTGAAATTCTTTGTTACTGTTGAAACTCTATAAGAAAACTGCATTAAAAGTGGGTTTTGGCATAACCTAGCATACACTCGTTGGCTAAAATTAAAAGCTGGTTGACTATGAGTAGAAGATTATCTGGTAGAACCAGGAACCAGCAAGATGTCCTGATCCCTGCATAAATATAAAGAACGAAACTCAGCCGTTATTGTGGCCAGTTGTACTTTCAGCACTCAAAAAAGCCCCAAAATCCAACAAACAGAAAAAAAAGAAAAGGGTGAGTTTAAAAAAGAGCCAGAATATAACTATGGGGAAGTTTGGGAAGCCTAGCAGTGAAAGGCAACAGAAGTTATGCAGGTTATCACAAAACCAAATGTAGTGCCAATGTGGGAATGCTTTATCTGGGCTTTCAGTATGGAGCCAAGGTTAGAAGAACACCGTAATAGAAGGTTTATTGAATGTAGTAGACTATGCATAGCAAAGAGTAGCTGATAGCGGATACTTCAGACTAGAAATAAAGCACTGCAGGGGCAATTGAACATTGGAGAGAGAGATGTAGTGATTTGGTTGCTTTTATAATACTTCAAGTGTATATCTCAAAAGTCCTACATCTTTCAAAAAGGCATATTCTGACTGAGACAAAAGTTATGGTCTTGATGCAGAAATCTGAGTTTGTGGCCTGTGTCAGGCATGAGATCTGACTAAGTGGTCACATAATAATGGCTTTGAATTTAAATACTTCAATCTGCTCAAATTTATGATGGTTTTAATGCTTAACTTTCAAGGATGTTCTTCCTGCTGATGTCCATGATTCCTAGCAGGGAACAGCCTGCTCACATTAGCCTATATATCTGTTGTTGCAACTCAGCTTTCTGTTGGGGTGTGTGTTTGCTTAAACAGCACTGAACTGTAGGTCCAGGCAACATTAAAAATCAGTATTCCTATCTTTACTGCCAAGATGACTCTGCAAGTCAGTTTTATCCAAAAAGCTGTATTCTGATATCCGTCTCTCTTTCTAGAGAAGAACTTGATCTAGATAAAATGATAGAATTGTGAAACATCTCAAAATATTCTTACTGAAGACAGCTATTAGGATATCTAGCAGATGATGCATTTGAACTTGTGGTCTGCTTCAGTTAATTCACTCCAATTCATATCGACATAGTAGGGTGAATGGAAGTGAAATTTGCACATGTTTTGGAGGATCGGATACATGGGATTTTTTAGGGTTTTAATAGCATCACAGTTCAGCACTTGAGGGGAGAAATTTTTTATTTGTTATTACATTAAGACAGTAGTGAATATATACATCTGTATTTTGGAAAAGTAGTGACTTCTATCCATTGCCCTCTTCTTCTATTTCTCTCTCAGGTGGGTGGCTTATGAGAATCCTGAGTTTACAGGGGAGCAGTATATACTGGCTAAAGGGCTATATCCCAGCATTGAGGCATGGGGGGGAAAGAATTGCAAAATCTCTTCAGTTCAACCCATCATTATGGTAAGGAGTTCATTTTATACTTGTTTTGCAAGTTTTTCTGAAGTATTTGGAGCTATGCTTTTTCTGTCAAATTCAATTTATTTACATTCTCTAAGCAATAATTAATAGTAAAATTTTGTATGTTTCTTATTTTATCACTGTTTAAAATACTTTTTTCTTTTTTTTGTTCCCTCCAAATTTTTGCAGGATATTGTTGGAAGTGAAAGGGGTAAAGTCAAGGTAAGAGACTTCTCTAAGTGCCTGAAACCTATTGTGCACTGTCTGTAACATGTAGAAATAAAGAAATGGCTTTTAGTCTAGTGCAACACCCAGGTATTTGCACAGATGGTTGTCTAGTCAGACAAAGAGTGGGAACTGCAGGTGAAGGAAGGCTGCTTTCCAAACCTCTTAAGTAAGGCACATTAAGGCCTAAGGAAGGTAGGATTTAATACACTTTTTCAGGGCACAGGCAATGCTTTGGTTCAGCAGGTCAGCTGTTTCGGGGTATTAGTGGTTGTTCCGAGGAGCTGGAGCCCGCAGCCCTCTGTGCAGAGGTGCAGGTACCTGGAGTCTGCTGCTGAGGTGAGAGCTCTGCAAGTTAGATGTTGTTCATGGTATGGTTGTGACTTAATTCCTTTTGAACACAATTCTTTGGTTAACAGTTCTGCTAATGGTGGTTGCACTAGAAGGGAGTCTCATTCACTCACAAATACTGTTGAGTTGTGCTTAAAAGTTAATGCCATCTTTGTCAATAACTAAGAGAAGGAAATGGCAGGGAGAACTTGTCTGTTCAGTGAGTTAACATATTTCTACGTTGGACTGTCTCCTGCATGCAAGTACTAATACGTAGTTTTCACGATGAGACTAATGGGTGGCTTTTTTCATCCTTTCATAATTCTGAAACTTTTCATGTTTGTCCCTGTACAAAGTTAATTTTATTTTCATTTCAGTCAAAATGGTGAGCGTGTCATGGAACTAGAAACTAGAAAGAGAAGTCTTAGCTGTCTCGGTTTGCATTCTTGATTAGTAGCATGCCTCGCTGGAATCTCCTGCGTAGGGATAATGCATAAACTATGGGGAATAAAAATCTCAAGGCTGCTTATTTTCAGCTATGTGCATGAAAAATTATTTGTGTCTATATATTATGTGCCTATTAAGACCTTATCCTAAGGAAACAAAGAAGTAATGGCTCGTAGTCAACAGACTGCATCCCTCGTCAGCATGTTCCTCTTTGGAGAACGCTGTACATGCCCACACTCGTATCTCTGCTAAGAGTGAATAAAGCTGGTAGGCATGTGATAATGTGAATGACTTCTGTGTGATCAGGGTTAATTATCCTCTAACCAAATTAGCAGGTTTGCTGCTTAGAATTTTTTTTTTTTTCTTTTTAACAAGGACAAAAGACTCTTGGTGACGTACCCTCTTTTATCCTCTGAGCAGAGAGAGAACTGACATGACTGTAACTATAGGTGTAACAGGCACATAAAGCCCATCTGCCCTGGGAATACATACTGTGCCTGTTGGCGTGCTGAGTACTTTGCCAAGATTATACACCATTTATGTTCTGAGAGACAGTATTCATTTAGTGGGAAGAGTATGTATATTGGAGATTAAAAGATTAAATGGATTAATAATCTAAACCAAAACCATTTATGGGCCTTTAGTAAAGATGTGCCTATTCTGGCTATTCTGTGGGAATTTAGAATTCTTCTCCAGCAGATAGTCCAAGGAGCTAACTTTATTAATGTTGTTTTATTTTGTATGCTACTGAGTGATTTACAGCCAGAAGTAATTCTTGGTTGTGTTACCTTTCTATCTTGAAGAAGGATTGCAGCACTGAAGAGCTAACAAATAATATACGTAACTGAGGAAATCTGGGTGTTTGAACTATGTTTTAATCTATTATAGAAGCAATGGTACGGACATGTTACTGAAGGTTGAAGAATGAATTGCTTTTAAATATGTTTGTATTGCTTTTAAAGGTCCAGTTATTTTCAGAGCCTGAATTCAAGGGTAACTGCCAAATATTTGAAGAAAACACAAGATGTATTGATTCATTTGCTGTGAAGTCTTCAAAAATTTTAGATGGCAGGTAAGTTATATTGAATGAGTATTGCAAAATCACTAAAATGGTAGAAGTTTTTAAAAAAGCAACCAGCTTTCTAACAGCTGAAGTGATTTTGCGTATGGGGGCTTACAGAGAACAAGGCTTTGCAGTTTACACATCAATCTTTAGCTTCTCAGGACAAAACGTTGTAAATAGTGTCTCTGTCAGTAGCTCTCTCTAATGACTGAGAAACACTATCAACATACTACTTGAACCGAATTCTTAAGAGGCAATTTCTTCTCCTCCTTCCTGCAGCTGCATAGTGTATGACCAGGAAGAATTCTCCGGTAACCAGTATGTGCTAGAAGAAGGAATCTATCCTGATCTGACAGCAATGGGTTGTTCACCCCAAGCGGTTCTAAAATCTTTGCGGATTATAAATATTGTAAGTAAAGCTATTAGAAATAAAGTAACGTAAAGCTAAGTACACTGGTGACTTTGACCTCCCCATTTTTTGCAGCAGTTAATCTCTAGGGATGCACAGACAGCAGAGGAGTATTTTTATTTTTATTTTCTACACAGTAGCAGTTAAATGTCCCAGCTGCAGTCAGTTTTTTTGACCTCTGTACTGTTTTTGCAAAGGAGGGGATGTCACAGAAGCAGCTGCCTGGCATCGCTGTTCTTAATAACAGCGATTATAATAAGGCCTTCTGTAAAAGGAGTCAAGGATGTGTCAGATGGACTCTTTATTTCCCAGTAGGAGAGACCACTTAGAGTGGGTTGAGAAATGTCAGTAGGACAGTGTGAAGAAATATCTGTACTGAAGACCTTGTTTTTTATGCATATTAAAAAAGAAGACTTAACTATGCAACTTTGCATGAAGTACATGTAATTATAAACCACTATTGCTATCATCAAGGAAATGCAATTTGAGTTAATCATGAAATAATGCACCCTTCTAGATAAAGTAAAGCAACACCCAATGCCATTTGGCGAAATCAGACAGTGTGGTTGTTCTGTGTGGTGGATACACACTAAACAATATTTACATATTTTGTAACTCATCAGTGGCGAGGAACAAGTTTGCTCAAGCCTCTAACCGATCATTATGATGGATCACTTACGGAATCTGCAAGTATCTTTTAAGATCAAAGTAATTACTAGCAAAATGTGATCACGAATCCAGGAACTTAAGGCAATATGAAGAGATGGTACTCATTTTAAAAAAGGAGTACACTGTTGACTCTCTTCTTTGAATTTGGCAACTTTATTGCCAAATTACAAATTTGCAAATTACAATTGCCATTGTAATTTTGGTAGCCAGTCAGTGATGTAGCAGTTGATGAAGGAGAACTGAAATGTGTCATCTTCTTTCATGTCTCTGGAGCATTTGGATGTACAGTGTAAACAAACATCTGCAGCAAGTGTGTCTGCCTTCTGAACTCTTTGGCTGTCCAGTAGACCAATGCCATTAATAGAAGTGTTTCTAGCCAAGCTTGGTTGTGATCACCATGAATTAAAACAGGCTCTTTTGCACCTGTCAGTATTGAGTTCTTGGGTTTAAAATGCTTTTTTTCAAGCTGGAAGGATCAGCTTACTTTTGGAAGATGTATTGTGACAAACTGCTGTGTTAAAACAGCCAATGCCAGTTCTATGCCTCTTTTTTAAGTTCTTGTAACTCCTGAAACTTTTTCTAGCCCTACAATTTATCACACTTCAGACAGCAGCACGGAGCTGCGTCTGTCTGCAAGCCATGTGCTGCTGCTTCCTTCTTCAGGGGCTTCCTAGCTGTAGAGAAGAGGAAAATGGGTTGCTTTGCTCCGCAGTTTATTAGTAAACCAGAATACAGAGAGAATAAGAAGTTAGGTGGAAGTGATCATATTATACTGTGTATTTTTCATAACTTTATAAAAGCTTGAACCTTATTATTCTAAATACTGGTTTCACCTCTCAGATTTATTTTGGGACTTTTTTTTTTGGCAGTGCCAATCTTAATTCCTCCCCACCATCTGCTGTTCCCATAACTTTCCTCGTGATTTTTCTGTGACATTTCTGTACAAGAAGCACCTTTGCTATTTTAATATGTCATGTTACTACACTTAGTTTAACTCCCCTTTGCAGGGATCCATTTCTAAGGAACCATAAAAAAAGGAAATGAAAGGGTTACTCGATAAACTTGGAAGTAAAAGTTAAAAGGGCTTTTATTCATAAGCTCAAGGTTTTTGGTTTTTTTATACCTCTGTATCTTTGCTTGATTGTGCTTGCTTTGCATGCACCACTTGGTTGTGCTGCGGATAAGAAATAGCATTTTTCCTTCTTGAATTTGCTACATGTTCTTTGTCCTGAACATACTGTAAAAATAACTGTGAATGTGGTTTACGCTGAAAATGCTTCTTTTTAATGGGCAACTCTGAGAAGTAACTGAACGTAGATACACAGGAGCACCAGCTTCATACAGTGGACTATATGGGAAGTACTGAAAGAAAACTGGTGAGATGACCTTGCGCTTCACTCTGTGGGGAATGTTTTCTAGAACAGTTGGGCTGCTGGATCTAAAAAATGCCCAGAGTGGAAGGTGTGGCTGAAAATTGGAGGATTTCCTTTTCTGTCGGTGTGTTTTCTTTGTAAGTAGGTTATTTCTGAAGCGTTGTATATGGCTCGAGGTGGTAAAAGGGCTGAGGGGTCTGAGGCACCGCGCATCCTCATGGTGTGACTGTTCCTGTTGAGCTCTTTAGCCCTGATGCTACATGACAGTCTGACTGGTGTTAATCTTTCGTGGTGGGGATGAGCGTACTCTGATTTTGGAGTAAGCTGGGAGACCTCTCCTGGCATTTTCCACAGCGTGGGTGCCATCAGGAGGCCCGGCTCAGCTGCTGTGCTATAACCTGGACTGCTGTGGGGATAATGGTGATGCTCATGCAACGTTGTCATCTGGGGCCTTTAAACATCTAAAGGGAGATTAAAGAGGAATTTTAAGTACTGTCTAGAAATCAGTAGACATGAGGTCTTGCTGAACAAAGTCATGTGGAAGCACGGATATTTGCTGCCATGCCTGTACGGAGCCACCCTCTGCCCTGGAGGGCCTGTTTCCACGCCTGAGGCCAGATGTGGGTCTGTCGAGACTTGGCGTCATGTCGGGCGTTCCCCATCCAGTTGTGTGTCTCGATCATGCCAAACACATGATAGCAGGAAGGAGCTCTTCTGGCTGTGGCGTTGGCTTTATTCAGTCGTTGCTGGAAGACTTGTGAGAAAGGGAGTGGTGGGGTCACTTCTATCTATGAGCATAAACTAACACCAGGACGCTCCGGCTTAATTGACTTTACCCTGAGGGTTTTCAAACCCTTACCTCCCAGCTTCCAGGGTAAGGCCTTAATTGTGAGAGGTTATTTCTAGTCCTTTACAGACACCTTGCCACCTATGAGGGAAAAAAAAAAAATTGAGTCCAAGGTTCATTATCTAGAAGGCATTTAAAATGGATTCAGTGATGCAGGGAGCTTCATGGGGGCATGAAGTGTTTTGACAGAGGAAGAAGAATCATCTCCCCACAGCAGTTTGGAGGATTCAGATGTTACAATTTTTGCTTGAGTGGTGAACTTCACCTCAGAAGAACAAATCTTGAAGCTTTTGTCTGGTCAGGGATTGATGTTGCCGTAACCTACTATAAGAATTAAAAATGAGAGCAGTAAGTGATAAGCAGTGAGACAAAGCTGTAATCATTTGAAGCTGTAGAAATCAATATTATCTTACTGTGTGTGCAGGTCGGAAGGTGAAAATTCCTACAATGAGTGGGGTCTAGTGCCAATGGAAGAGGGATATGGCATTAATTAAAATGTATTTAAAAACATACTTAAGATAGTACACAAGAATCAACCACAGAGACGTTTGTGTGTGCCTTAAGATAAGGAAGTTTTATGTGCCATGCAGGAAGATCCCTTGTGTTTTGTATAAGAGCTTTTTATTACTTTTTTTTTTTAATTTCTTTTAAGTAACCTACTGCAGAGCAAAAACATTATCTGGGGTCTTTGATCTTAAACAATCAAGAAGAAACCTCTGAAATAAAAGGTCTGTGTGGAGTAATGATGTTCACAGTTACCATCTGGAGTTCTAACATCCTATAAAAGTGCTCATCTTCCTTTTGCAGGAGCTGTCTGAGCCGTGCATAGCTCTTTTTGAAAAGGTGGGTTTCCAAGGAAAGAAAATCGAATTCAGTACAGAAATCTTAAATCTCCAGTTCCTGGGATACAATCCTCGAATAGCTTCAGTTCAAGTCCTTGGCGGCGTGTAAGTTTAAAATCACTTTTTGATTCTTTAGAATGATGTACTTGTTCAACAAAAAAAATATAGATGTTAGAAACCAAGGAGTTTAAAATTAGAGTATCATAATCTGTGCAGTGCATTAATGCAGTTTCTTCTTACAGAACCTTTTCACATTCTCTTTCAACAGCATTTTATCACTGACTGATGCCCTGTGCTAGAAGTTGAAATAAATTTAAATAAAGCTCAAAAGGAAATTACTGTCTTCTATCATGCCATATTATAAAAGCCAGCTTGTGTAGCACCCTTAAAACCGACTTCTGTGCCCTTGGTTTAGGTCTCAAACATAAAAAAAAAAAATAAATCATTCGGTTTGTGATCTGTGTCGTGTGTCATAAGTTCAAAATGTTTTAACAAGTCTTCACCTTCATCCTTTTACCTGATATTGTGGACACGGTGGTATAAGATCATGATCTGGCCCCTTTTGGCATTAGTAATAATCCCTTTTACTTCAGGAACTGGGTTGTAAATCTAGCAGTTAAATTTGTTAGCTATTTTTAACCGGCTGTGTTCTCTAAATTTACTTTGGAAGATCTTGTAAAAAATAGTCTGTGATGAAGTTTAAAAACTGCCTGAAAGCATTTTGAAAACTACTGTGCTGGCTTCTTCCAGTGTTCCAGCGGATCTGTTATATTTCTCTTTTTCTGTTTTTCCTGTTGTTAGCCTCTGCCTCCAAGATACTTGTTCCCAAGTGTATGTTCAGGGTTCTTGTAACTTGAAAAACGTGACTGTCGTGGTTTTGACCAGATTGACCAATCAGAATGACAGATGGCCCCTCCCTCCCCCCTCTAAGGAAAAGAGAGGAGAGGAAGAGATAAGAGATTTATGAGTTTAGAAAAAACTAAACTACTTTAATGAAAATATTATTAAGTAATGAAATAATAAATAATAAGAAGAAAAGAAAAAAAAAAAGAAAAAAGTATACAGTATATACAAAACCGTATCAAGCTCCCAGGATGATGATCACCACCAGGATGACGATAACCAGCAGACACAGGGGAAAGTCCCAGGTTGGACTTGGTGATGAACAGGAGCCGGATTCTGGATCCGGAGTCAGGAATGCTCGGATCAGGATCAAAGGCAGACGAACAGACAGGGTCCTCCTCAGACTTTGGCCATTGAAGGAAGAGAGTTGACCCTTTGATCCCTCAGCTTTTATACTGAGCATGATGCAGATGGGATGGAATACCCTGTTGGTCAGTTTTGGGTCACCTGTCCTGTCCCTTCCTCCTTACAGGTGTGACCCCTCTACGCTTTTCTGCTTCTGACCCTCCAATGGGGCAAATAACAAATTTACCTGACCTTGGTTGTTATAGCAATAGGTATAAGCAAGGGCCTCTCTGCATCCCATTCCTTGGTATAATCAGGTTTTATCACTATGAGAGCGAGCAGTTTCTGAACAATATGCTGTTAATTTCAGAGTTTAGTTAGTTAGAAGAGGCCCAGCCAAAAAATTAAAATTACTGAACAGAAAATTAGTCCTGTTTTACCTCAAGCCAGGGCAGTGACTTATTTTTTTAACGATAGATCCATGTCACTGTTGCTTTGCATTTAAATGTGTGCTTTTGAAGAGGTAAATGTCCAAGGTGAGTGCTAGAGAGATGCTGTTGGATAGCTTAAGACTGCCCTCAAGTGGACAGCTAATACCAGATCTGTAGAGCAAACCATTTTCCCTACCTGGATAAGCTGGTCAAAGGGTTTCCTTAGCACACTGAGCTGAAGATTGAAAACGTAAAGGTCAGAAGAAAAGGTATATGCTCCATATTCTTAAGTCTTCTGAGATTTCAGTATCTTTCACCATAGCCACAATATAGTTGATTCTCACTTTCCATAACATGAAATAACATGAAGACAAACATCAAGTTACTACTTTGCCAAAAACATGGTTACCACGATTCCAGGTAATGGAGTCGTGAACTGTGCATGTTTCCTGTCCGATGAATATATATGTTTTTTCTAGTTCATCACTGGAAATGTATAGAGCATGATATGAAAATTCTGATTTCATTTTAGCAGTGTCAGCTGCTGAAATGTGTCAAAATACAGGTTTCAGAGTGTCCTTGCCCCTAGTGCCTCCCTATTGAAGGGGTTTTCCTGTTCTCTTCCTTTGCTAAGAGACATCTGTTTATAATTCTCTTAATTTCATATCTGGGCATAGATGTGTATTACGCTGTGAAAAGCACCAAAATTAAGGTGAGTGTGCTTTTTTTTGGGATATAGATGTCTGCTGACAAATCGGTCAGAGGAAAGGAGGTAAGAGGGGAAAATGTGCATATTGAGTGTTCGTATACTCAAAAACCTATGGCTGTTGGACAGTCCCAGCAAATCAGTGTGAAAAAACTCAACAAATTTCACTCTGTTGCAGCCTATTTCAAAGTCTAGTAATTTACTGCCTGTGCCAATAGCAGAGAAGCAGAAGTCATGTTCTGACAGGTTGCTCTCAATGTGATTGTAAGCGTGGTTGGGTGTGTGTTAGGGTATGCTAAACAATATTTTTTTCTATACGCTTTTTTTCCCTTCTCTCTCTCTGTTTTTTTTCTTTTAACCTCTATCAAAATACCCTAGAGAACTTCACCCTGTTGCAGTTCCAGTATTTGGTTGTTGTAATCTGCATCATTAGTAGTTCTTTCCCATGTGGGTCAGGCCTGTCCAAATTAAGATACACAGAACTACTGGTTCTACACATGCAGCAATCTGTCACATACAACATATGTAGCATATACATATGGGCTCCTTGAGGAGTCACAGTACCTCCTGAAAACAGATGATATTTAAAAGTTGGGTTCTCCCTTTAAGGCAAGAAAGTGCTTTGTTTCATTCAGCTTGTAATTTTTAAATAACAGGCCTTTAAAATGTGAACTCCAGTGTACTCATCTTAATGCTGTTGATCTAAATCTGGACGTGATTTTATTATTTTTTTAAAGACCTGTCATTGACAGAAGGTCATTGACTTTCCAAAGCTAAACACTGCTACTTTGTGGGACAAATTTCTATTAAATGCACTTATTGATTCAAAAGCAGGATTTGGCAGTAAAAGCATTCTGTCTTTTTTTTTTTCCTCATAGATGGATAATTTACGAGCATAGTAATTACAGGGGGCGTCAGATGTTGTTATCACCAAATGAAATTCCAGATTGGTATAAAACAAGTGGCTATTGTCAGATAGGTTCTCTGAGACCTTTACTGCAGGTGAGTAGGCTCTGACATGAGATTGTCAAGTACTAATTTATATTTTGTAATGGGGTGGGGGAATACTATATAGTCCAAAGCAATGTTACAGTCTTGATGCATGTCACAAGCTTCAGTAATGGCAATTGTGCAAAGAAATTGCTCTAGAGTTTTGTTTGTAATAAAAGCTATTTGATTATGCTACATGGCTTTGCAGTCCTACTGCTTAAACTGTTCATTAAGCATACTTTAAACCAAAGTAGAGAAGACAGCATATAAGGCTAAATTATTTTAACAAATAATGGCTATAACTACTATATATAAATTATTTTAAGTTATTTTACAATTAGCACCCAAACTGGTCACTGGTGTAATGTCTGTACTATATGCATTATTTTTGGAAGGAGAAAGTTGGTCAACAAAATGGGATACTTCAATTAATAGTGATTTTGTGTTGATTTAGGGGGGGAAGGTCCTTCCCTGCTTATTGCATAGCAGAATAATTTGCACAGCTAATGCAAAACTGATTCTCGTGGTGTCCTTTTCATTTTGTTCTCTAAATAAGGACCATGTGATTTGGTCCAATGTTGTAGCAGTCCTGTGAGCTTTAACATTTGAGGTTCTTGCTGAGCCATATTTTATTGAGGAAACAAGTTTTTGTAGTTCACAGATTACTTGTACCTGTAACCAAATGCATTTGCTCGCTGAAGTAGCGTTGTCTTTGTATAGCCTTAAGCAGAGTTAGGGCAGTCAAAATGCATTATTCCTGGCTGAGAGCTTGTCTAAACAGAAATGTAATGTGCAACAAGCAGCAGCATGAATGTGCAGGGTAATACTTGCTGCCAGTGAAATAAGCAGCGCTGCACAAGTGCACCCTTAACGAAAGCGTAGGGTATCTATACAAGAAGTTAGCAGAGAGAAGTTAGTGCTGCTCTGAATTAAAAATTCTTAGCTTTTCACTGTGTGCTGATCTCAGTCCCTAGGAAAGCCTAAAATTCTCCACGCAGAATGGTGAGTTCTCAAAGCTTGGCTTGTCCTGGTCATTTACGGATTTTGGAGTTAAATTCTAGAGGAGAAAAGTTAAGCTTTCTTTCAGAAAGAGGGAGGCAGGGGGTGCAACACTGAACAGTAATTGCTCTGAAGTTAACCAGAGCAGGATGTATCCTGCGCTGAGACTGTGGTTAAAGAGCTGTGTTGTTTTCCGCAGAAACGTGTGTACTTCAGGCTTCGAAACAAGGAAACGGGAAAATTCATGTCAGCTGATGGAAACTTAGACAATCTGAATCTTCTCAGAATACAGGTTGCAGAAGATACAGACTCAGATGATCAAATCTGGGTTTATCAGGAGGGATTCATAAAGTGCCGGGTGAGGTTCAAGTTCAATGTCAATTTTCTCTTTTCTTCTCTAGTAGTAGGGCTTTCTGAATGTAATTCCTACTGTATTATCTTAATTTATTTTATAGGCTTATTCCATTTCAGCTGTAATATGATATTTTTGTAGGGGTTGGGTTTTGGGTGGGGTTTTTTTTTGGTTGTTGGGGTTTTTTTTATTGAACTCTGGCTTTTTCAGGTTATATAAACTAGTTGTATGATACCTTTTTTGATGTAATTGAAATTTTGAGATATTTTAGTTACGATTTACTTTTCCCCTAAAGAATATTAGCCTCATAAGTACAATCAACGTGAGAAGATCATTGTCCGCTCCTCGTGAGCTCCTTCCACTTTCAAACCCTCTTTCTCCAGAGTGAAAATATCACAAGAGTCAATGCAGGGGAGACTTTTAAAATGCAGACTCTTCCTGATAATATTTTGAACTATGCATACCTTGTGATAGATCGATTAGTGTAATGTAGGTTATATCCTCTTCTGCATTCAAGCAAGCTTAAAGATAAAATTCTACTCCCTGGGGGGTGGGGGTGTTTTGTGTTTTTTTGTTTTTGTTTGTTTTTCCTGGTTATCCCTGTATTTGTCGAATTCATCCCTTTTCCATTCCTCTGTGCAAGTTTCCAAATGAAGTCCTACTTTTCTCACAGCCCATAAAACTAATCATGTGTGAATTGTCATTGGGGTGAGCAGAGGTATGCGCAGTTCATAATGGTTAAGCATGAACAGTCTTAGGTAGGGATGCCGGCCAAAGAAAATTAAGTTAGTTTAATACTGTTAAACAGCTTGCCTGCAAAGAATCATGTGAACTTTTTCTATAGGATTGTATAACTTCAAAGGAGCCATTTATAACTATGTCATCTATGCTGGAGGGAAGAATCTTACTGTTAATAAGCTAAGGCATTGTTTGGACATGTTTACAGGACACATGCAGTAGTAAAAGAGATTTAGGCAGACAGCAAAATGGTGCAAAGTAAGCTAAAAGCTTTAATATTGTGTACAAAAGACTTCTGTCTTGCTAGTGCCTCTCAAACATTTAACTGAAAGTATTCATATCGCGACAGTGTGGTATTACCTGGCTTTGGATAAATGCTCTTGGTTTTTGTCCCCGTCTCTGTATCCCGGAGTTTAAGCAGTTTTCTGTGCACAGAAGATAACGCGGCTCGTGCTGTACAGCGATCAGCAGCTTAGCGCAGAGTGCAAGCTGGCAACATTGATCCTGAGTGACTGAGCTCTTGCAGAGCTCTGCCATCTTTCTGTTGAATGGCAGTCAATGTATTTTGCACCAAAAAATTTGTCACCACATTTTGAAAAGAAAATTAAGAGGGTGGGTGGCTGGTTACGTGCACGTAGGCAGAGACAGGTCATTGGAAGGACTTGTGCCTTTCCTCCTGTAAGCTTAGGTCATCTCACTGAGTCACGGTGCCTTCAGCTGTGCCTGAGGCTTTCAAGGAAGGGCTGTTTTAGGTAGGTGGGATAACCAGTAAGCAGGTTATGAAAGCGTTCTGCTCATTTTGTCAGAAACAGATATGAATAGCAGATATGAATTCAGGTCTCCTCACTCTTCACGAGCTTCTTGGAGATGGGTGAAGTGGTGGCCTACATGCAGATGAGAATTTCAGAACTGCAGAACTAAATCAACTTACTTCAATTCTAGGTTATCATAGTAAGAAGTACTGGTTTTTCAAAACTGTGTATTTAATAATTTAGGGCCATATCAACAATGGCAGATGGGTGTTTGTTTAATCTGCCACTGAAGTCCAGGCAGAAGTTACAAAGTGACTTATGGTGATCTATTGAAAACCACTGTTCACATAGAATAATTAACTGTAATGTACTAATACAGCCTTAATATTATTTTCAAGGAAGCTTGATTTTTTGCCAGTTCTTTTTTTAAGCATAAAGACATTTGTAGAGTTTTGAAATCAAGTAATACAAATGACCAGGAAAAGAATATAGAACAAAGAAGAAAATATTTCAGTGAAATTCAGTGAAATATTATTGTGATACATTGTGAAATTCATACACTTCATACTGTGCAGTTATATCCTTTTTTCTCAAAAGGTTATTGCAGAAGTAGAAACAACTAAAGAACAAAAAAAGGATGAGCAGATGAGATGGAGGGTTTCTATGCAAGAAAGAGAGAATATAGCTAGGACTTTTTTTAGCCTGCAAAGGGGGCAGTTTGAGGGATTATATGTTTGAAGTTTCTGCAAATATAGGGAGGAGAAGGGGGCGTGAGGAGAACATCAAATAAAACTATCAAGCTGTTATTTAATTTTGTTTTCTTTTTAAAAGTAGTAAAGATTTGGAACTGCTTGCCACAGAAGGGTTATAATACAGAAGGGTGTTCATGTAAAAGGGTTACATTGATCTCAGTGGAAGGTGGCTAACAAACTCACATATGGGACAGAAACCATCCAGATATTGAAGGTACCAGCTCTGCATGGAAAATTCTGTGGGCTGGAAATTGCCATAGACTGGGAGAGTTTACCAGGAACATACTGCATACAAGAGCAGAGTGAATGTAATCTCCCATAGCATCTGTTCTTGGTCACTGCTGGAGGCAGGTGCTAATTGCACCTTTTGATCTGATACAGCATGGTTATTTTAATGTTCTTGTGTAGTGGAGAGTGTCAGCAGAAGCAGGAACAAAAGAAAAATAAGTAGTCTTGAGTTTGGGGCAAAAAAAATACATTCCTTAGGGAAAGTAGTTCCTAGATTCTGTTTGCACCTGCTGACATATCTCCTATCTGATAAAAAACCCGTGGGTGCTAGAAGTAAGGCCTTTTGAATAATTGCTGTTGCCTTTCTGATGACACAGATGGCAGAGGATTGCTGCTTGACAATTGTTGGAAATCTTATAACTCCTGGCTCTAAACTCGGTCTGTCATTTGAGCGGAATGAAGACAAACAATATTGGCATATTAGTCCTGATGGCAGGATTTATAGCAAGATGAAACCCAACCTGGTTTTAGATATCAAAGGTAAGCAAATGTGTTATCTCATTACATTGTGTCTTAATTACATGGTATTTACAGTGGGATAGGCACTAAACGTGCCTATAAATTAAGGATGGTGTTATAGTTACTTTAATCTAGAATCAAAAAAGACCCGATTAGCTAGTCTGACCTCCTGAATTATACAGGCCCTAGGACTTCATTTCATTTTTCCTACATAGAGTTAGTAACTCACAGTACTTGCTTATCTTGTATTCCCAGTGTCCACTCACTCCAGATATCCTCAGTTAATTTTAGGTGGCACTGGGTGATGTGAATATAATTATTTAAAAATGCTGAAGCAAGAAAAACCTAGCTTCTCATTAACTTTAATTTGTATAGAGCAAATTTTCTTATATAGTAGTTGTAGATGCAATAGCCAAAGGATATTGGGAAAGCTGTACACTACACTGGTGTGATTGGATATAGAAAGTTTTTTTTCATTTGTTTATTAATGGCTATACCTTTATTGCAAACATAAGACTCTGCCATAGCAGCCTAAGGTCTGGGCACACTTGATGTGTGTTTTACAGTCGCTTTTGTCACAGCAGTTTGGTTCATGTAGATACTGTTTCTAAACTTTGGTTTTATAGTTCATAGAAGGTCTGGAAAGCAACAAATGGAATGGTTAGCAGAATTAGCATAATCAGATGTTCTTAGGTAACTGCATTTTTGGGGGAGGGAGTAATAATTTTTTATAGCTGCTAATCTTTTTAGCTGTTTTAAAACTAATTTTGCATTGATGCTGTGATGTTAATTACAGCAATTACAAAAAAAAAAAAAATCAACCCCCAAAAACAAACCAAGGAACAGAGTCAACAGTCAGGACTATCAGAACTGTGAGAAATGCGTTATCTAATGTCTGACCATAATACAACACTGGCACAAATAGTCACAAATTCTCTTTATTGCCATAAAAAGCTAGTGATGATTAATTATAAACTTATCAAAAGGACTCCGGTTCAAGGAGGGTCTTTAGTCACAGTGACTCTGCGTACCTTTTTCTAAAGTCAGTTCCGAGTTGCACCAAACGAGCAGAAATACTGTTATGCTGCCTTGTCTTCAGTTAATCGCGTTAAAAGCAATTCTGTATTCTGCGTTTATAACTGAAGAACAAACCGTGAATAGATCTGGTGATGAAAGTATAGATGCACACTTAGTTTAAAAAAAAAAAAGTAAATGTGTACAGAAAATATGAAAGAGTAGATACATTTAGCTTTTATTTGAGAAAGCCTAGTAGGAACATTACCTGTTTCTGCCAATTCTGCTGATCCATTCTTGACCGCAAATCGAGCATTAATGAATTCTTCAGCAAATTAATGCAGTTGTTCAACTGCGCAGTTACTCAATGCCACCTTGTGGATATAGTGGCACAGCACAAAGCCTTGTGCAGAGCACCGCTCTAGCAAAGGAAATAGTCTTCTGTTCCACTGGAAAAAAAAAATCCTATCTTTTACCATTATAACATCTTTACATTGTCAGACACCATTTACAACATATTTTTTTCACTCGCAGTGATAACTGAGCTATGTAGTTATGTAATTAATGTTATTTTTTTGTAGCTGCTGGTTAGTGGTTTGGTTTTTTTTTCCCCCCTGTGGGAGTATTTGATCTGATATTCCCTTCTTTTTCCCCTCTTTCTGAAGAACTTTGCAAGTATTTCTGCTGTGTATCTCTACTGCTTTTCAGTAATTGCCCGATGATGGCCAGGGGAGAAATCACGTTGGTGTTAACCTTCTCAGAGACCTTTCTGATTTGGGACAGTGCCACCAGCAATTGTCCCCCCAAAACTCCTGAAGCGGAGATCACCTAAGGTGCTTGAGATGGCATTTTCTTAGTACAAGAGCTGCTCTTAATTATGCCTGCCCATACAGGACTCCAGATGCCAGGCATGTTTCTTTGAGACCTGCTAGAATCCGTATCGGTTACACCCATCATAAGCTTTCAGCTGCCAGCCTTGTCTTTTGCTCGCTCTGGGAGGGTGAGGCTACAGAGCTGCGGAAGGGAAGACGGTGTCCATAAGAGTGTCCTGGTGCTCCGTATAAACAGTTGGCTCAGGTGGCTGCTTCCAGTGGGAATAATGCCTGCTACTGCAGGTGTGTTGTACTACGTGAGATGCACGTGTCCGACACCCCTGCAGCAGGTACTAGATGGGAGAAGAAAATGTCAGTTCTGACTTTCAGCTCTAGTCAAGCGTTTCTTTTCTTCTGAGTTTCTTAAGTGAGAGTATTACTGGTGCTCCTCTATGGGAACATGTTTGGCATTGCATCACGTGAGTAAATTAAGCCCCTCTAAGAAAGGGTTATACTTTGCATTTGGGTATGTTCAGCTGCCAGTGGAAGCAGCTGAACGTTGGGTGATATTCTGTGTGTGGGACTTGTGATGCCGCTGGTCAAGATACAGGATTACAGCGGTTAGGAGTAAATGACTACCAGGCCTCGTGCCTAGTGTGGTCACGCTCGCATTGCCTGTTAGCAGCAGGACTTACTTCATCGTGTACACATCGTCCTTAGTGACAACTGCTGAGGGGAGACTGAACAGCCAAGTTTGACTTTTGGGAAGTGCCGGTCTGAGAGGAGCTACACCTGAGTGCGTTGCAGTGTTTCCTTGCTTTCCCATCCAGGCTGAAAAAGCCAAGGGGTGGAGAGGAGCAGGCAGCCTCCCGTTTCAAAATTAATTCCAACAGCAGGCAGTGATGAAAATCAGTTTGTCTTTTCAGTGCCTTGAGGAGAAGAGAAACTGGCTACACCAGCACTTACTAGAGCTGCCCTGAAACCTGGAGTGCGTGTCTCTTACTTCAAAAATAATCAATGCTCTTTGAAACTTTTCTTTACAGGGGGCGCGCAATACGATCGCGACCACGTTGTTGTCAACACAGTCAACGAAGAGAAGTTATCGCAGTGCTGGGAACCGCTCGTCGTATAAACCCAAACAAGCCAAGATGATGTTCGAATTGGCCGCTGTTCTGGACGTGAGCATTGGCACTGCCATCTCTGAAGGATACAGGATCAACAATGAGAGTTTTGTCTTTTCTTTGCAATTTTAAAAAGAAGAAGCAACAGAATGATTTCACCTCTCTATTGAAGATTGTTATCCCTATAAAAGCTTGAGTATCTCTCAACTTTTTTGTTTTGTTTTGTTTTTAAAATCATCACAACCCAATATGAGATAGAGCGTGGTAGTTATGCCTCGAGCCAGAGTAGAAGAGCTAAAGGTGGGAGAGACCCCATGGAGTTACAGTTGTGTCAGTGAGTAGTTAATCCAGAATAGTCAATAAGCATAATCTTAAATTATTTTTAAAAGTGGTTTCGTTTTTTTTAACTGAGAGAAGGGCTAAAAAATAACTAAAGCTTATTTTGTAAAGGACAGGAGTGCAATGTGTATGTGGGTATAGCAACTTGGACCTACGGGCTGTAGTATAGAGAAATATTCACTACTGAAAATTAATATATTTGTTTCACTGGAACAAAGTTCTGTTTACTGGAAGTTTAAAGACTGCTAGCACACAGCACATCCAAAGAATTTTTAATATGTGCCTTCAAGTATAGTTAGTATGCTAATATAGTGAGTCCTAAATTAAAAATTTCTAGATTTTCTAATGTAGAGAGATGATGTAAATTAGATGTTTTGTTAGAAAAAGAGAGGAGTGGCAAAAGGATGCATCAGAATGTGAAGAACTTGCCCATTTTCTAGGCTGCCTAACTTTTTGAGTCATGGGTATTTTACTTCTTTGCCAAGTCAAATTTTTTTTTTTTTTTAGAACAATTCCAGTAAGTACAGTCTTCCTGAACCCCGAAATCACATAGAAAACAATTCTTAGGGAAAGTATCGCTCTGCATGACTGCAAAAGCACCTCAGCACCATGGTTACTAAGTTTTTCAGCCACTGCCAGTTGGGCTCACCATGGAGAATGGCAGACTCCCAGGTGTTCCTGGTGACGTTGGAGAGCAGGGTCTGTGGTGGGCTGTGGCTCCGGTCGCTGCTGGGCAATGTCAGACTGCCAAGCCTGGGTACCTCTGCCCAGTCACAAGGGCCGTGCCCGTTCAAAGTCAGCGTTACTCCTTTAGTAAAGAGCTTGTGACAAGTAAGACACACTGATGATTCCAGAAAGTTCTTGTGTTTTCCCTGCTCTTAATCTGGTCTTGCTAGTTTTCCTTAATAATGTTGGCAAAAAGGTAAAATACAAACAAAAAGTCTTGTACTATGCTGCTGTGTTTTGTTCTGGCTTAGGCCAGTGTTATTACAAGCTGCTCCTAGGAGTATCCAGGCCTTTGTCTTGCATAATAAGTCTGTTTAAAATCAACATTTTCATTACTATTGTATTGCCTCAAAGGATACTGGTGCTTTTATTGTTACCACCCTAAAGGAAGTGCCTCACTAGTTTTCCTCCTTTTGTACAGACGTACTGAAGTCTTGTTGCTCTGAAATGTGCTGCTTTTAGTTCTTCACAGAAAATGTTGTTATTGGTTCCAAACAGTGGTACTTTGTCATATTGATGTGCTCTTGCTATATATATAATATAGCATTTTACAAATAAATCTAAGTTAGCTAACTTTTTATTGAAATTATTTTTTAAGGTAGAAAGCTGACATTTTACCGGTAGTTTTGCTTCCGTCTTCTGCCTTCCTCTGTCTGTAATTCCTCTGCAGCAGGTAGCTAATGAGGAGTGAGTACGCGGTGTGGAATAGCTGCAGGCCCCGAGGAACAGACGCTTCTCCTGTACAAGTGTGTGTTCAGTGCGTGCATTTGTGGGGCCACAGTTCACAAGGCTGCTGCTTCTGTCCCCTGCTGCAAGCACTGCATGACATGCTTTTTCTATCACCGTAGCTGCACCGCAGTAATTGTGCAGCTCTCAATTAAGAGGTTACCACTTTGCTTCAACATACCTGCACGATTGCAGGGAACGTCGCTCTGTAGCCCATCTCTGGCAAAATGGTAAGCTTAAAACCAGATGAACAGACACATACCCCTCAAAGCACCAGCAGTGACAGGGGGCACGGAAAGAACAGGGTCTCCCAATTATGTCTAGCCTAGCTGCTTAAATGCTGTGCCAGGAGTTCAGCAATTAGAATAATTATCAGTTACAGATTGATTAATAGGCTGCCCAGGGAGGTGGTTGAGTCACCATCCCTGGATGCGTTTAAGAGACTAGATGTGGTGTTGGGGGATATGATATAGGGAAGAACTTTGTAGTGTAGGGTAGATGGTTGGACTTGATGATCCCAAGGGTCTCTTCCAACCTGGATGATTCTAAGATTTTTTTTTTTTTTTAATTTTTTTTTTTCCCCCCATGCTTCTCCTCAGAGTAGTTACGCCGTGAGAGATTGGCCATACCAAGACTACAGTACTGGGCTTGGGACAGTGATGTGGCCACTTACTACAGGAAAAGGGTACAGGTTCTGAGAACGAACTAGATTAAGTAATGATATGTATTAAAGGTGAACAGAACTATGGAAGGCCAAGGAAAAAAGGACAGTGCAAGTTTCATAGGGACAATTAGATAAAACTGTACCTTACCATTTCAGGACTACTTTTAGCTAAAACAGCTGGAAAATAAAACCTCCAAGATCTACAAACTGAAAATGCTGCTGGCTGTTCCTCTTATCCCAAGAGCGAGGGCTGTTCTGCAAAAGTCACAGCTCCATTCTTAACGTGGCTTTCACGTAGAAATACCTAAGGGCCATTAGGACGTTTCTTGTCTGCGTATTAACAGACAGAATATGAACAAATAAGAGGCTTTTCTAAAACAAGACTCTTTTTTTTTTTTTTTTTTTTTTAAATTATGGATCCTGTGTGAGCTTTTAAAAAAGAAACAGTTGCTATGTACCAATTAATGTTCAAGTGTAATTTACCAGTAAAGGACTGACTGAGGGCAGAATAATGATTAGAGATACTTTATTTGTTACTAATTACATCAATCACTGTTTTTCCACGTGCATGTCCTCCTTCCAATTTCAGAAAGGCCTTTGGAACTTCAGAAAAAGAGAAGACTTCATCAATAACTGGTTGAATCTACAGAATAAAGAAAAAGGGTTCACTGTATTAGGAATAAAAAAAACATACCACCTTCACATTTCAAAACTGTAGGAAGAAAGAGGGGAGCTTTCCTTATAGTGTTTAGGGCAGAAGTTGCCAAATGATGCAGTCACTAGTTTTTAACCTTTTTCAGGGACTGAAAATGCAGGAGAAGAATTTCTGCTGCTCTTTGCCCAAGTTTTGAAACATCTCTACTAGCACAGTTTGGAACCCTCACCTCTTAACAATAAAGTCACCATGCAAGGCTCTAACTTCTAAGTCCCTTTGAAAGATGACACTGCGGTTCAGCTTTTTGTTGTCCACAATTATACACAGAGGAAAAAGAAGAACATTTTTTTTTCTCCTATTTGTCTACTGGTTTTCTTCTTAAACCCAAGAATTTTCAAAAGGTCAGGTGTTTAAAGATACCTATGAAACTAGTACCTATCTGCATCGGTACGTGCCTCAGTACTCTTAAAAGACTTGGCCACAAGTGAAGTACAAAAAAAAAAAGTCCACAAACATTTGTTGCTGAATCATTTAGATACACTTGAAAACTCAGCCGCTGTGTTTTCCAACAGGCATACATCATTGAGCCCAGCTTGCATCAACCACTACTTTGGCATTAATTTTGTAGAGTAGCCATCTGGATTGTTTTAGACTCATTTCTAATAATGAAGGTGAAATTACCCTAGTCCCTGTCCCCGTTATTAACTAAGGAGCCCAGAAACACTATGAACATTTTCTTTACACATCACGGTGTACTGACAGAGGCAGAAGAAATCCCAGCTGCTTCTGAAAAATACTTGTCACTACTGGTCCAAGGGATGAGGCTTTTTCTATCGTCAAGCTCTGTGACAGCCTTCCAAAGGGCAAAATAGATTTGTGTAGAAAAGCACCTCCCACCTCCCCCTCCCAAAGACCCTGCCTACCCCCAGCTTGGTCTCTTGCCTTGGATCCCCTAACACTCGCCCAATGCATGTTCTTGCATGAACTGATGGTAATTCTCTTATCAGAGGAAAACACGAAGAGTAGATGAGTCTGCAGCTCGCTCTTGCTGTGATGAAGATTTGAAGTAACAAAGATGCAGACATCCTATTTACTGTGCTAGAAAAAGATCCTTGTTACTTGTGTCAGTGAAAAAATATCTTCAGGCTTCTTCCTCACAGCTACTACCATGCGCTCTATCTCGTTGAGTATTCCAGAACTGGTAACTGCCCTCTCCTGGTAGAACATGCATCTCGCTAAATAGGAAAGGAATACAACAGCAATAAGGAGACAAGCAATTTGCCAGCATCAGAATGGCGCTGTCTTTCAAAAGGCTTGTTTACCTCTACCAGAAGGCAAGGGGTATGTATTCAGACAAGCTACTTAGAAGGTGAGAGCGTGGCACTACCAAGGAAAGGTTTTCATATGCACACATTTTCCAGCACCCTCCCCAACAGCACAACAAATGCAACCTGGTAGTTGTCTGTGCTCATGTAGGTCCTTTTCTCAACACACCTAATTTTCTCTTTATTCATACACAGCACCTTACCTTGAAGCCCATTCTTTGCACTAAAATAACTACTGGTTTTGCTTACATGGTAACAGTAATCCAGGACATCAATAATCTACCTATTGCACTGCAGTATCTCATACTCTTGTCACTAAATTTTCCTTTTTGTTTTGTCAAGGCAAGCTTAGCAGTAATGTGAAACTTTACATGGCAGGAAAGTAGGAATGGGTGAAGCCCCTCCAAAGAAAAAGAATTAGCAGCCAAATCGCTATGACAAAACTGTGCAAATAAATATAGTCAACCTTGCCTCAAACCCGCCCTGCTGCAGGATACAAGGCTGGGTAATTTCTTCCCCTTGTTCTGCCAGGACAATCCCTGTAAACAAACCTCCAGCAAAAGAAATAGTAACACGCAGCAGGAGCCAGAAAGATGCGGTGTGACGCTTGCTGCTGCTCACCTGGGGAAGAATGTGGGGCATGAATGATCACGCTCAAGACAAAAATCATCCAGCACAGAATGGAAATGCCACCTCGGGCCTCAGCAAAGTCAGGGACATGGACTCAGGGCAGCAAAACCACTGAATGAGATAATGGCTTTGGGTAAACTGAGCATCCGAGTAAACTGCAGCTGCCATGACTGTCGGCAGGAGGAACGTGCTGCTGATCAGCAGCGACTGTTTTGGGGAAGACCTACCCTTGCTTTCAGAGCGGAAGCCTGGGAACAAAACAGTGCAGTAACCTTGTTGAGCCAAGCGCGAGTGCAGCACTTGCACAAGTGCTCGTTGTTAATGGCAGTTACACACAGTGCTGTGCTTCAGTTAAGAAAAAAAAAAAAAAAAAAAGAGAATACAGAACCTCGGCCTGCTGGAGCGTGGACACAGATGACCCGAGCAGGGGAATGGTATCTGGGGAAGAAAGCAGCGCAGCAGCACAAGGGATGTGAAGCACAAGGGATTTCAGGGGAAAGCAGAAGTTAATTTCAGACATGTGCAGCAACTGAGAAAAAAACGAAGACGACGCTTCAATGTTCTGCTGCCTGCGGTCAGTTATTGTAGGTTGCAGCTTGTAACCCTGACAGAGCGAGGTATGTCCTCAGCCTATTAGGTAAAATTCAAAGGATCGCATTTGAAAAGTGGTGACACAGGGATTCAGAGGAACCCTGCATTCAGCCTCACAGTTCAAAACACCGTGTGTATTGCAGCCACCGCGCACCCAAAGCCCATCTGCTACATTGATGTAACCTCTAGCTCCATTTAAACGCGCGCTTTTAGGCAGTGCTATAGAGAGACATGAATACTGAATTGATGATCCTGACAATCTAGAGCATTAAACGTTTTATCTGGCTGGCTGGTCAGTGCCATTGTTTGAATAACCCCGAAAGGGCTGACCGTGTTGCCGCACAGTGATTCGCTCAGCCTTTACCATAATCCACTGACTAAGATAAAATTTCTTCCTGTGAGCAGACAAACAAGTAGGGGAGCGTCTGCTGTTTGTTGAATGTGTGATAATAACTGAAGATTAACTGGATAATAAAAACACTGCCTATTTACAGCCACACATCAGTTCCTTGCCAGAGGACACCTATTTGTTCAGGGAAAAGGGATTAAACTAAAGTCTGGGAGAGAAAGGATTACACACACCCGCATTGAAATGTTTGTCTGAAAACACATTGGGCCTGAAGGGTATTTTCTTCCTCTTCATTCTCTCCGATGCAGGACATACTATAGAAATGAAGCTCAGGTCTCTTGAAATGAACTCATGTGTTTGGGAAAATAAAGAGAGTTAATTGCTGATGCTGATCAAGGCTATCCTACATAGCGCACAGAAGTGGTATCGCAGCCAATCCAGCAATCAGGCGCTGGCAGGAGTTGACCGGTCAGCAGGAACACACTCCTGCTAATGACAAATTCAAGGCCACCCTTGGAGGTCCCCATTTCTGTGGGGCAAGGACTCGGTCCAAATTTATCAGGAGGGACACGAAAGGAATGAAGACGGCTTTGACCCTCCTATTAGCACCAAGTCGCTTCACTGAGTGTGGAGCTTCTTCCTGCCGCTGGAGGGAGAGCTAGAGCCTTGAAATTAGAGAACAAGTCATATGAGGAGGGGCTGAGGGAACTGGGCATATTTAGTTTGGAGGAGACTGAGGGGGGACCTCACTGCCCTCTACAACTCCCTGAAAGGAGGTGGGTGTTGGCCTCTTTTCCCAAGTGAATAATGACAAGACAGGAGGAAATGGTGTAAAGTTGCGGCAGGGGAGGTTTAGGTTAGATATTAGGAAAAATTACTTACTGAGAGAGTGGTCAGGCACTGGAACAGCCTGCCCAGGGAGGTGGTGGAGTCGCCATCCCTGGAGGTATTTAAGAAACGTGTAGACATGGCACTTCAGAGCATGCTCTAGCGCCCGAGATTGTTGGTTTGTGTCTGTTTGTGGGTGGGCGTGGTGTGTGGTTGTGGGTGTTTGTTTTGTGTGGTTGCTTTGGGGTTTTTTGTGGTTTTTTTTTTCGTGGTTGGACTCTATGATTTCAAAGGTCCCTTCCAACCAAGAAGATTCTGTGATTCTGTGAAATTCTCAGGAGAGAGACAACTGAACCTCAGGGGCCTCAAAGCCACTGCGTAAAAGAAAAAAGGTCCCCTCTCTCCAAGGGCAATGACAGTGCATTGGCTCTCCCCCGGGTTGGTAAAGGATGGCCGTGCCGAAGCTGCAGAGCAGCCTTGCTCTGCAGGGTGCCTCCCCGTCCACACACCCCGCCTACGCCTGGGTGAGCAGCTGTGAGTCTGCTCACACGTACATGCTTTGGAAAAGAGACTTGCACGTGCACGGAACGAGAGCTGCGATGTGCTCCACCAGACCTCAAAACCCTCTTGAGGCCTTGCTGTAATGGAAAAGACCTGTTTGCCATTTTGACTAGCTGAGTTAGAAGATAAAGGCTGGAAGGTTAGATAGATAAAGGTTAGAAGATAATTTCTTCCATCAGAAATTACCACCATGCACAAATGTGGTATATGAACACAAACGCAGAGCTTGATACTCTCCTTTGGCCTTCAGTGACAATAGGAGGCTTGAACATAAATCATTACAAAGAACAGCCCCTGTCCTGTAACTAAATATTTAGTTCCCTGTTCAGCACTTTATTGTCATCTCATGGAAAACATGCTGTTTTGGGACACTGCTGTTTCTGTCATTTCTTCCCTTTAGCTGAGCACCTCCTTCTCTGCTGTACTGAAGTTTCATGTTCTTCGGGTCTTAATCCCACCCTCTTTCTTCATCCTTCCTTCCCCTTAAAATGGTGTGCGACAATGTATGCTGAGCTTCATATTGCCTGCCATCATTAGGTTCTAGGGTCAACCCTCTCTGAATACAGAGATTAAAGGTTTTATCTTCTGGAACAGCTGGCTATGGTCACATGTTGTATGGGTAGCTTTGCAACTATACACTACTATGGTTTTGATTAACTTCTATTTCAGAAAATATGTACTTTGATCCAAGAGCACATTAAAGGACATCAGGTACATGGTATTTCTGTTCTAAATGCCGAACAGAAGTAAAAATGATCTACCAATCCAGCCTCATACACCCATGAGGACAATGGTGGTGCAGTGGTTAAGACATGGGAGTGGAAAGCATGTGTCTCAGGGTCTGCTTCCACAGTCATCTTACAAACAACTGTATTAGCAGGTTTTGTTTGTTTTTCAAGCCAAAGTACATTCTTTCACATCAAGCCTCTAACAGCAGCCCACAGTAACTCGTGAGTATCATCTACAATTATTAAAATGCTAGAAGATAAATCCCAGTTAAGCAGGGTATCAGGGCATGGTTCGGAGTGCAGAAGTGGCTTAAAAAATCTCTAGTTCATTAACTGTCTCTGGCAGAACAGCTTCCACAGAACACAATGAGGAGCACTAAGAAACTGGAACAAGCCCAGAATTGTAGTGTGTGCCAGCCTAGCCCAAGCTTAAATCAGTAGAAGCGAGGAAGATCCTGGGTTTAGTTATCTACTGAACTATGCTGAAAAACTTATTAACTAAAGGAAAGAGCAAATCTGTCTTCTGGGATCCCCTGGCAGTCACGTTCATGGTAGCTGTCCTGATATTTATGCTGGTAATTAAATCAATCTGGGGCAATGCTACCGTATACTTAAGACAGAACAAAATTTAGTGCAGTTATATATATATGAGTATATATATACTTATATATGAAAGCACGTTATGTATTCTATATATATTAGAATAGTCCTGCATGACCTGCATCTCCCCAGGTCTCAGCAAATTAAACTCACAACAGACGAGCTGTCCTGTTGAGCCCACATTTCACCAGTGTGCTAGACATAATTCCCCCCTGCATTAGGAGACCAGAGCTCAGAACGCTAGGACTGACTTTCTACAGAATATGCAATTACGTCAGGCTGAGGCAAAACATTTGATTAAATACCTGGTATGTGACAAATTTTTTCCAGACTTCATCATGGTTTATGCAAACTTACATATTCAAACCCTATCTCTCCCCAGTATGCAAAATTTCCATTAGTCTTCCTCACAGACATTTTCTGATGTAATCACACAGCATCTCATAAAGAGCATAAGCAAGCTACCGTGTCCTGGAGGAACAGGAGCAGATGTGTTTTAATAAAAATCACAGGGTTGTTTTTTTTGGTGGCCGTGACAAAATGCAGACAGAAGTTCCTTTTGGAAGAGAAAGGACTGAACAGAGCTTTTGGCAACCTCTCCTTGATCAACATCTCTGGGCTCTAGCCAACCAACCTGGCAAGCAAAAGCACTGCAACAAGAAAACAGAAAAAAAGAAAGAAAATGTGCAAGCTTTGCAATTTAGCATGGAGAAAGATGGTCATTGGAACAAGTGTGAGTGACTGGAGAGAGTGGGGAGAAGGACTGATCTGTAGTCAATTTAGACATTTAAGTACAGAATTGCAACCCAAGTGTCCTTTTTCAGATAGGGAGAGTAAAGCAGGCGCCACCCAAGGGCAAGTCACCCTGGGTACCTTAAGATACCTTAGCACAGCCATGAAAACAAAGACTGGAATTACTGCAGAGAAGGCCACATCTAGAGACGCCAGGTTTGGAGAACGTTCAAGGACTCAATATGTTACATTAGCTGCTTGATGTTCACACAGATGAGAGAAATCTCCAACAATTGTGCAACAAAGGCCAGGGAAAAAGTTACTTGCAGAACTGTAAGCAGGTGAACTGGAAACAAATCAATGCACAGGGGTTAGGATAGAGTCAAGAAGCTGTGATAACCTTTGCTAGCAGGAGGAATGTAAGCCATCTTAAATCATCACTGTCTGAACAACTCAAAACCCCAAGTAATGTCAAAATGGATGACCATATCCTTTTGTGTTATTTACCTCCTGAATAGCAAAGACTAGCAATAGAAAACCATTGAATTCCACATTTTAACAGGGTATCTCAGAGCAAATCACTCAAGGTGGATAAAGTCCTCATTAGTAGATAATTAACGGTAGCAAAAGGTTTTGTGATTTGCCCAGCTTTGCACAGGAAGACAGCGAAAGACCAGCCAGCATCCTGTCACTAAGTCCAAAGCATCCTGTGTCTTCAGCAAAATATATCATCACCACTGGACACAAATTACATTACTATAGCCATGCAATTTTTTTCTTATCTGTGCCTGTGCTGCAACATTTATCCAGAAAGCAAACAACATGGAGAATGATCTGTATGTCATGATTTCCTTAGCCTCCCTCCTGCAAAACCAACTTTTACCCACCAGCCCACCTGATACAACTCTGCTTAGAAGGACAGAGCATTAAAGCCACCTGAAATACTGCACACACACACCTGCACTGCATTTGAATGGCACTGGATTTCAAATTGCTGCAGGGCTTCTGTTAACCCACATCCTACCATGGTCCAGCAGGAACATACAACATACTTAGTGCTCCCCCTTACGACACTAAGGAGTCTTTTCAGCCTCCATCGGGGCTTTATGAAAGGCAATGCAAGTTGTAAGAGCTTGGTATGCTTTCACCAAGGACTAAATGGCACATCCTTAGAAAGGAGAAAAAAGTTAAGAAAATAGCGAAAACCAAGACTGTCAATGTTCAATCCACAGCACTGACCACAACTACATCAAACTAATTCCTAAGAAGCCTGTTAGTGAGGATGCTGGCAACAGAGACCAGTGACAACGCTTCAGCAAACAGTGTGCCAGCAGATCTGTGGCCTGAGCTAAAGGCTCTGCTGATTTCCGTTGTCTTTAGAGGAGAACCTTGTAATTCACCAGGAACATTCTGCCACGGAAAGAGAGCCCCAGCTTCTGACACACTTCATCAACTCATTTGGTGGAGCCCATGTTAAGTCTGTTTTTACTGGGTCGTAATTAAGTAAGTGGTGGAGTTGAACTCACAACACGGACTTCCCAGCAGTTTAAAAAGTAGCCAGTATCTCTAAAATTTGACAAGGAAATACTTGATTTTCTCCATGCCCACTACTGTTGCAGCAGCCTCCCAGCTCCTCAGTCTTACAATAGCCTCTTTGCAGATGTCCAGCTGCAAGGCAGAGAAAAGAGCTCATAAACTGAAAATGGTTTTACAATCCTCAGAGCTGAGCTGATGTGCAGGTAAATTACAAAAGGAAAATTACTCTCCTTCCTTGCACTCCCAGCTCATCAAATCCTCCCCTTCTCGTCCCCATTAACAAAGGCTGTTAAAAGAACTCATAGCTGACATTTTGCAAATCTTTTATTCCTTGCTACAAAGATCATCCGTGTGAAAACCAAGTATCTTTAAACAAAATGCCCTTTTTGCTTATTCTTCCTCCACTGAAGGACTGAGAATCCTTTTGCTTTCGCAAAGGAAGATTCACTCATCATTTTCACAAAGATTCACTCATCAGAACTAAAAATCTGTGTTGGTGCAAACGGACTAAAAGAAAAAACACTGACAAATCAATATGTTCTGTAACTGCTTCAAGGGTATGCTCTTCAAAGCTTCACTTGCTGTAACATCGTCTCTTTAAATCATCAGCTCTTTTTGATTTCCTTCATTTAAATCCCCCATCATGATTTATACTTTCCTGAAAAAAGCCTCTCATTTTCAGGAGCTCTCCAATTGCTCTCCTATTCACACTGAGTACAATCTCTTGTCTGTAACAGAAAAGACGATTCACTGAAATGTCAAAATAACTAAATCTTCATTACTCAAAACTGTATTCACTCAAAACTAAGAAGTTCAACTACATAACCTCACTTTGCCGGCTTCCCCAAGTCTTCTTGCTACACTGTTATTCTTTGAGGTTTGGTTGGTTTTTTTTAAATTCTCATTTATTCCTTCCTATTCAAACATAAATATTTCTTTTCACTTAGTTACGGGAAATTATGATACATTTCCTCCAGTAATTCTCTCCTGTCTTTTTTCCAAACACCTGCTCTTCTGAATGGATGATCTGTCCATTTAAGAGAACTCTTGTGCCTAGACAATAAAGGTCATAGTCTTTTTAACATCTGTCTAAATGGAACACATCTGGGTCTTATAAAATACTGATGATTGATAGCATGGGTGTTTACAACATTTTACAACATAGAGTAAAATACTGCTACAATAAGGACTATGCAGATAAACAGTCTGACATTATGACCTGTTTTTGCACAGAGAATAGAAGACCAAGCAAACATCTTTGTCCTCATGATCATCTTACAACAAAAAGTACATCAAGACATTCATATATGCATGATGTACATTTTAAATGGCATTACAATTCACCTGTCCAGATTATTAGGCAGAGAACACCAATTAAGCCCTATCTCTATTGCATAAACAGGTGTTTTCCAAGAGGCTTTCATGGGCATATTCTGCATTTGTTTTGCATACAAGGTAGGAACAGAACACAAAACAAATTGTGAGTAGCTAAGAATCAGGACAAATGGTAAGAACGAAGACAAGGACATTTCTATTTCTTTCTGTAGTCAATTACAACTTAGTAGTGTGATTGAGTGCAATCACAGGATGAGGAGCACCTTCTAAGATTTCTTTCTAGACCATGGGATAATGACTACAGCGCTAGAGCAGTGCAAAGGTGTAGCCAGGAACGCACTTCACCACAGCTGATTTGCTGCTGCAGCCTCTGTTGATGAGTAGGTGACTTTTTTAGGCAACACAGACTTTCCACTGGCTGTGTCAGCAGCACACTGGACACCACCAAGGAATAACACTGGCTGAATTCAGGAAAATTTTTATTCCTATCAGCAGCACTGAGGTGGCAAACAGAAGCAATCAGGCCTTGAGCAGGACAGCAATTTATCGACTCTTCTCCAAACTCTGGTACATAACGCATAGCAAAAAAGCAGATCAACACTCAAACTCTGAGAGATCTAAATTTTACTAATATGCACAAATTTTGAGCACAAGATGGCCTGATAGTTCACATCCTGGAATTACCAGCAGTGATGGCAGACTCTGCTTCCTCTTCTGCTTAGGTACTGCACAGAAAAATTAACAGCAGTTGTCCATATTCCCAACTCTGGGAATTTTGGCAACATGAAAATATGCAAAAGCGAACATTGCACCACACAGTCAAATAACCAGGCAATCAACTGCTCACTCTCACACACATTTTGTAACAAGTTCATACAGCTGAAAAGATCTGAAAAGCAGTAATTTATCTGCCACTTCACGCCTTTCTCCCAAGTCCACAAAGATATTCCCCAAAAGCTTATGAACTCTCACAATATTCCAAGTCACTGTGCTGAATGAGCACAAACGTTATACTCTGAAGCACTGAAATAATGAACCACAAGATTCTTGTCACCACTCTGCCATCTGTCACCTGCAATAACCTGAATATTCTAGTTCTGTGCACATTATAAGCAGGACTCCTGATCATCCAGGTTAGGCAGTTTTTCATATGCAGATACACACAGTCATGTTCAGCCAGACCAAACGAACCAAATGAGGCCTCTTAAAACATAACATTTTCAACACCAGAGTTCATGCTAAATGATTCCCACTGGCAAAAAAAACAATCACTGGACATTCTTTTCTCGTAACTCAGTAAACTTTGTGTTTTTAAGAACAGGTAGGGTGGAGAGGTAGAAGGTAGAACAGTTTTAAGGATTACGAACTCCTGAATTCCCTGCAAAAGGCAGAAGTTAGAAACGGGAGCGACTGAGTTCTTAATTAGATTTCCTCACTGTGATTCTCATAACATTTTATTCCCTAATTGTGAACTACACCATTTTTTGAGTCAAAGCAGTGCCCCTTTCAGCACAAATACCCAAACAACCGTTACTGACATACCTTTCCAGAATCAACTAGTTCTGCTATTTCATCCAAACTTGGGCCACTTGGCATAAAAAATGCCCACCGATAATGGACTCCTTTAAAGAGATGCTGCAAGAAAGATCACAAATATATTAAAAAACCATGAGAGGAAGCTGAAATTGGAACTAAAATTAATGACAGAAGCACCAGAGAAGTAACTTAAGAAAAAGACATGGAAATTATATGCCAGTGTCTGAAAAAAATGTCACCTAAGCATGTGGATTAAATGTACAGACAGGGATGTTGTATTACCACAATAGGATCAGGGTGAATTTTGTGTCCAATTGCACAAGTCAGCTAGTTGAGAAAAACAACACCCTTGTCTCTGCAGCTAGAAACAGCATTATTTATTACGTAAGAGAGAAACGGTGCTATATGATTACACACATTCACAAAGGGGGTGAAATAAACCCAGCAAAGTGACATTTAGAACCTTCCACCTCAGTGTCAGTGATTAAATTTTCCACCACCACATCTGCCAAAGTCATCACCATCCAATGACAGATGGCAGCTCACATGAAAAGCATTTTGGGAAGATCTCACAAGCACAAGTCAAGAGCACCTCCTCTGAGTAGGTCACTACAGAAATGAGAGCCATCATTTGCCACAGAGAGACAATTTTTAATGCATGGCATACAATGCTCCTCATGATGGAAACATGCACACTGAGAAATAATATTAAATTATTTCTTTCCAGCCTTTTAATTTTGTTTTTGAGCTTTCCTTTGAAAGTATTGGTGCAGGACTTAGAATCTCATTCAGTCATGCCATCAGAGGAATACCATAGCAACTCCTTGAAAAGCGTTCATTTGGAGAGCAAGCACACATGTTGAGAGAAGAAAGGCTAAAGTTCTCAAAAGCCTCACCGATCTGGCCACTGGCAGAACGTTTTAAGATCCACTTAGGAAAACTAGAAAAATCAGTATCACCATCCAGACACATGAACATGAAAGAGATGAAAGGCTTTGTAGCCACCCTCAACCACTTTTATTACTCTCTGGTGCTGGAATACGATGAAGAGAATCAGTCATGGAACAACGTTTCGAGAGAAAGCCCAACCAGCCTAAAGCAAGTAGCAAAATTACACTCACTTCAATGAGGCAGGGATTTGCTCTGTTTACTGTGAAACACGAGCTGTCAGCGGGACTCACTAGGGAGGCCATATAGAACAGGCCACAATGAAAAGCACAATAAAGAAGCAAAACTTCAAAGCACTTCAAACTACCACATACACCAATCAGCACCACCCCAACATATTTTTTTTTCAGTGCAAGAAAGAAGGAAAAAATAAAAATGCATCTGAAGTATACTTAATGATATCTGAGGAAAATACAACCGATGCCTCTAGATGAGCCACAGAGCCAGCATCCAAACCATAAAGGAAGCCACTAGAGTACTACATAATATTAAATTATATAGGATTTTGTCAAATACCTTTACAGTTTTGGAACCAACAGTGACTCCTGTTTGTAACATGCCATCAGCCACTCCAAGTTTGTCCATATTGATCAGGAAAGGTGTCACTAAGGTAACGTATGTCGCTCCTGTCCATTTCTTCAGGAGATCTAGAGCCCACTTCTCAGTGGATCCGCCAACATTATCTAGGATGAAATCAAATCTGCAGACATGTAAACAATGGGTTTAAAATCACAATATGGTAAAAACAATTTCATCATAATTAAGCTAATTCATATCAGAAATTGGCTATAGTTTACCTTTCTATCCGTCACTGCAATGCAATAAAATAATCTGCCTGCAAGACAGCAGCAAGAAAGTCCCAAGACTGCAGCTAAATTCCAGTTTTACTGTACAGTGGGAGTTAAATTTACAGGTTATTACCCATTCGCTGCACAGCAGGCACGGACTATTTAGATAACCTAAACAGCACTTAAAACTCCAAAAAGCAGACTCTTAGATGCACAACTGCATTCTCTACTTGCTTAAAGCCTTCTAGAGCTCTATCTCTTCAGCCCTCTCACTGAGGCTACTGGAACAGGCTTGAGGTCTGGTTCTGGCATTGAACAATATGGTATGCGCATGTAAAAACCAGTCTGGACTCACGCCCTGACTAGGAACATCTCCTGTACATGCTGTACTCACGTGAAAGTCAGTTCCAGTGGCCAAAGTTACATAAAAAAAAATACTCACTCTTATTTCCTCACATTTTTCCTGTGACCGAATTCTCAGCTTCACTTCTAAAACTCTTTTTTGATCTCTTTATTTGTTTTGGGGACATTTTACCTCTACTGACAGCTCTTTTCTCCGCATCTACCTATTCAACGTAGAACTTAACAATGCAAAGGGTCTAAAAATCTTACCCCCATGGAATGGGTATATGCAGCCTCTGGCAACAAGCCACAATTTCAGCATTCCTTCTCATTATCCCAGCATGGGAGCCTGTAAAGGCTTAATAGGGCAACAGGGAGCTATGCACCTATTCTGTTAGATGCACAGCTCATTTTCATATGTACATTTCCAGCAATCTCCAGATTGCAATAGAAATGTATATACACATACATCTAATACAAATAACCTACAAATAAGAGGGAAAATACTTTATGCAAATTAAATAGAAAAGTTCTTATCTCTGGAAAGACAGTTTTCCTGCCTGTCTTCCAAGGATGTGATTTCATGTTACAGTTCAGTCAACCTAACAGTTACCTGCCAACAAGAGAAATTAAAATCATGAAAACTAATGCTCCAGAAAAAAAACTAGCTCACTGTGGGGTCTGAAGAGTCAGTACAACTGAAAAGGGGAGGGAATTAGGACCATTCCCCTCAGTAAACCTGACTGATCGTCTTACCTGCACCCCAAGACAGTGCTGTTGATAGCTCTGAAAAAGGGTCACTTGCTAGAATGGGTGTTTAGCATTTAAGATGTTGAATTGCACAAAGGCAAATTTAGCACCACCTGCAAACTGTTAAGTTAGTTGCTGCACATCCTCCCCATAGGGACAGTGCCAGCACCCTCACAGTTCACCTCAGGCCTGCTGACAACCACACCATAGTTAAAGGCACATCCCTTCTTAGCACAGTTACCAATAAGATTCATTCATAGACTGAACAGCTTCTATTTCCTCTCCCAGAAAGTTAACCTGCTCTAACTAAAAAGAGCAGTGTAAATACAGTATTAAAATACAAGTCACAGTAGACTAAGTTTAAACGGAAAGATTACAAAACCAAAAAAAGACTTCAGTTCTAGAGAAAACCCTCAAGCTAGTTTAAACATAACTGTGACAAGCTAAGTGTGACTGTTTATCACAGGCAGCCATACCCAATGTTACAGAAGAGAAATTTAGCCACTGTGCAACTCAAGTGGAAGTAAAGACCTTCAGGCAAGTCACTTAACTGTTTCATGACATAGTTCTTCCCTCTAGAAGATGAATTTTACTATTTCCTAACCTCACACAGGATTTCTGACACTTATTTTAATTTATTCATGCTTTGTAAATGTTCCAAGAACCTTGGAGGGAAAGTGACAGAACTGTTCAAATCACAATCACTGAAGAGAAGCATGTGGCAGTGAGCTTGCCTCCACAAGCCCAATTAACTCGCTTCATCTTACAATGAAATCTGTGCTTGGGACACTCACTTGGCACACTGCATTCAAAAAGGGCTGGGATGCATTTGCTTTACAAAGTAATGCTTTAGAAATGGGGAAAAAAACAAAAAAGAGAGGGAGTTCTGATTGATAGACTGGAGTCAAGCAATCAAAAGGCAGAAGGTCTGACCGCCAATTCCTTCATCTCAGTATTAAGCAACACAAACACGTACAAGGGTAATGCTTTAAGTTGCTCTTCCAGATTTCCAGATTTGTAATCAATCACATCATCTGCTCCAAGCTTTTTCAGCAGTGCACTGGCATCATGAGAACAAACTGCTGTCACGTGAGCACCCCAGGCCTTCAGTAGCTAAAAACAAGTATAAAAAAAACCAAAAGAAGTCCAAAGTTTAAAATTTAGTGAAACATTGAGAACAAGTTAAAAAGAAAGTCTCATTATATTTATGAGCACCTTTAGCAGGGAGTGGGGAGACTGGATTCTGACACAGGACAACTTGTCACACATCCCACAGACAAACTATGATTAGAATTTATCAATATTTAAGGAGGTTCTGGGGAAGGGAAAGTTGGTGTGGAGGAAGGAGGTGTTATTTTAGTGCCACTTACAGATACCAGGTCTCAGGATAAATAAGGCTTCAAATAAAGCACTCAATAAAATACAAAAGGGCAGCAGGGCAAAGACAGGGCAAGTTAATCGAAGCCACTGTGCTTTACATACACTATACATAAAAGTCTGGTGCCTCTCATACCATTTGACTACCTACAATAGTTATTGTAGATGATACATTCTCAATCAGTTTTTCTACTCATACACTAAGTTCTTTTCAAATTTATGGAGCAGAGCTGACTGAAAGGTAATGAAAAAAGGCTACATATCTCAACTTGCACCAGCTAGAGATTTCCTGCACCCGAACTGTGAAATGCAATCCTTCACTACCTACATTCACAACTCCTTTCTTTGAAAGTCCCTTCTACTACTTTAAACTAATAAAATGTTACAAATGGAAATCAATAAATCTGAAAATATTTCACTTTTGGAAATATTGATCAGATCTATCAGTAGCTTGCTATTTCGCTATTCCTTCTCTCAATTCCCTTAATTTTTTTTCATATTGAATAGTTTGAAGATGGATCCTGGGCATGCTGGTTTATATTACCTGTACAGCAAATGTACCAACTCCTCCTGAAGCTCCTAATATTAATACTCTGTAAGAGAAAATTAAAATACATTAAAAAGTTCTTTAAATAAGATCTATAGCAACTATGTATTCTAATGCTTCTTATACATCTCTGACACCAAATTATTTTAAGCAAAAGATCGCTTTTGTCATTCAATGTTACTTAGCGGTTAACTCTTCAGATAGCAAATAATGTGACTTAACACTGCAGATAATGTTTCCTGTGCCAAGTGCATTACCTCAGCACAGCCAAAGAGCCTTCCTCATATGTGCCTTCCACTAAATCCAGACAGTGGAGCTGTCAGGCAGTAACATTTATCACCCAAACCCCCTGTCCCTGTCCTCGCTTTCCCAAACATAATTGCTTAGGTTGGGACAAAAGCAGTTAAGTTTTTCTGTCTCACAGACTCCACTGTTGTAACACAAATTGGTGCTTCTAAATACTTCTAAAAGTATTTCAGTATCACATTACTTAGGGAGACTGGGAACTTCAGAATATATGGAACATAATTTTCCCACATTGTATAATATTTATCTAACAGAAAGACAAAAATACAATGAAGTTGCTTCACCACAAACAAGTTTAAGTTCTATAAAATTAAGATATCTGCCTTTTTCTTTAGAAAAAAGGCAGTAGAATTTTTCTAGTTCAGTACATCTCAACGAGACCCTGTAAATGCCAGGTTGTGGAAACTGGCACACAAGCAAGAAAATGAAACAGTAAATTACCAAATTATTAGCAAGTGAGAGTTCATTTTAACTGAACACGCTACCTTAAATTTCATAAAAATGGATGCAAGTTTAGTTGTGTGAGAACCTTGCTGCTAGGAGCCTCATCACTGTTCAAAAATTTCATCTGGATAGTTTATTAACTTAACTTCAGAAAGTGAATTAGTAAGAAAGACTTGCTGCTGAAGTTACAAACAGTGCTTGGACTTTGGACCCATTTGCTAATTCTAGGACAAAAGATCCAAGACAAAGGCCTGGCATAAGATTGGGGAACATCATGTTTCTCAGAACTTGGAGAATAAAGTCTCCATGTTTCTCAGGCACATGGAGAATAAAGAAGTGATTGGAAACAGCCAACATGGCTTCACCAAGGGCAAATCGTGCCTGACAAATTTGGTGGCCTTTTACAATACTGCCACAGACTTGGTAGACAAGGGCAGAGCGACTGACGTCATTTACCTGGACTTATGCAAAGCATTTGACACTGTCCCGCACGACATCCTGGTCTCAAAATTAGAAACTCATGGATTCGATGGATGGACCACTCGGTGGATAGGGAACTGGCTGGATGGCCGCATCCAAAGGGTTACAATCAATGGCTCAATGTCCAGGTGGCGGCCAGTAACGAGTGGTGTTCCGCAGGGGTCGGTACTGGGACCAGTACTGTTTAACATCTTTGTCGGTGACATGGACAGTGGGATAGAGTGCACCCTCAGCAAGTTTGCTGATGACACCAAGCTCGGTGGCGCAGTTGACACGCTGGAGGGAAGGGATGCCATCCAGAGGGACCTAGACAGGCTGGAGAGGTGGGCTCGTGCAAATTGCATGAAGTTCAACCAAGCCAAGTGCAGGGTCCTGCACCTGGGACGTGGCAACCCCAGGCACAAATACAAGTTGGGTGGAGAATGGCTGGAGAGCAGCCCCGAGGAGAAGGACTTGGGAGTGCTTATGGATGAGAAGCTCAACATGAGCAGGCAGTGTGCACTGGCAGCCCAGAGAGCCAACCGTGTCCTGGGCTGCATCAGGAGAAGTGTGGCCAGCAGGTCTCGCGAGGTGATTCTGCCCCTCTACTCTGCGCTCGTGAGACCCCTCCTGGAGTACTGTGTCCAGCTTTGGAGTCCTCAACACAGAAAGGACATGGACCTGTTGGAACGGGTCCAGCGGAGGGCCACGAGGATGATCAGAGGGATGGAGCACCTCTCCTATGAAGACAGACTGAGAGAGCTGGGGTTGTTCAGCCTGGAGAAGAGAAGGCTCCGGGGAGACCTTATAACAGCCTATCAGTACCTGAAGGGAGCCTACAGAAGAGCTGAAGAGGGACTCTTTGTCAGGAAGAGTGGTGACAGGACAAGGGGCAATGGTTTTAAATTGGAAGAGAAGAGATTTAGATTAGATATAAGGAAGAAATTCTTTACAGTGAGGGTGGTGAGGCACTGGAACAGGTTGCCCAGGGAAGTTGTGGATGCCCCATCCCTGGAAGTGTTCAAGGCCAGGCTGGATGGGGCTTTAAGCAATCTGCTCTAGTGAGAGGTGTCCCTGCCCATGGCAGGGGGGTTGGAACTAGATGATCTTTAAGGTCCTTTCCAACTCTAGCCATTCTATGATTCTATGATTCTATGATTCTAACTTCTGCTGGCCAGAAAAATTTCGGTATCTTCAGGAGCTGGTGATGGTCCTGTTTTAGATCTTACTGTGCTGGATGTTGAAGGAAATTGCCTTTTACAGGGCAAAATTGTACTATACAACCTGGAGTCTCAGTTTACAAAAATTCTTTGAAGTAACCTAAGAGACTTGGCTTTGGTCACAGTATCCATTTTAGAATGCTTCCTCTTCTGTAACTGATCAGATTCTGTTCCCTCCTATTTCACTGATCCAAGCTGCAAAATTCAGATTAAGAATCTGAAACCACAATGCCTGCAGCTCTTAAATCTGCCAAAAAGTACTTATCCTCAGAACCATGCTTCTAACAACAGATGCCTGAAGCAACATTCATATTTCAATTTTATTATACTTGAAAAGGCTCAGGGATGCTACACTCAAAATAGTGGGTTAAGCCCATCTTTATCCTTACAAAGGACAGCCACAATTAAATCCTTTCAAAAAAAACCTTGTCAAACTGCCTTTCCAATTTTACTCCTTGCTTAAAAGGCATTTCTTCCACTACAAATCTGGGAGAAAGCTGTCATTTTAAAATGTACATTTTGCTCAAGCATTTAGGTAACATTATCAGTTTTGGGGAGCTGCTTGGCTCGGACTTCTCTTTATTTCCCCCTTCAATGGAAGCCCCTGAGATTCTTCAGGTAGAAATACTTTCCAGATTTGGCTTGTTCCTATGTTACATGGGCTATTTTTCTCCCAAACCTTCTAATTTTTAAAACTCTCTCCATACATCGTGACTTTAAGAAAGCTCTTGGCTTCAGAGACAAACTATGTCTGCACAGGAGATCCATGTGCCGCAGCTCAACAGATGAGCTTTTTTACAGCACTGAGGATAACAAGACATTTTGTTTGGCTCAACACAAGAAAGTGGGGAAGTGTTTGAAGATGCAGGACCTGTTAGGATGGTACTGGAGGACCACAGATGGTGGAAAGTGCAAAAGCAGGCAGAGTTTTGTTTGCATTGCCTGGGGAAAACCACAGCCAGGAGAAAACATATCAGATAAACTACCCGTTTCACTGCAAAGGTGAGGTCAGGAGTAAATTAAGATATAAGCATGTGCACAAGGGAACAAACTAACAAATTATTTGATCTGAAGAGAGATCCAAGAGAACTAATTCTCTCAAAAGAACAAAACAAACATTGATCCCCCAGGCTTTGCTCCCTTCTGACAGAGGCACATAATTCAAGCCAGCATTCACCAAGCCCCATCTGAGGCTCTAACAGTTCAAACCATCAGAGCGTCAGCAGATCTCTCCAGATGAGCTTTCCATGGGCTCTGAGAGTTTAGCCCTTCTGCCTGGGCCCTGCCTGAAACTACGATGTGGTCAGAAACTAGCATCAGAGAGGCAGGACCTGTTTCAGCTGTGTCCCCCCTCTACCAAAAGACACAGTGGGTGGGGAGTGGGTGTACAGATCAAGGACTAACATTTTCTACAGATTATAAACAACTAACAATTTCTAGTGACTCAGCTACATGCCAAATAAAAATATTATATTTATTGAATAAATATATCAATTTTATATATATATAAAATTTAATTCCATTTGATTATGCCAACAAAATGTCCCTAAGAGATTTATTCCTGTATCAAGAAGCATTTACCCTATCAGGAAGTTTTACAACCTACACTCATTTTATACCTTCTCAAGAGATAAAATGATGAAATAACACACAGACTTTGAAAAAACTATTTTCTTGGGGTATTATATCATTCAAATTTTCACTGTAACAATATAAACGAGGAGTGCACGTTTAATAGCTTATAGTAACAGAATCCAGCATCTCTCCCCAGCATAATTAAATGCATAAAATATTGACTCTGTATTTATATAAAAGACCTCTACTGAATATTAACATAAACTTTTTCAAGAACTTCTCAAATTGTCAGGGTTTTGGTGGTTTTTTTATAACGCTTTTTGTGAATACAGCAAGCAAGGCATTTAACAGCTATTGTTTAACAAGCATATCCCTTTTCTACCAAAACAGGACACTGGCACAGGTGAGAAGCTCTCCAAGTATTATCCACAGAGAACTTCAAAACAACAGCGTCATTTTGGATAACAAGAACATTCACTTTTAGCTTGTGCAAGAAAATTGACCTAAATTACAGTGGCACAGGATAAAAGTTACGGAGAAACAACTGGAGTTATAGTGAAGCAGGAGACATGACGACCAATGTGAGCACACTTCAGGTAACTTGTGAAAACAGAATTTGTGAAAGCATGTGCAGATGCAGCAGATACTCCTGTCACACCAACATACAGACTGATAGCAAGTATATCTGGTTAGCCCACCCTTCCACCTTAAAGAGGCAAAGAAAACAATACACACCAATAGAAAAATTTCGCTGTTTCTAAGATGTCTTAACACTGCAATAAAGTATCAGGGAAGTAGCTTTCATCAAGGAATACAGCTGTGCTTTCAAAAAAAGACACACTCTTTTGTGTATATACACCCTTCTACATAGCTATTTACATACACCTACAGGAGACAAAAAGACCAACATAAAATTACATATGTAGGTAACTTCTTGCCAAACATATTAAATTATTTCAAGAAATTAAGAAACATTATGTAAATTCTTGTCTTTTGAAATTATTGCCCTGAGAGAGTTCATTGAATATACTTTTGCACAATCCCTTCAATGCATTTTATATACCTTCCTACATGAAATTTTTCAGGGGAAAAAAGCTACTATCACGTAAGTTGCTCTCTGCTTTTTTTACAATTCAAAACTTCTAGATGGGAAACATCATAATTTTATAAGCACATTAAAATGTTTTTGCTGACAGAGTAATTAAATATTTATTGCGAACATAAAAGTAAATGTTAAATGTAAAGACACGATATAAATGAAGATTGAATTTTTCTTTTAACAATCCAAACACTTAACCAAAGATTGGAAAGATACCTAAACAAGGCTAGCCTATCAATATATCTTTAGGGCAATTCTATTTATGTGTGAAACTTAAGACAATAAAAAAGTCTACATACTGGAAAACAAAAAGGAAGGCAACATATCTAGAATTTTATCACCAGCTGGAAGATAATTTCAATGCCATCTCTTTGAAATTGCTTTAAATTTCGCAATTTCGTTTTCTCAAAACATTGTTTATCTTTAGAACAAACAATTACTTGATATTTTCATGATGAAATTTACCATGACATATGAACAACTACTCACTCACTCATCTTTTAAAGATGTGGGTGAATAATTTCAACAAATCTAGTGTTCTTTGCTATGTGTTGCACTACAACAGTAACACCCAAGATAAGAGGAGGTCAGGCATCTGGATCCTACTGCCCAATATAATTACTTTGTGATCTAAATTTTTGGTGATTTAATGATTATTTTTCAATTCCAGCATTTTAACTTTTGCCCTCCTTTCCATTCTGAACATTTTGCTATCTATTTACACAAACATACAAAGGCCAAAATAACTGCAAATTTCAATTATCGGGAAAAAAATGGTATCTGCTCCATCTTTTCAATGCATTTTTCCTCTTCTGTCCTCCATCTGCCATTGTCAGATTAACAGGCTGATAAACAAAGCCAATTTTTCTATTTGACTTGGCTGCTCATCTTGCACGTTTTCCTCTTCTCTTCTGCGTTCCTGACCTCATCAAAGTTCTGGCCTACAGGTCAAATGAGACCCAGTCGCCTACTCATTTTTGCTAAAAAGCTGGAAAACCAGTCTGTTCCAAACAGCCCATGCAAGCAGGAACTGAGTGAACCACACCTCTGTGGCTGAGAGCTTTTTGTGAGTTGCCAAAATAACTCAGAGAGAGAGTGGTGCCTTCCTTAAATTCTTTATATAGTCCGATATATAAGATATACATTGGACTACCTCTACGTAGTCACTATATAGAGGAAACGAGCAGAAAGTGACTGGATACACTTCAGTTAGTGTCCTCGTCTGAGTCTCCCTCTAAAGAAGCCTCTCTCTTAGTAATTGTGACTGAACCTAGTATCTTCAGGCCAGCTGCTCTTTGGGTATACCATGATATAACAATCTTTGTCGCTGTTGGACAGGTCTTAGAAGCAGCTAATCAGTGTAAAAATGACACACTAAGTTTTAGCATCAGAACTATTTACTTACCTTTTCCCACTACAATTACTCTTGTTCAGTCCTCCAACTTGGTTAACTGCAGACCAGGCTGTGAGACCTACATATGGCAAGGAGGCAGCTTCCGTGTGACTGAGACATTTTGGCTTAAAAGACACCTGAAATAAAAGCAATCGTTATCCAAGTCACACAGCAGATCCTACATGACACTGAAATATTTAAATAAGCTTTACTGAATTGCAGATTGTGTATTCTACATTTTCAACTATCTTCATAACTACCTGGAGTCTAAATCCATCCAAGCACTAAGAAATAAACAGTTACTTAGACAATGAAGAAAAAAATGCCAGTCTTTAAAATTTTGGGGTTTTTTCCTTTAGCCACATTTTTGAAGGTTTACCTCGTTTCCACTAGCTACCACAAACTCTGACAGAGTGCCCTGTTTCCATGGAGGAATTGCTGCCCACACCTAAAACCAAACAGAAAACAACTATCAGTTTTTGTGACTTTGCACATGATTGTACCTACACAGAAAAGTTTTCTTCATTAAACAAATCTTTTTTTTCCATTTTGCAGAATGTCTTCACTATTGCTTATCAGAAATCAGTTTAGCTTACTATTTATACAAAAAACATCACAAGACTGACTAAATGAAGGACTACAGAGCTATGTAAATAAATTGTACCATACTGTGTATACGACAGAATTTTTCAAAAACTCCAAACTACTTCCATGCCAAGAAAGCCCAGATTGGTGGGGATGGGGCTAGTGGGAGCAGAATCAGAATTTGCTGTTCTAAAACTGGTGAAGTATGAAAGCACCTGGTGAAGGTGAAAGCAAACAATATTGGTATTTATGTGTGGACTCAGAAAATGGTTCTTGGGTTATGCCAGAGTTCCTATCCTAACTAACTTACTCAAGAAAAAAAATATAACAACTAATCCCTTCTTGTTAGAATTCTATCTTCAGTCAAAAATGAAGCAACATCATGAGCGTGCAGTTATAAATAAATAAATTCCTCTCTTGCTACCACTGAAATGGACCAAAAATTAAAAAACAGAAGAGAAATTAACTTGCAGAAGCAAGTCCAGGAAAGAGCATGTTTTTCAGGGAAAAAGCAGTAAGGGAGGAAGCATTCTAGGAATTTACCGCCAGATAGTCTCCATTCAGCGTGTAACAACATTTAAAAAAAAATATTTTTTTAAGAAGAAAATGAAAGCTGAACATCTTACTGTATATTTAACTATACATTATAGAAAAAAAAAGATTGGTGGTATCACCTCATCTCCAGGTTTGAAATAAGACACACTTAGTCCACATTCCATAACAACACCAGAGACATCTCGACCAAGGGTTAATGGAAATTCAGTGTCCACGCTTTTGATTTTCAGGGGATCCCGCTTCATATTTAATGCAGTTGCACCATAACCACCTGCAAAACATGAAATTAACCATAACATACCATACTGCGTTTTCATTTATTAACTGGACAATTCCAATTAGAAAGCACTGTCTGTACCTAATGTGCCTCATTTCTGTAATAATTTAGGCATGCAAAAAATCCACAATACTTTACAATTTTATAGAGTTTACAAATAAAAAGCAAATATCATTCTGGCTTATTTGTTCATGAAATGGCTCTCCATTAAAAAAATATTTAGTATGTGAGAACACTGTCAGAAATTCTAAGTCTGCTGGAAATGCTGGAAACACTCTGTTTTCCAACAGCATCATGTAGCTACATATCCAAAAGAATTCCAAGCTTTCCATTTGTCTTTTCAAATAAAGTACTGTAAAAAGCAACATGAGCATCATTGTAAAAAATATTAAGGCACATCCCCTAAAATGAGTAACCTGAACTTCTGTTCAGTAAACAATAGCTAAATGGTGCAAACTCGCAGAATTAGCCATCTAATAACTGCTCAGCCTGAAAAAAAAGTCTGCATTTGAGCATGTATGCCCTTTCAAGTGCTTGGACAAGCCTGCCCAGGTGCCCTATTATGCCAGAGTTTTAATGCTGAAAAGAAATGAAACAGACACAAAAGCAGGCACCTCGAAAGCAGGATGAAAATGCGGTTTCTTCCAAATACTTTTACTGACTCCAAATACTAATTGCAGATCAAGTGGGTCATGCAACAGGAATCCTCAGACAGCAAATGTCCCATAATCAAACTCAAAACTATATACAAAGATTTTTAAAAATTCATTTATTAGCGACCCAAAACACAAATTACAGCTTTGTTGGTAGGCTTCCTGCAGGTATCTCTGCGCACGCTCCTGAATCTGATTTGATACGCAAGATCACTTCTCATCCAGCAGATCCAGAGAGGTGATTCTGCCACTTTACTCTGCTCTGGTGAGACCTCACCTGGAGTACTGTGTGCAGGTCTGGAGCCCTCAATATAGAAAGGACATGGACCTGATGGAGCGGGTCCAGAGGAGGGCGACCAAAATGATCAGGGGGCTGGAGCACCTCTCCTATGAGGACAGGCTGAGGGAGCTGGGGTTGTTCAGCTTGGAGAAAAGGAGGTTCCGGGGAGACCTCATAGCGGCCTTCCAGTACCTGAGGGGGGCCTACAGGAAGGCTGGGGAGGGTCTGTTTACAAAGGCCTGCAGTGACAGGACGAGGGGCAATGGTTTTAAGTTGGAGAAGGGGAGATTTAGATTGGATATTAGGAAAAAGTTCTTTACCCTGAGGGTGGTGGAACACTGGAACAGGTTGCCCAGGGAGGTGGTTGAGGCCCCTTCCCTTGAGATATTCAAGGTGAAACTCGACGAGGCCCTGGGCAACCTGGTCTAGTTGGGGGTGTCCCTGCTGACTGCGGGGAGGTCGGACTAGATGACCTTTGGAGGTCCCTTCCGGCCTGGACCAATCTATGAATCTATGAATCATGAAATATAAAGTCTTCTACTACTGCAAATTCCTCCTTCTATTTTGAACATTGAAACCGAGGAAAAATCTCATTAAATGGGTCAAATACAAAGAGTTAGTCAAAGCTGTAGATTTTCTGGGCCAGAGGACAGCGGGTACGCAGATGCCAATTCAGGATGCAGGAGCATGAAAACGAACAGCATGGTTTGGATTAGATCACGCGTGCCAACTTTGAGCTTTGACCTTCAGCTCCATTCACCTCACAGAGATGATAAAATCCAGGACCTCTCAGGGGAAACGGCTGCTCCTTGGGAGGGCTTGTCTCTTGGCCAAGAGAGTACCACCACCCAGACGGTGGGGACAGGGGAGAAGGCAAGGAGATAAACCCTGCCAGGGTTATGCTCCTATCAGAAGGAAGATGCCAGCCTGCAGAGGACAGCAATTAGTCACTCAGTTTAAGAGCTTCCCCCCGCAACACACACATTCGCATCTTCAGAAAGGCTTTTTGTACCCTTTTCCCTTAAGAACTTGGAAAACCAAGTTTCAAAGAGGTGGGTTTACCACAGGGCCGGGGGGTGAGTGACAAGTGCTTCGAGGGGGCACTCCTGACACTGAGAGGGTCCCTCTTGGCACTGCCGCGACAGGCGGCTCCCGGGGCAGGGCGGTGACAATGCCTGCACGCTTTTGGACGCCGGGGGACATGTGGAAGCCACACTCCCAAGCACACCCCCTGCCATCACGCCGGCCAGTCCCCGGCCCCTCGGGCCCGGCACTTACTTCTCATGCTAAGGTCGATGGGGTTCAGGCTGGCGGCGTGAACCTTAATGATGACCTCGTTGGGGAAGTGTATGGTGGGGAACACCATGTCCCGGGTGAAGCGCAGCACGTCGTTGCGGCCGTACCGGTCTATGACCCAGGAGGGCATGGCGGACCGCGCCCGCGGAGAGGCGCGGAGGCCGCGGACCCCCGCCCGCTGCCCGCCCGCCCGCCCCGCTCCGCGCAGCGCCCGCCCGCTCGCCGCCCCCCGCGACAGCATGGCCGGGGGAGCCGGGCTGGGCCGCACAGCCGGCGCCCCCGCGGGATCGGACTGGGATGCGGCTCTCCCCTCGGCGATCAGCCCCGGCCTGCCCGCTCCCTCGCCCCGCACAGCACCCGCGGCCAATGGGCGGCCGCCGTCTTGGCGGCCCCGCCAATGGTGCCGCTGGGTGTTGCGGCAAGATGGCGGCGCCCAGCCGGCGAGCCGGGAGAAGGGTCGCGGCGGGCCGGCAGGCGTGAGGCGGCGGGGAGTGGGGGGCCACCATGCTACGCGCCTCCCTCCGAGAGGTGAGCGGTGCCAGCCCGCCCTGTGAGCCGCTGCGGCGCGGGGAGGGCGCGACGAGGAGTGGGGTGGGCTCGCAAGGTGACCGGCGGGGCGAGCGGGCCTACCGCCGCGTCCCCCATCGCCGGGGCGGCGGCGGAGGCCCGGGTACAGCGGGGCCCGGGGGGGACCCCTTCACGAAATGGCGGCGGGGATGGCGCTGTAGCCTCTGAACGCCCCGCAGCGCGCTGTCAGCCGGCTGCCCTGAAAGGGGGGTTTGGCGCTTTCAGGTGTCGGCGGCGCTGAAGGAAGGACATGTCACTCCCACGGAACTCTGCCAGAGGTGCCTCGCCCTCATCAAAAGCACCAGGTTTCTGAATGCTTACATCACCGTAGCGCAGCAAACTGCCTTGAAGCAGGCTGAAGAGTCCGAGAAAAGGTACAAAAGAGGTATGTTTGCGCCTACTTCGTATCAGTCCTTAAAAAGCTGTTGTGGAGGAGCTCGTTGTGTTAGATGAAGCAACTTTTCTTTTTAAAGTAGGTGTACGCGCTACGCATTTGATCGTTGGGGGCTGAGGGTTGCGGTTGAGGCTTCCGTGGGTGCGTGCTGGTGGGTACATGCTTGGCATATTCAGTTCAAAAATCAAAGATCTGGACCAAACCAGGGAGGCGCTGCAGGTTAAATAGGCTCTGTGCTTCTTCAGCAGCGCTGCTACGGGTTGCCTTTTCCTTCCTGTTTACGTTGTTTTTAAATTGGTAGCCAACAGTTACCACGATAAGGAGGATGCAGTGGTCTTTTGGAGGCCTGTTGACTGAAGTGGACAGACATCCGGCTTAGCCTGTCAGGCTTTAAATTAAGAAAGGAAACGAAAGTAAAGCAACTCTGTTAATTGCAGTTATTTGTTGGTGAACAGAACAGCATTAAACCCTGTTACCTGCAGCATTTAGAGGCTGAGCAACCTCTTTTTCCTTTCCTTTTCCCAGAAGGCCGAAAAGGGAAATTTTCACATAATAGGGTACTTGTTTTCCTTCCTGGGTGACGCTTGCTGTCTTCTGACAGCTTAAGAAAATTGCCAGCCAGAGTGTTTTCTTCCTGACATAGGCATTGTAATTTTTTTTATTTAGGGATTTTTGTTTTTTTTTCTTTCTGGATGGTGGATAATTGATCACCTAGCGAAGATTTCTCTGCTTCAGTAATTTTTTTAGATCATAGCTACTGTGTATGTCAGGTGAGCAGAATGTATGTCTCCCAGTCTAGGGACAGAGTAGATTTAGTCAGCACCTGTGGCTCAAATAAGCATTACGTGGTCATATTTGAAGAAGGTGAGCACTCCTTTGGGATATCTAACCTATATGAAAGCAGCTGCCTGTCTTGCAGACTTAGACACATTTGCAGAGCTCAGCTCTGTGGGGTTGGGTCTGGTCTGGGCAGAATGCTCGATGCTTGAGTTAGAATGGAAGATGGTTCTTGAAAATGTAACAGACAACCATCAAAGGCTAAGTGGATAGCATTCTTGCTTCCAAAAAACACCCAAAGGGACGTGTAAAATAAATTATAATTGATAAGAAGACTACACATACAGCACACTTTGCTTTAATCTCTGTTGTCTTTGCAATAATTTCTAACGCAGGTCAGCCACTGGGTGTTTTAGACGGAATTCCTATTGCAGTAAAAGACAACTTTAATACAGCTGGCATTGAGACAACATGTGCATCAAACATGCTAAAAGGTACAGTAGAGCTTTTAAAGTAAAATCAGATCTCATTTCAGAAGTCTTGCTCTTCTCTTTAGAAGGTTTACGGAGTGGAGTGTTCCAGAAATCTAAATATTTTCAAAAAATGAGCTGAACTCATTTGAGAAAATATGTTTATCTAATTTCTTCTGCCAAGCTCATCTGGTATTACAGTTGCATCTATTTCCTTTGTAAGCATGTTTTCTCCTTTATGCATATAGTTACGTGCTTTTAATAATGCAATGTTTATTACAGCCCGTATGCTAAAAAAACATTGGTTTATTGTTTGCATTTTGCTTCATGTTACTTCTCGGTCCACAGGAGAGCAGTCAGTACTGTTTGCCACTGTTCTGTCTGGCAAAATCCAAAGACAGTTTTGGGGTTTTTTTTGTTTTTTTTTTTGTTCTGTTGTTAATTGTTGACTTAAGTATGTTTTTTTTTATATGGCTGTAGGAAGAGTAGACATTAACAATTATTTTCTCTACGTACCTGATATACAGACACATTCTATAAGGCTTTTTAAAATATTTTAAATTTGCTAAACTCATTGTTTCTGTTAACATGCCGTGGACATTTTCAAGGCGTTAGAATGTTTTCATAGTAAAAGCAAAAGTAGAAGACTTTTCTTATATCTCTTTTATTCTGCACAAAGTAAACTGAAAAGTTTTGTGGAAGATGGCTCAAGTAAATTAGCAGAACGCTAATCCAATTATGGGTTTTTTTAATAGCAGATGAAACAAAATATGTTTGCCATTTTAAAAAGCTGAGAGGCTTTTCCTTAAAGCACATTCTCAGACCCATTGTGATTGATTGGAATGTCATGGCTGAGAGCACGAGGACTACATCCTTATTGTTCCCATTGACGACAGGCGTGGAGAAACCCCTGTCAATATTCACAAAAGGTGACTACCTGGGATTTCATGTCAGTGTCGTGGCTCTCATCCTAGTTTATGTAAGGTCTAAGTGGTCAGGGGTGCACACATTCGGTCACAGGATAGCCAGGTAGTATTTCAGCTTGTGGTTAACCATATGCTTCTTTATGTCATGGCAATGGGAGATAACTCAAGATAGCTTAGCACTTCTCTGTAAGGAGCTGTGTCTAATTTATTCTAATTTTAGACAGTTCCTGCAAATTGGCTGAATGCAGTAATTTGCTACCCTTGTGGTAACTTGTTTACATGAAGTCTTAGCTCCACGCTCTAGAAACGTATAATCTGGAATTACTTGGCTGTAAGTTGTGGAGAAAAAAGAAGGACATTGCAAACAAAACAGCATTTGGTTTACTTCTACTAAATTTTTGAATTTCCTCATGTTATCCTGAAGCAAACCTGTGGCACTGTGAACTGACAATTCTTAGGCACAAATAATGACAACAGCTGTATCTCACCAATCACTCTCTTAATTGTTCTCATTGTTTTCAGGTTATATTTCTCCTTACAACGCTACAGTAGTTCAGAAATTACTGGATCAGGGAGCTGTGCTTTTAGGAAAAACAAACCTCGATGAATTTGCAATGGGGTGAGTGATGTTTATTATTTCTAATGTGTGATTGCACATTAAATAGAATACACACCATCTGTTCCAATCTACCTGTAATCCTTAACTCCTCTTTCTGTGAGGTTAGAAAATAATGAATACTTACCTGTGAAGTGTATACAGAGCTGCATGAATTTCTCACTGGGCATTTATACTGTTGTGTAAATTATAAAAGTGCTGAGTTTTATGAACATAGTGTTTGACTGTAGCTGTGTTTGAGGGGGAGGAAGTGGTACAGACTTTGCAGAAGGCCAAGGACAAGCAGACTTCTTCCAGATCCAGTAGTGTGTTAGTAGAATTGGTTACAACACCAGTTAACTGCTGCCTTTTTCTCTCTCCTTACTACTGGGTTTTGCCCTTAGGTAATTATTATCATGCCCCCGATGGCAGTCACTGCCTCTGCCGGTCAGCCAGCAGGGTAATTTGTGCAAGTACTCCCTTATTTCTTGCAAATAGGCTAACCTAGAGCAGCACATTAAATTGCCTAAACTAATGTTGGTGACTTTTTGACAGGAGCATGTTGGAAAATGCTCTCGCAAATTGCTTGTCCAGCAAATCAGTGAAGGCAGCCAAGCTATAGCAGGGAACAGCATTGGGCCGTTACCAATGCGAGTCTCTGTTGCTGCAACTGGTGTGTCTGGAAAGGAATGTCTGGGACTTCAGTTACCCATGAGAAACAATGTGTTGTGTTTTGGTTTTGGTTTTATTTTACCTAAACCGAAGACAGAGGTTTGATTGGGAATTCACATGGATGGGATGGAACTACTTTGACTGTATTGTTGTGGATAAAGTCATTTCTGTGTCAAAGAGACACCCTTTGGAGGAAGAGCAGGGAAAAAGCATATAAAAAACAGATTGTACGGTATTACAACGGGTCTAAGCTCATTAAAGCACAGGATACTCCTAAAAAGGCTTATCCCACAGCTGGCCTCTCATCTCTGGTGTGTGTGTGTTTGCATGGTCTCTTGTGCTAGCAGCAAGATGGCTGCACCATGAGCTCCACCAGGGAGCTGGTCCAGCTCAGAAGTAATGATGTCTCAATAAGGTTAGTTTTCAACTGCTGTGTCAACCGCCTGCTCTGTCTGATGATTTGGCTGATAACGCTGGCACCCTGGCCTCAGGGAGAACATGGCTGGAGGTGGTGAGGAAGGAGGAAGGTACCCTCACCCTTGCTTCTGGTGGCAGCTCCCACTTAGGAGACCACAAAGTGACTAAAACCAGTTTCTGAGAAGCCTGTCTGGCACTCTGAACCAGCGACCTGTGGCCTCAGGAGAGGGCTGTAGAGTGAGTAATAGTGTACTATTTACAGAAAAGTGTGGAGCTTTCTCCATCCTCTCTAGCAGCACAGTTTTCCACAAGACTCTGGTCATCTTTTGCCTTTTCTAAATGTGGGGTTAGGAAATCAGAAGTCCTTTGTTTTGAAGCAGATGTGCAGCTTTACTGTAATGTAGCTTAAATCAGTTTTATGTTCTTGTGATTACTTTCTTTTCAGTGGCATTAGAAGAAGATAGAAGTTGGAGGTATGAGTTCTGTGTCAGAAAGAGATGAAGATCTATAAACTTTACAATTCTGTGTAACGTTGAAGTTGATTGCACAAGGTTTTATGTGTCTTATTGTGTTGAAATTGAATTTGCTAGGATGAAGGATGAGGAATTGGATAAAGAAAAAGAACCTGGTGAATGCAGTGTGTCATCTGTCACTTCTGTCTGTATTTGTCCTGTCTGACTATCTTAGATCTGGGAGTACGGATGGAGTATTCGGACCAGTCAGAAATCCCTGGAGTTATTCAAGACAGTACAAGGAAAAAACTGTCCCGAAATCCCTTTCTGAGGATGAAGAGTCTAACTGGGTAATAACGGGAGGGAGCTCAGGAGGCAGTGCGGCTGCTGTGTCATCTTTCACATGTTTTGTGTAAGAGGCTTTTTAAAATTGTTTTTTATTAAATGTCTCAAAATATGTTGCAAGGTTTTTAATTTTATAATTTTCTCATAATCTAGTTTGAAATGGAAGGATTATTTGCACGGACATGCGAGAATTCATTTCAGCATCTCTAGTTTATTTGTGGCATATCATGAAGTGAGATTTAATCCACGTAGGCAAATCTAGACTTGTTCATTTTGAGTGTTACTCAGCATACTGATATGACCACTTTACACTTTGTGAAATAAAATTATAGTGGCAGTAAAGGAATGACAGTTTTATTGTTATTCCCATGTATTTTCTTAGAATTAACTTGGAGTTTGTAATGCATGCTCTTCCTCAGTAAGTGCATTACACAAATACATGCTGAAACTGAAATTCAGCAAATGGGGAGATCACTTAATTTGTAACAGTAGAGTAATCTTTCCTCCCCTCCTTTGTTTTTATAGCAGAATTATGTAATAATACATGAGATTTTGGATCTGAAATCTTTCAAATCCCTGACTTAACAAAAGGATAAACAGATACTTACAAACTTGTCTGGTTTAAAAAGTTAGAAGACAGTTTTAGTTTTTTGTTGTGCTTTTTTATTTTAAAGGAATTTAAACAAGCCAGAATTCTTTTTTTTTTTTTTTTTTTTTTTTTTAGTGATTGTTACCTGCATGCAATAGCAACACACTATTTAACAAATCAGTTGTCTATATCTTCCCTATCCAACTGTTAAAAAAAAAAATCTGATCCTTAAAACTTTACACCTTTCATTTTAGGGAGTTCTTAGAGCTGCATAGTGGAGCACATTTTATAGAAGATGATTTCAGTTGTGCTCTTAACTGGAAGGTGTTCAAGAATCCTCTTTAGTTACTGTGTCCTCACTTACCCATAGACTTTTTTGCTAATGTTGATTACAGCTTTGTTTACAAGAAACTATGTTTTTACATATAAAACTCATTTTATTATTTTTTTAATGATTCCTCTTTTCATCTCATTGCCCTTTGCTAGGATGTAGTCTACTCAATATTTTAATACTGTTGAAACTGAACTCAGGGCAGCCGTTCCCAAGGACTGCTGGTCCTTGTCTTAGCCAGAATGGCCTGATCCTGATAGGATCTGGCACCTTCTCTTATGTGCTGGACTCAGCACTTTCTCTGATCAGGGAGATTTTTCATCCAGCTATTTCATTGCCTATAACCTATTGTATATCCACTCTATTATTTTCTTTCAAGCATCAGGAATGCTGCCAGTCTTTGTCTTTTTCAATTTGAGATTTGGACGTACAGAAATGCTACAAAATTGAAGATGTTCTATATCAATGCAAAAGCTTTGAAAAAATTCTGCTTCAGCAAAGTCAATTGAATTGATTCAACCATCTCAGAAACAGATGGGGAAAGTCACATACCCACTTTCAATTAAAATCATACCTGTTTCCGAAGTTCAATTTATTTTTGGCAAAGATTTGGATGAAGGCTGTTCTATTTCTTTAAATGGTACCTGAGTAAAAATTATTAAAAAAAAGAAGAGCAGGTTTCATTTCAATATGAATTTCCTATTCCAATACAATTTTTGAAATAAAAATTTCAGTTCAGAAAAAACAAACTCTCATCTGTGAAAGAACAATAAAAAGAAGTCAACTTAAGAAAGCTTAAGAAAAAAAAACCTGTGTTCTAAAAATGCATCTAAGGTACTGTAAACTGGGAAATCTGATGCTATGTTTTGTAAGTTTAGAAGCAGAAAAAACATCCTAGACTTTGAAAAGTATCCCCTAATTATTAGGGGCAAAAAATGTACTGTGTTTCTATTTATTTGTATACTAGAAAATGCTGCTTTATAGTGTATTGGCTACTGAATGAATAAGAAATCAGTGTCTGAAATTTGTACGCTAAATCATATGAGATGTATCTGTAGGAGTCCACAGAATTGGAACAGACCAGCAGAGAAGGCAGAAGTAGATAGTTAGGGTCATATTCAGATGGCCTGAATTCTGCCTGTCTGCCTCTGCTTTGTGGAAAGAACTGGGCTCTCCTGATGACTAATTCAGAGACCCTAAGGAAAATAAGAGCAAAAAGATAAAAAATAGCAGAGGGAGCACATTGAAATTAAGGCTGTGTGGTCATGACTTCTAATCTGGAAGAATTCACGTGTTTTTAAATCCGTGCATCTGAAAGCCATTTTTATTATTTGGAAATGTTTTGAATTATTTTACTAATGATAATCCTTTTGAAACCGTAGAGCCTTAGGGTCAGACACAGGAGGATCTACCAGAAACCCTGCCGCTCACTGTGGTGTAGTAGGTTTAAAGCCAACATATGGACTGATCTCTCGCCATGGTCTCATTCCTCTAGTGAATTCCATGGATGTGCCAGGAATCCTAACCAGATGTGTGGATGACGCAGCAGTTGTGTTAGGTATTACTACTTCATATGTCTTTGTATACAACGTGTCTTTATTTACAACGTCGTCTCCAAACAAATTGGATTCTGGCTACCCAGAGTACATTTTTCTGTTCTTCATATGTCATGTTGTATTTCAGGTTCACTTGCTGGACATGATCCTAAAGACTCTACCACAATTCAGGACAACTTTAAGCCATTTGAACTACCCAATTTGCCTGATGTCAGCAAGCTCTCGATAGGAATTCCAAAGGTAACATTTAAATCCTGTCAACAGTTGTGGATAGGAACAGCAAATAGGACGCCTAACAAAAAAATACTTGTGTCTTGCCCACCACCTCCCAGTCTCTCATGACTTAAAACAGTGAAGACGGTATGAGCAGCTCCTGGTAAAGAGCAGTATGTGCTCCATTGACTGTGCAGGTGATTCGGAGTGAACATATGCTAATGCTTCATCTGTCATCATTGTGGGAAACACTTTTGGGAAGTTCCAAGGGAAATGGGGCACTTCAGTTCTTGATTCTCTCTGTTTCTTCATCGGTCTCATCTCTCTGACTCTTTCATCATTCACTCGTGTAACCTCAAACAAGTCACTCTTAGTGCCTTCTCATACAATGACGTTAGTGCTGGTTTGTGCGGTGCTTTGAGATACTTGTCTAAATGGCCCTGTGTTAATACAAAGCAGAATTTGAAAGGCAATTGAGTGGCACAAGGAGCTGTGACTCGCAGAGTTCTAATAAGGATTGAAAGACAACTGTAATCTGGCTTCTGAGGCATGCAATTCAATTGTGTTTGTAACTGTAAGGATACTTGTAATTTAGGCGCAACCTTTGGGACTTCAGCCATTTTTTAATTGCCTATTATAATTTCGTGAAGTCTCTGCCTTCAGAGAGACAATGTGAATAACATTTATTACTTTGATTCTCGGTATTTAACCCTGTGCTAGAATAGGTATACCAAAAGATTTAATTTGCTAAACAGAGATGTCCACTGACCAATTACTCAGGATCTGCGAAGTGCAAAAACGTATGCCTTAGAAAATGGATTAGCTGCATACTGGTTAGATTTTGATAAATCTAAAATAGTGACATTGGTTAATTATTCATATCCTTTGGACAGTTGTTTTCTGCTGCTGCAGATTCTCCTAAACAGATACATGCGTATAGAAAACATGAGTCATAGCTACTCAGAAATCAGACAGTATTACGAACCTGATGCTGTGGGTTAGAACTAAAGCAAGTGTCTTCAAAAATAGAGAATTTTAATAGAATATCTTTTAACTTAGCTCTTAAACAGGAACATAGCTTTTCTAAGTCTTCTCCCAGCCCCTGGATTGTAGTTCTTCTTTGGTGGGTTGTTTTGTTTGTTTCATGGGAGTTGCCACTGATATGCTGTGGCCATAATTTCTTTTTGTCTTTCCTATTCACAGTAGGCCTAGTATTAGGATTTAAACCTCAAGAGTTTTTACCCACGAAGTGCAGAATAGTGCAGTATAGTCTCCATGAGTAGACAAATAAGTGGACAACTGGGCAGTTTCTCCTTCAGAAGAAACGGTTGAAATTCCATGATATGTGAGTTAATCCTACTGCGATGAACATAGTATTTTTAAGAAGACCAAATCCTGTCAATTTAACACTGCTTGATTGTATAATATTTAATAGATGCAAGAAGCTTTAATAAGTACTTTAAATCATATAGTGGCGAGGCAGTAGTTTCAGTGTATTTTTAGCAAGGAGTATTTGCATTTTGCTTACCATTAGAAGTAAACCAGTGTGTAAAATCACCCCACTTCTTGTTTCTCTCTAAGGAATATCATGCACCAGGACTTTCTAGTGAAATTCTGGCTCTCTGGTCAAAGGCTGCTGACCTCTTTAAGAATGCAGGTGCTAAAGTAATTGAAGTGAGTCTACCACACACTCGTTACTCAATTGTCTGCTATCATGTGCTGTGCACAGCAGAAGTGGCATCAAATATGGCCAGGTTTGATGGACTGGAATATGGTAAGGCCTTTGAAAAAACTTTTTTCTCAGACAATAGAAATGTTGCTGGATGCCATTAAAAATTCTTAATCTTAAGAGATGTGCTTTTCATGGTTGAATGTTTCATGTTATTTCTCCAAGATGGAATAGTAAAAAACCTGTCCAAATAAAAATGAGTAAATAAATACATTTTTTAATGTTTCACTTCTAGACACCTAAGTGTCTGGGCTTAAAATCTTTTTAATATTTCAGTAATAAAACAGGAATAGGTTTTGTTGTTGTTCCAGAATACTAGTGTGTCAGACTGCAGCATACAGTAGCCTGTTTTATCACTATGTATAACATTGCCTCACCTTAAATCTTAAGGGTTACAAAAAGTATTAATTTCCAAATTGCTTTTTTCTTTTCAGGACACCGTTCTGACGTGAACAAGTCCACGGAAAGTATGTATGCTGCAACACGACGAGAAGGCTTTAATGATGTTGTAAGAGGAAGAATTCTATCAGGAAACTATTTCTTATTGAAACAGTAAGGAGAACATCTTGAAGCTCAAATTTGCCAAATTAACAATTTTTTAGGCAAATGGTGATTGATTGTTCATCATGACATGAAAAAAAAGATTGTCCTGATACTAGTAGCTACTTATATTGCTTTAGCTATATGTAATACCTAGTGAACTGTTAATAGTGAAAGATAACGTTTTCCCTTAGTCTTTTCGCTGATCAGAGTATTACTGATACCCATTAGTTAAATTAAACAAAAATGTATCGTATGGTATCACATTGAAATCGTACTGAAGCTGTTACTGTCATGGCCTTAAAAGTTGTGTAGTGGTTAATCTCTTTAAAACTGCTGGTACGTTCTACTGAGGTTGTTCTAGAGAAAGCCAGAAGAAGCTCTTCACATTAGTGTACAGGGAAAGGAGGGCACTGGCAAAGGTAAGGCTGATGTCTTTACAGAAGACAAGTTTTTATCCAGCTCATGTAGCTGGTGCATGGATCAATTTGAATTTATTTTTTTTTTTTTTTTTTTAGTTTTCACTCCCTATCCAACAGTCCAAATCTAAGCTGTTAGTAAAACAGCTGTCTTTCTCTGCCTTAATTTGTTCAGATACTAACAGAAATATTAGTCATGTAATCAGTCTCAAGGCAAGCGCACTACACAAAGAGCTCTGTCAGCAAGAGTATTCATCAGATGTGACTTCTAGTTGCTCTCAGAGACAGGAATGTTGTCTGTCAGTATGTAACAACCAGCTTTTATGGAATGCCGGTATTCCTGCCAAGTGCGCTCCTTCTGGTTACAACTGTCCAGATCAGCTTTCCTAAGGCTGCTTTAAAATTCATGTAGTTCATTCTTCTGTGAAGGAACAGACAATTGGCTTCCATCAAGGGTGAACAGGAGAGTCCTGTTCCTGTCCACAGTAAATTACTTTTCAAGAACAGAACCCAGGGTTCAGAAAGCATTGTTAGAATAGATAGTAGAGAAGAAACATCTGTGTCTCCTGCAAATACTACATTTTACACATTATTTTTATCTTGGTTTTGAAATCTGTAAAATAACTAGGTGGTTGTTCAGGAAGCAATGGAAGCTTGTCAACATTGTATCAGAATTAACAGAGAGTATGTGTTTGATTTAACAATAGTTTTTCACTTCTTTTTAAAACCCAAAAGAGTCTTTCCAGCTTAAAATATTATTTGAGATCCTTTTTGTTCCTTTAGCTGTTTTTCTGAAGTTAACAGCTAGGATGATTTCAGAAATGATTGTAGGAAAAAAGCTAATTCCCATGACATAACTTCTTAATTTGAATCCCCTGTCTATTATTGATTATAATGATTTTCATTGCAGTTTTTCAGAAACATAAATCTTTAGATAACACTTATGAAGTGCCTTATGGGCAGTTTCTGTTGTGTTATCTACAGAAACTCTGACGTTGCAGTTAATACTCCCCCCTCTTTCCTTTTTTTTTTTTTTTCTTCTTTAGAATGGCTGTGGTTTTAGGTGGCAATTGCTTTTGAAACTGAACTTCTCTGAATTTAAGGATTCCACGTTTACCAGTTCTGCATATGAAGTTAAAAGGAACAGTAGACATAAAGCTGACTAATTTGTTTCTGCTTCAGAATTATGTAGAGACAGTTTAGAAATCCACAGACCACATGGAGTCCTCCACAGATGATGGGGCTTTTTCAGGCGCTTTAAGTATGTTGCTGGACTGAATCCTAAATGATTAATGCCTCTTTTCCAGGGCTGCTTAGTTCTGTATTGTTTCTAGGCTTTGCTGTGCTGCCCTGCAGTGAAATTCAATACACAGTTTAGTTTCAGAAAGGTCATAAAAGCATTGTTTTGATTTTTAGATAGTTATTGTAAACTAGGGGTTTGTTTTCCCTTCACCTCTTCAGGAGTATGCCCTCCTCTCTTCCTTCTCTAACAGCTTCATTTCTATGAGAGCGTAAACACTGTGTTTGATGACTAAGCTTCTGGCATATCAAAAACTCAAGTACCAGTGTTAATCTTTTAACTGGAAGGAATACCGGCCTTGTGTTTTTTACAGTAAATAAGAAATTCAGTTCTGTATCTTTGGAATTATTTTCAGGCCCTCATGTCCATATTTCTTTCTAGGAACTATGAAAATTACTTTATCAAGGCACAGAAGGTCAGACGTCTCATTGCGAATGACTTTTTGAAGGTTTTCAGGAGTGGTGTTGATATTTTACTCACTCCTACCACTCTGAGCGATGCAGTACCATATATGGAATTCATCAAAGAAGACAACAGAACCCGCAGCACGCAAGATGACATCCTGACCCAGGCTGCAAACATGGCTGGTGAGTAAGGACAGGAATTCAACTGCATTTTACCCTGCCTAGTCACTTATAATATCCATTCCCTTCAGCTATTTAAGCTGCTTCTACAGAATCAGACTATTTCACCTCTGTGTTGTAATTCTTAACAGTAATAACCTGGTATAAGGATGTCTTAGATTTCATAGCATTTAATAAATAAGCTTAAGTTTTAAAATGAGGCAGCTGGGAGCTGGATAGAGGCTACAGATAAGATCCAGAGACCGAAATCTCTTTCTTAGGAGAGTTGATTCTCTTTTCAGAGGATGCTGACTCCTTAAATCACTCAAATTCATTTATTGTGATCACCTGGCAGTATCCTTATTTCATTGACTGAGATTATTTTAACTAGTCTTTTTCCTCTTGTGAGAAACTGGACATGAGGAACCTACAGAATCATTGCCAGCCCCTCCCGGACCAATCGGACTGGGACCTAACACCTCTCCATAAAACAGTTCTAAGATTAGAATCGTTACAAAAAATACTCCAACTGGATTTGTTTAGTAGTAAGTGTTTGCATGTGTATCTTTTTTTCTTTTCTTTCAGGACTGCCAGCCATTAATGTTCCTGCAGCTCTTTCAGAGAGAGGCTTGCCAATTGGGCTGCAGTTCATTGGACGTTCATTCCAGGAGAAGGAGCTTCTCACTGTAGCCAAATGGTTTGAAAAACAAGTAAAATTCCCAATGATCCAGCTAGAAGAAGTGAAGAGGCACAACTACGATGCCTTTCAGCATCAGAAATCTGCTTCTTTTTCATAACATGGGACTTGCTGTTCAGCAAAAGCAAGAGTGCTGTGGAGATGGTCTAAAAATGTATTTCTGCAGTTAATTCTGTTTTGCAGAAATAATAATCCCTTTTAAGAAGACCGTATACAGTAATGTGGGATGGCATCATCACAACTTGTTACTATGTAATTAAGGCAAAGTGAATCATTAAGTAAATATGTCTCTTATTAAGAACCATTTCTAACTGATATTAAAAACACCAAGTTGAAATTATGTATCTTATGTCTGTGGAGCTGCTTTTTTCCGTCCCCAGAGGGTGTGTAAGGTACCTGACCTGTTACAGAACTAACCTGAACTTTCCTGTGAAAATTGCATTGTTGCCGAAGGGTTGGTTTCCTTCTGGAGCGCGTAGACTTTTGTAATGGAACAATTAGACAAGCTCTAATGGAACGAAGGTATCAAGGATCCATGCACCAACAGGTAAATACAAAAGGAAACCAGAGAATAACATAGATAGCTCATTTACAAAAAACAAAACAACATTCAACCCAATAGTAATTTGAAACAAATTTCCAAACCATAATGTTGGGTAGACTGGCGGACGTACTAAACAACTAATCACCTGCTGTGAATCTTGTTGTTCCCATTTTTTGAAAGTTGAAAAAATATGAGGGATAAGCTGGTAAATTTGGTTTTGCATCAGATTTGCTTTTAGTCATAGTTTACAGCTTGCACAGATGTAAAAAGTGTAGGTTGGGGAAAATGATTGAGATTTAGTCCAATATGATAACATACAGAATCTTCCTGAATTACATCTTGTCTTAAACCATACCATAACCTATATAAAAAAATCACCTTATTTCTAAAAATTGCAAATAAACTGGTGAATTTCCCACGCCCCAAAGTGAGCTATTCAGTACCTTTCCCACATGATTAAAATGGTACATTATTAAAAACCCCACATGATTAGAATTTTAAAAGTAGCATTGAATTTTTAATTTAAATATTAAAAAAGCAAGGTATACTTTGTTTCTAGCATAATTCTATCTGACTGCTTTTCATAGAATAGTCTTCTGGAAACTTGCTTTGTCTGTTAGTGGAAGCTGATAAAGTGGGGGTCCTACCCGACTATTTTCACCGTTGTCTTGTACAGTAATTAAGATATGCTCTAATCATACTGTCCCTGTGTGTATCCTGTCTTATAGCACCTTGCTGACCACAGCTCTTGGGTTATCCGTTAGCCCAGTTGGAATACCTGGCCATATACTTGGACTACCTGCTCTTTGATTCACAGTCATGTCCCAAACCCAGACCTGCCACTGGCTGTTTCTAAAAGTAAGGGTCAGTGTCCTTTGCCCAGAGTGTGAGATGAAATGCTGCCTGTGGAGAGCATTCCCAGAGGTACGTGAGGAGCCTTGGAGTGTTACTCACAGGAGAGAACAAGGAGAGAATTGTGCTCTCCCTTAGAAATTAATTCTGGACTGACTTCTGGCCACAAGGAAAGCACCTGCTTATGCTTGGCAATCTTTCTCTTTAAACTTCACCTGATGTTAAGAGCAATCTGATGGACAAACTGGATGAAGGCAAAGATCCCCATTCCACGTTAGCCAACAGCTAGACGAGGGGCAGCTGAAGGGGAACTGTTCTCATACCTGCACTACTTCTGGTGTTTTTTAAAGCAGGGCTCTGATTCTGGTCTTCAGTGTCCTCTAGATGATCAGAGCAATTGGCTGTTCTGACACAGGTCCTTCAGAGTTTCTTCTGTTGGTGAATTTCTGAGCAAAGAATAACTATGCAGTGAAATACACATTAGGGGAGGTACAAACCAGACACGTGGACATCCATTCTGCAGCTCTGAAAGTTCATAACTTTGTTAGTGTTTGAGACCCAGCATTGAATTGAAGGTTGTAAAGCCTTGACAGCAAAGCTCCTGGGTAGATACTTAAATTTCTGTGCTATTAGATTCAAGGCAGGCCCAACAAGGCTCCCACCTTGCTCCCACTCCCAGCTGTTTTGCATTTTGGGGGACCGTATACCTGATGCTCTTTCTGCCCTCCCCTGTCTGATGCTGGAATTTTCATTAAGCCAGAGGTGAGAGCTTGGAAAGCAGCATGGTCGAGCAGCTGCAGGATGTACGCAAGAGTTCCTCAAGTTTTGCAAGAGATGTCTAAGAGACTTGCTGTCTTCATACTAGAAAATCATCTCGAAGTAGTTAACTTTGGGCTCCTCGGCAGTTCCTGAAGTAGCTTAAACACCTCGGCTCACCTGTGGGTATCGTGGTTGTGAGGGGAACCTCTGAGCAGAGTCTTGTATAGCTGCTGCCAGTGTCAAGTCATGGCTACAGAGTTATAAACAGTAAAGTTTCTAGGAGAGAGAATTAGATTCTCAAACCTCCAAAAACACACGGAAGAGGGAAAGGATTAAATGTCATAGGAACTGGTAACTCACCCGAGAAGCCAGAGACAGGAGAGGAAGACTGAAGAGAGAGAGGACATAAGGATGAAGAAGCAGAAGTGATCTGGTGAAGGAGGGGCCCCAACTTCATGTTCCCAAGTTGAAATCTTTGAAGGTGGATACATTTGTGAATGCTGCCTCTCTGAATTAGAGTCTGCTTGATTTAGTCCAAGACCAGAGTATTTAAGACTTGCAATTGCAAGCTTTTAGTCCCAAAATGGGTGCTATTCAGGCGCACATAATGCCCGGCATAATACACGCTTAACAAAATGCAGAATTAAAGCATGTTAATAACAATATGCTTCAGGAAGCCTAGGAACACAGTGCGAAAGGGCCCTTGTGGGCTCAATTTCTCTTTATAGGTAATGATTTCATACAGTCATCTCCATAAATTTATTAAAATCTATCTGAAGAACATTTTGGTTTCTTTCTCTATTAGCATTTCAGAACCTTTTGTTAGGAACTTTGATCACAGCCAAGCCACACATACCTATTTGCTCAAGGCAATATTGTTCTTTTGTTTAAATATGCCTTCTCACTCCTTGTATTTAATTCACTCTTGTATTTATAGAGCACAGTTGCATTCTTCTTTATTCTGCTAGGATGGGTAACTCAAGCTCTTCCAGCTTACTCCTGTATATTAAGAGCACCCAGTGCTAATCTCTGTAGCCATTCACTGCACCTGCTCCAGCTGAATTCATCTGTCTTCCAACATGGGTGACAAACATTGTAAAGACAACTCCAGGTGCAGTTTTACAAGCACATTAAACAGCGTTAGTATTTCCCCATCTCTCTTGAAAAATTCTTCCCCCAAACACTCTGGGATCACACTTGTCTTTTACTCAGCCACATTACACCACACTGGTAGCTCCAAGCCAACTTATGATTAACCAATGCGCTTGGGGCTATCTCTGTCTCCATTGCTTTCAATGGATAAGTATTTCTGGTATGAGCTGGGAACTCATTATTAAGCTTCTAGGTTCATGACCCTGCACTCCTCGTCACTGCTATTAAAATTATCGGTGTTTTCCAGTTTTTCCTGTAGAATACCACTCTGCTGTTTTGACAGTAGCTCCCAGTTTCATGTCATCAGAAGCCAAGAATGTGTCCTTGGAATAACTTTACTTATCACCATAACTTTATGCTCATTGCAATCATTTTCCAAGCTGTTGTTGCCAATGGACTTAGAAAACAACAAAATCCATCTTCTCCTATGTAGCCTCTGTTAAGTGTCACCTGTGCCCTGATGAATGGTGACAATGCACTGCCTGTTGACAACAGCTAAATACAAGCTGAGGAGCTGCAGCCACCCTTAACAAAAAACTGAGGTTTTGGTCCTCACCTTATTCCATAACTGGCTTGCTTTGAAGGCTACAAGGAAATGGCCCCGTTGTGATAAACACTGTGCAAGGAAATCAAGGAAAGAACCTGCCCCTCAAAAGAGTTTGCATCTATTGTGCCACGTATCCAACCCCCCCCCATAAAACCAACAAAAAAGCCACCCCAGTATAATAAGCTATTGAACAGGAGCTGCCTTTTTGCTTTGTATCCACAGCACTGGAAACATAAGAGCCTGAATGATCTACTCTCAATTGCAAACAATGGAAACACGCTGAATCACTAAAACCAAACCTTCAATAGGCAAAATGCAGCCTTGTCACTAAGACAAACTGCTAATAGCAACAATGAGGCTTGGAACAGCTTGTCTGGAGCCAAACTGGCTCTCATACTTTAGCTGAAGTTCATCCAAAGTTGAACAGGAAAGTCTCCAGATGGTCACTGCAACTGGGGCTAGAAGGAGGGGCCGTTATGTTACTTTCTTGTTCATACAAAAAGTGTAGAATTTTGTTTAATGCTTAAATGTAAGACTTATCCCCAGAGTAAGGGTGAACAGGATAAACCATGAAGGAAAATGGCATCACTTAAACAGGGAAGATGTTACTACTTCAAAAAGATATTGTAATCATAGCACTTTGGCAGCTATTAACTCAAAAAACCAGGGTGAAAACCACAATTGTGCTGCAAAGTTTGTGCCGTGCTTTTTTCATACAGGATGTAAAGCAGTGGCATTTCTTTTATAGAAGAAAACATTTAACTTCACAGTATTTAAGCACACAAGCAACAGAATCCTCTATTGCAGCCCCAGTCAGGAATGTGACAGATGGGGGGATGTCCATGCTGTTGAACTGAGCTGTAAATTACGCTTCATTCTGGGTCTTCCATTTCAGGTCTTATTTGTGTCTGAGCCCTGTGCTACACAACCACACTGGCAACGCAGACTTTGCCAATACAGCCTGGCTCAGGGAGAGCACAAAATATCCCAAAAAGAATTTCAGAGGGAGGTATTGGCTCTGAGTTAATCTGCCTGCTCCCAAGGACACCAGCTTGCCTGCTGAGCTTCATCAGTTTGGTCAGAAAACAAGTCAGAGAACATATTTAGGAGAAAAAGCTGCCCATGAGAGGGGGCAAAGACTACACCAGGACAAAGATTGTCCTTGGGGAGACCTGAGGGCAGACCCTCCAGAGAGGTGCCTCTCCAGAAGCGTTGGCCCATAGGAAAGCTAATTACAAGTTTAGGACAGGGGCATTTCTCAGGACTGTTTTTAATTATATCTGTACTTACAGTTTTCAAGCATAGCAATGATGATAATTTTTAGGGTTCTTATCTTCCAAGGACTCAATGATAAATTTGTGTCTCTTCGTTTCCTGTCCCAGTCTTGAATCTTGAATCAATCACAAGGTTTGAAGCACCCATAGTAGCATGCACAAGGTGAGTATGAGGAACATATAAAAGCCAGGAGGGCTATGTGAAGCAGTGACTGTGCAGTTGAGTTGATAACACATCCCAAGGCATAGGGTCTGCCCTAAGGGACATGCCTAAACATCCTCAGGGAGGAACAAGGACCCACCTCTGCTCATACCTCTTTGATTTGGGACTTACAGCATCCAATTGACAGAATCGGCCTCAAAGCCAGAAATCATTCACTCTGTGTTGTACCCAACACTGCTGCACACATTTGCCATGAGACCTTCTCACTTGAGGGCAGCCCAACAGGACCACAGCACACCCAGGCAGGAGGGACACCCTCACACAGCAAGTGAAGGGGCCCTACTGGTCTGCAGCCAAAGGGAGAGGAGATTACACCTCCCAGTATCTCTCCCGGGGGAGGAACTCAGTGAAACACACTATTCTTAGACAAAAATACTCTTTGTTTTGTCCCCAGAATGTATACTGAGACATTGCAGGTGCTGAGTGTATTTCTCCCACCAGGCATGTTTTTCTTGAAAATCAGACTCCGCTTTTCTAGTACATGCTACAGGAGGAAAGGATGGTGGTGGGGAACTTGTAGCATGCCTTAAGAAATGAGGGGAGACAAAATGAAATACTGAAGAAGAAATTTTTTTTTTTGCAAGTAAGTCAGCAAAATATTCTAATGTATTTACTCTTCAAGCACAGTTACATTTGCAAACAGCCTGATGGAGGGGAGGTGTGTTGCTCCAGTTCCATCATCTCAGCGAGACTGAACTGGAGCGCTGAAGCGTTAGGTCTTGATCTAACATTCTTTGAACCTGGTGAAAAACAGGCTTCAGCTGAACCTGCACTGAACTAGCACCCTAACTGAAAATAAAGGAGATAATTATTTCCCTTTCTTTTTTAAAAGTGAGACCCTAAGACAAGTTACAGCATAGAGAAACTTTAGGGAACTCTTGCTCTTCTCTGTGCAACCTTTGCTCTTCTCACGTGGAGCATCTCTAACTCCTGCTCTTCCAGTCTGACACTTCATTGCCACTAAATTGATTCCATTTAAAAACAAGATTTCCTAATGAATTTGGCCAATAAACATGGAATTCATTTCTAGACCAGAGACGGTGGAGGAAAACTTTCGACAGTGAAAACTGCTGGTTCTACTTACTGTAGATGGAATAGATTTGCTGTTGTCAAGAAGAGACATCAGTAAACATAGTAATGTGCATGTTTGTCTAACAAAGGTGTCCAAAACTTCCTTCTCCTGCCGTTCTTCACTCTGAAAGCACAGGCATTCCCTAAACCGTTCCCTGTGAGTTTCAAACTGACTAAACAAACATCACGTTTCCATGCAGTGTTGTATTACCAGAGTGAATATACAACACTTTGAAGCCATTTTAGAGCATATTTCCATCTTATCTAAGATATGAGAATTTAACTCATCTCAAACTCCAGGTCTTACAGTCAGAAATTGCTGTCACTGCTTCAAGTATCAGCACAGCAGATGGGTGGGGGACAGGAAGACTAAATACTGCTTAATTATTCTGTTGATCTATTCTATTTTTAAGTCTTTTTTCTAAGACCTGCTGCAAGCACTAACCTTTATCTGTAATTACCATTAAGGAACATTGGCAAGAAACAGTTCTGAAAAATTATGAGCTCTCCGAACATGAAGATCTGAAAATTAGTTTCATTATTAATTAATAGCCTTTGGAGATATCTAACTGTTTCTAGAAGGCTGACTTTATCAGGTCCCTACCTGTATGCCATTTTTTTATCATTTGTTATATTTTTCTATTTTTCAATATATTAATCTTTACTAAGAGGTAGGAGGCACTGGTTTCTCTGCTTTACTGAGGAAGAGCAGCTGCACAGAGAAAGTGAAGATATCATTTTCAAACTGATCTTTTTCAGAAGTGACTTAGCTCTGTACTCATGGAACCCCTTCTGAAAGCTTGATCAGCCATCAGACTTGAGGTTGCCTTCCAGGAGCCTGGAATGATGAAACATTACAAGGACAAGACCAATACTCAGAGACGCATCTTTGCGATAAATAATTTTTCTTACTGCTCTGCTGAAGCAGGCCATATTTACTTGTATGCTGAATTTGTGTCACTCCCACTTTCTACAAAAGTGCCAAGTAACACCCAAGAAAAAAAAAATGATCACTCTACAACTCTAAATATATGATAGCAACAATAGTTTTTTTATCAGCCATCTCTTATAACGACATTACAAGGCTCCAGTTTGATGGGAAGCATTTTTCTTTCAGTCTGTTGATATTCATAATATTGTTTTCAAAGTGTTATCAGTCCAGTCCCCCCCTCATGGTTTCTATTATTTTTCCTGTGACTAGGACCCAACAGACCTATGATTGGCTGTGTCCATTGAAATACTAACAGGTTTAACACGTTAGCTTCCTCCCCTCCTTCCTTGAGGCTTCCCCAGTGGCCACATCAATCCTCCCAACAGCCACTCAGCCCCGCTAAGTTTCCTGGAGGGAAGTTACCTGCTTTCAAATGTTTAGCTGCAATTCAGCATTCTCCCAAATTATTACTGGAGGGGAAGATATCCTAGAGTGATATGACAGGGCTGTAACATCCCTGTTTTGTATGTCTAAGTATCTTTAAGTCCTTTCTCTGTTGTTAGTTACAAAGCTTTTGTTTTGCCAATGGCACCAGTAGGCAATCAGGAGCACAGCTGGGCTGAGAAGGGAAGGTTCATTTTTATTCTTAAGCAGCTTAGGGCTCAGGTGTTTAATATCTCACCTTATCTCAAGTGTTTAGTATCTCATCCTATGAGAGCTGCATCCGCTTTTCCAGTTAAAAGTTTCTATCTTGTATTTGTTGCTCTCAGCTTCCCCGTTTTTCCATTTATTATATATTCACAGAGAGCAGGATTATTATTTTAACAGCTCCTTCTAAGCCAGGATGTTGTTTTTCTTGAAACTAATGTACCCTTAGTTTTTCCCAGTTAAGGCTTATTAGGCAACCTGTAAAATATTCTTAGACATTTTCCAATTATCAGTTACATTTCCCCCTCAACTGACTTAGTTCGGAATTGTTTTCTGCTTTGTGAAATTGTATCAGCTAAAGCTACTCATTTGCATTTTGTTTGCCTTCAACAAATGTAATCAAGTTATGAACACTTTTATTTTGTTATTGTACCTCTAATTTTTAGTACTGTGGTTTCTCCCCTCTGCTGAGGCAAAAGTCTAGTCTAGAGTTTCCCCAGTCTCTGGTGCAATACTTTTTAAGCAGGAAAATCAAGATTGTTATTTAGTGATTCTGAAGCTGCCCCAGTGCTGTCAACAGGAGGCTGTCAGCATATGTCTTTTGGATTAACATCTCCCAGAAAAATGCAGCTTTCTTTTTCCTCTTATACATTATAGACAGTAGCTGAAGGAGCCAGTCATCTGTTCCTCCATAAAAATGGCTGCTCTCTCACAGACAGCAAATCATACTCCATTTTGCACTTTCCATGGTGGGAAATCAATCCATGAGATCATTTCTTTGTCATTTGTCACTAGTAAATAAATCATGCCTTTTTTTTTTTTTTTTGGTCATAGTCTGCCATTTCTCATCCCCTTCTGTCCACTAAGCCTTTCTTAAGAGATTATAACCAGTGATTTAAAGATTTCAGTCACCAGAAATTTCCCATCAAGTTCCAGCGATGCCATTTCTATTGAATTTATGCTCATAAATGAGCAATTCCAGTTTCCCTGTTTATTATCTAGGACCCTCTCATTGGTCTAAGCAGCTAAATAATTTTTCCTTATCATGGGCATTTGGGTTGGTTTTATTGACCATGGCACGGCCTGGGGTTAAACGGGTGCTCATTTGTTTCCCCTTTTCACTTTTTCCTAATGCTGGGGCTGCCAGAGGTCCCACACTCTCCACTGTCAGTTCCTTTCTCACAAAGGGCAGACACAGCGGAGTTTCCCCTGACTGGCTCAGGGTCTGCCCGCTCACCAGAAACCCTCCGAGAAGAGCCTTCCTTCTCCTCCTTGGCCAAATAAATTTATGCCTGCAGCCTTAGGCGTGCACAAGCGGTTTCTGTTGTTACTCCTGTTAATACTTGACCATGGGTTGCTTCGCCTCTCCCTCACCCATTAAAAGAAAAAACAAAACATTGCCCCATGAGTAGTTTTGCACCTCAGAGGAGGGTAGACAGGCATGAACCTCTAAAGCAAAAATAATTCTTTGTGTGTATCCATATCCTTGCTCTTAGCTTTCATTGTTTTATAGGAAACATGGCGTTAAAAATATCAGAGGTCATTTAAAGGTTGGAGTTGTTTTATTGCACATAAATTCAGGCATTAATGATGCAGTCCTTTGATTTTTAGTATGATACAAAATTTCATCAAGATGGTTAGCCTGCACAAATAATCAAAACCACAGAAGCCCATTCTTGAAACTGGTGCTGTGTCTTATCAGAGATGTATTGGGCACTGAAGGAGAACAGCTTTAGCAATCTCCAGTCAACGCCTTGCAAAATGGTCCTTTTACAGGATGTGCTGTAAAACAGGACCAATTATTCTTACAGATTGTAATACAAATCTTAGTGTAATTAGTACTTAACAGCAATAATGAAAGAAAGTGAGAAAAATAGTGAAATAAAAGAGAGAAAAAGCAATTTATTCAAAGTAATTGCACTTCCACCTATTTATTTAATGTTTGCTACTTTCAAATCTTGTCATCTTGCCAATACAGTAGCACAATGTTCTGCTGCTTGCCCCTTATACATTGTCATAGACTAAGACTCTCAGCTGCAGTACTGCCTTACTCTCAGAAATGCTTCCTTCCTAACCCATATCTCCTAATAGCTCAGCATTTTGTGCTGAAAGATTTTACATCATCTTGGGAGATCAAATAAGCAATTTTTCAGTTGCATGTCCTAAAGGAACTGTTGTCTATATAGCTACTTTAAAAGCAAGGACTTTTTTCCTCCCACATCTGAAGTTTTTTCTTACTTAGGAGATGTTTATTATATTCTCTGTAGCCGCTTCTTACTCAATTTGCTTAGCCCAATACAAAATTCCCATTTAATGACCTCCTTATTATTTCAAATGTCCAGAGGAACTTGATTCAATTCAAAGCCTATACTGCTGCAAGGGTATTGCAGGTCTAAAAGATTTCCTTGCAAGTCTGTTGGAAGAAAGAGAAAGAATAACAAAACAAACCCAGACTAGAAAATAGCCACCAAGAACAAAGGTACAGGCTGCGTTAACAAGCATGGCTGAATGGCACCCAGGATTTTATACTCTTTCATCAGTACTCCATGGAGCTCAGGATCCCCCAATTTTCCAAAATGTAAGGGCTTGGTTTTGTTTCTGGATCTATGTCTCCAGATCAGTGGCTATGAAAACATGAAACAAGTGCAAATCGCAACAGCGTTAATTCCCCAAAGTTGGCAGCCAGATTCAATCAATGGTGTTTTGAAAGAGTGAGTTGCCTCACGCATTTCAATGGTGCTTGTTCTCTGGGCTGCGGACAACCATTTGGATAATGAGTCTTTCAGCTGCTTCATCACCAATCGTGCTACCAAAACCACTGAGAAAATGCATCCCTCTCTGTATGCCAGTTGCTTTCAAGACAGTGGCCATAAGCCTCCAGCTTCACCCTTGTCAGTTCCTGTGGCATATCGATGAACTGGCAACATGGACCTTTTAGACAGCATGAAACCCAGGCACAGAGTAAAACACTGAATATACAAGAAGCAACGGGAAAGCAAATATACGAATGTATTGTCCACAACTGTGGCAGAAACTCACCAGTTTTCAGAGCGGCTGCTTGGACTTTCCAGCCTGCCCTGACCTCATGTCACGGCAGCCAGGGGCCTTGAAGCAACCTTCAGATCCTGCTTGTCACCAAGCATCCAGGTGTGCCTGCCTTGCGTAAATCAGTCTGTCAGCAAAATAAATCATCAGCTTTACATTTCAGTGAAAAAGCTTAGGCTTTTTTCTGCTGTGCAGGAGTGGAGATGGAGAACCTGGACTTTTTTGCAAAGTCATGTGTTAGTAACATGTGGCAGAATGAACTTAAAGATTTTAAAGCCTGATTTAAAGCCAAACTGAGTTGGGAAGGGTTCAATGGTTTTAGTTAGTGTAATTTATATTGGAGGCTTTCTTTTGTTTGGGTGGTTGTTGTTGTGGTTTTTTTGTTTTGTTTCATTTTGTTTTTTTCAAATACAACAACCCACTGCAGGGCTTGTTACCAGAAGTTTGTCTATATTTCCTTTTCCCCATGGGAACAGCTACGTATTAGAGAGTGCCTATAGAGTGTTGTAGTAACTATGTCTGTATCTGTGGCTCTGTATGGAGCAGACAATCTGCAAAAAAGCCCAAGTACCTGAAATATCTGTTTTTTTCCAGTGCCCTGGTTGCCCTAACAAGGACTATTAATTTTCTTTGCAAACCTTGCTCGCTTTATGCTGTACCCACATTAATGAGCTCGTGCCACTTTATCTACCCTGACAGGCCATAGCAGAACAAGCCATGCTCTGGAGGCATGTCATAAGGAGCATGAAAGGTGAAACTAGAACAGGTTCCTGCATTTTGGAGCTGCATTTGAAGCAACAGTTACTCCCTGCCTCCTCCATGGCCAGCCTGCAGACAGGGCAATTCCTTTCCTAAAGCTTTTAACAGTTTCCAGAGCGCTGCTCCAATCACCCTGCCTTTCCCACATCCTTCACCAAAGGTACTGGGCACTGCTCACAGGAGGAAGCCTGCTGGCACAGGTAGTGAGGATGTAGCTAGTCCCTGGCACCCCCCACAGATGCCATTCCTGAACGGAGATCATGGCCTGCTCAGCTCCATGTTCAGAGATCAGACCTGCCTGATGGCCATAGCTCTGCACTCCCCTTCCAGTGCCACCAGTAACCCCAGCAGCAGGCTCCCTTTGCTCCAGGGGTGTGCATTCTGGGTGAAGCCATGGCCCCATTGCAGCATCGCTAATCTCTGAGCCCTGGGTCCTTCCCTGCGGGCGCAGGGGTGGAAACATACCATCCCGTTCATCCTTGTGCCGGGACGGTCCTCATTGTGTTCTCCTGCATGTGATCAGGTTGTGCAAGCATTTTGCCCTTCCATATCAAATAACCCGACCTAAGGTGTCTCACATGATGGGACACAGGGAAATTGAGAAGCCTGAATTACTATGGTTTCACCTTTCTAAAGTGAAGCACCTGAACCAATGACATTTTTATGCTTCTGAAGCCTGGGGACCTGCATTTTTGATCATGCCTCCAAAAAAATGCAGTAGAACTGTTTTTCACAGAAACAAACTGAGGACAAAAAGGACTGACGCCAAACCAGAAATATTAGTATTGAGAGCATACACATAAGATTTGGCTGAAGGAGCATAGGGAGAAGATCTACCTGAAAATACCATGTAGAAATCTTCTGATTATCTCCAGACTAAGGTCCCAAAGCCACATTGACGTATAAAACATCCCATCCCACTGGGGAATGGAATAACATCCCTAAATGCCCACAGTGTGCTGCAAACTAAGCAAGACTGAGCTGCTGACTTTGTGAACATGCACTCCATGTGATGTAATTATCATATCGTTTTGCAGTGTACCATCAAGAATTTGAGCAGGAAGAGCTTCGTCCTCTCTGTTGTGCAACTGAAAAGCCAACAAATACATCATTCACCTTCTCCAAGCAGCGCTGCCACTGTGAGTTTTAAAGTAACTATGACTAAAGGGATTAATGCTTATTTATTCTTAAATCAATGCTTCACATATACTTGGTTTCAGGGAAGAAATAAAGCCTTTAATATTCCAGCAGTTGACCCAACTAAAAAATATAAATACACTGGAAATATTTTTGAGAGCGTAAAACTGAAATACGCTTTCTTGCCACCTCTGATTCTGTTCTCAGCTATAAACTGAAGAATCAGAATATTATGACTATGGTTACTATATGTTGGTATTTTTATCCAAGGCAGGAGGTGAAGTACCTTGCTCCCATCACCCTGCTGTATTGCTGACATCCTTGATACCTGAGCAGCCATGACGTGTTGCCAATTTTAAAACAGCAGCTGACTGTTTATATCTCACAGACATATATAACTTTCTCTCTGAAAAAGCATCTTCTGAAAGTCCAGGATGGCCAATAAAGTCAAGCCTTGTCCAGCAATGGTTTTCAAATAAGATCTTGTACAGTTCCCAGTACTGCCTTCCCATCTCAGTCTCGAGGATAAGAGATGTAATGAGAACTGACTCCTTTCGGGGAGTATCAGCAGCTACTTTAAAGTGACAGCATAGATACAGAAAAGTGAGAACTGAGTAATTAAATAAATTCATTAGGACCTACTCAAAATTACCTTTAAATTCAACCAGGTCCCTTTTCACATGCTAAAGCTTGGAATTAGGACCTCAGGTTTAGGCTTCTGGGTTTGAAAGTTTTGACATCTGTTTTGGGCAAGAGAGATGCTGTCTTGCAGCCTGCACTGTAACACTTTCCTCTTGCATCCCAGGACCTTTCCAGATTTGGGTTTCACTGCAAGACCCAGTGTGCTTCTGGCAACTCTTTCTGCAGGTGCTGAAGCAGCTTTGACTCTCCATAAAGCAGACAGCAACTTCACCAAGCAACTATGCCAAGCATATCTTAATTTCATTTGAATTAGCACTTCATTGGTAATTAGTAGCTGCTGCAGCAAGTTCAAAAGTCACCATTTGCTGCTTTCTTGCAGTCCTCCACACGCCAGTTGCCACACTTCCCGCTGTACCACCAGCAGAAAGAGGCCGTTTTCAGGGAAGAGCTGCCTCTGCCAGTGTCCCACCTGAGGGCTGCTCTCTCCATCGCCAGCCTCTACCATTTCAGCCTTCGCAATCTTTGTCTGCCTGTTTCGTGCCTCGAGTCCAGGCTGGTGTGTGCAGACGTGCTGCTCACGGGAAGCAGTACCTCCACAGCAAGGGGGCTGCTCTGTGAGGTGAGACGTGCTAAAGCTCACACAGCAAAGGCTGGAAACATGCAGAGGCACCTACTGCCTCCAGCAGCTCATGCAACCTCCTTTCTTCCTCATTGTTCTTACTGTCATTTATTTTGAAAGCAAAAAATGCCAGGACTGGAGCTTCCTCCTGGAGGGCTCCTGGACAAGCCCTCCCCTCAGAGTCCCACTCAAGGGCAAACACCCCCACAATGCCCTGGGGTGCCAGCCCCTTCCTTGCAACATGATGTCCACACAGCCCCACAGACACGTACACAGGCGGTGTGTCACACACGTGTGTGCATTCATCAGGAAACACAACCATTAGCTGTTGCTGTCCCTACCATGAGGTCCCAGCATGTTTAGAGGGACAAAAACATTTTGACTTTCATTTAAATTACCTGCAAAAAGGACATTTGTGACCCACAGGAAAGGAGGAGCATATATGCAGTGGTGTTGTGACCACTGCCACTAAATGGGCTGTGTCAAACAGATGCAGTGCTGCCAGTGAGATGCTACCTGGCTGGTTGGAGTGTTTTCAGTCCCTGCTCAGACAGCAGTCACAGTATCTTAATAGCCTTCATCCTCTCTGAGCATGCAATGCAGGCTTACGAGAACTCCTAACAGTGCACTGCGGTTTTACCAGTCCATTATTGCAATGGGACACTTTCCTGGAAAAAAAGTTCAGCCACGACTAATACAAAGGTGCTAACCCTGGTTTGGGGCCACCTGGGGCAATGCTGACCGCTCGGGGTGGCTGCTCTTACAGGCTTATATTTGCAACATGCGTAGTTCAAGTTCCCTTTGCATCTCCCCGCACATTTGCCACCACCTGAACTCTGTTCCCGATTTTCTACCCGCTCGTAGAGGTCTCTCTGCCACCTTCTCTGCCTGCAACCCCTTCTGCCCAGGATGTTCAGTCCATGCCCTGCCACCATCCCTTAGCTGTCCCAGCCGAGCTGCCAGGGCACAGCAGGGCCAGTGCAGACCCTAGTTTAGGTGGCTCTAGGGAGAGTTGTGCCCTCCCTGCACACACACTGGGTGGTACAACTGGCCATCGACATCCAGACAGGGCACGAGCTCCCGCAGAGAGCCCGTCTCCCCTGGGAGCTGCGGCGCTGCCAATGTCACCTTACTCCTCGTTTCTTTTTCCAGATCATTAACTGTTAAACAGGGAGAGAAAACAGAAGTGAGTCCCGCTGCCCTGAGACCAGCATAACGTCAAAAAGAGATTGCTACATATCGTCAATCCTCTGCTGAAGCGAGCATAAGAGATTCTTTGCCAAAAATAAGCAAGAAGTAGGATGAAAGTGTTTCTATACAGAAAAAACCCTCCATAGGCCATTTTGGCTTGTGCCTGTGTGAATTGGGCTTTGGCAGCAAGTCCCTACTGACTTTGCCTGACTGGGCCCCCCTGTGACCGTCCCCTGTGTGCCCGTAGCTGCCCAGAGGTGGTGGGGCAGCAGGAAGAGCCGGTGGAACTGGGGTGTCCAAGTGGGAGAGCAGCTGCTGATGGAGGGAGCCTGGAGACAGGGGTGGGCAGCATGGCAGAGCCACACAGTCAATAGCTGGCTCCATCTCAAGGTTTACAGTGGACTGAAGTGAAGTCTCGAGCTACCTTTGCTGCTTCACCTTCACCCCAAAATCGGATTTTCCACCTTATTGAAACCCTCTTGAGAACACAGGAGTTTCCCTGCTGCGGTGGATGGCTGTTTCCTTCCATGCCCCTGCTGTTTTCAGAGCAAAACGGTTTCCAATTTAATGTCCTGAGTGGGAATTTCCAGCCATAACTTGGCTGCACTTTCAGTGCAGCGAGCAGGCAGGCTGACTTGCAGCCACATGATTTGCTTTTGACATTGAACTGTTTGTTCTTTTTACATCCTGGCCACTTCTACCGTGCCTAAGCATCGCTCGTAAAACATAAGATCTTGAAAACGTAACCTCCAAAAAGCTGCAGGGCTCTTTGGCTTGTACTTCTCAACAGTTAGATCCTTTTCAACACTATTAATCTTTGTTTCTAAGGGTTTGTGTATCCCAAACACACCGTGCTGTTGTATTCTGGTCACACAGCTCATTCAGATGCGTGAGTGTGTGCTGTACTGCACCCAGCTCCCTACCTCCGGGCACCAGCGGCCTCTGAGACGATTGTATTGATCCAAAAAAGATGAAACCAGGGGCATGCCCACCTATCAGTCTTACCTGACCTGCAAGGACTGCTGATGAGGATTTTAGAAAGTCCTAGGCAGAGTTTTTAGCAGCTCCCTTCAGTTTTATGGATATCAAAGGATGCAGATACACCTGCAAGAGGTGTAGGGGAGCAGAGCAGGAGAAGCTAGGCTTTGCCATCTGTTTCAGTCATTCCTTGTTCCCTCCTTTGAAGGCCAGCCAACACACTGGGATGTTGGCACCACAGTGCCACCTCAGCTCCATCTCCTCCCTGCACCTTTGGGATGGTGTGCCCTCCTGGAGGCACCAGGAGGAAGCAGGCTCCATGCTCCCCGGCATGAGGGTTGCAGTCACAAGGAGCCATCCAGTCATTGCAAATAAATTGTTTTGGACATTTTGCTTTTGCACTGGGCAAGAATCAGACATTGCCTTCTGAAATTACCGAGGTACAATTCTTCTGGCACTATTCCAGGCTTAAATAAAGATGATTTATAACACCAAGCTCTGCGAAAAGCATTGAGAAAAATGCTGATCAGGAAGTTTTGTGTAAATTCTTGGCAAAACTCAAGAAGGGAAGGATAGGTTAAGTTTTATAGATTTATGGTTGCCTGCAAGAAGGGGAAAGGTTTGATGTGGCTGTGGTTCAAATAACTAATTTTCAGTGATTTGTTTCTGCATCCTATATTCTATCTGATTGATCCCCATACGTATCTTGCGTCCTTCAGACAGAGCCTGTCCCCTCAGACGTGATGCCAGGTTTCGGTATGAATATTCAGGAGGGAGAGAAAATACAATATAAATTCAAACTGAATTGAATTTCTGCTTCACCCTAGCTTCCCGTTAAAACCGCAATGGCAGCAGTTGCCAGAGTCCTTGTGATACCCACACTACAGCCTGCAGCCACTCTGAAGGCAAAAGCAACTTCTCCCTCCATGTCTTTAAGCACACTCCTGCCAGCATTGAAAGTCCTACAACTGTAACACCATATAAGATGCTTATTTGTTATTAGTTTTGAGCTACTGGTTAAAAAAGCCAGACTGGTCAACCAACAAATCCCTAAACATCTGTACTATACTTTTGAACTTTTATATCAATATGCATGTGTGTTCTCATTAGAAAGTTAGTGCCTACATTCAGTTAGAGATTAAATAAACCATTATAAATTAACTTTAATTTCTCCATTTATAAATCAATCCGTAAACTTTCGTTCATTCTCACTCATTCTGGTGTTTTCAAAGAGGCTGTTCTTTTTCTGTCTTTGCAAGCTAGTTACTATTATAATTAGTGTTATTGGAAATTAGTTTACAGTGTAAAGGAACAAAGTCTATCTTGCAGTTGCCACTAGTTAAATGCAACAGAAAGAGCAACAATATCGCACCAAGCACTAAAATAAAATCAACAAATGAGTTACTTGATTGCCAAAGGCAGCTACTAGGTATTACCTGAGAAAGTTATAGGCCACTGAGTTTAATTTCAAAATCTGAAGTGTCCAGCAAATCCCAAGATAGCTAGATGTTGACAGAACACTGTCAGTAAAGCCAGATGCCAGATGGTGAAGTGTGGGTGAGGCACAGGACCTACTACTACAAATAGCATAAAAATGCTTTAGAATGTATTTTAAAATTAATATGCTTGACCCAGTAACCCTTTTTTTTTTTTTTTTTTTTTTTTTTTTTTTTTTTTGCTTGCTCCAAGAAAGAGAGGAACAAACAGATTAAAATCTGATCCTGAGGAGGGAGGCCATGACTCTGAGAATGCCATCTTGTCAAAGACAGTGATCATCTCAACATGAGATATTGACTGTCAGCCATGAGCACTTCTCTGCTTGAAATGAAAATCACACTAAGACAAATTGTTTAAGAAGGGCATGAAGGCATGTGAGACTCCACATAACTCTGTGGCATACGTATTTCTTTTGATATTTAAAAGGTAGTGGAATTCATCCTGGTTATTCTGGCCCATCTCTAATCCAGATGTCCATTAAAGGCTGGTTTTATGAATCTGCTTTCCCTGGGAATAAGCCATTTGTGGTTGCCCAATTCACCTCCAGAGGGTGAAGTCCACTTTTAGAGTTGCTTTGACCCTGCAGCCAAGCTATGGAGGAAAGCCCACATCTGGGGATTTCCACACTTAATCTGAGAGTGAGAGGAAAGCATGTCCACGAACAAAGGCCCCCACAAGCACCAGATACATGAGGTGCCTCAGTGTGTTGTTTAATAGTTGACTCATTGCTAATGATACAGAAACCTCAGGGCTATAACCCTGGTGGCATAGATTTTTCAGGGATTTCTATGAAGGCTCACTCCTTTTTTTGAAAAGAACTAAAGACCAACCTATTGAGGGAGAGGGAGGGGGAAAGGATAAAAAAAAAAAAAAAAAAAAAAAAAAGCTAAAAGGACCCAAGGAAATCATTTACCAGGCCTCCTCCAGAGTTAAACCCAGTACATCAGTACATATATTCCTGATACTCATATAATCTGTTCCACGCAGCTGGAAGTTGAAAAATTTTGATGGACTTCTTAGGTAACCTGCTCCACTACTTCACTAGTTTTACCATTGGAAAGCTTTTCCCATTGCTTAATTTTGCTGTAAGGTGAGATGTCTTTCTTGTCATATCCACCCCGAGGCAGAATAAACTATTCATTCCTCTTTCCGAAAGTCTTTTTCATTGACAAGTTTAATTTAGGAGGGATTTTAGGAAAAGGTCTCTCAACAGATCAAGTACTTTTTCTGGCAAGTGTCCATTTTATGCACTCAAATACAATTATATATTACTTGAAGTAACATATATCCATTTTAAATTTTTAAAAAATCCATTCTTTATACATGCAATATAAATTAGTTCAAAGTTAGCACCAGTACAACTGTTATTTATCAGTTTTCCACTGTACATCCAAGTCAATTTACCCAAGAGAAATATTCTTTCAGCTATTACCTCAGGAGTAGATATTAATGTAGTATTTATAGACTTTATTGAGTAACCAAGAAAATGAGCTTTTACAGATAGATAGAAAATTATACCATTTCTGGAACCAATACTCCCATAACATGTGAACACATACTCCTTGGTCTCTCAGTACATAATACACCTCACACCAAAGCAATGTCCAACCTTGTCAAGTCAGTAAGCTCTAACAAGCAGTAGAATAGCCTGAACAGTTTTTCTGGAGAAAGCGGTTGAATTAAACTAAGATAACTGTTTTCTGAAATCAGAAAGAAGTCAGGTACTTCAGAGCTTGTACAGACTGTCATGTAAAATGTGTTGTATCTTACTGTGTTTCTGTATGAGTATACTTATAACCAAAATATTTATCATCAGTTCTCTAATGATCTAATGTATTTATAGCAGTTCTTCCAACATATCACAGTCAAGATGTGACTATTTTGATTTTAAGGCTATCATAAAACATTTGGTATGCTGTTAAAGAGAAGCATTATGCAATTACTGAAAGAGTCTCTTCATCATCCTTAATAAACAAAGTTTAATTATAGTAGACTTACCTAATGTGCAGAAATAACTTATAGGAGCTGTAAAATATTTTAAGATCCTGTTCATGCAGGCTAGAGGGACAAACACCTTACTAGGGTGTTCCTCAACATTTCCATGCTTTGAGAACTGACAGAATGATTACCAATTTTTTTCTTGGGATCTGCAGAAAAGCGATCAAATGGTTTTGCTCTATCAACTTCAGGAGTACATTTGTCCCCTGACTTAAGCTTCGTATGATCTAGAAAAGCAGCTGGAAGCAAGTATTGCTTCTTATTGTCCACTAATTTGCAGACAAAATGTCTTTTTCTAAATAGTAACATTAGTTGCAGCAATTGCAAGCAGTTGTACGTCAATAACGCTCAAACCATCTGTCTGTAGTGCAATTTTTACATTTTTAGATATTCATAATGCTGTTTCACCGAGGTTTGGAAAATATTCATTTAGAGATCATGCTATTCTTTTCTACCTACACAGTAATAAACGTTGGAAACATTTGGATATTTCCAGGGGTTTGAGGCATCAGTAGCCACAATCTTTAATTGTTTTCTAAATTGAAAAAGGATCGTGTTGTTCACAGTAAATGAAGCTCTCACTCTAAAAAGCTAGACTACGTCAGAAATGGATAGAAAATGTTATTGAATTTGCTGTCATAATCAAGTGATTTATATGAATGGCTGCAGAGAGTACAATTGCTGTCTGCCACTTTTACAATGCTAATTATTGTTGTTCTCTCTAAAAACCTACTGAGTTTTGTTTGTAGAAGCTATATTACAATTATTTTTCTAATCTACTCCATTTTCCTGCTGTCTTACATCTGACAGTACCTCATCACTCATAAAGAAATGTTTTTCTGCATGAGCTGATAAGCCTTATGTCCATGCACCTGAACCGATCCGTGCAAAGTCGTTCCTCTGCTCAGGAAAGCAATGTGGAGCATTTCTTCCAACACAGGCAGGAGTGGACATGTTGGGGGAAACGCTCCCATCCTACTCACGGTCACGATCCATGCAGACCAGTCAAGCCAATGGCACATCACTAGTACTTCAAACTGGTCTTGTTTCACAATCAGCTTTCAGCTTGCAGGCCATGGATATACTCTGGTCAATATTTAAGTCATAAGAAATGGGAATAAAGTCACCCTTAGATCCTGCAATCTTGAGCATTTAAGCATAATCACAGGGTCTAGCCTTTTAAATAAGCTACAGCTATTTTTGAGACAAAAGTAAATTTAAAGCATATTTCGGTGTGGAATTAATGATGTTTCAGAAGCTTTGCAATGTAAACTGTTGTTTGATCAAATTCAAAGGACTTGATGTTGCAACAAAGAGTGGGCACCTGGCTTTCTGGCACTGTATGTGACAGAAAGTCAGAGAACCTTTCCAGAGAAGTAAAACCCTTCTCTGTCTTTCCCAGGCCTTGATCTTCATCCAGCCAGGCTCTTCAATCTTCAAACAACAAGCCATCAGAAAACATCCATGCAGCCTCCACTCCAGGTCTTCTGAAGGTGTCCTCTCCCCCATATCTTTTCTGAACTCTCATTTGGTGTTTCTCCCCAGCTCTGAAAGCAACATTTTTCTCTTTCCAGGTCCATGATCAAGTCATGAAACCCTCATTGTATGACTTCCCTCCCTGCTCAGAAAGTGCCAGTAACGCCGTAACTCTTTATGGGCTGGGGGCCTCACCTATTTATAGGCTGCGAGATGAACATTTCCAGAGAGCCTTGTTATGACTTCTGCGCACAAGTTTCCACGCCATGCCCAAGTGAATTGGTATATGATCACACTTCAGCACAACACACTTTATTGCAAAAGTCAGTTGAGTATTTCACAAAGCTTATCACATTTGACATTTACATAGTGAGTAACAAAACTGTTCAGAAGTTCTTCTGCTCACAGAAGGTTTCTTTACCTGGTGTACAGGAACAACACTTGATGCATAGTGTAATATAGTAATTTTATGGGTAATGTCTGTCATCCTCAGCTGCAGTTTAATAGCTTTTTCTTTAAAAGACCTATTTTCTTGGTTTTATCCAAAGACTAGGGCTCCTCACACTAAAGACAAGTGCCTTCAGAGAGGACAGATCACACTGAAGATAGATCTTTAACCCATAACTAATGCATACCTTAGACAGTTTAACAGGCTGATTTGGTCCACTCTCACACAACAAAGTGGAGCAAGGGATGCCCCTGAAAATAAGCAGTGGCTGATCACACACTCTCAGTACATGGAAGTACTTTCTCCCACTGATCCCAGATTAGCCCTAAAAGACTCTGCAAGCCCTCCTGTCATGCAGTTCTCTCTTTCGTCCAGCTGTGTGTAGGAGGGTTGGTTGACCTGCCTGCCTATGCAGTGGAAATACAGCCTCTTTGTTGATCTGTCACCTGGCATCTGCATGTGAGGGACCTTCCCCATGCTCATTATGCTGAGGACCATTATGTACTGCACCATTCCTCATGCAGGACAATCACATTGGCAGTTAGCCCCACAGCCCCTTTTTCTATGAGGTTTGTCTTTGTGTCTCTCTGTATGTTACAGAGGAAGTGCCACATACTCATAAAGCCTGGCTGGCAGCGGCAGGCCTCTGTCCCAGGGTACGTCTGAGCCCTTCCAGCCAGGTTCTACTGCTCTGCTCCTTCCATGCACTGCAACAGCGGCTGTCCATGTCCTGAGCTAAAGACACACAAATAAGCTGTGCCCATCTTTGCACAGCAACATTGGTTCTGTGAGCGAAGAGGGAATGATGCTACAAGAAGAAAGGAAAAGGCAAAAAGAAGGAAAACTAATCCGTTTTTCAGAGGTCATGAGAAAGTGGGACTCCCAATTATTTCTGTATTCCAAAATGCATCATTAATTTTCAGAATTTAAAAATTATTTCTGTGGTGCTTTTCTGGAAAAACATAGCTGACCTCTTATAATAAGAGTCATGCAGATTCTAAAGCACGTATTGGACTATCCAACCAAATCTTAGTCTAAGACTTAATTTCTCAACATGTTATGGACATTTGAAAGGATAAGAATCTGAATTTTAAGACCTGTTATTAAGAACACTAAGCCAATGTACATCAGGCCTTATGAGTTGAGGTCAGTAACATTTACTGCAAGTAATTATTCACAAGTCTTTTTAATAGATTTTAAATCCCAGAGCAGCCTTTATATGAATTCCAGCCTTTCCTAAACAGCAGATATTTCACTAAATTAAAGGCTTTTTATTACTGAACAACCACTCATGCTTATATAAGCATTTTCAATGGCCTTGTGCATTTTATTTCTGGTATAATTCTTCTAGATTCAGCACTAAACTTTGCTAGGACCACCTTCTAGGCTGAAGAACTCTCTATTATAACACAAGGTAATGAAAGTTTCTGGAGAGACTACTTGTTAAAACCAGTGTGCCAGGTGCAATGCCGTCAATATTGTAGACAGTAGCAATAAATTACTGTTGACCAACTTTACTAACATTATCTTCTAGTTTCATTCAATTTTAGTTTTACTCCCCCCATTTCCCCAAGAGCGCTGATCAGTTGATGCACATTTTGGCCCTTGTGTTAGAGCGGATACAAAGGTGTCCCTGTGCAATCTCTCCTGATAGAAGGGAGCTACTGCAGAGGAGCCCATGGAGATCTCCTGCTGTCGCCTGGAGGACAACCTCCTCTTCCAAGAAGGATGAGGAAATGTCTCTCAGCACAACACCCAGATGAGGTTTTCCAGAGCTTCCTTGCCCTGGTTTAGTGGCAAATGTCTCTTGGTGACAGAATTTTACCCACAGGCAACAATCACAACCCTTGGAGGTCAACACAAGGGAGTCATAGAAACTCACCCTGGGTATTTTACTTATATGTAATAAGAGACCTATATGTCAGTCTCTGCTCTCATTCAAACCTATGTATTCAGTTTAATTTATGTGAAGCTGTGGCTGAGAAAATAATTCTGTCATCCAAAATTTAACAATTTATCCCATAAATATACCACTTGATAAACCCAGTATATCTATCCAGAGATCTTCAGATTCCGGTAACTAAAAATAAATAAATACACACACACACGCAGACTTATCTTACTTTCTGCTTGCATTCAGAGGCAAAAACTTTGACCAAGAAACCCTGGATTTCAGTGACACTAAGCAGTCAATTCTGTGGTTCTCCTGTTACACACTGGAGTCTGTGACTGTTCCTGTCTTTTGAGAAACAAGGTACTTAATATACACAAAAAGCAGCTCCACAGGTGAGTAGAATGGTCTAATACTTGCAAAGCAATCTTCAAAATGTTTCTGCGTGTGAACTACTGAACACCTACTCCTGTATTAGAGACAGATAACAAAGTTAAAAGTATAACACACCAATGTATCCTGGAGGTATGAAAAGATCTAACCTTGTATGGAAGTCCTCAGTAATGCAGAAGGTATATAAAAAGTTAAGAGAGATTTGCTATTATTTATGTATCTCCTTTTCTAGGCTTAAAATAAGATTTATAACTACTATACAAACATCTTCATGACATCTTGGCACAAAAGACAAACTCTTCTAAGAGAAAAATATATTATAAACAAAGAGAAGAGATACAGATATAATCAGTCATACTCGGCTATAATTTAATTCTCTGGCACTCCTTTTTCCTTCCCCCTCTCTCAGTGTAGGGATGACTATAAAAATCTCTAGCAAATTCAAAATCAACAGGAGATACATTGGGTCATATCTGACTAATGCAGGATTTGCCAGCAAACAAAACCAACACACAAGAACATTGTCACTGAAATTCTACTACAAAGCAGAAGTTTCATCCCCTTCTTTCTTGGACAATTTCTGTTTTCTTAAAGAAAATACAGCAAACAAATTTCTTCACTACTATTCCTGTGACTCCCTGCTGTCTTCTTGGCCAACTGATTCGAAATCAAAAAACATTGTTTTAGCAAGTATATAAAAACCTATTTAATAGGAATATAAATCAAGAATGGGAAAGAGAATTTAATGAAAGCAAAACATATTAAATAAGACCACCATTTTATTCAAAATATGCAATTATGAGACTAACATGTTTTCTTAGGTGACAGCACTTAATGCTTTTAAACACACATTGAAAGCACAGTCTTAAGTAAAGACTCAGTTCCATAGTTCTTTCTGAAGTTTTTACAAGATCCTAGTAATTTTACCCCAAAACTGATAAATTTTCCAATCAGTTAAATCTGAATTTCAAAATTTAAATATCTAATCTTCTGAATTAGTGCCACCAATAAAAGACTTGAGGATAAAATAATGTTCTGTTGGTCTTATTGCTTTTCTGACAAAAGCTTAAAATCTACAAAATCCCTTGTTTGTGGTATAGTGCTGTGTTCACATAGAAACCATATGCTTCACAGACATAAAAGAAACTGGGAAGCTTTCCTAGCAGCATCTCCACGCTATATGACCATAGTGTGGGTGACTCATTGCCTTATTCCAAATTCATTTCACCATCCTTTCAGTTTCCAGCAACCCCACATCAGCTAATAGGATTGTTGATTTTGCACAGGAACCACCCTGATCAGAGTCTTCAGCACTCTCTGAGCTTGCTTTCAGTCAAAAATGACATTTTAATTTTGAAACAGTCAGAGACATCTTAAAAACTCCTCCGTGCAGAAGACTTCAACAGTTTTGTCCCCAGCAGAATTCAAAACTCTCTGTCAAGTATAAAAATACTTAATATCTCCACCAAATACCACCAAAGAGCTTCTTCTTGGCCAAGTGTCTCAGATCTGTGGAGTTTGGAATCCCCTAAGCCCTACCACTGGGCATGTGCCAGAGGAACCAGGAAAACAAGCTGTTTGGAGCCAAAAGAGGGACAAGAGAAAACTTGGTTCATGGGGACCCAAGTGTCACAGACACTCAGACTTCTGGATATCCTCTCCAGACCCAGCCATACAGGTAGAAGAGGTTACTGTTTCCCAGGATTTTCCTACCTGAGCACTCTCTCATTCATTAAACCAAACTTGAACAATTAAGTCTGTTATTCCCCATCCACCTCTTTGATTTGCAAGGACTGCTTTCGCAGGACAGGCATTAGAGAGCACTCAACCAGGAGCTCACCTGGGGAGCAGCCTACGACAGAGGAGCTGCAGCAACTCCTTTCATCAAGGACTGTGGTCCTGGCAGAAAGTATCTGTTTATGGCTTCCACTGAACCAGAACCATCTCCACATAACATTTTAATTTTGACAAAAATCAGTACATTCTTCTCAGTAGGTGTTCTATTGATTTATTTTCCCTAACCAGCTGTAGAATTGCTAAGAAACTGATGCACTGTCAGGCATTTCGGTGACTAAAGTAATGAATAATTGGCACTTAATCCAACCAACTGTCTCGTTAGACAGTCTCTGAAAGCCTGTTCACAGTAAATACTGGTTTTGAGTGGGGAGTTGCAAGTACAAATATTCCCAGTGTGCATTTCTTGATTCTTACTTCTTCAACTATTGTCTCCACATAAGCTCATCTCTCCTTTACGTGCATTGTAACATTTTAGTTCTGTGACATTTTCATCCTGTGAGATTTTCAACCTAGACAATTAAATCCCACAACACTTGCCTGCAGAGGTCTTTACAATCATTTATCATTCATAGGTCTTTATAATCATACTAAAGTGCTTGATTCTGCCCAGAGAAACCTATAGACATAAGGTTATTGTGTGATAAGTTACTACCTGTCAACTTTCCTCAAATCAAGTTGCATATTCTATAGGCAGTGACATGTTCCACAGCTAGTGTCCACAACCACACTTGAGGCATCATTTGAAACTTCCTGAGAAGAGCAAATCAACACAAAATTTGAATCTTGGATATCTGGAACCTTTAAATTCACTATACCCTTCCTTAGGTGCAAGAGAAAAAAGGTGTTTAATGACAAAAAAATTATTGCTATGTTTGAACACAAGTCCAAATGATTATGTGAAGTGAATTACCTTGTCTTATGCCTTGTACAGAAGAGGATATTGAATGGTAAAAAAAGGACTATATATTTGTTGGCTTGAATCATCAATAGCTCATATTCATGTATAATATTTAGGCGAATGAAGTCTTCCTTGTGTTGAACAGAGCAGTGGTGGCAAGGAAGAAGACTCTCCAAGTATCCTTCCCTGAGACAGTTGTCTGCCACATATATCTAATGTATCCGGTTAGTTTAGGGCATGAAACTTTCCTCCTTCCAGTTCCCGTAAGAATGAACAAACCCCACTGCTTACAGCAAAACACAGAACTTGCTCCACACACACCTCCTCATCTCCATTATTTTTAGAGCAAATGTTCGAAGCAGTTCATTGAAGAAAAAGCTATTAAGGAAGAACAAGCCCTCATTTCCTTTCAGCTTGCAAGGTAATTAGACTGGCAAAGCAGCTACAGTGTTAATTTATTCCTGGCAGATAAATTAACTGCTTCTTTGCAGACACTGGAGGAATGACTCACATCATTAACACAAATTTATTAACTACAGTATTTCCCTCTTCCTTGCCTCCCACCTTCGTCTCCTTTGGGCATAAAGCTGAGACCGGAAGGTCTGCTTCACTGTGTTTTACAGTGTTTTCAGGGACTGTCTCTGTCTCCTGTCCCCAGTCCCAGGGTTCAGCCTCACCAACATTTCAGAGTGGCTTCTGCTCCCAGTGCAACTGATCAGCTCCACTGGGAGCCTGGCCAGGGCCTTAATCTATTCATCGTTTTTCATGGTCGTAGCAGTCAGCTAAATATCAGCAATACCTTCTACACTACAGCAGCAAGTCTGCCAGGAATGTTATAGGATCTGATTTTTAGGTGTTTTTACAAAAAACACAGCTAGAAAAGTTTCCTGCAGACTGAAATTAGAGGGCTGGGTCCTTCAAGCAGTCATTCACACAAGCAGCCCTTACCTGCAAGCTTCATCAATGGCACTATTCACGTGAGATTTTATGGTTTACGGGATTAGACACTGTATGTAATGTCTCAGGCTGAGACGCAGCCACACACCCCGAACATTGCTGAAACACAGCCACACAGCACAGCCCTTTTACCCCCTCTCCATCAGCAGCTGAGGGACTCAGAAATACAAATATTAAAAAAAAAAAAAAGTGAACGGAAGTTGCCTTTTAAATCCTCAATTTCGTCATCACTCAGAAAAATCCAACTGCTCGTGAGGTATATGCAGTCTCCCTTTAAGCCCACCGTGATGAATCCAGCCTTCACACAGGCCTGCATTGTAAATTGTGGTAAATAAATTGCTGCTAGCCCTATGTAACTGGTGAATTAATTTTTTAGGCTTGCCAATATGACATGTTTCAACAAGACTTACATTCAGTTTTTAAAGGTATCATGTTAATATGTTTGAGTAATTATTTTCTTATACAAATCCCAGCAGAGAGGGGGACCATTCTTAAGGACCTCCATCATTGCAAATATCGCTTTATCTCTGTCATGGGACCCCTGCTAATCCGTAGGCCCTTTGGCCCAGCAAAATTAGCCTCTTGCCACATCAAGAAAATTTCAAGTTCTGTTGTTTTTTAGGTTAAACAAGACCCTACGGCAACTCTAAGTAGAACCTGTTATACTGGCTCAGGTCTGCCTGCATGGTATGTGAGTTTCAGGTGCTCACTTAAATTAACAGGGATGATGACGGAGGCACTTGTACCTTAACTCTCTCCAGACCTTGTGGGAATAAGACTATTACAGCCTGCATTTCAGTGGTGACACTACCATGGCATAAATATTCTTTCTCTGTGAGTTAAAATTTTGGCTACTATGTCTCTCAAAGGAGGTGTTAACCTCGTCTGCTCTCAGACAAGCTTCTGCAGGAAAAAACACTGGGATTTGTCATGGGTTCTCAGTCCATCCGCTGCCCACTGCCACCAGTCCCAACGGTCCACCCCAGTGCCCCAGGGTATGCCAGCTGTATCAGGTCTCTGACCAAACTGTCCCCCAAGCTAGACCAAAGGAAGGCCACACAAGGTCCCTGCATTACTCGCAGGGGAGCGCTAGGTGCAGGGGTGGGCAGTATCTCCGCAGAGACAACCCTTTCTGGACCACCCATGGAGGCTCTGTGGGATCCAGCAGCAAACCCATCTCTTCTGCGCAGAAGGGCATAACTCCAAATCCGAACTTTCCAATATCCTCAGCACTGCCCACAGCCCAGAGACACTTGTACAATCAGTGTTAAGGACAAACCTTTCAGCCCTTCTTTGACACCTAATTCCACATCCAAATTCTAATTTTGTTGGCCTGGAATGATAAAACACCCCAGCTTGTAGTCCCTGCCATGGCTATAACATGACTGCTATCCCAGACGACATGTACTTTTTATTTGCACATTAGAATCAATAAGACAATTGGCAACAAATGAGAAAAGAAATGGCACTGAATACAGTGAGCTACAGTGCACTTTTTTAAAAAAAACTAAGCACCAAACTCCAAAAAGTTATTTGGTATAAAGCCAGCACCAGATCATGTGGGGATAACAGGATTGCTGCTTGCACTGGGATTAGGACTAGGTTTAGACTTAGTATTTAGGAAAGCAGAGTGGAGAGTTTGATTTATGGTAAGGAGAAAGCAATATGAATAGCATATGGGGTAGAAGGCCTAATGGTAGCTTTTAGGTTGAGCAGGATTTAGGGTTACTGACAGTAGGATCCAAAGTTTGCAGCCAGATCTGAAAATTGCAAGGACTAGAGTAAAACCTGTGTGTGAGGACTAAGGCTTAGCTCAGGTGTGAGCAGGGCTCATTTGCCTGTGGGTTGGTGTGAGGTAACAGGGGCTGGACAGCCGGGACACGGATAGGTAGGACAAGAAGCAGGAGAAAACTTGCTGTTCACAAGAGGGATGAGTGGGCTGCTGCTCCCTTCTTGCTAATGAATTAGGGAAGGTTCAAATGTAAAGTGCGGGAGATGGAGGAGTAGGTGTATTGCCTGCTGGCCTGACGCAGCAGCGTTATCAGAATGGAGAATGGTTTATATTCATGTTGGTCTGGGTGGGCTTTACTGGAGTAGGTCTAAGGACACTATTGTGTGAGTCTACAATAACTTTTAAAATCAGTTACAATATGCTTTTAAAGTTAATCCTCTAATCATTCCCACTTACTATGCATGGGGCTGTACTGCACACAGCTTTGGTGCATGTAAATAGACTCCTTTCAGACAAAACAAACCTGAAAGGTCCCCTCCTGCTGTAAACCAAGTGCACTCCCACCCTTAAAGCTGACATGTGGGTCTCTAATTCTGTTTTGGTAATCCACCAAGGTCTCCAGGACAGTCTGTTCTCGGAGACTCCTAAACAGGTTTTAGCAGCATGTTACAAGCTGCAATGGGAGGCATTGTTATTCAGATAGTGTTGTGGGTCCCAAAATAACCTGGCCAGATAAACTGCTATGCAAGGACCTGAGAAAAAGCTGACCTTGTAATAGAAAAGGCCTTGCTTGTATTTAACCTATCTCGGTAAGAACATAAACTGGATGGAGGCAGTTTGCAGACTGTAGCAAGTTAAAAGAAATGCCGAGTGAGAGTAAGATATTCATAGTAGATGTAATAAAACCTCTGACTGGATGTGAAAAGCAGTTTTGCATAGCACGTAGGAGCTTATTAAGAGTGTTTGATGAGGACAGATGAGTGGAGAAGAAAACAAGAGAGAAAAGTAGGATCCAATGTCAAGGAGTATTGCCAGGACCTGAGAAACAACACAAGAACTTGGGATGCTATATAGCGATGTGTAAAACCTGATCAGCTCTCATTTAACTACAGTTTTTCTTATTTGTAACAGATACAGAATTAATCTAACATGTCCCATAGTTGTTGATAATACAGTTGTACCCTAGGTGACTGGTAACTGCATGTAACCGTACTTGCACTCTGAAGTGTGATGGTAGACCACAACAGCTATTTCTCCACTGTAGGGATTCACTTGCCCCCTCCCTGAAGAGCTGGCAGCTCTCTCCTGGTCCGGCTGGCCCAGCTGGCGACCCATGCAGGCTGCAGCACATGTGAAGGCTGATGCAGTTCTGCCTGCTCCCAGCCAGGCACCGGTTGGACAGGATGCCACGAAATGCACCAGTATTTTCCAAAAGCTCAAGGAAAGCAAACACCTGAATGAGTTCATACTCATTTCCCACTCTCATTACCCAGAAGTAGACACTTTGAGCAATTGCTTCAGAGATTGTCTTTAACACAATTTCGTAGAGAGTGTATTTGCCTACCCCTGCCTGCTCAATAGACACACACTCTAAGAGTCAGTGGCTGTGAGATTTCACAGGGAAATAGCCACTCTCTGGAGCACAAATACAGATCTCAAGCCTTTACCCACTAATAATGAAATTGTAACACCATCAAGAAGCCTTGCCTGTGGCCTTTGCAGAAGTTTTGCACTCGTTGCTGATCATACTTTGTCTCAAGGACAATGTGATCTCACCAGACCAAACTTCTCTCCTGGTCCCAGATTCTCCAGCTGGCCATCCATAGGCACAAAGACTTCCACGAACCCATAGTCCATGTCTTCTTCCTGAAACAAAAGGATGTCCCAGAGATCTGCAAGCAGTTCCTCTGGGATGTTTTCCTGGAGCAGCTGCTGTATTTATAAGACTAAGCCCACCATTCTCCCACACTGTGTCTTTGGCCAAAGAGAGGATGAGATGTGGAGCCATATGCGAGAATGGTTTCTTTGTTAATCTAAGTTCAAGGGAAAGCTAAAGACAAGAGGCAGCTCTGGGCTATATAATTAAGCCAAGATTCAACTGAAGAGCTAGTTTGATTTACAGATACAGAAATGCCTGTGGACTGGACTGCTACCAATAAGAAAGCATGGTCTTTCTTCTTGTTTAGGTAAGTTGTTTATTATTATTAAGCCTGTGGCTAGGGTTCTGATTGTGTTTACAGTTCAGGTTGGGTTATAGAGAGCAGAGACTGAAGGACTTGGATCTTGTCAGGCCTAGCAGGTTAGGATGAGGACTAGTACCAAAAGGAAGCAAACTCCTTATGACTACATCTGCTACTGGGACGTGTCTTGTGGTGAAACTAGCATTAGGAGTGTGGTCAACGTGTGGCTACTGCACAACAGTAGTGGGGAAACAATTCGTCTTTACTATTCATTCTAAATTTGAGTGTTTTAGAACACTCATCAACAAGACTTTGTCTTAGGCTAAATGTATTTAGTTCTACACACTAAAACTTTAACTTTATTCCACCCATAAAGAGAGGCCTAGCTGGAAATAACTCTAAACTATTCTTCCCTTCTAGCAGTGGTCTTCATTGTAAGAGGTCAAACCTTGAAGACCATAGCCATGAATGTATGTCTTCAGGTCCTGCTGTTAATAACTCTACCAGCCCTAAATCAAGCCAAATTATTAGCCCTTTACCCAAACACAGAAAATAAATAAAGTACATACACATACATGCGTCATTTATGTATGTGTGTATAGCCTTCTGGTGGAGGCTGAAGTAACATGAAGACCATTCTCCACCTCTTGCACTGCACTTCATCCTAGACAGAGTCTACATGTTCTTGGTTTAAGCCAAACTCTTAAGGGCCTGGTACCCTAAAATCCAAACTCCAGTTGATGTAATTGGACTAGATTATGAGTCTACAAAATCTATACTTGCCTGATTCCTAGGCATGGCACTTTTAATGATCCAAATACTCAAACTAGTATTTCAGGCTCTGCTGTTTCCAACCTTAAAATTGATTGTATCTTTGAAACATTTATGCAGGTTGTAGGGAAGCACAAAATATTCTTGCCTTCTGGCACAAGCCTGTATCTTAGTCCCCAGTGCCTTCTGTATTGCACCTTTAAACAATGCTCTTCTGGCCCTGCTGCCTATTGCGCTAACCTGATGTCTGGACATAGTTAGAGTCCCAAGATATTTATCACAGCTTGAAAAAAGAATGAGGTCTTCCCCTCCAGCTACTAGTCCTGACCCTAAACTGCCATATAGATATCTACTTTCCATCAGGCCCTGCTAACCATAACCTCCGCCTTAGCTGCAGGCCACAGAAGGACAGAAAGTAGTTTTCTCTTATGAAACCAGCTCATAACTTAGGCCAGAGAAATATTCTTTCTACATCTAAAAGCCCAGTTGTCCAACCCTGCTGTCCATCACCTTAAGGAGAGGCCAAGCACTGACCCCAAACTTAATTATAATCCTAGAAACTGCCATTGGACCCTCACCCCTGCCTCCCTCCAAAAGTCATTTTTGTCATCCAGAAATATCTAGCATTTGTAGCTCTGACTAATCTGGACAGTAAATGAAGCCGAAGCATAGCCTTAACTACACCCCAGGTGAGCCCTGCCCCACAGAGCACTCTACATGATTAATCTGTCTTTTCAGGCACCATTCGTCAGTTCTAAAGATGAGTATCTGGCCAGACCTAGTGATAAAATTACCTCTTCAGCACTCATCTTCCAAACCCAGATCCTGATCTCAGTTCCAGCCCTGGCACCAAATAAAACCCAGTGACTGCTAACATCTTCAGAAGAGTTTTTAATATCTGCTGCCTTCTAGAACCCTCGGTGCATCATCGTAAGCCTTGCAAAGGCTACCAGTAGAAACAAACTATTCCGTCCCAGACATCCAGAGCCACAGACTGACAGTATTTTTGGATTATGAAGATGCTATAAGCTAGGTGATGGAAGCAATTCCAACCTGCACCAAAACAATGCATAAATCTGTGATTCTGTGTCAGCATCACCTTCGGCAACAGGCCAGTGAGTTTTGCAGGGTAAGCAATAAAGCTGAGCGTTCAGTACTTCATATTTAAAATACTCAAACCCAATACTAACATTAATGTAGTCAGACACCCCTCACAAAAGGCATGATCCAAATGAGGCTTCTTGGAAAATAAATGAAGTCTCTTGTGGGGGGTGGTGAGGAAACAGAAGTCATGTCCAAGCAAGCAAAATGCAACACAGCTGCCTACTACAGGGGTCTTTTGCACTTACATATGGCTGACGATGACTTGGTGTTTGAAGGAAAAGGGGTGTTGCAGGCTTTCACAAACTGGTTTTGCTTCTCTTGAGTTTGCAATGCAAATATAAACAGTATCACAGGGCTCAGCAGTATCACAGTTCAGGTAGTTTTGATATTTGCACCCATATGGATTCCCAATCATTTTTGTTACTGTGATTGCAGGCAAAAACTTGAAATCACTGATGATGGGGGACATCTCACTTTAGGTCAGATGTAGATAATTATACTGCAGATGCCTAGACACTCTGGAATTCCTTTATATCTGATGGAGGGAAATAGTTACTTTGAAGGAGCAATTTCTCTGAGATAAATTTAGAAATCTACTCACAGATGATGAATCTTATTCATCATGAATCTTTTTCATGTTCAACTATATCTCTGTCACTATGAAAACAGCTGAAGGTGAGTATCTCAGATGTAGACACCTACATTTAATCAGATAAATCTTTTAAACTTGCTTACTAACCTGCAAGACCAAGATCTTGAATAATCAGCAGATTTCCACACATGCTGCCTTTACAACATTATGATTTATAGCTGAATGAAAAGGACGTTCAAGGGTATAACATAACATGGAATTTCTTGTATCTATTCTAAGAAGGTTTTTTTTATTATCTCCCCTTTAGAATTAAATCCATCTATGAAAAAGGAGAATCCAGTCTAATTAAATGTTTGTAATAAATGCAAAATTCGTTTAGGTCTGCTGGTCAGGTGGCAAAAACTGGCCTAGTGAGGCTGAGACTCAGCAGAGCGGTGGCAATTTACAGCATATGAGCATCTGGCCTGGGACCTCTTTCCTCCCACCTCACCAGAACCAGAGGAAGGAAACTAGAAGATCACCACTACCAGGAATGGCTATATTTCATAAAGTCACCTTGGGGGAATGCTTCCAAGCAAATAGTTCAGCTTCTGGGAATTGTAAAAATGTTCCTCTACTTTTTACTAGGGTTTAGTCAACTGCTGTATACAATACCTACTTCTTACACGTTATGCTGAATTACTTAGCTGAAAAGAGCCACCTGCAACACTGCAAGCAGGGCTTCTCAGCTGACACTTAGAAAGTAACTTTTTTAATGCTCATCCTTTCCCAGTCATGGTTGATTAAACAACGAGATTCAATATAACGTATGGGGGAGCACTGACTGCCTCTTCTGCCACGGCGTCTAATTACAGGATATGCAGCTGAGAAAGTGAATGGTTTCTAAGTATAAACCTAGTGCCTATTTGTTTGCCATGGACCATTCAGGAGGTTGATTCACAGTAATAACTATATGTAATGTAGTGGTATTTCAATTCTATCATATTACCAAAGGCTTGTAGTTTCTCTGTGAATAACAATTAAGCTAACCAACTGTATTTTTACTTAGTCTTTAGTGCCCTACCACAGCTTTTTGCTCCCTTTGCTACCAATTAAAAATCCACACCCCCTCCAAATATTATATTAAAATTGTCATATGCAGTACTCCAAGATATACTATCTTACTGAATATTCAATACTATCTTACTGAATGTTCAAGGGGAGGTGAGTGATTGCTTGCCATTGGAACGGAGAGTCACATTCCATTTATTTTCCAGGGTGCAAAATTATATCTATGTGAATATTTCAGAACACTACCCATTCAATGAGAGCTACAACTATGTGAGTCGCTACAGTGCAGCTTGAGTAGATGTGTCTGAGCTGGCAGGCTCAGGTCCTACATGTAAAGTATGTGAAGAAATAATGAGCACAGCACAGGCTGCAAACCCTCCTTAGACTTTGGGTAAATGTTCTTACTTGAATGCCATGCTGCCACAGTTATACTATCAGCTGTGCCCAATTAGCAAGCCTAAAACTATTTGTCTCATTTCTGACTTCCTATCACAGCCTTCTCATCTCTTTTTTTCTAGTTTAAATGGATTAAATGACGAAAAGATTAACTAAAAGAATGGAACTGTTCATGTACTTTTAAATCACGGCCAATATTTATTGAGGAAATGTCCTATATTCAAATCACACATAACATTCCCTTCAGAACAGATGAAGTCTCCTATCCACTTACCCTGCAATGTCTCTAATGACAGATGTTTGGATAAGCACAACAGCTGGTCCTCTTACATCAGTGGGGACCGTTTCTGCAGGGACGTGTTTTGGATCCTGTATTCATATTTTTCTTGGTCCTATTTCTTTGTCATGTTAGGAACTTCTTTCATGTAAAAGTTATTTCCCCAACTTCATACTTTAAGTTTTATCATAGCTATTCATCTAGGTCTTTTTAAAGTCTCATTTTAATAAGAAAACAATTTAGTAAGTAGTGTCATTTTCAAATTCAAGAGTGTCTTATCAACTCTTATTCATGGACCTAGGGGCAATTCATGATTAGAAAGCAGAGCTCTGATTGCAGACGCAGTTTCTCCATTTCTGCTTTCTTACCAAAGCCTTGTGGGTGTTGATAGAGAAAAAACAGTGCTTAGAGGCAAAGTGGAAAAATGCCATTAAAAGTTAGAATTCATATTCGCTTTCAAGGGAATATGGTTTTGAAATTATATAGGTTTAGATCCTACTTTAAAATTAATTCAAAAATTGTTGTTGTTATTTTAATTATCTCTGTGCTCTGTTCTCTTACTTGAAGTATAAAATCTGAAGGTTTTCAAATTTGTGGAAACTCTAACAATACTTTTTTTCCCATGTTCACATTTAAATTCAAGCTTTAAACAAAAATGTATCGGAAGTGAAATATAACTGAGCATTCACCCTTGAAATCAGAACAGAACTGCTCATAGATAATTTAACAGTGCATGCATATTATGTTTGGCTTCCTTGGGAATTATCAGAGAGATCCCAGATAGTTTGTATCAACTGTTTCAAAGTAATTTAATACATAATGCATTCTAAACATATGACACAGTGTGTGGGAAAATTGGCATTTCTATAGTCAGTTACTATATAAAGGAGGAAGAAAAAAAGTTATGACAACTGCTTGTCAAGACATTTATTCCAGTGACATCTGCCAATGCTGAACTGAAAAAAGAGCAGCATCAATGGCGTGTTCTTAAGATGTGATTTAGAGCGTAGGAAGTGATGGTAAGTGGTGGAAGCAATTTGCTTCCATTATTGTTACTAATATGTTTTTAAGACCCACAATGTATTGACATTTACTTTCAGCTTGAGCATATTTTATTGAAAAAAGCCTTCTGCAGTCATGGGAGGGCATAGAGTGGGGCACATAGAGCGGCACTGTTACGAACAGGGAGAAGTCAATGAATAGGAAGATATTTCTGTGCTCACTTTGTGACTTATTTATTACTAAAATGGGTAGGGAAATAATTGGAAGGGAAGCATCAGAAGAGATTTTCAGTCATACACATTTGCACAGCAAGCCATCCTTCTGACCAGCTGCAACATGGGCCGTAATCCCTAAGCGAGCATTTACTGTTACTCCATAAAGATTGCTTGATAGGAATTTTCCAACACGGAGAAAAAAAATATCGTAAGTGTTTCTGCACCATTAAGGAAAAAGAAAAAGACACAGTCCCACAGTATCTTCTGCCCCGTCCCTGTCTGGTGCCTTTACTGGTCCTGATGATGGCAATGACAATGAAGAAGACTCATTCATTCTACCTGAACAGGTATCCAGAAAGTGACCAGAATAATGTGTCAAAGTCATGAATATCCAAATACAAAAGTAAATAACAAAGAGAATATGTCAGCCTTTGTATGGCAAACACAAGAACTGACCTCTAGGAAATGATAGATGGGTAAGAGCTTTTAATGAAGTGGCTAGTGAGTATGAAGAGTCCAGCAGTCCCTGGTAAGCCTTGATGTGCAAAGCTAAATTTGGCATTAGCTATGCTGTTTATTATGTGAGAGCAAATGCAAGTCAGCATAAGATGCCAAGGTAGGGGGAAATGAGCAAAACTGGACCTGCTCCTATTTCTTCCTGTGTGCAAGTTCTTCAACCTTTGTGCCACAGCTTCTTTTTACATGTGGGGAGAAAGGAAAAAAACGCCAACCAACAAAAAAAATCTTCCCTTATAAAACAATGATATATATATATATGTATATAGGATCTTAGCAGGCATCTCAGAGTAACAATGATCTCATATAAAACACTGAAGAAGAAAAGAGAAGCATAGGAAAAAAGGCAAAAATATGTCGTAAGTGGATCTGTAACACAAGCTACTGTTCCAGCACAGCCTGTGCCTATCATTTGCAGATAAGAGCTCTGTATGAAGCTTCAAAACCCCCATTCTCAGTTGTTTTCTGCAATCTTCCTGGAATGCTGGAAGTTATGCAAACATTCGTAGTGGAATCCTTTTGTTTTTACAAGGAAAAACTGAACTTGAAAGTGCACTTTATGAGGAAAAACTGCCTATCCAGGACTGCCTCTCTTTTGTCACTCCAAGAGGAATATGAGCACCTTCTTGATCTCCGGTCTTGCCGTCCAGGACCGAGCACCCTCCTCTTTCCCTCTACAGAAATGATCTACATAACATTTCTGATCCATCTGCCACAGCCACTGAATAGTGACCCTACCTGTGAACCATGATTTTAATCCCAGGGTGCCACTCCTGCAGCAAAGCTTGGCTGTAAATGGGGACGCTAAAGGAGAAAGGTCGCAGTTTTCCCCAGAACATGGCTTTCATTTCTGGTTATGGGGGTTTTTTTCCAGTTGACATATTACAGCTACGTTTAAGGCTTCCAAGAAACAGAGATGCCCAAAGAAGCTTTAAATGGACTGGTTTACATATCAGTAGTATGGGTGTAGAGTTCAACTTGGTGTAGCTCGTGTGTGCAGGGAGACCCCGGCAAGCACAGGCTACAATCGGTGCAGGCTGAACTTCAGGCTGCTGGACTCAGATAGCATCTGCTGAAAAGGAAATGCACATTTAGGGCTGGAACTTGGAAACAATTACCTGGGCTATAGCAGGCTGCTCTGCAGGAAGCCCTCAGACATGTGATATGCTGGCACAAAAATAACAGCTCTAGGTGGAGTATTGGTTGCTGTAGCTCAAAATTGGTTTAGTGTAAAACAGAGGTCTGAGGTTATCTTTTTAAAGGACAGATGAATTTTTTGCTCTTCTATACTTGAAGGTATAAAAAGGAAACTTGCCACAGATTGTAAGAGGAAAAACAAAAGCCATTTAAAACTCTGTTTCCTTATTTAGCTCTAAATCTTATCTTCTTGTAAACTTTCCCAGAAGCTACTTATCACCTGAGTTTATACGCTATAAACTCTTGCTTTAACAGGGACAAAAACAAAAGTGCTGAGCTTTCTCAGGCTCAGTCTGTGAAAACTAGTGGACATTTGAAGTGAATATATTAAAATTTCAGTGCCAGAGGCACACTGTGCAATACTTGCCAAATACAATGCCATGGCAATCACAGGGAAATTATCTTTTTAACAACCCAGTGTATAAAGTCTGCTGGGGTGACTCCAGTCCCAGCAAATCATAACTAGAGGTCACATTGTCTGGATGCACTTCTGTGTCCAAAGTTTGTTTTCCATCAGGCCTAATCTCCAGTGAGAACCAGAAGCAAAATACATTTGTTGTTTTCACATTTTTCATTATATGAAGAGCAGAAGAACAGTCATACTGAGGGAGGCCACAGTTCCATATTTTCCCTTGCTCTATCTCCATTTCTGGCCCACACTGGTGCCAAAGTGGCAATATCTGCACATTTTGGTTTTTGAGACCATGCTGCACGCAAGTTTCATTTGAGGACTCCTCGCTATTGTGCTGCAAAATACGACAAGCAGTTTTCCTTAGCCCTCTTCCTCATAACCACTAGCAATATTATAGATATCTGCCAGCCCCTCCCTCTGTCATCTCGTTTCCAGGCTGAAATGTCCATGGCTATTTAGTCATTCCTTGTTTGATTTCAACCTTCACTCCCTCTTCTGTGTCTTTCCCATTTCTATGATACCTTTTCTTGGGGCTGGAACAGGGTTGTTGGAGCACAACAGTAGTCTGCAACAACATAATGACCAAAACCAAAAAATTTGTTTAGTTCCTCCTTCCACAGTTTCCTAGCAATGTCTACAATAACCCCAATGTCTCATGTCTGCATAAGAAAGGGCAGCTCAAATTCCAATGCTGTAAAATTAGAGGTGGTTTTTGCCCTCGTTTTATATTTATCTATGTCAAATTTCACCTGGCATTTTTTCATGCAGCGTTAAGAGATCCTTCACATTTAGCCCTTTTCTTTACTATCCTGAATGTCTTACTACTAGTTTAGTCAATTTGCCTCTTCAGACACTTCACTGACCTTGAGTCGTTCTGCCCCAACATAAAGCTATATAAATCTCCACTGGTTGGCATTCAGTGTGAAAACTATCCAAGACTCCTAACTCCTCTTCCCTCTTCACTTGGCTAGTTATATATCTGCAAGGACAGATGTCCACAGCAGCCTAGCTTAAAGCCTTGTTGCATACCTTGTGGTAGTCTAAGGAGCTGGATCTCCTATAGTCCCTGTTAGCCTCTTCAGAAAAAAATTCCTGTATATTTCTGAGGTTTTGCAGTGTTTGCTCTTCCCCTATATATCATATTTACCATGTGTAGACTGTTTCCTTTAGTGCAGTTCCTAGTTATTTGCCTGGTACAGACACAGCAGATGTAATTATCCATAGTTTCCTAGGTCTCCTCTGAAACATCTTCAAGAACTGGTGTCATAGTTAAAACCTTCAGTTCTTCAAATACATAAACAAGAGGCCATGCATCACAGTTAATTCATTTCTGAGTTCCTTTAGAAAACACAATGTGATGTTAATAAAAGTAAGCTCCCAAGATCCTGACACTTGGACATTTCAGAGGAATTTGAAGGTTCTGCTTTGTGCCTTACCAAATACCATTTCTGTCACTGCAGATGCCTTTTATTAGGTGTTCTTCACCTTCTGCCACTTCCACATTGGACTATTCCAAGCTCCTATTCGACCAGAGTGTTTTTGTTAAGAAATTTATCTGCATTAGGGAAATCTGAGTGCTGGTACTTCTGTCTTTCATTGCCTCATGTTTCTAGCTTGTTTTCAGCTTTCCTCGTTTGTTGGCCAAAATCAATTAAAACATTAAGAACTATTTAGTGCTTGTGAAAACTGCCAGGCTAAGAACACTCATAATATTTATCCGCAAACAAAGACTGCATGGGCAGCACCAGTAAAACACAACTCAGCCTTGACCTGAAGGAACCTAGAGTGAAAAGTGAAATCCATCAAGAGATTTTTAAAGCCAGCATTATAAGGATCAAGTCAATCTTCTAGTATAACTCAGGGCAACAAAGATTCTGATTCTCTGCAATCTTTTAATCTTTGTTGCTGCATTTGAATGCCACTTTGCAACGCCTGGATGATGCCAATCAGTCTGACCTGCCTATTCTGTGTAGTACTTGCTCTGATTCAGCAGTCACGCTTACCAGTGTGACTGTGTATTTCCCCATGTAAAGGACAGATATTGCAGCATGTTTTTCTAAAGAACTCTTTCTCAGTCCTATTTCTCATTTTCTAATTCCCGGGGAATATCTGGTATTCAGGGTTTGTGGCTGGGTTATTGCAGCCTTAGAATCAAGTGCAAGATGCCACTCCAGTAAGACTGGTGGAGCTGACAGCCCTACAGAGCAGCAGTAAGTGTGCACAAACTGCTTTGCCCAGACTAGAGCCACACTTGTCATCCCACGAAATTCTGTGATCTCCCTCTTCCAAGGTTCAAACTGGCTGGCTACTTCTACAAGCTCTGCACACTACTCCAGATCAATGGGACTGGATTCTGAAAAATCCCATTAGAGAAAAACAAACGTCAACAACAGAATTAGAGTCCTTTCATTCCTCCTCAGAAAACAGAAAACAAATATTGCAAATTGCCCATCAATTACTCAAATGCAAATCCTTGAAGTTCTTTTCCCCTCTGCAATTATAGAAGTAGTTCCATGCAATAAAAGGTTATTAAGGCAATACTTAATGGTCTTATTCATACTTCTAAGCCAGCTTCATTTAAAATTTAAACCTACCAGGCTGTTTGAATGTAAATCGTGATGCTCTAGACTATAAAAAAAAAGTGAGAACACCATAAATTTCAAGTACTATCAGTCATGTCTATTCCCATCATTTCTGTTACATCAGCTTTACCGCTCAATCTCTCTCTCTCAATTAGATCATTCAATATTCTTCTAGCAATGCTTTCAGTGTATTTTCCCATTCTTGGTTGAATAACTCTCCAAATACTACCATGGCGGGGAGGAGGAGTTGCCTTTCCTGGAATCTGCTTACTTATCAGTATGGATATCTCAATGGTCTCAGAGCAAAAATTGATGCTACCAGGCCATTATAGGACAGCCTTCCGAGACCATTAGGCAAAAGCTGACTGCAGTTCTGCATGCACAGAAGTAGTCGGTGGTACAGTCGCACGCAGTACAAGGACCCTTAATCTTTTCCTGTTGAAATGTTGGTCTGAATTACAAAAGAGACTGGAGTTTTGGGGGAGTTGTTTTGGTAGTTTTTTTTTTTGAAGTAGTGTTGTGAAAGTCAGAAATCAACCCAGTAGAACCCAGTTTATGATTAACTTAAGCCAGATTATGTAGACCTTATCTCAGCCCATAATTAGCATGGCTATTTTTTGGAACACTGCTTGGTAGCAAACCTGCACACACAAGTAAATAATTTCTCCCACTCTGAAGCCTTTGCCAACTTCACTTGAGAAGCACCTAAATTATTTGAGCTAAGAGATAGCAGCATATGAAAAGTACAGGAAAATAACAAAATACTTTAATTTTTCTTTTGATCTCAGGAGCAGAAAGGTTTCCAGGAACAGAGCACATTACAGTTCACCAGTTTCAGTCTCACAGACAGCACATCTACAGTTGAAAAAGGTCTTTTGATAAGTTGCATTACAAATCAATAAGAATTGCTCCACAGGGGGTTCAGCAAGTCCTGGAATACATTCAGTTAGTTGTTAGGTAAACGCATTTATTTTTGTCTTCTAAATCAGTTTTTCCTTTCTTGGATGATCTTTCTGTACAAGGAGCAACATGAATGAATAAATGAATGCTATTACAGCCAGGGCAATCTTACTATTCAGGTAAGTGTGGGCTGCTTCTCCTCTCTGCTGCTACAGACTGATGAGGTGAACTGCACTTTAAATTTCAGTGCATAATTACTTTATCTCTTCTGTGCAGAGATGTCATGAATGAATGTCATATGTCATCAATGTCATATGAAATACAGACATTGAAGACTAACTGTGGAGTATCTCTAATGCACGTGTGAAGAGAATGACAAGTAAGACCCTTTTCCGAGGGATACTAGGACCCATGTTCAGAGCAGAGCCTCTAAAGATCAGAGATGTGATTCTTCCTTCCCTATTTATTAACCAGCAGAAACAGGCAGATAGACTGAGGACAAAGCTACATCACACAAAGAAAAGAAGAAGTGGGAAGAACTGGGACCACTTTTGTATTAGTACTTAGAATATTATTCTGTAATGTAGAAAAATACCATTTTTACAAGACAGCTGAGAAGTACCATGCAAGACACAAATTCACTTCATTTATCCCTGGACCAAGAACAATATCTTAAAGCAGATTTTCAGGAAGTTTTTCTGATTCCCAAACGAAGTACTGGGAAGGCTCAGGTTTGGGTGCAATGATAAATACCTGCTCCTCTGTTGTTAATCATTCTACACTGAACAACCAAAAGGATACGGATTGTAGGTTTCCTTTTGCCTGCCATTGTACTGCTACTGCAATCACATTATTCATTCTAAAAACCCAAAACTTAATTCAGTCTCTATGAGGAAGGTATGACTGGAAGCAAACACTGTCTAAACAAAAGCGTACTTTGCTCAGGATTTTATTGTTTTCCTTAACGATCCCTGAGATTCATATCCAAGTCCAAATAATTATGAAAACAAAGAGAAATGAGCGAAATCCCTCAGAAACTGCCCTGAGGAAATGCCCTGTGGAGGAGGGATAGAACCCACAGGAAACTACAGCCGCTGTGCTACAAACCATAAGCGTGTCTTATCTTTATGGGTTTCAAAATCCATTTTTCAGAAGCAAAATGAACGTATATTGAATTCTATGGGGGAACAAAAACATTACAGAGAGCTCTTTTCTATTAAGTGATACAATTACATTTCACAAAGGAAGAGCTCTAATCGCTCTGTTCAATTTGCTGGTGGAAATGCAGCCCCAGAGATGTGCAAGGCATCGTTCAGCGCATCACCCGTGTGGTTTCACAGCTCGGTGACACACTGTCCTCACCGAGCTGTGTTTATGCCAACTTGCTCCCCGACTCCTCTGAAGGAGTTTGCCACATGGACATTTGTTTCAAAGCTTTCATTTTCAAACACTTCCAAACCTATGAGATGATAGCATTATGAAAAGCAGAGCCATCAGAGAGAAAATGGTGTCATCTTCTTCCTTCTCATGACACTCTCTTTTCAGTTAGAAAAAAAGTAACACAGGCAAACCCAAGAGACCTGCAGGGTGCGAGTGTGTGGGTGACAAACACTTCCAGGAAGGCAATGTTCTTCTAAGCTACCAGACCTGGTTTTTACTTTATTACTTATGGCCAGAAGATGTTACAAATGAGACACCCTAACACCAGTTTGAAAACTTGCTTTATATCAGACATGACAGCAAAGCTAAAGTTTAAGGCATCTTTCACACCTGACATATTAGATGACCTGTGATGGTGAGAGAAGAGGAAGAGGGCTCCAGGACACAACAGAAAACCTATCTCATACCAGGCTGTTTCAGTATGGATTTTCTTGGTTGTAATCAAAATCCTCCCATTATCTTGTCAGAGACACACGATATCTATGTGGGGCTGGTCAGGGCAGAATTTTCCTCCTCTGCTTGCACCAGAAGCAGCTTCAATATTTAGCAATAACGGTATTCTCACTCTTGTTTATTCCAATTACAGGACTACCAGCCCAACACATAGCATATCTGGCAAACTAGGCAACGGTCTCACTAATATTATCACCACAGGCTGCACCTCCAGAAAGGGTGCTGTACTACATCATGCATGACCATCTGAAGTTCTCGCAACTGGTGGGCTCGCTACACAGCCCAAGACAGGGGAAAGCAACACAAGTGGCTCCTCCACCCCTGTGTCCCTGGACGTGTGTGGGCAAGTCCTGGAAGTTCCCCTGTTTGCAGAAGTCTTACCAGAATTTGCCTCCAACTATTACACCACAGCGTTAATTACTCAGTTTTGCCATTAAGCTATGGGCCATCAAGTTTTAATGCAATCCTACACTGTTGATTAAAACATTGTGTTATTTCCTGAATGTCAAACAACATATGACAATGAAGTAGGCATTAAAGATTAGGAAAACAAATGTTCAGCTACTTCTGTACTGAATGCAAAGCATAAATGGCTTATATTTGAATACTTTTGCATTTGCTTGAAGCTTTGTAACATTAAAATTGATGATGGTAATTAGTTTGCCTTTCAGAAGAATGAAATTTGCATTTTTCTGAATCCTCCTGGGCTCAACAGCCTCCAGCTAAAGCCTATTAACTTGCTTTCTATGGCTCTTCTATTAGCGCTGGTACTATATATTTTTTTTTAAATCAAAAACTGAAATAATAGAAAACCTCTTAGTATTTCTTAAAACAAGTTCAGGCGTGCTTGATGAACAGTTGTGCATCTTGAAGTTATCCACGTCATCCTGGGCTCCACTTATACTCATTAGAGAGCTACAGGGACCTCGAGAGAATGATTCATAAGGAGAAGTAAATAAAGCAGGTTTGATAGAGGGGCCTATTTCTCTCCACAGATGTAAATAAAGCTTAGGGTGACTACCTTAAACTTAGCAAGACGTTGTTCAGATGCACACATCAGGTGACATCAATTTTCCATTTTTCTGAAAATATGTAGGATATATATATTGGAGCACTTCAGCTTAAGAACTGATCTTCAGAAGCATAGGAGAGCTAGTTAGCTTCAAATTTGCTTATTATCTCGGTCTCTTTAAATATTTTATTATCTTCCCTCCTGATATTCATGCAGTCACGTCTGCCCCCAGCTGAATCTCTAGGTCTAGGAGGAATTGGAGGCCCAGAGGGAACAAAAATGCCATCAATTTCCCCGACTTCGAGGAATTTCTGGATATCATTTGTAACCAGGACTGAGAAAATTACTTCCTGAGGGACAGAGATATTCAGGATCATCCAAAACTAAACATCTCTGCAAAGGAAGGTTTACACCATACTTCTCCTTTTGTGCCTGCGAACACCTGTTAGGAAAAAGAAAGACTACCAGAAAGACCTACCGTCTCACAACAGCAGTTTTTTAAACAGTTTTCTTCTATATCGTGCTATCATCAGTTATTCAAAAACACTGCTGTCATTAAGAGGCCTAATTCTCCTCTCTCCATTTCTCACATCTGTCTGCCTGAGGTTATTTCTCATCTAGAACTGGATTACTTGCTCCAAGCAATCCCTGACCTTCCCAGAGCTGGGGAAGATCTGGCAACTGTCGAAACTCTCACGAGACTCTGGCTGGGACGTCACCCAGCCCTTCCCCAGGTGGGTGGGTGTGCATGGGAGCATGCCATTATAATAATGCCATGCCAGAAAAACCTCCAGATTGCTGCTGATTATTTTCTATATTGCGTGGAAGGAGGGAGAGGTGTGCAGAAGGCAAATTCGATATGAAGGAGGATGTGGGAATTACAGAACAGGTTGACCAGGGTCCCAGGAAAACAAGGGAACAATCAGTCCACATGTACCCAGAAGATGACAAAGGGATTAAGCAAACAGCCAATGTAGTTTGGTTTTGTCAAAAACTTATGCCAGACAAACCTAGTGTCCTTTTCTGACAAGGTAACCAGCCTTGTGGACTAAGAAGGAAGCTGTATACATCACTTACAGTCGTCTCACATGACATCCTCATAAACAAGCTTTAGAAATACAGTCCAGTTGTATCCAGTCTTAGATATGGGCACAAGGAATTGAAAACCTGCTTTTAGCACAGGGTTTACTGATGAATTCACTGTTAGATGGGGAGAAAGACTGTCAGGTGGAGACCTGTGTACCATCATTTAGTTCTTAATGAAAATATTGAACGCAAGAGAGCAGATGCCACCAAACTGTAAGTTGTAAATGCCTTGGAGGACAGGGTTAGAGCTAAAAGCGATCTGTAATAACTCAGAGGGAGGGTATGAAATCACTATGAAGAAATTCAGCAAGAGAAGTGCTAATGCTACACTGCAGAAGGAGAAAAAAAAAATCAAGTACAAAATCTGGATCACCTGACTGGCAAGAGACCTGGGGGGTAAAACGGGTCTCTCCCATTCTCTGGATGGTTCCCTCCTCTGGATTTCCCATTGGCCTTTCCTCACTCTTCTCACCCTTTGCTGGAACACCCTACTTCCCAGAGTGAGCTCAGGTCACCTTTCGTCAGGCTCTTGCACCTCTACTTCTAGGTCACCCCTCACCTCTCATGTTTCAGTGCCCCCCTTCTTCTGTCTTAGGCATTGGGTATATGAAAAAAAGGTTAGCAAGCCTGTGGCAAAAGCCAGGTGAGGAAAAGCATCAGCCTGACTGATCATCACACTGATGACTTAAACTGAATTAAAAAAAATGTTTCAATATTTATGTGGGCATGGCTTCAACAGCAACTATGAACTACTAGGAAAAGGAATGAATTTTCCACTCCAGAGGCTGGGCAGAGGGCTTTTGCCTCTCAAGTGAGAAAGATTTGGATATTTTTTTGATATTTGAATATGCTTTTGGATATTACATCCTGCTGGTCAACTTCATAAATATTTGGTTGTTTTTAAATTGTGCAGCATGAATTTTGCTCACGTGTGGTACTGTGGATCCATAGCTCATTGACACTGTTTCTCACACCACATCCCTCCACACCTCAGGAGGGACTCTCCCAAGTGCTGGCTGGTTCACAGCCAAATTCCTCTCTTGACTGGCTCCAAATGAGACCTGAACAGCAGCCACGCATGCAGCTCTGGCAAGCCCTGTGCCAAGGCCATGGTGTGGCAAAGGGAACTCAGCCTGCCTGTGCAGGGCACTGCCTAAGGACCACCACTTGCTCCCATGCCACCAGTTTGATGTCCCTCAGTAGGGAGAGCCCAGCCCAACAAGTAAATGGTGACCGTGCCATTGTTTGTCATCCACAGCCCAAACCACCTCTGTTCCCATACGCCACACAGGCTGGATAGGGGGCATGTTCCTACCCCCTCCTACACCCTCCCCGAGGAGCTGATGTCTCTGTGCCATCCTGAGCAGCCATGGTACTGCTCGTAGTGGGGTCTTGCCCATGATGGCTGTGCTGGAGCAAAGCTGCCAGGTCCATGGGTGGCATGGCAAAAAGCGGTGGCAGCAAGACGGTGACACAAAGGGGTCAGTTTTCCTTAATACACACGGATGTTTTCTTTGTGCCAGCTGGTACTTTGAGAAATTCAGAGGGCTTCCTCATTTCCAAAGCCACTTCAGCTTGGGGCCAGGACAGGAATGAAAACAGACTCACGTGTTTATCACTAAAAGGCACCTTTACACAATGTTCCTCATACTTACTGCATGCGTCAAGGGTTTATTCCTTGGTTCAAGCCTAAATGTATTGTTCACACAGTTGAGCAGGATAATGGCATTTGGGTCGGGAAGGAAAGAATGAATCATTATTCACTACACAAGTCCTGACCCCACCATCTCCCTGGCAAATGAATGCAATGCTTTCCAGGGCTCTTACACTGATATGTTTGTGAGCCATCAATTATTTACACACCTGGTCAATAATTTAAATGTCCTGGAATGTGCATATTACAAAATAACTGCCTTTGTTCTTTAAATTTGCAAGGATACCCTGCTGGCACTAGCACAATTAATGGCTTAATAAAGCCTTAACAGGAAAATTGAAGTACTGGGTTTTACTGCTTTGAAGGTAACTAAGATGACTTCTACACATTGAAAAAGTTATGCTTGCAAGAAGACATTAGGCATATGCAGAAGTCTTAATAAATTGGGAGCAACGTACCCGAAGGTTTAAGAGAAACTGTTTCATTGAAATAAAAAGAAATGTCACTTTCCCTTAAATAAGTAATACAGAAAGTTAGAAAATGTTTTTAATGGGCCTCTTGCTTAACTAACTTGGCCATTTGCATATGAACTTCAATAGCGCTTGAGATGCAATGAACACGGTGTGACCGAAGGCGATGCTATTGCAAGGCAGCAGTGTCTGTGGCAGGCACAGGGTGGCAGTGGGCTTGGGATCAGCCTTGAGAGGGGCACAGCCCTTGTGGAGGGTCCCCCCAGCCCCATCTTTTCTCCACTCATCTCCACAGCTGGAGACAGAAGGTCTGCACCCAGTATCAGTAATTCACACCAGTTCACTGCCTTTAAAAAGATGTCCAGACAACCCTGCAGTCATTTTAACAACGTGCCTGGACAAAGGGTGGCTTGTGTTTGCTCACAGGACTTTTATAACTGCTTCACTGAGATATCTTACAATATAATTGAAGAAATAAACCTAGATAAACATTTTTCCTAAAAAATAAACTGAATCAGCTTGTCTTCAGGAGGGTGTTTGGGACTGCCATTCCTGTGATCTGAACTCCTTTGTCTTTTCATATTTTTGGGCACACAAGCAAGTCCTAAAAAAAAAAAAAGACTAACAGATTTGTGACACTGCAGAACAACATTTTTCCTGATATCTTGCAGGTGATAGATTGGCATTTGATCAGTAAAACCAGCTCCCCCACTTCATGGCAAAAAAGTGTTGTTGATGGAGCAAATGAGTGACCAACCCATCTCACCGAGAGCATTTCAGGAGAGTGCTACAGCATAAACATCAACAAGTGCCAAAAGTGTTTACAGACAAACTGAATTACACACTTCCAGGAATCTTTACCAATAAAAAGTTCCACTTTTCTGAAAAAGGGTCACTGCAGGTTTATTTTCAGGTCCAGGCAATGATATAAATAAGGGCACAAACAGGAAATCATTCCATCATTAATGCTTTTGATTAAGAATAACAGGGATGTGGAATAAACAAACAAAGCGACACGCAGCAGTTCAGTGAGCTACATGGAAATTTGAAGTCCTGTGATTCACATCCTAAAGATAAGCAACAGTGTAGACTCTCTGATGGATAACAAGGGTTGAGCATGTGCTGCAGCTTCCATCAAACCTGGGATGGTTCCTCACCGCTTTGCAGCATCATTTTGATGAATTCAGTAGGAGCCTAATACCTCATGTCTTTCTGTCAGGTATGGGTAGAATTGGTCAATATGTTCAAAAGTTGTCTGGGTCAAGAGCAGGAAAGGGCTAATTGACAGGATGAGTCTAATTTCCTGATTTCTGAATTTCTCTGCAAAACCATTTTTATTACAAAAGCAAATTTACCTTAGGCTGCAGTTTTATTTGTATAGTGTGCTGTTACTAGGTAGAAAACACAAAACTACTCTGTAAAACAAGGCTTTTAGTAAGTTCTCTCCTTTGTCGCCTGATCTGGGTGAGGAAGGTGAGGAAATGTGAGAAGAGAGACAGCTGTAAAGGATGCTGTATCTCTCTGCCTAGCCATCTATTTATTCCTCTACGCTATACACCTGACCTACAAGAAGCACATCTGAGAGCTTGGGAAAGAGGCACGCAGCGTGACATACTTCCCCTCCAAGTGCTGCATGATTTCATTTTTGACTGACTCATTTACCACCGTGGCTACGTGGCAGCAGCACAGTTCTGCTGATCCAAAGAATTGCAGGCTGCAACGCACCCTGAGGGCTTCTCGGTGCTCGCAATACCATCATTCACCCTTGCTTGCAAGCCTGGTTGTTCATGTCACCCGCTTCTCGGTGGGAAGTTAGCCAGGAGGTTGGAGCATATCCTAAGCTCCTCTCATGTTTGCCCATCAGGGAGAGACCCCAGGAATCCTCTCCCTCCCAAGCAGCCAACAATCCAGCTTCTAAAATCAACCTCTTCCACCCTTCCCTCCTGCTGGTTCTTCTCTCTCATGCTGGAAAGGTTGTCTGAGAGCAAAGAATCCTCTGCCTTAATCCACATTTGTTATTAAGCAAGTTGGGCATTTTGTATATCCACTAACCTGATGGAAACATTTCTGAAATATGAGGCTTTTAATTTAAGTCTTTTCAAGGATATATAAGCAGATTTCAATCAGATGACTTTGAAAGTACAGGACTTCTGGAGACTTATTATCCCTCTGTGGGATTATCCAAATATTCTGTTTATATCTTCTAATTACATAATTTTATTTGATTTACAACTCCATTTTCTAACTTGGTTTTAGAACATTTTTGCATCTTTTATTTAGGAAAAGTTCCTTGCGGAGTTTCAATTTGCAAAAATGCCAGATGGTATAGTTAAATCAGAGGCTGCTAACAAACTTTTTATTTGATCTGTAACTGAGAATGATGATGAATATTTAAATCTAAACAAAATAAAAATATTTTTTAAAAATTCTAATCCTGAAAAATTGTCTCCAAATATCAAAAAGAGTTAGTCAAGGAGTTGTATAAATCAGACAATATGTCAGTTTTCAATAGCTCCCAAACTGAATATTAGAGAAGTTCCAAAGGTTGGAAAGAGACACAATGTTGTGCCAAGACTTTTTAAAGGAAGTTAAAGTAAATAAATATTGGCTCATCAGTTGGGCAACAACCCTAGTCAATGTAATTGAATACCTGATAGGAGAGGCAATAAATAGAATTAAAAGTAGATGAGACAACTAATGCCAATAATACAGATTTACAGAAAATCAATTTTTCCCAATAAATTTGATGATCTTTTTGTGATATTACAAGTTTGGTTGTTAAAGTAATAGCACTCATATAATAACTGCAGGTATATATAAAATATCTTAATATAGTAAAAAAATTAGAGAGAAGAAGAAATCAACACTGAACAGCAGATTCAAAATTACAAACACAGGGCCTATAAGCAAGAAATCATAACTGAAGAGGTGGGTTTCTAACAGGTTCTCATGGGTATTCGTTCTGCAACATTTTTACCAGTGAAATGGAGGTATAAAACCTGATACTGACCCAAGAATGCAAGTAATCAGAAGAACAGAGAAGGGGAGTGATTGGGAAAAACGGGCACAACACGAGAGATATATGCAAAACTGAGCAATAAGATACAAAAAAATGTGAAGTCAAACATCTAGGAACAAAGTCTGCAGGCCAGACTCACAGGCCAAGAGCCCCTCTTCCGGGAGAGAGCAGCTCTGATAAGAAATTGGGTATCGCCGGGGACTATTGGCTGAGCCGGGTCTCCAGTGCAACCAGCTGAAAGAGACAACATGATCCCATGCTGAGCAACAGAGAGGCATGGGGCAGCATCAAAAATGTTATTTTCCTTCTGTATTTTTAATGGGATGTGAGTGCTATTAGAGAACCTTGACTAATTCTAGTGCCCGCAATTGTGGAAAGAGGTTAATAGAGGTTAATAAACAAGATGAGATTGAAAGGAAAGACATAAGAACAAATAAAGGACTGGAAAATATACTTTAAACACAGGTATTTGGAGTTCTGTATCTTGATCAAGTCCCAGTTTGCTACAAATCTATATAATGTATATTTGGCTATAAATACTAGCCGTAGAGAGCAAGACCAGAGATACAGAGCCATTCACTGTAACAGGCAGGAACCCAAAGGTACACAAAATAAAGAGGTGCAAGGTTTTTATTGTACATGCTGTCAGATACTGGAGTAGGTTCTCAGGGTTTCTGGTAGCTTCTCTATCACTCAAAGTTTTGTTAAAATATCGAGCCATAACTATTTCCCTCTAAAAAATGTGCTTGACTCCAAATGGGAATTAAGGAAAGTCCAGGGCTGACGGTAGCTGGAAGATCAGAGTAGGCGAATGCAACACCTTTTTGGAGTTTGATAAATATTTCACTTCCTGTAGAAGATTCTACCTCTTTTGAAGCCCTTGGCTCTACAAGTGCCTCCAGCTGTAATCCTAAAAACCCCCTTTCTTCTCCCTCTTTCCCCTTGAGCCTGCCTACCTTTGAGGTGGGTGCCAGTATAGGAGCCCATTAATGCTGTGCTCCAACCTGGCTGGATGTGTCAGTGCAATCAAAGGAACCAACAGAAGAACGCGATGTTTTTTGACATTTAATTGTACAACTCTTCTATTTCATAATGCCTTTTTTTTTGTTGTTTTTTTTTTCACCCCACAGAGTTGACCAAACAGACTGGAAACCATTCTGTAACTTGCTGTGGGTTCTTGCTGTGAATTGCCCATTGCTGGTACTGGGTTCACAGCACCCAGTACATGTACCCCACCCCATTAAAAAGACCATAGGGCCAGACATTGGACTTGACATCCTCGATGCAGCCCATGTACCATGTAAGCAGCAGCGTTTCACAGACATTTTGGCCGAAAATGTTTTTTATCTCTCCTTACACACACACGCACAAAAGAGAGCAAACTCTCCAGAACTGTGTTTGCAGTTAAATTGTTAAACTGGGTTTTTAAAAACTAACTGCTGCCAGTCTTCTAGCGTAGTGATTAGTAATGTATCTAAATCCTCTTAGGAATTTTGTAAATCTATTAATCTTCCTAAGAAAGTATATCATGCCGATTAAATGACAGTTGAAGTGTTCTGCGCAAAATATTGTAATCAGACTAAAAACCGTCTGAAAAAATATTATATGTATATATTCACATATTCAGCCTTCTAGAGAAGAGAGCTAATTCTGGTACACTGAATATCTTAAGAGATTATTTCTCTCTAAAGTTCTTTTTTTCATCATAGCGTTTTTGTTTAACTAGTTAAGATAAAACCTATCAGTCATGGAGGAGCAGAACGGAAACAGCTTCATTAAGACAAACCCTCTGATAGTTCCTCTATTTCTGAAAGTTAAATTCTCTTGAAAAATTAATCACAGTGAATCCGCCAGAACTAATTTTAAAACGTGAGAATGTGTGAGATGCTCTGCTTCTAGCCTGGAGTGAGATGAGATCAATATGTTAAATTAAGTCTATATAAAACCATACAGAAGAATTTGGGTAGGCAACATTTATTCCTGGTCAGGAGAGTAATTGCAATTTAGAGAGCAGTGAAGAGAGCTCTTGGTAAAAATATCACCAGCTAAAATTAATGACAGAAAACAACTTCACTGAACTCACTTATTGTCACTCAGAAGTCTGGTATCAGTTCTATTCACTTTAAATCTTGTGAAAAATACCCCACAAAACAGAGCTGTGAAACATGAACCAGCAAGTACATTAAAAAATATCCCCAGGCTGTGATGCTGAACCTAATCCCTAAAAAAGTCTTCCTATATTCAAAAAGAAAATAATCAAAGCTACAGAGATTTTGGAAAAAATGACAGAATTAGTCCATGAATCCTTAAAATACAATTTCATAAACTCCACTTAACACAAATTCCATAATTTAATACAGACAAACACACACAGAGTGTACAAATGTGCTATTTGGGCTTTCAAATCATCAAGGAGAAACTAATGGCTTCCATTATTTCTTTGTTGGAGTGGAGAGAGCAAGCAGATTCATTATTATGTTGTTGCCTACTGCAATTTTACTTATATTATGCACGTAGGCACTATTAATCAAGTGCAAGTGGCATTAAACAGCAAAAATGCCAGCAAAAGTAATTTGCATTGCTGCAGAAAGCAGCGGTGTTCAGGCCTCCAGGATTTTCTCTTATATCACCTGTCCAGATATTCTCATGCTTTAACTTCTTCTCAACTTTGATGTCTGGGCAAAATTTCCAAGCTCTCCGTTTAGCCCACTTTTCCTCCTTGGATCCAAGTTCTTCCAGCAAATTGGAGACTATGTAGTAGTCTGTGCCCCGCTGCTATTTAAACAAATTAATTACATAGAATAAAACTATCTGGGCTGTGGATCCAGGCCTGCAGCCAGTGCAACTTTGTGAAGGTGGTGGAATTGCAGCATTATAGGCCAGATCAGGTTTGGATCAGTACCGACAGGGCCAAAAATTCACTTAACGTGAGGCAGCAGAACACGATAGCATTACGCAGAACTGTACGTACACTGCACTGGTTGCCAAACTTTACATATAGGAGACCCTAAAAGGATGCTAGTGACAATTTATAGTTACACAGCCAAAGTCCAAGACTTGAGAGGGTTTTTTAAGAGCTGCCAACAAATCTCCTTTTCCTCAGATAGTCATTCTGTTAAGTCAGCTGTATTTCCTACTTTCATATCATTGCAACATAAACTGGTCAATTCTATTGATATGAAAAGTTTAAATAGAAGTCAATACAGGAAAGCAGAATTTCACCAGAGCCTTGTGTTGCTGGTGATCTGGTATTAAAGAGCAGCAAGTGGAAGAGGAGAGCTACAGTTATTTTCCCTTCATTAACTCAGTGGAAGAAGTTAATTAGATTTCAAAACCTACTCTTTCTGTAAAGGCCTGGTATTTTTAGTAATAACATTCATTAAAAAACAATCCCTCTCTGGTTTCTAGCAATCAAGCCAACATGTTGCTTCTTCAGCGAGGACCGTGCCAAGGTGGCTGCCGCTGCCCGTGCAGCTTGGAGCCAGCTGCACCAGTGCTCTTCAGCCACAAAATCCCTACTGGTGGTTTCATGACAGTGTTTTAGGACAGTAAATCCACATATGCCACGTAGTTGTCCATGTATATGATATTTCCAGAGGATTTTGCACCCCGGAAGTCTTTAGAGGAGATAAGCAAACAAAAACAGAGGTGAGAAAAACGAGCTACCCGACATCAGCAGCTTACTTTGCAAGGGACTTTTCTTTGGAAAATGTTTTTTAAAGGGAAAGGCAGATTTCTTTTGAGAGAAAGTTGGAATGTAAATACTGTCTTTAGAAATAGCATCTGCTCTTCTGCTTTTAGCATGGCAGGGGGATTGGAACTAGATGATCTTTAAGGTCCCTTTCCAGCTCAAACCATTCTATGATTTTATGATTCGATTATATGTTTTCTATTTAAAAAAAGGAAAAAAGATCCCAGCCTTAAAGTAACATGTATTTCTGTGCTCAGTGAAGTTAGCAAGAGTTTTGGCTTCTGTTTATTTTGGTGATGAATAACAACACATCTGTGGCCTTCCTTTTGAGGAGGAGGGACCAAACCCGGAAAGAGACAGGCAGCATATGGGCTTAGGTCCAAGGCAGGCAGCACAGCAGGAGGCCAGGGTTGTTTCCCCCAGATGAACAAAGCTTTCCCACCCCACATGAAGACAATCAATATGGGAGGGGGGGCAGGGGAAGGCAGAGAGAGCTGAGTAAAATTTAATCAATCCAACAGTTACAAAGAGCTAAACAAGGCACTATATTCATCCAGGACTTGTTTTTCAGGCTATAAACCCTTCAAACCAGTGAGCAGTTGCACTGGGAAGCGTTGCAGTAGCTTCATCCGCGTCACATTTATAACAGGATTTCCAAAAATCTCCATGCTATCTGGAAAAAAACTTGGGGCCCTTTTTATGCTAGTGATGCCCATAGATGTTCACTGTTTCCTAGCACCACATCCAGCTGCATGTTCATGGATAAAATTTACACATCGCCAATGTCACGGGAAGAGATTTCTTGTGGAGTAGCTCAGTCCTTTGGTGTTTGCAGGCTGTTGGAAGTGGCTTGAAGGGAAAGAAAAATCTCTTTGCTTCATAAAATGCAGCTGTTCCAGAGCTAGGAGCAATGGTTACTGCTCTCATGAGATTGCTCTTCAGATATCACAGTGAGACGTGGTGACTTGTTGCCAAAAAGGTATTGATAAAATACAGGTAGTTCAGTGAAAAGCGACAAAAAAAGTGCCCTCCCTAGAGGGGGCTGAATTAACAGAAAAAGCAAGAAAAACCCTTAAGAGCATATGACCAAGGACTGGTAACACTCTACAAATATTTGAGAAAGGAAATAAATGTAATATGGTATAATCAGGAAAACATTAAGGCAGGGAAACGGTGGTCAGCAAGTCTATACTAATACCTAGCACAAAAGCTTGGATATCTTGTGAAATAATTCCCTCACAATGGGTCAAACAAGTTTTTCCCAAAATCTAGGAGTGCCTTCTCTTTGTCTCTCAATATTTTCCAATGGAAATGAAAGGCTCACAAACATCCTAAGGTGGGAGGCTCTCCCTTTACATACTTTTTTTATCTAAATCCCCATAAACATAGCTGACCTTTATCTCAAAGCCTGAGGGCACCTCTTATAATGTCATGTTTATCAGATATCCACTCTTCATACCAACCTCAGCTTTGTGAAGAGACTGAAAAAACTGTCACATTTCTATCCAGCCTAATACCACTTTGATTGCTGCGCTAATATAAAGGCATATTACTGTATCTGGAGATTTTGTGCCTGCCTTTCTATCAGTTATATTGGCTGTCTGCTAACTTTTAATCTCATTAAGCTAATTTTCAGTCAAATGGAGAGCTGGAAAGGAACAAAATAGCCTTTGCCAACATTTAGGTCCTAGGAAAAGAAGGAAGATTATTTACATGCACACAAACACGCAGCTCTAACTTCCTGCTGTTGGCATTTTCATAACATTTGATCATCTGGTTGCTAAGCACACTGCCACAGTACCACTTGACATTTACATTTTATTTTCAGTTTATTGCTAAAGGTAGGAAATGAAGCACTCTCCTACTCTCTTGAATTATATTCAGCTTGCTAATAATACTGCTAAAAGCCCCATTCCGTTTTATTTAATGAACTTAGAATACCTGATAAACATTCAGACACTGCCAAGCAAACCTACTGTCCTGCCTGAAGAAGGCAGGATCTGTTGAGGACATTTCCTCATGGGGGAGGAGTGCTGCTGAGGAAATCCCAGCTCTTGTAGTTCAGGCAGAAACTCACTGAAGAGTTAAAAACGCAGAGCATACCAAACCCACAAAAGGCTCTAGTAGCAACTTCAAAAACTCAGCTCCTGTAATCTAAAAGAACAGGCAGGGCCTTATGCAACTGGGAAAGCCAAAGCAGAGGTCACCTCCCAATAAATAGCAGAAGCAATTTCACAGAATGATAGAATTCTCTGGTTTGGAGGGGATCTTTCAAATCAAGTCCAACCATCAACGTAACACTGACAAAAACCATCACTAAACCATGTCACTAATTGAATACAACGTACACCTGAGCATCTACCCGTGAGGCTGACCTTCCTTGCAAAAGTAGTTTATCAGACAGATGAAAGATCAGAAGCAATTTTGCTAAACTCATTGTCTCTGACAGGTTTTGACTCACTAGCAGCTGCAGTTTAAATCACTTAATAGCTGGAACGTGCTGGCCTTTTGTGCCACAGCAAAACGTGAAGTGAGAGCCTTACCTAATGTATAAATAAGTGACGAGGGCTCAGGGTCTAAGTTCCAGACTCTCTAGTTAGGTGTTTCACCCCTCAGGCTGGAAATTATTCTGAAGCGCAATGAGTTTGCCTGTCCTCTGTTCCCTCGCAGGCTGTCTACGATGGTTTACTCAAACCAACACATGCCATTTCATCCCCCCTTTTTATCTCTCTCACAAATCCTCACAGTCCTGCACAACCCAAGCACCCAACCACAGCCCCGACCCACCTTTCTCCACTCTGCCTCTCTCCCCTGGCAGCCTCCAGTTCCCAAACCTCTGACTCCAGCTGGGTAGGGAGAGCCCAGGAGCAGCTCTCCTTCTTGTGGAGAAACAAGTTACCACCCTCCAGCTGCTCCACCATGACACACACAGCAGCCCACACACAAGCTCTTCTCTTGTGGATGGGAAAAAAAAATAGCTTAGCCCTCTCCACAAGGATGAACCATTGGGAAAAAGCCTGCAGATGGGGTGCACTCCCAGCACAGCTGGGCATGGTGCTGCAGCTGTGCTGTGGGAGCCGGAGCACGAGGAACAGCTGAGGCACAAGCAGTCCCTTGAGTGGCAAGGAGTGACCAGCGTAGAGGAGAGATGGTTAGCAGAGGAGAACCAAGAGCACCAGCTAAGCCAACATCACAGAGTCGAGGATTTCTCTGAGTGGGTGGAAGATTCTGGAGGAAAATATTCACTTATTTGTCACAATAATTAGTGTACTCCTGAAGAGCAATTTATTTCTCTGATATAAAGTTAAGTCACTTCTATTCAGTGTTACTGTGCCTTGCTAAAAGTTTGCCTGGGATAGCTCTTCCAGCTTTACAATTTAGAAACAGCTTAAGTTGTGAAGATGCCTTGGAAAGTAGAGCAACTGGTCTGTGTTCGATACCATGGCAGAGTAAGCCACCACCATCAGCACAGCGAGCCAGGGAAGTGGCTCTGATATTATTTGGATACACGCATCACCCTCTGGGTTTGGCCCGCAGCATCTAGGGGGACATGGCATTTGCAGGTTTTAGCAGACAGACTCACTGATCACTCAAAGTTAAGCATTGCACTGAAAATTGTCACATCATTTCTCCTACCTGGGTTGTGCAACGTAGAAGCACAGCATGGAGCACCGGCATGAGCTGCAAGCCCTGCAGAGCGGTGGGCACACTTAAAAGCCCTGGAACTGAAGAGGTGCTGCAGCCTTTCTGAGTTCCCCTGTAGTTCATGGGAATTACAACTATGGCTTAACAACCAATTTAAAATAGTTTATTGAAAGAATAAACATTGCATCACTTACTAAACTGCCAGAAATGTCTGTGTGTTCATAAATGAGGCGATGTCTGGATCTCTAATTTTCTCTCTTGTAATTTTAACAAAAAAACCAATTTTGCTAGGCAGCAGATTTAATTTTCCTTCTTTATTATATGAAGCAGTTCCATTGTTTGGGAAGGGACAGTAGTCAATCAGCTGCAGTTTCTGTCTGTATGCAGATGCTTGGTAATACTTGAATGTACAATTATGATTATTTATGAGCCAATTGTCCAATATGTGTTGTAGTTAATCCTCATAAGTACTAGGCTTTAAGAAAAAAAGAAATAGCATAGATAAAGTTCTAATCTCAGTGTGTATCAATAATGTTGCCATTGTCTAGGTGAAAGGCTGGTACCTGCAAATTTTCTGTCAAAACAAAGAAACTAAATGTGCACAGTCCAGTTTTTTTTTCTCAAATTTCTCTTTCATGTGGCCTGAAATACAGTTTGTAAATGTGACAGCCATTCAGCTAGCTTCTCCTTTCTATCTAAGGCTTTTTAAATATCACTTGATTGTATGGCACTCATTGGACTGTTGGGTTTCAGGGAAAAGAGGATTTGTTCCTGCTTTTTCTACATTTCTGCCTAATTAGATTAGCATGCCGGAGGAATCCCTGCACTCTAACGCTGCAGTAAAGCCAACAGCAAAAATCAAATTAGATCCCCGAAGAACTGTGAAGAAGCTGTGCTTGGGTCACAGAAATCCAAGGGCTTGGCCACAGTTGTGTGGCAGCTGGTTCACATCAAGAGGTGACGCTAAGCATAGCAAGTGTACTGATCCATACAGCAGTAACCCAGCTTTTCTCCAGTAAATGTTTAATCTAAGGAGAATGTACTGTATTGTACAAAAGCAGGTACAGAAAACCTCCCCTGCACTCCCACAAATTTCACCCGTCCAATTACCACACTGAAAAGGCAGCACAGCACTGTGCCTTACAGGCAACCAGCTCACCCATGATGATGAGACACAATTTAAATGTATGAAAAGGGAGTGTATCTAGCACCTGTTTGAAGAATGAAAATAACAAATAATTATAGAAGAAAGTGAAACTTCACCGAAGCCAAGAAGCAAGTTTAGCTCCACATATACTCATTCCCGAGGCAAAAGGTTTCTAATTAAGCTTTTTATTGTGGGAATGCATTGCCAGCCACCAGCTGGAGGGAGGAAAGAGCCCCTGAGTGTTCAGTGGGCTCTCACCAGTCTCCAGCCTTCACTCACCATGTCTCAAAACCATCTAGGGTGGTGGGTGCTGGGCCTCCTGGGAGCAGAGCTCCAGTAGACACACAAGCCCACAGTCAAATGGAAAGTGGTACCACTTTCACAACCACTTTTGCTGAGTGGTTGCCCATGGGAAACTTTGAAACTGATGTTTTTCAAATTAATGTCTCATTTCAATTGCAAGGTTACATTTTCCAAATGGAAATATTTTACATTTACACCAGAGGAACACCAGGGCACATTATGGAAAGAGAGAGTTTCTTTCATTTCCTCACAACCTCCATCTCAAGGACAGGAACATACCGTGTATCACACCCCAGCAGTCATGTCTATTACCATTGAGAGGCTTTAACCAGACCATGACTGAGTTGTGGCCAGGTATGGTACAAATACAAATGAGATCCAGCATTCCTGGGATGCCCTAAACAGTGGCTCCAGAGCAGAAGCAGGCTTTAACCCTTATTTCACCTAATTCAGGTAGACAGAATATGAATATGAGGAGCAGGAACATAGCGGAAGCCAAGTAAATACAAAGGTTTTGCATTATGCTTTATTTTCCTTTACTCAAGTTATTCTACTTCTCCGTCATCCTCCTGTTCCCTGGGATAACAAAGAGAGAGAAGCTGAGATGAATTGAGACCAGTCAGCAGTGTCCCCCACGTAATCCAGCACACCTGAATTTGGCATCAGTGTTGTTATGAACACGCTGAAGAGTCTACATTTCAACTGACAGAAGGAAGAAATCACAGTAAAAAAAATGTTATTTGAGAGAGCAAACCTTGCAGCCAATCTAGATGTTTTCAAGCCCTGAGATAGCATTTATGACCAGCATTTCAACACACTACCCTGTGCAGGCAGCAGGAGTATGATAAAGCAGGAAACAGTTACTTCTGTTATAAAAGAGTAAGAGCCTACAGTTTTAAGAGAGGTGATCACATCTGTGGAACAATTTTCAGAGAACCACCAAACCGAAGGTGACCCCATAACTGCAGTAACAGATTAACTTTTAATTTACAAAAGTAAAACCAGGGTGCTTGCTGACTTCTCATGGTAGAGAATTACAGGAAGCAGAGGCAACAGATAGCCTCGAGATCAGCCCTGTGTGTAGCGCAGGATAACACTTAGCTCGTGGCAGAATGCAGATCTCTTGAACTCCATCAGCTCCCCATTGTCACCACATCTCCTGGTCAGCATGAATTGCCCCACTGCCTGCCCAGCACCCACACCCGAAACCTGCACGTCACGTCACAAGCTTTATCAAACCATGCTGCCTCTCCCAGTGTCTGCAAGAGACAGGCCCCTTTTCTAGGCAGCAAAACTCTCTCACAGGGAGAGCTTCTATACATGAAAACTCTTTCTCACACACACTCGCTCACACTGTCCCTACTTCTCAGTGGGGTCCCCCTCTTTCAGGTCAACCATGAGCATGTGAGCCATTGGAGCAGTCCAGGTGAAGTAGCCCATGAAGATTCTCACGGTCCATTTGCCAAGACGTTGGTTTACATTTCCAATGTCATCCTTATCTACCTCTGAAATTTCAAAGACTTTCTGAGATTTTGCTACCCTGCTGGCTTTCATGTTGGGGACAGCAGCTCCTGATAAACCTCTAAGAATCTCCTTCCTTCTTTGTGAAGCTGTCCTTTGTGACAGAGGTTGTCCTTTTTCACAGAGACTGCTGAGCACTCACATTGACTGTCCATGTGCGGACACTATTGTCTATGAGGCTGCCTGCTGGGCATCCTTCTACTCCCCTATCCATTGCCACTGGTCTAAGGACCTCAGTGCACAGAACGGTGCTGGGACAGGATCAAATCACACTGCCTCAGCAATGGTAACAACAAAAGCAGCAGGTGACAAACTTTCCTCTAGAGCACACATAAAAATAAAGTGTGAGATTCACGTCGGCAATCCCAGAAAATCCAAGACAACACCTCATTCCCCATTGCATCATCTCTCAAACTCAATCTACTTCCAAAGGCAAATATAATAAAACAGAAGGGCAGCAACAGCGCCAAAGGAAAGGTTATCATCCTCAGCTTGCTTCTGACATAAAACCCACACAGACTGACTTGGATGTGCTCAGCTTGGTGAGGTAGACAGGCTGAATAACCACAAGCAGAAAGGCAAATGTCATAGCTGCCTTAACCAACTCACTACAGATTGCGTATCTGATGGGCTTAGACGTTTTTCTCTGTTTAAGTAAACCAACACAAGCTGGAAGGTATTGATACTGTAAATTCTCATAAAGTGTTCAAGTGCCCCCATCTCATTCCACCATCTACAGCGGGTAACCAGTTACCTAAAATCTCATGCTATTGCTCTTTTCTCTGGGACAAATAGAACAAGTTACAAATGCAGTTTGCAGATGAATACACAGGCAAGGGATACATACATGTGCAAGGGAAGAACAGTCATTCCTCACACTCTGCTGTGAATAAAACAACCGGCTAAGAAGTAAGCAGGGTCAAATCTGAAGCTACTTGGAATTCAAGAGAATTACCATTTGGGGGCATGAGCCTACTTCGTGCAGAGGCTGCTCTAAGATGCAACATTTGCTGTTCTCTAGAGATAAGCTACCAAAATACGGTATAGTTATGAAGCTGAAAGCCTTTCTACAGTCAATTGACAACGAAAAGGGAAAAACAGGTGCCAGGGACATCCTGTGTCATCCTACTCATTACTAGCTCCCAAGCACACACGTATCTGCATTTTGTAGACAGGTGTTTCGGTTTGGACTCCAGACATGAGCCTCATTTTGAGAAACCACCAGGAGTCTCAGTTCCTGAATAGTTCTCTGTTGTGCTTCAACCTCAGCATTTTGCTTCCCTCTACCTCTTTTTTATCTTCTTTCCTGTAAGGGCTGTTAAATCCAGTTCTCCCTTCCTGCAGGGCGTGATATCATGTAATACTCTTCTGTAAGATGTTCAAGCTCTGTCACAGAACTAGTTACAATTTCAGTCCCCCGCTGCTCCTTGGAGAGTCATCCCAGAATCTCCCTCCTTACAGTTAGAAATTTATAATCCTGTCCTTAGTCTATTCACTCTAGAAGTGTTAAAAATATTGTTGTTTATAAGTTATTATTTCCTGATTATAAATAATCAAATTCACTTACGATTAGTTTACTCCTCTGATACCTCTTTCAGCCTTGCCCTGGGTCTCCTTTACAATAACATTTACAATGCCTAGTGCATACTGGGAAAGTTTATGGCGCGCAGTGTGGCCCGATAGCCATCGCCGCTGCTATCTCGCCAGGTTCTTGTGATCTCCTTGCATGTTACAGACTCTCTAGTTGTTCTCTTAGCCCTTTTAGGCAAGTGTTCCACTTGAATTCATGCTTCTAAGCAGCCAGGATTTCAGAAACTGTGCAAGGGGCATTGCAAGTACTTTCTACAACAATATTCATATTTTCTACTTGAAAGGGAAAATACTCCCTCTGACAAATTTGGGATGCCCCTCCTCTTTCTTTCATAACTTTACTACACAGACAACCAATCTTGTTCTTGCTTTCATTTTGTGTAGCCCTATCCTATAGCATAAACTGCTATTAGCAGTCAACATTCATGAATTTGACCTCATTCTACTAAATTTCATTGCATTTTTATTTCTTTAGTTTTTACTGTCATCTAAATGCATGACATTCTCATTCTCCTTCACACTACCAGTACTTCTAAGTTCACATCATAAACAAGTTTAATGAGCACATTCCTAATTTTATGCTAGGGTGAGAGCTTAACTTCTTTTGTCTCCCATCTACTTGTATGGCTGTAGGATCCTTCATGGTTTATTTTTAATATCCTTTGCAAGTCTTGGCTTGATTTTCATCAAGTCTCAATTCATCACTACACTTTTCAATTTGCAAAATGGAACTTCCCTTGGCTGAACAACCACTGTTTCAATCCTCAAAAGCTCTCCATCTTCTGCCTGGGGGTGCTGGGGTGTTTTTTTTAAGAGATGCTCAGTTTGGTCTGGTCACCTTCATGGTTAGCCATTTTCTCATCCATATCTAACTTTGGACATTTGATGGGAATTATGTGTCTTCTTCATGTGCATCGTGTCTTCCCTCCTTCACCATTACCTCCCTTGTTTTTGTGATTGTCTATATTTTAAGGTCAATCTACTCCACTTGATGATATCTTCCTCTTTCTTGGATGGTCACCCTCCTCATTAAACAGTTCATGCTGTAGGTATTCTTGCTGGGCAAATTTTGAGCAGCCTATGCAGCTGCCCTTCCCTTTCCTTCAGAATATCTACACATCTCCATCTGAACTCCACCCTTGCCTCCAGCAGCATCCCTAATCCTCTCATCTTCCTTTTCAAGACAAGCAGAAGACTGAATTTTGTCAGCAAGTAGATCTTGCCAGAGACTCACTCTAAGGTAGTACACATGGCAGAACTACTGCCTACAGAAGTACCTTAGAGTGCTCTTGCTCATTGCCTCCCTGTAGCCACCACAGTCTTCTCTTCTTAACCTTAAAAAAGGAGAGGGGAGAAACCTCACCAAACTCACCCAGACTTCCTCTTTCCTTTCTCAGAACAGATACAGAAAAAAGAAAAAAAAAAGTGGCTTACTTATCTGAGTGTGCATCATATTACAGAAACCTAATAAGAAACACTGTCCCAGGCTTCCCTGATCCCTGACATATGAGCCAGGTGCAAGGAAGGTATAAGCATTACCTTCCCTCTCTGCTGCCTAAGGGATACTGCCACCTTTGGAGTCTTTTTTGTAACCATCTTCTACGTGAAGTCTCATATAGGCTGGGCTTTCAGGTAACAAGAACATTGCCAGTCCAAACAGGGACAGTTTTAAGAAGCAGATCAAAAGAAATTACCCCTGGTAGTTGCTTTCTTGTTTAATATTAGGGGAAAAAAACAACCAAAAACTGCACAACAACAAATTCCCATCTTTCAGAATGTGCTTTTTTTGGCCATTTTCACAGGCAGTAGATTCATTTAGTTTAGTTTTAAACTGACGGTCGAAGTGGCTTGCAAATTCCCAGTTCAGAAATCCTAAATTGTGCTGCAGGTGATGTTTGGTGCCCTGACAGCCAGCAGGAAGGCCACGAATGTCCTGCCTCATTTCAGCCTGCCTCTCCCTCTTCTTTGGAGACATCACCAACATCTTTAGTCATCATGAGATGTCTGCTGGCCACAGCAATGCATTTGTGTTTAGGAATCTTTGCTTCCCACCTGAAAGCTTCTTCAAAACATCGTTTACGGTAGCCCCAACTCAGACAGCAGCGCTTTTGACAGTGTTTTAGATGCAGCGTGCAAGTCACAGCTGCAACGTCGCTTACCACCAAACCAGCAGACTGACTGGTGTGTCCACTTGCCCCAGGCACCTGGATCTCTTCTTCCTCCTTACAACTGGCTTAGAATTATTTTCACCCCCGCATGACTGCGGAGAGCTACCAGCCACCTTTTCGGTGCCTTCGGTTCTTAATTACGAAAAAGTTGATCTCTTTGATATTTGAAGGTTGGGAACAAATGACACAATCATCTTATTCAACTTCCAGAATGTTCTCACACTAAATACTTCCACCCTGAGACTTCTCTATTGAGCACATTAACTTGTATTTAATACCCTGTATAATACCTTTCAGCAAGGCCTCAAAATTTGGTTTCAAAGACACTTCCCTCGGTGCTCTGCTAATAACTTTCTCCTCTAACTTTCCTCAGTGGCTCAGATCTGATCACTCATTATTTCTGATGTAACCAATATAATATGCCATACTTCCATAATTTTTGTCTCCTTTCCCATTTTTCTGCCATGAAAATTTAATTCAAGCACAAGATGGGTACTGACAGTGGAATTCAATTGTAAGTATGAGCAGAGTTCCCTTCCCTCTTATTTTTTCCATTTACTTTTCTGAATAGTGCTGCACAGAAAACATGGAGACCTATTTCTGTTTGGAACTGATGGCTTGTTCATTTCAGGCACAATTATTTTTACCCAGTTTGCAACACTCAAGCCACCATATTCCCCATCTGCCTTATCAGTTCTCCAGCCTGGAAGATGGGCAGTACGTATCTGCCAAATCTTGCTGCAAGTAGCCATCACCCTTCAGGGGACCCTCCTCACCTAGACATGAGGGAAAAAAACCCAACCCAAGAACAACAAACGACCCTCCAGATTTTTGCATATCAAAGTAAATTTTCAGTTCCACTCTTCCTTTTCAAATTGCATTTTCAGCCCTTAATTAAATCAGTGGAGGAAATGGACTCTCGTCCCCTGGATGGGTGAGAGGGAGGAGAAATGGAAGAGGTGAATGTCTGCTCTCTTTCAGCAGTACTTAAAGAGATTCCAGTAAGAGTCATTGTACAATAGCAAAAGGCATTTTGCTCTTCAGATGCTGACTGTTTTCCAGACATTTTGATTAAATTAGGTAGACATAGCAGGTCTGTACCATAGCACTGAATTGCAAGTGTACTCCAGTTTTGCAGCAGGCCGTTAACTAAGGTCGTGGGAGAAGCAGCAATAATATTTCATTTATATAGCTGGAAAGATATTTATTACACAGACATTCCAAAATAGTAGTGGCAGGGGTCTGGTTTGCAGACACCATTTGGGATAATACATTCTGCAGTGATGCTGTCAACATCTTACTCCTTGCAGAGTTTGAGTAAAAGATTTTAGCCATTTCTATGGGGCAGTAAAAGGATTTTCTTTCCAATGAAGAAAGTCCCATTAGCTCTTTGCAATACCCATGGTGTCTCAGTCTTTCACAGTGCCTCCCTTAATCTCCTGCTGCACACTGTGGGTACACTGAAAACCAGAAAAACAGAAAGTTGTTTGGAGACTAATTCAGCAACAAAGAAAATGCTGTGTGAGATGGCAAACAGAAAATTCATGCCATGGTTACTGGTAGCTACAACAAGGTTTTTCTCCACACATCTATGCACTTGAATTATCCAGAGACCCCCCAGGTACCATTCCCTCCTTTGTCATCTTGAAATGTTGGCATGCAAAATGAAGTTTGCTCAGTCAGCCCCTTGCGGGCATCTCCATGGAGCAAAAACAGACAGTATTGATTCAAGGCATGAAACATGGTACCGAATCAGGCCTTTCCTCTGAGTCCTGTACATCAGGGAGCAGAGCTGGAGCTAACTCTATTTCACCGCAAAAAATCTCCCAATTCCTTCAGAGTCTTTTCAGGTGGATTCCAGGGTCTTTGGGTCTCCCTGAGATGTTCAGCGATTCACAGAGCATGCTCCACTGTCCCTTTGAGGAGGACATTAGGTGAGGACAAACGTGCCACGCTGCCTCCCAGGGAAAGCAGCCCTGTGTCCTGAGGCCTGAAAGGACCCTGGGGGAGAGCCCCAGGGCTGGAAGTAGTTATGGTGGGAATATCCCAGGCAGGCAAATGTCCCACCACAGTTCTGTTAGCAGCTGCACGCTGGCATCAGAACTACACATGGGCATCACTTTGAATGCACAAAGCATTTTTTGCAGTATTCATAGGCTTCAATAAAAAAAAAACAGGAACACTTAGAGGAAGATTTTTGCAGACAGTCAACTGTGTTAAAATGAGGGCTGAGCACACCCAGCCAAGGCTGATTCTTGGAGAAAGTTTAATCAGAAGCTTTGGAGCTGAACCCTTTGCTCCTCTCTGCTTCCAGCCTGGATGGTCTGTTCTTTCCTCCCCTTACCAAAGTGCAGCTTTCTTTTTGCTTAGACTGACTTGGAAAACGCTCTTTTCAATGAGCAACTACCCCATGTGTTTTCCTACACATAGAAAACCCTGTTCTAGTCATTCCAGACAACTAACCTGTGTAGACTTGACATTTTCTTGACATTCAGATTTCATCTGCTCTCTTTCTTTTTAGTTCACACCACCCTTCTCAGTTTTACTTCTTTTCTTCCTCTCTCCATCCTCAGTGAGACAGTGATTCAAACTTTTTAATCTACCTTCTTAAGGCAAAATGCTCAGAAACGGGCACACTGGACTTTCCTTACTTACTTTAAACGAGTAATTATTTTCTAGGGCAGACAGCGAACTTTCAGAAAGAAAGAGATAAGTCAGCAACGTGCAGAAGAGCTTGTTTCCCTTCTTGCAGCAGAGCACTCCCAGGCAGGTAGATGAAACATTTGCATCTCAATCCCGCCCTGAAATACTTTCATCTGCCCGTTCCCAAGGCACCATTTGCATAAAGAGCAATCTACAGGAGAGCTGCCCAAACAGTCTTGCCTCTGCATCTGAAATATAGTTTAATTCTTTTCTCAAATGAGCAAAGCACCTTTATGTGCTAAAGCGTTTTCAAGTGGGAGGTATCCCAATAAAACATTAAAGGTATTTTAATAGGGGAGCAGCCCACTAGAATTTTAACAACTATCCACAGAGCAAAGTCTATGCAGAGAAGCAAAATATAAAGCAGCACAGGGTAAAATATTCAGTCATCTTTTTAAACAGCGCCTGTGTCAGAGAGACCTGAAAACCTTACACAACCTGCTTTTATGATAATAGACTAAAAAATAAGAACTAAAGAAAGCACCCACAAAACATCATCAAGAGACTTAAATAAAGCATTATGCATAAAAAGAAGTATTGCTGTACGTTTTCTTCTTGCTTGTTTTTTTTTTAAACTCTCTCTCCCCATTAGCTGTTTCTTTGGCCGCCTCTGCCCATCAGCCTCCCACTCCTCCTTTTGCTTGTGCAGGAGCAAACCCCAGGCATTGCAGTAAATCCTTCCTGTGTTTCCTTCACTGCATCAGAGGTCAGAAGTCGGCCCCAGAGCACCAGCCAGACTTAAAGACACTCGCTGTGGTTAAAGGGGGAGGAATTTGTAACACCCTGCTACGGCCAGTGCTCTGTGGCACCAACGGCATGCAGAAACACAAATAAAGGGCAGAACGAAACTTGCAGGGGAAATACCCATTCGGGCATTTTCTAACAGTCAAACACCTGTCTCAGCACCCTTGGTACAGCCTTGGTAAAGTTTATGTAGGATGAACTGGGGCTCTCTTCTCTCTATCACCTGCCCTGTGTCTAGGATACAATTTTTAAAGTGACTGCAGTGATCAAACAAAACATTAGTGGGGCCAAACTAAGTCCAACGCCAAATACTTCCCCTAACACCCCATGATTTATTTATTCTGTTTGCAGCCAAGGAAACTTTGAAGTTAATTCTCACTTGTGCTTTTGGATGGCTACTCTGCAACACCAAAGGTGATTTGAAAATTTTATGTTATTTCCTGCAGTTCAGACCTTGCACTGCACAAACAATCCATAGTTGTGATGTTCTTTTTCTTATATCAAACTTAGGAAATGTGTGAACGAAGAGTTTTTTCTTTGGCATGTGCAAATGTCAAGAGTGGTGTCTACTGTATGCAAAGTGCTTAAACCCATTTCAGCTCAATAACTGTTCAACAAAGATTATCTCTCTGTATATTCCAGGATGATACTTTAGCCGGTTGAACTTTATTTCGGTCTGAGCTGCAAAATTAGGGGTCTGTAAGAGTGATCTGTAGTGGCACAAGAGTAACATCTGCCTTTATTAACAGGAGTATTACATTTCTCCTAACTGCCCTTCTGCGACACCTTGTAATTTCTCTTGGCACAGTAACCTATATAAACTTGAGCAGAGCATGGCTCAACCTCCCCACTAGCTCAGCCACCCCCGGCGCATGAATGAAGAATTAACGCTTTCTGCTTTCTCCTCTTACTATTGAGATCAAGTGAAACTTTGCCCTGGATTTCAAAACAGAGCCAGTGTCTGTTTTCGCACATTTTCCCGGAGAATTTCTTTCAAAAGAGCCTTTCAATTCTGTTTTTTCCTCCCTCTCTTCCCTACGCTCAGCGATGGCAGCAGCTCTGCGTTGGGCAGGGCGTCGCAGGGGCCCTGCCTGCTACCTGGCATCCCCCGCACCGAGCCACCCTCCTTCCCACCACAGCGAACAAAGGCGCCATTGTGCCCTCACCGAGCAGCAGGGCTGGTTTTCCAGCCACTGGTCCCCTGGGGAACGCACCCGGTCCCTCCCGGCTCCCAACACACCGGCACCTGAGACACGCACAGATGATTTCCCTCCCTGCATCCCCGGGGCCTCCCACCATGCAGTAACTGGGACTTTTTTGTAAACTGACGGGTGCCCAGTGTGGTATGGGCTGCTCTGGATCCAGGTGGTTTGCCTCCATGCCTGAAAACATAAGCTGTCATTTCGGGCTTGTAAGCACATCAGGTTTCTTTGGCAAGCTGCAACACCTAGTGCCAAAGCAAGGCAGGGAAAATTCACGAAAAGGAGAAACAATCCTTTTGCATCCTCTTGAATAATGATATTGCTCTTCTAAATACTAACACCTCTAGATATGCCTAGAAATTAGAGGCTTTCCTTTTTTTTTTTTAAATATGTTTCCTAATTCGGTATTATTTGTCGCTGATTATAAACTTACTTGCAAGCAGTTTGACAAGCAGCCCCGCAGTGCAGCTTCAGCCTCTCATTTGCACCACAGAGAAGACAGAGAGCAGTGTGCCCAAGCACCTACAACATTTTTCCTGATGAAATATTACTGCTAGAGCACTTTAGCTGAGGACAGACTCTTTGAGACAACACTGTATATTCAAGCAGGCTGGCCAAACCCCAGTGTCTGTGGGCACAGCAGGTGTTTCTTTGCTCCTTGCTCAGTTTCTAGCCACGCTGCTTAAATGCTTTCTCTCTTGCAAACATTTTCTTACAGCATATTTCCAGTTTTGCTCTTTTCTGCGCCTCTCTCTCACCTGCTGTTGGGTCACTGAGGAGAGATAGTGCAGACAGTTAAACAATACCCTGGGAAATCCCACCAAAGCTCCATGCTTTCAACTCCTCTGCAAGGAGTTCAAACCCACAGCTCACGTCTTTTTTTTTCTCCTTATTTTTAATCTGCCAAGCTCTGTGCTTGTTGCATTTACTCATAACAGAAGGGCAGCCATTTCACTCACCAGTTCCAGTCAGTTTAACCCAACCCATAATACCATCATTGTAGTCAGCTTGCTGAGAGCTGGAAAAATTAGACATACCTGTTCATAATGAATGCTGATAATTACACAACACACAAACAACAAAGCAGTCTGCTAGATCAAATCACTCCCTCAATTTGAAGACATTAACATTGATAATTGCATACTGCGGAAGCTCAGAGGCACTAAACAAAGGTTGCCTCCTCCATAGTCATCATAAAAGACAGTACCAGAGCAGAAGAACTTACTTTACATTCTAGAAGGAAAAAGATACATGACATCTCTTCTATAGATGAGGAATGGGATACAGAAATAATAATTCAGCCAAAGACATAATAAAGAGTGTGTGGGGTAGAGCTGGAAGCAGGTTACCATAAATACTTGCCAGTAGCTTTGGCACTAAGCCATCTTCCTAAGGCAAACTCTGGGATAAAACTGAAAGATTTTGTGAGGTTGTCCAGGATCCACAAATTCCACCTCTATGTGTAACTCTTTCTGAAGACCAATTTTCTATTTCCCAGTTTACTACAGATGAATCTACAAGAGTAATTGAACTTTTGTATCTGTCTGTCCATGTGGTGAAAGTGAAATATTTTTAGCCTCTGTTGGGGAGGACACACTATAGATGATGGCATTCACATCTGGATGCTCCATTTTTGTTAGCATGTGATGCAACTTCTTAAGCTTATTTCTGGATTCCTGATTTTCTGTTATTATTGGTGCCTGTGAATGGGACTTACAGAGAGATGCTTTTTTGGTCCAGGTTCCTATTCCTGGGAGAACATAGCCCCAACTTTCCAAACCTTACCAGTTCTGCTACATTTTTTTTTTCCCCTAGTACTGAGCGAGTATCGTAACTGCACTAGACCAGAACATGAAAATTCTCCCATCCAGCCTTGATTTTCACCTCCGTTTCCACAAGACTAGTTTCTCCATTCCACTTACCTGTATAATATAAAAATAATATAATCTACACAAGCGCAGGTATCTTTTAGAACAATCGCTGCTTTCCACACCCACCACCTGCAGCAGGATGAGGTGTCACTTGCACTGCATAGCACATCACCTACAATTACCAATACACATCAGCATACGTGCTAAAGGCCTGATCTTACCACCACTGGTGCTGGAAGCCTGGAGAATATAGAAACAGAGCTGTAATACAGACCTGACTCATTGTACTCACTGCCTTGCAAAAATCCTACCTGCTTCAGATCCCTTGGCAGGACACTGGTCAGCCCGCCTGCCCTAACTGCATAAATTCCCAGCATGGTCTCTAGAGACGTGTGGGGAGGCTTTTTTCTGTGTACGAAGCTGCTCCTTCCTGCTGCGAGTGAAGAGAACTGATGAGAAGTGTTAGGTGTCTCCATCCCCTCATGATGAGAGTATTTAATAAGGTAAGAAACATGACTTCTAAACTCTGCTTAGCCCAAGAAAGACTGAATTTAAACTTTCTACACTAAAGACAGCTCTCTGACCCCTGGGCCTTAGAGAACTTGGGGGAAAACCTTCATCCCTCCCTCTGTGGGTGGCTAAGCACAGGCAGGCAGCATGAGGACTTGGGCTCTACAGCCAGATCTGACTCTTCCTCAGGAGCAAGTTGTCCTCTCCTGCCACCACACTAACCCATCAGAGGGAGGGGGTTGCAGCCCCAGCTGCACCCAGGCCTTCGGGTCACCCCAGAGCAGTCACGCCATTCAGGCTTCTGCCTGCCTGAACCATGACAGCTTGGGAAGGGGGTGGGGGAGATATACCTGTCTCTTGTCTAACAGGTGCTTTTGGGCATGAATAGGTGACTACAGTAAGTGCCCAGGAAATTTTCAAGTGTGTTATAGAGATGCCTTGCAGTGCAAGAAGCAGACAGACGGGGTTATTGTCTGAGCATTAGGCTTTGGGCACCTAAGTCTCAATTTAAGCAGGCTGGATCCTGCACAGAGCTAACACCTTATTAAAAGTTCATGTTCCTTTTCCAGGCCTTTCATAACTCTTTGTCTATCAGCTCTCCCTGCTTAAGTTCCTCTCCTCCTAGCACAATGGCACCAAAAGCATAGACTTGGTCAGAATATTTTCAAAGTGGTATTTAGTCAAATATCCAACTACATCAAAGATGAAACATCTCGGAGGAACATGAACATTTCAACAGAGTTTCACTTGTGACCAAAATGAAAACCTGGGTTGGATACTTGAGGTCTTTGATCTCAAACTAGGCATTTCAACACAGCTCTCTTTCACAAAGGCATTTGAAAGGGGCTGCTTTGTATTTTGTTTCCACAAAAGAAACAGAGAGACTTCAAAAACCTGAAGAACTTTCCATGGGATGGAATGGCTGTTCTTCATCCAGTTCTGCTCTAACACTTCACAGGAGAGGGCCTCAGGTAGGTACATTCATGTCAACCACATCAGTCATTCAAGAAAGGGTGACTGGAAGCATGATGCACGTTGTTCTCCTTGTTTTCCTTCAAAAAATTGCAACAAAATAAGGTAAGAATTCACTGATCACTTTGCCTAATCCTCCTAAAAAGCCAAAAGAAAAAATTAATAATCACTGTATTAAAACATATTTCATTATTACAAAGTGTCTGGGAAACTCTTGTACCAATTGTTCTTCCTACGCATGTCCAATTAGTCTTTAAATAGTTTACTTCAAGCTTTTATAAAAGGAATAGTCTTGCTTGGTTTATGTCTTTTAAAAGGACACTTAGTAGACATTTTGTGCAAGTAATTATTGAAGTTGCAATAGAAGAAAAAAAAAAAAGGCTATCTTCTAACTCCATTACTGTACATTAATATATCTTTCCTGACATTTACTGTCAGGGCTCAGTTTTCCTTACGGTCAATCTAGTTCATGCACTTTAGTCTCTTATTGGCTGGGAACTTTTCAGACTAAGAATATCTCACAGTCCCTCTGTTGCATGATGATTCCCACCACTTTAGGTGTCTGTTTTATCAATCACAAGAACTATACACTATTCTGAAAAATAAATTATTTGCCTTGGAAACTGATATGATTAAAGTCAAAAGTGTGAATAAGATTCAGAAAATGTTGCCTTTGCATGATGTGCACTCTGAGGAACAAAGAAAGGATTTCCATTTTCTAGCTACCTTTCGGCCTTTCACATTTTTTGAGTGTAATTTGCATTTGAAATCAGGACAGAGTGTAGGTTGATGCCGCAAATTTTTCCTTTCAAACAGATCTCATACTATTCTTCTGCCAGGTGGGCCCTTGTGTTACTCTCCCAGTTCCTCACTACATTGCAGTCGGTTCATATGGTCATATGAAATTACTGTCAATATAATAAAAGTGTTTCATTTCAAGTCTCCTGAACTTATTCATCTACTGAGTCATCAATAGCTTTGTGCTAGGGACTCTCTAATGGGATGAACGACATGTTGCATTATTTCAGCCCAAAAGGGTGAAGCTAGATTCCAAGAGGAAATTATTTATAGTTTCAAGATGATGCAAAAATAGATCATTTTATATCTCATATACTGTTGATTTATTGTAAAAAGATTTTCCACTTGAAGAGTTACTTGTATTTTGGATTGAGGAAAGGGAAGCAAATTGAGCAAAAAGCATTGATAAGAAATGACTCAATCAAAACAATTAAAGCCAAATAATTTTCCTTGATTAAAAAAGGAAGGTCAGACTTGCACAGATTGGTACAATCTGATGGACTCTTCCTTCCCCTCTAGAACGTGTGTGTGTAAAGTCCTCTCTGGGCTCTCAGGCCAAAAAAACACAGGTAGAACATTTCTGGGAAAGCTTTCCCTTTGTTTTGCCCCTGTTCCGATGCACTGGCCTCTCACATCCCGTCACCAGTTGCATGCACCTACTCAGGCACGGGTGCAGGGAGAGTGGCCTCCTGTAGTTCAGTAACACCATAGCCAGGCTGAGAGCATCCACCTACAGAAGGGAGTCATGCACACTCAGAACAATCCGCAGCAATGGCTCTCACACTTGTGGGTGCTCCAGCCCCACACCTGGAGCTGCTCCAGCCGGGACCATTGCAGTAGAAGTATTCTTGGACTGATTTCTGCATCCCCCTTCAGTTCAGTTCAGCATGTGCGCACAACCAGAAGGGATTGCTGTGAGTGACACGCAGCAAATGTCTGAGAAGAGCTATCAGATAAAGATTTAATCAATCTTAGTATCCTCAAACAACTTGCATTAAAACAAGGAAATGGATGGGATGTCACCGATTGAAGGAATCACTTCCAGCAGCGAAATATAAGAAAGCAGCAACTGAAAAGGTGCTGAAAGTTTTTGAGGTTTTTCATGCTGCCAAGAGCTGAGATGGGTACCTGAACATGTCATAGTTTTCAAAGGAAAGGAATAATTCCCATTCGCAATACCACCTTTTTGGTAGAATATGGTCAGCCTAAAGAGGGAAAAAATCAGGAATATCCATTTGATATCTCTGACAGAAAAATCTGTCACACATGAAGGACTGAGATTAAAATTAAAAAAAATGAAAATGAACAGTGAGGTGCAAAAAGCCAGGTATCTGCCCCAAAACAGCAACAACAAATGATAGCTTATCAAAGTGTAAGGTCTTTGAGGCAGAGGCATTTGGTTTGATGTTTATGGAACAGGTAGCAGGTTTATAATCCACATGTAGTGCTCCTAGTGCCACCTCAGCTGCTCACAGAACTGGGTAAGTAGCATGGCTGCAGTCTAACACTGGCAAGCCTCAAAAGTGAAAGAAATGGTTAGGTTCGTTAGAAGATAGTCCAATTCCTGCAGAACACTACTTCCTAGCCCTCAAGAAATGCTGCTGTTGTTTCAGCTGATCAAAGGACTTTGCTTTCAGGAGGAAATAGCAGGTGAATAATTCTACCCCCACCCGAAGCTGGGTGTCTAATTCCATTAGCAACAGTGAAATTTCTCTTCCTCCATGAACAGATACAAAGTGAGATTCCTGGGAGGAAAGCAGCTCAAAGGCTGTGTTATCTCCTTCGCTCAAACTCCAACATCAGAGGCAAGCTGCTCTAACATGATGAATTGAAAAAAGAAACAGAAGCTTCCAGTCTAGAAGGTGCAAAAAGCAATTCTGCACCAAAGGAAGTCTTTTGTATCCTCAATTCAGGTGTCAGTACCTGACTTCGTGCTGTCATCCAGCATCCAAAAAAAAAAGATATAAAATTCTCTGCATTGCAAGCAAGTGCTATGGACAGAAGTTTAATCTGTCCACCTGTGAGGTGCAGTATCTAATATGCAACTTGTCCTGCCCTCTTACTCCCATGGATCAATGAACACTTCTGGTTATTTTTAAGATAAAGATCGTGCTGTTAACAGAAGTCATTCATGACAAACAGTTCAGGAATTTGACTTCCCCACAACAGTGAATGTTGATTTTTGCTATAGCTCCAGCAAATTAGTGATTAACTGGAAGGTATTCAGAGTTCCATTGCCAAGGTGGGTAGAAAGCACTAAACAAGGTATTGCGAACAGCTTTTCTCTCTCTTATTAAAAGAAAAAATTGTACACCCAGGATAGCTGACACAATTCATTCTGGTGACTTCATTTCTCGCTCTGTTTTCTAGTCACAGGTTAGGGGTATTTGATGTTAGTACTCCAGTGCATGTTTCTCCATTCAAAGGGGTCAGAGAATGCTGCCAAAGCAGAGCTGTATCATGGGCTTAAACTCAGAATGAGTCATAGAATCATAGAATTGTTTACATTGGAAAAGATCTTTAAGATCATTGAGTCCAACCATCAGCCTAGCACTGCCAAAACCACAACTAAACCATGTCACCACATCTACATGTCTATAGACACCTCCAAGGATGGTGACTCAACCATGTCCCTGAACAGCCTGTTCCAATGCTTGACAACACTTTCAGTGAAAAACTTTTTTCTAATATCCGATCTAAACCTCCCCTGGCACATCTTGAGGCCATTTCCTCTTGTCTTATCACTTGTTAGTTGGGAAAAGAGACTGATCCCCACTACATCCTCCTTTCAGGTAGTTGCAGAGAGTGATAAGGTCTCCCCTCAGCCTCCTTTTCTCCAGGCTGAACAACCCCAGCCCCCTCAGCCACTCCTCATAAGACTTGTTCTCCAGACCCCTCACCAGCTTCTTTGCCCTTCTCTGGACCTGCTCCAGCACCTCAATGTCTTTCTTGTAGTGAGAGGCCCAAAACTAGACACAGCACTTGGGGTGAGGCCTCAGCAGTTCTGAGTACAGGGGGACGGACGATCACTTCCCTGGTCCTGCTGGCCACACTATTTCCAATATAATGATACGTGAAACAATGATACACGAAATTCAGGTGCATGTTCAAGTAACACTGCCTCCAGCTTCTGGCACTGGAGTTTACCAGGGCCTGAGCAAAAGGAGATGCACACCACCACACCGTGTTAAGGCCAAGCCTTCGTGACCCCAGGCCACGTTGTTCAAGGTCTGACCAGAGAAATCCCCAGTTTTCTTGTTCTCCAGATCTCTCGTTCTCCCCGGGGCAGAAGGAGGCTGCTCCCTCTACACAAATGCTTGTGATGCTGTGAGATGTAGATATAGCTCTTTCAAAATCACACAAAAAAAATCAGGTGGTTGAAATGTAAGGGGAGAATTCAGGCCTCATGACAATTACTCTTCCTTCTGCCACTGGTTCACGGCTCCTGTCTTGTAAGCAGTCTTTGCCTCAGTTCCTCTCTCACACCTCTAGACAAGTCTGGCTCATTTGTCTTCCAGGGATGTTTTAAGATGTAATGGATGTTTTATTATATAGTACTATAAGCCTTTTGGATGAAAGAACCAATGTAAACTCAAAGAATTTCCTAATGAAAACCATTAATAATAAATGTAACTACAGAGCTTTTGCAATGATTCAACAACTTCGGAATATTTCAACGTCTGCATTATCCATTTATGATTTTAAAACAGAGGAAGATAACAGAATTTTTACAGAGACCTGTAAATTGGGCAATCCTACATGATTATTTAAAAAGTAAGGATTTCTTCTGGGAAAAAAAAATATCCCGGGAGTGGGGAAAAAAGAAAGGGCAACAAATCTTTAAGATATATTACCAATTTCTAGGTCATAACAAAACCTCTCAGAAATATGCAAGGACGGGGTGGGGGTGTGTGTGTAAGCATTATAGTTAGCTCTAAAAGAGTCAAAACCAGACACAGATTAATGCACTGAATATCACAAGAAAAAAAAATCATTAACATTAAAAACAGAACAGTAGAGAAGAAAATGGATGAAATAGCAAAAAGAGCTTTTTTCTAATGGAAAATAAGAAGACAATAAAAAGGTCACATAAAACAAATAACATTCCTCTGCACATCATTGCTTTTTTCTTACATACAAATGTTGTATGTACAACATTCAACTATATGAACATCTGCAAGGGTGTCACTTCTCCTTAGAAATCTCCCAGGTGAAGTTTCCTTGACTTTTCCAAGTTATTTCTCCCTTTGAGATGAAGAGGCTTTCATTTTTCTAACCACCACACACACCATGAGCCAAGTCTTATTAAATAAGCATCTAGCAGTGTCTGATATCAAGAACTGAACAATTAACTGGCCCATTTCTTTTTCTCGCCTTTCCTGGCACCACAACCTTTACATATTCCCTAATAAATTAGAGCTCTTCAGAGAACAAGAGAACGCCCCCAACACAGTTTTCTCACATCAAACCTCTAAGGTATAAGGTTTTCATGGTACATTCCCTGCCTTTCTTGTCAGGGCCCAGTGTATATTCTAGGCAGATTTTTCACCTCTGTTGTTGCATCCTGAAAGTGGTAGCAAAATGTAAGCAAGAACAAGAAGAATGAGAAAAGTCACAAAAGCTTTAATCAACCCCTGCACATTGCAAATAATAAAACAATTGCTTCAGTCAGAATTCAGTGCTGCAGTCTTTGACTTCAACAAAAACCTGAGTTAAAATTACAAAACCAGACCTCAGTAATACTAAACCTTCAGCAGACAATGTTACTAATCACTAGACATCCGATGGGTCTTACTTTAGTTTGCCGAAAATGTCTAATTTTGCCCTACTTAATATTTGAAAGGTTTTTAAATTAACACCAGCATATGGTGACTCCCTCAAGATTTTACAAAAAGTCGTGATCTGTTGCTTGTATTCAACACAAGTATTCTCTAGAAAAACATAAGTTGATATACTTGCTTGATGTTCACAAAGCATTTTGAAGATGAAAAGTATCGTGTGCTAAACATTAAGCTAGTCTGACCATCTTCTCATTACACTACAGATAGACAATCTGTCAAGACAAGAAAAACGAGACACAAAGCTGGTCTGGTGAGGATCCTGTTTTGCCTTTGAGAAAATGTTAAAATAATTGATAGTTTCAATAATAGGTAGTTTCAAAGTATTAAGCATTCGTTTGCTCACTGCTTCAAAGGGGTCCCCAAATACCTAGAAATATAACTATTTTCCTTTTCATGTTTGATAGGAAAAAGTATTAAAAAGACTCTTAAAAATACAAATAAAGAGATCTATCCAGTTTTTGATCCACCTTTATCTAAAACTTAAAAAGAAATTTGAGAGCTTTACTTGTCCCCCTGTAATGAAAAGCATCACAAAAAGACTCTGATGTGGAACTAATTTGTATTCTGAATATGCTGAATGGACTACAGAGACTATAGTAACCTTTAGAGAATCTCTGCTGCCTTAAAAACGTAATTCATACTCTATCTCCTTCTACAGAAAATGAAAGGTTGAAAGATGTAAATTAGACAAAATAAACAAACCTTTCATAGTATATTATGAGCTCCAGGTCTCCTGTGCATTTACTAAAACTTCAGTAATTCCTCTTCCAATTTCAAGTGCAGTAAATTTGGGCCCTTTGACAAATGCCTTATCACCATTTTATTTTAGTATTGCCACATATAGAAGCATATTTCAAGGAGAGATGCATTGAGAAACAACTTCTTTGAACTCGTTTTTCTCTTCCTCACCCTCTCCCACATGCCATCAAATGGATGATAGTTTTTTTATTATTTAAGACTCCCATGATCTCCAGCCTGGCTAACTGATTTTTAGCTTACATGGCCATGTGGTACATGTACCTCTTCACATTTCTTGAATTCATGTGTTGAAACCCACCTGCCCCACCTCAACAGGTTTTAACAGCAGTGTCAAAGTCCAAATAGAATTCAGTTTCTACTCACCCCATGAAAACAGAGAGCTGGGGAAAAGAGAAACAACCTCCAAAACCTCTAATTAAGAACTTTGGAACAACATACACTTGCCTGATATGAGGGGCAGTGAGCTTCTCTAAAGGCTCAGCTCACACAGAAGGTGTCTGTTAGACACTAGAATTCCCTTAACTTCAGTGTTCATGGGGTTCTTCATTAGAGGTCAATAAAATCAACTTTAAAAGCAGCAAAACAGTGATTTGCTAACAATTCCTCATCCCCACCTTGCAGCATCATTAAAGTTATCTGAGTTTTATTCATGCAAGCTATCTTTCTTTATTTCCTCTTGTCGTAACGACTCTCCCAGTCCCGCATGATTATGCTATATTGCTTCTCCATATCCCCCAAATCCTTGGCTGCTCTGCCCTGTTGTCTCCCACTACATGAGTTTCTCTGCAGACCTGAAGTAAAGACAGCATCCATTATCATCGGCTATGGAGACACTACCCTCTTTGACGTATGTTTTGCAGATCTCCAACTTCAAGGAGTGCTGTGCAAGGTGAAGTTCATCCTCCTGCCTTGGAAGACAGATGTCTGCTTGTGCAAGAGACACATGGCTCTTTTTCAAATATGCCCAGTATAGCACTACTCAAGTGGACAATCTAGTTATTAGGATTTGTTAACGGGAGGTATGGGTTGGAGCTGGAGATATCCACAACTCTTGTTATTACCAGCTGAGGAGAGATACTTCCAAACCTCCCTTGACTGCTGACAACTGACACCAAAGGGGACAACATGACATAATAAAACCACAAGCCTGTGGAAACCTGTGGCTATAATTGTTATATTAACACAGTGGAAAAAAAGAACCTATCTCTATATTGGGCACACAGAAAGGTAAAGTCTTACTCAGGCACCACATTTAAGCTGGTTTGTGTTACCCGCCCCACAAGACCTTTATTAAACCTCGGAGGATCCATCTGAACTTTCCATACCCAAGCAACTGATTCAGGAATGCAGCACTCACAAAAGTGGGAAACTAGAGCAACTCAGCACTATTCATTCAGATTATTTGGTTTAAAGGGACATTTTGCACAGAAGAAAATTTTTGTTGAGAGGAAAGGAGGGATTCTTAACATATGTTCTTTGTGCTCTGGGATTGCATCAACACTGTTATCTTAGAATCAGAGGGAAAAAAGGGCTGTGAGGGGCCATCCAGCTCTCCCCTTGTCCAAAGGTATGATCAGCTAGATCTAAACTATTCCCAAATGATGTTTATCTAACCTGCTTTCAGAAACATCCACAAGCCCCCCCAGCAATTTAGCTTAGCGTTTCAGTGTGTGACTTGTTCTCTTCACAGCACGCAGGAAGAAGAGTCTATTCCTTATGTCTTAGTAACTGTCTTTTACGTGCAGGTTTCATTATGCTCCCTACTTCTCTTTTAGAAACAGAATATGCTCCACTCTTTCTACTTTTTTCCATCTACACTTCTTACGATTTTCATTACTCTACTCTGAATTTTACCAGCTCATGTATGCTAATTGCAGTGTCAAAAGCTGGACACGGGACTTCTTCTTCGGGGCTTGTAAGATTTCTGTTGAAGGGTTTGCTATAAGGATTTTTCAGCTATTTCTATCTTTTTTCAGTCCCTCCATGACTCTGCCTTTTTCCCCACCAGATCACACTACCTGCCATCCCAACCCTGCCCTCTCCTCAACCCTCCTAGACCTCCACCCTGCCATTTAGGTCGTGCAAGATAGCAATTAAATTGCTATTTTTCCTCCCTTTCCCAGGTGGAATAAACCCAGCTCCCCAAGCTTCTCCTCCTGTGTTACACTCTCCAGGACCAAGACCACCACTGTGGCTTTCCCCTGGCCTCTCTCAGTTTACTCTAGTACTGGGGGTCCCCAGATTGCACACCATATTGCAAATGTGGTTGCACAAATGGTGAATAAAGAAAGACACTGAGGTTCTGGAGTGTGTCCAGAGAAGGGCTGCGAAGGTGGTGAAGGGTCTAGAGCACAAGTCTTTGAGGAGGAGTGGCTGAGGGAGCTGGGGTTGTTCAGTCTGGAGAAAAGGAGGCTGAGGGGAGACCTTATTGCTCTCTACAACTACCCAAAAGGAGGTTGTAGCGAGGTGGGGGTCCATCTTTTCTCCCAAGTAACAGGCAATAGGACAAGAGGAGACAGCCTCAAATTGTGCCAGGAGAGGTTTAGGATGGATATTAGGAAAAGTTTCTTCACTGAGAGGTTTATCAAGCATTGGAACAGGCTGCCCAGGGAAGCGGTTGAGTCGCCATCCCTGGAGGTATTTTTTAAAAGACAGGTAGATGTGGTGCTGAGGGACATGGTTTAGTGGTGGTTTTGTCAGTGTTATGTTAATGGTTGGACTCAATGATCTTAAAATTCCCTTCCAAGCTAGACTATTCTATGATCCTACGATTCTATGATTGCAATCATTTCCCTCAACCTGCTCATGACCTGCTGGCTATGCTGGTGAGCAGGGGAGTTCAGAAGTGCATGCCATGGCTGTGGGTCCCCGCTTCCCTGCGGGCACACAGCCAGGGTGCTCCCTGCCCTTGGCTTCAGCTTCCACCCTGGGGTGACAACTGCTGATGGGATCCCACCCTGCGTGTTTGCCCTGCTCCTTATCCGCAGCCCACAGCTCCCTCTCGCCTCGGGGTGGCTTGCACGGCAGGGGAGCCTTGCCTGCTCCAGAGAGGAGGGGAGGAGGGGAGAGAACACCCATTGTCCCCCTGTCCCCAAGGCTGGCATGCATTGAGATTGTAAAAAATCACACTTTTCCTTCCCTACACATCCGCTGTGTCTTTTTTTGAAGTAAGACTGCAGAGTCAAGACCATCTTAAAGCATTTAGCTATGGTGTTACAGTAACATAAGTGATAAATAAGAGTAAACACAGTATTTCAGTGTTACTGGAAATGGAATGTGAAGGGTCCAGCTGGAAGAGAATGCCAGTTTTCAGATTCCCAGTTCATTAGCCTCTCACTCAGCCACTCCTTCTGCCTTCTCAGAAATCAGTATAAACCCATCACTCGGGTCTTCAGTGCAGTGACTGGCTCAAGCCCAAACGTGGGGCTCAACTGAGGCCCCCAGTAGACCCTGGGCTGAACCACCAAAGGATTGTGCCCACAAAAGGATGACTCTGACCCCCACATGTGAGAGTCTGGGAGAGGCCCTTCCCCACGCAAGGCAGGTAGGCTGCAGAGACCAGGCAGCATCAAACTCCGGAAAACCTTCCATCCTGCTGCAGCAGGGATGAATGTCACCACCCTGATGGAGAGATATTTCCTTGATGGAAAGATATTTCCAAACACTCCTTCTGCCATAGCAATCTTAGGTTCTATAATATAGAAAACAAGCAAGCAGGCAAGCAAAACAAAGAGGGGCTTAGTTGTTGTTCCTCTGAAAAATAAGCAGAGCTCCCATGAGGTCTGTAAAAGCTTTCAGTATTATATTCTAATTTTACACGGAAGGCAGTCAGATTGCAACCCACAGGGACACTGATTTCAATAGGAATTGGAAGTCAGGCACCAAATTACCTTTGAAGACCTGGGCTTAATGACTGCTGTTATGGAAAGCAGTGTAAAACCTGCTGACGAACAGCTAAATGCCTGGTCGGAGTTTTGCAGACACTCAGCAATGACTGCCTCTGCTCTGAGGAACATATGATATAAGACTGGGGGGAAAAAAAAGGAGTGAAGTAGAAGTTGAACAGTGCCAGCCTGCATTGCTGGTAAGAACAGAGCTGCTAAATGTAAACACATTGAAATACTAATCAAAGTTGCAGAGCCCTATCAGCTACCTAGCAAGATCCACAAACCCCTGGCGTGTTAGATCGCACATTTGGGGATCAAATCTGACATCTTGGACAGGTCACAGGAGCTTGTGTAGATGCTTTACCCGTCATCCAGGTCCTCCACCATGTTAACGATGGACTTTTGCTTACTGTGAAACTGTGACAGCCAGCTTAGATCAGTGCCAGATTAACAGAGCTAAATTAGCGTGGAGTTTGCATTGTGTCCTGAAAATGATTGAGTGTTGTTTTGGTATTTTAATTTTAGTAAAAACACAGACTGGCAGGAAAAAACGCAAGACTGTCATCCCAGTAATGCTTCACATTGGCTCATTTACTGGTAGTACTTTGCAAGAGGGCACACCTTACAGAAGCCTGGGAATTTTGGAATGGAGGCAATGACTAATTCCAAGTTGAAGAAATTTGCTGCGTTGCATGTAATTGCTGTTAATTTCCTGAAACAGGAAAGATAACAAGATCAGAGTAGTGAGAATAGCCCTAAAAAGGAATATAAGGATACTATTGGCAACTTATAAAAAGACACTAAATGCCAGCAAGCTTTAGAAAACATATAAAAAAAATCGTAGATGGTAGATACATGACAGCAAACGTCATCATCATGTCTCAGGATATTAGTGCCATCACATCTTTTCATTACTCTAACAGTCCTGCCAAAGGAATTTTCTTGCTCATTATTCAAAAACGTCTTTGTAATTAAGCATTAAAACACTGAAACTGCCATGTTCGAGCAAAGACTCCATCAAGTCCATTTTCCTGCTATCAACTTGTCTCAGGCTTCTTAACGGAAAAACGCACTAAACAACTCCCAGGTAATCTGCCTGCAGAGGAAATTCCCCGTCACTCCTAAAACAGTGAGGGTCTTAAAAACATGGTTTCTAACCATTTAAAATTGTCTTTTAATCCTTGCCATTATGGCTCTGATTGTTGTAATTAGCTGTAAGTACTCAATCAGCTTTGAATCCTACCCATTTAATCAATCAGATAATATGCGTTTGTTATTGTAGTCTGGTACATATATTCCTCCACTCTCAAAGTTCACTTTTACCCCCCCCAAAAATATTTGCATTTTATATAATTCAGTAGAAAAAATATCCAGGTTTTGTCATGTGAAGTTTACATATTTTAGTATAATGAACACAGACTTTAATTCCAAATTATGCACACTAAGTGATCTGAAAAAAAGTCCACGCTGTGTTTTCACTGAGAGTTGTTGAAAAGAGGGAAACAGAACAATTGCTTTACAGAGGCGTTGCTTCCTTTAATAATTTGTGCCACATAAAGAATACTTTTCACGCTAGGTCATTCAAGAGAGATTTTGGTGGAATGTGATCATTCAGTTTATGCAGCAGAACCAAGCTGCCATGATTTAATTCTGCTGCGTGTTCAATTTTGATATTGTGCACCCATCAGTTGTTAAAGCATAGCTCCTGCTAAGCTGAAAGCATAAAGGAAAGAGTCTCAGGTCACTTCTGAAAAGCTTGAAAATAATGTTTTATTGACATATTTGTAGCAGATACATTGCAGGAAGTATTGCTGGATTCAATAGAGAATTGAATGACCCTTCAGAAATGAGATTTTGTTAATTTAGGATTTTGGTTGGGCTGTATAAAATTGATAATGTGTTTTCTTCAGCTCCAGGTCATTCATTCCAGACATTTTGATGAAGACTAAACCGGAGCAATTATGCATTCATGAGCAGGATGCTGAGGGCTTCACTTGGAAAACTGAAGGCTGATAACCAAAGTAAGCATCAAGTATCTTTCCCAAGGCTACTGCATAATGATGAAAACACTGCATCTTAAAGCCCCTACAGCAGACAGCCTCGTGCTGCTCTTCGCACTGCTGCAGGTAAAATGATGGACTTTAAATAACCAGCCCCTTCATCTGTGCAGGAGACCTGCACAGCACATGAAATCTTAGGTGCACTCTATAATGAAGAGCTTTGTGCTGCTAAGAGGCTGAGCTGACAGATCCTATTTCAAAGTTATCTTTAATGCAAAAACAAGAAACGTTCCCAATTGTATCCATTACAATAAAGTTGCCGGATGATAAAGCATGCTACCTAAATCATTTCGCTCATGTATGGGAAATCAAATCCCTATGAGGCCTGAATGCACACAAAATGCAAATCACTCTGAACCGCCTCTAATATATGCATGTTTACATACTTTCTGGCTTTCAGATACAAGGTGTCATTGTGAGCTCTGCTGTGGAGCCTGATGTAACCCGAGTGCAGGGAGATGCTGACTTGGGAAGATGCGTGACAAAGAGCCCAGCCCTGCAAGTGCTCATTCTCATGGGTCCTCCCACCGGGCTGCGTAAGAGCTGCTCTCAGGAGAAATGACTCCATACGAAACGCCGTACTAATGACATCAGGGAGAATGCTGCTGTCTCAAGCTACCCGGAGAGTATTTGCATTGTAGGGGCAAATCCTAAGTGTTTGAGGAATTAGGCTAAAAGCTGCAAATGGCGTGTCAAAATACTCCTGAGTTCATTTGAAAAGTCATTTATTGAGACATTAATAATGTCACACCTCCATGTAGAGAAAGTGCTCCTTAGCACAACACAGCAGCACCACGCACACTGCCCTTCACACGTGGAGAAAGGCTCAAGGTACATGATTTCATCTTGCTGAAAACAAGGAAGCCACTAGCAGAAGCTGTAACAGCATTGGATCTGGCCCAAAATACTTTGTGGATTTCTGTTGAATGAAAGTTGTTCATTCAAAGTCCCTGCAGATTTCTAAACCAGCTGAAAATTGCAGTTTGAAAACAACTTAAGGGCTATTCACAATATGATGTTGTGAAGGAAGGAACAGTAGGCTGCACACAAACTGTAAGCGCTCGTTTTAGGCTATTTCATTCAAATAATAACACTATACTTTATTCAGGACATATGTGGCTAGCATATGTTTACAACGAAAGCCGTGCCATGCATCAAACAGAAGCAGAATTGTTTCAGAGTCATTGCAACATACATTATCCAGACACACTCCAGCTGGACAGATTTGTGAAAGGGAAAGGCATAGGTAAGAGCTGGTTCCAATTATTATAGGCGTCATTTAAAAAAATTAAATAGCTGTGAAGTGATTAGGCTCCATTCTCCTCCCTCCCGCCTTCCCGTTTCGTGAAATAAATCCATTACATCCTCTTTCCCTGGGTGGATTTCTTCAACATCCATTCCCTTGTTCTGGGATGGAATGGAACAGAACAAAGGTTACGAGATCATATTTCTAAATCACTCATTGCGTCTGGTGAAAACTAAAAAACTCAAGTGAATTTAAATATGCTTAGAAGCTACCAAAAAGTAATCTTTTTTTTTTTTTTTAAAAAAAAAAAAAAAAAAAGGCATGCCACCAATTAAGCCAACCATCCAAATTCATTTGGATATTTAGCAAAAACTTCAAACATATTCCTATACTTCATTTATTTTACTGGTACATCATAGAATTAAGGACCACTGTCACAGCTGTCTCATTCTCTATCTCCCTTCAGAGAGAATCTCTCTATTTTCAGTGTTATGTTTGTAAAAGAGATACCCAGCCAAGTAACAGTTGGTGTAGTATTTTTATCTCTAGGTTTTCTTCTGGAGCATTCAGAGAGAAGCTAAAAAAGGGAACAATGTACCCCGACGCTCCCTGCAGATTCCAAGATACATTCAGATGGTGAGCTTTGACAAACCCATCCCACTCCTCGGGTTTGCTCAGCCTACCGGAAAAGCAAAGGAACACAATCAAAGGCTCTGCTGCGCCACGTTCCCTCCAGAGCCTCGGGAGGCCTCTCTGGGGGCCTCTTTCCCAATGAAAAGTGCCGACCGTTCTGCAGCATGACTAAGTAGCTAGGTGTTTTTAAATGCCTTTCTCCATACATGGGGAGTAAAGATAATCACTCGGAATATTGTTGAGCCTTTTAAGGGTTATTAGAAAGGAGCATACCTGAAAAAACAAAGAGACAACTTCGGAATGCCATGAACTGTAACTATTTCTTTTTGAATTCTAACCCAGTTAATTTTTGCTTTTCAGCAGAGTATTGCACAAATTCCTACCTCTTCCAGCCTCTGTCTTTCATCAAGCATGGTGAAACTTGAATTATTAGGATATTCTTGTTATATTAATGGTCTGTGGGAGTCAGAAACCTCAAGCAGTTAATTCACATGCTTTATAACCAGAAGCTGAAAAACAGCTCTAGCCGTTGTAAGGAAAATAACTTACTGCCACAGTAAGAAACAAAGGAAAACTCTGTTTAAGCACTGTTTGTTTAAAATGAAAGCATAACAATACTTCCAAAGGGCAGAGGCTGTAATAAGAATGGAAAACTTACTGCAGTTACCAGAGATGTTAATCAAACCTCACCCACTGATTTCAGAGTGGAATCCAGTCTCCCAGTGTCACTAAATCTTACAGAGAAATAAAACTAATTACACTTCAACATTTCTAGACCTTGAGATTTTTAATCACATATACAGTCTTGCTTAACAGTTCATTCACTTTATGCAGGCAAGTTACAAGTTTTTGTAGAAGTATCTGGAAGTGCATCTAGAATGCATTGCCTGTCCACTGTTTTATTTACAGGTCTTTCCCAATGAAAATCAGTAGCTAATAAATCAAAGCATAGTTACACAAACACAAAAATACAATCATTAACATCTTACTGGATACAAATGATAAGCATAAGGAAATGTCCATGTACACTTACTGACATGAACTTGTGTTAGTTTGCTATTAATATATGATACTCTGGATTGGTGGTAATGTAACTGAAAGACAGATGTGTATTTAAAAAAAAATAGAGAGCCCCTCATGTTTGACATGATCTTATACTGAGATAAATATCTATACACAGTGATACGATCATGTATACTCACATGTGGTTATATCAACATTTATTTATTTTTTTTCTGACAAGGTATTATCATCAAGGTAGTTGAACCTCCTCAACAAAGCTTGTTTTGATCAAGTACCAGATACTATTATCTAAAGTGTTGGATGATACAGAAACAATCTGTGCAAGTATAGCAATTTTGATTCAGAAAATTTAAAAAGTAGTATTTACAAAGGTAACTTTTAAATTCAGTGATTAAATTAAGACTCCAGTCTTCATATTCCAAACACCTTATCAATTAATTTCTTATTTTTGGCGTTTTGCTCTCCTCTCTCCACTCCTTCTCCCCACCGCAAATATCAGCCCATGTTTAAAGTAAACTATCACAATTAAAACTCTTCAAAAAAAAAAAAAAACCAAACAGTAAGTTATTCACCTTGTGCCAAAAAAAAAAAAAAAAAAAGCAGCACTAGAACATTACTCAAAAGATTCCATAAGTCCTTCATAATTAAGGAAAGTTCCAGGAGCAAAAAGAACTTATACAACTTGTAGAACATGGGAGGAGAAATAGGGGAAAGAGGAGACATTTATCCCTTAACTTCTTTTTTGTCTGAACTTCATTTGCAAAAAGCTCCTGGTACTTTTCCCAATGTTTCCACACCTCTGTCCTCTGGCACATATGGTTTAATATACAGATAATTTAAATAAAATGTCAAATTCAAATTCCCACTGCACATAATTCCACCCTTATGAGAACTGGTGGGTTTTAGCTATTTCAAAACTAGTCCTGCCTGGCTAGCCGTTTGGTAAGGACTCAGAAGTTAAATAAGAGGATTCTTACAAAAATTTGGTATTCTATTTTAGCCTTGTAACAATTTCATACAAATGAAGTCTAGAAGAAACCCTTTTCACTGATACTTTCTTTCTTTTGTATACACTACCTATAGGTTATAACCATATAGGCTGTGTGAGAAACAGACCACTCAAGCTTTTCTGTGCTTTCTAGTGGCACTATGAGCATGTTAGCTTTAATAAATTTAAATGGAAAATAAGATCTCTTCAAGTCCTTACTCTAAATGGTAGACAAACCCTCTAGCCTTTTTCTTGGTGGAGTGTTATCATCCATCCGTATTATAAGATACTGCATTTCTTCTCAGCTTTAAATCAGGGGTTGCCAATACTGTCTCATTTTGCTTCCATCTTGTTTTTCAAATTCCAACTCATTTGGTGAAAGAGCTCATCATTTTACCTCCTTGCTGAAGTCTGTCTTTTCACACTGGTCAGCTTTGGAAAGTCAGAATACTGAGTGCTTCTCTAGGTCAGACTGGTACTAATTTGAGTATGGAGTGGAACCAAGCTGGTTTGATGTAGAGTTTGGACTGATTGATTTTCATGCTGGGTCGGAGATCTAGTCATCTCAGATGGTTCAGGAAACTGGGTGGGGAGTGGTAGCCATTTCCATGCCAGAGTCTCTTAACAGCAAAAATACAGAAGAGAAACTGAGAGAATGAAAAGAAGACTTGTGGTTGAGTGAAGGGAATTTCCATGTCCCTGAGTGGTGGCATTGTTCACTGAATTTGTGACAGTTGACAGAGAAACGGAACTTGAAGAATTGTTTGAAGGTGTTGGATTTGTTCCATTGGGATTGCAGTAGATCTAGAATGCAGGAGAGAAGAAAAATAACAAAAAGGAGGTTTTGTGGATTATTTTTTTTTTAAATCAGAAGACAAATTAGTAGTAATGAAGAATGTGGAGCACCACTCAGCCACAGCACTCAGATATAATACACACAATTGCTCATGACCCTCATTGTGCAGTTAAGGACAAAGACATTTTGAATTGCATGCACAGGATTTGTTAAATAAATCTAACACCTTCTTAATGTTTTTCTTTTGTTACCTAGCTATCACTTCATCAAAACCCTGCACTAAAACAAAAGTTAGAACAGAATAGAGAAGTAGGTTTTAACAAATGACAAATCTTAGGATTGGGAAAAAAAGGAGACTTTCAGACAACTGCATGAATTCATTGTCTTTGCAGACTAAGGGACAAACAAAAATATGAACAAACAACAGTGAAGAATTGATATTATTTCTGGGGCTGGTTTGGAGATTCCTTTCAAGCAACAGTAGGGCTGATGTGAGCACTTAATATTTCAGCCTCTCTCATCTCCCGTCTTGCTGCGGTAGTGCTGAACTGCAGAACGTAACACAATGGAACTACACTGATTAAATCATTGCCTATTTGTATGGTGTAGCAAGCCAATAGGTTATGTAGTGGAAAGACCATATAATACTAGCAAATTTTTAAAAATGCTGACAAAGCAAAATATGCAAATTTTTTTTCCTCCCTGACTCTGTATTATATGGATAGAACATAAGAATTCGCACCCTGTGTAGCTTCAGTATCACGCTATTTCCTACACCTGCACAGGAAAACTTTCAAAGCTAAGCTAATGTGTCCTTTTCTTCCAGTCAAAAAAGCACATTACACACAAGGATGAAAAAGAAGGGCAAGAATCACATATCAGCTCCCCAAAAATGAGTACAGTTCAGCAAGATTGGCTTCAACCCTGTGGCAGCAAACTTTTATTATAAAAGAGCCTTCTGGCAAGCTCTGACAGAGATAACTGAAGTAAAAACAAATGTCTTTTTTAAAAAAGATCAGTTAGTTTAATAAAGAACACTCTCCACAAAAGATGACCCTATTGTCCTGTATTTCTAGTGCTGCTGAGAAAGTTAATTTTCTTTAGCAAAAAAATAAATATAGTCAATGTTAATTTTATTTAAAAATTGCATGAGCATTTTCTCTAAGTGTTTTCTACTGAAAATAAAACATATAATAGAAAAATATCAGGATGGTGTAAAGCTTCTGGTAGTTAAGGTTTTTGGCAACCAGCAACGTGCTGGAAGCAATTTAGGACTGCAGGATGAAAACCGCTGTGTGGAAGTTTCTGTTGAAACCAGTCCGAAAGTGATCAATAATGAATTGCAGAGTTAATAACCTACAAGCTGAATAAGAGGCAAGTCCCAGCCCGCCCTGGAATTTTTTCCTCAGTCTTCATACAAATTCTCAGCCGCTATTTCACACTTGGCTCTGTATTTTTAAAGTTTTCTTAGTTTTAAACAGAAAGCCTAGTTCCTGGATGAGGGTTGTAGGTTTTTTCGGTGGAATGGCTTAGAGCCAAGTTCCACAATGTCACGGTAGATGGGACCCCAGACAGATCTTTTTAATGAGCATGTGACAAATAGCAGTAGCTCAAAGGGTCTGATCCTGCTCTCTTCACTGCCAAGGGCAAGACTCCCCTGAGCGCAATGGAGAAGGGATAATGCCCTTCCTTACAACGAACCAGGGCGGGTGGGGGAATATTTAAAACCATCTCCAGCAATCCCTTCGCTATTTATTTTAATGATATTGCGGCATTGACCCTTTCGAAAAGGTAGCCTCTAGGAACAAGACATCGATGCGGCACCCGGGAGCCCGGCTCAGCTCGACCGAAAGGCGAATCGCTACCGCGCTCATTCACTGCCTTCGCACCAAGGCTTGGCCAGCCCGGCAGCCAGAGACCGGCCGCTTGGCTCCCAAACCTCCCGCTCCTGCCGAGCCCCCAGCCCGAGGGCCGGACCCAGAGCCCCGGGGAAGATTCAGACCAGGATGTCGCCGCCCTCCAGCTGTAACGCTGGCAGCCGCGCCGGGTTTGGAGCGACCGTTTCCCTTTCTTTCCAGCGGGGGAACAACCGCCCCTCCGCCGCTCACGCCCTCCGGGATCCCCCGGGAAGAAAGGCGGCGAGCTCCCAAATTAATTTTCTCTGTTAATTTGAGCGGGGTAACCTGCGCCACCGCCATCCCGGGGCGCTGGGCTCGGGCGGGTGGCGGGGACGAGCCCACCCCCGTCCTCCGGAGGGCTGCGGGACGAGACCACCCGGGGGCGGCGGGGCCCCTCCCCAGCCGGGGCTGCCCGGGCTGGTTCCTCTCGCCCCGCCGCCGCCGCCCCGGGGCGGGGGAACCGCCCGCCACCCACGGCGGCCTCCGGGCGGCGAGATGGCGCCGGCCGTCCCTTAAGGCCACCCGCTCCTCAGGAGAAACCCACCCCCGTTCCCGCTCCTGAGGCGACAGCGGCGCGGCAGGTAGGAAGGCTAAGGAGGGGAAAGGGGTGGGGGGGAAGGGTCTCGGTGTGGCCGCTCTCCCATCCCTCACGCACGGGTGGGGAAGCGCCGAGCCGCTCCGGGGCTCACCTGCGTGGGTAGGAGAAGAGCCAGGAGCAGGAGCCCCAAGCCCAGCCGCGCCGCCAGCGCCGTCCCCATGCCCGTCCGCTGCTGTCCCACCGCGGCCCCCGCTGCTGCTCCTGCCGCTGCTCCGGCCGCCGTGGCTGCGGGCGAGAAGGATGCGCCGGCTCAGCCGCGCCCGGTCTTTTTATGCAGCGCCGGCTGCCGCCGCCTTCCCCCTCCTCCTCCCCACACCTCTGCTCCCGCCCCTCCGCAAGCCGCTGCCACCCCCCTCGGCCCCTGTCCCCATGCCCCGGAGGGCTCCGCTTCCCCCCGCCCCTGGGCCAGGCTGGGCCACCGGGCCGGCTCCTGCAGGTCCTGCTGGGGTCCCGCCGGCCTCTCTTGGACGGACCCCAGAGCTTTGTTCCCCCCGCGACCCGCCCCGGCCCCGTTTAGGTCTTACGGGAGGTGGTGGCTTTGTCGTGTTCTGGTGTGGAGGGACTGGCACGGGGCTGCAGAGGTTGAGCTGCAGCTACTTTAGCGGAACGCTTATGTTTAGAAAAACATCAGGCTTTTATTTTATTTAAAAGCCCACCCCACAATCAAATCACGGGTGAGAGAGGGAAAGGTAAAGAAGGCTGTTAAGTAATTCCAAATGATGGGAACAGTGGGTGGAAGGCTGAGGAGTTAAGATCCCATCTTGTTCAGAGCTGCCTCGCCACTGGTGCTCAGGCTGCAGACCACAGGTTGCAATTTCAAGCACACTTTGGATCTAAATATTTCATTATTACCATTATTTCTTAAAGAGCAGGAAACCTGTGTAACAAGTGGAACAGAAGGTTCTTCCAGCTGTAGCTTCTGCATATGTAAGGTTCCAGCTTCTGGCACGGTAAACACTGTAGTTATATTGTATCTCCTCCCTTAACAGACTGAAGAGAGAATGTGCCAGTGCCTCACCAAATCAATCGCATATCTCAGTGTACACACAATCTAACAAAGCCAGTCTGTGTCCACTTCATAAACTACAAAAAGAGACACTGATGTGCTGATTTTATTGTGACAAAGCAGTTATTTCCATTGAAAAGAAGAGGAAGATGTCTTGTTAACTCAGACTAATCAATGGATTTTAAGTTTGGATGCGTTCATATTTATCTCAGAACAAAGTGTGAGGAGGAGGTATCCACATTTAGCACCGAATAGCTCATTCGCCATCTCCAGGGGCAGGACTTCTTTTCAGGAGTGTCCAAGGGCACTGCTAGAACTCAGTCCAAAAGCACAGGAAATGTGAAGATGCGCCACAGAACAAGATGCTGGGACTTCTGTCAGGCAAAGTATAGAATTCTAAAGCAAGTCCCATGCTAATTGGTCCAGAATGCTTGACAAACCCAGAGTTATTTTGTTTTTCCAGGAATTAAGTCATTTTGCAAGCTGTACCACCCAAAATATCAATCCTTATTCCATACCAAGATGAAAGATCTTCTTGAGAGCTACACGGAGCCTGAAGCACTCCTGAAGTAACATTTCCCTGGTTTTTATAAATACCCAATCATAGTCAGAATCCCTTTCCTAGCTATTAGAGGCATAGTCTATCTATAGAATAACTATGGGAATAGTCATCAAATTAAGGATCTTAGGTCTCTTGAGCATTCACTTGTCTGCTGAAAGCTGGTTACCGGAAGATGGGTTTTCATAGTTATAGAGATACAAGAAGAGAAAAAAGGAAACCATGATTGACCTAAAATAAAAGAGGGGTGAAAAAGCTGAAAACTTTCCTATTACTACTTTTCCTTGCAAAACATTGTGCTTTAGTTGTCACAGCTAAAAGGCGCTCACAAATGGGAAGGAAGGTCACCTTTTCCCTCAGGAAACATGCCTAACTCTACAAAAAGGTGAAGTTCGCTGTGAGAGGTCACGTGAATCATAGTGATAAAGTGAGGGCTCGGACTGTTCCGGCCCCAGATCCCCTGGAGGAAATGCACAAGGAAGGGAGTCCAGTTAGGGCTCTATGACAGCCAAAGTGAAAAACATCCTAGTGTAAAGCTGACAGAGATCTCTCCTGCCTTGTTGGGGAGAAAAGGAAGTGATACAGGTGTTGCATGATCCCATAGGGATGACAACTGGCTGTTGCATGTTAAAGCAACAGCTGAGACACGTTAGTGTAAAAGCTGGGACAGATGAGAATGAAGGAATAACTATCAGATGGCCTTTCCCATTCTTTCTACCCTGTGCACCTTACCTGAGGTCTGGAACCACGTTTGTAAAGAGTGAGGATGACGCACCATTCTTGTAAGGTGACATGAGCCAACGCAGCATTATACAACTGCTAATTATTATTATATAGGGTGTTGCACTTTTGGCATTTTAACAAGTTTCAGTGAAAATGAAGATATCTTTCTTTTGTGCTAAAAATATTATAAAGTCTGTTCCTTTAATAGCCTTTTAAATAAAACAAAATGCAGAGGTTTTAAAACATTTGGCAGAAATGATAAATTACTGATGTAAAACTATGTCAACTTTATGTTCTGAGGCCAAAACCCACGCTTTTCTGAAACATTCCTGAAAAACTAATGCAAATAAGGTAATGTACTGGCAGCAAGGAAGAAGCATTAAAAATATTTTAAGCCCAAGGTTTCCTTTGAAACTTTTGTCATTGGAAATGATAATTATAATGCCTATATTTCATTACATTTCTACAACTAACTCTACCCATTCAGGAAAGCTACAATATTATTGGTTCCTCCTGAACACATAAATCACCTGCACAACTAATTCCAAAATCTTTACTCCTTTTTTCAGCTGAAGTCTGTAATGAAGTCTGCAAAAGATGTATCTGAGCAAGAGACCAGCACCCAATATATGGATTTTTCTACGAGATGAGAGACACTGTAATTGAGTTGAGAACTGTACAAAGAGAAGTACTGCTATCTGGTGGCCAAAAGGCACTTCTGATTTTTTTCTGTCAGAAAAGACAATATACTCTTCCAATTAACATCCTTTGTTAGCAGTTTGGTCTAAGAGCTTTCATGATGCTGAGTTACGTTTTTAAATATTATTGTTAAATCCTCATTGTTCTGCTTCCTTTATTTTTTCTAGGTCAGAACAGTCCTCAGCACCTCTTCCAGTTGAATACATAATATTTGATGAGAAAGCTTAAGAAAAAGAAAGGAGAAAACTACTTTGATCTTTTGGGTAAAATGTAAGTTCATCTGTATATTCTACCGGTGACTTTTAAGTTGATTGAACTTTGCAATAGTCAAAACTTTCAGTCTAGAGATCAGAAGTAAAACTTGTGCTGCTTTGTATAATGCATTAACAAACAAGATGAGCTAAAATGACTGGCAGAAAAAAAAAATAAATTAGTCATCTCTAAAAGGAAGCAGAGAAGTAGTCTCCGAGGTGTATAAGTAATGTATTTAAATTTGGACAAGCTTTAGCAAAATAAGTGTAGCTGGAGCATTGAGTGGAATTCATGAGGACTAATTTTAACTTAACCATTAACTTACTCCTGCCTTTTAGCTGCCAATCTTGATTCATCTAAGCTTAAATATTTTAGGAGCATCAATTGTCAATGAGAATTGCTGGGTCCTGTGCTGCCAACCAGGTCTTCAGGCCATACATAGACTGGTACTTATTACACCTTGCGGCCCATCTCGGGGTCTTCACCCATTTTAAGCTCACGTTACAGTGCTCTGCAGCTCTCAGTACTCACCTGGGTAAGACCTATATCAGGAGCTATTTTGGTTAACCCCTATCTGTAACCATGTTATGCGTTTATATGTTAGAACCTGATCTTTTTTCAGAGGACAACTTTGAGGAGAGAAATCCAGCTTTCCAGCGTGTGTCGATCAGCCTGTATAGTATACGCTGATCTATGCTGACATCACCTGGTGATAAATTTCCTTAATGTCCTTTTTTGCAATATGGATTTTGCCTTGGGAAACTCACAGTTCAATATTTTCTAATATATAGGAACGCTATCTTTTCATAAGCTAGGCAGGCCCTTCTCTTGCTGTTTGTTTAGCAGAAAGAACCTATCTTTCAGCAGCATCAGAGCTCCAGCCATATAATTAAAACTTGCCAGCTTTTTTGAAGCACCCTTCCTTACAGTTGCACGTTGACTATCGTTGCAGAACAAGACAGAAGTACTGATGGGAGCTGGCTGGTTGAAACTGGTTTTAGACAACTGGACAAAGCAGTTTGGCATGTGTCTTGGGTAAGAACTTGGAATATATATTGAGGAGTATGTTCCCTCTTCCAGTGGAAGGTTTATATTAAATTCATGTTTGTAGAGCTTTGAGTGGAAGGCACGACTGGTGGTACTGTAAATCTCCACTTGGTAATAAATGTTGATTGGACTCAACTATACGTGTCTGCAGACATGGGCCTTGCTGCTGTGGTCCAGACCCTTGTTAGATCAGGATTCCATCAGTGCCGTAGTTTCCCTTCTATGTCTATCTGAGGCAAAAAGCATTAGGCTGCTTAATTAGAGGTATATAGTTCTGGAAGTAAACAAAGCCATGATTTCCAGCCCTGGACTCGTAAGCCTGGAAGTTTGAGCAGATGTGAAATTGTAATTCCAGAAATAGTCTCAAGAAGAAATGTTTAAGAATTGCTGCCCTGATACCAATGGATCTTTTGTCTTCTGGGTAGACTTGAAGGGATGGTGTCAGCTTTCACGATTAGGTGTGGCTTCAGATCTGTTTGAAAGCACACCTTTCTCCCCAAGTCAAACAAACTCTTGGGTGACATCAATACAAACAAATTTAATGGTAGCAGAGCCTGTTCTTTGACCTTGAGGCCAACTGACATGTCTAGCCACGTCCATACTATTAAACTCTCATAGCCTCCAGAAAAGGGTGGCTGATTCTAACCTGCCTATTAGAAGGTAGTTGTCCCTGGCCTGGCCCAGCCCCTGAATCATGCTCAGGAATTGTCTGGGATCATGCTGCTTGGCATGGGACAAAACCGAGACAGGGCTTTCCTTCAGCTCATGAGGCATAATGTCAGATAGCAGGCCTATCAACACGAAGAAGTAAAAATGATCAAAGGTCATTTTCTCCATCTTCTGATTTGAGGAAGGTTAAAACATAATTCTCAGGAAAAAAAAAATCAGTGAAGGATACTCCACAGTCCATAAGGCCTCCTGTTTCTTTGCCAAACTATCTTTGCAGAATATTTCTCTTAGTATTAAGTCTTTTTTTTCTGCAAATTTAGAGTAATTATTTATTATATCACCGTAGTGAAGCGCAGAGATAACGATGGCCAGATTTGTAACAAAGTGTTTACCAGCTGAAAACATATCAAACATTTCACATTGAGAGGAGGAAGGGCGGGCCACGTGACAGCAGTCATCTACATTTAAGTGAGTCTCCCTGGAAACCCCTGATAGATGATGATGGGAAACGAGGGCTTCTATGATATAATTAATCTAATTTTAACATAGACATCTGAAACAGATTAATTGTGTCCTTGGAGATGCCTGCATCCCTTCACAAACTATCAAAAGAGTGTAGATGATTAGCTCAGACATTTGCCACCATATTTTCCCTTATGTTGAGGAACAGGTTCGGTTCCTTCAACCTTTCTTGATAGGATTTCTACACATTTTTGTTGCTTTCCTTTGTACTCTCTCAAATCTGTCTTTATTAGGTCATATTGTCCAAAGTAGCACACTCTACTCAAGCTGAGAGTTCAGCATTCAACAGCTCTGTTGGTGCAGCTTAGAAAGAAATTTATCTTTTTTTGCAGCTGCATCTTCATAATGTTTGTGGGCTGATGGACTTCTGAGATTATCTTGCTACATTTCTTGAAAAATAGTGCAATGTTAGCCCTTTTACCATCTCCTTGAATTTTACTAATTGCAATTAGTGGAACCAAGTTCTTCTCACCATTAGCTTGAGTGCTAGCTCTCTACATCTGTGATTTCTCCCATTGGGTATGATATTCTGCATCACTTCTCTACTAATGGATGAAAAGTTAGTTAGTTATCCTGATATTATACTACTTACTACTACTTCATTCTGCTTCTTTCCAAACAAATGAAAAAATGTTCATCCTTATTAGCAATTTTAACCATCATAATTCTAAAAATAAATCAATTCTGTGATTCTGTAACATAATTAGTTTATGACTGTTGGGATTTCTTCTATCCCTGTCTCATTTCAAGTCCTATGTTTTTAGCCCTGCCTACCAAGCATTTTTTTTTTCTGATAACAGTGGAAGCCTTTATCTTCTCTTGAGAAATGTTGAAGATCTGTATCTGGTAATTTGAACCTAGCATTCTTACGTTTCCCATTTTTGTTTGTTATTGTTTGCTCATTTTTTGTCTTTACTAACTGCCTTCTATTCGCCACTAGACGGGGTGGATTTTTACCCACGGTTATGGAAAAGATAGTGTATATAAAAAGAGAGCTGCCTTATGGAGTAGGCAGCTTCAGAATTCATTCCTAGTCATGACTGCTGCAGGGCATCCTGAAAGGCATTTTCTTTTGTAACCTTCTCTGGGTAATTTCTAGTTTGACTACGGGACAGGCGGAGATAAAAAAATAATGAGAATGAACCATGGAGAATCTGATGAAATCTGAACAGAGAAAGTTGGAGCTATTTATTTTAGAGAATAAGAACAAATATGGTTAAAAGGTGTACAAACGGACAAGTTCTAGAAGGTAGATCAGCTCTTCTTCCCATTTCATCATAGGAAAAGGGACCAGTCTAGGATTTGAAAAGAAGAACAGCTGAAAGGAAACAGGTATCATGTATCACTAAGAATGTTAAGACTTCATGTATCTTTTAGATGGTGAACTCTTTGTCACAGGGTATCATTAGGCAAGGTGCACAGAAGGAGTGGTCACTAGTGATGAGGACACCCAGGGTTTAAATAGCAAGTGTTGCAAGGACACACTTACCTGGGTTACAGATCACCCCAGAACTTCCTACTATGTGATTTACACATCTTTTATACCTCTGGAGCTGCACACTATGAAAGGACGAGACAGCCCTGACACCAAACAATATGATTTTTCTGATATTTCATATTTCCCTTTTGTGCCTTTATTTATATTATTTCTTTTTTTCTTTTTTTTTTTTTTTTTTTTTTTTTTATATCAAAGGTGTATTGAAACCTACAGATACATTTTTCTTTTCTAATGCAGCAATGCTTATAAATTCTAATCAGGGCAACCTTTTTCCCGCAATGGAAGCTGAAGTACTTTGAACTGCCTTTTTCCTGCTTTTAAAAACAAACCTGAAACAAAACATTTCTTTTTTTTAAAAAAAAAAAAAAGAAAACTTTAGTTGTACACAGATGGAGGAACAATCAAACTTTTCTCATTGGAAATTAATTATGTTAGACTTGCATGCATATATCTTGAATTAGGTACTATCAATTAGAGAAGAGAACATTATATTCTAAATAGTAAAGCCATTAATCTGAGGAGAATACAGAGGAAACAGAAGTAAACAAATAATTCAAGCTAATTAACACTTGCTCATGGAATGTGTCATTTTATGTCTAATAAGTAAGGTTCAAATAACAAACGCTTAATTGATTGCTTTTCCTTTTTATTGCATTTGCCACCCACTGTTAGTGGTAGGTAGATAAATCCTAGAGCAGCAACCAAAACCAGCAGAACTTGAGCATGTTCACTACAGAATGAATGAAAGCCTGACTTAGGAAACAGCAAACTACAAAAAATTTTGTGTTTTAGATAATTGGCAAACAATAAAGTGAGGGAAAAACAAACAAACAAATCTTTGCAAACCTTTCACCAAACTGGGGAATTGAAGAATTAGCAGTGGAACTGTGGAGCCTCTAATCTCCTGGACTGAATACCAGGCTGACTGAAGGAAGTTACTCACTGTTTTCCTCCCGTTTGCTTAACCGCTGGTGTAACTTTGATTTTCACTGGGAAGGAAGCTCTGTATTTCTGGTTTAGGTGGGTCACCACGCTCTGACTTATTAGGGTGGCCTCTATCAGCTTCTTTAGCACTGGTCAGAGCAGTCTGTGCTGCCCACCTCCATTTTCTTTCTCATTATGGCTCAATGTGGCCTTCTACTGTAAATGAGGATAGGCAGACAAAAGCTAAATTAATCAGGTAGTGAAAAGGATGGGGTGAAAAGAAAAAAATGTTAATTTAGCAAGTATTTTTCCATCACTGAAAGAAATATAAAACAATACCTGAAACTCATCCGCCTTACCTTACTCATGTAATTATCCATCCATAATGTCAAAGATGAGTTTTCAAGAAATAAGTAGGCTGCAAGGAAAGGTGCTTTGTGAGACCTTGCTTACTTCTGGAAAGGGATCCTCTGTGCAGGATGCCAATGTGGCTGCAGAAAAAAGTGGGAAGAAGTTCATAATGCAGTTGTTATCACAAGAAATGAAATAGCAACACAGAGTTGGTTAAGTAGAGAGACATAGCCAAGTTGCAGTGTACATGGGGGCTGAAGACATTAAAGGTATCCTAAAGAGAACAAACCCAATATTTTACAGTAAAAATAGCACAGCAGGTGATATCTGTAAATGTGTAAGAAAGGCAAAACAGTTTAGAGCAGTGTGCCAACTGAAAAGGCAGCAGTGGAAGGGCCAGGAAAAGAGCTTCAGCTGCATGACAGATTAGGTTTCAGAGATGTGCTTTAGAGAAAGAGATGGTAGAATTATTTGGTCACAAGCTGGATGCAAGCAACAAGCTAGAGGAATTCTCTCCATACTATGGACTAAGAAAAGAGGACCTCTAGGCAGTTGCAATAGGTGTGTAACACTGGAAGAGGTGAATTAGCAGTCAGGTAGATTTAGCTCATTATTCAAATGAATATGGGCAAACGTAAAGGTGATGCTCACACGGGGACACTCTGTTTTCTCAGGCTGCATAAATATGCATAGAACACTGTTCAGTCACCTCCCCAGTGCACCCTGAAATAAGCAGTGTAATTTAAAAGGTGTGTGGTTCCAACAAGGTAATGCTGGAGCTAAATCTGCAACGACAAGTAATCTGGTGAGATGTGCATTGCAGAATGTTAGTCAGAGCTACTCAAAGGGCTAGAATGATGACACGGTGCTCTTGACTTTATTTTGAGATGCAAAGAGAGTCAGCAGATCTATTGCTGTCACTTGACTGACCTTGCAGGAAAATAAAGGTAACAAAAAACCCAAGGGAGTGGGGAGGGAATTCCTGATTAGAGATTCCAACATACGGGTCAAAAGCTATTAAGAATTTTCTTTCTGAGCTATCAAAACTAAAAGACTAACCTCCTTGTGACTAAGAGTCATAGGGAGTACATTGAAACATATAAAATGAAAACCATAAACAAGAAAGGAATTACCCTTCCTAGACAGGAGATGATTCCACTGAAAAAAAAAAAAAAAAAAAAGAAGCAATTCTATCAGAATAATCATAGGAAGGAGAATACATCTTGGTCAGACTGATTTCTCACTCAGACTTCAAAAGGATACATAGACCGCCACTAACCTGCCAGAGATAAATGATCACTGTTTCTTGCCCAAGCTGAAATCTTTGACTGTACCTTGCTGAGGTGTCATATGATTATTTTTTTTTAAAAAGAAAAGCTTCAAATCACCTGAAAGCAGCTTAAAGAACATCTTCGTCAGATATGTCTGACTAGCCTGTGTTTGAGCTGTGCCGTTTGAGAGCCACAGCCTGAGCTTGTGGCTGCTTTGAGAGGGAGCTATTCACTGCCATCTAATGGTAAATTAGAAAAATTAGACTGTAATCTTCACCCTGTCAGAATGTTTTGGTTATAATTACAGTTTGATAAAATTAAGGTGGGACTAATGATTATTAACTTCATTTTTGCCTTTTTGCTCATTAAAAAATGCACTTAATGACCCAGGTTGGGAGTTGCTAAGACCTCACAAAACTGGAGTACAAATCTTAAAGACGAGTGCTTTTATGGCCCTTCTTACGCTGTGGCATGGAGGGAATCTGATGACAAGGAGACTCGTGTGACACTGAAGTTCCTGTACAGTCCAGGGCTGAATGAATCCTAACAAAAACCTTGGTAAGGATCTGCTTTCATGACCGACACATGATGTACCTTCTAACTAGTACAGTCACTCACGCAGCTGAGCTAGGAAATGAAGCAAACATGACAGAGGTGACGTTGCTATTTGGAGTTGAGCAATGATGAGATAAATCAGATGTGCCATGTCTGTTCATGACATCCAAGTCACATTTCCTCTACGGCTGGGGAGGGACCTGTTTGAGTGCCATACTCAAGTAAACCTTCTGCAAACTGTCAGGCCTGCAGCAAAGGATACTGAACAATGAATTGATTACTTTCTGGTTTTGTAAGATGCCACTATATCATCATCTTTGAAGAATATAAAAGACAGTGCGACTTTAGGCATGTTCTTTACCTTTCCTTTCAATATGAAGGTGCAATAAAGATGTATAATGCCAGAATAACCTAGAAAGGCACTAATAACTTTGCTAAGAGTAAGTTACCTTCACTCCCAGCAAAGTTAAGCATGACTTTAATCCTACATGAGACAAACCGAGTTTTAAAAGGTCTGATAAAAATGGGGTGTATGGAAAGCTAGGTTTGAGGGGGGGGTTTGTTGGGTTTTGGGTGTGGGGTTTTTCCCCTGTAGAGGAGGTAGCATTTCTGCTCAGGGAATCCCCACTGTTCAGACATTCATTTCTGTTCTGACTCATTACGTGCCACTATGAATGCAAGAAAGTTACCAACTTTCCACCCTCCCCCCCCCCCCAAGGATGTATGTATATTTTAAGAAATATGGGGGGAAAGTGCTAAAAAGCTAATAACTATGTTCGCAAATGAAATCAGGCAGAATCTTACAGAACTGGGCACTGGGACATTCAAAATACTTAAGCACATTAAGAAGTTTGCAGCTTGCTTCCCGGTAAGGTTTCTAGGGACGGGAAATAGCTTTGCCAAGGAATTGCTCCATTACAAAATATCCCTGACATAAAACCCTTTCATTCAAACATTTTATGACAAAGTTTATACAGGTATAAATTAAGCAATCGCTTATAATGCCTGTGCTAATTGCACAGCTGCTGTGCAGCAGTAGCTGAGTTACATCACTTGCCATATTTGCTGATAATTTTCCAAGGGAGGATTGGTCTGTCAGGGGAGGTGACAGGCGTTTAACAGCAGAACTTCAGAGCTGAAGGGCTCTTCCATCTGCCAAATTACCCTGAGCCTCGTATGGCCATTTACACCAGGGCAAGAGGCTGCCAAAATGACGGAGTTGTGTTTTGTATGGATATAGAGAATTTCCCGAATGCAGAGCGGAGCGTTCGGAAGCTCTGAGAGGTGTGGTTGGTGCATGACAGAGAGAAAGCTGGGAGAAGACAAGAGGAGGGATGGACCTCTCCCGGTTTCTGATCTCCCAAGGGAAGGGATTCCTGCCGACAGCGGAGGTGTGGAGTGGAAGAGGGAGATGTGATACGGAGGAAAGTAACCAAGACAGGGGAAACCCAGGCCACGAAGGGATTTGGATCAGATTGTCACGGTGGCCAAGCCTTTCAAATCAATCTGCGGTCAGCAAACTTCAGCATCGGCTGGAGGCGTTTCCCCAGGGACAGATTTCCACTGCTTTCTGGTTTGGGCGTGCGGGCAGAGCCTGGGGGGGCTGAAAGGGCAGGCCGGCTCCTGGCAGCGAGCCTTGGTCTCATCGAAACACTTCATCGCGTGTTGCAATGGGAAGAGGGGAGGCGTGTGAAATAAAAACGACATGAAAAGCCTTAACGTGATTCCTCCCGAGCGCTTCCACCCTCAGACTGGAAGAGCCGCACCGGCGGTGGTGCCCTGCCCGGCGGGGCTGGCCCGGCCCCGGTCCACCCGGCCCCGCCAGAGGGCGCCGAGCCCGGGCCGAGCCGGCTCCGCCTCCGGCCTGCGAGCGGCGGCGCGGGGAGGCAGCGGCAGGCCCGGGCCCCAGGCGCCGGCAGGACCCAGGTAACCGCGCCCCGAACGCGCCGCCCGCTGCGCCCCGAAAGCCGGGCCGGGCCTCCCCTCCGGCGGGGGCGGACGCGGGGCAGCGGCCGGCCCCGCCGCGGCTCCAAGATCGATGGGGCCGGGGGCGCTGGCGGGGACCGGCGGGGGTGGGCCTGCATGCCGCCTTCGGGGCTCCACGGGCCCGCCGCCACCGAGGGCCTCAGCGGCGGATCGGGCCGTCCCCGGGGGGAGCAGGGGGAGGTGTGCGCGGCCCCCGCCGCAGGCCGCGGAAGGTGGCGCGGGCATGGCTGCCGGCTCTTGAACGGGCCTCCGGCCCTGCGTGTGTCCCCGGGAGGGCGGGCGGGGGGTGAATCTCGGTCCCCGTTCAGCTTTCGTGAGGGGAAGGGGCCGCCCGCCCTGTTGGCCGTCCTGGAAGGGGGCGGGGGGGGCTGTCTCAGCGGCCGGTTGTACGGGGAATGGGGAACGAAGTAAGATAGAGCCTTAAAAATAAGCAGTAATAATTGTTGGCACGTTCGAACGGCTCCTCTAGGAATTTGCTCCCAAACTGAGGAGAGGCGCAAGTCTTAGGTGGGGAGTGCGCCATCCCAAATTTTAAGCTATGTGTCATATATTTTAAGTTCGCATATTAAAAAAAAAAAAAAAAAAATTAAAAGCCAAGTTGTGGTTATTTTTATATGGCAAGTAATTGCCCTCGGTGATCAGGGCTTTTTCCCCAACCACAAAAACCGCCTCGGTCAGACGTGGGCAGAGTTCGCTTTGGGTGTGGGGGAAACAAGCTCCAGTCTCATGAAGAAACACGTGTTTCCATACGTATAAGGCCATAATAAAAGCCAGTGCTCCAGCAGGCTAGGAGGGACTGTAAATCAGTTTCTAAGAGTGTTGGAAGACATTCTGGGGTTTTTGGGGGTGTTTCCACCTACTTGTCCCAGGTTAGAGATGGCTCCAGAAAGGAGCAGTACTGGGGACTTCTGGTATGTGAGACTGGTGTCGGTCCTGTTGCAGCACATAGAGAAGGGTTATTTCTCCTAAATTCTACCATAACACTGTTTGCTACTGGGAGAAGCAGGGGGGGACGTCGTGCGGCATTCTGCCAGGCAGGAGCGCTGTGGTCTGAGCAGGGGCTGAAGGTAAGCAGCTCTCCTCTCTTCGGGGTTTAGTTGTTTGGGGTATAGAGCAGGTTGCTTTTCTATTGAGAAAAAGTCGTGATAAATGTAGGTCTCCCTGTGCTCTTTATGACAAAGTTTCTGTGTCTTTTGTGAATTGTACTTCAGATGTAGGGAGGAAAATGCCACATACGTGTTTGGACAGTTAATATGAAACACTGGAAAATGAATTATGAATGGAGTATTCCGCCGGGGTTGTTAGTGTTTGGTTGTTTCAGCTCTTTGTAATGGTGGACAGTATATGAGAAAGGCAGATCATAAAGCTGGTATAGTCTTATGTTTTTAGATGATGCATGGCTCTATAGGGAACTAGATAATCATCTTCTTGTAGTAACTATTATGCCGTACCTGGAGAAATCCTTCCAATAGCCCAAGCAGTTGCTCATTTTTGCTTATGCATGTTTGTTTTATTTCAGGGTATGCTATGACTGGCTTCAGACTCCCCATCATTACTTTTAGAAAACTAAATGTCTGGTTTGGACTGTGGGAGAAATTCCCTTCTAATAAACTGTATCTCTCTTGGAGGAGAAGCGTATTCTGCACCTGTCAAGCAAACACAGTGAACTACAGAAGATGTTTCAGCTTTTCCCCAGTAAAACTCTCTGTACTAAGACTGTCTCCAGAGTATATCTCCGTACTTTCTTTGCGGAGCAAAAGTAACAAAAGCTCTAAAAGGAACAGACAGACTGTACAAGAAGAGGAGGATGAAGACAAAGAAGAAAGCAATTTGGAAGATGAATTTGAAAATGACCCCAATGTAGTAAAAGATTACAAGGATCTTGAAAAAGTAGTGCAGTCTCTTCGATACGATGTGATCATGAAAGCTGGTCTAGACATGGCAAGAAAGTAAGTATGGAAGAAAACCTGCTGATGAGAAAGATGTCATGCATCTAAAATTTGAGTTTTGATACCCTTTTATTGCTGGTATAACTTAGTATTTGGGGTGGGGGTGTAGCTGTTTTGACTGCCTAAAAATACGCTTTGGATCTATGGGTGTTCTTGTTTGTTTCACCTTAACTTCCTTGAAACAGCCAGTTTTTTGCTCTCTGCAATATTTCTAAGATTGCTGAGGAGGCAGTTTCTATCAGTTACTATTTATTTAAAATGAAGAAAATGCAAAATACTGTACTAAATAATACAAAAAGACCTAATTTGAGATTGAGGAGTAAAATAATGCACTACTTAATGTCTGTAGAAATAGGTGATGGTAAGTATAAACCTAACGTACTAGGTCAAGCAGGTAAATGTGCAGTCTATAAATGTATCACACCTACAGAAGCCTTACATTGCAATGTTATGTATAACTTGATCAGTTAAAAATTATTAAACTGGATGGTGCAGGAGAGGGGACGTTATTCATTGGGTATGCAGGAGACTAGTCTTTAGAAACAGCTTTTTATTGCTTGCACCTGTGGCACAGAGCAACTATATTCTATTATTTCATTTAATATCTATGAAAGACTTTTTCTTCGTTTCCAGTTCAGGTCTGTCCTGACCTTACATAAAGGTATCCTTTATGCGCAAATTAGAGTTGTGGCAACATGCTTGCCCATGAGTGGTGTTCTTGTGTATCTGCAAAGAAACAATTGCATTTGGTCTGCTGCACACTGTAAATGCAATAAAACCTTGTTTTTCTTCAGTAAAGTAGAAGATGCATTCTACAATAATGAACTCAGGCTGAATGGAGAAAAACTATGGAAGAAAAGTAGAACTGTAAGACTTTTTAAAATTTAAATCTTTTTATACAGTACAAGAAAATAACTAAGGCATGACCTCTTCTTCTCCCTCCTTTTACTTGGGTCAGAAGAGCTAACCGCTAAATGGCTCTGCAAAGGTGAATGAATAGCATTGCTAACTCTGCTTCCAGCTTTGTGTGTGTGACTGATTCCCAGGGTAAGACATTATTCCCCAAGGCAGGGAGCAGACTGGTGGTGTGAGAGAGTAAAATCTAAGGCTGAAAGTCAGGAGAAGGCAGAGGGTAGCAGGGACAGAGCTTTCTAAGCTGCTGAAGGAAGTGATGATAGATGTGAGCAGGAATGATTAAATCTGAGATATTGGTGGAGCAGGCAAATGGTCAAAGAAAAAGAGGAAGTTTGATGACAGAAAGGGATTGAAACTGGGGTAGCTCAGGAAAGGTTGGTGTATCTGTGATAGAGCACGCAGGAATACAGTCAGGGTAAGAGCCAGAAGGGCTGCAGGCTGTACTCTTTCACAGCAGAGCTCACCAGAATGGTTTTAAAGGAAGGAGAGAGAACTTTGTATGTTGCTGTTTTGTGTCTGTACTGATACAAAAAGATTGGCAGGAAACACTCTTCAAGAAAAAAAACATACTACATTACGCCTTTTTCACAGAGTTAAGCGTCGGTTGTAGAACAGGGAGGGTAAAGCTCTCAGCAGAGAAGGTCATGAGACATTTAATTGCTTTTTGCTATGGCTTTCCTAGAAACTCATGGCTGGAGGACTTATAATGGGTCTAGTATTACCTGCCTTCCTCCTCTCCTGTGAGATAAGGATATTAAATGGAAAGAAAGGAACAAAATTAAAATTGGACATGGACTGTTTTCCCCAGGGAATGTTTATAATCACTCCTCTTCTCTTTCTGTTTCCAGGTGAAACTTGGTGACACGCTGGATCTCATAGTAGGTGAAGATAAAGAAACAGGAACCGCTGTAGTTATGCGGGTAGTCTTAAAAAAAGTATCTGACAAAACTGAAAGTGAAAAATACAAAGTAATTCTGAGGCGTTGGAAAAACTTGAAAGTGCCCAAACAAGATGTACTTAAGTAACAGGGGGTTGCATGTGGCAGCATAAGATTTTTGCAGAAAACTATATTCGTTGTTAAATACGAATTTTGGTTAAACAAAATGACAGTACCCTTTTTTAAGGGCTTGTGTTAGATAGAATGTTACCTCCCTCTGCTGTGTACATCGATATCCATGCAATAAGCCTGTCACTTTTTCTGTTAGTTTTGTTTCATGGTACTGTGGGATAAAAGATCCAACCCTTACATTTCCAGGCAGTTTCCTTACAGATGTTATATATAATGAACAAATAAAGGCTAATTTGATCACTCTTTAATTGCTGTGTAGTTTTGCTAATCAGAAAGATTACATTAAAGCTGACATCACAACAAGCAGAACTGCTTTCTTAACTTTATCTGTGGATTCACGAAATAGGGATAATAAGGATAAAAAACCCAATTACGTAAAATTGCTTCCTTTTTCAGTATTGGTTTCATCTTGGTTAATGATACCAACTCCGTGCTGATACACACTGCTGCTATACCAAGAGCACAAGAGGATACTGATTGCAGCTGCGTATTTCTAAGCAGGAAACTTCATGGTGACAGAGAATGAATCATGGCAGAGATCCTCTGCTCTCCTGGAGAAGGCGGATCAGTGAGGAGACACGTTAGTACCACTGGTTTTTACAGTTTTACTGTGCAGAGGAAAATGTAATCTCAGTTTGTCACATATTCATTTCCGGGTGGCATTTAAGAGAATAATTAATACTTAGATGATCTGAGCAAAGGTCAAACCATACTGTGAGGAAAAACTCATGCCTGTATTGCTACAGGAGAGTACTGTCACTTGGGACAGGCATCTCGGGAGTCACCACCCACAACTGTAATGTTGAACACAGGCTTCTCCCAACACAAGCAACTTGTTGGATGAACTGTGGTGCAGACAGATTTTTTGTTCTGTTTATATACATTTAATATATATCCTATATATCTATTTAACATATGATTCTGTTTAGGCAGTCACACGGAGGTGTGTGTCTACAGGAAAGCTGGCCAGTAGGAGTGGAGAGCTGCCATTCATTCAGTTCACGGTCCGCTCCCTGGCTAGTCTCAAGAGTGCAGGGGGAAGAAGACAGTCCAGAACAGGCAGCTGGAGCATACTCCAGGACACTTTCTCTCTGGTGTTCCTGAAATCTGAATGGGCAGGCACAAAATTGTTGCCCACGAAGCAAACCTAGTGCTCTGGTTAAGCATCAGACTATCGGATGCACACATAAAAGCTCTGGTAAAGTCACGACTGGATGTTTGCCGTGTTTTGTGTCTCAGGTGAGAGGAAGCAATGGTGCTCCCCTGGTTCAGAGCACATGGGAACTGTTGGGCTCAACTTCCAACAGCCACTCGATGTCGGTATTTAAGCAGCCTGGACCTGCTGTTCTCTGTAGCCTTGGAAGGGGTGACTGCTGAGTGCGGGATTGAGAATCATTTCTAGCTTTCTTTAGGCATAGCTACAAATCTGTGCTGGTTTGGGCTTTTTGGTTTGGGTTTTTTTGTTGTTTTTTTTTTTGCTTGTGTAGATGTTTAAAGATGCAGATAAATGTCTATTTCACGTTTTAGAGGCGTAGTGACCTTCTAAAAAAAATTGGCTTTTAAGAGGACATGGTCCTGGAAAGCTTTCTTGGGGGATTTTGGTGATCCTTACACTGCAGAAGTGAAGGGATTCAGCATAGCAATCACCCAGGGTGATCTCAGAGGAAAACTATGACAGCAGGAAGGTGAGTAGCTGTCGGCTTGGCTACGTTGATCTCTCCTGGATAAGCTTCTCTATCGATCTGACCCTTTTATTGGGGCCTGGCATTGCTGAGCAGGTTGTGCTTGTTTCTGCAGCCTTTAAACATTTGGACTGTGAGCTAAAGAAAGGCCAGGCTTGGTTAATGACTGACGCGAGTGCCAGGTGAGCAGAGCCAGTGTGTGCTCTGGGAGGTGTAGGAACAGACATGTCACAGCCCCATTTTTTGCCGGACCCTCAGGGGACTTTTAGACAAGGTAGGCTCACACGGACAGTGTGTGTGTAAAACACAGATATCAAACTTATCTGGGAATCAGCTGTGCATCTTACCTTCATCAGCCACAAATTTAAGATAACGGAGTCCTTCTGATAACATGGCCAAGTGTCCAGTCAGATGACATGGCAAAGTAGTAAGAAGTGGTAAAACAAGGTGTTAACGGTCTTCCCGAAACAGAGAATCTGCCACTAGTCAACTAACAAATCTCTAGTGCCCCTGAGTACTGGGTGGTGGGGGACACATACAAAGCTTTTCCTCTTGTTCAGAGTTCGGGGTACGTACCGTTAATTGGGTAAGTGATTGCTGCTTCTGCCTTCTGTCACTGCTGTCATGAATTTCCAGCTCCGGGACGTGGGTGTTTGCCGTTCTTAGTCTGCATGGTGGAGGAACCGTATGAAAGGGCTTTCTCACGGAGATACTGCTGAGAGGGAGGTTTGGATGGCTTGAGAAGTGACTGACAAGCTCACCGGAGGCTGCCCAGACGCCCATGCTGTCCAAGGCACCTCTGCATTAACCACAGACAAACCCAGCCTCACGCTGGTTGTCAGGCCTGGAGCCCAGAATGGCCACCACATCTGCCTTTGCACAGAGACATGGCCTGATCCAGAAGCCTCTCTGGTCTCCTGAGGCAGGCACCGTCAGGCTGTGGGCACAGGACCCAGTTGTCGCTGGCGTAGCACACAGCTTTGCCTGTGTCACCCGCTGCAGGAGCAATGTCACACGCAGCAGCATCTGCTGCAGGAGGGCCAGCCTGCCTCACGGAGCAGGGTGGGGAGGATCCTGTGAAGGAATAGCAGGGAAGTGCTCACACAGGAGCTGGATTCGGGTCTGACAGAAGAGTCAGTCTGGTCAACTAAAGCAGGCACATACCCACACTCACAGAATCCCGGAATTGTCAGAGTTGGAAGGGACCTCTAGAGATCACCTAGTCCAACTCCCCTGCTAAAGCAGGATTGCCTAGAGCACGTTACTCAGGACTGCATCAAGGCGGGTCTTGAAAATCTCCAGAGAAGGGGACTCCACGACCTCCCTGGGCAGCCTGTTCCAGTGCTCTGTCACCCTCACCGGAAAGAAGTACTTCCTCATATTTGAATGGAACTTCCTATGTTCCAGCTTGTGCCCGTTGTCCCTCGTCCTATCGCTGGGAACCACTGAAAAGAGTCCGGCTCCATCATCCTTCAACCCACCCTTTAGGTACTTGTAAACATAGATGAGGTCTCCCCTCAGCCTTCTCTTCTCCAGGCTAAAGAGCCCCAGCTCTTTGAGCCTTTCGAGTTCTGCTGCCTACAGATCAACACAGAGAGAGGGGGGGTTATATTCTGACCCCTCTAGCCCTCCAAAATAATAGGAAATTCTTTTTTCCATAGAACAGAAAAGAACCGAAGTGTTTCTGGGTTTTATTTTGGAGTTTGTTTTTTTTTTTAGTTGTTTCTTGGTTGGTGGGGTTTTTTTGTGTGTGTAATGGCATGTCAGAACAGGACAGTCTACCTTCAGCACCTACCAAATTACAGTGCTCAACAGCCTGTGCAGCCCAATTGCGGTGGTCATTCTACGATGGCATGCATGGGGAAAGGAATGCAAAAGGGTGTGTGGGAGCCATGCAAACCCGAGTACTGCTGAAGCTAAAAAAAATGCTTCATTTTCCAGCACTTGAGTATTCAGTGCACATATAGACAAGCACTTCAAGGAGACCCTGGGGTTTTTTTTAAATTCTTGGAACAAGGAGAGATAAGGGAGCAAGAGAGACAAGGGACAGGATTAGATGACATAAAAACCAAACTCCTAGGTTTTATACAAGAGATCAAATCTCAAACGTAGGATGTGATCTTATGAAGTGACTCATTCCTACTGCTGACAGGTACCTCAGGATTTTCTTTTCACAGGAAAACATTTGTAGAACTTCTAACACGCTACCTTATGAGCTCACCGAAATGGTACGGTCCCAAAAGTGTAATGATTAAAGGAGCATTTTGCCCCCCAAGGAATGGAGCAGTAACACAGACCACTACAAAATGCCTCTGGAAACAATGACAACAGGTGCTTTGCCGTAATGAAATTTGAGAAGGAAATTGGGAATGATTACTTGACATTTGTGTGTGTGGGGAGATACTAATTAGCTGATCTTCCTCCAGTCTTCAGCAATCGCAATTTATTTTGTTTCCATCTCTTAACACAAATTGTAGTGTGATTGGATACATGGTGATTTTGCCCATTTTTTTGACTGGGGAGTCCTGCTAACTTTTTAAAAAGAAAGTAAGGAGAATGTAGTTAAAAAAAAAGAACAAGTTTGTTTGATTCATGTTTGCCTTTTGGGATGGGGGTGGGAGGGAGAAAAGGGAGAAGTAGGAAAAGAGCTTGTCATATTCTCCAGAACAGCTTTATTTCCCTTCTATTACAGCTCTTCCCTTCCTGTGAGAATCAAAGTTCTTCTTTCCGAATTATTAATAAAAGAAAAATGCTGAGTGGGGACCACAGCCCCACCACAGAACAGATCCAGAAATGGAGTAAGCGGGCAGTCTGCCCATGTCACAGGCTTTTCTGGCCACTAACTAGAAAAGATGGCATCTAGAAAATGACAAAAAATAAACAGGAATATGCTAGATAAAAGTAATACAGTGTAGGGACTAACCTCCTGCCAATCAGATGAGGTGTAAGGAAAATGTTATGAATATGATGAGGTTTTGATTTTGTTAGGAGGAGTCGTCTGCTTCCAGCGCTGGGACTGGCCAATGCAGGGCAGCTCCTTCAGCCAGAGCTCTACCACAGGAGATGGCCTCTCAGAACAGGATCAGTACGAGCTGTGACAAAGATAATGATGAGTAGTATGTTCTCTGTAAGAAAATTCTATAAGAACGTTTAGATGAATGACTTATATAATGGAGGGGGAGAAATGAGGATTTTGAAAGCACTGTCAGTACTAGAAACTTACCCATCTGAATATTTACTAGGAGAAAAAAAAGTAGATAGGAAAGAATGAAGACAAACAAGTGGGGATTTCTTTCCTTTACATCTTTTACAGAGCTTCTAAGTAAGTTTTTAATTTGTAGAAAATGGGTAAGATGCAAAAATAAAGAGCTATGATATATTACAGTGTTTCTTTTGAGACAGCTGTTGGAAGCGGGCGATTCGATGCTTATCCAAAGCTGATATATTTAAACTATAAGAAGTAGAGACACTTGATACTCACCTTAACAGGGTTTACTGACCTGGCAGGTAAAAAGTAGTGTTCATCTGTAGGAAGCCAGCGTGTGCACGGCTATGGATGTTCCAAACACTTCAATATCTAGCAATCTTCGTATCATAGCCTCACTTTCAAAATTATATTTGTTCTTTTTAACAACAACCAAAAAAAAGTGTGAAAGACAGAAAAATCTTTTTAAATGGCTGCAGCAAACCAGGGTATTTTCATTCATGTATTATCTTACTAGCTAAGGTCGTCTCAGAGCTTAGTAACAGAGTTTATACAAAAGAAATTCCTGCTTATACTCAAGCAATCACCAGACAACATTCCTCTTGTATGAAAATAATATGCCTTTAATTTATTTACAAGACTGACCAACTGGATGAAGTGGCTGTACTTCAGATGCACTGCAAGAACTTCCATTAGTGAACTATGTCACGAGTCATATGTGTGTATTTTCTTGATATCAGTTATAAAACATATAATCAAATGAATCATGAAAGGATTCTGAAGAGTGAGATACAAGGAATGTACACAGCAATTTGACAGAAGAGAAAAAAACGAAAATCTTTCTATACCCACTTTCAAAAATGTAATTTTAAAAGGTGAAAATTGTTTTTTTCACTACTTAATATGAATGGACTGATTTTTTGACTTAATGTCAACATCTACAGTAAAAGTCAGTATGTATGTCTCACATTTGCATGCTAGCTAGTAACATCTGCCAGTTGTACAAAAGTTTAATATATATCGAATCCTTCTGGGAGCTTTGACATCACTAAGTGGTGAAACATGTACGACATTAAGGTAAGAAAATACAGTTATATTTCTTACCTTCTGGGCAGCCATTCGCAACAACAAATTAAGCAGCTGTTAATAATTTCTGTCATTTTATATCTCCCGTAAAAGTGCATGTAAAAAATTTCACAGAGGTGCTAGGTAGCATACAATTACAAGAGAAAGCCTTGGTTTCTGATACATTCAATTTGCTAAATTTATGCACTAAAATGAAAGATAAGATGCAGACATTGTGGTATCAGTTCTTTATCTTTGGTAAAATGTTCTCATTTTATTATAGCCATATTTTCTCTGATATCCATTTTGTGCATGGTCTGCTATTATTTAAACCAACAGGAAACATTTAAACGGAGATAAACAGTATCAGTGTATTATTTAGTACATTCATGACTTTCTTCATACATTCTTTGAGAATGTTGCTAGCATATGGGGAAAATGAGCAAATGCTACGATCTATTAGGATTTACTCCTGGTTTAACATAATACTCTTACTAGTTCTTGCCATTAGGAAAAAACATTTTGTTTTGCTTTTAAAAGAAGGAGATCAATATGACTTAAGAACAATAAACTCTAAAAATCTGAAGTAAAAATATCAAGTATTTTGTACTTTCTTACAAATGCTAAAATAGAAAATTATACTGGAACTGACTTAAAATTTGATACTATGACCCATCTAAGTAGAAAACAAAAAAGGACCACAGAGAACATCAACAATCGCTCCAAGGTTTTCCCACAATGGTCAGTAAGTAACCACTCTCTCTACTGCCTTAAAAATCCATGGCTGACTCTCTCTCACCATTTCTACCAGTATTAAAACTAAAAAAAAAAAAAAAAAAAAGAGGAAAACTAGTTTTAAAGCAGCACTCTCCAGTGACAAATCATACAGCAAATTCACATTGGGTTCTGGGTGGTCTTTGTTACACTTGAATGTATTAATGATGCAAACCTGACTGTATGAACCAAAGTTATACATACACAGTTAAGTCTCCAAATAGCTACTAATTACAGGAAATCAATTTGGCAAAGTGAGAGAGTTCAATATCCCCACACCTGAAATATCCAGATGGTGCTGCATTCACACAAAGAATAAGTTACATTTCCACAGCTCATACGTGGGGACCCTGAAACACTTAACTCCGTCACAAATCTTTGCACATACTTTTTACATATGCAATTCAGTATGAATACTGGAAACCTTTGGAATCACGATTTTGATAGAGAGTAAGGTCTAAAATTTTTCTAAGTTCTTGTTTCATGTCTTTTTGTTGTTGTCTTTGTTATTTTACAAATTGAGTGGCAAGTAGGTGATGGCAAGACATTCCACGGCTATAGGCTTGGGTCTGTTCTACTGGCTTTATTCAGACAAGCCATCCTCACTCACGCCAGCAGTGACACGGGACAAAACAAAAAAAGAACTCACAGGGCAGGATTAAGCTTGTGGTGCCAATATTAAAAAAAAAAAACAAAAACATTCACATTGTGTCTATGCTCACATCTCAGTTCTTCAACAATACATTCTTGGTTTCAGAAATAAAAACCAGGTAACACTGAAAAATGCAAATGACACCATTCTGACCCATTCTTTGACACAGTATTATTTTCAGTATCTCCATATCATCAAGAACAAAAACAAATGCGAAGCTGCAATTACTGTAGAAGCGAAGTCTAATATTCCAATGATTTTCAATGAACGTGGCACTTTCAAATTTAAGTTTAAATTTCAAACTCCGAATTAACTAATGAGTCTGTCCATAAGGGTTTAATGAAAAACTGCCCCTGAAGAGCACAATGATTTAAAAAAAAATTCTTTATTATTAGAAAGTGATAAAAAGGAAGATGCAGAAATGGGGAGTGGAGTAATACAGTTTCAATACATGTATTTGCACCAGTGAAAATCATGCTTTTAGGGAGTCATTGATAGCTCTGTCACCGATGACTTACGGTCTTTACCCATGTACAAACGTAGTAAGCCACTTCCCACTGCTGCGGTGCCCACATAGATGCAACACACACGTTAAAACGCAACAAACTTAGTGCCTGACTCTCCTAGATGCTGAGCACCCCCAGCTCCTGACAGGCCCCTCGGTCTAAACCAAAGCATAATCCTGACAATAATTTAGTGGTCAAAGTCTTAGGAATTTTTTGCTTTCTTTGCTTTTTTCAGTATATCACACTTTTTTCTGTTAGGACGCCGACATCTTTCATCAATGCTCGGTATACATTCATAATGCCATACTTCTTCCATTTTCTCCACGGGGTAAACTGCCTCCACGTAATGACGGATCAGTCTCAGCCTGATAGGATCGAGCTGTTTTTTGTTACAAGCACCTGAATGGTTGTATTGCAGTCTGAGATTCTCCGGAGTAAAGAGTTCGGGAAAGAGCCTTACGAGAAGCCTGGCAGCAAAGTTGCCGACTGACAGGCTCTGCTGCACTATCTCTCTTACCTCCTTATCAGACAGCAAATACAAAGAAGGCACGGGGAAGTCTGGATTAGGAACAACGAGTTCATCGAGTGGTATCTTGCAAAAATCCTTGCTGCTTCTCTCCGGTGGCAGCGGCGGCCCTTCGAATTCTTCTCGAAACCTCTCAGGGTTTATTGCATAGCTGAGAAATTCCCTCCTGTCGGGCCCCGGCACGTGGATTTTCCGTTGCTGTTGGTACGTGCGCCTTTGCTCTGTGTCTCTTCGCCGACACCTCTCGTCAAGCTTCCCAACAAACTCCAACGTCCACACTCTGTCGTTCTTTGCTCTGGGGTACAGTATCTGCACATAATGTCGAATTAATTTAATTCTAGTGGGGTCGAGCTGTTTCTTGCCTAAAGATCCACTACAGTTGTATTGCTTCCGTAAGTTTTCATGAGTAAACAGTTCAGGAAATAAGAGAACAAGCAATCGAGAGGCAAAATTGCCTATGGAAAGACTGCTTTCATATATGCTTTTAATCTGTTCTTTGTTCAACAAGTAATCTGGGACAGGGACATCAAAATCGGGAGGGGGAAAGTCAAGTTTGTCAAAGTCTATGGGTACAAGCCAAATTTTTTTTGAGCGTCTGCCAGGCTTTTCATATTCAAAACTGTCTTCCACTTTTATGATTGACACATCATCTGGTAAACTAGAAGAATCGTAACAGTCATCTCTCATCTGATCACATTCACTTCCATCCATGTATGCGTTTTCAAGCTCATCGTTTATTCGCTGCACACATTGCTGCAACCAGGCTTCTTCTTCTTGCACATCTGGGAAGTAAATTTCAGTGTACCTACGGATTATTTGAAGCCGATGAGGATCCAGCAGTTGTTTTCCAGAGTCTCCAAAGCAGCTATACCTTTCAGCTAATTTTCTGTGGTCGAAGAGTTCCGGAAACAACCTGTGTAACAAAAAAACAGAAAATTCCCCTGGAGAAGAAGCTTCATCTAAAAATTCATTGAGATCCTGAGCATCCAGCATGTAATCTGAGGCAATGGCACTACTCCTGTCCAAGGACAAAGCTTCCTCCTGCTCTTTATCCTCCATAAAATGAGAGGATTCGACCTGCTCAGTCTCATAAAAACTGGACGATTGCACATTCTGCTGACTGTTTTCCATTTCCCTTTGAGCCCAAAATCTATTGAAAAAATCATTGACTTGAGGCAAACACTCCACCTGCCACACAGCTGTATTCTTCACAGAAGGATAACAAACTTCCACGTAGTTGCGGATAAGCTGCAGATGAAGAGATTCAAGTTTCCTTTTGTTGAGAAAGCCGCATGCGCTGCAGCTTCTGCTGAACTCATCGTCGCTGAAGAGCTCTGGGAAGAGCTGCACCAGCAAGCGGCAAGCGAGGTCTCCGCCTGACGTGCTTTGATCCATGATTTGTTTGAGCTCTGCAGAAGTCAGCTGGTACTCCGGGGGAGGCCTGAAGTCTGCAACGGACTCTGCTGGGCTGACTTGCTTTTTAATTCTGCTGACCTCCAGAGACAACAGGTCAACTTTACTGTGAAGCTGAGTCATATTGGTATTGAGGGTGTTAAGCGTGTAAAACATTTTCTGTATCAAAGAATAAATATTTGGGTCAGAATCTGCGGTGGCCGCTGTTACGGCAATGGCTGCAGCCGAGTCCCTTTTGCGTTGATCGTTCAAAGTCCGAAGATGCGAGGGACTGCTGGGGTTGATTTTTTCAAACAACTCGTAAGAAGCAAACTGCTCGGCTCCTGGCGGGTTCTTCTTCTCCGTGATTTTGTGTGAGATGCCATAGAGAGGTTTTTTATAAGATGGAGTGGTTATGTCACTGAAGGATTCTTCTTCACAGAGCCACGTTACGTTAGGAGTCTTGTTCTTGTTTGGCTGCTCTGCATTTACCTGAGTGGGTGAGCCAGTGTCTCTGTTCTTCATGTTTGAAAGGGGGCCCTTCGAATGAATAAATATTGCATTAGTAAGACTATCTTAAAAACATTAGCTATAAATATATGCCTCTTAAGCAGCCAGTTACATAAATACACAAAGTCAGATTTTCTCCAGAGACCTTAGTTGTGTTAAATACATCAAAATTAATAAATTCAGTAGGAAAAATAAAAATGCAGCAAAAAATTATTTAGGTTTTTTGTTTTGTTTTGGCTCATGGCTTTCTCCATGAAAGAGAAATGCAATAATAATCCTTAGTACTCTTTACCCACAGAGCTCTAAATACTCTCCCAAATTAAGTATCAATATGCTTCACCTTACGTATGAGGATCTTGGGCTGTAGGGAATTTGGGTGGCAACAAGTCAGCAACAGAGCCAAGAATAGAATCTAGATTTTCTGCCTCCTAGTCCTGTGACCTTGCCACTGCTTCCAACGACTGCATTTAATGTTCCAGCACTCTCTTTAGGTTAGCTTTTAAAAATACCACAAAGGCTATAAGACACCAAAATTATGCTTATTCTCTTTTTTCTGATATGAAAAGTTTATATAGTTTGGTTTTGTTTTTTTTTTTATAATGGTGTACAACCCCTGAACAAGTTCTAAGAATAACTGTAATTTTAAAAGAAGTATTCTATTTAAATAATAAAAACTTAAAGCAAAAAGTACCTTGGTATTGTCTTTTTAAAAAGGGAAGCCTAAGATTTCTTTATTTCTCAAAGGCAAGGGAAGTCTAGACTCATGGGTTTCTAATTTTCTGAATTATTTATATGAAAAACAGTAACAAACTCTTAAGGAATTAATGTTCTCAGTAATGTCTAACTCTTCCTCATTGCTTGAAATTGGAAGCAAGCATTTTCATCGACTCACAGCAAATATGCAGGGCTTGAGTGGATTGGGGTTTTTTGCAAACACATGGGTATTGCAAATAATTCTTAGGAAGTTGAGTAGGTAAAACAGAATCAAAACCCAACATACAGAATTCAAACACGAGAAAACACTCACAGATTTTAGAGAAGACTGTACTGAAACATTTTGCTTGGCTTGTTTCACAGAACGTAATTAGATAAAAAACACAGAATTTGCATTCAATTATTAAAACAAATGGAACACAGGCTTGAGGTCTGAGCTGAGAGCCACAAGAAATTTGCAATTCTAGTGAAGACCCCACTACGTCCTACAGTCAGGAACTTGAATTAAGATTCCTTTCTGAAAAAACAGAACTGTAACACTCATGAAATTAATCTGGTCCCTATGTGTACTCACACTTGGCATCTGCTTACTGCAGTGACAAATTGAATCTAATTACTTTTTAATTTCTAAAGCAATGCATACTCAAAAAAGGCTCAGAACAAACAAGCTGGTTTCCACTGAGTTTAGGAATCAGCAGACTCAATTAAATTGAAGTTGCGTTTCCAAGTTCTGCTCTCATTCACATCATACAACCCTACACATGAAACGTCGTGTTTTCACATCCAAAGCTGTGTGGATGGACAGATGATAAAATGAAAGCATAACGCAAAGGCAATATATTTCACAGTGCGCAGAATCTCTAGCCGTGGTGGTGCCCAGGACACCTGACTTCCAGGTGCATTTAGAAGACTGTCCCTCCAGTCCCACTCATATTAAAGCACATTTGCTATGAGGACAGCGAGGAACCAGAGTCCTGGAACACCACCACCTATTAAAGGGTGACTTCACCCCAGCAAATGGTATGATATACCCAAACTAAATTAACTCTTTGTGACTTGTAAAATACCAGAACACAAGAGACGGAACTGTGAGCAGACTGCGATGCACACTGCTCCCACCCAACTGTAGTCCCACAATGGGGCTGAAGTCATCATACACCACCTCTACTTGTCAGTGGAGAAACAGAGGTATTTGTGCATGGTAATAGAGCTCTCACAAATAGACATCACCTGAAAGCAGGTCATGGAAATCTCCACTGACAATAAACATAGTTCTGCTCCCCAGTGGGACACGCAGGCTGAATTACAAATTTCTTTTACTATTTTAGATCAAAAGAACAAAACAAAACTGCAGTTCTGGAGAATACATTTCTCAGAGACACAGTGAGACCTGCTGCCTAAGTAGCTAGCTCTTCCAAAACACTCCTGTTTTCAGAGAAGATTCAAAATATTACTTCACATACAAGGTATGATTCATCCAATTCCTTCTCTACTAAATAGCTTGCCACGGGCCACCAGTCGCCTGTCAGTTCTCATCAGAACTCCTGCCGTACCTTTTCCCTAATTAATTATATAATAAAACTTGGCAATGTGCGGGTAACTTCTATTAATGAACACCTCACACACAGGGCAAAGTAATATTAGAATGTATATTAAACATCACAAAATCATTGTCTTAACTATCTTATTGCACTTTGACAGTGAGTACTGAGAAAGTTTGCACTCTCAGTTTTGGACGCAGCGCTCTGGAGGGGGAGAGGTGTCCACGCTAAGAACTGGAGCAGATCTCTGCTGCGACGGCAGCAGAACTGCTGCCCTTTCACTAATGCAGCTCACAGCGTTCGGATCTGGTTGCGGGACGGATTTGGTTATCTGCATTTCAGAAACACATAGTCAGTGCTCGACTAACAGATGACAACACATTTGGGCCTATATTTAACGATTTTCTATTTCAGATGCATTCTCATTTTCTCTTCTTTTGCTTTTAATTATCTTGCCTTTACACTGTTTTGATCTGGGAACAGCACTATCCACAGCATAAACATATGGCTTTCCATAAATTCTCCCATTAAACTAATATTTACTAATTTTAATTAGTTTTCTGTAACACTGATCTTTAAACATCAATGTATTCAGATAATACTGCACCTATTTAAGATGAACAGTTTTAATGTACCATCAAAAAATAATCAAAGATATTGTTCTATGAGACTCAATGTACATAAGATAGTGCTGCTTTTTATATTACATTTGCACAGCATGTTTTTGTACTATACACATTCTTTGAACATTTGCAAAATGCAGTATTTTGGTAAACATCGACCAATATAAGTAATTGTGAAATAGTCTCACATTATCTCTTGGAGTCCTAAGCCAAGTTTTAAAAGTTGTTTAGTTACTGCTCTGCTCAGTGCTAAAGTCCAGCCAATTTATGTGCTTTTTTATGCTTGATAAATAAAGTCTAAATATCTGTAAGAATATAAACATAACATACTAGCATATGAGTAAAGAAGAATAAATATATGAGCAAGAAATATATAAGATGATTCTATCAAACACATAAGAATTTGGAAATGTCTTGCACATAAATTTTTTAAACTTGGAATATTCTACTTTTTTTTTTTTTTAAAGAAAATTAGGGAAAATTAATTTCTGGTTATGAAGGAACAATCAGAATTTTAAAAAAAGAGAAATGTCTTCTGATAGAAAGACATTTGTAATATAATCACCAGCCCAATAGTAGAGTTACATAACATAAAAAGTACAGCTCTACTTATATCATACATAGATGCCTATATGATGTGTAGTAAATATACTACATGCACAATATTCTCAAAAATAATTAACATTTTGTCCTCTGTTTAAACAGAAATAGTTAATGAAGTCATCAACTAAAACAACATATTGGTACTAGAAAAGTAATTAACTTTAAAAATGTTATTAGGATTGAGGACTATTTCTGGTTGGTTATTTAACTAAACATGCTGATTCATTGGGGTCAGTCCAGAATGAATTTTCATCATTGTTACTGGGTCACTTTCTGATATTATAAGTTCAAAGTTATAATTCAGTTCAAATAAATTTAAAAATTTATTACAGGCAAACAGCAAACACTAAAATCCAAAGCAAGCACAGTTTGGAGACCGTGATGAAGCTCTTTTAAGAATTTGAATGTAAGTAAAAAAATTGTAAAAGAGAAAGGAAAAGAAAGAAACTGTGTAATAAGATTAAAACCTACCTACCACAGGCATTCAGGGAAAAAAAAACAGCCCCGAGAAGTCAGAGAGATGACAGTCAAGAAAAAGAAATATGAAGAGCTACGGCTAGAAAGGAGACACGAAATGCACAAATACAACACGGAATAACTGGCTAGGTAGCAGAACAGCAGAAAAGGATATGTGCGTTAGAGTAGGTCATAAACTAAATATAACCCAGGGCCTGAAGTTATTCAAAAGAGGATGAATTTGAATCTAGGTTATTTTAATAAAGTGCTGAGTATGAAAAACAGGAGGTCATTATCCTGCTCTAGAGCGTGTTAGAAGAGATGTGACTATCCAACACTGGACATTAACCTTTCAGGAATTTCAAAGAGAACAACAAAAATATAAGGTGACTCCTGAAGAAGAGCTGAAGAAACAGAATTTTAGTCTTGGAAAGGAAAGGCTAAAGGTGGACAACATCACACCAATTTTCCCCTGTGCAGAAGACTTTTCTAGGAAAAAATGATCACTGCTCTCCCTACTGAAAAGAGCAAGGACAAAAAGAAACTTGATCACTTTCAGCAAAGATTAATGAAAATCCCCAATTGCTAGAGAGGTGAAACACTAGAACAGGATAACGAAAGAGACTGGGCATGTCCTTGACCAGCTGGGCAAACATCTGGATTGTTACAAGTGGGATGCTGCACCAGAAGCTGTAATACATTCTGCTCTTGACATGCCGAAGTCTTCTGCATCCCTGCATTTTTATCTTTCAAGTAATACACAAATTTCTACTTGTCTCACTGACATCAAAATCTGTGTCACGGAAGGAAGAATTACAGCCCTGATTCTACCACTGAGGATCCAGCTGAAGGACTGTGTGACATGAGAGGGACTGTACTCAAGAGTCATGCTCAGTTAATCCAAATCACTACCTGCTCCTACTTTCTCTGAAAAACAACAAAAATATACTTCACATGAATGAATTAACCTATATGTGTATTTCACAGATACGATCACATTATTTAAAGAAATACCCAGACAAGTAACGTGTGCAAACTGGGTTAAGATTAGCCATATTTGACTCAGACTTGGTACTAATGCAAATCTAGTTAACTGACTTGCATTTTGCCTATAGCAGCAAGGAATTTAGCCTATAAAATATGAACAGTAAAATTGCACAGTCATGTATAGAGAAGTCACCTCTTGTGTAAAGCGTCTTTTCTTCACACTGGGTAAGACATCTTGCTGGCTCCCTGAACCATCACACCCAAGTGAGGTCTGTTTCCGTTTGTTGGAATCCTGTAGGCAAGTAACTGCGCCATCCAGTGAGTGTTTCTCAGCAGATCTGGATGTTACTGAGCAGTCTAGAGCTTCATCTTCGTTTTCTGTTTCTACTTTCACAATATTTTTTTTAGGAATTTTTACTGGAAAAAGAGAAGGTTTAGAAAGATAAAGTACTCTCTCCAGAAAACCATGACACCCTTAATACAATCTTTTGTGATTTGTTTCTTTTTATGAAAATGTGTTTTGAAGAATATCATTATTTTTTATGACTTGTACAAGAAGTGTATGCTGATGCCACCCCAAAGTCAAGTTTTTAATACGCTAGGAATGATTCAGTCATTCAGTAAATGACAGTTTCTTCCCCAAAGAACCTAGAGTATAAACAAATAAAGTTACAGTAGGAAGATTTTTCTCGAGGGGAAGGAAGGATGTAGAGCAGAAAATAAAATGAATAACAAAGGTAACAGTGTGATTCAGATAGCTTTTAAAAACCTATTAATGTAATTTGACTTGATCCTAGTGTACTCTTTACCAGATTACAAAGGCTATCATTCAACAAGTATTTTTGCCTGATCATAAATTACACAAAGTATAATACTTTACCTTCATCATCTTCAGTGATTTCAGCTGAATTCATCTTCTATTTCACTAAAGAACAAAAAAAAAATACAAAAAAAAAAAATCAGCATCTTCTGGAATCAGGTAATATCTACATCTGTTTTTATAATTTCTTTCAGTCTAGGCCATTGGGCGTTAACAGCCCACAGATAATTTCCAACCTGTACATTTGTAGAACCTAGGTATTTTCAATAAATTTCATGGCCATCTATAGACCTGTCACCATGCAAACTATACAGTAATCTGTGTATGACAGCTAGGAATGTATTTGAAACTATATGTCTTTTTCTGGCATGGAAAAAATTAAAATTCATTTTAACCTTCTCTATAAATTATCTTGCCAGCACATACTGTATTAAACTCTCCATCCTGTACCAAGTCACAACTTCTTATTACCGTCAAATCTTTTTATATTGTCATTGTGGGTGATCCAAAGTCATCACAGAAGGAAAAACTGGAATATACACAGAACTGTGTATATCATAACTGCATAAATCAGTTATAAACTGGAATATACAGGCTGGAGTAAGTTTTCATTTAGAAATCTTCGGTCTTTTGATAGGGACTGCATCAATTCAAGGAGAGCAATCTGCAAATCTATGGTAACTATTTTTTTCCTAACTATTTGTCAGCCTCTAAATAACGTAAAGAATGCTTTTTGAAAGGAAAAACAAATATTTGTATTATTCTAGCATGATTTTAGCGTTATTTCTCACATGAAAGACTCAGTTGTATTTCTGTTTCCTTAAAAACTAATTTTGCAAGTTGCTTAGGGGCAAACATCAATCTGTGGACATATTCCTAAAAGATATTCTAAATATTTTGGAGATCTACAAAGCAAACAACCTAATGGGATCTCACTGACTGTTACAGGGCACACAGCTGCAAACTGACACTCTCAACTGGTAAGCTGGTGACTGGTAAACTGTCACACACCGCTCGTGTTCATCTACATACAGCAGTATGTTTACATGGGCCCAGAGTATCATTGCTCTACATTTTCCACAGTTACATTCTTCTTCCAAATAGTTTTCTTTCAACTGTTCCTGCCTGTCCTTCAGCCAAGGTCTGAAATCAAGGCAGGCTTCTCTCTGGCTGGAGCAAGTGAATAAATCAACCCATCAATCAAAAGTGTACATACAGCCCAGCAGTGGGAATTATAATGAAATTTAAAAGAGAGATGAGGAGAGAAGGAAAGAGGGGATCTGTTTTGGAGGGAGGAAAAAGTCTCTATCTTACTTTCCAATACTGTTCAATAGAATTATTTTTTAAAATCTCAAAATATTGTTAAAAAACTCTGCAAACACGTAAATACTGTGTAGTTATGAATTTTTCTTCATCAGTAACTGGTGGCTGCTAATGGTAAGATCCCATTCAGGTAAGATTTTGTACGAATACACTACAATGGGTAGTGCACACACCCAACCAAAAGATGCATGAAGTTATAAAATCAGTTCATACTACTCTAGAAGCCAAAATATCCTCTGGTGTGCTGATCTTCAACACAGCCCCTATATACAGCCTTATAAAGGGCATACTTAAGAGGATAACGTGAGATTGCCTTCATCATCACGTCACTAGAAAAAAGTCTCTCTCAGTTGGATGTAGAGCTACTCCTAACCCCTTAGATATCTACCCCTTTTACACACCACAATCCCCTATTTCAAGACTTGCATTTATTAATTGATCCACGTATAAATTATGCCAGCTTATAGTCACTTCACTTGAACTTTTGCAAACTCTGTCAAGACATAACAGGAGAAACAGGTTTCCCAGAGAGGTGGTAGATGCCCCATCCCTGGGAACATTCAAGGTCAGGTTGGAAGGGGCTCTGAGCAACCTGATCTAGTTGAAGACGTCCCTGCTCATTGCAGGGGGGTTGGACTAGATGACCTTTAAAGGTCCCTTCCAACCCAAATTATTCTATGATTCTATGCTAACAGCGTGAAACGTAAGTGGCCCGCACCAACTTCTAAACTACCTGATAAGCACTGGTGAGGGTCAATACTTAGTCTTATTAACTCAACATTATTTATGAATTTAGAAACAGCCACTACAACTCTTTACGGAAAATCCTAAAACAGTGTACTTCGCACAGCACCATCAAAAATCTTAAGAAAAGCAGGTAGTACCACATGTTCTTATTTTGCCCTGATATCCCAGATACATTGACATTCAGTTTCCAGATCTTTCTTTTCCAGATCTGCAGCTTTTCCACACTGCACTAGGCTTTGCTCTGAGGGATGTGGTACAAGACCAACATGTGCCAGCGTTCAAGAAATGTGACACAGAGTCTTTTTGTAAGGGCTGGAGGCGACAGTAAGCAAATCAGCCAATCCCACTTCAGAATATTCTGTAATGGAAATCAAAATGGTCTTCCAGATAATCCTAGATTTGCTCTATTAGATCAAAATGCTAAAAGGATGGTCAACACAGGGTCAGAAGGGAAAAATATAAAGGTGGCAGCAGGGAGGAATGACACAAAATATTTAGGAGGGGATATAGGGAATTATATTTTCCTTCTAACTCCTGGTACTACTGCTATTCACATAGGAAGAATGCTTTAGGAGAATTCCTCTGAGAGAATACAAGGAAAGTGGAGGGAGAAGATAAATGAGGATCTGAATAGCTACTCTTTAAAACTGGAACAAGTGAAAACCAAAGCAAAGTGTTTTAGTTCCTTTATAAAGGACACACCAGCAGGAAGACCGAAGCTATCCTAAACTCAGGTCAAATAATATTAAGTCAAAACACTGTTTCACATATTTGAAGTAAAGTGTTAAAACTTATTTTGAAAATTTGTATTTTTTTCAAAATTGCCAGAATACACTTAAAAGTGAATAGTCAAAAGAGCATCAGAATCAGTGAGTCCTAGGAATACAGGGTTTCATATTTGAATTCTTTGGTGCCAAACAGAGCAGGAGCTCCAACCCAGTTTTGGGGAGCCCTAGTAATATCTCTCTCATTATCTGGTTTCCTATCTTCTTTGTGAGATTTGCAAGAACTTTGGTATTACGAGGCAACGAAGCACATATAACAGCTTCTGTCAAAAGACAGGAGTCAACTGCCCGTCTGATTTCCTGCCTCATAGTCCCACCTGCTCTCTTGGTCAAGCATGGGTGCCCACCTTAAGTGAGCTCTTCCAGCTTGATAAAACAGACAGAAAACAATTGACTTCTTTCTTTGCCAGGTTACTTTTCTTCTAATTCAGAGAGGCAAAGGGTAACACAAGTAATTGGTCCCAGCTCAGAGGCGTGCACAAGGTTTGGAACAGAAAGGAAAGATTAAAACTCTGATACCAGCAAGCCACTGACTTGGTTCAACCATTTCATAAAACACCACTTACCATCTATTTACATGACCATCTCGCTTCAAATTTGGGTAGTAATAGACTCACAAGTGAGTAGTGAATGGACACAGAGATATGAACAGAGCAATTGTATCATTGCTTCCATAGGAAATTAGGGCATATGGGAAGGGGAATGTCTGTGTGTGTGTGTGTGTGTGTGTGCTTGTCTATGTAAGGTAACAATAATTTTGTTGGCTGTTTAAAGTCCGCTAAAGATAAAACACATCGGATTCTTTAAAATACTGTTTGCAGTGAATCAGTATTTATGAATAGTAATTATTGCCTCTGTAGAAAAGGCAGCAGTGTCAAAATCTGTTTTGAGGCAGCATTCTGGCTCAGATTGTGAGAATAAACAAAGCCAGAGAAAAAAAAGACCTAAAAGAACTAGGGACAAAACAATGCAAAAAGCAATCAAGTAAGAAATCCATTCAGTAAAGCAAACACCTGACAGTTCTTTGTCATGTTGAGTATACAAACATATTTCATTCTTACCTTATAAGTCTTTTTTTCAAAACAGAAGATAAACAGATGTATCATCCTTAGCCTAATACTGACTCAATGCTCTCTACAGGACAGCAGTCAGCTGGTTCACCCTGCGCTGAAATTGGGAGCCTGGGTCTGCAGTGGTGACTGGCAGAGCAAGCAGCATTGACAGATTTAACTTGCTGGGATACAGATGGATGCTGCAGCACATCCTACTTTCTGGTGAAAAGAGGATCTGGAAGGAGGATTCCAAAATATAGCAAACACCTACAATAGCAACTACGTCAATAGCCAGATCCTGATCCTAATGAAGTCAATTGCCACAGCAGCCTAAGCACTGTATCTCTAAATTTTAGCTGAAACTTTGGGTATTTCCACCTGAACTGGCTGAAAAATCATGCTTTACAAACTATGAACATAAACCTTAAACTTAAAATTTTAGGATTTTGCTTGTAAATATTTTAATTTGTAAACCAAGTAATTTCAGAAGCATTTTCTCTGGCTTTTTTGGTTTCTATCTTGTGTAAAAAGTTAAATTCCAAAGAACGGCTGAACAGTTTAGAAATACATAACAGAACAGGCATACAATAGGTAAGCTAACACAGTTTCTCTATGCTTATGCTAAAACATGGGTAAAACACTCAGAAAGAATAATCCTGATTATGGATCCTACACCTCTGAATACTAAAAAATGAACCAAATAGCTAATACTCTCACTTTTTCTTCAAAGGATATTCTGCTTTTGATTAATGGCAGCTTGCTTCTAGTACAGTCATTAGCTAAACTTATCTAATGTAGGATAAACAGGAAGATGCGTAGCACTTGGGACAAACTCAAGAATCAAGGAAGAAGAGGTAAACGGACCCCATCCTCACAATGCAAACAATAAATCATTAGATTTTACTGCCTACATCTCATCTATTGAGAACGGTCTTCTTGAAAACAGTATCTAGTTTAAAATGTCTATGTAATCAATGCGTCAAAATAAACACCTTGCTGACGAATCAGCATATACTCACCTTCCCATCTAAACTGCCTTGATAGCTACTAGTGCTGGTACTGTACAGACACTTGTGCTGAGCCACTGCTAGGTGTCACGCAACGGAGCCTGTGGGATGCCAGCACTCACCTGGGAAGACACAAACATTCCTTTTTGGCTCAGTCCTCCAGACTCACCCACACATCCTGACACTTCCGAAGCAGTTTAAAAAGATCAAGCAAAAAAGACAGTTTTCTTAAGGCTATTAAAACTTTGTTCTTCTAAGGGAAGTGAATAAAACCACCTACATTTGCAATCATGCAAATGACGGTACTATTCTTTTTAAACTAATGTACAATGAGACTATTTGCAGAGAATGGATGCGATATACAGCATTGTGTCCTCTTTCAAGTTAAGCTACTTCGAATAAATTCAATATGCATTACAGTCTAATTCTAGACACCAATCTAAGTGTGTTTGCTTTGCGATCTTGTGGTTTGCAGCAAGATCCAGAAACCCCACTCAGCCAGCAGCTAAACTTATAGGTGATTATAAATTTTGGATACTAAGTTTCTGGTGGACCACATACAGAAAACTTTTTGAGCCCTGCTGGGACTGCTGCGCTAGGAACTCCTCTGCATCTGCAACTCTCCTCTGCTGGCTCGTATCCAACACCCATTTTCAGAACACGCTCAGTACTTTGGGACTCTCATAGAGGACAGCCATAAATAAGTGCAGGGTATTTCACTTCCCAATGGCACAGTGCTTAAATAGGTATTTGGGGGCCAGAGAACCTGTTTTCTTTCTTTTTTTTTTTTCTTTTTTTACTTTCCCTGCACTGGATTTTGCAGCATAGACAAGAATCTAGGTGCCCAAATCGTAGAAGAGTGATCTGATCACTATGTTATGGCGCTCTGGAGAGCAAGTGGGAAGAGGAGCGGTAGGCCAGGACATGAGGGGGCAAGGAAAGAAGGGGGGGGTCCCAGCACACCTTGTCTGTCACTAGTGCCGGAATCCCCTTCCCACAGATCCCACTCTCCCTTCTTCTCATCGAGAAGGATTGAGACAGCTCAACGAAGGGACTCAACACTCTCTACTTCCATTGGTATCACTTAGATACATGCCTCTTTCAGAAGATTTACCTGGTTATGATACTTAATTGTATCATTGCAACATTTTGCTAACAATATTCAACATTGAAACAGTATTAACGGACTAACAGGGAAGCTCAGTGCATAGCATAAGGCTGCGAGTTCCAAAGCACGGAAAAATACCTTAAAAACGAGGTTTTGGAATATTTCTCTGTGCACTTAGTACCAACTACCTACCACCCTGGTGATGCTTTTGCAAGTAGAACAAAAAATGCGATCCATTTATCAAAAATGTGCCTACCTGAAATACGCACTGAAGCCTTAAGGATTTAAAGAATTTAGGTACGAAAGGTTTCATGAGTAAGGGAGCAAATTGAAAATTTTACTCTAAATGTATTTCAGTCTCATATCATCTAGTACAATGCAGAATGCTACTTAAAAGTAGCATAAAAGTGTACCTACCTAGTTATTGATATATAAACCAGAATTGAATCTTAAGCCCAAGTTAAACCATGCCACGATGTACATTCTCCTGCTGTTTACCACCTAACAATTACTCGTGTTGGCCTTGGAGGACACTTTCCCTACCTGTCTTGTGATCGTGACCATTGTAAAACTGCAATGCAAAGAGAAAAGATCTTGCTGATAATGTAAGATTCAAGGCAGTTCTCTGCCTTTGCAAACATTCCTAAAGAAAGCCTGATTGATGACTCTGAAGTTATGACTTAAAAAAAACAAAAACAAAAACAAAGAAAAAAAGTCCACCAGAAAAAAAATACTGTTGTTCTGCTGTTCTTAACTAAAAATTATAACTCTTTATCCCTCAAACTCCCATACCTAATGTAGTAAGTTCAGAAAATTGAAAAAAAAAAGCACAAAAACCATGTAGAAAGCTATAAAAGTGAACAAATGCTGTATGCAGAAAGCAATTCTGATTTCGTAACACTTGTTAATTATAATTACAAATGTAAATGAATTGTTACATTAACTAATGCACTCTAATATAATAAGAATGCCTGTTATCAGTTTTATAGAAGTTTGCTATTTTTAATTTAAATGTTTGCATAATGCTATACTGTTCAGTTCATTAACGCATGGTAAATGTAGGTGCTGCTTCTTGAATGCACACCATCCCACTAAATATTTTAGCATTTTCACGTAGGCTGGCAGGAATGTCTCTAATTCTTTATTATCGATTATAAGAATGTTATTAAAAATACAGGGGTTTAGGCATTGTATATTATGAGATGTTTATTCCTTTTAAAACCTCATGGTGGTACATTGCTTCATACATAAAACTCAGAGGCTTTGATGAAAAGTATTCTACTTGAGTGTCATTTGCTTCTGAAGAGGTCATTTGTCCTTTACATTTTGGTCAAAAGATGAGATAGGTGCGTTTGCTAGTAACATTAAATGTGTGTTTAGTAGCATATGTGGAATAAGCTGCTCAATTTCCTTGCTTTCAGCATGCAGTGTGAAAGATACAACACTTAAAGTGTAGGTAACCTAGCAAAGTTAAATAAATGATGGAAATACCAAAAAAGCTGCTATTCTAAGGAGTTAACATTGACTACATTTTACAAGATCTGTACATCAAACTGCCATTCATCAGTCAAAAGTAGCACTTCTTCTTACACATGCCTTCCTGTAACAGGACTTTCTCACAAAATGACAATGGCATTATGCTATGTAGCGAGAGTTTGGTTTACCCAGAGCCAACCAAAACTATTGTTATATATATATTCATCCTCAGCAAGGGACAATTATTAATCAATCTAGTAGTTAAGACACTCACTGGACAGTCAAGTGTCTGAGGTCCCACTCCCCGTCTCTGGGTCTCTGTATTTCATATGAAACACGCACTGGATAAAACACAGAAAGCAACCGATGCTTCCCAAGGGGAGCCCACAGCCTGGAAAGCAGGCGTGGGTGGGTGGAAGCAGTCCTGTCCCGTGCAGCAGGTGAGCGGGGGGCTGCTCCACCCACCCACTGACAGCGTGAAATACCGTTCCTCCTGACGTTTGAGAAGAACAATTCCTGCGTAACACTATGAAATAACGAGAGCAAACACCCGTTCTCCACACGCAGCCCTGCAGTCCCAGCAGGAGGCAGGACGGAAGGCGGGCGCCACTGCGCAGGCTGCCCAGGAGCTGCCTCCCGCTTGGGGTGCGTGTGGCTTTCCAGGCTGTCTCTTGAAAAGCTCTCCCGCTGGGCTGCAGAAGCAAACCTAGAGAAGGAACGAAGAGTTCTGGGTTCTGCTTTGGGAGCCAAGTAATCTGCATCTTTTGCTTCCTGGCTGTAGCACTGGGTTCAATAATTTCAATATCGCAATTATCCTCAGCGTACATTTGATTCCTCCAACTTGTAAAAAACAATGCAACTCAAATTCAATTCAACAGAATTACACATAAATACCACTCCAAAATTGAGCCATAAAATGTATTTCTTAGAGGCACTGTTTGCTTTCTGTTGAGTTCCATGGACTAGTGATTTGCAGAATTGTGACACGGCCTTCTCAAAAAATCAACACAATGCAAATTTTTTTTTCTGGACTTTCTTGCATTTTCATAAATATTTTTATTTTCTATTTAAGCACCCTTCTATTGCTGAAAACCTCATCACCACTCTTACTGGTTTCATGCTCAGAATAAGCAAACAACTAGAAAGGGTCACTGTCAGTATATTGCCTGAAACAAGGTAACTTACTAATGTCACAAATTATACCTAAAACTATTATAACAGACAGAAACTGGGGAGGGAGGAGGAAATCTGTATTATTTGATTTGTCCACCTGACCGTACTTTGTATATATATAGTCAGGTTTCCTCATAACTTGTGACTGCTCTAAGGAAAAATTTTGAAAAGGCTTGGGAAGTTTCTTGAAAAGGCAGCAGGCTGACGAAGTCTGATACCTGAAACCACCTTTATTAAAAAGAAATAGATAATTGACTTCAAATTGACTACCCATCCTAAAAAAACTACGAAATAAGAATGTTGCTTCAGTTAACTGAACAATGAGCAAAATGTGAGCAGACAAATAAAGAATCTTAAAATCAGATGGTTTTTATTCTATCAGTTTTGAGATAGTAGGGGGCTGCTAGTGACCCAAGAGTTTTTGAGTAAAATTTCTTCTTGATATCCAGTACTGATACTTGAAATATTAAATACCTTAGAAACCAGTATTCCAACATTACAATCATGTTCCGGCTATAAATACATGTAAAACAAGCCTAAAAGATTGAAAAAAATATTTTTAAAAGAACCAGCAGATGTTGTTGGAAGCATTACCCTTATGGACAATAAAATCCCTATACTTAACATTAGTTTGAAAACCTCCTCTGCTGCCCTGTGGAGGAGGACAGGAAGCCTCAAGTCTCCACTGAAGCCAGCCTGCAACAAGGGCATTTTGCCAATAGGACTTACAGGGCATGTTCTCAATTTGGGTCTTTTTTTTTTTTATTATTTCATTTTACTTACATTTGCAGATGCAGTTTAAAAAAAAAAAAATTAAAAAAATATTTAAATAACTCTTCTCAGTTTTCCCATAAGTTGCCTAAAGCTGAAGTTTTCTCAACCCGTCCCCCATACTTCATCAAACACCGATTTAATCTTGCTTTGGTCAGCAAAATACAAACCTAGTTTATTTCTAGAGTTAATGCATCAATTTCTGTTTGCTTCAATTAGGTGTTTCCCCGGTCCATTAGAAACATTTTGTTTTCCTCGGTGCTTTACTCTCTCTCCCCTCATTCTTTGTTTTTATTTTAAAACACTGTTCCAGCTGAACTTTGTACAGAAAACGTAAAATCTCCTCCAAACCGCCATCAACTTTCCTTTCTTTTTACCCACTGGACTCACCTAAACTGTGACAATACTTAGCAAACACAAAAAACGTGGTTGCTCCAATGCTGAGTTTGATTTAACAGGAGAGAAGAGGAAAACCTATCAACATCTACTGGTAACTATTTGTTTTATTAGATGTAAGTATTCACTTAAATTCATAATCTGGTGACTAGGTATCAGCCAGAAGCAGGGAAAAGGTGTTTTTCTGTCCCTGTTTCGATGTCTCTGCCCCAGGGGTGGGTCATAACGTTGTTTTTTATGGGTGGCAGCGACACACTCTGCCCCCCGCTTCAATCCAAAAAGCTGTGGGACTGCGTCAAGGCTTGTGTGGCGGCCGTCACATGGCTGCTGGCCCGCCGCCGGCCCGCCCGCTGCCGCTCCACAGTTCGTTCCCTTCTATTGACAAAGGGCTGTGTGGACACACCGCCGGGGAAAGTAGGGTAGAGGCACCCGGCCATCTGGGCAGGGGCGGGCTGCTCCCCGCCGGCGGCGGCGGCCTTCTCCGCTCCCGGCGGCGCACGACCCGCCGGAGGACCCACAGGAGTTAGTTACCACAGAGCCACCCGCTCGACACCCCGGCCGCCGTCCCCAGCGGGCAGGGGCCTGATCCCCACCCCTCCTCGCTTTTACAGGGTGCCGCACGCCGCGGGGTGGGGGAAGCCGGTACCGGGAGGAGGGAGGGAGGGGAGTAACCGCCGGGGCTCCCCCGCTGCCCCCCACCCGCCCCGCCGGGGCTCCCCCCTGGCGGCGGCCACGTGGGCGCGGCGCGGGCGGCGCGGCCCCGCCCCGGTAGGCGGGGGCTGCGGTGGGGGTTACGCCCCCCGCGCGCCCCGCACGCGGCGGCCGGGGCCGCTTCCGCGGTCAGACCCACGAGCCCGAGGCGGCGGCGGCGGCGGTTGGTGCTTCCGGTCCGGACCCTGCCCGGGCGGATCTATGTGGCCGGCGAGCGGGGGGGGTGGGAGGGGAAGGGAGAGATAAGGTGAGGCTGGAGGTGAGGGCGGCGTGACCGTTCCACTCTCCCCACACACACGCGCAGATGGAGGCACCCGGGCGCGCGCGCCCCGCGCCGCAGCGCTATAGCAACGTTCCAAGCGACGAACAAAGAGTCCCCGTTCCCCCCCCCCCCCCCCCGCCACCATCGCCACCGGCAGCTCGCGCCCCGCCGCCGCGGGGAAGGGGCGAAGGGGGGGAGGGCGAGCCGCCGCCGGGGGGAGGGGCCGGCCCCGCGCCTCCCGCCGCCCCGCTCCCTCCTTCCCTCCCTCCCTCCTCACCGGCGCGGCCCCCCCCCTCCCCCGTTCCTCCCCTACCCGCCGGGGCGGCGCTCCCCGCCGAGAGCTGCGAGGAGCGGCGTGTCCTCGTCCCCCCCCGCCGCCTCCCCTGCGAGCGGCGGCAGCGGGACTTACCTCGGCTCGGCGCGGGGGCCGCGGGAGCCCCGGGACGGCAGGGGGGCGGCTGGAGCGGCCGCCGCTGGTGCCCGCCTTTCCACCCCCCCCACACCCCCCCCCGCTCTTTGTGTGCGAGGGTCCGCGCGCTGCGCTCTCGCGTGACGTGACGGGACCGTGTGTCATTTCCGCACAAGGACACTGAGCCCCGAGCCGCCGCGGCCAGCGCCACCCGCCGCCCCGGGGCAGGGGCAGAGGCGGGAGGGGAGGGGAGGGGGGGGGGGGGGCGGGGAGGAGCAGGCCGCTCTCCCCCCTCCCCCCTCCTCCCCACCCCCCGCCCTCCCCGGCGCTGCCACAGGGAACGCGCGGTTCCCACTGGAGACCCCGCGCGCCCCCGCCGCGCGCGCCCCCGCCGCCCACTCGCCGCCGCGCGGCCAGCCCGCCCGCCCCTCCTCCCCCACCCCCTCCTTCCCCACCCCCACCCGCGACGCGCCTTCTCCGTCCCACGGCGCCCGCGGGCACGGCCGCACGTGGGCCAGGGCTCGGGGACGCGACCGGGCGTGACGGGGACCAGGACGGGGGGCGCTGGCCCGCAAGGCAGCCACCGCGTGGAAGCACGGCCCCGGCCGCGGTCTCGCGTGGCCGCGGCGCCGGCACCCGCGCGACGTGCACGCGGGGACGGGACGGGACTGGGGGGATAGCGGGCGTGCGTGGCCCGCCGCGGGAGCCGTTGCGGCCACCGGGCAGGGTACGCAGAACACGGCGTGGGATTGGGGGAGGGGGGGGGGAAGGGGGACCGTGGCCGCGCGCGGCCGGCGGCCCCCGCCGCGTGGCCACGGCTGGTGACGGGAGGCGGCGAGCACGTGGCCGCGCGGCCCCGCGCACCCGGCGCGCGCCGGCTGTTACCCCCCCCACCCCCCCCACCCCTTCCTCCGCGGCCTGAGGGAAACGGCCGCTGCCCACAGACCCACTCGCGTTTCGCCGCCGCCCGGGCCGCCCCACCGCGGGGTTGAGGAGCAGCCGGGCAGCCTGGGCAGCCGAACCGGGGCTTGCCCAGCCAGCGGCGGGCTCCGGGCGTGGGGAGGGACTGCCCGCCGGTTCCCAAGCCCCCGGCCGCGGCTGGCCTGGCGTCGGGCGCGGGCGGCGGAGCCTGTGAATAAATCCTCCCCCCCCCCCCCCCCCCCACGCCCGCAAAGCCCGTGGGTCACCCCGGGCGGCGCGTGGGGGAAGGCGAGGAGAAGCCTGCCGCGCAGAGCGGTTGTGACACGGGGACGCAGCCCCTGCGTGGCCACCAGCCCGGCCGGTCGGGCTGCCCGCGGGGAGCAGCCGGCGCTGCCCGCACCGCCGCGGCGGGCTGGCGGCACCCCTGGAAGAGCCGCCCGCCTTCATCTCGCCTTAGCGTGGAGTGCTGGATTTGTTGCCAAAAAGGGAAGGTTTGGTGCCATTTTAAGCTTAAGCCTAGACTTAAAAAAAAAAAAAAAAGTTAATTCAGTAAGTTGGTTTAATTCACATCCAAGCTCTTTTCCAGCACCGTTTTAACAAGAGGCCGTTTCCAGGCTTCGCGTTTGGGGGGCGGATGGCAGCAATGATTTATAAAACAGAGATCGCGTTCTTTTTTAATTAAGTACCCGTGTAGATTTTATCTTCCCTGAATTTGACAGAAGCACACAAGACATTACATTACTCTGGCAAGTCGTACGCATGTGCCCTTTCCACTAACAGCTTGTAGAAAAACAAACTTTCCCAAAGATTAAACAAAACTCATATAAATGTGGGAGAGGGAAGTCCGGTTTTGCAACCTATGGCCAGTTATGGCAATTATATTTTTTGGCTATATGTAACGACTCTGAAATTAGCAACGTATCCAACTTGACAGCTTTTCATGAAAGGTTTTACGTACACAATAAACTCAGCTGGTGCTGCCATTCCTATCAAATAGATTCGTTTTGCCTTTTAATAAAAGCACATAGCCGAGTGCTCGAATTACGTTGTAATTGTTTCACGTTTTCTGGAATGAAAGGAGTTAAGTCTAAAGGTGCTTATAAAAGGTGTTTATTCTAAAATAAATAGGTGAGGATGGATCCTGCCATGAAGGGTGATGGATTCCAGCATGAAGGACATATCAGATAGGAGTAGGAAGGCAAGTACACTCCAGGCAAGTGGCAAGTAAATGTGCAGGTAGAACACATGAGCTCTGAGCGCTGCTGGGAATTTAGCAGATAAATCTTTTGTTTGTTATCTCTGAAATTGCATTTCACTATAAGAAGACTATGGGGTTTTTTTGTTGTTGTTTTTTGTTTTGGTTTGGTTTTTAGTAAAAGCAAATACAAAACCATGGAAGTCAATATAACTGGGGAAAAAAAAACAAACCCTCAGGTAAATCTTCTGACCCATAAGCAACCCAGCACTTTCTGAGATGCTTCCTATTTCCTTAGAACTGAACAATACGAAGAGTGGCTCTTAAAATAAAAAATCCTCACTGTTTCAGATTTTCACCACTTCCTTTAGAAGCAGTTCTCTAAAATTTCATTCTCCCACTTATGTCGCTCTTCTAAATTTGGAATTTAGGGCTTTTGGCATGTTTGCAGTGTCATATTCCATGAATAATCCTGACAGGTAATAGTTTGTTGATTTTAACTTTGACTGCTCTTTTTGTTATTGTTATTAATAGACAGCTGTTTAAAGGAGCCCTTAAAAGCAGGAACTCCCAGCATTGTAACTCCTCCGATGAATCACTTGAATGAAGGATACATTTTATTAACAAGGCAAGTGTTCTGCAGTTAGCAATTCATTCCCTCTTGAGAGAGGAGCACTTCCCGGTAACTTTTCTGTGTGTGTGTTAGCACTATGAAGAGGGAAGTTTATAGTATGATTTGCCCTCTCCCTTCATTGTAAGGCTAATTGAAGGTTTACTTAAAGGGTACCGTGTTTTAACACCTGGCCCAGCTGCTGAGTGGTGCTAGATCTCAGCAGTGGATTTTACTTGGATGCTCTATTTAGCGGGATTAAGGAAAGGCAACCATAAGGCAGGAGTGAGCCGGTGGAATCCCAAACTCAATTTCAGAGCCCTTGAGAAAAGACTTGCCAGTTTGAACTCCACCTCATTTCTGCTCTATAGTGCTGGCCCGAGGCATTGTAGCTACTAGGGACCCAAGCCCAGGAGGAGACCTGAAGGGCCTCAGCTAAGCATAAAGAAGGATGAGCATATTGTTGCAATAACAGCGTTCATTGAAAAGGGAGCGAGCCAAGTTGTCTCCAGGCAATGCAGGTAGCAACCTTAGATTGGCTTCCCAGCCAGACAAGTCCCAGTTTTTTCACCATTTGAACTTGTGCTACACAAGTCATTTATTCAAATGTTCATTTTTCCCCCCCCCTTCATGCCTTTGGCTCAAAAGCCACTCAGTGACACTGCGGCAATCTCTGGAAAATTCCAGGTCATTGGGGAGGGGAGTTGTGGTGCTCCAGCAAGAGAACTCTTTAGGAAAAAATCACCATTGCTGTTGAGTACAATGGGCCGTTTCTCACTTTGCTGAACTGAGACTAGACTTCAGCGGTTGCCATCAACAAAATACGTGTTCAGAGCACTGTTTGCAGTTGTAGGGAGTTTTATAAGGGTGGACTATGGAGCCTCCTCAGATGTTCACCCTTAGAAACTGTAAGGTGCCAGACCCTCCCCCTGGAGAAGGCCCTGGCTGTGTCAGTTCCGAGGATGGAGTCAGCAAGGGGTTCTCCTGGACGTCGGTGGCTGGCAGGGAGGCGGTAGACCCGGCAGTGCTGTTGCTGCGGCAGACCCTGAGCTGGGAGTCAGAGGTGGGTACAGCAGCATGAAGCAGAAGAACAATCCTAAATTTAGGCCTTTTTGCTTCCTGTGCTGCATACACTCGGTGTAAGCAAGAATCCAACCCCAAAACCTTCAGCAAGGCTTCTTCCTTGTAGATCCTTGGAATAGCCTACAGCACTCAGTAGGCAGAGGCACGGCATGCGATGTCGAAAGCGCTTTGGGCACCAACTAATTTTGACAGTTTGATTCTGTAAAAAGTATTGCTATGGTACCAGTACATCGTCTATCACTTTCCTCCGCCACACGTCTTGAAACTAGGCCACCTTGCAGCCAGACGCAAGAGCCACCGAGTCCAGAAAGAAAGCGGATGAGAAACAGCCTCAGTGGTGAGTACACTCCTGTGTGCGAAGCCAGTTCCTTGCAACTTATATGCATTTTACATTAAGACCCTAATAGGAAAACAAGCCCCTTGCACAAAAAGACAAGCCCCTCCAAGACAGGCTTCCGGCTGCCTGCTCTTGGGGTGACTTTTAGTGATTCCCGTGTTGCTGGCCACACCGTGTGTGCATCAGGGAGGGGTGGGTGCCCCGTATTCCAGAGCCCAAGAGCTGGAATACAGCCACAATTTCTTCACCTGAGTGCGGTTTGAAAGCTGCCGCTGGAAGAGTGCTTCTCCCTGGGGATTGCCATGTGGATGGAGGCTAATTGCTGGGCTTCAAACAGGCTGGATCAAACAGGCTGGATTGCCCTCAAGAAGAAAGTCAGGTAGGCTTGGCCCCTTGCCCCCACGGCGGGTGTCCAGCTGGACTTCTTACACTAACTGTGTGTGCGATGTCAGGAGTCAGGCACTGACTCACCGAAATTGGGCAGGTACTTAAATTAGGCAGCTTGGAATTCACCTTGAATTATTTAGGTGTGTATTTGATATAAATAAACTTCAAAGAAACTGGTTTGCCAAAAAAAAAAAAAAAACCAAAAGGAAAAAGGAAAGCACACAGGTTTTAAAATCCTCCGCCTTGGATTAAAGTTAAAAACCAAAGTGATTTTTAGGACCTTTAGAGAATCTGAAAGGCACTATTAAAAAAATCAGTCCAAATAACTCATCTATCTGCAGTAAAATGTGGTCTGCAATTCAAAATTTATAAAAACTGAAATATTTAATGGCAAATAAGGGAACACAATAACCAACTTCGCATACCTTAATGCTTTTCACTGCCAGTCAGACTGAAAGGACATGTTTGGACACGTTGCACAGTAATATTTAGAACTCTGTTGGCCCACGGGCAACAATACCAAACAAGTAACATGCTGCGGGCAATATCCATACATTGCACACCCAGGCACAAAAGAACAGTGGCAGACACCTGAACTTCATTTATATTTTTAAACTTCCTCTGGCTGCAAGCAGCGTGGGAGGGTTCTGCCAGCAACATGCTACACTGGTTGGGAAACACTGGTTTAGGGTGCCAGTTAATGTAATTGCAGGGGCTTTTTTCTCAGAAACAAAATTGTTACATGATACTCTGTTTAATTTTATAACAGCACTGCGCCTTGTTCTCAGGTACTATGATAGCTGCCCTTGGAAACTTCTCAAAATTGCTATTTAGCTAGACCTCATGAAGATGGACAAGAAATAATTGTAACCGTATTGCTTACTGAATCAAGGATATCAAACCAGAGAATCCACATGGCATCTTTGGATTTGAAAAGCAAGCCGGTTCATCTCCAAGTGCACGTGGGTTGGAAATCTTACACTTAGAGTTCAGCTCACAGAAAAGAAGTTTTGATGAAATGAACATTCATTATAAAAAAACCCTTTTCTAACCTAAGTAGCACTAGAGCGTACTGGCAAGACAGCAGATATTTAACAGTTGAGCATCAGAGGAAGGAGAATTTGACATAAAAGCTTAAAATAAAAATCAGATCAAAGCTGCAGTGGAAGATGGAGTAGAACCGAAATGTAAAGGAGCTTCAAGAATAGAGTAACCCAGCGAGGAGCCTAAAATCTCTTTCTGTGCTGCAGCAGTTTACTTATACATCAGTTGCATCCATAACTGTTTAAAAACTGACAAATCTGAGGAATTTCACTCTTGGAAACATAAGCCTCTTTTAATCTCTTGGCAATGAAATCGCAGTTCTCTTTACTCTATGTTAGTTCAGCCAAGAACTGCGCCATTGTATGCTATCTCACAGCTTTGCATTTAAAAAGAAGTAATGCTCACTTAATGCACAGTCATTGTATTATCTACACCATAACTAACTCCGAATGATCAAACATTTATCCCATAAAGGTCTGCCTGTCAAAATTCCGTGTTACGTCCAAAAGAGGTAAATGTAGCCTGAAAAGTCCTTTCTCTCAAAGACGTCCACATCTCCCCATTGAGTGCAAACAGCACACTCCTCTTCATGCACTTAACACTCCATTCCATATCCTGCCCACTGGTCCTGTTGCATCGTCTCATACCTCATTAAGATGTGTAAGTTCAAATATTTGCAACAATATTTAAAAAAAAATAATTTGGTAAGCAGTGTAGAAAACTAGGTTTCTTTGAGAACTCAGCTGGCTGATTTGCCCTTTTTTTTTTTTTTTTTAATGTAAACCCTTCTTTTTTTAAACGGAAGCAGTATTCAGATTGTAGAAATCCTCATGGAAGGAATCCTCTTTGTTTCAGAACCTGAAACAGCCTTTCTAGGTTTTTTGAGTCCCAGCTGTTTCTATCACTCCCATCATCTATACAATCCCTTTCACAAATAAATCACTGTCTTAGAAGCAGCCAGTGATTTTCCCTTTTGGGTCTTTACCCTCACCGCTCCTGGGAAGCTACTCCCATACCTTGCTCTTTTGGTGGTTGGGAAACGTCCCTTCTGAATTTGCATTAACATGGATCTCTGGTTCGTGGCAACTAGATGCTTTAACCCATCTTGTGTAACCCAGCCATACCCTACTTTGAGAACAATCATGTATTTAAGAAAGGAATGCATTTCATCCAACAGAAATTTGCCTTTGAAACTGGGAAATTTTAATCTGGACTGATTTTTTAACAAAAACTGTAGGTACAGGGACCCGGGTTTACAAGAAGGACAGAAAAAACCCACCTGCTTAGTGGTTGTTACCACAATAGAACATGATAGAAAACAATTACTTTTCATAAAAGTTTACATAAGAAATATTTCCAGTTATTAGCAATGCGACCATTTTTAGCCGCAGCAGTCTTTAAGGAATACTAGATGTTTAAATCCTGTTTATTTTCCCACAAAGATATCTTAGCATCTGTACATCTAAAAGCCATCTATAGCTTGTGGGCACACAGCATCTGAGCAGAGGTAGGGATATTCATAGTTTTTTGTGCATTGATACAAAATGATAAGATATTAACTTCCATAGGTTGACAAACACAACAAAGCTGTTTGAGTAAAAATAAGTCTTACTAATACAGACATTTTTTCTGTAATGTTCTCTTGCTAAACCCATTTTTTAATGTTGGTGCTGAAAATAATGATGCAAGCAACTAAGTGTAATTGTAGAAAATTATTGCCAGTGATTTGCATATGAAATACACACCTTTTACTGCCTCTAGTTAGCATTGTTCAACCAGCTTATAAATAGTACAGCTGAAACGCTGCGAACAGAAAACAGTTTGCGATGGGCACATGCTATGAATGAAGAAATGTTCAGACACAATGTGCAAGTTGGAGAGCTTTCATCGAAACTAGCCAAAAGGGAAAAATGCTTCATTTCCTAATCACGCGCTGTTTCGGAGAAGGCGGTCACACACAGAAAGCATCACACTCATCTGCAGAGAGCAAAGCTTTTTAAAACGAGTGCTTATGTTTTTCTGGAGGGGAAAAAAAAGAGTAATCTAACCTATCAGTACTTGGGTTAGATTTTTCTCATTACTTTCACATAGCCTTTCATTTTAATAATTTGACATTTAATACCTGCTAAAATTTGAACCTTGCAGTTGATGCAAGTCATTTGCTGTAAACGTTGAAAGCTTAAAAACAGTCTAGTTTTAAGATACTGTTTTCGATGCAAGTAAAATACTCGCTTTTGTGTACAATTTTAAAACTAAAAGTGTTGACTGTTGTTCTAATAATAAAGAAGAGCATTTTTAGTCTTTGATATTAGGGAGAAGGGGTGAAGGGAGGAAGATGAAGTGGAATAGGGTAAAGAAGGAAATTTTAAAGCAAAAATTTTTATAGTGTTGCTGCAAAATTTAAATTCTCCAATACAATCACGTGAAAATATGCCTCAAATTGAACTTTAGAAATAGATTTCTTAAGAAACATATATCTGAGAACTACTGTTTTAGTTATCAGTGGGACACCTGCCCATCGCTATCAGCCAAGAGCAACATTCTCGTACGGTACGACCCCTCTTTTCCACTGAAAATAGACTTGCCATTTCACCACGTGAAGTCGGTACGATCCCACTTTCCCGTTTAGTACCTGAGTTGTCTTGTGGCTGTTTCTCTTTTGGAGAAAAAGATTCCCTTTCCTCAGGAGATGTACCCTGACAAAAGCGTTTTTGCAAATGGGAAGGAATTAAAAGTCGACTCCCAGCGTTGCAGGGAAGGAGTCTCCCACACACGGGGGAGCCAGAGCACTCCTCTGCCCGGTGGCGGCGGCGCCGGGGGCTGGGGACAGAGCCACGGTCACCCCCAGCACAAACCCCTGAAGGTTGCGGACGGAGGTGACGGCGGCGTGAAGGTTTGGTGCATGGCTTGCCAACCGCCTTGTCACCCTCTTCGCCCCTTCACAGATCCCAGCACGCGTCGTGCTCTATCTTTTGGGTGATTTTAGAGGCGTTTGCCAACTTGCAAATTTCTAGCTTAATGGCTATTTTCTCTCAGCTTTAGAAAACCAGGTTTGCCCTAAAAGAGAAACACATGAATGCTAATTATGTAAATAATTAATGCATTTTAGGATTGGTTTTTGAAAGGAAAAGGAAAAAAAAAAAAGAAGATAATTTAATGCAAAGACCGTCTGAAAGATGAGTTCCAGAACTGGAAATATTCTTTCCTTTGAACTGCTTTGAGACACTGAAAAGCTTTAGCTCTTTATTTTTCATAAGACACTGTGCAGGTAAAAGTACTTTGAAGACTACAAAGAATAAAAAAAAAGTTCGCTGCCTCACTTTTCTGTGAGATTGAAGTAGTTGATGAGGGTAGTGACAGCTACTTATCTGACCCAGAAGCCACTTCCTTGATAGATCTGCAGCGTGACACGGTTCCTTGAGTTAGCCTTTTGCATCTATGAAAATTCAAACCCTGTCTGCTGAGAAGAAAAAGCAAAGGAGAGATTTTGCCAGCAGGTTTACCCCCGAGGAGGCCGGTCCGCATCCTTAACATCGCTGGAGCCCTCCCCAGCCACTCCAGAGAATGCTTCCGTAAGGTTTCCATCAAGCTGAAAAGAGCTTTTCAGTCTTTTAGCACCTTCTATCAAGTTGGATGTTAAGTCAAACATGGCCCACCCTGCGCTGCTTATCGCAAATTAGGCAAGGCACGTGCTGGGTTACACTGGGGGAAGCACAGCCAGCTGATGGGGTGTGCCAGGCCACCAAACCCAGGCAGTCCAGTGGACCTGGTTGTCCCTTTCCTCTGCCTGGGTGGAGGAAGGATCCCTTATTCCTGGTCAGAGTATTCACTGCCTGATTCTTGTAACTGCAAACCAGAAGTTCCTTATTCGGGTCAGAAGAAGGGTCAGCCTTTCTACTCTGGGGAACTGCTCAACAGCAGTTCTCCTATATCGAGTCTTTTTGGCCACTTTTTTTCCTCACGATTCACATACCCCACACATACCCCACCTCACAATTCACAGACCCCACCAAACCTTCTAGGTTTGAGGTGGGTTCACCATCCCACCTCCTCATGTCCTCCTCATGGTCGAGCGGACAGAACCACAGGGTGGTAAGCAAATGTGCCCATAGTGCCTTTCCCCTTGAGCAGAGAACAGCTGACCTGACAGCTGAGATGATGGCTGCTATGGGCAAGGAAGAGAACGCAGTGTCTTCGAATAGCAGAAGCTGTTAGGACAGTCTCTCTCCAGCTGAGACACAGGCCTGTAGGGTAGGGGTGGAAGAGAGATTCTCTTCGAATTGCTGGAGCTGGCCGGCCAGTCTACCCACAGTTGGGGCCTCGATGTCTGCCTAACTCGTTAGCGCCAGAGTGCTGGTGTACAATGATAGTGTGCTCCATAGAAATTTCCACCACATGGACCACCTGCACTGGACTTCATCTGGGTCCTTAGATGCCTGGTTGTTGTCCAGGCTGCTGTAGATCACCTCTACCACTGCTAATTCCCTCAGATACCGGATACCACTCTCAGAGTTTGTCCACTTGCCTCGATAATTTACAAGATCTTCCTTGAGGGGATACCTTTCCTCCATGCTTGACAGGAGCTGCCTCCAGAGGCTGCTGATTGCTGCCCTTATCCAATCCCTCTGGTCCCTCATGAGGGATCCCAGCTGCTGGGCTTCCTTGCCCTTTAATTCCTGACTGTTGGCCCCAGTATTCCAACATTGGAGAAACCAGTGGATAATTAGCTCACCAGGTTGATGGCTATAACCTTTGCACATAGCTCGCAGCTCACTTAGGGATAGGGAGTGGGTGGTTTCTGGCTCATTTATGATTTCTGTCTCTTTCCCCTCCTGTTCTTGTGACTGCTCCACTGCACAACCGGCTGCCTGACTCCTCATCTTGCTCCCTTTTAGGAGAAGCTTCTTCCTCCCTAAATAAGCAAGTTGACTTCTCCTTCCTTTGTTTCTTCTTGACTATAAGATAAACTGATACAGTTGAGAGTTGGGTCTCTGGCTTAGCCACGGTACCCATTTGTGTCTTCAGATCCAGAGACCCCTCTTCTCCCCCTTGAGGGTGCTGCACAGTGCTGGTAGGCTTAGGCCAGGCCCAGCACGGTGCCAGAAGTTATGTCCCTTTAGTATGGCCAGGGTGTCCTTTTCTCAAATGTTCTGTCACTTTACCAGGACCCTGCACTTGTTCGGGGGTCAAATCCCACACCATCAGAGGTGAAAACTGTTCTAGACACCTGCCCATATTCTCCCACACACCCTGCAGCCCACGGCCACACTGCCCCAGGGCACACCCCTGCATGATATCCCTAAATAGTTAACCTCAGGAAAAGACGGAAACAGATTCTTGAGACACACCAACATGAACATTCCGATTACCCAGGGATGTTCAAAATACTGAAGAGCCACTGTTACAAGGTGGAGAGCAACTACCCTGCAGGAGGTGAAGGGGAAGGCACCGTTCTTTGTTTCCTCCACAAATTGGCTCTCAGAGGAAAAAAGGGAAAAGGTGTAATTGTTAATTGTCTCCACGAGATGGTTCCCGAAGTACTGGGACGGCAGCAACGCAGGGCCCAAACACCAGATTAGGCTCAGGGCCAGTGCTTTCATCGTAGTTCTCCCGGGCAAAACGCAACCGAGCGCTACATGGCACAGCAAACTGCAAAACCAAACCCAGCCCTTAACGAGCTCTCAAATTCGATGTACAGCAAGAGAGGGAGCAAGGGAACAAATAAACCTGCATCAAGAACAAGTAAGTATCACAACCAGCAACAGCTGAACAGGTACAGTAAGTTCCCTGTAGCGCACTCCAGTCAAATGTCTCATTATCCTGAGCCCTGTGTGTCCCACACCAGGTGCCAAGGAGGACTGTGGTGGGCTCACCCTGGATGGCAAAGCACCTCACAGCTGCTCACTCACTGCCACCCACAGCGGGGTGGGGGAGAGAATCAGAAGGGCAACAGTGAGAAAATTCACGGGTTGAGTTAAAGACAGTTTAATAAGGGGGGTGGGGGCAAGGGGGAGAAAAGGAAAAAGCCAGAACAAAGGAAAACAAGGGATGCAAAAGCAATCACTGCCAGCCAACTGGTGGTCAGACAGTCCCTGAGCAATGGACCGCCTGGAACACACCACACCCCGTCCCCTGTTTTTCTTGCTGAGTGTGATGTTGTGTTGTGGAACATCTCTGTGGTCAGTTCAGGGCAGCTGTCCCAGCCATGCACTCCCCAGCCCCTTGCCTACCCCCAGCCTACTGGCTGGGTGTCAGAGCGAGAAGCAGAGAAAGCCTTGGTGCTGAGCAACAGCTAAAGCAGGGGTGCAGTAGCAATGCTGGTTTGGTCACAAATCCAAACACAGCACCATATGGGACACTATGAAGAAAATTAACTCCATCGCAGCACGACCCAGTACACCCCGGTAAATTTTTCTTCTCTTCCTCAGGAGGCTGCTCCTGAACTGGTCTGGTTTGGGCTCACAGCCCAACAGGGATGATTTGAAAGTCACGCGGGTCACTGGAGGGCAACCCGGTTAGTCAGGGTCTAGCACAGATGGCCACCAGGAGAGGCTGACAGAGCTGGGGCTGTTCTGGCCGGCAAGAGGAGGCTGACAGGCAATTGCACTGCAGCACACAGCTGCGGGACAGGGAATTAGCAAGGCAGTGGAGCCAAACAGTTTTTGGCAGTGGTAGGTGGTAAAAAATGGGCAACGGCCACCAGCTGTGGTGAGAGAGGTTCATGCCAGACATCAGGAAAACTCTTTCACATGGATGGTGGAGCAGCACTGGGACAGGTTGCAATGGGAACCGGTGGAAGCTCCATCACTGGTGGCTTCCAAGACCGGACTTCATGTTGGCAACAGTCCACTTCACATGGGAGACTTCACTAGATGACCTTCAGCAGTCCCTTCCAGCCAACGTTTCTATTCTTTTAAGTACCTCAACCTTTTCCAAACAGCCTTCCTATATAGCGTTATCACAATTGTGGAGCTGGAAATACTCAGCTGGCAGTTAAATGACTTTCCAGCGCAGACCTGTGAAACAGCAATTCCAGCCACCGCAGCTGTGCTCTTGGTAGGAGATGAATTCAGTTTGGTTTAAAAAGCAATTGGGACCTTGTCCTGTATTTTGTGCACCCGTGCAATGGTCCAGCGACACAATACCTTGGATAAGTTCAAAGGAGCAGCTGATTGGAACGTCTGGTCGAGCAGTTGGATGACTGCAGCAAACGCTGCGAATGCCTTCCTCAGTCACCCCCAGGCCTCCCTCTCCCCAACCTCCTTACAGAGGTGGTGGGGGGAAAAAGAATCAAGGAGATAAAAATAAAACCAGAACAGCCTTAAGGTTCCACCGTTGCTCAGAAATTGCATAAGGTGTGGGGAGTATATTAATACACAGCAGTGGTTATTTCACCAAGAGTTTGACAGAAGGCTATAATACTTCGCTTATTGCTTACCTGAAGGAAACAAGACAACAAAAATTTCTCAATAATTAAAGGCAAATATCTTAAATATAAGATTACTTGATAATATCGGTAAGGGACAATTCTTTTTTTTTTTTTAAACTAAATTTCAAAAATAGTTCAAGAGCAATCAGAACTTTCTGGTGATAAAATACAAAAAAAAGTCATTAATTTTTGCTGATTTGCCTTTATTAGTAAAAAGTACAAATAAAAAAATTGTACTTTCATGAAGAAGTAAACCAGGCATACACAGTTTTCCAATATGTTTGATATTTCCATCACACAACTGAGGTGACTGAGGGGAGATGGCTCAGAGTAGCTCCAGCAGACCCAAGCTTCTTGCAGCCCTAAATCATTATGAACCCCTTGGCGTAGATGTAAGACAAAGAAAAGACGATGTATGGCTCCCAACCAGAGCCAAAAAAAGCTGAAATACGACTCTGGTTGAATGCAGGTATTTCTTTCAAGCACACGTTTTACATTAGCAGAACTTCAGGGAACTTCACAGGTGAAAACGTAGGGTGTTTAGCAAAGGCAGATGCCTGTGACTTCCACTGCCTGGGCCACGCTTCTCCGTGCTCCTCTGCTGTCTGCAGCCACAGCGCTACCTCGGGCAGGAGTGCCAGAGTCCCGGCAAGAGAGAAAATGCCAGGGAGGCACAAGAAAGAAAGTGCAAGCAAGAAGCGGTCCGGTGTTGAAGCCATTCTCCAGAACAAAGCGAGTCCCAAGTTCTGGATGCTGCTCCCATACAAAGATTGTGTCTCAAGGGTGCTTATTATACATACAATATTATGGTATAATATAGGCATATATTACACAGACTATTATGTACATTATGCAGCATGTATTTTCAGTGGATAAAGTTTTTATTTATATTTTGCATTCGGTGGAATGCAACACGCTGGTCTATGACAAACAAGCCGTGTGGCAGGGGGAAGGGGTGCAGGGGGAGAAGGAGGGAGGAGAGAATTCCACAGAAATAACTCCACTTAGTGTTTGAGTGAGCGATGTAATGAAATCTGTTTGCTGTGCTAGCTGTCTCCAGATTGGGCTGTAATTACACCACAGGAGGAAGAAAGGTAGCTGAGTCTCAATCTAGATCATTTATGTAAACTCAGCCTTCTTGTCAACGGCGCTCTCAGATTGCACGCATGCAAACCACAGAAATCATCTCCTATGAACAAAACAGAGACGGTCTCAAATTGCAGGCTTCTGATACACCTTAGACGCTGTCTGTAATTGGACTTGAAAATTCAACACACTCAGGTTCAAAACTTCTCCAGGATTTTCTGCATTTTATTCAGCGCGGTGAAAGACAGTACTCACAGAAGAGCACTCCTCTTTCCTTTCTGCCAAGGGCCGAAGTCTAGCCTTACAAATTAACATTTATTTGGCTTAAACAAACGCAAGTGTCACAAACCTAGGAAACGCTTTTGCGTAAGACTGTGTTGAAACAAACCGCTTGATCTGAGGGAAGGATATTCCCTCCCCCAGGAGGGTTGGAAAACCTCATTCTTTGACCCAGAGCAACATATTCTATATGCACAGTATAAAACCCAGGCAGTCACTTCCCTTAACAGAGCCAAATTAATATTTCATTAAATATTTTAAAGCTCCTACTTACCATGCTTGACACATTTTCTCAGCAAGTTTCTCAAATACGGAAAGCATTAGGCACAGGGTAATTTTACATTTGAATACACAAAAACAGTGTGAGGAGACATGACTGCACGCAGAGAGAGAGGATTTTCCCCCATTAATCCCCCAAACTGCCCTTCCCCTTGATTAGCGGGAACGTTAATTCCCGGCTTCGGCAGCTCGCTCTCTCCGGGCAGGTTTGAGCGGGTTTCTTGTGACACCTGGATCTTCACACCCCTCCATCCATCCATCCATCCATCCGTCCATCCATCCCTCCCTCCCTCCCTCCATCCCTGGGGCAGGAAAACCACCGGCCTCCGCCCTGGCGCCGTCCCCGCCGGTGCCCAATCAATACCGACTTATTTCCTGTCCATTTGCTGAGGTCACGGAAACGGGACTCATTAATTATTTCTACCGGTGCAGCCTCAAGTGCGCTTCTGGCACGACAAGCGAAAGCCGGCTGTGACCTTTTTTCTTCCCCCTCCCGAATTTTGCTGGTCGTGGCGGCAACCGGTGCATGTTCCTCCGTCGGGACCGGAGGGACGAGGTGACCAGCGGCACGGGGCATCCTCGGCGTCCCCAGCGGGTCGCTCCAGCCGGCGGAGGGAGAGCGGCTGCTCCCGGGGCGGTGGGTCAGGGAAACCTGGTGACGGCGTAGACGATGTTGGCCAAGGCGGCCCTGGCCTCGGAGGGAGGGAAGTGCTCCAGGGCCGCCAGCGCTCTGTTCCCGTGGCAGCGGCAGAGGTCGATGGCAGAAGTCACACCTTTGCCGGCCTTGATGGCTTCCCGCAGCTGTCAGAAAACACAGGCACAAGGGGGTGGGTTTCGGCGGGGCCGGCGCGCACAATCGCCTCTGAGAGCACAGGGCTCCCACCGCCCCTTCCCGAGGTAAAGGCAAGAACCGAAGCCATCAGACAAAGCTCTCGAAATGCTCCCTGATGCTCTGTTTTGGCTCCCCTCTACAACAGAACTGCAGGTAATTTAAACTACATCGCCCGTTACTTCATCGCCTGAAAGATGCTGGCTCTCCAAAGGGCACACATAATTAAAAAAATGATAGAGACTGTTGAAATACCTGGGCACTTCATGCCTAGGCCACTGCCTGAGAGCTTTTGTGCAGAACTGGCAGACCAGCAGCTCACTCGCCCTCTCGATTTCTGCAGCAAAAAACTGGATTTTATGAACACTGATTCCATCCCCTGTATTTGGAATCAGGCACAGGATGACACACATTGAACTCTTGTCTTTTGTAATACAGGCTTCTATTTATATACCATATGATTACATTTGCTACAGTGGACAAAAGCAAGTTTTGCCAGTACAATGGGACGTGTTAAACTTTCTTGTACTGAGCTATATCCATGCAAACTCAATCTTCTCAGTAGGGCTAGGGAATCTGACGATGGTTCAGACACACCTCATAAGAGAAAGAAAATATTTTCATGGAATAAGAGATATTTCATGACAAGCTGCTGGCAAGATCTGGCACCTAAAAACTTGGGTAAATGACAGGTTAATTTGCTATGAAACAATACGAACAAATATGTCAAACAAAATATATTGTTTTTTCCCAGTACCTCAATTTAGCTGAAGCTCTAAATAGTAATCACATTTATTAAGGGCTTTTAAAAAATTGTTATTTTATCCTGGATAACATCATGAGACTAATGAAACACTGTTATTTTTTTCGACCTTAAAACACAGGTGTTCCCAGACCAACTCCAGCCTGATGCCTCATGCCAGAGCCTGGGAACCAAGGCCAGGTGGATCTTTGGGATTTGATTATCCCAAAAGCATGACAGAATTTAATAATCTTTAACACGTCCCACCTGGCTTTCATAGGTGGGTTACATCACTGAATTGGCTTTTTTTAAAAAGGGCTTTTCTTGAAGACAGGTTATCTACAGTAACTAATTATACAGTGGTTTATAAATTATGTTTTCCTGCAAAACACAGCTCAATGCCCTAATTAGTTTACAAATTCATCAGTATAACCTTATCTATCTACTTTAAATCATGTAAAATTATCTAAGCCATGACCAAATTGGAAAAGCCACCCATTTTTACAGATACTTGCATTCATACAGAATGAATGACATTTCTTATCTGAATACAAACCGAAGTGGATTCATTATCGGTATTTAAAGATGAAATTAGCTGAAAGCATATTACAGCACTTGAGTGTGCCAGTCCCAGTTCATAAAAATTTTATTCTCCACTTCAGCTAGAATCTTCCCACACTGTGCACTGGAAAGGAACTTGCCCCGAGGCACAAACGCATTGCATAGTTAATTCAACACGTCTTCTAACGAACGGGAATCGGCCGCAGAACCACAGCTCTACGGCAAAGGCGGGGACAGGTGAGCTGTGGTGCGCAAGCGGCCTCAAAAGGCATGACTTGGCAAGATGGCAGAACCCCCACATCTTGAAGCAAACTCTGCTGATTTGCTAAAGCTCATTAAAAAGGTTTAGCATACCCCGTAATATTCATGCAAGTATATATTGAGATGTAAACAGGAAAGAAAATAGCTCCTAAGTAGTCTTCAAACTGGTCAAAGATGAGAGCAGCTTAGCTTAAGCGTCTGATTGCATATATGTACTATGATTTACTGCAAAGGGGGAGAATTCTAACGCGGGGACACAATCCATTTACACGCTTGTCTTGTGTAAGCCCTTAGACACACGTAGTGCCTTGAAGCCAAAACAATCACAAAGCTCATGTCAAACCATGAGCAGAGGAGTCACTACACAAAAATCAGACTAATCTGCTGCTGAGTGTTTCCACGCAAAGGTTCGAGGAACCTCAATATGAAAATATGGCTACCTCCTTCCTCAGCTTTTCAGTTAGAGATCATCCTACGTAATGAACAATTTATAGTCCTTAAAAACTTACCTGTTTTATATTCCATTTGCTGAATCAGTTGGTCAATTCAAATAAGCGTAGGCTGAGGCAAAGCAGTTTGGATTAGCCAGACTGCATGCTACCTCTGTCTCAGCTGGGGTTGTGAAAGGGGAGGGGGGGGAGGAAGAGTACAAATTGGGCTTCTTGTAGTGGGATAATTATTAAAGAAATACAGGATATAGCTCCATAGGAAACCAGGCTTCAGTAGCGCTGCTGTATGCAAAACCCCCTGATTTAAGCCTTTAGCTAT